>NC_079160.1:12855090-14285923 GCF_947563725.1 Argiope bruennichi
AATTGGAGAAAAATACGTAAATAAATTTTTAAAAAATGAAAGAAACAGAAATAAAAAAAAAAAATGCTTCAGCTTCGCGATTCGAACTGAAGACCTTCAAAAGTTAGCGTCTCGCCCTGCCGACCTAGCCACAAATCCTTGTACCCACAGAGCGTCTGAAATGATTAAGACTCTCATTATGACTAGCGAATAAAAGTATTAAACGTGGTGTCAATCTATTCAAAACGCCCAATGCTAAGTATAGGAGTGGATACTGCGCATGTGCGTGAACTTGCTTCTTTAAATTATGATAAAAAATACAAATATTTTGAAATTAAATTTTAGTTTTGAAATATATGATTTGGAATAATTTATAGTAACTCTCGTAAAATTGGAGAAAAATACGTAAATAAATTTTTAAAAAATGAAAGAAACAGAAATAAAAAAAAAATGCTTCAGCTTCGCGATTCGAACTGAAGACCTTCAAAAGTTAGCGTCTCGCCCAGCCGACCTAGCCACAAATCCTTGTACCCACAGAGCGTCTGAAATGATTAAGACTCTCATTATGACTAGCGAATAAAAGTATTAAACGTGGTGTCAATCTATTCAAAACGCCCAATGCTAAGTATAGGAGTGGATACTGCGCATGTGCGTGAACTTGCTTCTTTAAATTATGATAAAAAATACAAATATTTTGAAATTAAATTTTAGTTTTGAAATATATGATTTGGAATAATTTATAGTAACTCTCGTAAAATTGGAGAAAAATACCTAAATAAATTTTTAAAAAAATGAAAAAAACAGAAATAAAAAAAAAAATGTTTCAGCTTCGCGATTCGAACTGAAGACCTTCAAAAGTTAGCGTCTCGCCCTGCCGACCTAGTCAAAAATCCTTGTACCCACAGAGCGTCTGAAATGATTAAGACTCTCATTATGACTAGGCAATAAAAGTATTAAACGTTGTGTCAATCTATTCAAAACGCCCAATGCTAAGTATAGGTGTGGATACTGCGCATGTGCGCGAACTTGCTTGTTTAAATTTTGATTAAATATAGAAATATTTTGATATTAAATTTTAGTTTTGAAATATATGATTTGGAATAATTTATAGTAACTCTCGCAAAATTCGAGAAAAATACATAAATAAATTTAAAAAAAAAGAAAGAAAGAAAAAGAAACTTTCAGCTTCGCGATTCGAACTGAAGACCATCAAAAGTTAGCGTCTCGCCCTGCAGACCTAGCTACTAATCCTTTTACTCCGAGAGCCTATGAAAAGTACAAGACTCTCATTATGACTAGCCAGTAAAAGTATTTAAAATGGTGTCAATCTGGCCGAAAAGCACAATGCTAAGTATAGGAGTGGATACTGCGCATGTGCGTGTACTTGCATCTTTAAATTATGATAAAAAATACAAATATTTTGAAATTAAATTTTAGTTTTGAAATATATGATTTGGAATAATTTATAGTAACTCTCGTAAAATTGGAGAAAAATACCTAAATAAATTTTTAAAAAATGAAAGAAACAGAAATTAAAAAAAATGTTTCAGCTTCGCGATTCGAACTGAGGACCTTCAAAAGTTAGCGTCTCGCCCTGCCGACCTAGCGACAAATCCTTGTATCCACAGAGCGTCTGAAATGATTAAGACTCTCATTATGACTAGCGAATAAAAGTATTAAACGTGGTGTCAATCTATTCAAAACGCCCAATGCTAAGTATAGGAGTGGATACTGCGCATGTGCGTGAACTTGCTTCTTTATATTATGATAAAAAATACAAATATTTTGAAATTAAATTTTAGTTTTGAAATATATGATTTGGAATAATTTATAGTAACTCTCGTAAAATTGGAGAAAAATACCTAAATAAATTTTTAAAAAATGAAAGAAACAGAAATTAAAAAAAAATGTTTCAGCTTCGCGATTCGAACTGAGGACCTTCAAAAGTTAGCGTCTCGCCCTGCCGACCTAGCCACAAATCCTTGTACCCACAGAGCGTCTGAAATGATTAAGACTCTCATTATGACTAGCGAATAAAAGTATTAAACGTGGTGTCAATCTATTCAAAACGCCCAATGCTAAGTATATGAGTGGATACTGCGCATGTGCGTGAACTTGCTTGTTTAAATTTTGATTAAATATAGAAATATTTTGATATTAAATTTTAGTTTTGAAATATATGATTTGGAATAATTTATAGTAACTCTCGCAAAATTGGAGAAAAATACATAAATAAATTTTTAAAAAATGAAAGAAACAGAAATAAAAAAAAATGCTTCAGCTTCGCGATTCGAACTGAAGACCTTCAAAAGTTAGCGTCTCGCCCTGCCGACCTAGCCACAAATACTTGTACCCACAGAGCGTCTGAAATGATTAAGACTCTCATTATGACTAGCGAATAAAAGTATTAAACGTGGTGTCAATCTATTCAAAACGCCCAATGCTAAGTATAGGAGTGGATACTGCGCATGTGCGTGAACTTGCTTGTTTAAATTTTGATTAAATATAGAAATATTTTGATATTAAATTTTAGTTTTGAAATATATGATTTGGAATAATTTATAGTAACTCTCGTAAAATTGGAGAAAAATACCTAAATAAATTTTTAAAAAATGAAAGAAACAGAAATAAAAAAAATGTTTCAGCTTCGCGATTCGAACTGAGGACCTTCAAAAGTTAGCGTCTCGCCCTGCCGACCTAGCCACAAATCCTTGTACCCACAGAGCGTCTGAAATGATTAAGACTCTCATTATGACTAGCGAATAAAAGTATTAAACGTGGTGTCAATCTATTCAAAACGCCCAATGCTAAGTATAGGAGTGGATACTGCGCATGTGCGTGAACTTGCTTGTTTAAATTTTGATTAAATATAGAAATATTTTGATATTAAATTTTAGTTTTGAAATATATGATTTGGAATAATTTATAGTAACTCTCGTAAAATTGGAGAAAAATACCTAAATAAATTTTTAAAAAATGAAAGAAACAGAAATTAAAAAAAAATGTTTCAGCTTCGCGATTCGAACTGAGGACCTTCAAAAGTTAGCGTCTCGCCCTGCCGACCTAGCCACAAATCCTTGTACCCACAGAGCGTCTGAAATGATTAAGACTCTCATTATGACTAGCGAATAAAAGTATTAAACGTGGTGTCAATCTATTCAAAACGCCCAATGCTAAGTATATGAGTGGATACTGCGCATGTGCGTGAACTTGCTTGTTTAAATTTTGATTAAATATAGAAATATTTTGATATTAAATTTTAGTTTTGAAATATATGATTTGGAATAATTTATAGTAACTCTCGTAAAATTGGAGAAAAATACCTAAATAAATTTTTAAAAAATGAAAGAAACAGAAATTAAAAAAAAATGTTTCAGCTTCGCGATTCGAACTGAGGACCTTCAAAAGTTAGCGTCTCGCCCTGCCGACCTAGCCACAAATCCTTGTACCCACAGAGCGTCTGAAATGATTAAGACTCTCATTATGACTAGCGAATAAAAGTATTAAACGTGGTGTCAATCTATTCAAAACGCCCAATGCTAAGTATATGAGTGGATACTGCGCATGTGCGTGAACTTGCTTGTTTAAATTTTGATTAAATATAGAAATATTTTGATATTAAATTTTAGTTTTGAAATATATGATTTGGAATAATTTATAGTAACTCTCGTAAAATTGGAGAAAAATACCTAAATAAATTTTTAAAAAATGAAAGAAACAGAAATAAAAAAAAATGTTTCAGCTTCGCGATTCGAACTGAGGACCTTCAAAAGTTAGCGTCTCGCCCTGCCGACCTAGCCACAAATCCTTGTACCCACAGAGCGTCTGAAATGATTAAGACTCTCATTATGACTAGCGAATAAAAGTATTAAACGTGGTGTCAATCTATTCAAAACGCCCAATGCTAAGTATAGGAGTGGATACTGCGCATGTGCGTGAACTTGCTTCTTTAAATTATGATAAAAAATACAAAAATTTTGAAATTAAATTTTAGTTTTGAAATATATGATTTGGAATAATTTATAGTAACTCTCGTAAAATTGGAGAAAAATACCTAAATAAATTTTTAAAAAATGAAAGAAACAGAAATAAAAAAAAATGTTTCAGCTTCGCGATTCGAACTGAGGACCTTCAAAAGTTAGCGTCTCGCCCTGCCGACCTAGCCACAAATCCTTGTACCCACACAGCGTCTGAAATGATTAAGACTCTCATTATGACTAGCGAATAAAAGTATTAAACGTGGTGTCAATCTATTCAAAACGCCCAATGCTAAGTATAGGAGTGGATACTGCGCATGTGCGTGAACTTGCTTCTTTAAATTATGATAAAAAATACAAATATTTTGAAATTAAATTTTAGTTTTGAAATATATGATTTGGAATAATTTATAGTAACTCTCGTAAAATTGGAGAAAAATACCTAAATAAATTCTTAAAAAATGAAAGAAACAGAAATAAAAAAAAATGTTTCAGCTTCGCGATTCGAACTGGGGACCTTCAAAAGTTAGCGTCTCGCCCTGCCGACCTAGCCACAAATCCTTGTACCCACAGAGCGTCTGAAATGATTAAGACTCTCATTATGACTAGCGAATAAAAGTATTAAACGTGGTGTCAATCTATTCAAAACGCCCAATGCTAAGTATAGGAGTGGATACTGCGCATGTGCGTGAACTTGCTTGTTTAAAATTTTGATTAAATATAGAAATATTTTGATATTAAATTTTAGTTTTGAAATATATGATTTGGAATAATTTATAGTAAATCTCGTAAAATTTTAGAAAAATACCTAAATAAATTTTTAAAAAATGAAAGAAACAGAAATAAAAAAAAATGTTTCAGCTTCGCGATTCGAACTGAAGACCTTCAAAAGTTAGCGTCTCGCCCTGCCGACCTAGCCACAAATCCTTGCACCCACAGAGCGTCTGAAATGATTAAGACTCTCATTATGACTAGCGAATAAAAGTATTAAACGTGGTGTCAATCTATTCAAAACGCCCAATGCTAAGTATAGGAGTGGATACTGCGCATGTGCGTGAACTTGCTTCTTTAAATTATGATCAAAAATACAAATATTTTGAAATTAAATTTTAGTTTTGAAATATATGATTTGGAATAATTTATAGTAACTCTCGTAAAATTGGAGAAAAATACCTAAATAAATTTTTAAAAAATGAAAGAAACAGAAATAAAAAAAAATGTTTCAGCTTCGCGATTCGAACTGGGGACCTTCAAAAGTTAGCGTCTCGCCCTGCCAACCTAGCCACAAATCCTTGTACCCACAGAGCGTCTGAAATGATTAAGACTCTCATTATGACTAGCGAATAAAAGTATTAAACGTGGTGTCAATCTATTCAAAACGCCCAATGCTAAGTATAGGAGTGGATACTGCGCATGTGCGTGAACTTGCTTCTTTAAATTATGATAAAAAATACAAAAATTTTGAAATTAAATTTTAGTTTTGAAATATATGATTTGGAATAATTTATAGTAACTCTCGTAAAATTGGAGAAAAATACCTAAATAAATTTTTAAAAAATAAAAGAAACAGAAATAAAAAAAAATGTTTCAGCTTCGCGATTCGAACTGAGGACCTTCAAAAGTTAGCGTCTCGCCCTGCCGACGTAGCCACAAATCCTTGTACCCACACAGCGTCTGAAATGATTAAGACTCTCATTATGACTAGCGAATAAAAGTATTAAACGTGGTGTCAATCTATTCAAAACGCCCAATGCTAAGTACAGGAGTATATATTGCGCATGTGCGTGAACTTGCTTGTTTAAATTTTGATTAAATATAGAAATATTTTGATATTAAATTTTAGTTTTGAAATATATGATTTGGAATAATTTATAGTAAATCTCGTAAAATTTTAGAAAAATACCTAAATAAATTTTTAAAAAATGAAAGAAACAGAAATAAAAAAAAATGTTTCAGCTTCGCGATTCGAACTGAAGACCTTCAAAAGTTAGCGTCTCGCCCTGCCGACCTAGCCACAAATCCTTGCACCCACAGAGCGTCTGAAATGATTAAGACTCTCATTATGACTAGCGAATAAAAGTATTAAACGTGGTGTCAATCTATTCAAAACGCCCAATGCTAAGTATAGGAGTGGATACTGCGCATGTGCGTGAACTTGCTTCTTTAAATTATGATCAAAAATACAAATATTTTGAAATTAAATTTTAGTTTTGAAATATATGATTTGGAATAATTTATAGTAACTCTCGTAAAATTAGAGAAAAATACCTAAATAAATTTTTAAAAAATGAAAGAAACAGAAATAAAAAAAAATATTTCAGCTTCGCGATTCGAACTGAAGACCTTCAAAAGTTAGCGTCTCGACCTGCCGACCTAGCCACAAATCCTTGTACCCACAGAGCGTCTGAAATGATTAAGACTCTCATTATGACTAGCGAATAAAAGTATTAAACGTGGTGTCAATCTATTCAAAACGCCCAATGCTAAGTATAGGAGTGGATACTGCGCATGTGCGTGAACTTGCTTCTTTAAATTATGATAAAAAATACAAATATTTTGAAATTAAATTTTAGTTTTGAAATATATGATTTGGAATAATTTATAGTAACTGTCGTAAAATTGGAGAAAAATACCTAAATAAATTTTTAAAAAATGAAAGAAACAGAAATAAAAAAAAAATGTTTCAGCTTCGCGATTCGAAATGAAGACCTTCAAAAGTTAGCGTCTCGCCCTGCCGACCTAGATACAAATCCTTTTACCCACAGAGCGTCTGAAATGATTAAGACTCTCTTTATGACTAGCGAATAAAAGTATTAAACGTGGTGTCAATCTATTCAAAACGCCCAATGCTAAGTATAGGAGTGGATACTGCGCATGTGCGTGAACTTGCTTGTTTAAATTTTGATTAAATATAGAAATATTTTGAAATTAAATTTTAGTTTTGAAATATATGATTTGGAATAATTTATAGTAACTCTTGTAAAATTGGAGAAAAATACCTAAATAAATTTTTAAAAAATGAAAGAAACAGAAATAAAAAAAAATGTTTCAGCTTCGCGATTCGAACTGAAGACTTTCAAAAGTTAGCGTCTCGCCCTGCCGACCTAGCCACAAATCCTTGTACCCACAGAGCGTCTGAAATGATTAAGACTCTCATTATGACTAGCGAATAAAAGTATTAAACGTGGTGTCAATCTATTCAAAACGCCCAATGCTAAGTATAGGAGTGGATACTGCGCATGTGCGTGAACTTGCTTGTTTAAATTTTGATTAAATATAGAAATATTTTGATATTAAATTTTAGTTTTGAAATATATGATTTGGAATAATTTATAGTAACTCTCGCAAAATTGTAGAAAAATACATAAATAAATTTAAAAAAAAAAGAAAGAAAGAAAAAGAAACTTTCAGCTTCGCGATTCGAACTGAAGACCTTCAAAAGTTAGCGTCTCGCCCTGCCGACCTAGCTACTAATCCTTTTACTCCGAGAGCCTATGAAAAGTACAAGACTCTCATTATGACCAGCCAGTAAAAGTATTTAAAATGGTGTCAATCTGGACAGAAAGCACAATGCTAAGTATAGGTGTGGATACTGCGCATGTGCGTGTACTTGCATCTTTAAATTATGATTAAAAATAAAAATATTTTGAAATTAAATTTTAGTTTTGAAATATATGATTTGGAATAATTTATAGTAACTCTCGTAAAATTGGAGAAAAATACCTAAATAAATTTTTAAAAAATGAAAGAAACAGAAATAAAAAAAAATGTTTCAGCTTCGCGATTCGAACTGAAGACCTTCAAAAGTTAGCATCTCGCCCTGCCGACCTAGCCACAAATCCTTTTACCCACAGAGCGTCTGAAATGATTAAGACTCTCTTTATGACTAGCGAATAAAAGTATTAAACGTGGTGTCAATCTATTCAAAACACCCAATGCTAAGTATAGGAGTGGATACTGCGCATGTGCGTGAACTTGCTTGTTTAAATTTTGATTAAATATAGAAATATTTTGATATTAAATTTTAGTTTTGAAATATATGATTTGGAATAATTTATAGTAACTCTCGTAAAATTGGAGAAAAATACCTAAATAAATTTTTAAAAAATGAAAGAAACAGAAATAAAAAAAAAATGTTTCAGCTTCGCGATTCGAACTGAAGACCTTCAAAAGTTAGCGTCTCGCCCTGCCGACCTAGCCACAAATCCTTGTACCCACAGAGCGTCTGAAATGATTAAGACTCTCATTATGACTAGCGAATAAAAGTATTAAACGTGGTGTCAAACTATTCCAAACGCCCAATGCTAAGTATAGGAGTGGATACTGCGCATGTGCGTGAACTTGCTTCTTTAAATTATGATAAAAAATACAAATATTTTGAAATTAAATTTTAGTTTTGAAATATATGATTTGGAATAATTTATAGTAACTCTCGTAAAATTGGAGAAAAATACCTAAATAAATTTTTTAAAAAATGAAAGAAACAGAAATAAAAAAAAATGTTTCAGCTTCGCGATTCCAACTGTAGACCTTCAAAAGTTAGCGTCTCGCCCTGCCGACCTAACCAAAAATCCTTGTACCCACAGAGCGTCTGAAATGATTAAGACTCTCATTATGACTAGCGAATAAAAGTATTAAACGTGGTGTCAATCTATTCAAAACGCCCAATGCTAAGTATAGGAGTGGATACTGCGCATGTGCGTGAACTTGCTTGTTTAAATTTTGATTAGATATAGAAATATTTTGATATTAAATTTTAGTTTTGAAATATATGATTTGGAATAATTTATAGTAACTCTCGCAAAATTCGAGAAAAATACATAAATAAATTTTAAAAAAAAGAAAGAAAGAAAAAGAAACTTTCAGCTTCGCGATTCGAACTGAAGACCATCAAAAGTTAGCGTCTCGCCCTGCCGACCTAGCTACTAATCCTTTTACTCCGAGATCTTATGAAAAGTACAAGACTCTCATTATGACCAGCCAGTAAAAGTATTTAAAATGGTGTCAATCTGGACAAAAAGCACAATGCTAAGTATAGGAGTATATACTGCGCATGTGCGTGAACTTGCTTGTTTAAATTTTGATTAAATATAGAAATATTTTGATATTAAATTTTAGTTTTGAAATATATGATTTGGAATAATTTATAGAAACTCTCGTAAAATTGGAGAAAAATACCTAAATAAATTTTTAAAAAATGAAAGAAACAGAAATAAAAAATAAATGTTTCAGCTTCGCGATTGGAACTGAAGACCTTCAAAAGTTAGCGGCTCGCCCTGCCGACCTAGCCACAAATCCTTGTACCCACAGAGCGTCTGAAATGATTAAGACTCTCATTATGACTAGCGAATAAAAGTATTAAACGTGGTGTCAATCTATTCAAAACGCCCAATGCTAAGTATAGGAGTGGATACTGCGCATGTGCGTGAACTTGCTTGTTTAAATTTTGATTAAATATAGAAATATTTTGATATTAAATTTTAGTTTTGAAATATATGATTTGGAATAATTTATAGTAACTCTCGTAAAACTGGAGAAAAATACCTAAATAAATTTTTAAAAAATGAAAGAAACAGAAATAAAAAAAAATGTTTCAGCTTCGCGATTCGAACTGAAGACCTTCAAAATTTAGCGTCTCGCCCTGCCGACCTAGCCAAAATCCTTGTACCCACAGAGCGTCTGAAATGATTAAGACTCTCATTATGACTAGCGAATAAAAGTATTAAACGTGGTGTCAATCTATTCAAAACGCCCAATGCTAAGTATAGGAGTGGATACTGCGCATGTGCGTGAACTTGCTTGTTTAAATTTTGATTAAATATAGAAATATTTTGATATTAAATTTTAGTTTTGAAATATATGATTTGGAATAATTTATAGTAACTCTCGCAAAATTGTAGAAAAATACATAAATAAATTTAAAAAAAAAAGAAAGAAAGAAAAAGAAACTTTCAGCTTCGCGATTCGAACTGAAGACCTTCAAAAGTTAGCGTCTCGCCCTGCCGACCTAGCTACTAATCCTTTTACTCCGAGAGCCTATGAAAAGTACAAGACTCTCATTATGACCAGCCAGTAAAAGTATTTAAAATGGTGTCAATCTGGACAGAAAGCACAATGCTAAGTATAGGTATGGATACTGCGCATGTGCGTGTACTTGCATCTTTAAATTATGATTAAAAATAAAAATATTTTGAAATTAAATTTTAGTTTTGAAATATATGATTTGGAATAATTTATAGTAACTCTCGTAAAATTGGAGAAAAATACCTAAATAAATTTTTAAAAAATGAAAGAAACAGAAATAAAAAAAAATGTTTCAGCTTCGCGATTCGAACTGAAGACCTTCAAAAGTTAGCGTCTCGCCCTGCCGACCTAGCCACAAATCCTTGTACCCACAGAGCGTCTGAAATGATTAAGACTCTCATTATTACTAGCGAATAAAAGTATTAAACGTGGTGTCAATCTATTCAAAACGCCCAATGCTAAGTATAGGAGTGGATACTGCGCATGTGCGTGAACTTGCTTGTTTAAATTTTGATTAAATATAGAAATATTTTGATATTAAATTTTAGTTTTGAAATATATGATTTGGAATAATTTATAGTAACTCTCGCAAAATTGGAGAAAAATACATAAATAAATTTAAAAAAAAATGAAAGAAAGAAAAAGAAACTTTCAGCTTCGCGATTCGAACTGAAGACCATCAAAAGTTAGCGTCTCGCCCTGCCGAAATAGCTACTAATCCTTTTACTCCGAGAGCCTATGAAAAGTACAAGACTCTCATTATGACTAGCCAGTAAAAGTATTTAAAATGGTGTCAATCTGGCCAAAAAGCACAATGCTAAGTATAGGAGTGGATACTGCGCTTATGCTTGTACTTGCATCTTTAAATTATGATTAAAAATAAAAATATTTTGAAATTAAATTTTAGTTTTGAAATATATGATTTGGAATAATTTATAGTAACTCTCGTAAAATTGGAGAAAAATACCTCCATATATTTTTTTAAAAAAGAAAGAAACTGAAATAAAAAAAAAACTTTCAGCTTCGCGATTCGAACTGAAGACAATCAAAAAGTTAGCGTCTCGCCCTGCCGACCTAGCCACAAATCCTTGTACCCACAGAGCGTCTGAAATGATTAAGACTCTCATTATGACTAGCGAATAAAAGTATTAAACGTGGTGTCAATCTATTCAAAACGCCCAATGCTAAGTATAGGAGTGGATACTGCGCATGTGCATGAACTTGCTTGTTTAAATTTTGATTAAATATAGAAATATTTTGATATTAAATTTTAGTTTTGAAATATATGATTTGGAATAATTTATAGTAACTCTCGCAAAATTGGAGAAAAATACATAAATAAATTTAAAAAAAAATGAAAGAAAGAAAAAGAAGCTTTCAGCTTCGCGATTCGAACTGAAGACCATCAAAAGTTAGCGTCTCGCCCTGCCGAAATAGCTACTAATCCTTTTACTCCGAGAGCCTATGAAAAGTACAAGACTCTCATTATGACTAGCCAGTAAAAGTATTTAAAGTGGTGTCAATCTGGCCGAAAAGCACAATGCTAAGTATAGGAGTGGATACTGCGCATGTGCGTGAACTTGCTTGTTTAAATTTTGATTAAATATAGAAATATTTTGATATTAAATTTTAGTTTTGAAATATATGATTTGGAATAATTTATAGTAACTCTCGTAAAATTGGAGAAAAATACCTAAATAAATTTTTAAAAAATGAAAGAAACAGAAATAAAAAAAAAATGTTTCAGCTTCGCGATTCGAACTGAAGACCTTCAAAAGTTAGCGTCTCGCCCTGCCGACCTAGCCACAAATCCTTGTACCCACAGAGCGTCTGAAATGATTAAGACTCTCATTATGACTAGCGAATAAAAGTATTAAACGTGGTGTCAATCTATTCAAAACGCCCAATGCTAAGTATAGGAGTGGATACTGCGCATGTGCGTGAACTTGCTTGTTTAAATTTTGATTAAATATAGAAATTATTTTGATATTAAATTTTAGTTTTGAAATATATGATTTGGAATAATTTATAGTAACTCTCGCAAAATTGGAGAAAAATACATAAATAAATTTTTAAAAAAATGAAAGAAAGAAAAAGAAACTTTCAGCTTCGCGATTCGAACTGAAGACCATCAAAAGTTAGCGTCCCACCCTGCCGAAATAGCTACTAATCCTTTTACTCCGAGAGCCTATGAAAAGTACAAGACTCTCATTATGACTAGCCAGTAAAAGTATTTAAAATGGTGTCAATCTGGCCAAAAAGCACAATGCTAAGTATAGGAGTGGATACTGCGCTTGTGCTTGTACTTGCATCTTTAAATTATGATTAAAAATAAAAATATTTTGAAATTAAATTTTAGTTTTGAAATATATGATTTGGAATAATTTATAGTAACTCTCGTAAAATTGGAGAAAAATACCTCCATACATTTTTTAAAAAAAGAAAGAAACAGAAATAAAAAAAAAACTTTCAGCTTCGCGATTCGAACTGAAGACCTTCAAAAAGTCAGCGTCTCGCCCTGCCGACCTAGCCACAAATCCTTGTACCCACAGAGCGTCTGAAATGTTTAAGACTCTCATTATGACTAGATAATAAAAGTATTAAATGTGGTGTCAATCTGGTCAAAAAGACCTATGCTAAGTATAGGAGTATATACTGCGCATGTGCGTGAACTTGCTTGTTTAAATTTTGATTAAATATAGCAATATTTTGATATTAAATTTTAGTTTTGAAATATATGATTTGGAATAATTTATAGTAACTCTCGTAAAATTGGAGAACAATACCTCAATAAATTTTTTAAAAAAAGAAAGAAACAGAAATAAAAAAAAATCTTTCATCTTCGCGATTCGAACTGAAGACCTTCAAAAAGTCAGCGTCTTGTCCTGCCGACCTACCCACCAATCCTTGTACCCCGAGAGCGTCTGAAATGTTTAGGACTCTCATTACTACTAGCGAATAAAAGTATTAAACGTGGTGTCAATCTGGTCAAAAAGCACAATGCTATGTACAGGAGTATATATTGCGCATGTGCGTGAACTTGCTTGTTTAAATTTTGATTAAATATAGAAATATTTTGATATTAAATTTTATTTTTGAAATATATGATTTGGAGCAATTTATAGTAACTCTTTTATAATTGGAGAAAAATACCTAAATAAATTTTTAAAAAAAGAAAGAAAAAAATATAAAAAACGTTCCGTTTCGCGATTCGAACTGAAGATCTTCAAAAGTTAGCGTCTCGATCTGCCGACCTGGCTACTAATCCTTTTATAACGAGAGCCTATGAAAAGTATAAGACTTTCATTATGACTAACCAGTAAAAGTATTTAAAATGGTGTCAATCTGGCCAAAAAGCACAATGCTAAATATAGTAGGGGATACTGCGCATGTGCGTGTACTTGCATCTTTAAATTATTTTTAAAAATAAAAATATTTTGAAATTAAATTTTAGTTTTGAAATATATGATTTGGAATAATTTATAGTAACTCTCGTAAAATTGGAGAAAAATACCTAAAAAAAAATTTAATTAAAGAAAGTAACAGAAATAAAAAAAAAACTTTCAGCTTCGCGATTCGAACTGAGGACCTTCAAAAGTTAGCGTCTCGCCCTGCCGACCTAGCCACAAATCCTTGTACCCACAGAGCGTCTGAAATGTTTAAGACTTTCATTTTGACTAGCGAATAAAAGTATTAAACGTGGTGTCAATCTGGTCAAAAAGCACAATGCTAAGTATAGGAGTTTATAATGCGCATGTGCGCGAACTGGCTTGTTTAAATTTTGATTAAATATAGAAATATTTTGATATAAAATTTTAGTTTTGAAATATATGATTTGGAATAATTTATAGTAAATCTCGTAAAATTGGAGAAAAATACCTAAATAAATTTTTAAAGAATGAAAGAAACAGAAATAAAAAAAATGTTTCAGCTTCGCGATTCGAACTGAAGACCTTCAAAAGTTAGCGTCTCGCCCTGCCGATCTAGTCACAATCCTCGTACCCCGAGAGCGTCTGAAATGTTTAAGACTCTCATTATGACTAGCGAATAAAAGTATTAAACGTGGTGTCAATCTGGTCAAAAACCACAATGCTAAGTATAGGAGTATTTAATGCGCATGTGCGTGATGTTGCTGGTTTAAATTTTGATTAAATATAGAAATATTTTGATATTAAATTTTAGTTTTGAAATATATGGTTTGGAATAATTTATAGTAACTCTTTTATAATTGGAGAAAAATACCTAAATATATTTTTAAAAAAAGAATGGAAAAAATATATTAAAAACTTTCCGTTTCGCGATTCGAACTGAAGACCTTTAAAAGTTAGCATCTCGCCCTGCCGACCTAGCTACTAACCCTTGTACTATAAGAGCCTCTGAAAAGAGCAAGACTCTGATTATGACTAGCCAGTAAAAGTATTTAACATGGTGTCAATCTGGCCAAAAAGCACAATGCTAAGCTTAGGAGTAGATACTGCGAATGTGCGTGAAGTTGCTGGTTTAAATTTTGATTAAATATAGAAATATTTTGATATTAAATTTTAGTTTTGAAATATATGATTTGGAATAATTCATAGTAACTCTCGTAAAATTGGAGAAAAATACCTAAATAAATTTTTAAAAAATGAAAGAAACAGAAATAAAAAAAAATGTTTCAGCTTCGCGATTCGAACTGAAGACCTTCAAAAAGTCAGCGTCTTGTCCTGCCGACCTTCCCACCAATCCTTGTACCCCGAGAGCGTCTGAAATGTTTAAGACTCTTATTATGACTAGCGAATAAAAGTATTAAACTTAGTGTCAATCTCGTCAAAAAGCACAATGCTAAGTATAGGAGTATATACTGCGCATGTGCGTGAACTTACTTGTTTAAATTTTGATTAAATATAGAAATATTTTGATATTAAATTTTAGTTTTGAAATATATGATTTGGAATAATTTATAGTAACTCTTATAAAATTGGAGAAAAATACCTAAATAAATTTTTAAAAAATGAAAGAAACAGAAATAAAAAAAAATGTTTCAGCTTCGCGATTCGAACTGAAGACCTACAAAAGTTAGCGTCTCGCCCTGCCGGCCTAGTCACCAATCCTTGTACCCCGAGGGCGTCTGAAATGTTTAAGACTCTCATTATGACTAGCGAAGAAAAGTATTAAACGTTGTGTCAATCTGGCCAAAAAGCACAATGCTAAGCATAGGAGTAGATACTGCGCATGTGCGTGAAGTTGCTGGTTTAAATTTTGATTAAATATAGAAATATTTTGATATTAAATTTTAGTTTTGAAATATTTGATTTAGAGCAATGTATAGTAACTCTTTTATAATTGGAGAAAAATAAATAAATAAATTTTTAAAAAAAGAAAGTAAAAAATATAAAAAAACTTTCCGTTTCGCGATTCGAAATGAAGACCTTCAAAAGTTAGCATCTCGCCCTGCCTACCTAGTCACAATCCTTGCACCCCGAGAGCGTCTGAAATGTTTAAGACTCTTATTATGACTAGCGAATAAAAGTATTAAACGTAGTGTCAATCTCGTCAAAAAGCACAATGCTAAGTATAGGAGTATATACTAAGCATGTGCGTGAACTTGCTTGTTTAAATTTTGATTAAATATAGAAATATTTTGATATTAAATTTTATTTTTGAAATATAGGATTTGGAGCAATTTATAGTAACTCTTTTATAATTGGAGAAAAATACCTAAATAAATTTTTTAAAAAAGAAAGAAAACAAATATAAAAAACGTTCCGTTTCGCGATACGAACTGAAGACCTCCAAAAGTTAGCGTCTCGCCCTGCCGACCTAGCCACCAATCCTTTTACTCCGAGAGCCTATGAAAAATACAAGACTCTCATTATGAGTAGCCAGTAAAAGTATTTAAAATGGTGTCAATCTGGCAAAAAAGCACAATGCTAAGTATAGGAGTGGATACTGCGCATGTGCGTGTACTTGCATCTTTAAATTATGATTAAAAATAAAAATATTTTGAAATTAAATTTTAGTTTTGAAATATATGATTTGGAATAATTTATAGTAACTCTCGTAAAATTGGAGAAAACTACCTCAATAAATTTTTTAAAAAAAGAAAGAAACAGAAATAAAGAAAAATGTTTCAGCTTCGCGATTCGAACTGAAGACCTTCAAAAGTTAGCGTCTCGCCCTGCCGACCTAGCCACCAATCCTTGTACCCCGAGGGCGTCTGAAATGTTTAAGACTCTCATTATGACTAGCGAAGAAAAGTATTAAACGTTGTGTCAATCTGGTCAAAAAGCACAATGCTAAGTATAGGAGTATATACTGCGCATGTGCGTGAACTTGCATGTTTAAATTTTGATTAAATATAGAAATATTTTGATATTAAATTTTAGTTTTGAAATATATGATTTGGAATAATTTATATTAACTCTCGTAAAATTCTAGAAAAATACCTCAATAAATTTTTTTAAAAAAGAAAGAAACAGAAATAAAAAAAAAAAATCTTTCAGCACCGCGATTCGAACTGAAGACCTTCAAAAATTCACCGTCTTGTCCTGCCTACCTAGCCACCAATCCTTGTAACCCGAGAGCGTCTGAAATGTTTAAGACTGTCATTACGACAAGCGAATAAAAGTATTAAACGTGGTGTCAATCTGGTCAAAAAGCACAATGCTAAGTATAGGGGTATATAATGCGCATGTGCGTGAACTTGCTTGTTTAAATTTTGATTAAATATAGAAATATTTTGAAGTTAAATTTTAGTTTTGAAATATATGATTTGGAATAATTTATAGTAAATCTTGCAAAATTGGAGAAAAATACATAAATAAATTTTTAAAAAAAAGAAAGAAAGAAAAAGAAACTTTCAGCTTCGCGATTTGAACTGAAGACCATCAAAACTCAGCGTCTCGCCCTGCCGACCTAGCTACTAATCCTTTTACTCCGATAGCCTATGAAAAGTACAAGACTCTCATTATGAGTAGCCAGTAAAAGTATTTAAAATGGTGTCAATCTGGCAAAAAAGCACAATGCTAAGTATAGGAGTGGATACTGCGCATGTGCGTGTACTTGCATCTTTAAATTATGATTAAAAATAAAAATATTTTGAAATTAAATTTTAGTTTTGAAATATATGATTTGGAATAATTTATAGTAACTCTCGTAAAATTGGAGAAAAATACCTAAAAAAATTTTTAATTAAAGAAAGAAACAGAAATAAAAAAAAAACTTTCGGCTTCGCGATTCGAACTGAAGACTTTCAAAAGTTAGCGCCTCGCCCTGCCGACCTAGCCACAAATCCTTGTACCCACAGAGCGTCTGAAATGATTAAGACTCTCATTATGACTAGCGAATAAATGTATTAAACGTGGTGTGAATCTGGTCAAAAAGCCCTATGCTAAGTATAGGAGTATATAATGCACATGTGCGTGAACTTGCATCTTTAAATTATGATTAAAAATAAAAATATTTTGGAATTAAATTTTAGTTTTGAAATATATGATTTGGAATAATTTATAGTAACTCTCGTAAAATTGGAGAAAAATACCTAAATAAATTTTTAATTAAAGAAAGAAACAGAAATAAAAAAAAAAACTTTCAGCTTCGCGATTCGAACTGAAGACCTTCAAAAGTTAGCGTCTTACCCTGCCGACCTAGCCACCAATCCTTGTACCCCGAGAGCGTCTGAAATGTTTAAGACTCTCATTACGACTAGCGAATAAAAGTATTAAACGTGGTGTCAATCTGGTCAAAAAGACCTATGCTAAGTATAGGAGTATATAATGCGCATGTGCGTGAACTTGCATCTTTAAATTATGATTAAAAATAAAAATATTTTGAAATTAAATTTTAGTTTTGAAATATATGATTTGGAATAATTTATAGTAACTCTCGTAAAATTGGAGAAAAATACCTAAATAAATTTTTAATTAAAGAAAGAAACAGAAATAAAAAAAAAACTTTCAGCTTCGCGATTCGAACTGAAGACCTTCAAAAGTTAGCGTCTCACCCTGCAGACCTAGCCACCAATCCTTGTACCCCGAGAGCGTCTGAAATGTTTAAGACTCTCATTACGACTAGCGAATAAAAGTATTAAACGTGGTGTCAATCTGGTCAAAAAGACCTATGCTAAGTATAGGAGTATATAATGCGCATGTGCGTGAAGTTGCTGGTTTAAATTTTGATTAAATATAGAAATATTTTGATATTAAATTTTAGTTTTGAAATATATGATTTGGAATAATTTATATTAACTCTCGTAAAATTCTAGAAAAATACCTCAATAAATTTTTTTAAAAAAGAAAGAAACAGAAATAAAAAAAAAAAATCTTTCAGCACCGCGATTCGAACTGAAGACCTTCAAAAATTCAGCGTCTTGTCCTGCCTACCTAGCCACCAATCCTTGTAACCCGAGAGCGTCTAAAATGTTTAAGACTCTCATTATGACTAGCGAAGAAAAGTATTAAACGTGGTGTCAATCTGGTCAAAAAGCACAATGCTAAGTACAGGAGTATATATTGCGCATGTGCGTGAACTTGCTTGTTTAAATTATGATTAAAAATAAAAATATTTTGAAATTAAATTTTAGTTTTGAAATATATGATTTGGAATAATTTATAGTAACTCTCGTAAAATTGGAGAAAAATACCTAAAAAAATTTTTAATTAAAGAAAGAAACAGAAATAAAAAAAAAAACTTTCGGCTACGCGATTCGAACTGAAGACTTTCAAAAGTTAGCGCCTCGCCCTGCCGACCTAGCCACAAATCCTTGTACCCACAGAGCGTCTGAAATGATTAAGACTCTCATTATGACTAGCGAATAAATGTATTAAACGTGGTGTCAATCTGGTCAAAAAGCACAATGCTAAGTACAGGAGTATATATTGCGCATGTGCGTGAACATGCTTGTTTAAATTATGATTAAAAATAAAAATATTTTGAAATTAAATTTTAGTTTTGAAATATATGATTTGGAATAATTTATAGTAAATCTCGTAAAATTGGAGAAAAATACCTAAAAAAATTTTTAATTAAAGAAAGAAACAGAAATAAAAAAAAAAACTTTCGGCTTCGCGATTCGAACTGAAGACTTTCAAAAGCTAGCGCCTCGCCCTGCCGACCTAGCCACAAATCCTTGTACCCACAGAGCGTCTGAAATGATTAAGACTCTCATTATGACTAGCGAATAAATGTATTAAACGTGGTGTCAATCTGGTCAAAAAGCCCTATGCTAAGTATAGGAGTATATAATGCGCATGTGCGTGAACTTGCATCTTTAAATTATGATTAAAAATAAAAATATTTTGGAATTAAATTTTAGTTTTGAAATATATGATTTGGAATAATTTATAGTAACTCTCGTAAAATTGGAGAAAAATACCTAAATAAATTTTTAATTAAAGAAAGAAACAGAAATAAAAAAAAAAACTTTCAGCTTCGCGATTCGAACTGAAGACCTTCAAAAGTTAGCGTCTCTCCCTGCCGACCTAGCCACGAATCCTTGTACCCCGAGAGCGTCTGAAATGTTTAAGACTCTCATTACGACTAGCGAATAAAAGTATTAAACGTGGTGTCAATCTGGTCAAAAAGACCTATGCTAAGTATAGGAGTATATAATGCGCATGTGCGTGAAGTTGCTGGTTTAAATTTTGATTAAATATAGAAATATTTTGATATTAAATTTTAGTTTTGAAATATATGATTTGGAATAATTTATAGTAACTCTCGTAAAATTCGAGAAAAATACCTCAATAAATTTTTTTAAAAAAGAAAGAAACAGAAATAAAAAAAAAATCTTTCAGCTCCGCGATTCGAACTGAAGACCTTCAAAAATTCAGCGTCTTGTCCTGCCTACCTAGCCACCAATCCTTGTACCCCGAGAGCGTCTGAAATGTTTAAGACTCTCATTATGACTAGCGAAGAAAAGTATTAAACGTGGTGTCAATCTGGTCAAAAAGCACAATGCTAAGTACAGGAGTATATATTGCGCATGTGCGTGAACTTGCTTGTTTAAATTATGATTAAAAATAAAAATATTTTGAAATTAAATTTTAGTTTTGAAATATATGATTGGGAATAATTTATAGTAACTCTCGTAAAATTGGAGAAAAATACCTAAAAAAATTTTTAATTAAAGAAAGAAACAGAAATAAAAAAAAACTTTCGGCTTCGCGATTCGAACTGAAGACTTTCAAAAGTTAGCGCCTCGCCCTGCCGACCTAGCCACAAATCCTTGTACCCACAGAGCGTCTGAAATGATTAAGACTCTCATTATGACTAGCGAATAAAAGTATTAAACGTAGTGTCAATCTCGTCAAAAAGCACAATGCTAAGTATAGGAGTATATACTAAGCATGTGCGTGAACTTGCTTGTTTAAATTTTGATTAAATATAGAAATATTTTGATATTAAATTTTATTTTTGAAATATATGATTTGGAGCAATTTATAGTAACTCTTTTATAATTGGAGAAAAATACCTAAATAAATTTTTTAAAAAAGAAAGAAAACAAATATAAAAAACGTTCCGTTTCGCAATACGAACTGAAGACCTTCAAAAGTTAGCGTCTCGCCCTGCCGACCTAGTCACCAATCCTTGTACCCCGAGAGCGTCTGAAATGTTTAAGACTCTCATTATGACTAGCGAATAAAAGTATTAAACGTGGTGTCAATCTGGTCAAAAAAACCTATGCTAAGTATAGGAGTATATAATGCGCATGTGCGTGAACTTGCATGTTTAAATTTTGATTAAATTTAGAAATATTTTGATATTAAATTTTAGTTTTGAAACATATGATTTGGAGCAATTTATAGTAACTCTTTATAATTGGAGAAAAATACCTAAATAAATTTTTAAAAAAAGGAAGAAAAAAATATATAAAAAACTTTCCGTTTCGCGATTCCAACTGAAGACCTTCAAAAGTTAGCGTCTCGCCCTGCCGACCTAGTCATTAATCCTTGTACCCAGAGAGCGTCTGAAATGTTTAAGACTCTCATGATGACTAGCCAGTAAAAGTATTAAACATGGTGTTAATCTTGTCAAAAAGCCCAATGCTAAGTATAGGAGTAGATACTGCGCATATGAGTGAAGTTGCGTGTTTAAATTTTGATTAAATATAGAAATATTTTGATATTAAATTTTATTTTTGAAATATATGATTTGGAGCAATTTATAATAAATCTTTTATAATTGGAAAAAAATACCTAAATAAATTTTTAAAAAAGAAAAGAAAGAAAAAAATATAAAAAACTTTCCGCTTCGTGATTCGAACTGAAAACCTCCAAAGTGAGCGTCTCGCCCTGCCGACCTAGCCATCAATCCTTGTAGTATGAGAGCGTCTTAAATGTTTAAGACTCTCATGATGACTAGCCAGTAAAAGTATTAAACATGGTGTCAATCTGGTCAAAAAGCACAATTCTAAGTATAGGAGTATATAATGCGCATGTGCATGAACTTGGTTGTTTAAATTTTGATTAAATATAGAAATATTTTGATATTAAATTTTTTTTTGAAATATATGATTTGGAGCAATTTATAGTAACTCTCATACAATTGGAGAAAAGTGCCTAAATAAATTTAACAAAAAGAAAGAAAAATATATAAAAAACTTTCCGCTTCGGGATTCGAACTGAAAACCTCCAAAGTGAGCGTCTCGCCCTGCCGACCTAGCCATCAATCCTTGTACTCTGAGAGCGTCTGAAATGTTTAAGACTCTCATTATGACTAGCGAATAAAAGTATTAAACGTGGGGTCAATCTGGTCAAACAGCCCAATGCTAAGTATAGGAGTAGATACTGCGCATGTGCTTGAACTTGATCTTTAAATTTTGATTAAATATAGAAATATTTTGATATTAAATTTTATTTTTGAAATATATGATTTGGAGCAATTTATAGTAACTCTTTTATAATTGGAGAAAAATACCTAAATAAATTTAAAAAAAAAGAAAGAAAGAAATATAAAGAACTTTCCGCTTTGCGATTCGAACTGAAGACCTTCAAAAGTTAGCGTCTCGCAATGCCGACTTAGCCACCAATACTTGTACCCCGAGAGCGTCTGAAATGTTTAAGACTCTCATGATGACTAGCCAGTAAAAGTATTAAACATGGTGTCAATCTGGTCAAAAAGCACAATGCTAAGTATAGGAGTAGATACTGCGCATGTGCTTGAACTTGCTTGTTTAAATTTTGATTAAATATAGAAATATTTTGATATTAAATTTTATTTTTGAAATATATGATTTGGAATAATTTATAGTAACTCTCGTAAAATTGGAGAAAAATACATAAATAAATTTAAAAAAAAAGAAAGAAAAAGAAACTTTCAGCTTCGCGTTTCGAACTGAATACCTTTAAAAGTAAGCGTCTCGCACTGCCGACCTAGCTACTAATCTTTGTACTCCCAGAGCTTCTGAAATGTGCAAGACTCTCATTATAACTAGCCAGTAAAAGTATTAAACATGGTGTCAATCTTGTCAAAAAGCCCAATGCTAAGTACAGGAGTGGATACTGCGCATATGCGTGAACTTGCGTGTAAAATTTTGATTAAATATAGAAATATTTTGATATTAAATTTTATTTTTGAAATATATGATTTGGAGCAATTTACAGTAACTCTTTTATAATTGGAGAAAAATACCTAAATAAATTTTAAAAAAAGAAAAGAAAGAAAAAATATTAAAAACTTTCCGCTTCGCGATTCGAACTGAAGACCTTCAAAAGTTAGTGTCTCGCCAAGCGACCTACCCACCAATCCTTTTACCCCGAGAGCGTCTGAAATGTTTAAGACTCTCATTATGACTAGCGAATAAAAGTATTAAACGTGGTGTCAATCTGGTCAAAAAGCACAATGCTAAGTATATTAGTGTATACTGCGCATGTGCGTGAACTTGCTTGTTTAAATTTTGATTAAAAATACAATTATTTTGAAATTAAATTTTAGTTAATTAAGTTTCGACTCGCCCTCCCGACTTAGCCATCAATCCTTGTACCCCGAGAGCGTCTGAGAGGTTTATGACTCTCATGATGACTAGCCAGTAAAAGTATTAAACATATTGTCAATCTGGTCAAAAAGCACAATGCTAAGTATACTGCGGATGTGCGTGAACTTGCATCTTTAAATTATGATTAAAAATAAAAATATTTTGAAAGTAAATTTTATTTTTGAAATATATGATTTGGAATAAGTTATAGTAACTCTCGTAAAATTGGGGAAAAATACCTAAATAAATTTTTAAAAAAAGAAAGAATAAGAAATAAAAAAAAATAAACTTTCAACTTCGCGATTCGAACTGAAGACCTTCAGAAGTTTGCGTCTCGCCCTACCGACCTAGCCACCAATCCTGGCACCCCAAGAGCGTCTGAAATGCTTAAGACTCTTATTATGACTAGCGAATAAAACTATTAAACGTGGTGTCAATCTGGTCAAAAAGCCCAATGCTAAGTATAGGAGTGGATACTGCGCATATGCTTGAACTTGCTTGTTTAAATTTTGATTAAATATAGAAATATTTTGATATTAAATTTTTTTTTTTGAATTATATGATTTGGAGCAATTTATAGTACTTCTCTTATAATTAGAGAAAAATACCTAAATAAATTTAAAAAAAAGAAAGAAAAAGAAAGAAAAAAAAACCTTTCAGCTTCGCGATTCGAACTGAAGACCATCTAAAGTTAGCGTCTCACCCTACCGACCTAGCCACCAATCCTTGTACCACGAGTGCGTCTGAAATGTTTGAGACTCTCTTGATGACTAGCCAGTAAAAGTATTAAACATGGTGTCAATCTGGCCAAAAAGCACAATCCTAAGCATAGGAGTGGATACTGCGCATGTGCGTGAACTTGCTTGTTTAAATTTTGATTAAATATAGAAATATTTTGATATTAAATTTTATTTTTGAAATATATGATTTGGAGCAATTTATAGTAACTCTCTTATAATAGGAGAAATTTACCTAAATAAATTTTAAAAAAAAGAAAGAAAAAAAAATATAAAAAACTTTCCGCTTCGCGATTCGAACTGAAGACCTTCAAAAGTTAGCGTCCCGCCCTGCCGACCAATCCCCCCACCCAAATAGCGCCTGAAATGTTTAAGACTGGCATTATGACTAGCCAATAAAAGTATTAAACATGGTTTCAATCTGGTCAAAAAGCACAATGCTAAGTATATTAGTGGATACTGCGCATGTGCGTGAACTTGCTTGTTTAAATTTTGATTAAAAATACAATTATTTTGAAATTAAATTTTAGTTTTGAAATATATGATTTTTAATAATTTATAGTAACTCTCGTAGAATTGGAGAAAAATACATAAATAAATTTAGAAAAAAGAAAGAAAAAAATATATAAAAAAGTTTCCGTTTCGCGTTTCGAACTGAAGACCTTCAAAAGTTTCGACTCGCCCTCCCGACTTAGCCATCAATCCTTGTACCCCGAGAGCGTCTGGGAGGTTTAAGACTCTCATGATGACTAGCCAGTAAAAGTATTAAACATATTGTCAATCTGGTCAAAAAGCACAATGCTAAGTATACTGCGGATGTGCGTGAACTTGCATCTTTAAATTATGATTAAAAATAAAAATATTTTGAAAGTAAATTTTATTTTTGAAATATATGATTTGGAATAAGTTATAGTAACTCTCGTAAAATTGGGGAAAAATACCTAAATAAATTTTTAAAAAAAGAAAGAATAAGAAATAAAAAAAAATGAACTTTCAACTTTGCGATTCGAACTGAAGACCTTCAGAAGTTTGCTTCTCGCTCTACCGACCTAGCCACCAATCCTGGTACCCCAAGAGCGTCTGAAATGCTTAAGATTCTTATTATGACTAGCGAATAAAACTATTAAACGTGGTGTCAATCTGGTCAAAAAGCACAATGCTAAGTATAGGAGTGGATACTGCGCATATGCGTGTACTTGCATCTTTAAATTATGATTAAAAATAAAAATATTTTGAAATTAAATTTTAGTTTTGAAATATATGATTTGGAATAATTTATAGTAACTCTATTATAATTGGAGAAAAGTACCTAAATAAATTAAAAAAAAAAAACAAAGAAAAAATATAAAAAACTTTCCGCTTTGCGATTCGAACTGAAGACCTTCAAAAGTTATCGTCGCGCCCTGCCGATCTAGCCACCAATCCCTGTACCCCGCGATTGTCTGAAATGTTTAAGACTCTCATCATGACTAGCCAGTAAAAGTATTAAACATGGTGTCAATCTGGTCAAAAAGCACAATGCTAAGCATAGGAGTAGATACTGCGCATGTGCGTGACCTTGCTTGTTTAAATTTTGATTAAAAATACAATTATTTTAAAATTAAATTTTAGTTTTGAAATATATGATTTTTAATAATTTATAGTAACTCTCGTAGAATTGGAGAAAAATACACAAATAAATTTTTAAAAAAAGAAAGAAAAAAATATATAAAAAACTTTCCGTTTCGCGTTTCGAACTGAAGACCTCGAAAAGTCAGTGGCTCGCCCTACCGATCTAACCAGCAGTCCTAGTACCCCCGAACGCGTCTCATAAGTCTAGGACTTTTATTATGAATATCCAACAATAGTATTAAACATGGTGTCGATCTGGTCTAAATGCACCATGCCAAGTACAGGAGTGGAAACTGCGCATGTACGTGAACTTGACTCTTTAAATTTCGATTAAATATAGAAATATTTTGATATTAAATTTTATTTTTGAAACATATGATTTGGAACAATTGGTAGTAACTCTCGTAAAAATGGAGAAAAATACCTTAATTTTATTTTTTTAAAAAAAGAAGAAGAAGTATAAAAAAGATTTCCGAGTCGCAATTCGAACTGAAGACCTTCAAAAGTCAGCGATTAGCCCTGCCGATCTAGCCACCAATCTTTATACCCCGAGAGCGTCTGAAAAGTATAAGACTCTCTTTATAACTATCCAATTAAAATATTAAACATGGTGACAATCTGGTCTAAAAGGACAATGCTAAGTATAGGAGTTGATATTGCGCATGTGCGTGAACTTGACTCTTTAAATTTCGATTAAATATAGAAATATTTTGATATTAAATTTTATTTTTGAAATATATGATTTAAAACAATTGATAGTAACTCTTGTAAAAATATAGAAAAATACCTGAAAAAACAAAACAAACAAACAAAAAAAGAACTAGAAAAGGAAGAAATATGAAAATGCTTTCCGCTTCGCGATTCGAGCTGAAGCCCTTGAAAAGTAAACGGCTCGCAATACCGATCTAGCCACCAATCCTTGTACCCCGAGAGAGTCTGATAATTCTAGGACTCCCATTATGACTATCCAACAAAAGTTTTAAACATGGTGTCAATCTGGTCTAAAAGCACAATGCTAAGTATAGGAGTGTGTAGTGAATGGATTTTGAAGCGTTAGGATATAAACGTTCATAGATGGCGCTAGGCAACTAGCGCGAGTGTAATTAAAAGATTGATGTCATTCGAGTGTTTGCTTTTGGAGAAGGAGTTACTGAGCAGAGTAACTCGAACGATTATGCAATATATTTGTTAAGTTTTCTATTTGCCTATTTTTTCAAAGCACTCACGAACCAGCCACGACATTTGGCGCAGTCGACAGGATTGAGAATCGAGTGCTATTTTTGACGAACTTGAAATCGAACTTTATTCGATAAAGGTGTGCTTTCGGTATCGATATGGTCTTCCTAAGCATTGCGAAAAAGGAAGATTTGAAGTTGTTGGAGGAAGAGCTCGGTGAAACTGTTTCATTAGAGATGAAAATTGTGGACTTAAATTAATTACTGGAAGTAAAAATTACGAGGAAGAGTTTTTGAAGAAACAAATGATAGTTATCATAGAGGATAGAAAAGAGAGAGAAGATCAAAAACGAAAGCAAGAAGAACGAGAATTTGAAGAAAGAAAAATTAAAGAAGTATGGGAATTGCAGGAGAAAGAACGAGAATTCGAACTTGAGAAACTGAAGCTGCAATATTCCAGTGTACCCGTGGATGTCGAATTACCAACTCCCAAGATAGAACTCAGGCACGTGATGCAAAAATTCGATGAAAAGAACAGTGATATCAGTTTATATTTGCTGTTGTTCGAGAGGCAAGCCGATTGGGCTCATATAAAACGAGAAGATTACGTGTCGCATCTATTAGGATTATTGCCAACGGATATAACCCAACTCATTGCTCTAGAGCCAATCGAGAAAGTTAAGGACTATGACCACATCAAGTGTTTATTAGTGAAACGATTTAAACTCAGCCCGGAAAAATTCAGGCAAAAGTTTATGACTCATTTTAAAAGACCGGAGACTACCTGGTGCGATTTTACTTACGAACTTAAAAAGTATTTTGAGCAATGGATTCAAGGATTGGAAATAACTACTTTTGAAAGTTTGTCGGGTTTAATCATAACAGAACAGATAAAGCGAAAAGTACCTACGGATATTAAAGAACATTTTATTGATGTTTGGTCACAATTCACGAATCCAAATGAAACTGCAAGCAAATTAGATGATTATGAAAATGTACGATCAAACAGTGTGAGGAAAAAGAAAGAACTATATCAAGAGAATAACTCTTCTAAATATCAAACCTACGACGAAAGAGAAGAGAGACATTTTTCGGAACGGAAATATGTACCCCCGCATCAACGAGAATTCAGAAACAAAAACTCTCATAAAAATGAAACTACAAATTCAAGAAAAGTAACAAGAGACTGTTACGTTTGTGGATTGTCGCATTTTGCTAGAGACTGCCCAAATAGACATAAAAAATCGCAGTTGAGAGAATCTGCGGCAGAAAAGAAACGGGAAGACATTTTAACAGCGGAAATTCAGTCGGAATTAATTAATGGTGAAAAAATCTTAAATATCAACCCTTTACAATACGTTGATATTTGTGTGGACAATAGAGAACTGAAAACCCTAGTTGACTCAGGTGCTATGATACCAGTTTTAAATTCTAAATATGTGTCAAGTGAACAAAAAGAAAAAGGAAAGATCATTTTAAAAAGTGCATTTGGAGAAAGGATTAGCGCTACTCTTTCGAGTTTTCAAATATCATTAAAAGATAAAAACAACGAGGGATTTTCCAGACCTATTGAGATAGTTGCAGCTATCACGGATAGAATTCAAGAGCAATTCATCCTCCCCCCCTCTGTATTAAACTTATTGGGAGAACGCACCCAAAACTCGTCTGGATTAGAGGCGCCGATGGAAGAGTGCTTTGATGAATTAATGATTTGTTGTGGAGTTAGCCAGAGCGAAGAACAACCGAGCGGAAATGAAAGCGATTCTTTGGATAAGAAAAATAAAATTAGTGTGTTGAAAGAAGAACAAAGAAAATGTGATACTTTGCAGTCAGTAAGAAAAAATGTATCGCTTGGAAAAGGAAACTTTTTTTATGAATGATGAATTAATATTCCACCGGGATAAAATATTAGGCTAAAAAGTGAGTCAGTTGGTTTTGCCAAAAATAAGAATTGCCATTTGAGATAGTAAATATAGACCTAATAGGACCCATTGAACCCCTTTCTGCTCGTCGGCATAAGTATGTATTATGTCTAATGGACTAGCATTCTCGATGGCTGGAGGCTATCCCTCTTCGTTAGTTAACGGCTAAAGCTACGTGTGATGCTTTGCTTTATTGGAGATATTCATGCGGACTGGAATACCCAATGTTATTGCAAGTGATAATGGAACGAACTTTATTTCTAAGTTATCCGGGAATTCATGAAAAGATTAGGTTGTGCTCCCAGATTTACGACGCCTAACCATCCAGCTGGGAATGGCCTTATAGAAAGATATAATAGGGTGTTCAAAAATTCACTTCATCACATTATCAGAACAGATCCGAGTAATTGGGATAAATGCATTCAGTATATGCTCTTTGCGTACAGGGAAGTTCCTAACTGTACGACGGGTGTTTCGCCATTCAAGTTGATGTATGGACGTGAAGCAGTGACCTCTCAGTGTTCTAAAATCGAGCTGGTGTGGTGATATTGCCATTCCGTTAAACATGGAGAAATCAGTTGTGGATTATTTACAGGAGCAAAAAATAAACTTATAAAGAGCTGCAGAGGAAGCATCTCTCATCGCTTCTGGTAAACAGCAGGCATATGCAGAATATTTTAAACGCTGAACCGCTTCTAAGAAATTTAAGCCAGGTGACCAAGTTTATTTATTAATACCTGATTCATCGAACAAATTGTATGCTCGTTGGACTGGTCCTGGAGAAGTTATCGAGCATTGCCCTCCACATTCATATAAAGTAAAACTTAGCGATGGAAAAATTCGGCATTGTCATGCAAGTAAAATGCGGAAATACTAACCAAGAATTAATGCTGTAGGCATGATCTTTGAAGATGATGCAGACTTTGGAGAAATTTATTCATCCCCCAGTTATAAAAATGTATGTTACTGGAAAGAGATATTTGATCAAGTGGATTTGCGACATCTTTCCGAGGAAGTGAAATGTCAAATCCTGAACTTATTGCGGAATCATCATTCAATATTTACCGGACAAGTTAGAGTTTCAAAGGTTGGTCATCACAAGATAAAATTAGAGGACGATAAAGAAAGGAAAAAACCTTACGTGTACAGGATTCCTGAAGCGCTGAAACCTCAAATAGACTCCCAAATAGATCTAATCCTAAAACTAGATCTAATTGAAGAGAGCTCAGCTGACATTGCTTATCCTATAGTCTGTGTAAACAAGAAGAATGGATCTATCAGGATGTGCGTGGATTATCGAGCTTTGAATGCAGCGACTAAAACTGACGATTTTCCCATGGAAGACGCAACGGAATTAATATATTCCATAGGACAGGCAAATGTGATTAGTGTGTTAGATCTTTTGAAGGGGTACTATTCGCTTCCCATGGAAGAAGATTCGCGAGATTATACATCTTTTAAGGCCCATAGAGCACAATATCGTTTTAAGGCAATGCCTTTTGGGCTGAAAAATGCAGCTGCAACTTTTCAAAGGGAAATGAACAAAGCATTGTCACCATACAGAGAATTTTGCCGTGCTTATATTGATGACATTGCTATATTCTCCAATGATATTCCCTCTCACTTGAAACATCTTCATTTGGTGCTGGATATATTGGAAGAGCTGGAATTCACTATTAATCTTTCAAAGTGTGCTTTTGCGAAATCTGAAATTTCATACCTGGGACATATAATTGGCTCAGGAAAGCATCAAGCTGATCCAGCTAAGTTAGAAACGTTCTCTCGTTTGCCCGTACCTGAAACCAAGAAACAACTACGTAGTGCTCTTGGTCTGTTCAACTATTATCGTGATTATATTGCGAATTTCACCGAGATTGCCTTTCCATTAACGGAACTAACTAAGAAAAGAAGCGCAGATGTGTTGCCATGGTGGGAAATGCATAGTGTTGATTTTGAAAAATTAAAAACAGCATTGTTACACGCTCCTACTCTACACACCCCGAATATGAGCCTTTGTGATTCATTGTGATGCCTCGTCAATCGGGATTGGCTCGTGTTTATCACAGACTGTTGATGGAAAAAAGTGCCCTATCGCTTATGCAAGTCAAAAATTAAACAAAAGCCAACAATCTTGGTCGACAATCGAACGGGAAGCATTTGCTATAGTTTGGAGCTTGAAAAAGTTTGAAACCCTTGTGTTTGGATCCGAGATCCACATTTTTACCGATCATAACCCCCTTCCCTATCTGACCAAGTGCGCTCCTCAGTCATCTCGACTACAAAGGTGGATATTTGCCTTGCAGAGATTCAACATAACATTAAAACATTGTCCTGGTTCTAAAATGCCGCATGCTGATTCTCTGTCACGTTTATTACCAAAATAGACTGAAAAACATTTTTTTAGTACTAATATCATTTTTCTGTTTTATATATCAATATGGGATTAGTGACTATAAAATAATAATAATTTGTACTTGATATTTATGTATATTTGTTTTAATGTTTTTTTTAATTATCATTTTCTTAATATGTTGAACAATTGGTATTCTCAAGTTTGGTTAAGAGTATAATGTGCAAAACTATTTGAAATAGGATTAGTTACAGGAATATAGCTTTTTCTAGTGTTTGTTATAAATTTTCATTGAGCAGTTTTGGTTATATTTGAAAAATCATTTGAGTAATGTTTATCAAGTGAAATCCTTTCTTAATTATGTATTAATGTTTACTAAGTGATTATATTCATTATAAACTTGTGTTTATTAGTTGATAAGTGATTATATAATTATTAAGTATATATTAATGTATATTAACTAATAAGTGAGTTTCTTATTATCAAGATGGTATTTATATTCAATTGTGCATTTCTTATTTTACCTCATTGCTTTCTTAAATGTTTGTTAGTAATTAGTTATTCATTCGAGTTAACTTTGCATTCGTGTTTATTTTTATTTGAATAATTTGATGTTATTAGATACCTTTTAAAATCCAATTCACAATTTTAATTCAGAGGTACATTTATGTTTTCATATAAACACTACTCTTACGTTGGGGGTGTAGTGATTGGATTTTGAAGCGTCAGGAAATAAACGTTCATAGATGGCGCTAGACAACTAGCGCGAGTGAATTTAAAACAGTGATGTCATTCGAGTGTTTGCTCTTGGAGAAGAAGGAGTTACTGAGCAGAGTAACTCGAACGAATCTGCAATAATTTTTCTATTTGCCTATTTTTTAAAAGTATCACGCACCAGCCACGACAGAGTGGATACTGCGCATGTGCGTGAACCTGACTCTTTAAATTTCGATTAAATATTGAAATATTTTGATATTAAATTTTATTTTTGAAATATATGAGTTGGAACAATTTTTAGTAACTCTCGTAAAAATGGAAAAAAATACCATAAATAAATTTTTAAAGAAAGAAGAAGAAATATAAAAAAGATTTCCGCTTCGCCATTCGAACTGAACACCTTCAAAAAGTCAGTGCCGATCTAGAAACCAATCCTTGTACCCCGAGAGCGTCAGAAAAGTATAAGACTCTCATTAAGGGTATCCCATAAAAGTATTAAACATGGTGACAATCTGGTCTAAAAGCACAATGCTAAGTATAGGAGTGGATACTGCGCATGTGCGTGAACTTGACTCTTTAAATTTCAATTAGACATTGAAATATTTTGATATTAAATTTTGTTTTTGAAATATATGATTTGGAACAATTTATAGTAACTCTCGTAAAAATGGAGAAAAATACCTTAAATTAATTTTTAAAGAAAGAAGAAGAAATATAAAAAAGATTTCCGCTTCGCGATTAAAACTGAAGACCTTCAAAAATTAGTGACTCACAGTGCCGATCTAGCCAAAAATCCTTGTACCCAAAGAGCGTATAGACTCTCTGAGAAGTATAAGACTCTCATTATGACTATCCAATAAAAGTATTAAACATGGTGTCAATCTGGTCCAAAAGCACAATGCTAAGTATAGTAGTGGATTCTGCACATGTGCGTGAACTTGACTCTTTAAATTTCGATTAAATATAGAAATACTTTGATATTAAATTTTATTTTTGAAATATGCGCTTTAAAACCATTGAAATCAACTCTTGTGAAAGTGGAGAAAAATGCCTAAAATAAAGTTAAAAAAAAAAAAAAACTAGAAGAAGAAGAAACATGAAAAAGCTTTCCACTTCACGATTCGAACTGAAGCCCTTGAAAAATCAGCAGCTCGCCCTACCGATCTTGCCACCAATCTTTGTATCCCGAGAGGATCTTAAAAGTATAAAACTCTCATTATGACAATTTAATAAAAGTGTTACACATGGTGTCAATCTGGTCAAAAAGCACAATGCTAAGTAAAGGAGTATATAATGCGCATGTGCGTGAACTTGCTTGTTTAAATTTCGATATTAAATTTTATTTTTGAAATTTATGATTTCAAACATTTGATAGTAACTCTCGTGAAAATGGCGAAATATACCTAAATAAATTTAGAAAAAAAAGAAGAAATATAAAAAAAATTTCCGCTTACAGTTTCGAACTGAAGACCATCAAAAGTCAGCGGCTCGCCCCGCCGATCCAGAAACCAATCCCTGTACCCCGAGAGAGTCTGATAAGTCTAGGACTCTCATTATGACTATCCAACAAAAGTGTTCAACATTGTGTCAATCTGGTCTAAAAGCAGAATGTTAAGTATAGGTGTTAATACTGCGCATGTGCGTGAACTTGACTCTTTAAATTTCGATTAAATATAGAAATATTTTGATATTAAATTTTATTTTTGAAATATACGATTTAAAACAATTGATAGTAACTCTCTTTAAAGTGGAGAAAAATGCCAAAAATAAAATTAAAAAAAAAACTATAAGAAGAAGAAACATGAAAAATCCTTCTACTTCACGATTCGAACTGAAGCCCTTGAAAAATCAGCGGCTTGCCCTATCGATCTAGCCACTAATCCTTGTATCCGGAGAGCGTCTTAAAAGTATAAGACTCTCATTATAACTATCCAATAAAAGTATTAAACATGGTGTTAATCTGGTCTAAAAGGACAACGCTAAGTGTAGGAGTGGATTCTGCGCATGTGCGTGAACTTGACTCTTTAAATTTCGATTAAATATAGAAATATTTTGATATTAAATTTTATTTTTAAAATATATGATTGGGAACAATTTATAGTAACTCTCGTAAAAATCGAGAAAAATACCTTAAATAGACCTGCAGACAAGCATAATGCACTATGTCATTTTATTCAAAAGGCCGCACATTCGTACTGCAGCGCCACGGTATAAGATTCTTAATACGTTTAAGTAATTCAAGTTTTAAATGAGAAGGTAATCTTGTCTGAAAGTAGTGCTAAGAATATGGATGATCTCTGCGCATGTGGAAGATCCTTACATTGAAAATTTCAATTAAATTTTCAGATATTTTGAAGTCAAATGTTCTTTTATGAAGAAGGAAAATTGGTCGAAATCGTAAAACTCTAAATTTAATATTAAAATAATAATGAAAATAAAAGAAAGAAAAGAATAAAAAATATATAATAATTAATCTTAGGTTTCCCCACTCTACCTTGAGACAAACAAAAAGCAGTATAATGCTCTATCTCGATCTATTCATAAGGCCACGCATTCCTACTGCAGCGCCACTCTAAGATTCTTAGTACATTTAACTAATTCAAGTTTCTAATGCGATGAAAATCTGGTGTGAAAGAACAATGCTAAGAATACGGGTGATCTCTGCGCATGTACAAGATTTCAACACTTAAAATTTGAATACAATTTATAGATGGTGTGGAAACAAATTTTCTTTTATGAAGTACTAATGCTAGTCGAATTCGCAACAATTGTAAAATTAGTATTTAATTAATAATGAAAAAATAAGAATAAAAATCTATAAAAATTAATCGTCGGCTTCCTTACTCTACCTGCAGACAAGCAAAAAGCAGGATAAAGCATTATGTCGTTCTATTCAGAAGGCCACACATTCCTACTGCAGCGACACGGTATAATATTCTTAATACGGTTAACCAATTCAAGTTTATAAATGAGATGGAAATCTGGTCTGTAAGCACAGTGCTAAAAATATGGATGATTTCTGCGCATGTGCAAGATCTTTAAGCTGGAAATTTCACTTAAATTTTCAGATAGTTTGAAGCCAAATGTTCTTTTATGAAGAAGGAATGTTGGTCGAAATCGTAAGAAATCTAAATTTAATATTTAAATAATACTGAAGAAAAAAAGAATAAAAAATATAGAAAAATTAATCGTAGGGTTCCCGACTCCACCTTGAGACAAAAAAAGCAGTATAATGCACTATCTCGATTTATTCATAAGGCCACACATTCCAACTGCAGCGCCACAAACAGACCAGGGTATGTCATTCATGAGTGCACTTACAACGGAGTTCCTGGAAATATTTGGAGTAAAACTAGTCAGAAGTTCTATTTACCATCCTCAAAGTAATCTAGTAGAAAGAATGCATAGAACTTTGAAGACGATTCTTAGAGTCCTGTGCCTTGAAGCACTTCCGGATTGGGAAAAAATTCTACCACAAGTTCTTTTTGCCCTATGAACTGTTATACATGACAGTACCTAAATTTCTACAGCTTAATTAGTTCATGGAAAAAATCTAAACACTCCTGTAATGTTGTTATACGAGAAACTAACAGAAGAAGACCCAGTGGAAAGCAGTGTTATCGAATATGTTTTAGAACTTATTAACACAATGAAGAAATGTCAAGAAGTGGCTGTCAAGAATATGGAAGATGCCAAACAAAAACAGAAGCTATGGTACAATCGCAAGACCGTAAAGCGCCAATTTAGACCTGGTGAACTGGTTTCGGTGGTGGCTACGTCCTGACCTACCAAGTTATCTGTCTAATGAATAGGTCCTGGAAAAATAGTGCAGCACCTTTCTGAAGCAAATTATGTCGTCAAGTTTTCAGAGAAAGATAAAACATCTGTGTATCATGTAAACATGCTGAAACATATCATCAAACAGCGGAAAATATAAATTTATTGTACTTAGAAGATGATAAAAAATCTTCAAGACGAAGAAGGCATGCCAAATTTAGAACTTGATCATGATGCTTCTGAATGGTCAAAGCTCATTAGTGACATTCAGCTGAATTCAAAACTTTCACAACTTCAACGACAAGAATTCAAAGAACTTTTATGTAAATATAGTAACATCTTTTCAAATAATCCTGAATGCACTGATTTGGTTGAAAATGATATTGAATTGGAATCTAATAGACCAATTGTTGCAAAGCCTTATCGTATGTCTGCTCGTCAAGTTGATGTTCTAAAAGCAGAAGTTAATAAGATGATAGAAATAAAAATAGTAGATCCAGGAGAATATGATTTTACATCTCCATTAATACTTGTTGAAGTTCCGGGAAAGGGTGCAAAGCACTATATTGATTACAGAAGATTAAACAAAGTAACTCGAACGCAGTATTTCCCTTTGCCAAACATAGAAGAACTCATAGAGAAAGTGTCAGCAGCTAAATATATTCCTGTCTTGCATCTCACTAGACGATATTGGCAGATCCCATTGAGTCAACGAGCACAAAGATATTCTGCTTTTGTAACAATTTTTGGAACTTTTAGACCCTTGAGGTTACCTTTTGGTTTGAAAAATGCGCCATACTACTTTAACTTCAGTCGACTTATGGCTAATTTATTAAGAAACTGTGAAGATTATGCAGTTCTTTACTTGGACGAGATTTCTATATTTTCACAAAGCTGGGAATATCATGTACGACACATAGAAAACATTCTTGATTGTTTAAGTTCATCTAAGTTGCATATTAAACCGTCAAAATGTCAGTTTGCTCTAGCCCATGTAAAATATCTTGGACATTTAGTGGGTCAAGGATTTAGACAACCATCAGAATTAAAGGTTCAAGCTATAAAGGAATTTCCAACACCTACCACGAAGACGCAAGTCAGAGCCTTTCTAGGTTTAATGGGATACTATCGTAGATATACATTCCAGAGTTTTCAGTAATTGCAGCTCTTCTTACCGACTTATTAAAAGGTAAAATTCGAAAATTCTAATGTTGACTTAAATGAAGCATGTCAGAAAGCATTTGACAAACTCAAGGACAAATTAACTGGAAACCCAGTTTTATTTTGTCCTGCTTTCACGAAACGTTTTATTCTCCAATGTGACGCATCAAATATTGAAACTGGTGTTGTTCTTTCCCAACTAAATGAAAAGAATGAAGAACATCCCATTATGTTTTTGAGTAAAAAGTTTTTTAAGACTGAGCAGAAGTACAGTACAACTGAGAGAAAGTGTGTTTCTATTACTTTTGCCGTTCAAAAACTAAGATGTTATTTAGAAGGACATCAGAAGTTTGTGATTCAAACAGACCCCAACCCCTTAGTGTGGTTGGACAAAAATGTGGGAACTCACCCAAGACTCTTGAGATGGTCCTTACTCTTACAAACCTTTAAGCATGAAATGGTGCATAGGAAAGGGAAAGAATATCGGAATGCTGATAGTTTAAGTCAAATTCCTTAAGACTTTTAATTATCATTTTGTTTGTGTCATGCCTTTCATATTCAAACTAATTATTTGCATTTATATATATTGATTTTTCTGTATTTCGTGTTTGTTATACATATCAGTTTTTTTTATTTATTTGTATTTCCAGTATCAGTATTTTCTTTCAGTGTTTTTTGTTAATATCAATCTTATCTTTTGTTTTAAAAGAAAAATATTTAGAAACAGTTTTGTAAAGGCACTGTTTCAGATAGGTTTGATACTGTAATTGGTTGATAGAAATTGGAAATTGGTTCTACTGAACACTTGCCCTAATTGTTTTGTTTTGTTAAGTATATTTTCAGGTGTAATCCAGGTACAAAACATTTTTGGAGCCTTAGAAAAATTTTCCCCCAGGAAGGGAGGAATAAAGACCGTAAAGAATTTGACCTGGTAATTGCCAGAACGGCCGATAGATGTCAGCACAGTATACGTTTAGATAAAAAAAATATGATATCACACCGGTAGTACGTTTTGCAGACTGAGAGTTCTTTTTCGGCGGGAGTCAGCGTGATGTGTGGTGTTGAAAGTAAAAGGCATTGATGCCTGGTGATGATGTTCTATCCTGTACATTAAGATGATGGTCGTGGGAATGGGTATACAAATGTTGTAATGTATGAATTTCCTATTGTTTATATGTTTGTGAATGTTTTTATGTTATATATTTTGTCCAACTGTGATATTATAAATAAACAAGTTTAAAAAGATAAATTTGGCGTAGTCACTCGGCTGTGTTTTGATGACATCATAAAGCCAAAGTTGAAGCTTTTAAAATGTACACTGTCTTTTTCTTCAATACTGTTTTTTAACCCTCCAAGTGGCAAACCCGTCTTAAGACGGAATCTTTTTTCCGTTCAAAACGGCGGGCCCGTCTATAGACGGAAACAAAAAAAAACCCCTTAAAACTGTCGCTGCCCGTATTTTTACTGGTTGCTGTTTTTCCCTTCCCCCAATCTCAAGCTGTGCGATAGGTTGCGTGGCCAGAGCGGACGTGGCTAGAGCGGACACATAAGATTTCGTGGTCAGAGCGGACACTCCGAAACTCATCGTGGTTAGAGAGGACACATTTTCACCCCATCTTAGAACAGATATAGGGTGCAGATAAATAAGTAAATAAATACTTTTAAAAATCACAAATATAGTTTAAAACAGTATTTTAAGTGGCAAATCTCTTTCACGTGGGATAACGGTTTTTTTTACCGAAATTTTCGGTTTTTGCACTCAATTATCAAATTACAAGGATAAATACATTTTTGCCAATCAAATTTGATTATTTATATTATATTATAGTGCGAATGCATTTTAAACATTAAAAATTAATAGTAAGTAACAGTATAATGAAGGGTATGAACGAATTTCAGGGATTTTGTGGAAAACTGTAATTTAGAGTCAAATAAATTTTAGAACAGGTGCAATTGCCATAAAATTAATTAGTTTCATTAATGTAAGTAAAAATAAATAATAGAAGTAAAATATATAAAACAGATACAAGTAAATAAAAAAATACAAGTAAATAAATACTAACTAACCTTTACTATAAAAGCATAAATATCATTTACCATTGGATTTAGTCCAACCTAGTTATAAAACTTAAAGATTTTAGACATTTTTCTAAATTGTTTGATGTTTCGAATTCTTTTAGGATGTTTTCAATTCTTTCATCCAATTTTACATATGCTTTTTTCCTTTTTATTACAGGGTCGCCTAATTCTCTGGATTTCAAATTAAAAGACACTTTTTGTGTTTCTTCTTTTAGTATTTTAACTAATAAGTGGACATTAGGTTGATTTCTGCCAGTGATTGCATTTAATTTGGAATTCCACCCTTCAACAGAATTATTTGTCCTATGACGCTGTCCATATACATTCCATACTTTAATGGGTATATTTGGATTGTCCATCCACTGCTCGACAAAATAATCAATGAATGTGGTAAGTTTGTCAATGCTAAAGGCTTTTTCCCATACGATGCTCCAAGCATCATCTATGTGTTCAATTGGCAAGTAAGTTAATGCAGAAATCATTCTACAGACATTTCTTATATCTTCGTGCTCTTTATATTCCTTTACTACACCCATTTCTTGTATCTTACGCCACAAACACTGATTAAAATGAAAGTTACAACCGGAAATTGTCGAACTGGGAAATTCTAACATGCAACTATTGATGGCTGCGGCTTCAAAATCCAATTTTATAATGTCCGGCTTCCACTTAGGGCACCAACGTTTCACTTCCTGAAACATTGTAATGTAAGTTGCTTGTCTCTTATCAGGCAGAAATGCAAAAAGCGCTGGATAAACGTTGGTCTCAGTTGCTGTACTCCTTAAATCGACGTGTATTGTATATATTTGAGCAAACTGTTTCGGACAACTTTTAAATGTTCCATCTAAAAAAAGGTCTTTCCATTTTCCAAAAGGTACCGAGATTCTTCTCCTCCAAATACTAAAATCCTGCTATCTTGGTCATTTTGAAAATCTAAACGAAGAAAGTTTTCTCCATTTAAAAGCATAAGTGTATCATTTGCAAACTGAATGTCTTTGGCATTTTGGGGATTTTGGGTAGCTCCCAAAGCCTTTCTCCTCTCCTTACATAAAACAGTCTTGACATTGGAGTACGTCGATATTTTAGTAACGAAATCATAACCTTTCTGATATAATTCTGAAAGTTCTTCTTGAAATATGTGGGGAACGGGAACTGATGTTTCTTCTCGGACTCTTTTTCTGCAAGTCTCTAACTTGCTCTTAACTTCGATCTCAGCAACGTTGGGCACGCAAGAATGTTCAGTTTTCTTCAGTACCTCGTATTGAAAATTTGTCTTTGCATTTCCTTTACAGCGATGTGTCTTTTCTTTTACACGTACCCAACTCATTCCTAGTTTATTTTTTCGGTGCAAACGATGTGGGTAATCGTCTACAGCTAAACATTCTTTTCCTTTTTTTGTAGAGAGTAATTTTGTTGAAATGGCTATGGGTTCCATCACAGATTTTTTCGACGATATAAAACGAGATACACACTTCATAAGGACCAAATATCTACTGAGAAAATGAGAAAGGCCTTTTCTCTCAAAAGTACACTTGCAGTACACTTTGCGTACCAGTCATAAAACTGTCAATCAATAGTCTCATTTACAATGCGGTTGTATAACGGATGAGGGTCAGTTATAGAAGAGGTTACAACATTTTAAATGTTATCTAAAAGTGTCATATTTGGCAAGAGTTAGCATGATGTTTGACTCAATTTCGAATACTTAAAGATACGTTCATTAATATAATTTTATGCGTTTTAATACTATATGAATTATTTCCACTTTGCTTTTTATGAAAGACGGATTGCTTTTCAATGTATTTATTCAAAAATGTATGATAAAAATCATTGAGGAATGATATTTCTTCTCATATAAATAGCGTATGCACTTCGAAATAATAATCATTTCTTCTAGATTTTAGATATAAAGGCATTACTTTACATAAATATAACGTTTTGCATTAAACGAAACAGTTTGCGTTTCAGTTTTTGCTTTATTTCTTTTTGCATCGTTTATTTATTTCAATAATTTCGAACATTAAAATATATGTTATTTAAATATAGGCACTTAAAAAAAGTTGTTTATTAAATTTAAAGTACAATTAAATGAGGTTAGTGGTATTGGACTAATTTGTAAGGAGGGAAAAGTTGCAAAAGCAATTCTTGAAATGCCGTAAGTAGCAAGAAAAGCTTCCAACTTCGGATGTTAAGTTTCCATGCTATATCAGTTTTTAAAAAAAATCAGTTTCGAGAGTAGAACGCCATTACAAATTTAAATTTTTCTATTTATCATCTTAGATTTAATTTAAATGTTGTTGCATTTTTTAAAAATCTGTACTCTGATAAATTATTTGTTCATTACATGACTTTGCATTTTGTATATGAAAATTGTAAGTATACGATGCATAAAATAAACAGCTTACTAAATCAGAAGTATATTAATATTTTGCTAACTGATCATTTGTATCTGTGAAAATTTGTAGGAGATATTAGTTGAATTCAAATTTAATTTTCTTCTAGCTGCACTTTTATTAAACCAAAATCCAAATCTACTGTTAAAAAATAAAATAGAATTAAGAAAAAGGATTTTTACATTAATATATGTTCTTCAGGAACTTTAATTTTATTGAAGATCGTTCTTATATGTACAATAAATCATTACAAATAGTGTTGAATGAAGTTCTGGCACTCTTCAACAATATACATCTACACCTTTATTGAAATGTTTACTGATTAGCTATGCGTTTTTTCCATATTTTAAACAATGTAATTATTTCTAATTTCAGAAGAATTCATGGCCATTTTAAACCTACCAGGGGCTCTGAGATAATGCAAATCTCAAAGCCCCATTTTCTATCCAAATTTTTTTTATTGATTTTAATTTAATTTTTATTCAGCAATTTTAATAGTAAATTTTGAAAACTGAAATCGCAAGTCCCTTTCTAAAAAGTCCATTTCAATGTTGTACAAATAAAAAAAGTGCACAGTCAAAACGTAAAATTAATTTTAAGCAAAATATCGAAAACAAAAGACAACTTTCTATAACACTCTAAACAATATTGTAAAAGGAGAGAATATATTTTTTTAAAATGCAAAGCTCCAAATTTTTTAGAATTATAAAATAGCATAACGAATAACTTGTAAATGGTAATTAGGAATATTACTAGAATGAAGTTGCAAAATTAATTTAATCAATACTTGATTATGACTTGAATAAATTTGACTGCAGGGCCCTCTGTCATTAACTGAAAGTATAAAACTAAATACCTTTTTATTCTAAAAATTATCAAGAGCTGAGGGTATTTTTCTTTTTTGCTTTTTTTAACTTATCACTCTTTGTTAAGACTTTTTCATTATTTTAAAATTATTTTCTCGCCAAATACTCTTGCCAACAGATAACATGTTTTAGCAAACCTAGACGAATCACTCCCTACCCCCTTTTCTTCAAAGAGCTTCGCGAGATTTATTGGCTTTTTATGACCTGTACGCAAATGTTCGTATGCATTTCTCCCACTCCCGACTGATTAGGGAAACAACACAATAGGTGCGAAAATGTCCGCTCTTTTCACCCAGCTCCTCTCACGTGTCCGCTGTAGCCACTGTCCGCTCTGACCCTTTATCTCCACCCTTTATCTGTTCTAAGATGGGGGGGGGGATGTGTCCGCTCTAACCACGATGAGTTTCGGAGTGTCCTGTCTGACCACGAAATCTTATGTGTCCGCTCTAGCCACGTCCGCTGTAGCCACGCCACCCTCCTAATTAACCTAGAACCACAAACAATTTTTACATGGGAAATAATTAAAAGTCACGAACTTTTTTTAAATTCCTTGCTAAAATGCGGAAAGGAGAACCAACTGAACAGGCTCCGGCGTCCAATATACACCGACGGACGTTCTAGTGTTAATTGTCCCAAATCCTTTCTTATATTCCAATAGCATTTGTGAGAAAACCATATTAAAAATCAGCCATTTGGACTTCATGAGGTACAAAAGATTCAGTATTCGAGTTTCATTAACATAGATTTTTACTTATCAAGCATATAAAGAAAATTCATTTTTTATCATTAAAAACTTTTGGCCCGACATTTTGAATTTCTGCGTTTTGAACTTGCATGAGTGTGTGTGCATATCACAAAAGCGCAATGATCTAAGTGAATGCAATTTGGTATATTGTTAATGTTTAGATATGCACCGAAACCTTTGCTGGTTCTTCTGGGGGAAGTCTGTGTATGTGACTACTTTTAAGGCATTGTATCTTTGAGTAATCTCGTTTACATGCTTCTGAAATATCGCGTTACACAGCGGCAGACGGTGGATCTCTTATTTGATTTAGTTCAAAATTTGATGTGTGTCTACAAATCCTCGATTTTTTGAATAACAAATAATTTTACTATTGTTATTTTTAAATATTTGTTCCAAATATCTGTTATTTCAATCATATTTTTAATTAAAAATTATTGCTTAATATTAAATATAAAATTTATTAATTATAATTAATACTTAATTTACTAATTTAAGTAACGAGTGATTCAATTAATTTATCTATTTCAGCTTCTTAAATTTGATTTTTTTCCAAAACTATTTATTTAATTTCTTTATTGGAGTAAACCGTTTTCTGAAAGATTTGAATTAAGTATATATGTCATTTCTTTAAATTGTTTACTTTAGTTCTATATTCTACTAATAGATGGCGTCAGCAGTAAACGGAATATATGCAAAGTCAAGTCACAAGCAATTAAAATGGATTTGTATGGAATAGTGCATCATCAAATGCGAATATCGGAAAGTCAAGGTTACACTCATGAAGTGGAGCGGCGACTTTCCAGTGCAGTTATCGCTCCGATAAATTTCAGTGATATGCAATTCAATGATACGATAATTCCAATAACCGGTCCGTTCACTTTTCAATCCATTCACAGATTTCTGATTTCTCCTTTTCTGTTTTGTTCGAGAGCTTCCATTGGACAGATCGTATCGATTGTTACTTTCCAGTGAAGTCACCGCTCCGGTAAATTTCAGTGGTATCGTATCGATTGTTACTTTCTATCGTGATCCAAAACCTGTAATCAAAATATCACCAGTAAGATCGTATCAAGAATTTGAATCACACACCCCCTTTGAAAAGTATTGATCACTGTTATTTGTGACTTTTTGATATTGGTTACGTAATAACAGCTAGTAAAATATTCGTCATCCCTAGTCTACAATATAGTGAGATCTGTGTCTCGAATTATATCGATCCCGCTGTTTTCGTTTTGCATTTATCGTGTTAACGTATATCCGAACAGCCGGACAGACAACTTTCACCGAACGAATTTAGATCAAAATTTGATAAAAATCTGAAAATTTGTAGCTAAGCCAGTATACCAAATTTCATCCGTCTACCTCAAAGCATTTTTGAATTATCTTTGGCATAGACAGGATACATACAAACATAATACCAAAAATGTATATTTCGAATTCGAAAAGGACTGAAACATGGAGATGAGTCAAAAGCTCGAGTTCGAATTTTTTTGATGACTGCAATTCTTTCACTCTACCTCGTATATGAGAAAGTAATAATTAATAACGATTACTTTCATAACTACAAATTGTTACTCCTAAATTAAACAGAACATACTTGAGAAGACGCGGAACTATCCGAAGCAAATCTATTGCTGCTTTTTATTATTGTCTTTTTTCATGATATTATTTTACTTCTGTGCATTGCATTGTTATTTATATCATTTTTTTTCTTTTCCATATTCCGCGAGGGAACAATCTTCTCCCAGCATGCTACTGGAAGGATGTGAATACTGGCTTTTGTGACATGTATGCCATGCCATGTTCATACTACCGAATGCTAAAACTTTTAGGAAGTAAAACTGACTTTCTGCGATGGATTGATTGCACTGGCCTTTGCTGCTAATCGAGAATTTTCGCAGAATTTTGAAAGGGGAAATTGCTTTGTTTAATATTCTTCAATGAACAAACTCTGTGCTTTTTCTGGACTTCCTTTGTGGACGTTTTGTGAAGGATTTGGACTTTTTTTTATGAATTCAATCGTCTGAATTTTATTCGAAACACCTGGGCCTTCTAGAATATGCTCTACTCTTTTAAAAATATTTGCATGTATTTTCTTGTTATCAGAATCAGATTGGTTTTAATTGTATTTAAATTTGGAAGAAAAACACTTCCCTATTCTCCTACAAAAGAAAAAGGAGACATTTTGGTGGCCCATGAAAGGCTTCCGTGACACTACATCTCTCGCATCCGGGCGCCGTTTTTATGAGCCGGCATGCGACTGCTGTGTGGTTTCAATGCGAGGGCGTTCTTTGTGTTCGTTTATTCCCCCATTATATACGCGAACATTAACGATTCGCTGATATTTACTAGTGTATCCTGTATACATTTTCTGCTTCCAACTCATCTTGCTCAACGTACCGAATAATTTTTTCCATTCAAATGATTGTTTCCTGTTAAGTTCCCTTATAAGATTTTGAATTTTTTAGCAAAAATATTTACTTTAAGAGAACGTTTATAAATTGAACCAAACAACAATGTCCCATCCCATTTCCCATCTCAATCCCCTTTTTCTTGCTAGTTATTAAGCAAACCATACTATTGTAAGGTCAGATTTCATTGCAGGTCGGTTTAAGTATTAAATTGCAAGTTTAGTTGCCTTTATTTAATTTAAAACGTACCGTGTAGCATCAGATGCATTCACTTAAGGTATTAGAACACGTTCAGAGCACTTTTTTTAAAGAAAAACATGGTGTAGACATACTTCAACGATATTTCTGTGTTTAAGATTATTCGAAATTAGTAATAGGATGGCAATATGTGAAATAAACATTAATAATTTTTCAAAATTGGCATTTAATAGCATAAATTCTTAAAAAATTTCAAATTGGCTACACCAAAAACTTATACCACCATTAACTTCATAATTTTCTCTAGGGAAAGAACTACAAGTGTGCGGTTATAAAAATAAATAAGAATTTTAGAACCAATCTAAGATTTATCATGGAATTTTCGGTAAATGTATGTCGTTATTATTCAAACAATAGGTTTTAAATTAAAAAAATATTCACTAAATCTAAATTAGCGTACGTTCGTAAATATTTTAACATAAAGTTTTATATTTGAATGAATAGGTTTGAAATAATTCGAAATAACTATAGAATTAATATTCAAAATAAATAAAAAAAAGTAGAACTATATATAAAACCATTTTGCGGTTTCAAGACTCGAACTGAAGACCAGACAAAATCTGCGAATCTCCCTGTCACACTAACTATTAATCCACATATCTCTAGAACGGATGAGGAGTCAAGGATTCTTAAAATTAATAAAAAGTAAGAAATATGATCAGCAACTTATGTGTGAATTGTGCATTGAAATCATGTTTCCTTTGCGAATTCTGCATGAGCAATATCATGTCTCATAATCTAAAATTATCATACCGGTCTGACCATTGTTTTTAACGCAACTGATTTTTTCTATTACTCATTTGTAACGGACAAAAGTGTTTTGGTATTAAAAAAAATAATTGTTTGGGATATTTATTTTAATAAATCAACAAAATGCATGCCTTAATAGCTGATCATTAGTTTTCTTTTCTGAAGTTAGAAAATGCTTATTAAATACAATAATGTATACTTTCCTTCAATATTCTTTTATTAAAATTGAATAAAGAAACAAGTTCTAAATATAAAAAAAAAAAAAATCCAGAAGCATCTTTTTTTCGAAGTGTTGTAAGTTTTAATGACAGTAATATTTATACGGAATGAAAAAAAAAGGGAGTTGGAAGTACTTTGCAAAAAGAGAGGAAAACTTATTTATTTTTCATGAGAAAGTTTCTACAAAACGTGAAAAACAGGGAAACCTGATTACACACATACATTTTCATTAAGTTTAAAAACCAAGCTGTAAATAGAACGATCAATTTATTCTGCGAGATTGCATAAGTTTAGCGAATTTTCAATAAGGAGAACTTTTTTTGTGAAAAACATTATTTTTTTATGCATATGTATAAACCAAAAATTTCTAAATTACAAAACCTTAAATGTAATTTGAGTTTCTAATTCGAAACATTGCAAGATGAAGCTTGATATAACCATTCTATTCAAAGAAAAGAAAAGGAACAGAATTACTAAGAAATAATGAACTAAGTATGTAAAAATGCACTGCTAATTTGCTCTTTGAGATCTTCTGATTATTACTTTCATGAATACAGGCAGTGCTAAAAAATTCCCGCTTTCATATATCTCAATAAAAAGTGTATTTTGTATTTTTCTGCTTTTTTTTTCTTCTATTCAATTAATATTTTGGTATTGAAATAGTATTTATAAAACCACAGTTTGTCTTTTGAATGAACCCTTTATGCATTCACTCGCATATCACATGGGCATCATCGCTTTCGAAACATACAAGTTGACATAAAAACATTATAAATCGCTTTAATTACATTAATAAATTAATTTAATAATTAATCGTTTTAATTAATTAATCACATAATCCACAAACATCTCATATATTCTATTTTAATTGAATCCAAAAGACAGTAGAAACGAAAAGCTACGCATAATTAGAACATGAAAAAAAAAAACTTTGAAAGGGTTAAATTATAAGGCCAAAAGAAATTAATTTTCAAAATATATGTTTTTTTGAAAGACTTGGACATAAAAATCCCTTTGAAATTATTCTAAAAGACTTTTGCATAGACGCCCCTTTTTGAAAATGTATGAATAACAAAGAAGAAACAAGAATAAAATGTCATGAACAACAAAAAAGAAAATAAAACTGGCAGTGCTAATAACGCCTAATATGGTTTAGCGAAGTCACTGGAATTGTTGCGAAATCGACTCGTGATTTATTTCAGCCTCCGATTACTTTAAACATCTGCTTTTTTATTCTCGTTACTTTGATGTGATAAATTAATTTATTATAAGGTATGTATCAAATTAAACCAAGTTACTCATTATTTATGATTTTTTATTATTCAGCTTCCCTTGAAATGTCGTGGCTTTCGTTTTAAAATGAAGTATTTCCTCTGTTGCATTGGCACCATCGATGAAAATTAATCACAATTCTATGAAAAAAAGAAAAAAACATCTGCGTGGCGATTAAAAAATGTTTGCATTGTTTTTAGCTCATGGATTTAGCTACAATCCCGTTTGTTATTTCAGATTATTCCAGCTGTCTGTTTTCGAAATCCAAACGATCTAACAAATGGGGTGGCGAATTTCTTCAGTTGCAATAAGGGTGTGGGAAAATAATCGCTCCAGAAGCTTTGCAGTCTCTAATTCTAAACATAGCATACAGTTTATGCAATCACTATCGACTGCATTTTTGAATCATATTTAGTAAGACCTTAATGTCAGCTTTCTGCTGACTTGTAATTTCATCAAAAGAGATTCTCTACACTATTTTTGTTGCTACTAATTTTTATTATTTTTGCTTTAATTTGGTGTTAATTATTATGATGATTTAGAATTTTATTGCTTTTAGATAATTATCTTAACTAATTTATAATTTTTAAATTGGAGGAAAATTTAAGTACATAAATTTTCTTTTGAACCGAGATAAACAATAAAAGTATTTTATAACTCATATTGTATTTTTAATGTTTAAATGAATCCAAAACATAGTTCTTGTTAAGAAAAAAATTTAAAAATTTAAAAAAAAATGCAATATATACAGTGGCTCAAAAAATTGAGAGTACACCTTATTTTTACTTCATAAATCCGACTTTCAATATAAATAACACATTACCGGGAAGTGCAAACTTGATTTTAATTTTACACATAACAAATGGTTTAATTTAGAGTAAAAATAAAGAAAAATCAACGAAAAATTTCTAAATTGAAAATTTTCAGAAGCATTTTAAATAAACATACGCAGAATTTTGCCTCAAAAAATTGAGAATACACCAATGAAATTTTTGCAATATTACGCATAGAAACAAAGTGTCACTATTAAATTGCATATCTTTTGGCTCTTATAATGGTCTCTAAACGTCATGGTACCGATTCGACCAATTTTTGGTGGTATCTGAAGATATTTTACCCTATTCTTCTTGCACCACTTGTTTTAAATGGGTTTTGTTTCTAATTTTGTATTTTTGAACCCCTTTTTCGGGTATGGCCCACAAATATTTAATGGCATTGATGTCGGGGTACTGTGGTGGTGTGTGTAACTGCTGTTTATAATGAAAAAGACACCATATTTTGAAGTTACGTGTATTCTGTTTGGGGTCGTTGTCTCACTGGAAAATGAAATTTCCATCTAAACCCATATTTTTAGCACTTTCCTTTAGATTTCTGCGAAGTATATCCAAGTAAACCATGTCATTTATAATTCCATCTATAAAAATTAAATTTCCTACCCCGAATGAAGCCATGTAACCTCAAATCATCACGAAGTCACCATAATGTTTAACTGTAGGATGTAAATTTTTTGGATACAAAGCAGTATTAGGCTTTCTCCATACAGTAAGATGGTTGTCACTGCCAAAAATGTTGAGGTTTCTTTCATTACTAAATATAGATTTCTTCCAAAGGTTATTGGTCTTCAATTGATGAGTTTTTGCAAACTTCAAATGCTTTTTCTGAATTTGCAAGCTGATGAACGGTTTCTCTCTAACAATGCTACTTTTATATCCAGCTTGTTTAATGGCATTTAGCACAGTTTCAGCACTTACACTTCTGCCTATGATTTGAAAAGTTTCTGCAACAAGTTGGATGAACCATATGGTAGCAGCAATATAAAGGAAAGTGTTAAAAATTTGGGTTTAGATGGAAATTCCATTTTCCAGCAGGACAACAACCCCAAACAGAATGCACGTAACGTCAAAAGATGATGTCTTTCCCATTGTAAACAACAGTTACACACACCACCACAGTACCCTGACATCAATGCCATTGAATATTCGTTGGGGATAATCGAAAAAGTGGTTCAAAAATACAAAATTAGAAACAAAACCCATTTAAAACAAGTGGTGCAAGAAGAATGGGGTAAAATATCTTCAGACACCACCAAAAATTGGTCGAATCGGTACCATGACGTTTAGAGACCATTATAAGAGCCAAAAGACATGCAATTAAATACTGACACGTTCTTTCTATGCTAAATATTACAAAAATTTCATTGGTGTATTCTCAATTTTTTGAGGTAAAATTCTGCGTATGTTTACTTAAAATGCTTCTGAAACTTTTCAATTTAGAAGTTTTTCGTTGATTTTTCTTTGTTTTTACTCTAAATTAAACCATTTGTTATGTGTAAAAATAAAAACAAGTTTGCACTTTCCGTTAATGTGTTATTTATATTGAAAGTCGCATTTATCAAGTAAATGTAAGGTGTACTCAATTTTTTGAGCCACTGTATATCAGGGTTGGCGAACCTTTATGGATCATGTTGTGATGTCATTATTTTTGTTGTTGCAGATTAGATGACAAATATCTTATATTAGGATTGTAAAGTGTTACTTTTAGTAGAATGCATGCTGAATTTGAGTCAGCTGCCAAACGGTTTCTAAGCGAGTCTTCAATGTTATTTATCTTTGAAAATAATGACTCGCAGGCATAGGTAGATTGATTTTTCAATCAAGGAATTTTCAGCGAGATTTTCTCAGTTCAAAGAATTATCTGAAATTTATTATGTACCCCGATGTGATATCAGTCTAGTTCAATATGGATTTTAAAATTTATTGAAAGAGAGGAAAAGTTGGAATAGATTGAAACAGAAAGATTAACAAGCAATATCAGTAAAAATGATAGTAACGAAATTTTAGAAACATGGAATTCGATTCCAGATACATTTAACTGTGAAGAAGCTGGGCTCATGCTATTTTAACCATATTTTCATCTACCTATCTTGTTGCAGCAATAATCCCCCCCCCCTGGGTGAAATTGCAATGCAAAAATAAAAAAAAATCTTTTTCACCAATGAATACATCATTACAGAATCTGCTGTTCAGTTGTCTACAGCTCGTTCGTTCAGTCACAACACTCATTTGAAAATCAAAATAGTTACCTCATCTGAGGCTGCGTATTTTGATGATTTGCTTGCGGGAAGAGAGATAGAGATTTGTAGCGCCATCTGTCGACAACTTATTGAACTAAAACTGTAATCTTTCTGATACTGCGTGTTTTGATGATTATCATGAGGGAGAGACAGAGATTTCCAGCGCCATCTATCGACAACTTTTTGAACAAAACCCAAAAATTGTGGAAGAAATAGTACGTAGAATTGAATAGAAGGTATATATGGAATGTTCAGTTCATCCACAGCAGACATTTCACAAGTATAGCAGTCACTATTAATAGTATATTCATATCTTCACTAGCTTGTTATTCGTGTTTTTGCAGAAATCGTGACACGTTAGCTTGTTTTTATTTAGTTATTTACGAAAATGACTTTCTCAAGCAAAGTGATAACAGTTTTAAGATGAAAACTGTAGTTTTCAATCGGTCAAACGAAGAAAGGCAATACGGATTGATATTTTCTAACGTAAGACACCATCAAACAAATTACTGATGGCATTTCACTTTCTTTAACGATTGAAGAATGTGCATTTAATTTTCTATTTTGAATAGAATTGAAAGTCTCTCTCTCTCTCTCTTTTTTTCTTTTCTGCTCCATTTAACACAATCTTGAAAGTAAATGCTTTCATTCTGGTCACTGTGTTGAATCATAAGCTCCGTTCGTGTTTGGAAAACTTAAAAAAAAAATAGGTTACGAATAAATCCTTATGAAAAAAAGGAGAAACAATATTTAAAAAAAAAAAAAAAACTGAAGTAAAAATTCCCAAAAACAATTATTTTATAACATTTAATTTTACAAGTAATTAGTCTGCCTTATTAATATCTTATTATTTGTTTCCAAAAGGCAAAATGAATACTATAGATCGTTTTGTGAAAATATTCTTATGGTCTGTTAGAATAAGAAATAAACATAAAACTAAGTTTTAAAAGGATACAAGATGAAAAGGTGACTTTAAGTGTTATTTAGGAAAGCTGAGCTCTCCATTGATTTAGTAATTAGTGGAAAAATATTGAATTTTAAGAAAAAGTGAAAAATTACCTATCAAATAAAGAAAAGATATTTTAAGTCATAGAAGCTCTTTTCTTGCATTTATTTTTCTAGAAAATGTAACGATGATGTTCCATATTTATTTTATTGCATAGACATGTGTTAAAAATGACATTTTCTCAGGTTTAGTCTTTCTGCTGGAGTTAATCTATTAGTTTGAGCTTTTGTAAGTATGATAGCAAAACGTTGAAGGAAAATTCATTCCATACATGCATAATGTATTTGTGCAGGTAAAATATTTTTTGTGAGGCTGTGTGTGTATGTGCCAAATATGTTGTTGAAAAAGCAGGTATAAATTATTTTATTAAAAATTGATTGACAATTGAAAACAAGTAATTATTTGTTTGTTGTAATATACGAAATTATTACTTAAAAACTTGAAATTTAGATTCTTCAGAAACGGAATAAGACTTAGACTGTTTTTTAGTACGTAATAAAAATAAGAAGATTTAAAAGTTTTAATAAACCATTATTACATTTTTAGTTCCTCTAACAGAAGTTTTATAACATGCAAACGAAATATACTTGAATTGAATTTTCATTCCTCGTTACTGAAAAAAAAATGAATTGCATTTTAGGTTACATTAAATAAGCTTCCTACATTTAAAAAGGTATAAACAGTTAGGTAAAAGGTTCTTGAACATACATGAAAATTACTTCTCTGTTCCAGTTTCATTGCAGAACCGATTCATTCAGATGGACCTAAAATTCTCGAAGGAATTTTCATTTCTTGTAACTCGAAAAAAAAAAATGCTTCCAAGACATTTCAGCTTATATTAAGGCCTTGAGGAGCATAACAATTTATGATGATAAGTTTGGACTACTTCAATTGAGAATTTTCAATGTTAATAGTATGAATTCTTGTCGTAATAATTTCACAAAATGCAGATACATATAACTAGACCTCCGCCAGGTCGATCTGGTCTGTGTGAATAGAAAAAGGTCTTCGTTGAGTTGAGAAGGCGATCTTCTGAATTATGAAAATTCTCCTTAAAGATCCAGAATTCTGTTGCAGAAAATGGGGAAATGTTAAGCCAAATTTGCTTATTTTTGAGACTTCTGCAATTTCATTGAATAAATGCCATGAAGAAAACGTCAAACACATTCAGAATAGAGAGATAGGAAGAGAGAGAAAACTGTGAGGAAAGAAAAGGTTTAAAATGAAGGAAAAGAGAAAAACTAGATGAAAGAAACAAAGGAAAATTAAAGATTAAACGAAAACTATAAAAAAATGGAAGGATTAAGACCCAAATTTTTCACCGTAAATATTTGCATCCAACTGCATTGGGGCACAGTTAGATTTGGCAAGGATTTAAGTGCTGTTTTGATTGGCGAGTCAGATTTTTCAACCTGATTAAATAAGTTACAAAAATTTTCAAGAACAATCTCAGCTGTTTTTTCAAATATTTCGAAGAGAAATTTTGATTGCAGTGCCATTTTTTTCATTAATAGCTTGAATCATAGATTCTATTTTGTCATTAAGGTTTTTTCGATCTCGATAATTTGCGCATTTGCTTTGACGCCTGTAGAATATTTTGTGGATGTTGATCGATTTAAAATTCTATGCTCCTCATCTGTTGTTATGTGACTTTGACACTTTAGCTTCAATATTTGCTGTTCGTTAATGTATAAGGGACAAACCTTCGCCGTAGCTGGATGCGCACATTGACAATTGATACATTTTTGCTGATTCGGACATTCACCATCATGAGAGGTGCCTCATATGCGCCATACTTTTGTTTGTCGCAAGTGTAGACAAAACTGAAAAATTTTGCATAATGCCTTGGACGGTCAACAAAAGGTTGGAAGTTTTGATTTGTGAGCAAAATTTTCATTGAATCTGGCAAGAATTTCCAAAAATGGTGATAAAGACAGGTGAAATTAAAAAAAAAAATTAATTTTGTTTTTAAAATTGACGCATTTTAGTGATTTCTATATCATTTTTTACTTAGTTCTTCTACTAAATTTCTTCAAGTGGTACTTTGGTAGGCATATCAAATAAAAGAAAACGAGACATTATGTTCTCCCATATTGCGTCCGTTGTAACAGGTATTTACGGCTCTTTCCAAGTTTAACGGTTTTGCAGCACAAACCGGATCTTGTGTCGTAGAAATCATTTGTCCAAGCCGGGTAAATTTTGTATTTGAAATACATGAGTGTCGGTTAATTTTTTTTCCATACTATATTCTTGCAGTGGGAAAGGATTCATTTAGCGAATATTAAACTTAGCCTCAAGATTAGATATGATAATATTTCCTCGAATTGTTTTTGGCCGAATCTTAGAACAAGTTCGTTTGTGAGTTTAATACTTTAAAAAATTTTTAATAACTTGTGGACGCATGTTAAATTTATTAGTGATTGAATTTAATGAAAGTAAATCATAATCAAGATCCTTTACAGTCATAATTATGTGGTTGAAAAAAAAGTTGATATATCTAAATTTGAAAAAAAAGGGGGGGGGGATGGATCTTACATGTTTCTTTAAAAAATAAATAGGAAACAATCCAGAAGTAAAAAGAAAAACAGCAATAATACCTTTTGGAAAATCACGTGAAATAATATTGATCAAAATTTCTTATTATAATTTGTCATTATGTTCTCTATAGAGAGTAGCAAGATGAATGATTCTGAATAAAATTATAATGTTTCGCAAAATAAAATTTTGTGATACACTAAACTCAAAAACCATTCATTCCACAATATTTTAAGATTATTTGAAGGATTACAGAAAAAAAATTATCTTTTCAACAGTTGTATCTTTTGCACACCTTTTGTTTACATTTTGATTATAGGTATTAAAATTAAAAATTTCAGCAATATTTTAAAAACTGCTTACGACTTTCTTCAGATCTCGCTTTACCTATCAAAGTTTAAAGACAATTTTATTGAAAACTTTCAACAGCTTATTTCTACTATTAAACAGCCAATAAGGTTTGATTTGGTTTTTTTTTTTCTGTTTAATAGCAGAAATGAACTGTTGAAAGTTTTCAATAAAGGTGTCTTAAAAGTTTGATTTCGTTTTTCTTTGGCGTAAGAATCCAGCTTGGCTAAATTACGCCACTTCTACTGTATGGTGAGCATCATTTAACCCTTTGCAATACTCATATTCAAAATATTTTTTAATTTTTAAGAAAATGCCATGGAAAAAAATCAGATGGACTTTCTAACTTTAATTAACAAAACAATCCAACATAAGCGTTGAGAAATCGTCATGATTATTAGAAGTTAAAATAAGTTATAATTTTTAAATCATAAAAAGATGCGAAAAAGGTTCAAATTTGAAAGATGCGAAATAAAGATTACGTTTAGAATTTTGGCGTCAAATGATGAGAAAGTGGACGATATTAAATAGCCAAAAACACCTTTCTTTTTTAGGTTTACTTTAAATTTATAAAAGTAGCTTGTTACCAAAGATCTCGTCATTGCTTATTCTGTGCGTTATTGCTCGAGAGTTTTATGCTTATGTTATTTAGAGATTTATTCTGATTACTATTTAAAAATTAAAAATGTAAGTATTATTAAATTTCTGTGTTCCCATAGATAATAAATTAATTCATTAAAGAAATGTATTAGCTTTTCATGCTCGATTTTTTTTTAATTAGTGAAAGACAATTTTGTAAAATTTATTGCATCTTCTCCGATTCTTTTAACTCTATGCATTTTACTTAAATTGTATTGGTGACTTATTAACTTTCTATAAATCTAATATAAACATTTAAAAAATTAGTCCTGTTGTCGGATTAAAGTGATATTATTCTAAATGTTAATTTTTAATACACTCTCATGCATATCGAAAATTGCCTACATTTTTGCTTATGATTGCTAATTGCCTTTTAAATATCTCGAAATCATATGAATTGATAGCAACAACGTATGAAGTACGGATTCTGATTTTTGAGTAAAATCGTAAATTTTTGATCAGCGCAACGATTACTTTCGTATGCCGTGAAAATTAATGCAATGCATATTGTGGTATATCTTTCTCCGTTCATTTTAACCAGTTTTGATTTTATGGAGCGTTTTCTAATGTTTTATTATGATGTTGATTATTGTATTGTTTTGTTGCTTCTTGTATTTATTTTAATGTTTTATATCGTATGTTTTGAAGTGAGAGGGGTGTAACATAACCGAAAGTTTAAGTCAAAATAAACAAAATCTGAAACTTTCAAATTATCCTTGTTCATATAAAATATTTACAATTCAAAGATTTCTGATATTCTTTATCCATTTTTTCAACGACTCCTGTTCTGAAAATTTAACACAGCTGTTGGGACAATTAAAATGCCTTAATATCTAAATTTTAATGTGTTTAAATTCAATTGTCTATGAAAGATTACAACAGGATTTAAACGAACTCATTTTTGAATTCAGCCTGTAGAAATCAATCTCGGAATTTCTATTCTTTGTTTCTGATTCAATGAAAGTGCTCCGGTTTTTTCCCGTTTATATTTATAAGACATCAACTCGGGTTAAGAAATTTCCTGCAAAAAGGATGAGATAATTTAAACATAAATTAAATAGAAAATCCCTATGTTCGACCTTACAATATGTAGCATAGGATAATCCTTTTAATGATCAATGGCGGATAATTTATGAGGATACCTTCGAATAGCTTTGTGAATTTCGGATTTCATTACTGTGTAGGCGATGTATGAAGACTTGTGCTTATTGGATTACTTAACACAACCATTTGGAGAATACCGAACTGATTCCTCCTGGTTCAGTCCTAATTCAAAGGATTTAATTGTCTTTTGTAGAAAGTATATAAAGTTGCTTCTTAATTATTAATTTTCTGAAAAGAGGGTAATTGGATGCGCATTGCAGCTGATCGAAAATCAAAATACTTAGTCTCAGCGAGCAGAAATATGCACCCGTGATAGCATTGAGACATTTGAAACCCGGGTTTTGAATCTAAGGATTATTTATGGTTAAGAGGAGAGAAGATCAGAAATTGATTGCAAAGACGATAAAGAAAAAATAAGTTCAAAGAAATGGTTAATTCGAAATTTAATTAAGATTCTTTAATTCGATCATTTTTCTTTCTTTCAATTTTTAATAACCATAATGCGAGTCGTTGTCAATAACTCAGATTAATGACTCAATTCCGGATCAAATTTTTATTATTTATTAATGTTAGTAAGTTAAAATATAGCAATTAAAATTTTAATAATAGTTATATTTTTTATTACTAGCTTATTAATTCTGTATCATTTATTAAAACTATCAAAAATTAAAGAGATTTTTTCTGTTATTTTTACTTTAAAAATTATTTTCCACATATTTTTAGATCTAGTTTTTCATAATTTGAATTTCTGAAAAACCAATAATTTTTTGTGGTTGTGTTAGCTTCGAATGAACCAAGTTCCTTTACATTTAACGAGCTCGCTGCCTTGATGGATGTCTGATTCGGTAGTGATTAGATATTGGTTCTCCTGATCACTATCTAGTAAAATGCTTACTTATTTGCTTTTTTAATTGTAGCAGAGAAGAAAATAATTAGATATCATGTATGAATAGCTGGTGATTCACGTGCTGAGAAACGTGTTAAAACAAGGAATTTTAAACAAAACATAGGTTTGTTCTACTCGAAGCAAATTCTACATTGACTGAGAACTTTTGATGTCACGTGAATGGGAAACACGTAATCAACATGTTTAAACCAAAATGAGAAAACGTTCTCATGTTGTTAAAGTGTCAATCCTTGTTGTGGATGAACCCTCTGCACTCTGAAAAGTAGTTAGATGCATAACTGTGCACTTAATACAAGAACCTGTGTAGTGTTCCAAAAAGTAAATTATTATACAATTGTTTTAAGTTGAATTTCCCCGAAAAATGAATCTACGCCTTTTCACCATTCTGTAGGCATTTTTAACAATCAAAATAGAAAAATAAAACTTCAAAATGATATATTGTCTTGAACGGTGCCTGAGAGGAGTCATCAGAGTTCAAAGGGTTAATATATGAACATGCAGGCAATATGCAAGATTGACCACTTAACTTTGAGCTTCCAAATATGTTGGGGGCTATGTGTGTCAAGTGGTAAAATTTTAGGTTCTGGCCAGAAGGTTCGAATTTTGAATACTGATTCTATAAAAGATTCATCACATAATATTATGTGTACGGTGTATGTTTTTCTTGTATCATGGATCAAGTGCCCTCTCACTGGTATGGTGAGGGTTCTCAGAGGGAGAATCATGGTTCAAAATTATATGGTCTGCCCCCCAAGCAATTCTTGTGTTGCTTTTTTAACTTTACTAAACTCCAGAACTGTTGGAAGCTTTTTAGTAACGGGTAAACATTTTATTCGGATATTTAATAAAATTCTCGGTCAAAGCTAAAGAATAAATTTTTCATTAGGTCGGTTTTTAAACAATTTTTTTTATTAAAATATTTTTGAAATGAAAAGCAATATTTACCTATATTGAAATATCAGATGTTTAGTTCTGGTGATGACTGCTCTTGTTTTGAATTAAAATGAGAGAAAATAGATACGTATTGTTACTGCTTGAGTCTTTACCTTTTCTTCACGCAAAGAAATGATCAATGTGGAGGGCTTCCACTATCTACAAGGAAACGGTGGTCTGATGGTAATATCGCAGCTTCGGAACCGGAGGGCTTCAACCTCGAGACACGATTCCACAGAAGATTCCACCCGCTGTCGTGCAAGCGGGTCTGGTGCACGTTAAATCCTTTAGGGCCAAACTTCCTCCCGCTGGTGCGATGTGGAAATTTAGAGAGGGAAGGTGCCAGCTTGGGCGTCGATCTCGTCATCTGACCGAGGTTCGAATATCTAGGTCCGTCCTAAAATAGCTCTAGCTTTGCTTTAAAAACGTGATACAACTAAACTGTACTTATTGCTTTGGCCGAGATCCGATTGGGGGAGGTTCAAACTCGATTGGAATGAGCGTTTTTGAAAGTGCCTACAATTTTTTAACTAAGCAAGATGAAAAATTTTACTCGGTTTTTAATCAAAAAATGAATTTTTCCTTCTTCTGACAATTTATCATTAGTTTGAATGCAGGTACTTCTGCATCTAACTGCAGTAATGCATAAAAGTGATTATCCTTTTAATGCTTTCAAATATCATATTTCTTAACAAATTTATACTGGAAACTAGATTAAAAATATTTTTATTAAATCAAATTGTTCCAGTGCTAATTTCTACTTGACGTTAGGAATATTTAAAATTGATTCAAAGGAAAATCTATAAAACTGAATGTTTACATTGCTTTAAAATCGCAGTGCGAAGGAATTTTCCCAAACAAATAATTGCAAGATTTGAAATAATGGATTAGAGATCAAAAAGTCAGTTCTGTAGCCCTCCCGTAACGATGTTTATTTTTGTTGCTTACTAATCGCATACGTGTTTATCGTTTGCCCGTAAATTCATCAAAGTAAAAGTTCTCCTTTCATTAAACGCCAATGATGGCATGCTAACTTTGTTTGAAATTAGATTTTTGGATTCATTTTCATAATGTACTAAAACATATACGCTGGGATAATTTTAATGCAACACTTTTTGTAAAATCGATGTTCAGCAGTTCTGATTTCCCCTTCCCTTTTGAAGTACTTGTTTTAGAAATATAATTAAAAAATTAATTTCTTTTTATCCAAATTGTTACAGACGCAAAGCCAGAAACGGATCAAGTCGCCTTTTGTAATAAAAATCTGTCATCCCGCAAATTTTTAATTAGGAGGTTGATAGTAATAATGTTCTACAATTCGGATGGGAACAGTTGGAAGGGGACCGATGAGTTTATGGAATTATGTAAGAAATTTGACTGAATTAGGCCGCCTTTTTTGTTTTCTAAACTGCTGAAAATCTTAGTGCCGAAACCTAATTTTATGTGTATTCGTTGAAATACCGTAACAATCGTTTGGATACTATTTGATTTATTATAATTTTGTTTCCTACCTTTCATTTGCTGCTTTGAAATAAATATTGCATTATAGGAAAAGGTCCAATAAAAAATACTCTTCTGAATATTACCAATGAAGGAAATGCCTTAAGAACAAGATATGTCGACACTTGCTAATATCTAATGTGTATTTGACTGTACGGAAAATTTGAACAATACATTCTTTTGGAACTTTTTCGAAGGTTTAATAGAAAATAAGCTTTATGAACACGAATGTTTTTTTTGAGCTAAAATATAAAGAAAATATTTCTGCTTTTTAGTTTTTAATTTAATGTTCATTTCTACTAGACCCCTTCACTGAGCATATATAATATATAAAATCTTCAAAATAAATTGGGAAAACCAAAAACGCTACCCTCCCCAGCTGTTGTATCTATTTTGCTAATTTTTATTTAATATGAAATTAAGAATGAATGAATAAACTTTTGTGAATAAGAAGTAATCAAGATTCTTATAAAGGTCGTGCGAAATCATATGAAATGAATTATGGCTTTCTCTCAACCATCGTTCGATTCCGAATTTCAAAGACATTCTTTCAATATTCATTCTCTACGCTGCAGAAATCTTGAGAGCTCTACAGTCATAACGACTCAATAAAATATCTAATGCCTGGATTTCAATTTTCATTTGATATGAAATTTCTTGATTCCTACGTAAGGGATCAAGTCATTTGGACTCTCCATTCCCAGTTTCGAAAGATATTTCAAATACAACTTAGACAGTTCCCCGATTTCAACTATCGGGCGATTTCGACGGTTTTATTTCACACATCCATTTTCAATTTTGCCACTTTTCTCCCATTTTCGTCGCCAATTGTTTCGATTTCTCTCAAAACTAGGAAGTGGTGGGAGACTGATCTTGAAGTGTCTAGGGGCCATGAGCTATCATACAAAATAAAATTTGAAACAGGCCATAGTGGCTGGCAAATTCTGGTGCATTATTTCACCATAGAACATGTGTAGTTAAGTTTTCGTTTTTTTCCCTCGATTGTTTCCAGAATTGCCGGGTGATGGAAGATAAAGGACGTTTTACATCTAGATTTCATGAACTATTGTATGGAACAAAAATTGCCAAATAGAATTAGTGGTTGTGTCTGTGTGTTCGGTTCAATTATTTTCCATATTTTAAATATAGATTTTTTTTAACTCAATTTTTCTAAAATTATCTAGGAGATGGTATTTCACTGATGGAATAAAAATTTCATTAAATTATTCGGTTTAGAGTTTAGAAAATTCTCTGGAAATACAATGTATTGTCATGAAAATAAATGGAAATACAGAATGTTAAAACTCTAGCACAACAGGGATCAGAAATGTCGGTTACACAATTTCGCTTTCGCAAATCTTTCAAGTTAAATAATTGTATAACTTCATTTTAATATATTTTTTCTATCAATGTCATTGAATCCCCAAATAAAATTATTTTTAAGATTTAAAAGTTCCCGAAATTTTCAGTAAAAACAAGATTCTTTAAAAAAAATTAAATAAATTACAGCTGTTATTTATAATGTTTAATGCTTTCTTTCCCTTTTTAGATGGACCCAAACACTCCTGGCTCGTCTAAAAGTAAGTAATTGGTTCATATTTGTTAATTTTTGTGCAAGTTTTGGAAATTTGTCATTTATTAGAACTATTCACTACGGCTCACTTTAATGACTTCTAAAATAAACGTTTGCATTCCGCCGTGATTGTGAAGAGTTTGACTGACCAGATTCTTTGGTCCGGATCTTGATTATAATCGAATTAGATGAATTATTTGCGAATGAGAACAGAGCGAAGTTTGGCGACGGGGTGAAGTAATTATCATGCGGCATTACTCATTCATTAGATCCATTTTATTAGGCATCATCTAACTTCTTCGCTAAACGATATCCCAATGCAGCGGCTGCCAACCTTTTTTTGGCAGTGTGGAGCGCTGGTATACAATAAATAAATAAATTAAGGAGCACTAACTAAAGATACAAGAAAAATACTTCAAACGCATATGCAAGTATGCAATTTCCTTTTTTCTGACCTTTTAGAAGGTTTTAACCACTAGTTTCACATGCGAGTTGCGTGCTCTTATTTCCCCTACTCTCCACGTATTAACACCGAAAATACTTTGTGTAAAATTTCATTGTATAGTTATATAATTTTAGAAAACTTTCACATGCTTTTTATCTCCTGTTGGGTTGGAAACACGTACATAATACGATTCTGAATGGATGTGTGCCAACGATTGCGGAACTTTTTAATTAAAATCATTGTTAGGCGCTAATCGTTGCGACATTTCGTATGTTGCCCATTTTCTGTTGCTAAGTTTCTTCGTTTTTCTATTGTTATAATTTCTCTTACTTTTATACAATCTTCTCATCAAGGCTATTTTAAATGTTATTCAAACATACCTTACTTGTGAATCCCGTTTGCATTTGTGACGGAGGGGTCATAATTTTCATAAGATCATAATTTTCAACGTCAACTAGGATTTTAAGTATGGCAATTGGATTTCATTAGCAGTTACTTAAGAATTATTATAAAGACGATTATTTCTACTTTATATTATAATTTCATATTTCTTAATGTATATTTTTTTTATTTATAGATGGAAATGGAGGAAAAAAATCTCCCAGGAAGGAGGAACGGAAAAAGGTATGACGATCTGTTCAAATTGCTCCATTTTTCTCTATCCTTTATTTTGCGTGGAGTAGATTTGAATGAAGAATGAGGGCAGGTTGAGGAGGAGAGCTTAATGCTAAAACAATCTTGCATGTATAATAAAAAAAACACGCGAAAAAAGAGTAATAGCAATTTGTTTGGTTGCTTATGGCTGTCGTATCATTTTTGAAGTGGACGTCATTAAAAAGGAGATCTCACAATTTGTATATCCTGTTCCATTAGCCAGGTGAACTCGGAGAAGGTCACACTCCTCTGTCTGATGGGCGAATTTCGATGCATAGGTTGATTTTTGACTTTCTTCTATAAGAAGTATAGAGACGCATCGTAATCGTGGAAAAGATTCGTTATCGTGAATTGAATTCAACCATGAAAAATAAAGAAGACTCATTAAATCTGTTATTTTACTCCTGGCTTGTTTATTACTTTCTCATACAAAATATTGCGATTGTTAAAAAATTCGCAATTGAATTTTTGGCAGATCTCCGTCTTTTGAACCTCTTTGAATTCGAAGTATATATTTTTGGAAAATGTCTATGATGAAAATAAAAAAACATCTTGAGCACGGCGATCGAAATTTCGTTTATGGTCTTTGCACCAAATTTATAGATTTATATTAAATTTTGAGCAAACTCTATTCAAAGGAAATCTGTCTACCTGTCTGTTCGAATTTAAGTTAAAGTAACTGCAGAATGGAAAGACCTAGATGGATAAAATTCAGTAAAAAGGTTTAACATGTATAATGTAAACGCCTATTAAATCTTGAGCCAAATTTAGCAAGGATTTGAACAACTGTTGATATGTACTTTCAGAAGTATTTAAAAGCGATAACTCAAGAACGCAATCAATTAAATATATCAAATTTTGTATTTTATATATATATTTAATTGGTGATTTTGATAATATATTGGTGAATATATATTGTGAGTATATTGGTGATTTTGTGACTGCAATGGTGGTTAAGAGTCAAATTTCGATTTCAATAGGTTGGGAGAAAAAAAAAGCGCACCACAAACACAAATTCGTATTTACCTATATTCAGTGATTAATATGTACAAGAGTCTACCGCTCCCCCTGGTAGACTTTTGTATATATTGATCTCCGCATATAGCTGAAGTGAAATATATAATTTTAAAGGTATTTCGCTTTTTTAAAAACAGACATATTTGATCCTTTAATTGCGATTTTGATTCCAAAGAAGGACAAAGCCGGCTTTCAATTCTTTGGAAGAAATCATGCCTTCCTTTTCTAGATGTTGATCTAAGCGGTTTCTTACCAAGTCTTCAAGGAATGAAGGCGGTGATGGCCCAGGCGTAAGGTCTCAGGCCGGAGAGCTTCAGGTACGAGACCCGATTTCCGAATAACCGTCGTGTAAGTGGATTTGATGCACGTTAAATCCTTGCTGGCCAAACAACTCCCCCCCCCCCCCGCTGGAAAAAAATTATCTTTTTTTATATTACAACACTGTTGGAAAATTCCTATTTGGCGAGATATACAGGGGAGAAAAATTAATATAATTGGTTTATATCTTTAGCTTTCGCATAAGAAGTCACAAGAAATGACAAAGAATGAATTACAGTACGCTCCCGAGTATCCGGTTCGCGTTGTCCAGTTTCCTTACTATCCGGCCAAGTTTTCTTCTATCGTAATTAAATGAGACAAGCATGGCATGCCTTGGCAATGTTGACAAGGCATTAGTTTTCTGCTCCGAGCGAGTAGTATCGAGTCTGTGAGCATCTGTTGCGATCCTCCTACGTGTTCCTGATTATAACTGTATAGTATGTACAGTATTCATAAATTGTCCTTGGGGTATATTTAATGTTTCGTAAGTGTATTACAGTGAAGATCACAGAACTTAGGTTAAAATGTGTACAATTTATCTTTTAATTTACTTTTTCTGCAATAAATTTTTGAAGCATGCTGTGCTGTATATAAACATATATAAACTACCAGTACAGAACCTTATATTGAACTGCTTCTATGATTCACCTTGCAACGTTCACATTCTACGTGGCTTGAGACAAATGGAGGGCTTAATAAGAAATGAGAAAATGTCGCGTAGCAGTGAATTTTGGTATAAACACTTTGTCTTCAGGTATTCGTGGGCAAAGAACTCCAGCCTATCCGCCATTTTTGTTACCCTTCCGCCACATTAAGTCGGATACTCGAGTCTACTGTATTTTTCATTTATACGATTTTTAAATTTCTTTCATCTGCTTTGATATTTTACTATTATGTTATTAGCTATTAAGTACTTGGCTTGAATCAAAAAGTATTCTTTTAAAATCTGACTATAACCTGCTATTCCACATTTCTCTGCAAATCGTACAATAAAAAATACCCGAAATTATTTGAAAAAGGAATTTTTACGTCCTAATCATTGACCTAATTTTCCTGAAATGTCAGGTTGATAATTTGCAATAACTTGATGCACATGCAAAAAAGATTAGGCTTTTTAAAAAAGGTCTATTTTTTTTTTTTTACAAGTAACGAATCTGAGGTCTGAAACTAAAATATCACTTAACAGAGAATAGCAGAAATACAGAAACTAATAATTTATCTTTAAAAAACGCTTCTATCGGTGAAGCTTTCTTTTTTCAAATTTCTTGCACGGCATATTGCAATTTGAAAACACCAGAAGATAGTCTGAATGCTTTAGGGAAACACGAGTCATTAAAGATTGAATCCTGTGTGCCGTCAAAAAACACGCAATAAGAATGAAATGTATTTTCTCACGATTTCAGTTATCATTAAGTAGCTAAAAGGTATTGAATTGAAGAATTGGTTATTCGGGTTCCGGCTAAATGGTTACATTTTGAGTTGTTAAAAATAGCAAGCTAAATACGCGGTACTAAAAAGAAATAAAACTTCTTTAAAATTGCCCATGACATTTTTAAATATTTAAAATCCTGTAATATTTGAGAGACAAAGGCTTGTATTTAAGGCCAATGAAACAATTCCTTACCTTTTTGAAAATTTACAACAAAAGAAAAAAGTAATGTAAATAAATACAATGCATCATTTGCCTATGCTGGAAATATCCCAATACTGGACAACAAAGAAACGCATTTCAGAAAATGTGACGCATGTCTAACTTATCAGCAAATAGATTTAAAAGTGAACAATTAGAAGATTCAGATTGAATCACTTGGAATATTCCGATTAAAAGAAATGCTGAACTGTCTTATTTTTAAGTAGGATTTTTTTTGGTTCTCCAAGTATTTATAAAATATAATTTTATCCAAATTGTTGTTAGATCCTTAAATTTGTGTTCTGGCATCAAATTATCGCAATTCGTCAAATAGATCATGTGTGAAAATTATGATTAAGAAGTAAAAATTCCTTATTTAAGTAATTTACTCATTTTGTTATATACTTTGCAGAGAATTGAAAGTGGCAGATAGATTTGAAAAATAAACATTATTTCTTTAATGAATTGGAGTTTTTAACAACCAATGCTACAGTAAAAAATAATTTTAAAAATCAAACAACAACAGTGGGTATTTGCGACATTTAAGGCAATTTCTTTTTCTCGTTGCATTTTTGAATAATTAGCGACTTAAAAAAATAATTCTTTTAGGGGAAAGAGGCAACCTGGTGCGTGTGCATTTTCATTCTATATACGCATGTACATTATTTTTGTATATAATATGGCAGCCAGTCAAAATGAAGGAAGTCTTCTTGTATGGAGCTTCCCGACTCGCTTCATTTGGTTTGCTTTCACAATGCGCGAGCTTCTTATAAGAGTCTGTAACAGGTGCAAAAACTCGCGGGATATTTCATGGTATCTTTGTATTAACTGGAAACGAAATATCAAAGACAATTTAGTACATATTGCAGCACGAAGCAAAGCGTTAAAATACAGCCTTCAAAATATGCTTTTTCATAAAATGCACACTTGATATTTAGTTAGCAAATAACTTTCTCCTTCCTCTTAAGAATCGATAAAATAAAGGATTTTTTTTATTTATAATATGTATCTACAGTAGGATGAGACGAAAATGGCCTTAATTTTTAGATTTTAGTTTAATAGCGCGGAAAATTTGCCTTTTAGGTAATGAAACAATTTTTAAAAATTCCGTTGCAATATTCCATTATCTTGAGATGCAGCTAAGAGCTTGAAATTTGTAAACAAATTGAAATTGGTACTTTTTAAAAAGGATCTTTAAATTTCTTTTCTTATATTTTAGTTTGGTAATAGTGGAGGAAAGTTAGTCTTTAGGTTCCAAAGAATTTTTAAAAATTCTGGGTAGAATTCAATAACTTGAGGTACCGCAAAGAGCTTTAAGTTTGTAAAAATTTTGAGAAAATATTTTTTTTTGAACTTTACGTACGTATAATGTTACAAAAGGGTTTTAAATACATATATAAACATTACAATTAAAAATTATTAATTACAAAATACAAAATTAATAAAAACCACACAAAATTTGGTAAAAATATTTTAATTATGTATTCATAATGATTACAAATGTTATAGCTGCAAATGTTTGTTTCTGCTTCATTTCCACATTAAATTGTCTTTTAAATTTAATTTTCGGCCCATTCTTCATAGTCAACTTTTGCTCTTACGCACCCTTCTCTTACGATTGGACCACAGATATTTTGAGCCAAATCGGCCATCAGTTTTGCAGCTCTTTCCATTGCTTGCATGTGACAAGGAAGCCGAGGAAAGTCGAAAACCCGAGTCCCTTGTATTATTTGGTCCAGCCTCAGATGTCTTCTTTATTAAGTCTTTGAGAGAGTCATGGGAAACCTCTTTTAGCAAGGGTGGTTCAGTTACGTCATGTTCAAGCCATGAGATCAAGTCGATGTATTCTTTTTCAACGGGAATAAAAGTTCTTGATCATATGTTTTATCATTTTAACTAAAGTGTCACATAATTCGCTTACAGAAAGATCCTTCTCTGAAGCAATTTTGAGGTTATGTCTAATATAGCAGTAGCGCTACATTTGTAAGTACTGAGTTCTACTTCAAGCAAATCACTAAATTTTCTAAAATCGGAACACTTCCATATTTGTTTTGTCTTCACCAATTTAGACTGAGCCATTTTTACTGGCAGCAAAACACACAAGCGCGTAACAAATCATTACCTTAATCAGCAACGCAATAGACGGAGCGGAGATGCCAAATCAACTAAACTCGGCAAAGTTACTGATTTGAAACCAGCTCTCTCCTTGTAATTGGACAAAGACAAATCGCGCGTATTAACTCAATAAAATCCGTTACAGCGACGACTTAGTGCCTTGTCAGTGCAATAGTAAGTGTTTTTATACATTTATTCAAATTCAAGGAACACAAAAATCCTTAAAAAGTTGCACAAAGTGTGTTTTTATGAAATTTTAACGTCCTTGCGGCACCTCAAGATGTACTCCAATATTTTTTATAATTTTCATTTATTTTATCTATGCCAAAAGACAATTTTTTTGGGCTTTTAAAAATCAAAAACTGATTTTTTATTCTGCCTAATTTACTGTACTCTATATAAATACACGAGTTCTTAAAATGGATTTAGTTTTTGCCATGAAGCTCAGATGTCTTTCTCGTCATCTCATTGCGGTTCAAAATTACAAGGTCCGTCCCAAAATAGCCCCAGTGTGCTTTACAACGGAACGTTAATATAACTAAACCAAAAAAAAAAAACAAAGCATCACTTTTCCCAGCAGTATTCAGCTCGTTGTGGCACAGGAAAAATATCGAAAGAGTAGTTTAGTATAAAGAGCTCTGTATTGTTATTATGGCCAGGAAACAGTCCTGATCTCATTCCTTTATTGAGAACTTATGGCACAGTTTGAAAACTCTTGTACGAATCCGTCCATCAAATAAAAGAGAACTAATTGAATCTATATTTGTTTCCTAGCATCATGTAATAACAAAGGAAAAGCTTAGGTCTCGCCAGCTCAAAGAAACATCAGTGTGCATCTGTAATAAAAATTAAGGATACCCTTCTAAGTACTGATAACTCACTGCATTCATCAGCGACTAGTGTATCTCGATAATTATTGCCATTCCACTTTTTTGCATTGCAAATATTTTAATTCTATTTTTGTATTGAAATCAGTGTTAAATTGTCTTTAAAATTATATACAAAACTTTGCATTTTGTGAAACGCAACATTTTCTATAAGCATAAAAAAATTAAACATAAAAATTTTTAATTGTGTCCACAATTTTGGCCACCACTGTATTTGTATTCCCCTCTTTTTCCCACCTTCATTATAAGGTTTGGAGGAAATATCTCAGATTCGAGGACAGAGGATTGATTAGAAAAATGGTTCTATCGAGATCCACTATTTATATGAGCATGGTGAGTGCTAAATTTTACTCTTTAGTATGGAGCGGACGTCTGGTTTGCCGCCTCAAGTGTTACCCTCATTATCTGACTATGATTTCAACTGGTCAAGTTCGCCCTGAATAAGCCCTCATCTTGCTTCAAATGGGAATGCTCATACAGCTGATTCATGAAAAAAAGTTTCTTAATAACTAAATATATTTCAATGTATTTTTTTTTCTACAAGGCATTTTTCCATAGGGAATATTTTGGTTAAGTATTTGACCCATAAAATAAATTTGAGGGTATGGGGTGTCCTATTTTCCTAAAATATTAACTCTAAAATACATTAATATGAGAAAATTTAGTATTATCGGAATAGAAAACGGTGAGATATGTATATTCTACGTAGGGATTGCAATACCGAACCAAAATTTCAATACCGATATTCGGTATTTTTTAAATCTTGATACCGGTTTTAATACCGGTATTAGAAATTTTAGAAAAAGAAAGAAAACACAGGTGTTTCTTTGTTTTATTTGTCAGTTTTGTTTGAGAGCGTAAATATCACAAAAAATAATTTGTAACTTATAAATTATAACAGTATATAATCACAAAAAAGTAAAGAAACATCTTATTTATTTAAATCACAAAAAAAGTGTAAATATCACTATTCAGTCTGTAGTACTGTTACAAATTTTTGAAATGTGATCTTAAAAAAACCTAATGCATCAATTGTACTGTCATTAAGCCTGAAAACTAATTTTGTGTAAAAATTACCAGCTGTCGAAAACTCTCTTTCGGCATCTACGCTAGTTGGTGGTACTGTTAGCAATGCGCGATATACTTTTCCCATTACTTCTAAATCCCTCATCTTCAAATAAATCGATTTCCCGTCGGATGGTTTTGGATATAGCTGATTTCTGTATTGTATTTTGGTTCGTTGAAATTTTATTTATCGCTAATTCTAATTTTTGTTCAAGAGACAATTCTTTTTCACTTTCGACAGTAGTGACATCATAATCTTCGATAATTGAACCGAATTCTTCCGAATGTGGATAGGTTTGTGGGTAAAAAATTTTAAGAAAATTTACTCTAAACTTAATCAGATTTGAATTGGTTATTTTCTTTTCTTTTTCATTTTCATTTTTAAAATCATTATAATTATGTAAATACCATAAGAATTTTCTATTTCGGTATGCCTTTCTTCTGTGCGATTTTTCAATGTAATATATATTTCTTCAGATAGTGATGTGTGCTGTTCTTTCAGTGACTGCAACATGAAATTTATTGTTGCATTAGCTGTTAATAAATTAAAATCTCTCCGACATAATGCCTCAATAGTCAGTTTTATTGGAAGTAGAGCTGATACAGTTCTGGATATTAAGTCGAATTCACTATCTGAAAAATTAATTTACAGGTTTAAGTCGATTATTTCTTTTGATTGGATTTCCTAGTTTCAAAAATCGTTCCATCATTAGTAGTAAACTGTTCCAACGTGTTTTAGAATCTAATATTAACATATATTCATTTTTATTTTCAGTTAGTATCTATTTTAGTAATATATCCTTTTTATAGGGGAACGTTTAAATATCTTAACAATTTTTTGAACTTTATAAATTATATTAAGCAATTCTTGATAGGTTTATATTTCATCCTCATTAGCAATATTTTCTTCAACAATTACATTGTCATTATCATCATTGTCAATATCACTCTCACTCTTTTCAAAGTTAGAATCCGAAATTTCTATATCCACAGTATTTGGATTCTTCTGTTCTTTATTTTTTTTGGTATAACACATCTATTACTCCTAATTGAATTCCATGTGCATAGCACAACTGCTGATTTGCACCAACAAACTTTCCAACTTTTTTCATAATTGTTGCTCCATCAGTCGTTATGGATACAATATTTTCTTTCAAGGATAATCCATGTTTCGCTAATTTAGATTTAAGCAATTAAGCCATTAATTAGCTAATTAATTTCGCCCGTTATGGGGACATAAAAACAAAAACGTAAACTATTTTGCTGTGTTCGCGATACCTGAACATATACTGGAGACAATTTTAAAAATTTCCAGTAAATACCGAAAAACCGGTATTTAAACTTGTGAATACCGGTATTGCAAAATTGTCAAATGGCTCAAAATACCGGTATTCGGTATCCCGGTATACCGGCATTGCAATCCCTAACTCTACGCGTATAAAACGATTACCAAAGTTTTTTACTAAGCTTCTCGGATCTGATTCTTAATATAACAATTAAGATAAACCAATTTGCTATTGCCAGAAATGAATTTAATTTTACAGTTAGACTAATATTTTCTTAAATTTCATTGCAAACGCACGATATTCTTCAATCTATTTATTTTTAATAGATATTCGATTTCATTCTTCGCTTCTTATAAATGGTTTTTTTAGGTTTGTATGAATCTGTTGTTAGGCTAATGTAGACTGTTGCAATCATATCCTAAATAACTCTGTTAAACATTCCGTTTCAGTTCCTTAAAAAAGGTACCGGAAAAATGGCCTACAAAGCCAGTGGAGCAACAAGACCATCTGCTCCACCTATTAGTTTCGAGCCACATAGAATAACCGACAGACCTGTGGAGGAGCTTCCACCAGTTATGGAAGGTACGTTATTGTCCATATTCTCAAATTTTTTTGAAATTCACCATAAATCATGTTTCAAAAGGGAGGAATTCAATATGTTTCTCCATCTAGGTCCTTCCTTGAAGGCTATATTCCATTATCAAGAAGGTAGGTTTTATTAGTCTTACTTGAAAGTCAGATTATAATGCCTCTTCGATCTTTAAAATGTATAGTGAAACAGTACAATACCAACTTTCTATAATAGGATCTTATTGACAGGAATACGAAAGTAATTTCCTACTTGAAACGAAAATCTCAAAATATTAAATCCATAGAAAAACTATTAATAAGGAATTCAATATCCTTTTGTGAAACTACCTTCAAAGTTAAGGGACGGCTACGATGGCCTGGTGGTAAGGTTTGGGCTTCGGAACCTCAGTTTTTTCGGGTTTGAGACCGAAAACCAAGATTCCACCGAAGAACCGTCGTATAAGCAGGTCTGGTGCATATTAAATCTGTCAGTCCTGAACGACTTCTCGCTGGTGTGACGTGAAATTCGGAGAGGGGTCTGCCAATTCCGGTGTCATACTCGTCATCTTACTGCTGTTCAAAATTACAAGGTCCATCCCAAAATAGCCCTAGTGTTGCATTAAAACGGGATGTTGATATAATTAAACTAAATAGTGAAATTACCTTCAAAGACCACCATATCTGCACCAAGAATGCTCGCTTATTCATTCCAGCTTCCCAGGTTAGCCATAATTCCATTTCCAACCCCAAAGTAGTCGGTAAAAGTTAACGATTTAGGAACGAACTCCAAACTCTTTCTGCATCATTCGTTGTTAACTATTATACATTGAATCGTTAAAAAAATGCTTCATATATTACTGTATCCAAAAATAGTTTATGGGCCCATTATTTTTTTATTCAGGGCAAAATATTTCGCTACCTTCGACATATTATTGGTATGTCCTTTTCCTACAGGTGCATCTACATACATTTCGTCTAAAAACAGCTTCAACCTCAATAGCGAGATTTTGAAATGTCCGAACCGTTCGCTCCATGTCGTGGTATCTCCTATATGATTGCATGCACATCGTGGAGACCCTTCTCATAATTATAGTTATTTAATAGATAGGAGTTGGTCCCATTAATAAGAAACAAAGAGTATTAAATGATTTCGGCCTTGGTATTATTAGTTTAAGTCTGCCAGTCACTGAATTGCACGCATCAAAATATTCCAAACATGAAATTTTGAGGATATTCAATTTGTCAGATGTTATGTTCTTCCTTTAAAGTTCCATATTAAATATCTTATTTGTTATTAATATCATTTATTCATACTTTAGCAATAAAATAATTTTATTCGGATCTGACAATGGTAATTTTTTTATAATTGTAGGGGGAATTAGGACTTCGCCACCAGTTGGACCCTCACGTAAGTCTAATTATTACTGAAATATTCGTTTACTAAACTGTTAAATAAATGACAGTAAAATAATTCTTTTTCTCATTACAGACTCGCTACCTGGTCCCTCCCATGTGGTAAGTACTTTTAATCACTTTATATGTTTTGCAAACCATTGCAGACCTTTTTTTTCTTGAAACTTTAGGAAATTCGCTTTTGGTTGATTACCGTGTATGGTAGTGACTTATTTGTTATCATTTCAGTTTAACTTATCTAATTCCGTCCCATCCAGACACTTTTTATTTTAAGATTGAATACTGGAATCTTTGCTATCAATATTTTTGTGGATAGTCTTGACTACTTTCCCAACTCTTCCAGTTCTTGGCTTCTTTTAATGAAGAGAAAATTATTTAAATGTCATGCAGAAACTAAAAGAATACGAAAGGCATTTTTCGTTCTTCTACTGTAACTCTTTATGTCGAAGTATTTTCTTCGTAAACCGCAACATTTCTTGAATCTTTACAAACACCATTTTATCACATTGCTGGTTTAATAATTTGTCTTCTGCAAGCAAATTTATGTGTATATAGTGAAATGACAATCTATTTAAACCTAGAAATTTTTCTCTTTCAGCCGGTACAAGGCACTAGTAGAATAATCGAGCCACTACAAATTTTGGCTCGATCTCCCGAATTCAGACCTGCCACACCCGAACCCAGACCATCACCACACGCCATTGACTCTCCACCCCAGGAACCCTCTGCAAGCTGTAAGTGAGAAATTTGGTTTTCAGCCTTTTCAAATTTTTTAAGACAAGCTTGATCTGTCAAGTAATTGGAGATCTAATAATATGTAGGCTACCGAAGACATTTTTATTGTAATGTTGAATTATTTTTTTACTTTTTTTTTTCCCAAGTACTATTAGGGAAAATGTAGCAGCTGTTTAATACAATACAGAATTCTTAAATCTTTGCAAGGCATTGTTTTCCTAGGAAATTACAAATAACGATTGAAAGTTTAAATTCAATACAGTTATAAATGTTCGTTGTAAGCCCCTTCAAAAATGCAAACGATATCAAGATGCGGTGTAGAGGAGGCAAACATTGTTGGGGTTCAGTTCACATAAAATAGTATAATAATTTCATATTATCATTATATATATCACAAACATTTCATATAATCAAATACATGCAGATCTGCATCTTTGCTTCATACTAGACATGGGACCTGGTGGTAAGGTCTCCGCTTCTAAACTAGAATGTTTCAGGTTCCGAACCCGATTCCACTAAAGAACCGTCGTGTAAGCGGGTCTGGTGCATGCTAAATCAGTCGGGATTAAACGTCCTCCCACTGATGTGGTGTGGGAGTTTGGAGAGAGGGGTAACGGCTCGGATGTCCTCGTCATCTGATTGCAGTTCAAAATTGACACTGCCGTCACAAAATAGCCTTAGTGTGATTTGAAAAGTGGGACGTTAATATTAATAACTCACACTAGACATTGAGAAAAAACCGTGGGATGAGTTACCGCACCGCTCCGATATCCTTCGCATTTTTGAGGGAAGGAGGGGAGATCACATTGAACAATTTTGACTTCGTTGAATTTAAACTTTCAACCGTTAGTTTTAATTACCGATGAACAGCGAAGCTGTACTTTATATTCTTTAATATCCCAATTCTGCCGGTCTATTAAATTTATAAACAACCTGCAGTATTGTTTCCGAAGTCTTCCGAAGAATCAAAATCTTGTACAACAATTTTTTAAGGGAATCGAAATGGAATATTGAGTAAATATTTACGCAGCTGTTATTCTGGTTCGTCTGAAAGAAGAAACATGACTAAATCAAATAATGCATTTCTTGCAAATTCTCAAGATTTCTTGAAACTTTTTCGCAACGATTTAATCAAAATTCTAAAGAATAAAACGAGAATGTTACTTTTATCTGAAGACAATTTAGCCACGGCACATAAAAGTAACTTTTTGAAACCATTATTTTACTCATGGCTTGTTTATTACTTTCTTGTATACGAAGTGTGACGCGAATGTATATAAACGTCAAAGATATTCAAACTCAAGATTTTTACGAATCTCCAAGTTTTACCCCCCCCCCATGTCCGCCTGTATATTTGTCTGTGACAAAGATAACTTAGGAAATGCGTTGAGATAAATTGATGAATTTGTACGGACTTTACACCAAATTTATTGAATTTGTATGAAATTTTGTTGGAAGTGCGCTTAGAGGATTTCTGTCTCCCATTTGTTCGAATGCAAGTTAACACGATATACGCAAAGCGGAGAAAGCTAGATAGTTAAAATTAGGTACATATACTGACCATCTATAGTTCAGCAACCTATCAAATTTTCAGCCAAATCCAAGGAGTTGACTGTTCGTCTCGGAACTTGGCTGTAAATGCGAAGACTCAACCACATCGAATTTGGTAAGGAATTCTGTGACTACAAATGCAGTGTTGGGAAATTTTTAATTTCATTCGGTTTGGACAAACGCGTTGAAAACACGAATTCGAATTTCGGATTCTATTGAGCGCATGGCAGGAATTAATTGCCAAAAAAACACTTCGAGGATTACACGATAGATTCAGTAAAAGTACTAAATGTAAGCCAAATTTTAATCTTTCGTAATTATTGTACACTATTTCTATGCAAAGTGTTATCTGGGATAACACCTGTATTGTATGCGAGAAAGTTTTCTTGATCCCACTCTCACCAGCTATACTGTTATGAAAGTTTTAACTTGTGTATCAAGCAGTAATAGTCTATGCAATTGCATGTACGTTACGGTAAAATGCCCTTTGGTCTGTACATCATGAATACACTGTGTGTAATATATACGATACAGCTGCGTCCTTTAGATAACGATTTGGTTTGGCATCACCCTAGTGGGCGAAAACACGTATTAGCATATTTCTTGTGAAAGTACCACTGGATGGCAATCTTGCTTTCAGCATTCCGACTGCATTGACTCAAGACTAATTTCATATAAAATGAATCGCATACCGATGAGGTTAGTATGTTAATCTCGGCTTAAGCCATACTCAATTTTATTCTTCCATTCTGTAACATTGAAAGCTGCTTAAGAATGGGAATATTTAATGATTATTTTTCAAGGGATTTCTACTGCTATTTATAGAAGTTACGAGGCATTAAACCCAATTGATTGGATTTCGATTGATATTTTTGAATAACGATTTTGTTCACATTAATTTAAATTTCCCATTTGAAAATTTTAAGTTTTAAAAAATTTATTTCTTCTTTCCACAGGGGCTACCATTGCTTCCTTGCGAGAGGTATGTAGCAGTTTCATATACTTTTTTTAATAAAAATTGAAGCATTTTATGAAAGCCTGTCTTTGCTTTTCGGAATACCACAATATAAACAATAATATTACGTAAATAATAAGCAAAGTTTCATTTATTTGAATTCAGAAAAAAAAAAGCTTATTACTCTACTCATTGAAATGAAAGGAATTCGAAAGAAATGTTTAACTGATACTTGTAATTGACATCTCTACTATAAAATCATTATTTAGCGTCATTTAACGGACATTTATAGTAATTTAAAACAGTATTGATTCGTTTAGTTCATTTTGAAGTATTCAAAAATTTATCTGGACTGTTAAGTCAGTTCAGTTAAGTCGAAATTCATATATGTAATAATATTTCAAAATCTAACTTCAATTCTTATTGTCAACATTTTATCTTAATTTAGCTCGTATTAAATTCTAAAATGTTCTTATTCCCTGATCCAATTCCACCTTTATTTATTTAATTCAACACGAGTTCTAAAATTGCTAAAGTCAACAAGTTCCCATGCTCCGAATCAAGGGATAAAAAAACTGTCAAGCCAAGCGAATTCTTTTAAAAAGACATCTGTATTTCCTTATTTTAAATCAACACGTGTAAAGAAATCCCTATCAGAATCTCATAGTATAAATATCGGGGAAAATATTTTCTTTCTCTCTTTACGCTCATCTGCTCTTGCATCGCTTGTGAAGGGACGCCAATCCGTTAGTGCTTCTTGTATTTAAATTATGCTTCCGGGTATGAAATAAAAGCAAAGTTTAAAAAGTGAAAGTATCTTTCTCTCTTCGGCCTCTGCTTAAAAAATTATGCTCGCGCGTGGGCGCGCACACGCACACGCACACACATGTGGTGGTAGTAGGGTGTATATGTTCGACTTTCACGAAAATGCAAATATCTTATCCCCAACGTTAAAGCACTATAGGGACAAGAAGTACCCTCCATTATCGAGTATTCAGTGCCATTAGCATCTTTCATATAACTTTGTTCCAGGTTCCATAAATCTCTGAATAGATATAAATAGTTAGATTTCTTTCAAATTTGTTGTCATCATGCGAAGAATTATAAACAAAACAGGCTGCAGCTAACCAAACACAAATAGTTTGATAAATAACAGATAGCAGGGAAATATCTGCAATTTATGAAATTATGGCACAATTTAGACATTTTATATCTAAGCTGCGTCTTAATGGTGGCTTAAAAATTTTCTGTAAACCTTTCAATTCAACTAAAAAAAACGTTTTTTCTATTTTAGGAGATTACAATGTATCGCCAAGAAATAAAATTCTGGCGAGAGAAGTATGAAGAGTCACAAAACCACATAACTCGACTAAAGGTATGACATTTTATTTGGCGTTTTATCATTACTTTTCATTAAAAATTTTTTTGCAGTTATTTTTTGTGGAATCAAATATTTTTATTTTATCTCTGTGAAAAGCTTATAATGATTAAAATAGCAAATAATTAAGATGAATTGAATGATTAACACAGCAAATTCCTGAATTGTGGATGGAATTTATTATACGATGTTATGTGCACTTGTATAACTGATGTCGGGAAAGTTAATCATGAGACCTTATTTTTTTTGTTTTGATAGATGCCTATAGCATGAAAACGTGTTATCCATGTTTTAAAACAACTTAATTTATATTTCAGGGTAACGTTTTCATGAGGGAAAAGTGCCAAATTTTCTGAGCTTAATAAAATATTTGATTTCCAGAATAACAGGAATTTCTTAAACATAATAACAGTTAAATTATTTCTTAAGGGTTTAGCACATTAGTGAAATTTCCTCCTGACAACAAATAAGATCAAGCCTTTTTTTTTATCGCAACCGCATTTTTTCTCGCTGAAATGGGTAAAGAGAGTTTTTCCGCTTATCAGAATGTTCACTCTTTGAAGCTGAACTTGGATAAGACAGGAGTGGAAGATGAGGTACCACTTCACCTGATTTAAAGATCCGCAATAGACACGAAACGATTCGTATGGAGTAGGAATTCTCAATTTACAAAGATTTTGTGGCAGATTTTTTGCGAAAGTTAAAGATCTTTTAGTTTTAAAATGTGTGAAGATATATAGCTACAATATATGTACATAATATACTTAAATTTGATTTGAAATAAGTTTTTTGCATTGTTTATCTGTAAGCTAATGACGTACTATGCTCCGGATTTTTTACTCATTTTTATGCCAGGTTTATATTCGGCCAGTTATAAGACGGCCAGTAGGCAGCGCATGTGTAAAAATTGACCGATTTATATTTGCCACAATTTCATAAGAGAAGTTTTTGCATTTCGTTCTTGACTATAAATTGCATTGTTGGTGTCTTTGAAATTTTCTTTTTCACTGTGTATCGTATGAAAATGATGGATATTTACACAAAGAAACATAGTTAAATTTTAAAAAAATGATCAACATTCCTAAATTTGGAAAAACTACAGAAAAAAATGGCAAAATAAATGAAGAAAATACAATCTCGCATCAGAAAGAACAAAAAGCAAAAAAATGTCGGAATTAATCGGTGATAAGTGATCAATTTATTCACGCCAAAAACACCACCAAATTCTACAAACGCATGTGCAGTAAGCGAAAAAAAATACAGGCATGTTACTTCAGGGCAATTAATTCCCACGGACCTATTGCTTCCTGTATTTTTTGCAATGAAAAACTATTAACATCGTAAAATTAAAAAAAATTACCTATATTCATAATAACAAGCATTTTTTTAAGTATTTTAGGCTGATTTTATACTATCATATTTCACTGCTGAAATGAAACTTTGCATTGTTGTTATAAATATGTCATCCTGCCTTTTCCCCCCATCGTTCTGATTAAGATACGAAGATTCTGCTTATTTTTGTGTGTTGAGTAGTTTCGGTATAATATATGCTTCTATAAATGAAAGATTTTGCGTCCTTGCAATGAAGTTTTCACCTCAGAATCAAGCAATAGCGGAAAATTTTAAAGTGTCTCCACTTTAAAATATTGCTTTCTCTTGTAATGTAATTGTATGTATATACATGTAGAAAAAAAAACTTAGACAAATGCAAAGCATAACAAACAGAACTGATGTAAGACTTTTTAAATAATATAAATTATTTGTCTATCAAAATTTGAACTGCAAAAAAATCTTTTGCTGAGAAAACAGTTGAAATTTTCAGTAATCATTAATCCTGGCGAATCAAATGATCACCAAAGGTGGCTAATTAGAAATTTTTTTTAGAATAATATTCCAAAATTTAACGATACTTGATCTTAATTTGAATAGGTTCAATTACTCGGTAATTGTTAGTAATTTAAAGGAAAACTTAAAATTAAATTATCTTGAAGTTGCTTAAAAAAATATAAAGGCCTATAGACAGACACCTACTTTACCAATTGATAATATAGCTTGAAAAGAAAAAAATAAATATAAAAGTAACGGGAAAATATGCTTAAAATAACTCTTCATAAACAACATTTCATATTTTGCGTTTATCGCAATCAATTTAAGTCAATTACATTAACTGCAAATAAAAAGTTATTATTTTTTTCTGCATGTAAATCGCATTTCCCTTTATCAGTAACCTTCTTAATAGTGAGAAGGCATTTCTTTTCATTTTCATTGGAAGTTTGGAGAGGGGTGTGTGTCTCATCCTCGTCATTTAACCGCGGATCAAAATTATGAGATCTTTTCCAAAATAGCCCTAGTGTTGCTTTAAAACGGAACATTAATATAAATAAAACTAAATAAAAAATCCGATACGAGCTCGAACGAAATTGGGAAAGCACATTGTTCACGATTGAATCTCAAATGGATCTTTATCGAAATTCCAACTGTTGATAGTTTTGTTGTAAACCCTATACTGCAGTCGACAAGGAAATATATTTTTATTTCAGCAACATTATTAAAAATAGATTAATAATATTGTAGAAATAAAATACGGATTCTCTGCGTAATCAAGTCAAATATTTAGGCAATCACAATATTTTGCACTTCGGATTCGAGGAAGCGAAAAAAAAAAAAAAAAAACCGTATTGATTAATGATATAATACATTTATGTTTTTAATAATAAATAGAAAGGGAAAATCCCTCAATTTATTTATGTGCAATTTATTTACGTATTGAGGAAAAATGTTTCTAGCTAATCACTAATCAATCTCAGTGAGATGAAATATTTTCCTCCCCGCACAAAAAAAATGAAAGTAAAACAACTTCAGATGCTTCTTAAGATTATTTGCGCTTTGTAGCATACAGGAAAAAATCTAAATATATATTTTGAAGGCTTTTTATCAGCAAATTGAAACCACAATTCGATCCCGAGATACAATAACAAGATCACAATGCAAATTTCATTCATTTAAATCATTGCGCTTTGGACTTAATACGCGAAAAGATAGATAATAGATGCCGATAATAGATTCAAAATTTGATAAGAAATTGTACTTTAGATGCTAAAATTATATACCAAATTTTATCCAACTAGCTTCTCGTTTGACAGTTAATATGTCCACTTACACTGACATACAGGCAAACTTACTCAGAATGGACTTCGTTCAGAATTTGTGGAGTCCTGCAAATTCAATGTAAATATCACCTATCAAATTTCATCTGTTCAAAACATTTGAATCGTTGTCTTCAAATAAACAAAACACCCAAAAAGTGCTTTTTGAACAGTTCTACTTATATGGAAAAATTAAGAAAAAATCTCTAATCCCAATAGACGATTGAGTGTTGCTCGTAAGGGTAATAATGACAGCATTTAGTAAAACAATTTGTAATACGGTTATCATCTTGAAAAACAAACACACTAAAAAAAAACGCCATCCCACCGAATTCTTCGACATTTTTCTGATTATATTATTGGTTGTTATGAAATATGCATTTTAATCATTAACTGCTTCCTGCCTAACATTTGTGCTGTTGAGTGAATCGTTTCATTTTGAGTTGCGATTTAATTGGTGAAATATAAATGCGAAGTATCTAGATTGCGAAAATGTATTTTCGATATCAAATATGAATATCTTTTAACATTTCTAGAGAGCAGTTGAAGTGGCTGCAACGAGGAGCCCCCAACATATCCCAACCACTCCTTCTCGCAAACGGAGAAGCGAGTTGCGAGACACAGATCAGCCAGCTAAAAGAATTGCTGGAGAACTAAATGGAAACCAGTCGTCACCAAGTCGCATTGTGAGTATAGTTTCTGATGCAATTTCATATGTTTACCTAGTTGATTTTTTTTCAAAAGGTACAATGTTTAAAGCACTTATTAGTATGTAATAAATCTTAAATGGTGCCGATTGAGAGCGAAATTGATATTTAAACAGCATAAAACTTAAATTGATTGTTAAAATAAAATTTGTCTGTGCAACTTGTGGATGTTAAATCTGTATGCTAAATTTTACCACTCTAGCTCTTGCCGTTTCGTTATTATTTGCGAGCTCGGTTGTCCAAATATAGGATTTGAACTAAAATGGATTTTATTCAAATTTCGATAAGTATTTATAAATTCTGTGTGAAGGTCATACACAAAATTCAAAAAACTAAATCATCTTTTGAATTCTTTTTGTCAAGACATAACGCCAAAAATCTTTTTCGAACTAAAACATAGATATTCATCAATCTCTAATGTTGAAAGGTTTTGAAGATTGCAATATTTTTCTGTATATCGCATATCAGAAAGTTAAAAAGAAACGGAAAACAAGAATAAATACGTGCATTAATTCAGGCAGAGTGCGTTTTAACGAATAAAAAGCTAATAAACGAGCCGTTTTTGCATTTTATTTCTTTAATGCTGTATTCCTCTACGCATTCTTTGAAAGGCTCAGACAATGGTGGAGTCCACTTTAAAATTTCTTCTAATAAAAAAATGTAAAAAAAAAAGGCCTTTAATCTGTGTAGTAAAATATCATATTGCTTCAACGGCCAAAGTTTAAAACAGGGAAGAGTAGTACATTCGGGAAAAAACGGGAATATATTTTCAGTTGGAAAATACTGCTTTCATTGCGATAAAGGAAATCCAAGATAGACTGAGCTTTTACAATCGATTTGTTTACTGATAAAAAAAATTGAATTTTATATTTTATTCATGTTTTATTGATATATTTTATTGATGTTTTAATAACTATTATCAAATGATGGCGAAAAGGTAGTATATCCTTCAACCTGGAAATGTACTTTTCTTAAATTCTATATAAACTACATTCACTGTATACATTTAATTTGTAAAATATATGAAATTTTTCATTTATAATTCGCAATATTCAAAAATCTACGGGTATAAAAATTCAGATAAATCTGTGCAATATTAACAGAAATGCAAAAGGTTTTAGTCGCTGTTTCAGTGCATGCAAAGTCAACCAGTGCCACATTAATTTCCTTCAATTTCTTATTTCAGGCATAAACTCGGTAAATTTATCATGAGAAAGTGAATTTTTTAATGAATCTTAAGATTGAAGAAATTCGGAAAAATAAAAATTCACACTTCATTACGAAGTAGCCAACTTTGAATACGAGATACTTCGATGGGATTAATGATCGTTAAATTTTTAAATTAATTATTTTCTGCAACTTGGTATTTATGGTTTCTTCAGCAAATTATTAAATTCAAATTTTCATATTCATACAACTCATATTAGCCTTGCAACGTTCCTGTCATTGTTCTATGCATATCCTACTTTCTTTTCCGGCTTCCTAAAATTTGAATTTGAATCAGAAGTGATAAAACTTCAATCAATAAAAAAAAATGCTTTAATTGAAATTAAACATGTTTGTAAAAACGGCGAATGCAGAAAATAGAATTGTTCAAAAATGATGGCTTGTGTGTACTACAGAATAATATTTTTTTTTTTAAATATGCAATTTCTCAAAGGATTATTCAAAGAAAATTTTTGATTAATCATACAATTCATTTTAATTTTCTAACCAATTTTTAAATAAAAAGTATTGTTTCAGCTTGTATATTTAATCTTTATTTATATGTATAATAGTTGTTTTATTTAATTTGCACCTATGGTATACCAGACTTTGTCGCTATATTCCTCACTATTTATATTCAAGTTCAAATTTTTAATTCGAACTTATGTTAATACGATGACAACACGTTGATGAAAACTAATTTTTTCAAATTGACGCGCTCGTACAGATTAAATTTTCTTTTTTATTTTTTGAGAATTTTATTGTTGAAAAAAGGGTTAAAATTTATTTTTAAAAATTCGTAAAAAATCGATATTTAATGTTGAGGTTAATGCATTGCTATCATTAAAAAGACAATTATTTGAGCTTCAACTTGGTGCAAAAATTAAAGTTCCGCTGTAATATTTTTGGAAATTATAGCGGAGATAGGCCGAAATTTTGCTTAATTTTTAATTAAAATTCCATTAAAAAATTGTAAAAAAAATCGCAGCGAGATGCACATCACCGGCCTCCAAGTCATACTGTAGGTAGAACGTTCTGGCCTGTAGAGCGTTAGAAGTCTTATGTGCACTACAGAATAATTTTCATTATTTATAAAGTCTTAAAGAATTATTGAAAATAAATTTCACGGATTCAGTGAAAAAATCAGATTTCAGTTTTATTTTTAAAAGGATATAAACGCAATAATATTTTATTGTTTTTCTGTTCATAAATATATTTAAAAATGTAGAAGTTTTATGAAGTTTGAATTTTAAACAATCCTTTGGTCCTAAGGAATCATATTCTGCAAGATATTCTTGCCTCTCCAATTTTTTAAAAAATAAACGTTTTTATTTTCTGCGTTCAAATCTGACCGATTTATTAAGTTTTAAATATTGCAATATTAGAACAATCAATATTTTCATATTTTAGGGCCAATCACCCTTGAGAAACTCTGGGAGATGATTGGCTTCTTTGAGACGGTCAATGATATGTTTTATAATCAACTCTTTTTATAAAATAATGATGTTGAAATTTTCAAAAATCGGTCATCTTTAATGATTGATTTAGTTGATTGGAGTGCAACTTTTTTTTGATTGAAAAGATTATATTTTGAGCTTCAACTTGATGCAAAAAATCAATTTGAACTATAATATTTTCGGAAATTATAACGAAAAAAACGTCCATTTCGCTTAATTTTTAAATATAATTCAATTTTTTTAATGATGACAATGCTTTAATCTATTAAATTTCGATCTTTAACAAATTTTTAAAGAAATATTTTAATTATATTTTTCAACAATATAATTCGCACAAAATAAAAACAAAATTTAATCGGCCCGAGCATGTAAGTGAGAAAAAAATAGCTTTAATCAACACGTTGCCATCACACTAACAGAAGTTTCAATTAAAAAATAAATTAACTATTACTGCAAATTAAATATATAAATGTAATTTTTAGCATATGTCTGTATGAAGTGAAAAGAGATTCGAAATATAATACGTTCTAAGTAGTAAATGTAGGAAATGTTTTCTATGATCATTTACAATGTCTATATTATTAATTCAATAAAAGAGTTAAAGGCAAACGTGGTTTAATATACGTAGCATAATCACTCTAACCAGCATCCATCAGCTAATTTGGGGCATATATCTGCTGACAAAATGTTCTAAATGAGCTAAATTGTTGTATTTTTATAACTTGAGTCAATAAATGCTCCGCTGAATTACGAATTTTAAATTTTCATAGTTCCTCTGCTTTTTGAATCATATTTAACAAAATATTCCTCAAAAAACATTTAAAACAAATTATTGAACTTAAATCAATCACTAAAACTGACTAATTTATATAATTTGAATATTACTCATCAATAAAAACTGGCGATTTTAAATCACTTCATCGACCGTCTCAAAGAAGATACGCCAATCTTCTGTCAGTTTCTCGACAGTGAATAGCCTATGATTATGAGAATGCTGATTGTTCAAATATTCTTGAATAAAAACTTATAAAATGGGCCAGATTTAATCGCAGAAAAAAGAAATGTTTATTCTTTTAAAGTAGATATTTCAAGAGAATTTCGCCGAATGATTACTCAGGACAAAAGGACTGTATGAAATTTAAACTTTTTCTTAAGTATAATTACCGACTGAAAACAAATAAAATATTTTATTTATGATTTAAATATTTGAAAAGAAATTAAAAACTGAAGTTTATGAAGAAACAGAGAAACTTTTGTTAAATCATTTTTAAGATATTATATAAATTACGAAAATTATTCTGCAGCGCACGTACTACTTCAAAGCTGAACGACTATGCTTTCAATTTTTTTTAATAAAAAAACATGGTTGGTTTCAGTAAAAAAAATGTTTTCATGTTAATTGCAGTTTAACATTTCCACTCTGTTTCAAAGTTTAAAATGTTTGGCACTGGCAGAAATAGAGACAAGTAGTACAATGAACAGAACTGTTTGAACAGCCAAAATAATATTATGATTGAACTATATAATTTTCAAAATCTAAAGCAGAAAATATTTCGCAAAAAAAGAATCTATTCTGAAGCCTTGTTTCCTAAAATATTACGTAAGCATTTTAGCGAGCATTAATACCAGATAACCGGCTGGTCCCCAAAGGTGGCTAGTAATTAGTTTTTAAATATAATCATTTAAAATAAAATATTTTTGAATAAGATTAACAATAAATATTGTTAAAATAAGCTGGAATATAATTTTTTTTGAAACTGTATAGAAATGAAATGAATTGCAGATGCTTATTTCCTGCAACATTCCTTTAACTGCGAACATCTAACAGTAAAAAAAAAAAAAAACCCGCGATTTATTGCCAATACTTTTTTAACAAAATTTGGGTATCAGGAATAAATTTAGTTTAAAACGTAATTAGATATTGCTATTTCAACATTTTGAAGCTCAGTTGACGCATGCAAACTGACTAAGAAAGAAGCAGATATTTAAAGTCGAGGCAAAAAGGATTCACAACATGCATATCTTGGAGAGGATTTTGCACCTAAAGAACTTACCTTTAGAAGCGATTTCTTTAGGAGATGTCATTTAATTTTTCTTGAATGAATTAAAATTTTTAATTTTGAAATTTCTTTTTGAATGAATTGGCAAGATCTCAAATTATTCCATGGATTCCTTACAAACAGTTTATTAGATTAGAGGTTTATAAATGGTTTCAATTACATTAGTCATTTTGGTGTCATTCTGCTCTAAAAATGTTTCTAATGAATGTTAATTATCAATTGTATAGAACACTTCACATTCTTTCATATTTCATTCAATTGAATGTGTATAATATTTCCTTATTATATTATAAGATATTTTTTTTTGTAATTGATGAAGTATTCATTTTTTTAGGATGATGTTTCAATGATCGAACCTACTCCACCGCCACAACCTACTCCACCGCCACAACCTACTCCACCAACCGCACAACCTAGTCCTAGACCACGACCAGCAAGAGCTCCACGAAGGAGAGTTCAACAATTTCCACTTGTGCCAACTGCAACATATGATGGACCGGTGAGTTTACTGTTTGTTGAATTCGTATTTCATAGTATCACTGCCGAAATGAAGACAAGTCATTCACCTTTTATTCACAAAAACTTAACTAGAGAAAAATCAAGAAAATTCGTGAGAATTTTAAGAATATTTGTTCTATATAAAGCAGATTATCTGTATGAGTGAGTGAATCTGCAGTTTTTGTCCAACCTTGACGAAATTTGGCTCATGTTATCTTTAGCAATTGTCAAGTTCAAAAATTAAAATTTGAGTTAGTTAAAAATTGCAGTTCGATTTTACTTTCTTATGTGATTTCTGACAAAAATAATACTTCAAATATTTGTTAACAAATATTATAAAATTTATATTTTGGGTTAATCACCTTAGACGATCAGCTGTTTGCCAGACATATTGGTTATGTTTAAATTCAGTTCAATCGTTTGGATATAGCTTCATGTCCCTGATTTTGTCAAATTCAGATATTAAAACCATACCTTGTCATTTTAACGTTTTGTGTTCATAGTGTTTATTTTTTAATGGAGCCAAATACCATGATATTATAATGCTATTTGAGGATTCCATATTCGCATGTTTCTCTTGTAAATTTCTGGATTTATAACTTCACTCTTTTTAATCAGTCTTGTATAGTTTTCTAAAAATCTTTCTTTAGTTTTCAGTAAAAGAAAATTCCCACTATTATATTTGATAAAATGATAAATACTCTTTGATTTTTAAGACAGTAATGTAAGCTATGTTGGAAATCAAATAAAAAATGCATTTTAAAATATCGAAATTTCAGAGAATTTTCATGACTAGCAAATTTGCATCAATTAAGGAAAAGTTTTATTAAATTTTGAAATGGTGTAGAATTTATTTTTGTGCAATAATATTATTGAAAGCGGTTTCGAAAAAAAATCAAACTTTAGTTTAATTTCTAATGAATAAGATTTATAATTTTTTGAAGAAAATCACTCTAAATTTCAAATTTTCACCTACAAAAGATTTGCGTGGTACACTTTGTCTCCGAGGACAAATGGTTAGTTCACTTACTCTCTCTCACTCCATATTTTTTAATGGACATTTCCTTTTGGTTCCGAATTTAACTACAGAATTCAGCATTATTTTAACTTTGGAATACGTCGAATGTAGGCAACATTTTTCTGTTAACAGTTACAGTGAAACGCTAAGAACATTTTTATTATTTCATATTGTGTTCAATCATTTAATTTTGCAAAGTCTTTTTTTAAATATATGGTTTTAAGATTTTGTAGATATTTAACTTTGAATTAATTGCTTTTACTATTGAATTTCATATGTACGAAATGAGATATATAAATTTTCATTGTTTTATTACATTGTTTGCTGTTTTATTATTTGAATTGCATCTGCAAAGAAGTCCGTAACTAATTTTCTAAAAAGTTCTTATAAAAGCATTACGAAATTTTGTGTATAAGTACTTTTCAATCGAAGAAAAAAAGGTTTGGTTCTTGTATTAAAATACAAATTTTGGGGCAAATGTAATGAAGGGATATAATATCACTAGGAAGTGAATAGATACATAGTTAAAATTATATGCATGCAAATGATTAAAAGAAAATTTGAAATTTCATCTCCTTTTTTTCAAATAATTTTAAGTGCATAGGAACGGTCACTCACTCAAAACTGAAAAAAAAAGTTTAAACCAAATCGTATAAATCTGAATTTAGAGCACGAGTTTAGAAGAATTCACAGTTTCTGAGAAAGTGATCCACCCTGCATTATTCTGGTGTCGTTCATTTTACAATAAAAAAAAAAAGTATCATTCGAAATGGATTAACATACAGAGGTTGGACAAAATAAGGGAAACATCTTGAAAAATTGACAAAATATATTTTAATATGGTGTAGGACCACCTTTTTGAGGCAATTACAGCCTCAATTCTCCGAGGTAATGATTGTGAATGGTTTCCAAAAGAAGTTTAGCCTATTCTTCAGTTAAAACACCTAATTCTTTTAGAGACGATGGCGGAGGAAATCCACTTATTGCTTGACTCTCTAAAATCGACCATACGACCATAAATGCTCTCTGTTGAGATCTGGGGGTTGTGGTTGCCACATGAGATGCTCAACTTTATTAGAATGTTCCTCGTGCCATTGTTTAACAATTCTAGCTGTATGGATTGGTGCATTATCATCTTGAAAGATGGCGTTCCCTTCCAGAAACAGTTCTTGAACCATGGGATGAACTTGGTCACCCTAAATTCCTAGGTCTCGGCTGTTAATTCTTCCATGAATTGAAATCATTGGCCCATAGGATTTCCAAGAAATGGCATTCCAGATCATCAAAGAACCTCCGCCATGTTTAACAGTTGGGAAAAGGCAGTCTGAATGAAATGCTTCTTTCGGCTGTCCCCAAATGTACATTCGGCCGGAGGTTGGAAATAGAGTAAACGATGATTCGTCAGAGAAAATTACATTTTCCCACTGCTCGAGGGACCAGTTCTAGAGGCTTCTACATCACTCTAAACGCTTTGAAGCATTTGTCTTTGAGAGTAGGGGCTTTCTAATTGCAGATCTTCCGTCGAATCCAGATTTTTGGAGCTTCCGACGAACAGTTTTCGTGGAAACTGGGTTCTTGCAGGTGTTCATTGAGCTCTGCAGTAATTTTAGGTGCCGTGGTCTTGCGATCCTCTCTAGCAATTCGATTTAGAGACCGACGATCACTCGGAGAGAACTTCGATTTTCGGCCAGACCTGTGCATTGCTCAGGACGTTTTTCCTTCTTTTTCAACAGCAGTCATTACTTTTGAGGCAGTACTTCTTGAAACGCCAAGCATTCGGGAAGTTTGTTACACTAGCGTCTGCCATACGAGCACCAACAATTTGACCTTTTTGAAGTCCGAGAGGTCTGCCATTTTTATAAGGTTATAACCTCTTTTCAAAAATTTCTGTAAAAAAAGTTATCTTAAATAAACATATCAAATAACGAAAATAATAAAACTAAAAAACATTGAAATATGTCAAGTTTTGATTGTTTATAACATGTTCAAAGATTATGATGCCAAAATGTTAGGTAATTCCATTATTTTGCCCAACCCTTGTGTAACATTAAAATACAGATAAAAAATATATTATATCGTGAAAAAAATAAAATCGAATTTCCTGCAACACTAATAATAGAATGCAACATATCGCAAGTAAATGACTTCAACCTTATGAACTTTGCTTTTTTTCCCCCATGAAATCGTTGCGTCTTCAAAAAACCTTTTTAAAAATGTTAAAAATTAGAATAAAAATTATACTTTAATAAATTAATCATGGATATTTGTTATCAGTGAATGGTGTATAAATAGTTCTGAAATTTGGAAAAATATAGTGCAAATAATATACTTAATTTATTAGTGAAGCTATAATTTTTTTTTGGCATTAAAAAAATCCTCTTTTTTTTTCTCTTACTATAAAAAACATGCAGGCACCTTCGAATAGCAATATTTTTTCAAAATTTCATTACATACAATAAAATTACAAACTTTGAAATTTTCTAATGTTTCATTTGTTACAGTGATCAAAATTCCGCAGTTGCTTTCGAAGTTCCTGCGAGACTCAATAAATGAATGAATAAAATTTTGATCATTTCATTGTATCGATTGTTTTAAGTAAATGGAAGTAAACCCTGAGTTATGACGGCCGGGTCGCTGGATTCGTAGGAGAACGCCTTGTTAAAATTTGTTGATTGCTGCCAAGTATTTTAATAGATCTCGTAGACCGCTCAGTAAAAATTCCGTATAGAAATGAGCTGATGGAATTTAAATTTGGTTGTATATACAACCTTCCACTGCACGATAAAGCAAATATTGATTTTTTAACGATATATTATTGCATTTTTTTTAGTTATCGTTTCCCAAAGTGACGTCCTTGATTTTGGGATCAAAGAAACGGTTACTCCTTGCATTTCCCTAAGAATGAATTTAAATATTAATTTTTATTGTAGAAAATTAGATAAAAGTTGAATGCAAATTAGAAAATATAAATTTATTATCCCCAATTCAAGCACTAAAAAGTCCCATTTAGATTAGATCTACATCATTTCGTTGGTTGTAATATATTTTGTATGATTTTTTTTTAAAAAAATCTGTGCTAAACTTATGATTGTTTTTCAGCCCAATAACGATGCGGCGATCGAAGAAAGGATCCAGGAACGTCTCCGGCGTTTGGCGGCCAAGGACCGCCTCGACGACCTCTTCGAGAGGATCCGAGACGCCAACCCGGAGGTAAGAGTCACCAGGGCTTTATTCGATAGAAGAATCAAGGACCTGGTAGGCGATCAGAGCCGTGCCGAGCTCGGCATCAATTTAGATGCAATTCCGGCAGCGGATTCCCCCGAAGAGTATTTGGTGCTCTGCCGATATGCCTTGGCCCGTGATGTGGCTCTCTGTGCAAAACGGAGGCAAATCGCGGACCGGGACATATCGGTAGCCATCGAACACCTTTGGGTGGCTTAAATCATTAACAACAACTTTCTGCCTGTCGGAATGAGCACTAGTTCCTCTGAATTTTAAATTCATTTATTTACATTATAAGCAAAAACTTTTAATTTGGCTTAATTTATTAAATATCTTTTTACTTAATTTTATATTAACTTGATTTGGCTTATTTTTTCTCAATTTCTTTCATTATTCTTTATTTTTTTTATATCAAAATTGTTTGGCATTTTATTCGAAATTCTTGTCAATTTTGTTTTCTATTTCGGAGGGCTAGCGGCCGGCTCTCGCGCTTGTTTTGGTTGCGGAGAGATAATGCGGTTATTGCGGAGAGATTACTCTGCGAATCGGATTGTCCTTTGGTTCTTCTATTGGAGACGGCTCTGGTGACTTATTTTATGTTTTTATATTTTTAGAAATTTCCTCTGTATTAGTACCATTGCTCAATTTACATGTATGGATCCCAAAATTGCTTCACCGCATTTTTATAAAAATCATCTAGAAAGATGCATGCCCGAAACGGATCATCTTAATAGTAGCCATCGCAGCAACTTGCAATTTCATTATAAACTGGGGGTGGTTCAGAAGAGCACGAAAAAACATCGTTCATTTTGTTTGTCATGTTCATGAAAATAATAACCTCTCTAAACTCTGAGAAAATTACGAGAGTGAACGATTTAAAAGTACAAACGTCTTATAAGACAAGATTCTGTTCGGAAAGTTTCTGCAGGAGGAAGAGTGCAGGTTGACGCTTCATGTCGGGTGTCATACGAAGGGTTGGAAGCGAATCCCTCGTCTCTATTGCCAATATTTGATGAAATTTATTTCCTGATATCTTTCATACACCAAACATATTAATTAAAAACATTCTGTAATGTTCATTTCTCCCGTATCATTCAATAAAAATACGATTTGAATACCGTCTTATTGATATAGAATGATTGAAAGAATTTTCTAGGCTTCTTTATCCAGCTTACTTGAAGTCAGTAATTACATTTTCTAATCGGCGATTAAAAAAAAATGTATCGTGAGAAAATGTCAGGAGAAAATATTTAATCAACGTATTTCTATTGATGTAACTTTCGGCATTTTATCCTTTATTAAAAGTAGAAATATTTAATCATCGAAAAATGGCAAAATCTATTGCAGATGTTCCTAAACTATTCTAGATTTTCAGAGCAACAATTGGAAATTACCAACCTCGCACAGGCCCAAGTATTACAGTTTACTTTTTTTTGCTATTTAAAACATGATGAATATCATTCAACTTCCCCTCATTTGAATTTTGATCTTTATTTCAACAAATAATACGAATATCGACTTTTCTCAAAATTTCTTAATTGGCATATTCATTTTCTTCCGATTCGCACCACATGCTAATACATTCTGTGAAATGTTCCAAAGTAAAGTGATATTGATTTGACAATTACATTTATTTCATTATTATAATGAAAATACTCTAAAAATTGGAATCAAATTTAAATCATTACCTCAAAGGTACCATGTTTGCATGAAATCGCAAAAGATACAGAAAATAGTAAAGCGTTTAATAAATTTATTTAAAATATAATTTAAGGCCTAAGATCTGAATCAGTTGAATACCAATTTCATTTGGAACGAAAAAAGATAACACCAGTAAAACTGTTAAATCTGCTGTTACTTGTTCGCTTGTTAAATTTCCTAACTATTTGAAATAATAAAGTTCCAATGTATTCAATAAGAAAATGGGTAACGTTGATCTGTTCGTCATTAATAAATCATTCCCAGAATAAACTGCTTCAAAGAGATTAAATTTACAATCTCTGAAAGGTTTACAGATGTGTATACCATAGCATTGTTTTCATTCAAATCAATTGTTATCAAGCCATTAAAAGGTATTTGTGATGAAGGATATTTAGGAGCTGATGAAATGTTTCTAACTCTTCAATATTCGAATAAGCATGGTATTTAATGTTTAAAAATATTGTTGTGAATTTTTAAAACGAGTGTTTAAGCAGACATTATGCGCCTGGAATCTGAGGAGCATAACCGAATAGTATGGGGTATTGAGATAAAAGTAAAAAATTCGAAACATTATCGAATTGAAATTTAAATTTTTGCTTTCTATGGCAGGATTTTTTTGTAGGAAAATATTTTTCTTTAAGATGTAGATTTTTCAGTTCTTTGTAGTCACTCTAATTTTGTCCCTAATATCAAAATAAAAATGAATTTTGAATTTTTAGAACGAATGATTTCATAGATTTGATATAAAACTAATTTTAGCATACCGAATTTGCTTTTAAATGTTTAAAGTTTGTGGCCACATAATTTGAGAAATTATTCAAATATTTGAGTTTACACTGGAATATTCAAGTACAATTTGTGAAGTGTTTCTTTGGAAAGTGGAAAATGAATCCTCTATATGAATTTTTTTTTCAAGTGTTCAATGCTTAGTGAAATTCTGCTGTATATTTTATGCATGTGTTTTTTAACCCCTTGCCAACGAACTTCTTGTCATATTCAGGGATACAAATTTCGCAATTTGTCACAAATTCGTATTTACTTAAAACGTCTTTAAATATTAAATTTTTATTTCAAACTTCTTTCAAATTTTTAAATAAGATATATAAACCATTGTTTTCTAAATTTCGGTTTCTGCCCATGGATGCAATTTGAAAATTTACTAAAAAATGGCTTCTTTCTCGTTTTTTTTTAGCTTAGAGGGCTTTAAAATTGTATTGAAGTTGGAGTAGGTGGCAAGGGGTTTAAAGGATGGCAAATATTCTATTCAGAAGGAAAATGAAAATGTAATTTGAGACTTCCAAAGTATTTTTCGAACAAAACGTAATTTTTTTTAAATCCTTAATAAATCTCAATTAAAATTTAAATCCTAATTTTTTAAAAAAAATCTATTTTATCTAATGAAATAAAGGACGTCCCGTGATTGAATGATTAATTTGCATTGGACGTTAATTTCTTACTGATTTAAATGCGTTTGAACACACTTGAAATTAGAAGTTGAACATAGGTATGCTTATAAACTTAATTGTTCAAAACGATTTATATTCGAAACTCTTTTCCAAAATTAAACAACAGCAAAAAAAAAAAACGTTGTTAAAAATTTGAAATGATTAAAATTTTATTTCCATCCGATAATATTTAAAATATATTTAAAAAAAACATAACTTGGAGTCTCAAATTATTTGGTCAAAGAATTCGTTTATTATAAAATCATGAATATTGAATATTTTTAGTTACAGTACCATTTTATTCTTAAAATGTAAATCTGATTTATCATTTGTTTGTTGCATCATCAAGAAAGTGGTGATTTATATGTAATGCAAATACACTTGTGCGCAAATTTGAGAACGTAATGGGTAATTTATCTTAATGTAAGTGGAAGGTATAAAGAATTAATATTGCTCTGCTAATCAAGTGACGTTACTCGTATCTAGCAATAAATGAGAAAAATAAAGATGCAGCACTCTTCTGTCATATATGCCAAAATAACCAGAACAAATAAGTCTTTTGAAAGAAAGCCTTAACATTGAATGTTATATAGAACAGAAATGCAAGCAATGCTTTTCCAAGAAAATAATTGGACTCAAACGCGCCTCTCGCACAAATTAAAAAAAAAATCAAGATGAATCCGGAGGTCAAATCTTATTTGAAGAACAGACTGCTCACAATCACAAGCACTTGCCTTAATTTTAAACAAAGGCAAATTAAGCACTTGCCTTAAGTTTCATGCTAGTAACATCATTTCTCATCTGGCAAGGAAAGGAGGGTGTCGAGGTTTGGAATGAGAAATAAAAATCTCATGCTGTCTTTCATGTAGCTCCAAGGACTTTGGTTGAGCAGTTCCGCTTCCGTGAACGGACCTACAAATACGGAATTATTGTTGATTTTATGTTCCCCTCTATGACTATCGGTATTGGAAGATAGGCATGGGGCAATAACAAATCTTCATGTCACTCAGTATTGCTCATCATGAAACAGAAGGTTGTTCTTCCGGAAGAATGGACTGCTCAGCCGAGCGCAGGATTGGAAACGTATCTACCAGTCCGTGCTCTTTCCTCTTTGACTATCAAATTTCCAAAATATGCATGAGAAAATAAACAAATCTTCAGACGTCCTTTCACAGCATTGCTCATCATCAAACAGAAGGTTGTTCTTCCGAAAGAATGGACTGCTCAGCCGAGCTCAGGATTGGAAACGTATCTACCAGTCAGTGCTCTTTCCTCTTTGACTATCAAATTTCCAAAATATGCATGAGAAAAAAAACAAATCTTCAGACGTCCTTTCACAGCATTGCTCATCATCAAACAGAAGGTTGTTCTTCCGAAAGAATGGACTGCTCAGCCGAGCTCAGGATTGGAAACGTATCTACCAGTCAGTGCTCTTTCCTTTTTGACTATCAAATTTCAAAAATATGCACGAGAAAAAAAAACAAATCTTCACACGTCCTTTCACAGCATTGCTCATCATCAAACAGAAGGTTGTTCTTCCGGAAGAATGGACTTTTCAGCCGAGCGCAGGATTGGAAACGTATCTACCAGTCCATGCTCTTTCCTCTTTGACTATCAAATTTCCAAAATATGCATGAGGAAAAAGCAAATCTTCACACGTCCTTTCACAGCATAGCTCATCATCAAACAGAAGGTTGTTTTTCCGGAAGAATGGACTGCTCAACCGAGCGCAGGATTGGAAACGTATCTACCAGTCCGTGCTCTTTCCTTTTTGACTATCAAATTTCCAAAATATGCATGAGGAAAAAACAAATCTTCACACGTCCTTTCACAGCATTGCTCATCATCAAACAGAAGGTTGTTCTTCCGGAAGAATGGACTTTTCAGCCGAGCGCAGGATTGGAAACGTATCTACCAGTCCGTGCTCTTTCCTCTTTGACTATCAAATTTCCAAAATATGCATGAGGAAAAAACAAATCTTCACACGTCCTTTCACAGCATTGCTCATCATCAAACAGAAGGTTGTTCTTCCGGAAGAATGGACTTTTCAGCCGAGCGCAGGATTGGAAACGTATCTACCAGTCCGTGCTCTTTCCTCTTTGACTATCAAATTTCCAAAATATGCATGAGGAAGAAACAAATCTTCACACGTCCTTTCACAGCATTGCTCATCATCAAACAGAAGGTTGTTCTTCCGAAAGAATGGACTGCTCAGCCGAGCTCAGGATTGGAAACGTATCTACCAGTCAGTGCTCTTTCCTCTTTGACTATCAAATTTCCAAAATATGCATGAGAAAAAAAACAAATCTTCAGACGTCCTTTCACAGCATTGCTCATCATCAAACAGAAGGTTGTTCTTCCGAAAGAATGGACTGCTCAGCCGAGCTCAGGATTGGAAACGTATCTACCAGTCAGTGCTCTTTCCTTTTTGACTATCAAATTTCAAAAATATGCACGAGAAAAAAAACAAATCTTCACACGTCCTTTCACAGCATTGCTCATCATCAAACAGAAGGTTGTTCTTCCGGAAGAATGGACTTTTCAGCCGAGCGCAGGATTGGAAACGTATCTACCAGTCCATGCTCTTTCCTCTTTGACTATCAAATTTCCAAAATATGCATGAGGAAAAAGCAAATCTTCACACGTCCTTTCACAGCACAGCTCATCATCAAACAGAAGGTTGTTCTTCCGGAAGAATGGACTTTTCAGCCGAGCGCAGGATTGGAAACGTATCTACCAGTCCGTGCTCTTTCCTCTTTGACTATCAAATTTCCAAAATATGCATGAGGAAGAAACAAATCTTCACTTCCTGTCACAGCATTGCTTATAATCAAACAGAAGGTTGTTCTTCCGAAAGAATGGACTGCTCAACTGAGCGCAGGATTGGAAACGTATCTACCACTCCGTGCTATTTCCTCTTTGACTATCATATTTCCAAGATAGGCATGAGGGAATACACCACCGATGTTTAAATAAAGTACACATTTGGTAAAAGGATAAAAGGTTGAAAGGAGAGAAGCGATTGCCTCGCATCATGGACTTGAAAACTTCGAAAATTGCGGACGTTAAAAAAAAAAAAAAACCTTGTGGGGGAAAACTGTAGAAATATTATGGATTGTGAAAGAAACTTTTTGTCCATGCCTTTAAGTTCCAGTCTCTTCCATGCGTCTCCAAGAACTTTGAAAATGAATCCTGGTGCTGTAGCGAACGAACATTCACTTGCCACCCTTATTATTATTCCTCATCTTCATGCTCACGGATGTTTATTTTCTATAAAAGAACTGTTGTAAACAAGAACGCTGTTGGAAATGTTTCTAATTTGTATTTGTCCATTTAGAGGCTTGATCATTGAGAAACTTTTTTCATAGAGTACTTCGTCCATTTACTACCATGGAAAAAAAAAAAACAATATTCAATCTTGGTAGTAGTAAATTTTTTTCAGAAAATTAAAAAAAAAAAAAAGTTTTCTTGTGATTACGTCGAATTTCTTACTGCCATATTTTGGGTACATGAAGACTGCGATAATTTGTATAATGAACGAAATCTTCATGTTATGGATCAACAATTCAGTTCGCATTAATATACGATCATACAAGGTGAAATTCATCAAAGAATGCTTCGTGTCATGTATAATCTGTACTCAATGAGCAAAGAAAATTTATTAAAAATTTAAATTTTGAAGAATTTGAAAAAATTTCAAATTTATTAAAAATTTGAAAAAGTAATCATGAAAAAAGTAAATATTCACTTTTTTTAAACGAAAGATTCACCACTTTATCGCTAATCTTGTAGAACTGAGAAGAATTTCATTGAAAATAATAATAATAAAAAAAACAATAAAAAAAAACAGGACATTAAAGCAGTGTTGTTTTTTTTATACAACCATGGCTGAAGTGCTTAATATTTCTAATTATGGGACGTGTTTCACTAAATCGCGAACGCATAGGATACTTTTAAGAGAAAAAATTATTTTAATGGTACCATACATCGTTCTTAAATCTTTGCGCGCAAGTGTATTTCGTAAGTACATAATTAATAAATGTGTCTAAACTTCATGAATGTTTAATTTTATATGAAATATATATAAATTGTTCATTTATTTTTTGTCGACTGTAACTTTGAAAAATGATAAAAAAAAATGTCGAAAAAATAAATGTGGAATGGAGAAAAAAAAGTTGAATTTTGGAAAAAAAAATTATAATAAATAAAAAAAAAATGAAAAATTAAAGAAAAATATTTAAAAAAATGCGAAAAATTAAAGGAAAAAAAAATGAAAAAAATATGAAAAAAAAAATGTAAAAAAAATGAAAAAAAATAGGAAAAAAAATGTAAAAAAAGAAAAAAAAATATAAAAAAAGAAGGGAAAAAAATATGAAAAAAAATGTAAAAAAAAGGAAAAAAATATGAAAAAAAAAAATGTAAAAAAAAAGGAAAAAAAATATGAAAAAAAAAAAAGGAAAAAAATATTTAAAAATGTAAAAAAAATAGAAAAATTTTTTAAAAAAAATAAAGAAAAAAAAATGAAAATGAAAAAAAACTAAAAGAAAAGAAAAAAAAAATAAAGGAAAAAAAAAGAATTTAAAAAAAAAAAAAAAACTGCTTTTTTTATTTGTTTTGTATCTTTAAATATGTATTTAATTATGTGTTAAATATGTATTTTTCTTTGCGGATGTTTATGTGATTCATGGAAAAAAATGTAGTAAATATAGACTATTTAGCGTCCTTCTATCAGAATAATTGCCATTCCTTTTTTACTTAATTTTTGCTATTTACAATGAAATGTTTTTGTTATATTCGGTGAAGATAATTAAATTTCTTCTAATTTAATCTTTGAGAGAGTGTGAACAGCCATCTGACCTTTTTTCAAACGAATTCTTGTTTAGCACGTTTTGTTGAAATTGTAACACTTGCCTCAACTGTTAAAATTATTTTTTAATTCAAAAATACTTGAAACACGGCTAATATTATTACAATTTTATATGCTCATTGTACTATAAAAGTAAATTCTTCATAAAATCCTTCGTTCATAGTAAACTGAACTAAAAGTGTATAAATTTGGAACATTCGAAATCATATTAGCCGATTAAAATATTAGTTTTTAATTTAAACTTCTTTACTATAAATTTTCTCTTCCAATGAAAAACGTTCTCTCTTCAATACCTAATTACTTAATTTTGACTAATTTAACATTGTAAAAATGGCAAAGATATAAATATCGGGTATTCAGCAGTGTATAGGGTTTAAGAATTCTTTACTCTTAGCAAATAAGATATACTCCTGATTGTAACTTATTTTCTATAATATACGAATGGCTCTCATCGTATTGAAAACGAAAGAAAACTTCTTGGAATAGTAATCGAATCGAAAGAATTCTGAAAGCGTAAAAATTATTCTTTGTTGATATCAGAATTTTCGGTTCTCCTGGTGAACATTAAAAACCCAAGATTCTATACTGTTTCAAAACTGTGCAAAGATTGTATCTAGTCGCTGATGTTTTGAATTGAATGTGTAAAAATTCTGTATGGAGAACTTTCACCAGTTATCATTTGTACAACTTTTAAATGTGATGGTCTTGAATATATTATGCAAAAATATTATTAAATCTTTATTATAAATATTTTTTTGACTGAGTTGCAGAAAGTCATGATATTCCAGTGTAAATGTGGTTATAAAATATAGGTTTTTACGATGCGATTAATAACGGAAAGCAATATAGTTTATCAACTATAGATATTTACAGGCTTGGTAAATTTAATATTTATATATATAATTTAATGATAATTGTCGATACGAATTTTCATCTTTTTATCTCAATACTCCAACCTTCTTCGTGGAAAGGAAGTTGGTTTCGGTGGAAGCCATAATAACAATGTGGAAGCGAATTGCTTCCATTCTGTGACAGGTTGAATAACTTAAATGAAAAGTGGGCAGGTGAACAAAGCTGTAATATGGATTATTTTGTTGTGTCAGTGTCCAATTTGTTGCAGAGTAGTGTCATTTTGATTACTCTGAATGCTAATACATGATGCATTTGTTCATTTTTATGGTTTTTTAAAAAAATCTAAAATTATTGAAACGAATAATTCAATTTCTAGGCTTCATTTTGCTCTCATCGGTCTACAGTTAGTAGCAATTCGATTTGTATATTAACGTTGATATTTTATACCAAATTTTTATAAAAGTTCAATATAAGATGAATGAAAACAATGCTGGTTGTCTGGAAATATTGGGAGTTAACTGCTTCAATATATAACTGCAAGAATCGATTATTCATTGGAATTAAAATGCCATGAAGATAATAGGCTTGTTCTTTTAGATTTACCCAGTATTTGATTTGTATGAGGAGTAAAACAAACCTTTTCTCTTAAAATTAAGACATTAATGATTGAAAAATTTAGCTCCCTATTATAAGTGACTTATTATAATAATTATTTCAAATTTATATTTGGAATAGTAACCAATTCGTGTATAGTCAAAAAATGTATTTATATTATCTTGAATAACATGAGGAATACAAATGTTTGACAATCTGGCTTTCTACTAAAATACATAAAAAAAACAACAAGAAATGAAATGACACATATTTAAAATTCTTGAGTTTTAAGACGGTTTTCATCTGTCCATGTTAATTATACTTCATTTAGGTTTCGGACAAATAAATGCATTGAGAAAGTATTAGCATTTTATTAACTTGGTGTATGACAATATTAAATCCATTCTTTTCTAATTTCTAATACCTTGGAGGCAAATAAATTATCGTCAGAACTTTTAATTGATAGAATATAGCTTAAGAGGCCAATCTCATTTGAATAAAAAATTAAAACAAATAAACTGTTAAATCCTGTTAATGCTTTACAAAATGCATATTTCATCATCTTGGGGAAGTAGATACTCATTCCTCAAATCATATTATATCAAATGCTAATTTATTTAAAATTTGTAAATTTTTCATTGTGAATAAAGGAACGTTTCAACTTTAATCCTCTTTCCGTAATTTTATGCTGCGGATAATTCTGTAGGCCTTTTCGAAGTTCAGAATATGATTTAAAACATCAAAGTTTGATTCTGACTAATTAAGAAGTTTCTTTTAATATATTCCAACAGTCTTTCAGTCACTGTAGTTACTCGCCTAAAATCAACTTGGCAATATATTCAATTTTGAGAATTCATGTTGTTGAAACATGACCATGGTTCTATAATTCTGACTATTATTTCCCATGATTATAAAATCATTAACCCTTCAAAAGTTCAATAAATAGATTGTTTTTTCTATAAAGTAATGTTAATAAGATAGACTTCAATTGAACTTGCAGGAATACATACGAGTCACAATTATGCATAAGTTAATTGGCATTAGAGACAAAATGAGGGGGTCTGATGCTTCATTTAAGGAAATAATTTACATTTTCTTTCCACTAGAATTTTCCTTTTTCTACGTGAAGGCCATTCATTTGTGCTGACGTCATTCAACTTGTAATAAGAAAAAAAAATTATGTATAATTCTACAGCCATTTGGTGCTGATAAATCTTTCCATGATTGTTCATACCCTTTCAGCGTAAAAATACTCTTATTTTTAGAAGAATACTAACATAGATGATTTCCCTGTTCGAGTTCGCTTTTAAGAAAGATTTCTCCAAAATGTTTCCGTTTTAGCAAGCGGAATAAGGCATTGTGCATGGTCTTTGCTTCTCCCAACTGAAAGTTTCTCAAAATGCAAGATGGCTAAACTAATACTTTATGCGAAAAAAATTTATCTGTAAAGAACCTAGTAACTTTACGTATTTGTTGCTGCATGGCTACTGATGAGGTGAAACTTGAGTATCCCTTTTACATCCTAAATTAGGATTCTTAAATTGTTTTCCACGAAGGCAGAATGAATTTCAAACGAATCTTTAAAAAATTCGATGCATGATCAACGAATGAATATCCTTTGATAGATTTTTGAGGTGATAAACAAAGACAATATAAATCATCCAGCTTTCTGCAAATTCCATTCTCTGCAGTCTTCATTTGAAACGCCTAGAAATGCAGCCTTATCCATCGCATTGAGAAATACTTTTTGCTATTGAAAATTATAAAGAGAATTATCTTTTCTCCATCATGAAATTCTCGAGGCTTTTTATAAAGATCATTATTTAAAATTAGTAAATTAGATCGCTGGCATTATTTTGTTTATTTTGAAAGCTATAAAACAATATTTATAGAAAGATACATACTTCTATAAGTACAACTGCGTTTAGATGCATTTGAGTGCGTATATTAGTTTTCAAGAATTGAACTTGTAAAATTTGTTCATTGAAAAATCTAACGACGAGCTTGACCCTGAATTGTTCAAAAGAAATATCGGATGTTGCTGCAGTGTAGTTGCTTATAGGTCGATTAATTGGAAGTCTCTAATAAAATAATTTTAAAAAATCTTGAGCATGAAGCTTCTATTCACCTTGGAGGGAAAAAAAACTATCATTAATGCAACTTTTGATAGCTTATTAAGCATCGAATTTAAATTTGAATGTTTTATTTTGAATGGTTCTTGTATTTCAAGAAGTCAAACTTTTTAACAGCTTTCCGAGATGTTGATATCAGAACTTGAGGATAAACGGGCATTGTGGTATGTTGCAAAGGCAGGTGACAATCTTATTTGGAATAACTGAAATGCCTCAGAATATATTTCTTCCGATTAAGAGCGCTACTACAGTAATATTTAAACTGACTCATCGATTTAAAATTCAATTTTGGGATCCAATACATGTATTAAAAGAGCATTTATCACTTTTAAACGAATTCTTTCAAAGAAATATTTCAAAATAAGATTATCAAAGTACCAAACTGATAAGTTTAAAGTTTTAAAAATATCATGCATTTTTCACATAAATCACAAATTTTTTATCTCAAATTTTCGGATGTCGAATATCAAAGCTGGGGCTTAGTGAAGTTAAAAAAAGGATTCAAAAGCTTCAGTTGAAAGCATTGCATATTGCAGCTTAAAATTTTGAGCTATCCCCTCAACTGGTGGCTGCTGAACTATCGTCTCAACTGGTGGCTGACTGAACTATCGTCTCAACTGGTGGCTGACTGAACTATCGTCTCAACTGGTGGCTGACTGAACTATCGTCTCAACTGGTGGCTGACTGAACTATCGTCTCAACTGGTGGCTGACTGAACTATCGTCTCAACTGGTGGCTGACTGAACTATCGTCTCAACTGGTGGCTGACTGAACTATCGTCTCAACTGGTGGCTGACTGAACTATCGTCTCAACTGGTGGCTGACTGAACTATCGTCTCAACTGGTGGCTGACTGAACTATCGTCTCAACTGGTGGCTGACTGAACTATCGTCTCAACTGGTGGCTGACTGAACTATCGTCTCAACTGGTGGCTGACTGAACTATCGTCTCAAATGGTGGCTGACTGAACTATCGTCTCAAATGGTGGCTGACTGAACTATCGTCTCAAATGGTGGCTGACTGAACTATCGTCTCAAATGGTGGCTGACTGAACTATCGTCTCAAATGGTGGCTGACTGAACTATCGTCTCAAATGGTGGCTGACTGAACTATCGTCTCAAATGGTGGCTGACTGAACTATCGTCTCAAATGGTGGCTGACTGAACTATCGTCTCAAATGGTGGCTGACTGAACTATCGTCTCAAATGGTGGCTGACTGAACTATCGTCTCAAATGGTGGCTGACTGAACTATCGTCTCAAATGGTGGCTGACTGAACTATCGTCTCAAATGGTGGCTGACTGAACTATCGTCTCAAATGGTGGCTGACTGAACTATCGTCTCAAATGGTGGCTGACTGAACTATCGTCTCAAATGGTGGCTGACTGAACTATCGTCTCAAATGGTGGCTGACTGAACTATCGTCTCAAATGGTGGCTGACTGAACTGTATTCTCGACTCTTGGCGGAGTGAACTGTATTCTCGACTCTTGGCGGAGTGAACTGTATTCTCGACTCTTGGCGGAGTGAACTGTATTCTCGACTCTTGGCTGACTGAACTGTATTCTCGACTCTTGGCTGACTGAACTGTATTCTCGACTCTTGGCGGAGTGAACTGTATTCTCGACTCTTGGCGGAGTGAACTGTATTCTCGACTCTTGGCGGAGTGAACTGTATTCTCGACTCTTGGCGGAGTGAACTGTATTCTCGACTCTTGGCGGAGTGAACTGTATTCTCGACTCTTGGCGGAGTGAACTGTATTCTCGACTCTTGGCGGAGTGAACTGTATTCTCGACTCTTGGCGGAGTGAACTGTATTCTCGACTCTTGGCGGAGTGAACTGTATTCTCGACTCTTGGCGGAGTGAACTGTATTCTCGACTCTTGGCTGACTGAACTGTATTCTCGACTCTTGGCTGACTGAACTGTATTCTCGACTCTTGGCTGACTGAACTGTATTCTCGACTCTTGGCGGAGTGAACTGTATTCTCGACTCTTGGCGGAGTGAACTGTATTCTCGACTCTTGGCGGAGTGAACTGTATTCTCGACTCTTGGCGGAGTGAACTGTATTCTCGACTCTTGGCGGAGTGAAGTGTATTCTCGACTCTTGGCGGAGTGAAGTGTATTCTCGACTCTTGGCGGAGTGAAGTGTATTCTCGACTCTTGGCGGAGTGAAGTGTATTCTCGACTCTTGGCGGAGTGAAGTGTATTCTCGACTCTTGGCGGAGTGAAGTGTATTCTCGACTCTTGGCGGAGTGAAGTGTATTCTCGACTCTTGGCGGAGTGAAGTGTATTCTCGACTCTTGGCGGAGTGAAGTGTATTCTCGACTCTTGGCGGAGTGAAGTGTATTCTCGACTCTTGGCGGAGTGAAGTGTATTCTCGACTCTTGGCGGAGTGAAGTGTATTCTCGACTCTTGGCGGAGTGAAGTGTATTCTCGACTCTTGGCGGAGTGAAGTGTATTCTCGACTCTTGGCGGAGTGAAGTGTATTCTCGACTCTTGGCGGAGTGAAGTGTATTCTCGACTCTTGGCGGAGTGAAGTGTATTCTCGACTCTTGGCGGAGTGAAGTGTATTCTCGACTCTTGGCGGAGTGAAGTGTATTCTCGACTCTTGGCGGAGTGAAGTGTATTCTCGACAACTCATGGATTTTTTTTTTCAATTTGAAGTCTAGTTTCTTCGCAAGCGGAGCTTGTTTTTTGCTTTTTAAAATTGAGCTTAAGGAAGAGGCTGTTTTTTTTTCTTTTTTTTTTGTGTGTGTAAGCTCTAGAAGGAGCCTGTTTTTTTGGTTCAAATAAGTAACATTCATTGAATCTGATCAGACGAGATCTAGTGTGAAATGTGCAGGATTCCCATTTTTTAGAGAAAATTCTGCAATAGAGACGAATATTCCTATAGTATTCCAGTTCAAGTGAAATTTTTTTTTCGTAGGTCACGCGGCACAGTTTTAAAGAAACATCTTTTAGTTTAAAGCGCTAGTTTAATTTGAAGATAAAGTGAAATTTTAAATTATGGCTTGAATGATTCAGGAATTTTCTGTATCAAGTAGAAATAAGTTTGAAATTTATAATTTTAAATGTAATTTTTAATTTAATTCCTAAGCGAAAGATTAATTTAAGGTTATTTTTTATTTTGCGAATCTGGTGAAAATTATTCTTTGTCGTAGTTATTTTCCAGAATCCGACGAGAAAACCAGAGGAAAGGTTGAGACGGAGACTTCTTTATAACAATGATGTAACGCTGTCAAAATGGATATCATCTTCACATCGAGACGTTGCTGCTTTTTTATTTGGCAATGAGTTAAAGAATCAAGATGAAAATATTTTGATAAGATGTTAAAAACGTTGAGCTCAATCAATGAAATGAAAATAAATTATAACGGCACAACTCGTGTGGATCTTACTAAATGTAATTATAATTAATTCTGTAGGATTAGATTAGATTAAATAGGTTAGATTAAAATAGATATGGTTATATTATACCTTTAGGACTAGATGTATAAATTTAGTAATTTAGGCATAGGTATTTAGAAAGATTCACACGATTATAAGTCCCTTTTCCGCTTTTTGAAAACCAAAGTCTTTTTCTGAAACGAATATCGGCACATTAGTAGTATTTAAAATCGATTTTTTATCGGCAGCATTTATGAAGAAACTTTACTTCAAAGCTAAATTGTATCTCCTACATCGAAATGAACTTCGAAATGAACGTCGAAATTCATTATTATAATTTAATGGTATTGTTCTCCGTATTGATAAATTTTATTTTTTGTTAAAAACTATACATTTGTTGGATTATTTAATATCTTGTATAATAAAATGAATCGTCATTCTATAAAATATATAAAATTAATAATCGCATCGAAGAATTTGTAAAAGTGCTCTGAAAATTATGTAAGAAACTTGGTGCATGATACTTGGTACATAGCATAAACAAATTTTAAACAATTTGCAAACCAAAGTTTATGCTAAAATTCTGCTTAAATTGTTGTTTCAAATGTTTGATTGTATTTCATGGTAAAATAAACTTTCATCATAATTTAATGTGTTTCTTTCATAACTGTTCCATTAAAATGAATTTGCTTAAACTTATGTTTTCGATAACTTCACCATTTAGCTGTTTTAAATTTTAAGTAGCTAAAATCATTTCTTATGTCATACTCACGCAATATTATTCTTACACATCTATGTTTATAATTTAATAAATGATGGTTTTTTTTAAAAATATATTTTATACTTTTACCATTCGATTGGCGCAGTATAGCCAGATATGGCTCTTGCGCCAATAAACCAAACACAACCTCACCTCAACCTCAACCACCATTTAGCATATTATTGAGTCATCTAATTAGTATGTAAGGTAAGGGTATTTATTGTATCTGATTTTAGGTAATGTTCCGATTTAAAGAATGTGTCTATATTTTTAAATTCCGTAATCCTTTACAAACCATTTGATTTTCATAAATGTTCACCCTATCTGTCGAATTCTGGGTTATTAGAGGAAGGAACGGCACTCAAGTATGCAAGATGTTTCTTCTCCGGTAGATACAACTTTCGCTTATCAATACTTTAAATCAGTACCAATCGAACCGTGGTTTCCATGTTGTTTCATTTAAGGCTGTCATGAATATGCGAACTTGAAAGGAAAAGATCGAACTCATCCTCTATGATAAACTTAAAATGAATTGATTACCATCCATGATTTCAATATATTTTAATGAAACAGATTCTTATGTTCCAAGCATTTTAAAAATCTTGAAATTCTTCCGCAGGGTTTAATTAAATACCGCATCAGTATTTAATGTCTGGTTTTATATATTAGATATATATGTTAGTGTCTTTACGTAGATTATGAAATTTCAATTTGGATTAAGAATTCCTAAGGTAATTTTTCTATTGCCGCGTAATTGTTTCTACCCTTTTTCGATTTGAGATTCGAATCAAAAGTTCTACTCTTAGAAAGAAACAAGTAACTTAAGGTAACTGTTATTAAGTTACTACTTGTTATACAAGATCGAAAATGCCCCCCTCCCCAGCTAGGAGAAGAATTTCTAACGGGTGTGATGCAAGTAAGGGAATTATAAAGATGAAAACAGTTTTGCTTATTCGTTGTTTTCTGAAATGGAACACTAGGATTTCGGAAACAATTCCTAATTTTATGGAAAAAATCGTTTGGTTTGGAAAAAATCTAATGTCTATTAGTTTCACCGGTTCTAAATTTTGAGATGTCAAACATAGACACGGACGATTTAGTGATTATCTATCATGTTTGAAATTCGGTATTATGTAATTCTTATCTTTAGGAAAAGTCCTTTACTTTCCCTTCAGTAAGTAAATTTAACCATTCAATAGGTAAGTCAACAAGCTATTTAATGATCCTCGACAATTAAACACATTTATCGTGTAAGAGTGTGGACTGCAGTGTAAGAAATCAAGAACATGATAGATCAGAATGATTTGTTTTAAGGCAGGTTGGCTCTGAAAACTTAATTTCTTGATAATATTTGAAATTTAAAGAGTTGGTTGCCCAACGTATCGAATTAACAGGCTACGAATATTCAATACATTAGTTATCTAACGGAAAATATGTCTTGGTTTCTCTAGTAAAATTGTAGCACTAACGGCTAAGCGGAAAGATGTTATTTCGACCATTTTAAACAAATTATTTCCTGAAATAATGAATGGCGATTTAAAATCAAATTTTTCCGTATATCCGAAACTGCTTTTTTATAAAAGTGCGATAGGGTATGTTTTTATCAACGGAAAGAAACTGCAAATATCTAAGTTCGTATTTTTCCAGAGGACAATAAAATTTTTGATGATGTGTTTTTGAAAAAGGATGAAATGTTTGCAAGTTCACTGCAAATTTACGTAGAGTCGGGATGAAAAAAAATTAGAATATTATATTCCGAATTGTTTTACCATAATCATTTAAAGTGTAATTTTGTTACATTGGATAATATTTGTAGAAGAATTATCCCAAGAAAGAGAAACGGGTGTCCTAATCCCGAGGTACCCAGGGATCTTTACTCCCTTCATGTTCAATCTCCCCTACGCCTTCTGCTTTCTGCTGTTTCTTCATTCCCTCGACGGCAAGCGAGGGAGCTCTCCATGAGAAGCTGTCGACGCTCTGTTTGCTTCTTGCTTCTCATGGACAGCCAAAACCCCACGTGTTGGCCGTGCGTGGCGACCCATTAGACGGGCGGTGCACTGTGGTCCCCAGTGTATCAATCGGCTGGTGACTAGCTACCAAAGTGGTTAGTTTGCTAGGGATCAAGCAAAAGGGTCATTCTCTGGGGCTTGGCGTTAAGGGTGGTCAACGTTCCTGGAGATGACTCTGAGCGTATAGGTCCCGGCTAGTACCAAAGTAAGTGCCGAGGTTGGGGTTGCCCAGAGCCGGTGGCTGCTTTCCCTTGTTGGGCTCAGTGGTGGGTGGTGCCGTCGGGGCCCGAATTACTTTGTTTTTCTTGCATGGTTAAGAAAAAGAAATCTCCCTTCAGTGGGCATCACCTTGAACAAAATTACTTGATTGAAAAGCGTTTCGATACATTTTTTGTGATGAAGATAATATCTTCTGAAAATCAGACATTTCATTCTGTTTCCCCTTTTCTTGTGGAAAAGGGTATATCTGGTCAATTAGGTGCAGTATCATCTATTCGAAAATTACGTTCCGGGGATTTGCTTATCGAAGTTTCTTCCGAAAAGCAGGTTCAGCAGATAATGAAAATAAAATCCATTGGCAGCATTCCAGTATCAGTTACTCCACATAGAACTCTAAATTTTACCAAAGGAGTTATCTCATGTGGAGAACTGTTCAATACACCTGTTGAACAAATTACCAAAGATTTGAATAGCCAAGGAGTCACTAATGTTCGACGTATCACAATACGAAAGGATGGGCAATTGCTTAATACAAAGCATCTCATTCTTACTTTTCATTCGCCAAAATTACCAGGGTTCATTAAAGCTGGATACATGAATTTACCCGTTAGGCCGTACATCCCAAATCCTTTGCGATGCTTTAAATGCCAGAGATTTGGTCATTCCAAAGCTTCCTGCCGCGGGACTCTTGCATGCGCCCGTTGTGCTGAAGGTGGTCATGAAAGTTCCGAATGTACCGCACCGGAAAAGTGTGTTAATTGTAAAGGGCAACATACTTCCTTTTCGCGCTTATGTCCTTCGTGGCAGTTTGAAAAGGAAGTAGTGTCTGAAAAAGTGACCAAAGGAATATCTTATATTCAAGCTAAGCAAAGTGTTAAATCTCGTGCAACCACTTCTGGATTAACTTACGCAACTGCTACTAAAAGTATCCTTGAAACTAAAAGCACCCAAATGATCTCTGTTAACTTACCTTCTGATTCTTCCTCCTTTAAAAAATCTTACATTCCTACTGAAATGTGTCCTAGATCTACTGAATCCTTTCTAACAGCATTTTCAGCCAAAATAAGTGCTGAAAAAATTTCCCATCTGGAGAAGAATGTTTCAGAATGTGCGTCTACTTCCCCAGATCTCAATGGCTTCAAACAAGTTCAAAAAAGAAAAAAAAATCAAGAAGGATCCAAAATTAAAACCAAACCAAATCAAATCATCCCAACAAGTTTCTCCTAAGTCCCAAACAGAAAAAGAATCGTTTTCCAAATTCTGGAAAACTTCACCCCGCCAAATATCAAACTCTGCTATGATGCAAGGTACCAAATCTTCTGTTATAAAAAAAATGACAGAAATTGACGCATGCCCTGGCATTGGGGATAAATCTAATTTTGAACATTTGGGTGTCTCTACGTTAGAAGGTACCCATGTCTTGCACCCTGAAATTGACACAGAAATGACTATTTCGAGTACTTCAGAGGACATGCTGGAGTACGACATGAGTGAGGAACTCGAAGAGACATCTGAAGATGTTTGTACTCCACCACCTCCTTCCATTAGGGAAAAAAGACCTAAACTTAAATATATTATTCCAACAAAGTATAAAAATAAATAACATTCTTCGCTTTGCAATTTCTCTTTGCATAGCTTAAAAATTCTTAACTTTTTAAAATCTTGAATGCGTTTATAGTATCTGTTTTATATATATTTTTACCATTTCTCATGTACGAGTGTTTTTATGTACATTTCAATGTGTTTTCTGTTGCTCTATTAGTTGCTATGTTATTGTATTGAAATTTCCTTTCGATTTTATAATTTATATTTCGTTTCATTGTAGATTTTACGCTTGCTTTTTTACATGAAGCGCTTTAAAGAAGTTTTTTGATAACCTTTTTAAAAATCGAGTGTATTTTAGTTTCAATGTTCATCTTTAACCATATGTGTGGCGCAGCATGGCCAAGCCTGGCCCTTGCGCCATTAAACCCTACAAACCAACCAACCAACCAACCAACCAACCAACCCAAGAAAGAGAAAAATACTCTTTAATTGAGATAACTTAAAGCTGCAATTAATGTTTCTTTTTATGCTGCCATTAACCCTTTGGTGTCAGAATTTTTCCAGTCTCGGAATAAAAATGATATTGTGAAGGTTAAAATGATAGTTTAATAACGTCGGAGTACAAATAATAAAGCACAGTCATTTCCTTCAGAACTAGTCAAATAAACTAGTATTATTTTGTACATGTGGAGCTGAGGCACCCCCTCCCCCCTTAATGTGTGTGTCAAGAGAGAAAAGTTCTTAATTCTGATGGCTTGAGATTTTTTCGCTTGTTATCCATCTTTATATTTCCATATTTTCCTATGGCTCATAGATTGCATTAAAAGTTAAATTTATCGACTGTTTTGACCCTTTACAAGTTAATGGTAAGAAAATCCGATAGCTAAAAAGCGTTTTCAATTAAAATTATAGTTGATATCGGTTTCGAAGTATCTGAAAACCAAACAAGACATATTTATAAAGAGCGATCTTAAATAATTAAGCAAAATGTCTCTGTGGTAGCAAATCACTAGAGCTAATTGGCAGAGTTCATGATGTTTTATTTCATGGGATCGACATTTTGATCATTAAATCACTCATAAATTGAACAGTTTGAATTATCTTATCTGTACTTATTTCAGCTGAATGAGAAACAGCGCGAGAAAATACCGATAAGTTGAGGATTGTTTAGAAAAACGGCGAGTTTGGAGATTTGGCATTTGAAGTCTTGTCTGATTTCATAAAAGGAAGTTACCGTCATTATAATTGTAGAATTGGAAAGAAATACAAGCCTCGACCGATTGCGCTAACTCGAATCATAGTTTCCGACTGTTTTGGTACTTCCCAAGCTGTTAAAATTATTGCACCTCGAACCGTACTGCGTAAAAGCGACTAATTTAATTGGTATTAAAATGCACTAGCTTCATAAGAAATTTTAATATCGTATTCTATAAATTAATGCTCGTCTTGTTTGAATGATCATCTTAAAACACAAGAAACTGGTGCTATAAACATTTTCCTCTCAGGCTTTTAGTGATAAACTGTCGTTTGGAATTTTTTATTGATCATTGAAACCCCGATCTATCAGAAAGATTAATCAAGCTATAAAGCGACTCTTTTATCCACCGTACGAAACAGACTTCGAATTGCGGGAATTAAGGAATAAAAAGATTTTAAATTAAAATGCATGTCGTTAGAAGCACGAATTCAGATATTAAACAGAGGATCGGTCTCGTTTTTCAAAATTTCACACCTCATTATAGGCGTTTTGATAAATATTCATGATGTAGGGTATGTCGTTTTCATGAAATTCTGCATAGAAATGGAAAAAACTCGTATATTTTAATCAACCATTGCTAGGAAAAGGATTGTCGTGGTCCATATTCTCAAAAATTGAAACACGCAGAAATTGTTTTCGGAAGTCGACTGCTTAAATGAATAACAATCGAATCGTAACAATATTCAAGAACACCGTAGAGACGTCACCTCTCACGACCATTCAAAATACGACTGATATCAATATTAAAAATACCCGACTGGAGACATACCTATGCAAACATATAGATTCGGGGGTTCAAGGAATAAAAATTGTAACCTTCAGCGAACAATTTACCATTTTTCGCTTACTGACAAAACTACGGTACACATCTCCGTTGCGTCATCCTAGCGCAATTTTAGAAATATCTGAACAAACCACATTACAACTTTTCTATATATCATAATGCAGCTTTGAGTAACATGCGTAACTTACTTGTGCTTGGACCATTTCCTGTCACCATTAAGATTCTTACGGTTTTCAATACTTACCTCAACCATCTTAAGTTTAAAAAAAAATACGATATAAAATTATCTTGAAAAAACTCAGATGCCCGGAAATCCCTTTGTCTGGTGTAGAACTACAAAAAGTGTTTTAAGACCAAACATGAAATTAAGAATAAGAATGCATTTCATCGGATATTAAAGAGAATCTAAGAGGGCATTGAAAGAGATTTTAAATTATCGGTACAAAGGAGGGCTAAACATAGCTATTCCATGACAAATCTCGCAATTTCGAACCCTGGTCACGCAACGGAAAAGTATTTTAAATAAATGGAGGGCAATTGGCGACTTCATTCTTACTTTTCCGAAACATCGCACTAGAACCTCATTTAAAGGGTGCCTGCTATATAATAGTCTGGTCGTGGATAACGAAATGCAAAAATATACAGTTTGGTCGAAATTCAGTGGAAGTAAAAGAAACATGACCGGATCAAGCAGAGTTGGTTCTATGACGGCGCTGATCATTTACTTGTAGCATAAGAAAAGCGAATAAACTATAGTTAATAAGTATTGAGATTTCCTATTGCTTGTAGTAACAAATTTGACCTCTGCAATGCTAAAATTACTTTCGAAAAAAGAATAACGACAGCAATCCAAAGGCTAGTTTAAGGGCCTTCACCAATGTAAGGGGTTTGAACCTTTGGTTGTTGGCCTACATTTCGTTCGTTTTTTAAAATCGAAAATTTTGTATAACGTTTTTAACCATTTTTCTTTTCTTTTACATATATCACTATGAATTACGTACGTCATTTTTGCTGCGGTTTCATTTCAACCTCTTATTATATTTGTTTCTGCCTTTATGGAAAGGGAGGGAGATTATAGAAGTAACTATTAATAGACCCTGAGCAATTGGTTAAACTTACACAAATCCAATGCTCGACTGACTATCCGGGGGCAAGAGGGAGATGAGACCGACAGTGAAGCGGAAGTAATATCATAATCAAGCAGGCGAGAAAAACAAGTAATGCTTTGTATCCATAAATGTTACCGAACTAAATAAATTCACAGCCAATGATAAATTTATGAAAAAAGAATGGAATAATATTTGGCTAATAGTTCTTTCTATATATACGGGAGAAGTATACCATCACTGATACTAATTCGATTAAAACGCCCGACCATGCATCACTCGCACGCAGCTCATAAAAAAAGCGTCTGAATGCGAATGATGATGGTGCAAGCTTCATTAATTTTTAATTAGCTTAATTTATATTTGATACTACATTATTCTTATAATCCTACTTTAACGCTATGCGAAAAATACGGCCTTTCAACTAGGAACAAGCATTTGATTTCTATACTAGAACATACGATTAACTCGTTAAATGTGAATGTTCACTATCTATAAATTAAACAAACAGCTAACCAATGACGGTAATAAATGTCATATTACGGTAATGAAGCAACTGAAAAAATTGCCTTATTTTCAAATCTATTCTACCACAATAAGTTATTGAGTTGATAGAGTGCAAAAATTTTTCTTTTATGCGTCCACTCAAAATAGAATTAATCTTACTAAATCCCGATTATTTCCATATAAAATTTAAAAGCTTATTATAATTAAATATTTTAATATGAATTCTACTGGTGTTATTTTGAAATACCGCTCTTTAAATTATAGGTTACTGAGTTACGTATTGTTTAGCTTTGGATGTCCAGCCTATAAATAGCGATTAGGGATATATTGCATTCTAATTTTCATTGCTGTTGAATTGTTTAGCTTAAAGGGAAAGTAAGACACACATTACACACACCTACTGACAACGTATCATTCGCATTCAGCTCATAAAGCAAAAGTGTCTGGATGCGAGAGAATACGTGCCCACACGATTTCTTTCTCCAGTTTCTTTTGTTGGAGAATAGATAGAAACTTTTAAATGACATCAGACATATTTCACAATTCTTAAAATCAGATTACAAAAATTAAAACAGAAAATACAACAAATTATCAAAAAATGCACTTGGATTGTCCAATCTCATTGAATACAGTCAATAACAGTTCGAATCAAAAGATACAGCATTCATTTATGAATTGTTCTTAATCGTTTACGATAAATGCTTGGTTTTCCTCCTAATTCCCTTGAATTTGTTATGATGATGTCCAAGTTTGAGAAGTTTCTGATGGCACTAAAAAAATTGAATAGAAAAATCCATCTGTCAATTATATTATAGTTCCTTTTTGAAGAAACACGAAGGATATTTCAGGTAAATCTTTGCCGTTTTGAACAATGTCTCGATGACGTGGAAGATACTCGAAACCTTCTCTCTCTGTCGTAAGTTTGAGGTTGCTCCTAATAAAAAATGAACCAAATTTCTTTCTAAGAATACGGTAGAGGCTTTCTTCAGCTTGAAAGAGAAAATTGCTCATTATTGCTTTTCTGTCGATTCATCTCTAGTTGGCGTTGGTTCTGACCACTCCCATGACATCAGAGGCAGGGGAAAAAGAAAAATAATTAATAGTAAGCATGCAAAATATCAAGAAGGCACGTTGTTTATCCAGAATATGAGTTTCTCGCTCCACCATCAGATGGCAAAGCATACATTAAGCCCATTGTGGAGATTTAAGAAATGGCAGACTCCGCAATCATTTCTAGTAGATATCAGGAAGCAAACTTTTACTGAACCGAAAAGAAAAATTCTGTAGCATACTGTACTGAAATCTGTAGTATACTTTATTAAGCATTTGTTCCAGGGATGAAACTGATCTGAATAGATATGGCTCCTAACCCACGTAACATACTTCTCTGACATGAGTCCAAGAATTGACTCCGCGGCATCAGTTCCTGGATTCGTGTTTATTTCTGCATTAAAGAGGCCTATCCTAATAAAGCGCGTCTGTTGCTGAAAGATTGCGGAATTTGTTCCGATTGACAAGGATTTAAATAAAATTATCTTTCTGCCATGCAGAAATTTATTTTCTGGATTATTCTTGTAAAAATTGTCAAATTCCGTTATTAAAAGTATATTTTAAAAAAATTCTTCAATTTTTTCAGAGCGATTGCGGTGCTTGAGAAATTATTATTACAAGGAAATTAAAATTGCAAAGACGCAAGTCTCGTCAACTCATCGCTTTTAATAAAATTGGAATGAATTATATTTTCAGAACAATACATTTTTGTTTAACTCATCAATATGAGACTGTATTTTTCTATATAATTAGATGACACTTTCATTTGGAAATAACATCGAATAGCTTGAAGTTCATAGAATAGCTGAAAATTTTAAGGGTTTCCATAATTTTTATACTGAGCTGTAAATTAACGAATGGTTTAATTTTGGAAGTTTCAAAGTTCCGATTCAAAGATTGAACCGTTGTTGGGATTAAGAGGGTTTGCATTTTTATCACAATGCCATAATAAGATGAGTAAAACTTCTTAGAATTTTCACTACTTTCTCTCTTTCCTGAGAAATTCTAAAGATATTAAAATAATGAAAACCCTTCAGATGGAAATAATGGAAATTTTGTTACTTTACAAAAGAAAATAAGGCATAATAATAAGAAAAATGTTTATAATTATTCATGGAATATTTATGAATTTCTTTATTATTTTTAAAAGCTCATAACAATTTGGTCTAAAAATCACCAACATTTTTGACTGCCCAAATCCGATTGGTTTACTGTGGAAAAGGTGGAACTGCTTTGAAGGAAAAAAATATACGCTGTACATCAGAATGGAAAAGCGTTTCAGGGTATAAACTTCTTCTCAATTTACGATACTGGCCTATCTCGCCATTGAAGTTTGTAATTTCTTAGACAAATTTTATCATTCTGTATATTTATTTATTTTCAGTGAACAACATCTCGAATTATATTCCCGAATCTGATATACAAGAAAAATTATATTTTCTGAGATTAAATCTAATTTAAGTGATCGGCTAAGAGTGGCCGAGAGAACTAATCATATTTCACTAAAACTGTGGCATTCGTCTGTCTGAAATCGTCTCGCGTACTCTCTAATAGAGGCGTTATCCCAGAAAAAGCCTTACATGGCACTGGCGTGCAATTATTACGATACATTAACTTTTCGCTTGAATTTAGCATTTTTAATGAATCTCTCTTGCCATCCTTTCTGATTAATTTGGCGATTAATCCCTGCCATGTGGTCAACAGTATTCGAAAATCAATTTCACGTTTCCTACCGGCTTCGTGAGAATTTTTCCTAACTGACTGAACCAAAATTATTCGGAAAATTACACATTAAATTTGATATATACTGCGTTTTTGAGTTATTGCGTTGACATGTTTCTGAAAGTACAGACGGTCCACCACTTCTTGGATTCATCTCCAAAATTTGACAAGTGTGATCTCTATTGATAGCATGTACTAAATTTAAATGATCTAGCTCTCTCTGATTTGTAGTTTTCTGCGTTCAATTATACGCGAAAAGTCGGACTTCTTGTGAAATGTGTTCTTCTTATTCAAAATTTAATAGAAATCTGTTGCAAAGATCGTGCATCCATTTTCAGTCGTCTAAGATGAGAGCGTTTTTGAGTTATCTTTGTCACAGTCTGACAAATGGACATTTCCGAAAAATGTGTTTTTCTAACTTAAGGAGTTCTAAAATGTGAAGATTTTTTTAAAATCTCCAGCTCGAATTTTTTGATCGTTACTATACTTTCTCTATACTATATTTACTAGAATGTAAAAAAATAAAGTCTTTTATTACATAAATAGCCTAAAATGTTATATTTTTAAGAAATACAGATAGAGTTATAAGCTTTAATTGTTTTTGAACCAACAAAGTGAAAAGCCGCATTTTCCCAACATTGCGCTTAACCTTTAAATAAGGAAGCCCAAAAACAAAAATATTAATGAATTCCAAAATTTCTTTAAGGCCTACTGAAGACGAATTAATCATTGGCAAAGAAAGCTATGGTTTTGATCATTAAGCTTCTGGATGTATCATTATATATGCATGTTTTCCTGGATAATTTCTTTTTTATATAATGAAGAAGCTCCCTAGCTCAAGGATTATTCAAACTCCGTCCGCTCTTGAAATGATGAGGTAATTCGCCTGCGATTACCAGCTGTTGCCCAACATATTAATTACATATATTTAATCATATTAATCTACTTTGATGCATTGCATATTATTACAACCAAAGAATGAGCTGTTTTAAATAAGCCTGGAGCATGATGAATAGGAACATTTGCTTACAAAATGGTGAAATTAATTCTGGGATTCGATGCAATTGATGATGATAGGCCGCTTTTAATTTGTTTTTATTTGTACGATAATAATTTAATTGGAAGCTTGAAGGAAGTAAGTGACTGTTGATGATGTTGGTAGGGGTTAAAAGCTCTTCTTTGAATGAAAATAGCGAATTCAGTAAAATGGTCGACCTTGTAGAGGTATTTCTTTGTCTCTTTTTATAGGAAAAAAAAACTCTAAAAGTTTGTTTTTTGAGATTTCATACGAAAATTGGAGGCTGTGTTAAATCTTGAGTTCAGGAGTTTTCATGGAAAGTGAAATCTGAAGAAAGGGATATAGGTGTAGGGATCATAGAAAACTGTCGAGTTAACTTCCGTAGAGAAATGAGGTTAGTGTTTTTGAAATTTCTCTTGGAACTGAGTCGTGATACGGGGAAAATGATCATCGATGGGGTATATAGACTCATAAAATTTTGTATTAATTCAAAATTTGCAAAATTGTAAGAGTGGTTGTGCTAGAAGAACTCATTTCTAATAATTTAATTATAATAATTCTTATTATTTTAATATATTAACAAGTTACACTCGTAGATCATTTTTTCGTCTACTATATTGAGAATATATTAATTCAGCCACATGAATGAATTTTAATGATTTGCAGCTCATCACAACCAAAGAAAATATGGTTTTAAATTAAGCTGGCACTATAAACATAGAGAAGCACCATTGCGTTGTTGTGTGCTTTAATTGAGGAAAAACTCGGTTCAGTTTTTGAAGCTGGGTTAAATTTTTATTTTGTGATATTTTTTTATAAATGGATAACTTTGTCAATTATTTTCACCTTGTTCCAATGAATTATATGTGAGATTTCTCTCCAAATCGGAGTGTTTTAAAGTATTGGTGACTACAGATGGCATGCAAGGAAATAATGTGTCTTCAAATGAATTAAATCTACGAAATCGGAATAGTGGTCAGATCTACGAAAGTAATTTTTCTTATTATTTTAAATATATGAATCATTCCCTTTTGGCTACCCGCTATTTAGTAACCACGTTATTACCGAAGAAAATATTGCTTTATACTCTACTTGCGCAAGAATTCGGATCTTTTCTCGCTAATTGATGAAAACATTTATAAAATATTGATATAGTTTTTCGGGTTGAGTCTCATAAGATTCTTATTTTGAGATATCCCTCGAAAATGGAGCACAGAAATAAAGGTGGGGTTAAATGGCTATTCCTTATATATTTAAAATATCATGAGAGTTTATAGGAAACAATAATTGAAGCTTAGTAAAGAGCATGGACTATAGAGCACATTATTCTTTGATTGTTTTGTTTCACCTCTGATGAGAATGTACAGTAAAGAAATGCTTCTGAATTATCTAACGAAAATGAAGGCTAGGGAGGGATTTATGAGCATTTATGGAATAAGGAGTAATATTCAGTTTTTTTTTATGATTTAATAACTGGTGAAATCAGACCAATCATCTAGACTGAAGGAATCTATAGTTCTTTTTATTTGCAAGGGAATGCATAATTGTGCAGTAATCAAGTATCTATCGAAAACGGTTTCTGTTGGGAAAGTATGGTGAACACAGATCCTTTCTGCATTTCTTCTGAATGAATATCATATGAAATAAAAACTAACGAAATAGGATCAGCGATTTTAGATGGGAAACAGTTATTACTTATTTATTTTGAATATACTGTACGATGTAAATAAATTTTGAAAAATCGGTTTAATTAAAAAAAAAATGAATTAAAGACGATACAAAAATAAGCACATTCCTGTTCCAACGAAAGATTTTAACAAAAAGGGAAAGAACGAAAATGTGCGCATATTCAAGAATTTTCTAGAATTGATAATTTATTATGTTCCCAATATTTTATCTGCAAGCTATTCGACTTTTGCTCAAGCGCATTTAATCAATTCCAATACAAGGAAAGGAAGTCAGCGTAGAATCTTTCAATTAATTGTTTTAATGTGAAACACATTCTCTGAAGCACCAGCTTTCGGTCGATTGGAAAACGATTTCGAGATCATGCGATGTTCCCAATCTGGACTCATTTTCTGGTTTATTCAGTCCGTTTCAATGGTGTCTTTTATATTAACTATGTCTTTCATTTTCCATCGATTAGTGACAACGTCTTATAACAAGTAAACTATCTCTGACAGTTTTCATGTGAATTTATTGAACTCAAAATGTTACTTTAGCGAAAATTTTATAAAACTTTTAAACCGGTTTGAAACGATTTTTAAGGTAACGTGGTGCATAAGGCATTGGCCAATATTTCTCCTAGTTTCGTTTGCATATCAAGGGAGCGAAGGCATCCTATCTCTGCGATTGCAAACAAGTTAGGATGCCGAATCAGTTATACATTCTGCTTTGGAGAGGGTATTCTATACAGTGTTGTCTTTGTTTTGGAAGCAATATAATGGAATGGATTCGTAGTTTCTTATTTTATATTTGAATATTCTACACAAATGTGATAAATGGAAAAATTGCGTTCCAATCTCTTTTTTCAACTTCGACGTATACCTTAGAATTTTAACCAGTGTTTTATTGAAACTTTTAGGCAAACCATTTATTGCACGATGATAGGATGTCAAAATTAGATTATCTATATTGCAGAGACAAAAGAGTTTTGCTCAATATTTTAGGCAGAATTCTAGTTCTCCTATTTAATTACGTATTTTTTGTAATTGCCTTCTTCAAAAGAATATCCTTCAGAAGTAATCCTACTTTCTAAAGCACCTCGATGCTGGCAAGTGCTGATGTGATAGCACATTGAGTTAAATAATCAGTGCAAATAATGTGTTCATGTTTTTAATCATGTTTTGCAAGCAAATAATCATGTTTCTTCTAAAATACGCTTAAAGAAACGATTTAAAAGATCGGTTCCAGTCCTCTGATATTTTGTCTGCAGGTGGAATTTTATTGCTGATGTAAGCCATGCTTCATTCTTTAAAAAGAGGAAGGGACATTGAAGAGATCAAAATAAAAATGCATCAATTCAAACACTTACTAAACTGTCAAAGATAACAAATACTGAATTTTTGGTCATCTTCATTCATTTCTATTTACCAACAACCAGAAAAAAAATATTTATGAATGATAAACAATTGGTACCTTTTAAATTATCCAATATAATTTCAATTCTATAAATTTCTTTCTTCTATAAACCTTTAAATCGGCGATGGATTACGCAATGATGCGACATTTTACATTTTGACTCCTTCATGAATTCCAAGATCCTGAAAATGCACTCGTGAATTTGCACACGGACATGAAAATTCTGGAATAAACCTCCTTCAAAACCTTCTCTCTACTTCCTCTTGTATTTCCTTCCTCTCAGCTGCATTAATTCTCTGCAATATTTGACTGATAGGTAAAATGTTTCTCGTATTTATTCGGCATTTTAAAGCATTTTATGTTTATCCTGGTTTAAAATTTCCGGATACTGAAGCTGCACCTTAATTAACAGTTCTGTTTGTTTGATATTTGGACCTTGTGCTATCGCTTGTGGAGTTTTTATTTATCCAAGGTCACTTCTTCTTACCTTCAGAACTGATCTCTTAACTAACATATTCATCCCATCTGAAGCATGTGCTAATGAAGGAAATGGGAATTCGTTTGAAAATGTACAACCTGTTAATGTTTTTTCCATCGTTTTTAAGGCTAATTAAAACACGTTGAAGAGTTTGGATTCCTCTATACTGAATCAGTGAGCACTTCTCTTTTCCAAAATAATGGGGCATTGTCAATCATCTTATGCTGTATACGGTAATCGCCATTTCAGTTATTGCTTTCTTAAAAATACTCCGCTGTTGATCGCGTCTTCAACAGTAAATCAGTATGACCATTGCCAATTATATTTTGTAATGTTATTAAAAAGTCCGAGCTTAAGATTAAACTTTGACTGTACTATTGTAAGGCTATAAACTTGTAAGATTTCTTCGTCACCTTCGCTGTTCAACACCCTACAAGATTCTGAAAATATTCCATCTACTTTTTTTAGAAGCACGTTCGACTTATTTACGCGCATAGCTTGCTTTATCTAGATACGCCGAATTTTGTGCTAATTGATATTGATTATAAAAATCGCTCGAGTCTATTAAAGCAATGAATGGTTTCCCTTCAATTGTTATTTTCATCCATTTCGGATGAGTGTAGGTATAGAGGATTTTTTTCCTTAGAAATTTCAATTTTTTAATGCGCTACATTTAATTTTTCTTAGTTCTGGAAGAAGATGAATAGGATAAAATTATACCTTTGTTTTCTGAAAAAGCGAACGTCTTTGCTGCTAATAATGTTGGACAGATCCACTTCGAAATAGGAAAGTCATTACGATTTTCTTTAGCAAAGGCTTCGAACTTACTCGGTCATTGGCTAAGCTTAGAACTGTTGAATATATAGATTTTTTTTCCGATTGTACTGATAAATGTGACTAGAATGTAAACCAATCTGCCAATCATCTTCCAAAATCCAAACATTGGTCTTGCATCGAGAAGGCTCTAGAAACTTGGTCGAATAGCATGAGAAGTTCTATTCGGTATTTAATGACAAACTGCGGTAGCATAAGAGGAAAATGCACCTAATCTTTAATTCTCGACCATGTGAATTTCGATATTGGCGTTAACCTAATCAAAACTTTAATCCCTTGTCCTCTAATCAAAATCCCTTGGTACAAAATCTTCTTTTTCATTTTCAAATTCCTGCAACTTTCTTAAATCACAGGATAAAAGTTTCATCTTAAATTAATTCAGTTGTCGTCAAGACAGACAATCAGATGGTAGAAAATGGCACCTTATATTTATTGATAGGAAACTTTCTAATCAACGGATCCCTTTATATTTAACCCGAATAAATATTGAAGCTCGAGTCATTCAAGTAGCTTCTAAACATTGTAACTTTCCCCCATCAGTATACATTTTCCAAAAAGGGTTTTCTGCTAATCGTTTCGACTACCTAAGCAATCAAATATCTCAGTTTTGAATTACCTTTCACTACTTCCTCCACAAATATCCAGCAATTTCAATATGCAGTTTAAGTACAGGGGCTGATGATTTTCTTTTCTTGATTTTTAAAAATGATTTCAAAATGCTAACACATGCATGTTCACGTTACACCAACCTCATTATTCTTACTACAGCGCAACACCACCAAATCAGATGTTTATCCGTTCATCATTTTTGCAGCTTATTTCGATAATCAAGAAAGATTCAATTTTTTCTGAATTCATGAAACGATGCACATAATTTCAAGAAAAAATTAATTGGACGAAAATTAAAAATCTCCTGCCACAGCATTAACTACCAGAAGATGATCTTACTTTTTATTATTCTTTTTAAAATGTATGCCAGTGAAATCTTTGCTGATGCACTTCAAAATATTATATCCTTCCATACAAATTCTCCTTGGTGCAACGACCACCGTACTTTCATTTAGGTAAGAAAAACCTCCTGCTGCTAGATAGAGACCATTTTTCCCATCTCTGTTATGATTCAACGTTTAAAAAAAAAAAAGACCTGAGGTAACACCTCATTTCAAAACAGAGCTTATATAAATGGAGCAGAATTTATGAAGACGTAGGTTTTTCTGTAAAAATCTAAGATTTAGAAGTCCATCCGCAACAGAGATCACATTCCCATCAATAACACCAACATCATACGAATTTCAGCTTCCCCAGCTCTAACCCTCGTCAACAAGCTAATATCCCCCCCCCAAAAAAAAAACTTCACCTTACAAAATATCGATGGGGAAAATTTCTGCGATTTCTACAGTGACGAATTCAGCAAAAAGAATCTAACTTTTAAAACATTTCAAACTATTATTCATATATTATATCATACTGCGACATTCCTAATACCCAACATTTCCTTCAGGCCATATCTAAGCGCAATTTACATAAAATCTTTTCGATTATTGTAAACACTACTTATTAAAAAAATGCAACGAACTATCTAAAGTAACATAAATATTACACCAGAACACAAAAAATTATTAAAATGCAGGGATCTGCAAACAATAATGCAAATGCCTTATTTTACTTCTCAATTTTTTTCATAGCTTTTTCAAACAAAGTTCTTGAAAGATTATTTCTAAAAGGAATAATGAATTCTGATACAAACTTTTGTCTTAATCATTCTATTTTCTTGCCACAAATGTATTGTCACTGTCTCTTTTCTATCTGACATCATAAAATTTTAAAAAGAAAAAATGACAAAATTTTATCGCCATCAAACTAGATATAATATATATATTATTTGGTTCGGAAAATTGGTTTTTTCTATAAATATCTTCAACTAGGTATTAAAGATATGGAAGTGAAATAAAATTATGAAAGCTACTCTGATACTAGGAACTTTTTCACTTTTTGGAAAATTTCTAGATCAAACATTAAGCCTTCATTTCAAAGTTTTCCATAATACAAGGGGCTAAAATGATTTCTCTTTTCTATTTATACATAAGAAGGATCAATTTGAAATTATTCAACCCCATACCGAAATTCTACTATTTCTCCAGTCTCTCATTTACCCTAAGAATCCACCAGTTTTATCTTGATATAATAATCCAGTGGTGTAACGCTTGGTGGGATATACGAATCCACCCAGAAAAATGCGAATCTATTAATTTTTCTAACATTAGGAATACTGTATAAAATAAATCGGGCTGAAATTCCGTAGGAAGAAAATTTTAAATTCCTTAGCATATATTCTTTCTTCTAATGTACCTTTAAAAATCCTTTACTTCTTTTAAAATATCAGTTATTAAAAGACTGGATGTACTCAAATACATAGCAACCAAGAATTGGAATTGTTCTACTTTCATTTAATAAAATAAATTCAACAATTAGAAGGAAACTTGAATCTGTCTGCTTTGTCTCTTTGTTTACAAGAGAGGTTTTTTCTATTTCGGAAACTCTGCAGGGCATTCTCATCGCTTCGTAAATGGTTCATTGTTGCAATTCTTTTGGAAGCGGTTCCTCAGATATACTCAGAGGTACGATGCTAATCGAATGTTCTCTAATCAAATATTTAGCACTAAGTCTTTCATTTGCCTTATTCAAATATTCATATCCAATTCGCAACCACCGAGACTAATGAATCTGAAAAAAATTCCTCGAAGATCGCATTAATAAATTTAATCGACACCTATGTCTTCCTTTATCTTCATGCATTTCGTTTTAGATTCAAAAACCTGCCGTGAAGAACTATTCAAGGCTTGTACCAAGATTATAAACTTCAGAATTGCGGATAAAATAATTCTAGTGACTGATGCATCTCAGTGAAACAATGAATGCGCATCTTGTTTCGCAAATATTACTACAAGGGGAAATAGGTCAGGATCTCTTTTAATTTATAACAGTGGTTTCACTCATGAATTTTTCGCAGTCATTCATGCGTTTAAAAGTTTGTTAATCAACTCAAACAATACATTTTATTGATTGTTAGTTGATCGATCTTAAAAGACCTATAGATTTAGCAAATTGATTCCAGACCAGATTTTGGACCACAGTACACCCCAGCATCATCGAAAACGAGCTTGCTGATATTCTCATTACGAAAGGCATGTATTTCTAAACGGATATTTTGAAGCCACTTTATCTATTACTCCATAATTGTGGAAAAACAAGCGACTCGAAACAAAAACCACATCGAAGAAATCTAAATATTATGATTATATTAAAAATTTCAATAGTATCAAAAACTCAATATTGCTGATTACCGCACAAAAAATAAATCGATATCATGCCACCATTTCCGAACAAAATTCTTCCCAAACAAAACTAAGTCTATTCAGAAACAGTTAACTCTTGCTCTACTTTGCTCCACAAGCATGCAAGATTTGGAACATATGAGTTTCAGTATATAAAATATGGAAAAATATACAGCATGCCATCTTAAAGTCATTTTGGTGTTCAGCATTCTCATTCAATTAGATTTTTGCCATCTCTATAGATGAAAAAACAATAGTAATCATTATCAACAAATTTGATGGGGCATTCAATGTTAAATTTGATGGACTCATAGGAGACTAAATTTTATTTCTTTTTCTGTATGTCAATGCTCAATTGAATCATTTTTCTATTTTTTTCTTTTAATATCATATCCAGAAGTAGTTTTAAAAAATTATGAAAATTGCGATTTAGAAAACTCATTTTGGAAGAATCATCTTAAGTGAGTCCAAAAATAAAAATGTTTTGAGATTTTTATCCAAAACGTGACTCTATTGGGACAGATGATTATTGTTAATGTGTTTAAGGGTTAAGAATTTTCATATGAAAAATAACAGCGAAATCCTTACTGTGGATGGGGTTGGAGATCTGGTTTACAAAGAAGCGTTTATTAATATTTAGGTCTAAACTGCATGCTGGTTGGGTAAACATGCGATTGTATACGTCCTTAATTTGAGTGCATAAAAATTCAGGAACTCCCTTCGAAATGAAACTGTCAAACTGCAATGGATTGGGACCTCTACCGCGATTATTTAGTTGCCATCATTTTTTCGTGTATAATAAAAAAATGGCATATTTTCACAGGCTTGAGCAATCCTGGAGAAGTTTTCTTCTTAGTGAAGATACAGCGAAAAAATATTAAAAAAATTTCTACATAAAAGGAAAACTGCTGTAGGGAATTGAAACCTTTCATGATATAACAAGTCTCCATAAATCTCATAAGAAATAAAAAATTTGGCTGAAAGAAACTATTGAATTCGGCCAAGGGAGAGTGGCAGTGATTTTTCCGGTTCTTTTAATACATACTAGCAATCTCTGGTGATAATATCGAAACTCACGATATTAAATTCTAATAAAATTTTAACTAGATAATTTACTCATTTCAAGAAATTTTGATAAAATATTTCTTATTTCAGAACAAATTCAATTTTGAAAAAAACATGCTATTTTTAATTATTTTAACAAATTTTATCTATATCCTTCTGCTTTTCGGCTATGGTTACAGAGTTGAAAAATAAATAAGTGAATAAAGCTACATTAAATGGTTCCATTGACTTCTGTAAGTTTCTGTAAACTTCTATTTCGCGATATATATTCGAAAGTGGAGGAAACACATGGAATGACCATTGATGACACATCTAAGAACCACGGAATTTCAAATGAAATAAAAATTGGCCTAATCTGTGCAAGGGATGCGACTGAGAATATCCTCTGAGGAATTTTCCTTATTGGTAGTTACAATAAAGCAGTTTGATTTCTCTCGTTTATGAAAGCCTATACGGGACAGATGAATATCATTGACGTATCTAAGGGAGGTTTGTCGTAGTTTTTAGCAATAGATGACAAATATTGAAGTTGGATTGTGGAGGTTTATCACAGACATAGAAGTGTTAAGACAAGCATGTGACCCTTGATGATCGATTCAATGTCCATGACCTGTCATGTGAAATTAAAAAAATGACTAGGGGGTTACAGCTAGGTTACTAGATTACTAATTTTATTATTTTTATTTTAGTAGATAGTCTAGAAACTTTCAGAGGCAATCTGTTTGCTTAAGCTGTAAATACTAATATGACAAACACCTTTGATAAATAATATCTCATCACAATCGAATAAACCAATATTAAGAATATACTTGCACAAAAACTAAATGTTATTTATTGTCGAGCATAATTATCAAATACAGCTTATTTATTGAGGTTGTTGCTTTGACAATTTTTTTCATGTTTCTAGAAGCTGAATATCGATGGGTAAGAGTGAAATAACTACACCCTGTATATAAATTATAATCTTTCATATGAAATGAAATTTGACAAAACCAGAGCAGTGTTTGGAGCTTGGAAACATAGTCCTTAGTTTTCCTATTTTTTTCCAAAATCATTTTAGCAAACAGTTTGGAACTGGAATATTGAGCTCAGTTGTTGGTGATACGAGTGCAATTAAATGTCCATTTGTAGCATATTTCGAAAACGGAATATCGCAATCGTAGAATGTCCACTACTAATGTATCTAAGAGTCATAAATATTCATATGAAATAAAAATTGAAAAAAGGGTGCAGTGATTGAAATTGGTAGATTTTGATTAAATGTTTCTCAATAGAGAATGTGAAGATAAGTTGTGTTTTGATATTTTTCTAGAGTCGGCTATTGCTTATGATTTTAAAGCTGTAATTTCATATGAAATAAGTACTAATGAAGTCATTGCAGTTGTTGACGAGTTTAAGAAATTCTGTCAAGCCTTTTTTTCACAGACAAAGAAGGAATGAAATTCTGCTTTTGTAATTTCTTTCGAACGTTCGGAATGACAAGTTGGGACATCGTTGATTGAGGTATCTAAGGTTCTCTCATTTGAAGTAAAAAGTAACTATATCGATCGAGGGGTTGCAACTGACTTATTGATTCTCTGGACATGTTTTTTTAAATAGACTGGACAATTTAGGCAACGATCTCTTTATCCATCATATTTACACGATAATTTAGATTTGTCAATCAATTTCGATGAACTGTAGTTTTTTTAAAACTAAGAAAAACTACTGTTTTAATTTATATTTGAAGTACGGAATTAAACTGGCAAAGAAATTTGGAGAAATCGATCCAGTTTTTGAGAAGGGTTCTGCAAAATTTTTGTTTTGCTAAATCTCTCAACAAGAAATTGCAGTTATATTTAGGACACCACTGATGGATATATTTAATGGTTATGGAAGAATTGGCGATTAATTAAGAGATCTTTCATGATGTACCTAGAAATCATGGGTTTAAACCCTAATTAATATTTTAATGTTTACATGTTTAGAAAATGTAAAGTGAAGTATTGTTCTCGTGATTTCCATCGAAGGTAAAATGTTTTGGAGTTCGAATGACTACTGATTATTATTTTATATTCAAAATCTTTCATTGGAATAATAATTGACAAAATTAGCTCAGTGGCTTAAGGGATCTGCCGTGGTCTTTTCTCATAGAAATTGACAGCGGATCAGTGTCTTTTAGTATATGTTTACAATGTTGTGTGATCAGAGGCAGATGATATTGTTAATGTTTGTATAAATAAATCAATGAATTCTAGAAATCATAGAAATAGTGATAAATGAATCCATGATCTTTCGAATGAAATAATTCCAGCAAATAATTAAAAGAGCTTGGTCTGAAAATGCATGTTATTTTCTATGGAAAAAAATCCCAACAGAGACTTTTTTTTCCCAGTTTTTTTCGAAAATGTGGGCCAACTGGGTATAGGTGTCTATTGTGGATATACAGTTGGTGATTAATTTTCTTGTAAAATGAAAACTGGTGAAAAAGTAATAGTGATTAGGATTTGGATTGTAAATTTTCTAACCAATGGCAGTTTTTTGTGCTTATTTTCTAGAATGTATAGAGCACGGACAGTTAGTTTACAACTAACATTCTGGAAAGAAAAATGGTTTTAATTCGGAATCATTTCGCAATGATAAAAGATAATTCATTTAATGTTGACAAGTGTATGGTAGATTTCACATTAAAGGAAATTTAATCTGTATTTAGAAAATTGAAGAAGGACGGACACTTAAAATAATTACTGACACCGTTTATGATAACAAAGATTCCAGAGTATTCCTGATTGTTGACGAAACAATGGTATTTCCTCAAAAGCTCCAGAAAATGCAAAAGCTATAATCATTCCTACAGAAGAGAACTCCAATTGACCAGCTCTTATCGTCCCATATTTCTACTCCCAATTTGTGTAAAGTATTGAACAAGTTTATTACCGGTCGATTAATAAACTATCTAGAGTCAAACAGGTGACTAAGTATCAATATAGTTTATAAGCATGGAGGCACGGTTGCGTCTTTAAAATGATTTATTCCTTCATTATTCATGCTCAGGAACAGAAGTAATTAGCTTATTTGATATCACCGGCGGTCATTCAAAATGCCTTTAATTCTGTAAAGTATAGGTCCATTAAATTGATTGTGTGGAAATTCAATGTTTTTGCTATGATCGCTGGAGTAATGAATGCGTTTCTTATTTCTAGAACCGCACAGTTCACGGACAAACAGACCGTGGGAATATAATATTGTAGTGCACAAGGACCGCGCTTTGGTCCTAAAACTTTATGTATTACGTATGAAGCTATTAACTCTAAATATGTAGAATGTTAAGGATTTTTGCATGCATACGCTGGCGTTATTGCTGTCTTCATGAGAACACCTGTTACCTACTGACTTTCAGAATCGAGTAGAATAGTATTTGTTGATTTAGTGAAATGGGCGAAGAAATTTGATTTAAAGTTCATTGGACAGATGTTTATAGTATTTAAAACATAGAAAAGAAATAATGCGTTTCCGAAACGTAAGTTTAACTTCTGAAAAATCTTAACTTATATGAATATAAAAGTCGAAATTATATTTGAATCAGAGGGAGCAAATTGAATGGAAAATTAAGATCTCCTCGGACTACCTTAGGCTTGAGGGCTTAAATTAAGTTTATTATATTTGACGGTCATTGAAAAATTCTTTATTTAAGGTAGTTAATTTTTATTGAGGGACGCAAACAAGCTTATGATTAAGAATCCGCAGATTCAGAGGATAACGGAGGGCAATAATTGACTGCCATTGTTCCGTTTCAAATGTGGCGTTACCTACCGCGGCTGGCTATTGGCAGTAGATATTAGAAGAGAGATCGATATACCCGAAAATTGTGGATCACGAAACAAACATTTATCATGTGATTATGTTTAATATTTGTGAACTATTTAGTAATATCTCTAAGGTTTATTTTGGCTTAGGACGATGGTCATTATACTTTCAGAGATGGATCAAAGTTGGTTAACAGATTTGGACGTGCGGATAATCATTTTTGAAAAAGTATAGAAATTGAATTGAAGATATATCGCCTCGGGATTCACAATAAGATTTTATAGCTGAGATGTTTGTTGTAAAAAAGGCCGTAGATTATATTAAATATGAGAGAAATGAATTGTTCACAGATTTCAGGTCATTTTTTATTACCTTCATCTCTTTAATGGACAAACGATTTTACAAGTTTGAACTCAGAAAATTAGATCTATATAGCGGAGCATAACAATGCTATGGTTAAAAGTCATCAGGGGGTTAGCGGAAATGAGAGAGCCGACTCTTTAACGACGCTTGCAGCAACTGATGAAACAATATATATATGAAGAATTTATACAATCTGTGGTACAAGTTACGAATTTTTGAAATAAAAGTCTCCCTGATGAACGGCAAACAAAATGGAATCTAATTAGTAACAATGCATGTATTTTCAGATGTCTTAACCTGGACAAAATATTGATTTCGATTTGGACCAAATTCCAACACTTTGGAAGACAGCCAAAGATAGTTTTCAGGCTCTGGTCAGGTTTTTGGTGCTGTAAGTATCCTATTGCCTGTGTCATCGTTATTAAGAAAGTTTGTGATGTTTTAATGATTTTATTGTGATCAAGTAATGTATTTGCTATGTCTGTTATTAACACATTTTTGAACGCCTACTGTTGTATATTGCTTAGAATATGTTATTACTTTAGAGAATTTAAGTATAGTCTCATGCCTTTCGAAGAAGTTGCCGGTCCTTCTGTTTTCAAAAATAGGTCCATATTTTGTTAGATTTTTGATACCGTATTGCTGACGTGGGTTCTTGTTTAAAAGGATCTGTTGTCACTTTCCAATATCGAAAAGGGAGGCTGTGAATTTCGTGTTGGGCAATAACAATCATTCACTGCGATAAGTTATTGTGGCATCATTCATTTACTGGAATGCCTTTTATATAAGATGGGATCGTAGTTACGCTTTCTCATTGGCAATGTGCAGTGAAGAAGTGTTTTTGAAATATGTGTCAAAATTTCGGTTTATAAGAATTAGACCATTAATGAAGACATGTCTAAATATCAAGAATCCTCATATTATATAAAAAAATAGCGTAATCTGACCAGGAGAAAAGTGCTGAGAAAATAGCAGTTTGATTTTCCTTGCTATCTTTAATATATAGATTAGCAGCCACTGGAAGAAAGTTGTTTCCAAACCATTAATAGTATTAATGGTTTTTTATGTCATTCAATTTTTAAATACTTCATCTTAACGCAAACGAAGAGAATACTATTTTAAATTGTATTTGCACAATAATTTGAGTCCTGTCTGGAACACTGTGATTGGTTAACAGAGATTACAAAGAGGTAAAATTAACTGTCGAGTAATATTGGCGAAATCGATCCTATTCCTGATTCTACAGATTATTTTAAATTTTTATTCCCCAACATGTCTCGAAACCGGAAGAGGTTCTTGGAGAAGCGGCATTCGCTGATATAATACCCAGAAATGACAGACTTTTACATACGCAAAAGAGACCAATTTATACAGTTAGTAGGTCCGAATGATATGCTACATCTTTTCTTTAATTTAAAAGCATATACTGCCAAATAATAGCAAAAGATAGTGTATTTAAAGTTATGTATTTTTTTTTTTGAGAAAGAAATTTTTTTGTAATTTAACAAGTGATTTGAGGTGACGGAATGGATGATTTAGATATGCAGATTGACCTTTCGTTTACCAATTTTTTGTGTGGATATTATTAATTGAAAGGTTAAATTAACGATCCTTCAAATAATATAATAGACGTGAAATAAATTTAGATATGATTGATCGGCATATTAATGATGCGTTTGAAATATACCATTATTCTTGGTGTGTTATTGTCCAGAAATGAAACAGTTTTCGAGGCGAAATGTTGAGTATGTATTTTAAAGGTAAATGTAAGTATTCCAATTAATCTGATACCTGATGACGAACGATTACTTTCACATTCTTTTTGATTTGTAAACTTTATCTTGCATATTCACGTAAATTTATACTAGTTGTTGAATTAATTGGGTGAATATAATTTATTTTTTCGTCTGATTTTGGTATTTTTTTGGTCCTGAAATAGTTTCTGCATATACTTGCTTTTCTTCAACTTACATAATGACATTGGGAAAATGTAATTTTTGGTTTTAGCAAGAATAATCAAAAATCTAAAGGAGACTTGCATATTATTATGGAAATAAGGCCAATAACTCAGATATTAGAATACTTTAACTATTAATTATGAAATAAATAATTATTAAGTCCTTGTAATCGAATAAATCGCAGTGCTTGACGAAGGGTTGAATACTTATTTCTGCAATCAATCATTTTATTGAGATGTTTGAATGCTACTTGAATTTATTGAGATTGTTTGGACAGTTTTTAGAAATTTAAAAAAACGCAATGAATACTACTTGAAACAATGATTTGATATAATTATACTATTTAACAGTAAACATGGAAATATTATATATGTTATAGCTTTTATTCATTTCTTTTTCTTATTCGCTAAAAATTTCGAGAAACAATGTAGCCAATTATTGAAAAAAAAAAATATGATTCGAACGAAGTTGTTTTTTGTGCTTATGAGACATAGGGTTAAATTAGATATTTGCACCTTTTTTTTCAGAAATGAAAGTAGTCCGTTACAAGTTATGACGAAATTTTGCCACCTTCGAAAAACAAAGAAAATATAAATTAAATTAAAAGTTTTCATTAATCATCAATTGAAGTATATTTAGTTTTAATTTTTTAATGCCATAAACGTTGTTGAAACTAATTAAAATCGATTTTACTACAGCAGATTTTCTTAGAAATTTTAAAGAATACGAAAGAGAAAGCAGGCACTTGGGGACACTAATACCGGTTTACATGACTTTAAGTCACGATTCATTGTTTAAAAATTCTTGGTTATTTTATAATTTAATGCACCTCAGGGAATGCATTTTCGAAGTATCCATGATAATCCATTTTACTTAATATACAAATCAAAAATTACTTTTTTACTTTTATGTATTTATTATTTTTAAAATCAAATATAAATGAATGTATACAACCGATATGGCAAGAATTGAATCATGAAAGCACTCAAAATGGCAACGCGGTTTCGTGACATTGTTCATAACGCTGAAAATACATGATGCCTCATTGATGTTGATAAAGTTGTAATTATTCTATAATGAATCAAACTCATTGGAGCCTGATGAATTGTTTAAGGGAAAGATGAAATGCAAGAGTTCCATGTTCTTTAAATAACGGTTTATCTTCTGAACAAATTTTAGAAATCAACTGCCTACCGCATTTCTGAAGTAGATTGCGTGTATTATAAAAAATATTCATCCTTTGAATTTGAAAAATTTATTAACTTCTTTTTGTTTTAAGATACATTTCAACGTAATCGTACGAAATTAATTTTATATGAACTGTGCTTCCCTAACTGTTAATGCTACATGTTTAGCAAAAGTGCGAACAGAGATGATAGATTTCATTGCACAAACATTGCTTTGAGAAAAAAAATTAAACTTCGAAATTCTAGAGGGGATACGATTTTCTATTCTTATTCCAATGTATTAAATTAGACATTCTTTTCAGCACACAATGCGAAAAACATCTATAGTGAATGCCATTCATGTCCTCTGCACATTTTACATTGTTTAATCAAATAAGCTAGAATCCAAAAGAAGTGTCGATTTAATGAACGAGTATTATCCTTCGAAGACTTTCTCTCATACTCCGAAATTAAAATATTCTTCTTCTCTCATCATATAAAAAATGTGGACCCTCAGCAAGACCGTGAACATTACGAAAATTCTGATATATCATTTTCAATTTTGCAAATGAGGATTTTGAGATTTGTATTATATTAAAAAAAACAAATTTGAATTTTGAAAGCTTTTTTTTTCAGCCGATTCAAATCAAAATTAGATATAAAACTACAAATTACGAAATTTAATTTATATAATACAAAATGATACCAAATTTAATTTATATAAATCATTATATTTTCGAGTTATCGTATGCAAAGGCACAAAGCAATAAATTATTAACCCGCTGACTGAGATTTGGTTCAAAATCTGATATTAATCTACTCTAGAGATAGTAGTTATTTACCTAGTTATTTAAGTAAAGTAAATATTGTGTCTCCTTGCTCAGAAAATTTCTTCTTAATGGTTTCGAATAAAATTCAATATACATCTGCAAATTTTATGTTTAGATCACATACCAAATTTCACCCGACTCACTAGAAGCTTTTTTGTATTCACTGAAAGACATAATGCCGAAAATGCATTCTTTGGACTCGGGAGATCTCAAACGTGATATTCATCAAAATCTCGAGTCTGAGCATTTTGTTCATAACAGCTTCTCTTTATGTGCGTGAAAAGCAAAAGCGGAAATTAGTTTTTTATAACAGATGCAAATAATTAGATTAAAATCATATTGTAACATTTAAAAAGAATGCATCTTTCAAAAATAAAAATCCCTGAAAATGTGAGCTCAAAAGTATTCAATGGGTATTTTAATGACTCTATGGTGTAGTGTTATTCCAAATTAGATGATAAAAAATACCTTAACGCTTTATTTTTCCTGTATAAGATCGTCTGTGATCTCACCAGTGTCGGATAAGACACTTTTGTGTTACTTTAACATCAGATAAACTTTAGTTTAAAATGATCCTTTTCATGCATATCTCTTAAATGTACTTTTTTAGACATATCAAATCTTAAATATCATCACTCATACTATAATTGCTCAGGCAATCAAAATTTTGTATGATTTATGTTTCGTATTTCCTTTGGAATAATTACTTACAGACAATAGCAATAACGTATTAAATATTTCCATGGGTGAACGGAGTCTTTTTCATGAGCCAAATCGAAGAATTGACAACTATTCGGGTTTTGCAATGCAATAGTTGTAATGCGTTCAGCTGTTGATATCTGCATTTAATGATAATTTTAATTCTGAATAAAAATTGAAATATATAATTATGAACTCTGAACTCTTTCTCTGAAACGAAATTAGAAAAAGAATAGAAATGTTTATAACACTTTAGGGCCAACATTTCAAATTCATTTGGAAATCAAAAACTTGGGAGCCTTTTTCCAGGTATTAAATTTTTAAAAACTATTCTGGAATGCATCTAAAAAGAATTAAAAACACTTGATATATGCAAAATAAGTGATTTTTATTGATGAAACGAAAGGGATAAACTAAATTTTTCAAAACATTTGAATCCACAGCTAAATAAAGAATATTCACTGAAATACAAATATTGAAAATGCTCCACCTTTTTTAAAATTATTTGTTTTAAACTGTGATTGTAACCTGTATATTCGAAATTTCTTAGCAACTTATGAAACAAAAATGTACCCTTCAGGTTTTCGTTTCTATTACTAGAAAGACATCACATTTTATAATCAATTTAAATATCCTAACGCTCACATTAATCATCTTGATGACTTTCGCTCATTATTCTTTAACTCTTTACGCTCGAGAACTTTTCCGATCCCGTTGTAGCAACAAAATAAGCGGGGGCGGGAAGTCCTTTCTGGAGTGCAAAAGGCAAATGTGTATAACATTAAAATTAATGTGATTAATTTTATAAAGAACCCTGGAATATACGTAAACAACTCTTCAATTATTTTACTGATAAGCTTCAGTGTTTCTAATGTGAGTACAAATTAATTTATAACGGGAATTAATTTTAATTTTATAGATTTGAGAGAGTTTTTAAGATGTAAATTAGTTTAATCATATTTGATTAATTTGCTATCTCAATATTGAGATAGTATCTCTAAATATGAATGGCGCCATATAGCACTATAAAAATATATACGTACATTGATTTACATATTTGACAGAAGTTTTCATTTCCACTGGCACAGCCATTCTGGTTTGCTACAACTACATATAATTCTGTTATTTCAGTTGCCCAAGACGATTTGAATTCTCAAGGAGATATTAGATAACCTTTCTTATTAGAGAACATCTTATTCCCACTCATGTTTTACTCGATTCCTATAAATACCATATTTTGAAATATTTACTTTCTTATATATTTTTTTAATTATGTTCCAAACGCACTAATTTTAAAGTTACAATTTTCTTTCCACATTCATATTTCGCGATATATCAAAACATTATCTAATATTTGAATTATAACGCACTTTAATTTAAATTTTAACGCATTGGGGAGAGATGCATTACATTTCTTGACAAGCAAAGGAATTTTTTTTCTGTTGTAAACAAAAACGCTAATTAAAAAAAGTATAAATTCAAATACTATCAATCCACCACTGCATTACCATCTTAGAAAAGCTAACTATAAAAAAGGTTTCAACAATTTGAAATAAATCCATATTCTCAAGTTACTGAGAATATATGTATTAAAAGTAAATTTAAGAAAGAAATACATGCCTTATGAACTGGATTTACTTTGGAATTCTTTAAGAAAAATCGAAGAATGAATGTACATTCTGTATACATTTAACTCTTCTTAAATTCAGTAAGTTGTTCAGTATTTGTTGCATAAAAACAAGGAAACGAATGTTTTATTTTTATCACAAAATCAGCTAATTATGCGTTCATTTTTATCACAAGTGTATATATTAGCTAACAGCTGATGTTTTATGGGATTTTCTGCTTATATAGTAATTATTAATGTATACGAAGTCAAGATAGTTTTAAATAATATCATTTTCAATGAAGTTCTTATTTATTCAGACAAATAAAGGTAATTAAAATAAAAATTTCAGAAGATCCGAGGTTTGCAATAAATTTATGCATTTTTACTTTCGATTTATGCAATTTAAATACAATGAAAATACCACTCTTGATTTCGTTTTAAAATAAAAATCGTGTAAATAATCTTATGATTTATATCGTAAAAAAAATATTTATTTCTATTTTTCGAAGATTTCGAACGTCGAGGATGAAAATTTCATAAAGCATACAAAAATTGATTTATTTATATTATGAATATTTTAAACTTCAATAAAAAAGTAGAAAAATGAAGTAAGCTAGATGTCATGACGGGAAATGCATCTAATATGCCTATGAAGTATTAAAATTAAATATTGACTTTACCATTTAATTGAATTTTTGGGATATTAATATGTTTATTTTGAACCTCGATATTGAATTCCTATGTATTGATTGGTTTTCAATCGGAATTTTAAGAACCGCTAACATTTTTCACTTAAGATTTTCCGGGAAATATAAACATGTTTGAAATATGTTTCATGTTCGAAAATATGGAATTAAATAATAAATTGTACACTCACTTCGAAGTGAGCAAAATATTAGAAATTTTGAACAAATACACATTTTTTGTGACAATGCATAAAATTTTGATATTTCTAGAATTAATTATTAATTAGAAGAATAAATAAATTAAAATTTTGGATCCATTCTAGAAAGAATATCTGCACAGTAATCCAGAAAACAATATCTATGTCATATTATATTACAGAGTGATAGATATTGTAAATCGAAAGTAATTTGTAAAATGGTGATTTCAATACTCAAAAATAATTCCATTTTACTCTTTGCCCGATTTAGATTGAACTTGCCAATATTTGATAAATTGATAAAATCTTTGAAGTTAATTTTCAGTTTCAGTGTGCGATTTCTCATACTGCTTGCATTTAAATGCTTTTTAAATCCTTGCACCATTGAACATGTCCAAAAACCCCGCGTTTAGATAGATTTTCTTAAATAAAAAAACAAAATTTTTAAAAATTTTATAACGAAAAAAATTTTTAAAAATGGAATTTAAACCTTTGTTTTATATCGCTTTATAATACTTCAAAGCATTCTACAAAGTTTGAAACACTTTAAATACGCTGCAACACTTATTTTGTTTATTTAAACATTGCACATAACAATATAGAACCCTTTTAGATTGTTATTGCAAATCATATGTTAGAGTTTCGCAATATTTTTTGAAATATACACTTTTCATGGCGAATCCTAACTTATTAACAAGCAATACCATCTGTTCTTGCTAAGATGGATTAAAATTGCAAAGAGTTCTACAGACATGCATTATATTATTAATTTAAATTGAACAGATATTTTAGATTTTATGAGCATTGACAAGGTTTGCAATATAATTGTAGCATCATATTATAAAGAGTTAAAAGAAGTATTTTGAGGTTTAGATTTACGCTACTTCAGTGAGTAGCAAAAACCTTATTTTGTTTAAAAAAATTAACGAGTGGTTATTTTTATTCAAAATAAATAAAAAAATTCTCCGGGATAATATCATCTGCCAATGATTCGGGAAATGGTGAAGAAAGAGAATAAGTTTCCGATTACATTTAAAAGTAACCTATAAAGTCCTATCATTTTCATTTAAACCATTTATCGTGCATGTTATGAATACAAAACAATTAAAGGGAAAAAAGTAGTAAATTGTTTAACAGCTCTTTCATTATTTATTTTTAAATAAATGACATGTTAAGGAAAACACTCAAATAACAAAAGGAGTGCTTAACTAACTGAAATGCTTTCTTCACAGAAATATATTCTAAACAATCGAACAAAGCCTGATAATGTGATTTGATGCTCATATTTGATAATGCCTGACACTAGCAAATGCAAGAAGATGTCCATACGAAAGAAAAGGGTCTTGAAATTTCTTTTTAGTGAAACTACTATTTTTTTAATATTATAGAGGCAAAACTATGAAATACAAAAGAAAACATCCTATAAATAAGGTTTAAGACGATTTTAAAAACGGAACATCTCATACTATAAAACGATATTGTACGAGCTACCTAGCGATTCAAATTTCAGTGCCGAAAATGGTATCAGAAATTTGCTTGAAAAAGAACTAAAATAGTATCCTTTTTTTGTTTTTTCCAAATTATTATAGCTGTATCATTGTAAAAGTGAAATATCTAATAGCTCGAGTATGGTTCTGTACTAATTAATTGTACACCATCTTCCAGATCGAACGATAAAGCCTATATATTTTATTTGAAGTGCATTTGAGACTATTATTATTATTAAGAAAAAGATAAGATATCCAGAAATAGTAACTGATGTACTAACAAAGATCACACGTAACTATCAATGTAAAAATTTCGAATCATTTTAGAATTTGTTTTTTTTCTTTCAATATCATGAAATATTTCAATATCATGAAACACTTTCATTGTGAATATTAACCATGTCCAAAAATTGTACAGGATTTTGTTATTATACTGAATTATTTTTCTATATCTTTCATGGCGCATAATTTTGCTCTTCATGCTATTATTCCACTGTGAATAAACATTCTTTTTTTAGTAATAACTGATAGTAACTGATTTTTTTTCAATTTACATAATTCTCTAACTAAGAGCTCTTCGTTGCCTTTTACATTGATACCAAGCTGATACTTTATTCCAAAAAAATTTTTTTTCAGTATCCAAGAACATCTTAAAATTTGCAAATATTTTGCTAAAATCCGTGTTGATCTACATAAATGAACTGTTGCATAGGCATTTCTTGGAAACAAATGAACAGAAGAAGGCTGAATTTAAAAATTCCATCATGAAAGCAAAAGGCTCAGTTTACAGTAGAAGTTACCACTCATTAAAACATCCTTTCGTACAATATTATATGGACGAAAAAATGCATTCTTCAGCAAAATGAGACATCATCTTCGTCATCATAAAGCTATATCGTGTAACCAAGACAAACTTTATACAGAAGACTGAATGATTATAAACCATATTCTCCAAAGAACTACGTATCAGCAAAAGTAAAATTAAACTAATTGACATTTTTAAAGGTCCTAATCAATATAATTCTAAGATCCCAGGGCTGATTTCATGTAAACTTTTAAAAAAAATCCTGGTTTAATTTTTTCCACTCTTCACTGAACACTGAAGTGAAAAATGTTAAACGAGACTTGCATTCAAACCAAACAAACCATCATCCTTCCTACTCACAGTCGATCCCAAATTTCAACTGTGAAGATCCTGCCATCACATCTGAGCAAATTGCCCCATTCAACTAAAACAAAAAATAAGAAGGGCTCTTGTATCGATAATACAATTCATTGTCTCTCCATGCGAGCTACACGACATCCGGCCAAAAAATCACCATATTACAATTGTATTTATCGAATCATTTGACATTGTATACGTATCCACTATTCGTAATAATTTAGACAACCTAAATTTAAAACACTGAAATGCTGGAGGACATATTAACAGCCTTAATACAAACGGGTCAAGGACAAACAGAATGGAACTTCCTCTAATAGTTTAAAGGAAAACTATTCCAGTATCTCACGGCCAATAAATCTTCTCTCATGCATTTGTGATTAAATGAGAGATTATGAGAATTGTATGTAGAAATTACTGAAAGATCTGATCCAAACGATCTGATCTGTACACCAAATTCTTTATATTCTCTCTAACGAATAGGCGAAGTGAGATTTTCGGCAACGCAACTGTCACCGTCTCGCTTCGTCAGTATCGTTATTTTGCAAAATCAAGCAAATTTGCAAATCAAAGTTACACAGGATAACGTATCAGAGAACCCTATTGTCTATTTATAATAACAAACATTTTTCAAATATTATTGGTCCTGATTTAAATAGTTTTGTGAACCTTGATGATAACTGCATCTATGAATTTGATTACTAGACATGTCTTTGTTAAAGGAAGAATGTTCTTTTTTTCCATATCTACATACAAATGTTCCTCTCTAGATTAGTTTAATGTAGTTATATTAAGGTAACTTTGACAGCGACTCTAGAGCCCTTTTAGAAAAAACCTCAACATATTTTTTACGACCGATTCTATCCACATAAAAGGTAAGACGTTTCATCGAAGACATCAGATTTAAAGCACGCCAAGTCCGAATATATAATAAGTGGATTTGGGGTGAACCTGAAACTGGCTACACAGACATTGGGAAAAGTTGTCTCAATAATTCTATTATCAGTTCGTTTGTTAATTTATAAGATTCTGCACACCTGTGCACGATTCACATAAGTTCAAAGAATTATCTGAAAATTCTCAGCAAAGGTTTTTTTTTTCTTTTTTTAAATATCTTGGCTTTTTTTTTAAATCTTTTATTCATCCACTTATTTCAAATTTAAAGCGCTCTTACAGGCCCATTGATTCTATATTTGTATTTATTCCTCAGAATATCAATACTATTATTGATTTTTTTTTTTTTACTATGGGTATTTGTATGTATTATGTCCAAGCCAAAAGCCATATAAATGGCGAATCACAAAGCAAGATAAAAGAAAATGAATTATGGTATCAACACACAAATGGCTCCTCCATATTTCTTCTGAGAGAAAAAAAAATGTTTTTTTGTTTAAGTTGCAGTTTATTATGGAAAGTATGAGGTCACGACTGTGATGCTGTGTGTTTTTTGAGGCAGATTCATCCATGGAGAAATCAAAGTCAGTTTATTATATTGCACAAAAATATGAAATTCAAATGCAGGAAAACGTCAAGCATGTATGACGACATTACTTTTTTATCAACATATTCTCAAGATGTGTAAAGTGAAATCTTAAGTTAGGGTATTTGATAGATTCACCCTTAAACATTTGCGAATGAACTGATGTCAACCTGTTAAGCGTGTATGTTGAAACTAGTTTTTGTCAAAATATTCTGACCAAGATGTTTAAAGTATAATGTGAAATCTTAAGTTAGGGTTCAATACAGATACACTATTAAACATTTTCGGAAGAAATGATGTTAACCCAATTCAATTTTCTGAATAAAAAATGAAATTATTATTATTTATTTTTATTTTTTAATATTTTATTTATTAACCCATTATTTAGACTAAATAATCTGACCAGGAAATTGCACATCTCATTTATGTATCTCAAAAGCAACACAAATAACAATATCAGCTGATCCATTCTTATAACATTCTTTCATAAAATCCACACTTAAATAGCAAAAACCAAGTCCATCATCCATTTCGGTACGCATTTTTTGGTTTCCTCTATGTGTTTTTTGTTTGAAAGAATCATTCAACATGCATTACAGTTTTTTTTATTTTCTCACTGTCTGAGAATTTAGAATGTTCAAAACCGTACAACAGACATTTTAGGCCTACATTTCCAAAGAATATAAAATGTCAAACACAATTGCAATAATACAAAGCCTTCCTTTTTGTTTTCACCCCCGAAGATGAAGCATACTGTAGAGTGACAATAGTGGGTTTAAATAACCATTTATGAAACAGCCTATTTTCAAAATGGATTTCAAGACAATCTGACTCACAACAAGGATTACAACCCAGAGAATTGATACAGTATATCCATGATTGACTCTTAGGAGTGTTACAATAACGGAAGTACTTGTCTTTCCTCGCTAAATGCCTCCATGTCTCCTAACTACAATATGATAGGAAAACTCGACATTCATTTATCCGCACTCAATTCTGTTCTTCTAGATTAGTTTCAATTCAGTTATACTAACCTCCCGTTTTAAAGCAAAACTAGGGATATTTTGAGACAGACTTCGTAATTTCAGATTGTGAGGACGGCACCTGATCTGGCACCCCTTCTCTAAACTTCCACACCACACCAGTGGTAGTACGTTTGGCCCAAACTGATTTCACGTGCAACAAGACGGTTCCTCGGTTAAATCGAGTATAGAACCTGAAGCCCTCTGGCTCCAATGACAAAACCTTACCACCAGGCCATCACAACCCGTGGATCTACTAGAAAAATAGCATAATGCAGAATGTGTGAGCGCACAACATATAAAAGAAAAAAAAACTGAAATGATGGCGGATTCTGTCCCTAGCCAATGTTACTTTCAAAATATCAACTCTATCGTCAATAAAAATCACCACATTTTCTTGAACTACTGCAGGATAAAAACTCGACTCACAGAGACCATACTGGCAACGAGGCTTCAGACACCTTGGTGAAGTAAACAATTATAACTGGAACATACATCTATAAATATCCCAGTGTTCCAAGGAGACACCTAAGAGAAAAGCACATTAACAACAAAACTATGATCGAAGATTTGTTAGAAGTCTTTCATTTGGTACCCTGGAATCGGAACGAAAAACTATTTCACATTAGGAAATGGTCATTTTCTTCCGAAGGTTCAACTTAAATAATCACGTCATCGACAGCTCCAAAGAATGAGGAAATCCTCTTAGTTTGACAAGAACCAGCTAGTGAATCATTTCCTTTCATACCATCAAGCCAGCACGGCACCTTCAACGGTTTTGAGCGGGGTGAAATAGTGATGAATAGCATTCAATCTACGACTAAAATTCGAATATGAATCCATTTCTTGCAGGAAAAAGATTTAATATGTATTGAATGAATCATTTATCATTTGATTTTGTGATTTTTTTGCATTTTATTTTGTAGTTTAAAATTCTTTTTAATTTCCATGTATAATCATTTTCCTTATTGCTTGACAAGTTTTCAAATTCTGTCAAAATTATAAAGCGTATCAAATCACTTTGCACGAGTATATGTTATTCTCTTGTTAGCTCATGTATTTGTCTTATAAGGTTAAAATTATTGTTTGTTAATTAACACTAATGTTTGTATTTTATAATTCTGAAACAATATGCTTCCTGGAAAAAATATTCCATATTCACTATTTTATTTACGGATTTAATAATCTAACCCAGAATTATTATAATTCAAGTGAATGCAACTTTCCCATTGCACAGACATCGCATAGAATGCTATATATTTTTTTATTTGAGCTCAAATACTTATTAGCAGGACCGGTGGAGGTGGGGGGGGTGCAGTGAACAGGTGATGTAGCCTTTAGGCATTCATCTAAATTTTCATTCATACATTTCCTGTCATTTGACATAGAAAAAATAAGGTGCCATATTCGAGAGCATTTGGTAGTTTTTTTATATATATATAGAGAGAGAGAGAGACAGAATGAATATATGAGATTTATGGCTCCCAACCCAAAAGATTATTCAAAGAAAATCTTGAATATCAAATATTCATTCAAAGAAGAGAAAACCAAAACGTTTTTCCATAGTTGAAGGCAACATTTTACTTTGCTGGAATAACTGGCGGAATAAAATGAATTCTATGCCATCATGCAATTCCTTTGAATAAAATAGCCTCAACATCAAGCATTCTTTTTAGTCCAATGTAATATTCATTTAGGAATATTAATAACTACTTATATATGGATTTTGGGAACTGAAGTCATTTTAATAAGCATTATTATAATTACTCTTTCAATCAGCATTTAACATAAGATTTGAGCAACAACAAAAAAGTAGGCTTTAAATCTGTAAAAAAATTGTGTTTTCAAATCAGACAGGAAACATGAAACGTACATCGAAATAATCAAAATCTGACTTTCATTTCTTGGTGCATTACATAGTGCACTGAAAGAATGGATGCAGTTTTCTTAAGCTGTTTTGGAAATTGTTTTTAATGAAAATGAGACAATGGAACTATCAGATTTGGTATCATATTATCATTTTTCTCTAAACTTTATTGAATGTGCAATTTAGAATTGGATAAAAAGTGGAACATTGAATAGAATATATTCAAATCCGAAAATCCAAATTCCATTGAGAGAGTTTCAAGTTTCTTTCAGAACACATGCAACGCTTTAAAATTATGTTTCCCCTCTTTTAATGTGCGAGTAAAGTCTGAGTAAATGCTTTAATGGTATAAAATTCATGATGAATTTCTATCATAATAAGTTTCCTTTCAAGACATAATTTATTTTTCTATATTTGCCTTTTTAGAAATTTTCGAATTGCACAATTATTTGACATAGTGAGAGAATCTATCAAGTGGAAGCGATATTTTATGTAACATTTCATTACTCAAATTGTCAATACTTAAATGAATATTAAATAACAAGCCGAATTAAAGCTGCAATCCTTTCCATAAAAGGATAGCTAATTGAGTGTTCTTCAAATAATTGAAGTACTGAAAATGTTTGTTTAATGTGAACAAGACATTTATCATCTTGTATCTGTAATGAATATCAGATAAGAAAAAGCTATCTAACTGTCAATGAATCATTTGAAAAGCAAATTAACTTTGATTCAATTGAAAAATTATCGAAAGAAATTTTTACAGTTAAAAAGAATTTCATGAAAACATCGTTTTTTATGATTAAAACGCGTGAAAGTATGCACGTCGTTTTATCATGTTTAAATATACACTGCAGAGAAAAAAAAGAAGTTTTTTAAAAAAATTCTAAATTTAGACATTTTAAATGTAAATGACAAAGACAAATCTGTGATATAATGTTATGATCTAAAGTCCATATTTAAAAATAATTAGTGTTAACCATATGACTTTTCAAAAAAAATAATTCTAGAATAATTAATTTAGTACTAAAATGTCTGAGACGCTATAGCTATAGGAAATAATTTTCGACATTGAAGTTTGTTTACTGGTCGCTGAAACCAGTCTAACAACATGAAAACATCAGCGCTCGAATCTGCAAAGATATCACATTTTAATATTAATTATCTTGTAAATTAGAAATCGCACATATTTAATAAAACAATATGGGTGCCTTCTTCTCGCTTTATCAAACTTTATTTTATGTGAATAGCGAATTTTGCTACCTAAGAAACTGACCCACTCTAAAATAGTTTTTGAATTAGTTTGTATGGATTTTTATCAATTAAATGGAATAGCTCCCATATTTTCAATTTACTTTAGGAATATAACTGCAAACAGAAGCAATACCTAAACTTATCAAAACAAATCATTTGTTCGGGAATTTCGATTTCAATCTTAATGTTTCTTTTGAAACGGCATTAAATATTCAGTTACTATAATAATTTCATTTAGAAACGAGGACTAGTAAATTTGTTTTTAAATAATTTTAATCGACAAATCGCAGTTTTGCAGTGAACTGAGTATCTAATCAAGGGTAAGGTAGAAATTTAAATGGGCAATGCTTTATTGTTATTCAATTCTAGTTAAAATATTGTAATTTAGGAACACATTGTTTAATTTTCAATCATGCGTTAAAGATCTGTGGATTGGAATAAATAACGATTTCTAATAAAATCATGGTGTCTGTTAAGAATTTAAATTCATTCGACATAAAACCGAATGATTTAATCATTTTTCATTTTTAAAGCAATATTTATTTTCGATTAGAAGACTCATTCAAGATGCCCCGAGAGCACTAGTTTCATCATAAACTTCATCATACTAATTAATCAATCGATTAAATTTTTTAATGAATTTAAATACTTTTAGATTTATAATGGATTTAAATGATATTTTTTTTTAAAAAAAAGAGCTCTAGATAAATCCCAGGTTGCTCAAGATAATTATTTACATCCTTGTCAATTAAAACTATGTCAAAATTATAGATAGATTATAAGCCTCCAAATAATTCTTTAAAATTTATAATACAAAGAATTCGTTCTTTTCAAAATAAACAATTGTATTATTATCTGAAGTTATTAGCATTACCTTATAATCATGCTCAATGACAAAGAACAATTAGAAAATTATTATTATTACTAATATTTTAAAAAAAGAGACAGATAGTGCTTTTTATAAATAATAATTCAGAAATAAGGATAATATGTCTTATAATGTTATACAAAGCACCCAAATGCACTACAACCATCAACATTTTCTTTTCCAAGACTTTTTAAAACTTGAAAATCAAGTATTTACATAAATCTATCATATAAAATATTTCACATTTTATATAAAACACAAATATTGCAATATCTTTTCACTAGAGTGATGGTAAACTATAATATATAAGGATACTATGTCAAAGCAAGTTTAAATCAAAGCATTATTTAAAACAAACATAGAGCATGCTTATTTGAAAGGGGGATTTAAATTTTTTTAACCCTTTTTTTTTCTTTTTTCTTCACCTTTTTTCTTTTTCCTTCTTTTTTCAATATTTTTTTTTCTTTCCTTTTTTTAATTTTTTTTCTTTTTTTCTTTAAATATTTTTTCTTTTTTTTCTTTTTAACATTTTTTCTTCTTCTTTTTAACATTTTTTTCTTCTTTTTAATATATTTTTTTCTTTTTTAATATTTTCTTTTTTTTCTTTATTAATATTTTTTTCTTTTCTATATTTTTTCAGTTTTTTTTTAAATTTTTTTATATTCCCCTTTTAAAAACAAATTAATCAAGAAACATGCAGCAAACATATAGCAGGTAAAACTGCATAAAAATTATAAATTATTTTAACAAAAAAAAAATACTTGTAACTTTTCTACATGGAATTAAAATTTTAACAGAGATAGAAGTCACATACATATTTTAACACAGATAGGAGCGACATACATGCGCTAAAATATTTTGTTATATAATTTATTAAAAATTTAACAACACATTTTACTTAAACATTTAATCAAAATTATTTTTTAATACTGAGACTCCAACAATGTTCTTGATTCTCAAAATCTGAAATTCAATGCGCTAAAAATTTTCTAGTTCAAAAAATATTGCTATTATAATTTAAAGATTTTTTTCTGATTCATTTAGCGGAGTTTTAGTTTTTAATTCTTTAAAATATTAAAAATAAAACTGTTTCAATCATAACCAACTACTCAGGACTGATCATCATATAAAAACATAGAATTTTTATTTTTAGTTTCGTAAGATGACTGAATTTAAAGCACCGTTTAAATATTCGAACAATATTTGTTCAGATTTAACCATCTGAACATTTTATCTATGATACTACTTGAATAAACTTTAATATATTCTAAATAATATTATATTTAATTTAATTTAATTTAATCGAAACATAATCAAACTGGCTTTAAAATAAAAAAATGGTTGAAATATTACTTTCTTACAAATTCTTGAACCGATCTGTAGATGAACGGTGATCCGTGACAAGTTTGACCGAAAAAAAATCTCGAAATTGTATTTTAAACAGAACACAGGCTCAAACCCAATGCTTTATTTCTTTGCTGTTTTAAAGGCTGTTTGTTTAAAAAGAGTTTAAGCTTTTCCTTGGACAACTCCATTGGATTAAAAAATATGAGTACATATATATGTATATATATATAGTTAATTTTATTTAGATATTTTCATAACTCTTTTTATTTCATGGGTATAATTTTATAACTGGTTAGCCGTTCATATCCTAAAATAAATAATTTTTATACCCATTCTCGTACCGTTGAATTTCTAAATGAAAATACGCTATTTGAATATTTTCAAGTTTTATTTGTCAATGATTCGTTCAATTTGATTAAATTAGGTTTCCACTGGTAGCTTGATCTAGTAATAAGTTTTTAATATTTCATTGATTTCATAATTCTGCAGTAGTAATAAGGCTTAATTACTGGCTACAAAAGTTTTTTTTAAAGTTTAATTATTACTTATTATTTATATTTTATATATAATTTATTTATTATTATAAGAAAAATATTTTTAATAATTTAAATTATTTTTTTAATAATAATAAATAATTTTTTATATAGAAAGTAATTCCATGTAATTCTTCTTTACAGCAGTAATAAATGTATTTATTAAATATGTTTATTCAAAATTAATTTAACAATATAATAATTGATAATTAAATTATTTAAAACCTGATACTATTATTGAAAGATGCAACTTCATAATGGAGATCTACGATTTGACTCAGACTAGTTTCATGTTTAGGAAGACGAGAAGGCTATTTTTCTTTCATTTCTTCTTTTGATCTTATGAATACGGCATTTTATTTAAAGGATTTTTCTTTAGGACCTTTCTGTTGGAAAAGAAGCAATATATCTTTCTCCTTGGAGGAAATTACTAAGAAAGTGTAAGAAAATTCTATGCACAGTTAATTTCTGAATAAATAGGCTATTTTCCATCTCATTTCAGAGTGGCTCAATTCTTGACAATTATGTAAATGTATAATTTGGATTTGTAAATATCTGCTACAATTAGATATCTATCTATATTATTATTTATTCCTCGGATTTTCGACAACTACCGACACTAAAAATCACGGGATTGATGAATTGCTGATAACAAAGTAAATTTCTTTCATTCCGTCTTTCTCAATTTTTTTTTTTTAATTACTCGAGAAGACATACAATGCTTCCGAAATGAAGAAACTTTCACATAAAATCGGTGATAGGAAGAAAAATATTTTTATATATATATATTTGCTTGGAAGTCAATCCAGTAGACATTTAGTCCATAGTTCAAAGGTCCACGGAAGTACCGGGACATACTGTGGTTGTTTCTTCTCCCGATGAAACTTTGATTGGTGTTGGTGTATATCACCGAACTAGAAATAACTGGATGCTTGAAATGAATGATTTTTTAGTCAGTCCAGCAGCACAACAAACAGAATTGCTTGATGTCTAATGCATTCTTTTCAGAATGCATGTTTCCATTTTTAGTATTGAAGTTTAGAGTATTGATTACTGGGTAAAAGGAAGGAAATATATCTTTCCTTCCTTTTTTTATCTTTTTTTTTGCTTGGAAGTCAATCTAGTAGACATTTAGTCCATATTTCAAAAGTCCAGGGAAGTACCGGGACGTACTATGGTTGTTTCTTCTCCCAAAGAAACTTTGAATGGAGTTAGTGTATATCACCGAACTGCAAATAACTGGATGCTTTAAATGAAAGTAATTTTTAGTCAGTCCAGCAGCACAAGAAGCAGACAGAACTACTAGAAGTCTAATGCATTCTTTTAAGAATGCATGTTTCCATTTTCCATTTTGAAGGGCAGAGTATTGATTAGTCGGTGATGGCAAAAAAATATCTTTCCTTCTTTTTCTAATGTTTGGAAGTCAATCCAGTAGATATTTGGTCCATAGTTCAAAGATCCAGGGAAGTACCGGGACGTACTGTGGTTTTCTCTTCCCCCAAAGAAACTTTGAAGGGAGTTGGTGTATATCACCGAACTAGAAATAACTGGATGCTTGAAATGAAAGATTTTTTAGTCAGTCCAGCAGCACAACAAGCAGATAGTACTTCTTAATGTGTAATGCATTTTTTAAGAATACTTATTTCCATTTTTAATACTGAAGTGCGAATATTGATTACTGGGTAATAGAAATTAAAATATCTTTCCGTCTTTTTTTTTTCTTTTTTGTTTGTAAGTCAATGCAGTAGACATTTAGTCCATAGTTCAAAGATCCACGGAAGTACCGGGACATACTGTGGTTGTTCCTTCTCCCGAAGAAACTTTGAATGGTGTTGGCGTATATCACCGAACTAGAAATAACTGGATGCTTGAAATGAAAGATTTTTTAGACATTCCAGCAACACAACAAGCAGATAAGAAATGCTTGATGTCTAATGTATTCTTTTAAGAATGCATGTTTCTTTTTTTAATATTGAAGTGGAGAATATTGATTACTGGGTAATAAGCAGAAAAATATCTATCCGTCTTTTTTTTTTGTTTGTTTGGAAGTCAATGCAGTAGACATTTAGTCCATAGTTCAAAGGTCCAAGGAAGTACCGGGACGTACTGTGGTTGTTTCTTTTTCCGAAGAAACTTTGAATGCAGTTAGTGTATATCACCGAACTGCAAATAACTGGATGCTTGAAATGAATGATTTTTTAGTCAGTCCAGCAGCAGAACAAATAGAATTGCTTGATGTCTAATGCATTCTTTTAAGAATGCATGTTTTCATGTTTAGTATTGAAGTCCAGAGTATTTATTACTGGGTTATATAAAGGAAAATATCTTTCCTTTTTTTCTTTTTTTTTCTTTGAAGTCAATGCAGTAAACATTAAGTTCATAGTTCAAAGATCCAGGGAAGTACCGGGACGTACTGTGGTTGTTTCTTCTCCCAAAGAATCTTTGAATGCAGTTGGTGTATATCACCGAACTAGAAATAACTAGATGCTTGAAATGAAAGTTTTTTTACTCAGTCCAGCAGCACAACAAGTAAATAGAATTGATTCATGTTTAATGCATTCTTTTCAGAATGCATGTTTTCATTTTTAATATTGAAGTGCAGAGTATTGATTACTTGGTTATAGGAAGGACAATATCTTTCCCTTTTTGTCTTCTTTTTTGTTTGGAAGTCAATGCAGTAAATATTTAGTCCATAGTTCAAAGTTCCAGGGAAGTACCGGGACGTACTGTGGTTGTTTCTTCTCCCAAAGAATCTTTGAATGCAGTTGGTGTATATCACCGAACTAGAAATAACTAGATGCTTGAAATGAAAGTTTTTTTACTCAGTCCAGCAGCACAACAAGCAGAGAGAAATGCTTGATGTTTAATGCATTCTTTTAAGAATGCATGTTTTCATTTTTAATATTGAAGTGCAGAGTATTGATTACTGGGTTATAGGAAGCACAATATCTTTCCCTTTTTGTCTTCTTTTTTGTTTGGAAGTCAATGTAGTAAACATTTAGTCCATATTTGAAAGGTCCAAGGAAGTACCTGGACGCACTGTGGTTGTTTCTTCTCCCGAAGAATGCAGTTAATGTATATCACCGAATTGGATATAACTCAATGCTAGAAATGTCAGTTTTTTTACGAAGTCAGGCAGCACAACAAGCAGATAGAATTGCTTGATGTCTAATGCATTCTTTTCAGAATGCATGTTTTCATTTTTAGTATTGAAGTGGAGAGTATTCATTACTGGGTAATATTAAGAAAATATATTTTTCCTTCCTTTTTTTTTCTTTTTTGTTTGGAAGTCAATCTAGTAGACATTTAGTCCATAACTCAAAGGTCCAGGTAAGTACTGGGACGTACTGTGGTTGTTTCTTCTCCCAAAGAAACTTTGAATGGAGTTACTGTATATCACCAAACTGCAAATAACTGGATGCTTTAAATGAAAGTAATTTTTAGTCAGTCCAGCAGCACAAGAAGCAGACAGAATTTGTAGAAGTCTAATGCATTCTTTTAAGAATGCATGTTTCCATTTTTCATTTTGAAGGGCAGAGTATTAGTTGGTGATAGCAAAAAAATATCTATCCTTCTTTTTCTATTGTTTAGAAGTCAATCCAGTAGATATTTAGTCCATAGTTCAAAGATCCACGGATGTACCGGGACGTACTGTGGTTTTTTCTTCCCCCAAAGGATCTTTGAAGGGAGTTGGAGTATATCACCGAACTAGAAACAACTGGATGCTTGAAATGAAAGATTTTTTAGTCAGTCCAGCAGCACAACAAGCAGATAGTAATTCTTAATGTTTAATGCATTTTTTTAAGAATGCTTATTTCCATTTTTAATATTGAAGTGCGGAATACTGATTACTGGGTAATAGAAATTAAAATATCTTTCCGTCTTTTTTTTTTCTTTTTTGTTTGGAAGTCAATGCAGTAGACATTTAGTCGATAGTTCAAAGTTCCACGGAAGTACCGGGACATACTGTGGTTGTTTCTTCTCCCGAAGAAACTTTGAATGCAGTTAGTGTATATCACCGAACTGGAACTAACTGGATGCTTGAAATGAATGATTTTTTAGTCAGTCCAGCAGCACAACAAACAGAATTGCTTGATGTCTAATGCATTCTTTAAAAAATGCATGTTTTCATTTTTCATATTGAAGTGCAGAGTATTGATTACTAGGTTATAGGAAGTAAAATATCTTTCACTTTTTTTATTTCTTTTTTCTTTGAAGTCAATGCAGTAGACATTAATTCCATATTTCAAAGGTCTGGGGAAGTACCGGGATGTGCTGATGTTGTTTCTTCTCCCGAAGAAACTTTGAATGCAGTTAGTGTATACCACCGAACTGCAGATAACTGGATGCCTGAAATAAAAGATTTTTTAGTTTGTCCAGCAGCACAACAAGCAGATAGAAATGCTTGATGTCTAATGCATTGTTTTAAGAATGCATATTTCCATTTTTAATGTTGAAGTGCAAAATAGTGATTACTGGGTAATAGAAATTAAAATATCTTTCCGTCTTTTTTTTTTTTTTTTTTGCTTTGAAGTCAATCCAGTAGTCATTTAGTCCATAGTTCAAAGGTCCAGGGAAATAGAGGGACGTATGTGGTTTTTTCTTCTCCCAAAGAAACCTTGAATGGAGTTGGTGTATATCACCAAATGGAAATATCTGGATGCTTAAAATGATTTTTTTTTTTAGTCAGTCCAGCAGCACAAGAAGCAGATAGAACTACTTGAAGTCTAATGCATTCTTTTAAGAATGCATGCTTCCATTTTACATATTGAACTGAGTAACAACCAACATGTTCGCATACATTGGTTATAAATATCGTAATTGATTATTCGTTTATATGAAAGGAAATTCATGTAATATTTCTTTTCCTTCTTTGAATGCTTATTATTTTTTGAATTTTTCTTGCTTGGAAGCCACTTTATTAAACATATAATCCATAGTAACCATTGAATTTCTGGAAAATTTCTTTTTTTTTTTTCTTTCCCGAAAGAAACATTCAACTGTTTTAATTTTTTATTTTAATCTATCATTGAATGCATTTGCAAGAGATAGATGCAAAGAATTTCTTTTTATTCGAATATTTTTTTTTGTTTATCAGGTAGACCTATGAAGCAATCACAATCGTTGGAAATCTGTTAAATTCGTGGTTCATAGGCATTAGATTATAGCATTTTATATGAACAATGTTACTGATGTAACTTCATATATATCAGGAAACAACTGATTAATCGGTGATGGTAGAGAAAAAGTTCTTATTTTTATAAAGCTGTATACAAATCTGTTATATTTATTTTTGTTATGTCATTGCGGATATTGAATTGCATGAATTGAAATTCAAATCCGTTTATTTTTATTGATTTGTTTATATTTTTTATTCATTTAAAATTTAAATTGCAAGTTTTCAAAATAGTAGTTGATTTGTATCTAAAAATGTATATTATTCCCTAAGTTTTTTAAAAATAAATATTATAACAAACAATTTTTTAAAACGTAATTCTTTTTTAATAATCTCTTCTGAAATAAAGAAAAGTTTTAAGTAAATGCTCACTAATTAGTTACTTGAATTATGAAATCAATAATCATTGCTTACTTTCGTCGCATAATTTTCATGTTTAGAATGATTTAAAATTCAAAATAATTTAAACTTCTTGCATCAACAAGTTATTGCGAACCATTGACATGAGTATACAGGGTATAAATAAAAATATGTGTGGCGATTTATTTAAAAACATTTTTCCTCTTATAAATTTTATATGCGAAATATTCTAAACGTATTGCTGTTAACAATTTATAAATCTTTGATTTTAACTTATAAAAATTGTGATTATTTTAATAAAGTAATATTTCAACCAGATATTACCAATTCCTATTCAAAACCTAGAGTTTTATTAGTTCGTCTAATCTTACCCATATTAAAAGTCTAATCTTAACCACAATAATATTTAATTGAAATAATGCATAAAAATTAGGACAAAAACATTACTTTGGAAACAACATGAAGATAATGGCACAAAAAAAAAGTAATTGCGATGCATTTTGGTACAGATTTATTGAACTTGAGCTGGGTAAAACTTTTAAAAATGGATTTTTTTTTATTAATAGCGCCCTCACTTTCATGAGACCTATTCTACATCCACGTTATCGATGACAATGTACTACTCTAACTTTTTAGGAAATAAATTGCAATAAAATAGTATGTTCGAGTAAACTATTTCACACGTTTTGTCATCTTTTTGTGATTTTTATTTGAAGATTCCATAATATTATCAAAATTTATTCAAGAAAAGGTAAAGGAAAATAATTAAATTAAAAAAGTCTTATGTTTAATATGTTCATAAATTCATGCTTTAAAAAGAGGTTTTATGAATTTATTGAAGTCTCAGTATTTTAAGAAATGAATTTCAAAGTTCTTGAATATGTTTTATGCACAATGCATTTTCATGAAATTACACAAATATCAACAGTTTTCAAATAATGATAAAAAATTAAAAACATATTAAATAACTACCAAGTTTGAATATTTTAAATATTATTTTACATATTAAAACAGAACAGTATACTTTAAAAATTTGCAGTATTACAAATGCATATTTCGAAAGTTTAGAAAATAAGGACTTAAAATAAAATATAATGAAAAGTTTAGCATTTTATATTTATGCATGGAATAATTGATTCCGAATGAAGCAAACATTTTTCTCACAATCTGTCTCTAAATGATAACTTTTTGCATTTTTAAAATACAAACTGCATTCGTTTAATAAAATAAAGATTTAAAAAACTACCTTACTGAATATTATCCAATCAATAAATATTAATCAATAGCCATAAAGCAACCTGGGAGTATATATTTCTTGTAAAAGAGCCTAGATGCATTTACATAATAAAATCTTTTTAAACATTTTGCATTTAGTTATTCTTTTTTATAATTTGTTGCATGTAATATAAATATATAAACTTAGTTCATAAATTAGTATTTATAAGAAAAGTATTCATTTCTCTGTCTTAAAATCAATTAATGTTTCCAAACTTAATAGTCAAATTTTAATTATGTCTTTTATAAGTTATTTATTATTTTAAGCAATTTAAGTTGTTAAATTTCTAAAAGAAAGGCGTCTTTCTTAAAAACTGAAATAATTATATCAAATCATTTTATAAAATAATCGAAAATATATATTTTTTTCTTAATATTAAATTTATAATATACGATTTATATAACTTTTAAAATATGCCTTCATATTTTATATTCTTTGACAACAGTCTCAAGTAATGAAAGGGGGAAATATTTGCAACGGAAATAATGCATATTTAATAAGACTGACGATCTCAAATATTACAGAAATTAGGTGATTTAAGGAAAAATGCAAAAGAAAACAATGTGAGATAAATTTCACTGCAAAACCGAAAACAAACAATAATTTTCCTAAGTAAGATAAATGAAAAACTTTTTTAAATTTATCCAAGTAGTTTAAAAATGCAAATAGCAGTTGTAGATCACGCGGAATTTATTCCGGTACCTACGTTTTTTTTAAAATAAATATTTGCATTATAAAAGGACGGATTACTTTTTATTGAATTTTCTGAAATTCTGCAGTAGATATTTCTTCTAATATTTGACTCTTTCCATTTGTGAAAGCTTTCCCTTGTAACAAAATTAAATGGACATACTAGAATTCATATCTAGTTTTGAAGGAAATAAATGAAGGTAATTGACCATATAAACTGTCAGAGGTTAAAAAGCTCGTCTCTTTTGAACGATACAGGTATTTCCTGCATTTCGTGCACCTTAATTAGATCGATATTTTGAAGTAGACGACGGTTTCTCTTCAAGAACCTAATCAAGAAAGTAGTAGCTAGAACCCACTTTGCGTTTTTTCATTCATATTTTTCCACATTCTCAAATTCACATTCTGAACATTCAGGTGATTGAGTCCACAAGAATTTTGTATTACTGTCGGATTTTAAAACCTAAAATTGCGCTGGATGACAGAGAAATTAAATTTTAAACTGAATTGTAGTCATCAAACATTTCATGCTTGTTTATTGCCAGTCATTAAATTACTTCAATAAACGTCAGCGAGAAGAATGCACCACAAATATTTCTATGAATATTTGCCATAACATTGAAAATGCTGATATTCTGGTGAGCCCTAATGGGCTTTGTTTAAAAAATTTATTGTTATTATAATTTTTTTTTACTATTACCATCTTTAAACTTTAATAATAAAAGAGTAAAAAGAATTATTTAATCTACTTAAAATTAGACTAAAGCGAACCATTGACATCAAATTTGAAATAAAGCTGAAAAATGAGTCTGCATCAATTAGTAATCCAAGACGTTTAAAAAGAAATATTTAATGCAAAAGAAATTTGCAGAATATAATAATAACTGGTCTTGTAAATGGAAATTTTTTAATGATTGCTTCAATTGGACTTTCTTAAGGGATTGGAAATTCTGTTTGTTAAATAACGGTATTCAATGGTATCCTTAGAAAAATGTAATTTTAGTAACTTCATATTTAGAAATTGCATTACTGTTGTTTGGAAATTGATATTGCAAATTCTATAAGACGAAGAGAGCGATATCTGAGCGAGCATCTCTCTCTAAATTTCCATTTTTCACACTTTGGACGAATGGGACATTTAATCTGTCCTAGATCAATATAAATAAAAAAAACAAGCTGAATTTAGAGTAGTAAACAGAGTTTGCAACCCTCAAAGCACAAAGCACCAGTGGGCTAGGATTCATTAGCATGTGAGAAGTCTGTTGATTCACAATCAGAATTTGAAAAAATGTGTTATTAGATGCAACATTAGAACAGAAACATCATTCTTTAAAACTCAGGAGCATCTGTATTGGAATAACTTAAATGCATTTTCACATCGCAGAATGGCAAATTTAGAATCTATTGAGAACATTTCACCACATTTCTTAGAAAACTTAAGGAAATATTAGTAACTGATGGGAGACGTCTTCTTTCGAATTTGTTGCTTATGGGCATAGTTTCAGAGTTTATGACATAAATTGTGTTCAACGTCGCGTTTTAATAAAGACAATTACGTATGCATTTTGGATATGATTCGCTTTGAATAAAAAAAAAAAATTTCGCAATTGAACTTTCTTGCGTAATGATCACGTGGTACAATTTATGAATCCAGCAAGTTATATCATTCAGACATTGATTTTACCCTTACATGAATAGGCAGGACAACATACAATCTGCTCGAGGTCAGATTATGTTAAATTTTCAAGCAGAATTTAATTTTGAGAGTAAAACCATTCGCCAAGTTTCCCTAAACCTAATTTGTTGTATCTATCGTGTTCGCCCTCGTAGGAAACGCAGATGTTTCTTAAATGGATTTAATTCCAAAATTCAGAAAAATCCCTATTTTGTTTGTATTGAAAAGACATTCACCTATCGAGTATGTTACATGTTTTGAGTAATTTTATGTTTATTCCTATAATCATAATTCCAAAAGCTACAATTTTTTCTGGACCTTGGTAGGTAAAATATAGAGGTCTCTCAGTATCACGAACTTGAAATCAAGCCACTCGAACTGTAGAGAATATGAGATTCACCCCTTTCTTTGCAGCTCTTACAGTTAAGATAAGTTAGCAGTTCAGATTCCTTTCATCTGCAGCTCTACTATGAGGTGTGCTTAACATCCCTCTACAAGCTCAAAATTCCTCTTCCGTCAAAAGTAGTCGTAATGAAACCACATTTAGCTAGAAAGATAAATAATTGTCTTGGCGATTCACAGAACTCATTTCCTCCATCAAGACCAAATTCTGCTGAATGAAAATGAAACAGCAAGAACAAATGCCTATCAATTTCATCTCAAAATATACAAGGATAGGTCAAATACATAGTTTGGTGCGATAGCTGCGTTTTGGAGAACGGGCACACAGACAGAGGGGATAAACCAAAATAGTGCTGTGCACCAATTGGAACTTACAGTTATGCTGCAAGCATTAAACTGTGCAACACAAGTTCTGAATCTAAATAATTCACGTCGACAACGAAACCAGCATGTCATCATCTAATTCCAAAGCTACAAGACTGATATTGATAATATCCGGCAAGATCCCTTTAAAATAGACTTCACATGGGAATAAGAAAATATTGGAAATGTTAAAATTGACACGTTAACGAAATCAGCAACGCATGAAGAATACCTGACTTCCATCAGCATGAAACTGATTGTGTCAATTCTCAAAACTCTTTTAGAGGAAATCATGATCGAAAAATGTAAAAATAAAATCTGCACCTTTTGTGATTCTTAATTTAGGTGATATTTTCTTCCAGCCAGCTACTCAGCAATCATAATAGTTACACGCACGGTGATCTGAGAATGCATTCAACCGGTGAATCTCCAATTTTCTGTATTATATGAGGTATTTCTGTATTCTGATGACTGAGGAAAATTATATCGTTTTCTGTTGCGACGAAAATTGAAAAGCTATTAGAAAATGAGTTAATATGTGTGAATATATAGACATCAGTACTTGAAATAACCCAGTATACATTTTAAGGAAGTAATTCTGAATGAAGAGAAAATGATATTTTCTGAATAATTAATATTCATTGGCAGACGAAATACTTTTGGTTAAAATTTTAAGGGGTACCTCTATTTCAAAATAATTTTTTTTATCATGAATATTATATTTTCAAAAACTTTATTAGAATTTTGAATTATCTTCCTCATCTACCTCTTTTGACTCAAATTTAGTTTTACGTGAGTGTTGCATTGCGTCCAATGACTAGCATTTAAAAAAATAAGAGAATTCAGATTCACTTCTGTTTTAGAAAAATTTCAATCATTGACAATTTTCATCAACATATTAGGATTAATAAGTACAGTTTTAATTGAAGTCAAATGTATTCCTAAAATTAAAAGTTTGATTATTAAAAATTGATGACAGCAATAATGTTCATATTTCTTTGAAAAAATTAAACCCGTTCAAATATTGATGAAATTTCGCTACAATAACTCGTTTGGTGTATTACTCTCCAATTTAATGACGGAAATATCGTGTTTGTATCAATCGATTTTTCCTCTTTGAGTAATGCAATAAAAAATCATTAAGAGACGATCTTCTTTATGAATTTGCAATCATAATCATGAATTCATAAATTTGAGAACTCTTGTCTTCAGATTTGCAGATGTATTGGTAAAAAAATTGACTTTTTATGTTGTGGTGCATTCTAAAATAAACTATCATCAAATTAATTTTTTGCAGCAAAATTATTTTTAGATCTCAAAATGTAACCAATGAAAACGAGTTTTTGAACAGTGTGGCCATAAGAGCTACTAATATCCCTAATCAAATGATATTTACTCTTTGATACCTGAGTTTTTAAAATCCGTATTTGGATGCAACATTTTCTAACAGACTGAAGTATTTTTAAATCGAAATGAACTGTTATGTTATCCGATAGCTGAATTCTGCAAATAACGTTCAGGGTCTCAACTGAATTTCAGCTGTTAGTAGACACTTGGGGAGAATCAATTTCCTTTCTTTCTTTCTTTTTTCCTGGAGGAGTGAAGGGCAACTAACTACCACATTTTCTTATAGATATACACCAGAAACAAGAACCGAATAGAAAAAGATTTTAATAAGATATCCATCACACTATAAATCAATCTAGATTTTTTTAAAAACAATTCTGGTATTTAAATAGCATTTCAACTTGAAAATTATTACTGACATTGTAAATTTAATTTTAAACTATATATTAAAAGCAGATATCATACTAAAGTGAAAGTGTTGAAACAGAATACTGCATTTTCTTTCAGTTATCTCAACCTTTTGTGCAAATTATTATTAACACCAGGGGAGATACTACTTCAAAATTTCATTTAATGATATGATAACGATTATGAATAGGATAATATACTTCCGTTTTATCGAATATATTAATGTAAACAATTTCTAATTTAGAGATTTTCTATATATGAGTATTCTGTTTAATGGTTTGCTTTGCTTTGAACTACAAATATATGCTGCAAGCTTTGAGTGAGCATGTAATTTTCTATATATTCTAATTTGTTCTTACAACGGAACATTAAATGATTAATGAAAATTAAAATGATTTTGAAAGATTTTTTCATTTCATAGATTTACAAAAAATTGTAATTTTCATGCGTGAAATCCAGACTGCTACTTTTGCTGTTTTAACAACATTTAGTGCCATATTTTCTTCATCAATACGGGAAGAAATGATTTTGCTATTTCAGAAACTTAAAGGAAAATGAGCATACGAACACTGTCTTATTAAGGAATTCTAAGGACATTTCCATTTTATTTCTTTAAAGTAACACATATTCACAGTAACAAATCTCCTTAAGATTGACCAAAGTTTGCTTAGTATAGATTTAGTTAATAGATTTACCTTAGTTTGCAAAAATTAACTATAAATTATTTTGAATTAAAAAAAAATCTACTTTTCCTTAAAAATTATTTTCATTGTTATTTTTAGGAAGAAATTTTCAAACATTCCTACTCGTATTAACTCTTGATACTTTTAGTCTGTAAAATTATATGAATTATAAATTTTTAGAATTTTAATTATATAATTAATCTGAATAAGATAATAATTCATCATTCTGAATTTGAAATCAAAGTACGTCAATTAAACGCGACCGAAAGGAGCTGGTGATTTAAGCATGCATGCCATCAAGTGAGTGATAGACGATTTTGATTTTAAAATATTCAGCCCATTCTTTTTTTTTATAATTGTATACATAAGTTATAAAAATGTTTTGAGAGGTGACAAATAATTAAAGAGGAAAACAATCTACAAACTGTTTTTAACCAGGAAAAACAATCCTTTGCTTGACAAGAAATATTCGATGAAAGGAAGTATCTGTAATGCACTTTGATAATTTCCTGCTTAAAATTTATTAGAAAATTTTATGCTGTATATCACTCATTGAGGCGCGTTTGAAAAGATAACTGTTCAGATAATTTGTACACAAATTCAAACACAAAAAGTATTTGAATTAAATTAATGGTTTTGAATCAAAAATTAATATAATAGCAAATAGCATATAAGATATTTTTTTCAATCCCAAGATTCAGAACTGCAATTTAAGATAATCTATAGGTAGATAGATATAGGTATGGAATATAGATATGGAATTAATCACAATAATATAAATTAATGAGCATACTTCGGTAAAGCGCAATTAAAGTTTCACATCAGGAACTTTATGCGCATTCTTTACAACTTTCATCTTTGACTTTACAACGCATTACTTTGCCTTATTTATTCCTTTATCCCCCCTTCCTTAAATTACCGAGCCCTCAATTCAAATTTTTCTGGCTTGTTTTCATCTTCCGTAATCCAAACTACAATGTAATTATATGTCAATTTCCTTCTTGCAAAAGGTTTCTAAATGCTCGTAAAACAGCCTAGAGCTCGATTCCATTCTGCTTCATCTACAGCTTCTAAGAAGATCAAATATTTACAAATAGATCCCTCACAAATATTTACATTTATTTTTCATGATTAAGTATAAGTCGTTTATCATTATATTTCGATCATGCGTTCTCTGATTTTTTTAAAAATATTTCTGATCATGCGATGTCAGATTACCTGTTATATGATTGTGTCTCATTTTCGGATCAAGATATATTTTTTTTTTTCGGAGAGTGAGAAAATTATTTTTAAATAAGATTCATATTAAGTGTCTTTGATAAATAATCGCCACTTGAAATGTGAATATCTTTCTAATAAACCAAACTTCGGTATAATTAAAGTTAAACCCATGATTTGAATACTTTCGAGCTCAAAAAATAATTTAAGGTGAATAAGAAAGAGACAATGTCAATAAAACATAAATACTAAGAAAAAGCGACTGCGTAATGCTGATTTTCAATGTCCAATCAGTAGGCTATATGATTTTTGCACAAAAGTAATATTCTTTGAGAATTGATGCTTTGAATGATTTTTTAAGTCAAATATTTCCTCTTAATTTAAATGCCTTGCATTAAGTCTGCACTTCAAGCAAGTATCCAATTCCGAATTCCATTAATCCCATATTCAAACTTTTAGCCTCAGAAAACAAGATGACAATTTGACTTTATTTGTCATAAAATTTTAATTTCAGGTATTCGGTTTTTTTTTCCCTCGATAAAATCTGAAAATTACTTTTTTTAAATAAAGAAGTATTTTAATCTGCGTAATGTAACTAAGTGAATAAAATAAGTATTCATTGGAATATACTATGGTCTTTTTTGGCATTTTGCTTTGCCTCATTATTATTGTGTATTAAAGTGACTCGCAATGCTGTGTTTATACAAATTTACTTTGTGAACGGAATTGTTAAATGTAAAAATTTTACAAATCTCCTACAGAAATTCAGTCTCATTTACAAGTTTTTTGTTCTAAATGTATGTGACAACAATTATAACCAAGAATAAATCTTTTAAATTTTATTTTATTATGACTTTTTATATCCTAAATCAAATAAAAATAAGATTTTTTAATTTTTTTCGTTTCCTAAATTAGCAATTTTATATTTAAATTTTCTTATGATCTCATATAAGTATCAGATCCTCATAAAAGAGTCCTTTGCGTATTTGCCAGTTCAAAGTGCTTTCACGATTGAGCTCTAGAATTAATGTCAAGAACTGCGATTTCATCATTAACGAAATTTTAGAAAATTAGAAAATGAAAGAGTATAATATTGACTTAATCATTCTCAGACTATATAAATTCATAAATCTTAGCTTGTATTTTTAGCAATCCTGATAAATTTTAAATTGTTCAATGAATATATTTTGGTACTTCAAATCAGGTTCTTTAATAAGAAATTTATTAATATGCAGGGCAACGCACTGTATCTCATATCCTGTATCAAGTTCCTAGTCGGGCAAGAATAAGAAATTCGAGATTTTGAATGAATTCCACGAGATGTAAACCCAGCATTAAGCACAGACGATCGGCCGTAATTTTTTTTTTCGTCTTCTTGTTGCAGTTGACTTTAAAAGAAACTTTTTAAAATTTTTCTGCCACCAAGACAAAAATTCTTTCTATCTTTCTCCTTTTAGAGATTTCATTAACAATTTTTCAAAGTTTCGGCACCCGTATAAGTTTATTTTATTAATAATTATATATTTTAACTATAACGGAAGCGAAGACCTGTAGAAAGGACATTCATTTAATTTTACTATCTGTTTATAGATGGTTTTTTAATCAAGGATTTGGAAGAGAAAAGCCTAAATTATCTGGCCTATTTGCCATGCGACATCGAATAACCTCAAGCCTTCTCAAATTCATAAGCTGAAATTTGATCATGCCAAGACTCAATGTAAACTGAACATAATCCACAAACATTTCAGATATTCTATGAAATCGATGTAACAGCTTATTCCCGAAGAATGTGTCATCTAATTAGATAAGAAAAAAGCATAACGCTTAAGGAGCTATAATTTCAATTTCCGAAACACATCAAATTTGTATATTATAATAATGTTAAATTACGCTATTCATTGGCCTTATAATTTGTCTTAAATGCTATATGGAATACAATTAATTCGATTAATGATTCTAAAAAATATTAACTGATCGAAAAAATTTTGGGGGGAGTCAATTTTTAAAAAAATATATCTGGCATATATTCTTATTATTTTATCGATCTATTAAAATTCATAAATGAAGCAGCATTTGAGTTATCATATACGTTAAAGCAAACATATATATATATTGAGCAATAAAATTCGTTTTTCAGTTGTATAATACTATTTTTTTTGTTGGATGAAATTATTCTTCAAAATGAAAACATTGCGCTATATATTTATGCCTCATAATAACCATCCTTGTTGTTTACCATTTAATTTCTTAAAATACATTGATTGCAATATTCATAAAACAGATCTTGAAGACTTTCGTAGCCTATTACATTTCATCAAATAATTTCTAAGATTAAAATACCGTACATATTATATAACTAGCAGTCAATATTTACAAAATCTTTCAAAAAATGTATAAAGGACAATAATAACTTACCAAAACAAAACGCTGAATAGATATTCCTCATTTGGTAGAAAAACAGCAGTAATATCCAGGAGGTACACGGCAGATCATCGTCAAACTAAAACAAAACAAACCGAGTCAAAACTGGAGTGCGCGCGCATTCATGACGTCAACATTTCTAATCAGCAGTGTTTTTCTTAATATTTTTAGAAGATTCTTGAAAATAGTTCAAAAGATTATCGAGATTGAAGGATGTAAGGCAAAACATTTGTTTATAAGATCTGAGCCTATTATCTATGTACTTGCTATTGTGGCAAAAAAAACTCCTGTTGCTGTTTCTACTTTCTAACTTTCTGTTTGTGAAAAGAGGAAGAATTAGTTTCTCTAAAGACTGGATCCGAATTGTTTACTTATAAATTTGCATCAAAGAAAATTAATTTTACCTGGAATACTGGGATAAAATGTTAGCATTTATTCTGCTTGAATAGCTTTGTAAGAAAACGCCTAATGGAACGATCTTTTAAAAATATTCTTAAGTTTCAGAAGAAATAATATTAAACACCCATGTCACTCCACTACAAAAATAAGCATTATAAAAGTCTGAAATAGTATTTAAAATTTGAATTCTAAGTCTGGAAAGTGATTTCTTTACATATATACTTGATTGTAAAGTATTCTCTCTCAGCATATGAAAACACGATGAAAACCGACTGAAATTTTTTGAAAAAACATACGTAACTACAGTTCTTTTCTAAGAAAAATTGAAGAAATTTATTGGATAGATACTATTCATTGATTAAGTTCTAGAGCTATGAGAAATGAAAAAAAAATATTTTAAACAGGAATGAATAATTTAAAATAAGAAAGGAAATCCTTTTCTAATCAGTGTTTAATAAGAAGTTATGTAAGATTCTGAAGAAGGAAGATGTCATAAAAATATTTGTATTGGTATAAAGTGAAATATTTCAAAGAAGTTTTTAAAAAGTATATTTTATTGCATGATATTCAGTTCTTTATTATTTACAACTGGATACTGTGCAAGTTTTTTTGTTCATATAGCTTTAACAAGTCCACTGCCATGATCCATATCTCTTATACAGACCACTACCTATTAAGATGCTTGTTTTTCTTTTAATTGTAGTAGTATAGAAGAGAATGTCTAATTACAAAGCTGGCAGGCACGAATCCCAGGGGATTTACTTTGCGGAAACGGGGTTTAAGAAAGAAGATATAAAATGCACCTGGGTGTGTTTCTATGCGCAAAAACCTCAATATTGAGATCGTTTTTTGTTACTCAAACTGAGAGACATTCAACACGTGAAAGTTGATCCTTAAATTATTGTTATATTTCGCTTCGCTTATTTTATGTACAAATGTATCATTTTATACAGATTTAACAAAACATATATTATTTATATAAATTAATTAATATATATTATTAATATATTATCTGTTGCAAATATTTGTAAGATTTCTAATTTCAAGATGTTTAAAAGAAGGGAAATAACTAAAAAGTATTATTTTTTTTATTAAAGACATTATATCATTATTTAAAACAGAAAAATTTCATTTATTTCTATTTTGATACTTTTTAAAAATTTTTCGCTACTGTTTTAAAAACTGGAGCTAATATGCTTAAATATAACGCCAATACAGGACCAAAAAGCTCCAGAATCAATAAAAAATACATAAATCAATAGTTTCATTGGTTTCAGATATAAAGTAAGGCATCAATGAGATATTACAGAAAAGCGCAACTAAAGCACCGAAACATAGGTATTATTATATTTTATTATAAAAAATCATTAATGCAGGAGAAAGAAATCATTTTGTGAAATCGATTATAAAGTGTGAGCAAAGTATAAAATACTTATAGAAAAAAGAAAGTAAATCGTTTAGCTTTTCGAAATTCTTTGCGGTTTAAATAAAAATAAAATGATGCAATTTCCATGTTCATGTTTTCACTTATGTTCATGTCTCCATGTTCATAATTCAATGACAAATAATTTTGCATGAAGTGTTTTTCCTTGTTTTAAACCACGCAAAACTTTCTGACTATTTGGTGAAGTGTAATGACACTGAATTCAAAATAATCAATATATCAAATTCTATGAATAAAAAAATAATAAATATTATCTCTTTCACTATTATTCATACTTGTATTTTTTCCCAAATGAATTAAATTATCTTAAATTTTCGAAGGTACATGATCAAGGTAATACATATTTGATTCACATTTTCTAATGCATCAAAATTTTACACAATCAGCTGTTTGAATGTTCTTTATTTAAGACATTTTCTACTGGTTGAAAGGGTATTCTCTAAGCATATTTGTCAAAAATCAGTAAAAGATTTCAATAGAATTTTATAAAATTAATTTTTAAATTCATATTTGGGATGTTTTATTCCTCTCCTGTCCTGATAACTCTGCTGATATCGAAAGTTAACAAGTATATATTTTCTACCTGCCCATTCACACACTTTTTGGCAGACAGTTTTGACTTTAAAATACCAAAATTGGTTTTACATCGACAGACGAGCACGCATTTCCCATCAATGCATTCCATACAAAATTTGAAAAGGTGGATAGTCGAACCTCTTTCTTGGAGCTCATTGTTGATATCACAATGACACACACAAATTCTAATTTCAAATTCGTGTTTATAAGATTAGAGAAGGTGTGAAACATCGGGTGTCAAATGTTTGAATTCGGAGATGTATTTTGTAATCTATTATAATATTTTCGCCTTAAAAAAAATAAAAAATTTTTTAAAAAAATACACATAAATATTTCATTCAAATAGTTGGTGTCATTCAGGGTATATTACTTTGCTCAGAATGACGAGTTCGAGTAGGGCATCTAATTGCAAAAGGACTGAAAATTTTGTCTACAAAAAAAAGCCAAAGTAATAAATGATTTGAAAAGTACTCTTCTCTCTGACACACCTATCTGAAATCACCTTCAGGTTCTTGTATGGATCGCAAAAGCAATAAAGACTTCAAATAATATTTTCACCTATTTCGGGGGTAAAATAAATATTTAAGTAGAGTTAGATAAAATATTTTGGCAAATTATGGCAGTTTTAAAAAGATAATTAACATTTATCAACAAGAAAAATGTTTTTAAACAGAAAAATCTCGAAAGGAAAAGACGTTCCGCATTAAACTGCAAGTGACGATGTCCTACCTTTTCTTCTTGTCAACTGGGTTTTCAAGAAATACATTTTAAAAAAGCTCCTAGAACAGAATTGCTGTTTAAAGATTTCGACATCACGCATGCGCACGTACATTCTCTCTGTTTGTTTTGATTTAGTTTGCCATTCTTGTTTGAAATGAGCGGTGAAATGGCTGCGTTTTTTATTTTGAGTTGTAATCAATGCTTTTAAAGAAGCTATATATTGGTATGTTTGATTTTTGTTCATGTTTCAATATTTAATATGCAATTTTATTCAAATTTCCGTTATTTTTAATTTAGATTTATACAATGATTGCATATTCTTTACTGGTTGCTAAAGTTTCTGTGAGGAATTTCGATTGTCGTTAAAAAGTCATGTCATCTAGTTTTTTGAACATGCGATTTGATGGAATATTTTCTTTAGAAGAAATCTGATTTCATTCTATTGAGGAAAATTATTTCATATTATTTAAATTATGTTTCTTCCGTATTATAAAATACAAAAGTTTTCAGAATTTTACACGAAACATTCTTAGAGGAAAATGCGCATTTTAATTCGATCATATTATGAACTATTCAAAGTTAATGAAAAAAAATTATTAACCATCAGTTGTTTTTAGTGACACAATTATTATTTGATTCTCCCTTTAAAGTTTAGGATTCATATTTTCACTCATGGGAGCTTTGGCAACCTGATTTAAAACATGAATTAAGTTTAAAGGATATTTTAGTGTAGTAACGATTTATAGATTAGCATCTTTTGCTGCGCGATGAAACACTTTCACAATAATATGGCTATTTGGAGAATGTTTAAAGAATTTTGCAATGACCAACATAAACATCTCATAATGATATTCCTTTTCCTGTTATAGATTGAATCGTATAAATTTATTTAATAGCATTGACTACAATGACAGCTTCTTCTTTACAGAAATGCATAGATAAAAAAACAACAGTTTTTTCTCTAAGTATATGTAAATAGATTTGCAATCGTGCATCTAAATAGCTATTAAAAATAATACGAAGTTTGAGACTTAATAAATCAAAATTAATCTCACAACTAGAATATAAAACATGTTGATTTGTAAATTATAACTTGAATTTAATCCTAATAGGTTGGTTTTAGTTCAAATTTCTAATCACGTAATCGAAAAGAAAGAAAACGCTTCCTAGGTAAAAATTGGTATCAGACTTCAGGAAAAACTGAAATGAAAGTTTTTATTAAAAAATATATAGCAAAATAGAATATTAGTTTCCTAATTTTGTTGTTTTTTTCTTCTATTTAATTGCGTGAGACTTTCTGGTTTGAAAAATTCCAACATAGATTCAATTAAGAATCCATGCATCCCTTGAGATGCTATGATGTGCTCTTTTCTATAGATTAATAATATCTATGAATGATTTAGATTTGAATTATATGTTTTACAGTAAAGTTATGAAATATTCTAACCATACTTGGACGCAGTGTGTAGAGTTATCATGATAAAGAAATGTGATGTCCCGATAATTGATCAAGTATTTAGTGGTGAAAAACACCTTTCACCGAAAATGATGATAGGATCGTTATCTTTTTAATGCATTACAATGGATCCTTTTAAATCCTTTGTCCAATTCATTAAAATGCAGAGAGATAATTTGAAATAGGGAAGGCATAGTCAGGTTAGAGGAACAAGACATTTTCACAAAAAAATGTGGAACTGTGGCAGCAAAGGGCGATCGCGAAAGTAATGAATCTAAATGAATTCAGTAACAGAAATGGATACAACAGATAAAATGTACTATATAGGCGTATAAAATATAAATTCCCATAACACAACAACATAGTAGTACCAATAATATCATTAAAAATTTTATGCGGCCTGATGGGTACGATGGCAAGTTTTGGAGGAAGGATAAGCAAAAGGGGTAGAAATATTAAAAAAAGAAATCCTTCAATTGTAATGCCATCCGAAACAACACCTTCTAGTGATGTTGCTATCCATACGATTGTATTGTTATGTTTTCACAAATTTGTATTCCATTTAATCTGTCTGGAATTTTGTCTTGTTCACTCTCTCCTGTTAATGAATTGACTGACAAAATACCGCTCGCACCTATCACCTTTTGCGTTGAAACTTCCTATTTTATTGTGAAAATGTCTTATTTCCAAATACCAGGTTACCTCTTAAACTTTATAAAAGGCTTTTAGGGATCACTTGTATATGCAACAGCGATATTTTAAAGCAGCAACTGAGCTGCACATATAGAGTTCTGAGAACGAGCACTCCCTTTTTTCACCGCTGCCAAGCTTTTTCGCTGCGGTAGTTCTCGTTTCCTGGGACTCTGTCAAAGGATCCGGTGGACGGAACAGTTCTGAGGAATGGATTCGTTGATTCCCCTTTGTCGGTCAGGCAACGGTTTCTGTTCTCGCATGTTTGTCCGATCAGATGGAAATAGGTGAAAATTCGTTGTTGCACCACATTGCAATGTAACATTCAATATAAATCCAATCTTGATTGTAATAATGAAGCACTGATATCTCTCATCCGGCAGATATATAAAACTAAGTGCCTCTTATATATAAAAATTTGTAAATTACAAGCATGAGTTTTCAATCGTATTTAAAGAGATCATGCATTTTAAAGTTCAATTTATTTTCTGGAAGGAATGCACCTTATTTAGATGCAGGTAAGAGTCAAAACAAGATTTTAGTTAATCTAAAATCAACATAAACCTTCGATTAATGCATTCATAATTTATTATATTAGTTATATTCGAAGGAATAATATATAAACACGTTATTATATTGTGAAATAAGTAATAATACGGTAAACAAAATTCGTCAGAAATGATAATAATTTTGAATCTAATAATGAATTTTTAATGTGCTATTTTTATTTAAGTAAGATAAGGGTTAAATTTAAATTGGTACAGTAGTATACATCAATGAAATTTGACAACTTTTACATTAAAATTTCCTTAAAAAAATTAACTTTTTAAACACATTAATTAATTTACTGGATAAATCCAAAAACGGAATACCTAATTCTAAACAATGCTCAGTGCTTCTTTTTGCGAAATTATAAATTTGCAAATTAATGTTTTTTTGATATATTAATTGTAATATAACATAAATTTCGTCTCTCTTGGCTACAGATTGATATAAAAAAGGAAAAATCCAGAAGGCTATAATTAGTTAAAATGAGTGCTAAAACTATTATATTTATTAAAAATTATCCCTCTTTAGACGAATTTTTCAAGGAAGTTTCTCCTCCCATCTGTATTCTTGCTTTATGCAGCTACAGGATTTATCTGGTGTAAATAAAATCAAACAGGTATTCCGAGAGTTGTAGAATTTATATATGTTAAATAAAATCTAAAAAAAAGAGATGTTTTTCCATGACCTCAAAATATTTAGTTAAAATATTTAATTGTCGTTTTATACAACTTAGAATCCTTAAATATGAAAAAAAAAGTTTTCCTGCAAAAATCTCGATTTTTGTGTAAAAAGAATTAATAATTATGTCTAATAAAATTTTTTTAAGACTTTTTTAAAATATATACATTTACCATCACAATTTTAAAAGATTTTAAACATGGTTAATTGAGGAAGACAAATTTTAGAACCTTCCATCTGATTTACTGGATTACTTTTATGCATTGCTTGCTTTAGTGTTTGAGAAAAGCTTCTTTACATAGAAATACATTTCATGCCGAAAGGTCCCATTCCCCATTTCGGTTTATTTGGTGAAATATTTTAATGCTAAAAATCTGACATACAGTGATTAATAAAATGTGAAGCAGAAATTTTAAGTACATTAAGACAATCAAAGATTTAAAAAAAAATTGGGATTTCAATATCATTTTACTTCAATATAATCTTGTCTTTAAATTTCCTATATTTTCAAATTTAATATTTTTTGTTTCATTCAAAGATTGATTCAATGTCATATTTAAATGTAACCAAATTTATTTGAAAGAATTTACTAAATTATAAAAATTTAAACAATGCGTTTTTATCCGAAACATTCATTTTTCATCTGCAATGCTCATCTAGAACAAATGTGAACTCGTTTGTTCTAATTCAAATTTAATGGATATTTCAACTCGTCTTTCACCATATTAACAAGTAATTTATTGATAAACGTGAAAATCAATTTTATTTAGATAACTCGACATCATTATATCTTTCAATCTGATCGCATGTATTCAAACAAATGTTAAGAAAATTATTTATCGTCTGGATTGCTTCCAGGCCTGCAAGGCAAATTAATTCTTCTCAATTCGAAAATATTGTTATATCATCATCTGTTCACTGGTGATGTATTAACGGAGAAGGAGGGTGACAATATTGGTTTGGTAATGTCCATAATGATATTGTTAATGATCAATTCTTAAATATCACATTTATCTCAGTACCGCAAATTGATGATGTTATTACAATGCAACTGCTAACTCCTAGTGAAAGGATTCAGATGAGTTTCTAGTGGCATCCTTTACAGGAACTAGTGTGAACCACTATGGCTGAATGTGTATAATAATCGAAAAGAGATAAAACTTAAATTGAGCCAATGTAGCCATTTAGCATTGCAAAGAAGGCAGAATTCCCCTCCCCCAAAGCACAAAACAATAAAATATAAAATCGCGTAGCAATCAACAAGCTATAGCGATTCCTAGATAATTCATTCCCTAAAAATATACCACTCATACATTAATGAATAAGAAATATTTATTACTGTTTACAAAGTCATGAAAGCACTAGTAGAACAACAAAATTAATGAACACTGCGTTACCTGTCGACGTGAGCGACAATTCATTAACGAAATGTAGTAATGAGATATACAATACCTCACCGAATGCAATACCATATAAAGGCATTAAAAACAACTTAAAAAATGCTTCATATACAAAAGAAATGCACAAATTATTTGACAAAACATTTTATAAATAAAATTGAGTTCTCAACACAATAAAAGCTGAAAATTTTATTCTGAAAAAAAAAGACTATCTTTACTTTATTTCCAAAGTCACTCAGCGCAATTTCCAGAATGTCGTGTATTTGAAGAGTATTACATTGTATGAAAAAAAAATTTAAAAAAATGGTAAAATTTAGAACCCATCGACTGATTATCAAAATTAATTTCTTCTCTTGGATGAATAGCTGATACTTGATGGAAAAAATTAGTAAGAGGAATTCAGACCTTGCATTGAAAAGCGTTTTGCACAGTTTTTGTTGGATGAGCTTTTAATTCATTCAAAAATAAAGTATATTTACTAATACGTAATACCATATAAACCTATAAGAATTCGCGTACCACAATGAAATTTGTACCTAGAGACATATTTTTCAAATAAATTAAAACTTAGATCACGCTACTAAATAAAGAGTGCTGCTTAAAGGTGTTTCTTTACGGACATAAAACCTACTGGAATTGAAATATATTTTTGAATTTTTATATACTTTTTTTTCGCTTATTTCTTTTAATAATAATAACAAGTGTCATGAAATACCCGTACCGATTAAAAATTTAAGCCAACCATTACATTTTCCTTAACTTAGTTTTTATTTACATTCAATAATTAGAATATTCCTGCTATCAATCATTGGATAATAATGTTGATTCTACTAAATATGAAAAATGAATAATAATTTCTCCTAAACTTTCATTAGATTTCCAACCATTAAACTGATAATTATTGCAGAATTTTAAATTTGTCAGATAAAAATTGTTTATTAAGGTAATACTGATAAAAAGTGTGACGTGTTTTTATGGTTTCCGTTTATTCAATTTTCTATGTTTTCTCTCAAATGCGTGAGCTCAAAAGTTGTTGTCTGGTTTTTGAAATTTCACTTTTAATTGCAGGGAACTGCTTTATTTTTTAACAAAAAAATTATTCACAGAGCAGAATAATTAGTGAATCACATTACAAACTAGCCCAGTTCATAACAATGAGGTCGAATATAAAATATTTATTTTGACACAATAATAAAGATAATTTATTATTATTTTATAGTAAAAAGCTTTTTAACCGCTTAAATGTTTTGCACGCATGGCACTCTTGCATCGATTTATCGAATTTAAGCAAACAATAAACCATTCATAAAGATTGTAATTCAACATTAAAATTGCTACGAATTCATAGATAAGTCAAGTATTCAATGAAATTTGAATCAAAATAACAAAATATTCCCAAAACAGAAGGTGTCACCTTATTAGATAATAAAGTAAGTAAAACAGTTAAGGGGTAAAAGACATTTCGTCTGAAAATATGGCAGAAGAAATCAGTGTTCCTTAAAGGGTTAGGGCAATTCTTCGAAATCGCATGAACTAGAGATAAATCTAATATAATTTCAAAAATTAAACAATATTCATGTCAAGTTAGAAAATCAAGAAAGTCTCAAAAATTATGTGCTTATTACACACTTTTGTAAATATTTCTATTATAATTAATATTTGAAAATGAAATAATTAAAGACATAGAATGTATTTATTGCTTAAGATTCATAAAGTCACCTTCGAAAAAATACGGTTTTTGCAAGCACATATAATATTTTCTAGTTCTTAGATAAGAATTTTTTCCCCTGATATTACCTTGTCTCATATTAAATATTAATAAATATTTAAAAAAATATGTATCAGCAATTCTTGTAGCTTACATCAGATACTTTCGCTTATATGGGATTTTGTAGTTCAGAGAGGGAAACAAACAAAAACAAAATATTAATCTTACATCCAATATGTATTTCAAGATCTTTTTAAAAAATTGCTTAAACTACGTTATCTTTGAATAACTTTGCCGGTAGCTCATACAATGGAAATGAAATTATGTATATTTTTAATTTTTAGAAATCGCTGAATTATTCCTGAATGTTTCATCTGCAATATATCGTAATTTAATGTTTCATACAGGTAAAAATTAAACCCAGTTGCATGGGTATAGTTAGAAAAAATTTACTCTATTAATAAGTCATGAATGTTTCTTTTCGAGAAGTGGAATTTATGTAAAATTATTTATAATTTTATATAATTATAACTTTATAATATTTTAAAGAATATACTGGAGTCCATTATTTCCACAATTGTTTCTATTTTTTATGAATTTTATTTATCACTTATAGTCTTATTAATTTATATTGGAAATCGAGAGCTGTTTTATTCGCACAAATATCTGCCACCTACGTATTCTGTAAAACATCATCTCCTAATAGTTTAAATGCTTACATATAAAGTAAATGACACATTTCATAATTAAAACCTATTTCACATTACCTATAAAATTAGAAATTATGCTTCAAATATGCAATTCACTGTTAAAAAAGTTACTGTATTCTTTTAGCAAATGGATGCTGAAGTTATGAAATGTGTGGGACTGTCTTTATCATAAATGAATGGAAAGAATATTTCATGCCGTTTCAAAAAGGAAGCGAATTTAATAATTAAAAAATTAATAATTAATACAAAGAAGTGAAATATTTATGTCTACAAATGAATTCATGTCTAAAAATGAATTCTTTCAATAAACCATTTGCTGTTTAAATTTAGGAAAAGCTGCAGTTGGATTTCTTATTCATTTAGTCATAGAAATGCATAGGACGATACTAGGTTTTATTTTTTTTAAAAAAAATGATATATTTATGATACATGGTAATCTAGAATGTGCTTATAAATTAAAAAATACTATCCTGTGGACTACAAAACTTTATATTTCTCTCATTCATGAAGTGCCCAGTATAGGAATAAAAATCTCTCTTGTATCTGTCAATAAACATGAATGCCATTGTGCAAATAGAAATCCGGAAATAAAGACAAGCATCTGCAGTATCCATAATGAAATGCATCAACTTGATAAAACATCACTTTTTATAGACATAACAGTTGGTCTAATGTTGGAATTCTGAAAATAAATATTTACAATCAGTAAGTTGTTAAAATATGTAAATTCATTATAAGTAATAAATATCTTTTTGTTTGATGTTCTCTTGAAACTGTAAAGGCAAAATCGGCAACCTTAAGTTTACCTCAAATATTTTTTTTTTAATAAAGCATTTTATGAACAAAGAAGATACCATCATAGCTATAGCATTCATTATATCAAATGATATAAAGTATTTAAATACTGTTTCTAAAATTGTCATCCTTTTATGGACATGGACATATGACAAATTTACTTTTAAGTATATACTTTTAAAGTATCGAAATGTTTTGTTATTTGTTTTTTTAAAAAACACTCAAAACATACAAGTTAAATGGAGTCTTTATGTAAGAAATAAAAGATGCTGTTGTTGTTAATGAAACTCAGTTTTGATACAGTTATCTTTTTTTCTAGTTTCTATTTCTCACAGTATTCTAGAGCACACCTACTGTTCAGATGGAACATAGGTGACTGTTGTTGATTAACACAATACGGAAATAATACAATGCTTGTTTTATAAATGCTTTTAAATACAATGCTTGTTCTTCATGTGACTGCATCACGAAGTAGAGTTCTGCACCAAAATAAAGAAAATAAGCATTTCAATGACATAAAGGCTGGCTCTGGTGAGCATAGGGCCCTATCTAGTACCCTTGCATCCAATAATGCTTTTGTGAAAAGCTGCGACTGTTAACCAATCTTGTTAATGCCTTGCCTTCCAATGAATCCTAGGATCGTGGTGTCTTCCAGACCACACGATTGAGGATTGATTTCTAAGGAAAAATCGTTTTATACAGGCACATTATACGTTGAATTTAGAAATTAGCTGCCGTTTTACAGCTTGTTTCAAGTGCAATTTCGAAGAGAGGTGCTGGATCATTTAGAGACTCCTTTCGTTTGGTAAAGATTCAGAATGAACGAGGTCGCTAAATAATCTCGAAGAGATATGAGATTATACAGCTGCATTTTACTAAGTCACTGAAGTTAAATAATCAGAAAGCAGAATTTTAATTGATAGAAAAATTTCATTTTTGGGAATAAATACTAAATTTCCATTGTTAAAATAATTCGAGTTTTAAGTTTGGCAAAAACTATTTCACATTAAATATTTCTTTTTAAATGGTCTAATATTTCATTAAACGAGACAGAATAAATTTTTATTTTACTTTTATATTCATGACAGCGGGACGCTATAGTAATTTTAAATTGATTAAAGAAACACTTTTAATTTAGTTATTATCGAAGTTCAATGATATAAAGATAAATAAAGATAGTATCTTCTTTTTATACAACGCGTAGAATAATTCATAAAGTTTCGTTTGTTTAGACAGTATTTTTTTAAGCCAAGTCATCATTATCAAACAGAATACAGTTTAGGAAGTCCAAGATTCTTTCATAGCTGCAATCTTAAAAAACTCAAGATGAATTTTTATCAGTAAAAATTATTTCCCTCTTTTCAAAATCCAATTTGAATTTAGTACCATTCAAATATCTTCATTTCTTGTTATATACTTCGCTTTATTGAAAAGAAGATTAAAGTCCTCTAGTTTGAAGAAATAATTAGCTGGAAATTTTAGAAAACCTACGAAAACACAGGCGGTTCGTTTGTGCACTGATAAAGAAAATTCGAATAAATATCCTTCTCAATTATTCAAATTTTGTATCGCTTTGTTAATAATATAAAAAAATGCGATTTTCAACTATTTGTCTCGTTGTATGTACGTAATGTGTTCATGTTAGTTTTGCAGTGAAGTTATATCGCTATTTTTCCTTTTGCATAGCAAATCACCAGATGGATACAATATTTATGTTCTTCGATTTTTCTGTAATATCCCTTTAAACATTTTCGCAATTTCCGATTCAATTTACAGGAATCTTTTTTTATGAAGTCACTAAAAATATTTAAAACACTTCATAATGACAATAATGATGAAAGCAAAATGCAACTTATTATGAAATAGTATAAGTTCAGAAAAACAGATGCATTTACTGGCTAATAAAAGCCTCTAATCGATATTTCAGATTTTCGAAATATTTGCATAAAATTCAATTATTTACGAAATTTCAGATATGAATCAAGCCTTTAGGAAGAAGAATTTTCATGTAAGAACAAATTTAGCGCTGCATACAACAGAGTGAATTTAAATTTAGATTTTAATTGCGGAAACATTCTTTAGTTTTCAGACAGTAAAAATATATTTTCTTACAAACAGAAAGTTGTATACTTTCTAGACTTTTCTTCTGACAACTTGCCATTGATAATAAGATTATAAAATATAAATTGCAGTTTCAATTTAGTTGATCGTATCAATAAAAACTAAACGCTCTTTGAAGAAACAGTTGTCTCCAGGTTGTTCTTATAATTTTCAAAATTTATAATTTTAGCATCTGTAATGAGGAATTTTTTTAACTTTTGATTTTTAGAAAAGTAAACCATTAATTTTTTATTTTTAATAATTTTTTATATGACTTAAAAATCATGCAAATTGTTTTGTGTTGTTTATCGCTTAAATAAAAGCTAACACTTAATTCTACAATTAATTATGATATATTTAAATTTGAATAATTATTTCTGCAATGAACTTATGTCAAGTCATTCTTATGGCTATTTTTCAAATGTATATTTACAGTATTGCAAATTTAAAATGTGTACATTTCAAAGACAGTACAAATTGTGTTGCATTATTTCATGCCTAAGCAAATACTTATGTTCCACTCTGCAATTAATTATAATATATTTTAATATGATTTGTTATTACTGCAATGAAATTTATATCAAGTCATTATTATCATCAATTTTCAAATGTTTATTTACAGTATTGCAATGTGTACTGTTCAAATTCACTACAGGAAATCAGTATTGTATTATTTCATGCCTAAATTAGTACTTATTTTTATTCTGCAAATAAATATAATATGTTTAAATATGATTCACTTTTTCTGCAATGAAGTTCGTATCAAGTCAGTATTATCATCAGTTACGAAATTTTTATTTATGATATTGCAAATTTAAAATGTGTGCTTTTCAAAATCAGTACAAAAAATATTGGAAAGTATTTAAACTTTTAAATTATTTCATAAAATATTAATATTTATTCATTCATTTGAATAATGGTGACACTTTTGTTCATTTCATTAATATTTACTAAGTATTAAATAGACCGTAAATTTTTTATACGTTGATAAAATTTCTGAGACTCCAACAAGATAATAAAATTTGTTTTAAAAGAATGGTATTACTGTCTTCTAAGAAGAAGAAATATATTTTTATTAAAGTATTTTCTAATTTTTGGCTATCTTTCGAATAATTTAAATATTTTCCATCTTAAATTACCTTCACGTGGGGACACTTAAATATCCTCAAAACGTATTAAAATGAATTGATAAACCGGTAACAAACATGCCGGTGTATGAAGCATCGGGTCATCAGGAAGTAATTCGAATTTAATAATAAACGAATCGGCTCTTTTTACGAGCCCGAGAAAAATCAAGCTCTCTAAATTTGTGCAAAAGTAATTTCATGAAATATTTTTCTCTTTTTTTACGCCACTATTTCCGTGTGGTTTTTAATGTAACGATTTTTATTGACTTATTTTAAATATATTTCAATTAAAGGTCACTGATATATTACTGAAAAGAATTCTATTATGACTTTTATAAAATAGAAAATTTAATGAGCTTTGATTTTGAATTATCAATAAATATGGCTGAAATATTGTATTATTAAAGTAATTGTCATAATTTTTAAATAGTTAGAAACAGAGGTTTAGAAATTATCATAAAGCAGTTTAGAATATATTTTATAGAAAACTTACAAGAAAAGGAAATGCTACCAAATAAAGTAACATAAATAGTTTTATTTTAACAAAGTATTTTCATTTCAGTATTTAAAAAAAAATTAAATAAATAAAAAATAAAATGTGTACGTAATCCAATAAGAACTAATAATAAAAAGCATTTTTTTTCCCTCGAAACAAAACATGCATATTCACATCTTCTAAAGTAAAGTTGTTCCAGTGTGGAAATATAAGACATAATTCTTTTCTAAAATTTTTGAAAAAATTATTTTTGCATCAGCATGAAAATAATCTTCCGAATGCAAAAAATAAATTGAGCCACGTCACATTGTAGCCGTAATATTGATGCGATAGCAGAATTAATGGGTATTGATTTCATAATTCTAATAAATAATTTGTGAGCATTTGTTTAATGTCATTTTTTTAATTTTAAATTGCTTATTTAAACATGATCAGATATTAAAAATAGAATTAATTTTCTTTTCTATTTTAAAAATAAATTAATACAATATCTTTTAAAAAAATGTAACAGTTTAAAAATAGTTTAAATTTAAAAATAAATTTTACATATTTTAAAAAATAATTAATTTATTATTTTTTGAGGATTTTAAAAGTAAATAAACTACTATTTTGGAAAATTGCAACAAAAATAATAATAAAAAAAAGGAAAGATAAAACTGAATAAATAAAAGTAATGAATGGGACTGACCTGCTCAATTTTATATGCTCTGTATGCAAATAGGACTTAAATGAAGATTAAAAACTACTGTCTAATCGATTCAGTCCGGTTACGTGTGAAAAAGTGATGAAAACCAAGCTCAACATAAAAAAGGGCATCTTCTATAATTGACTTTACAGTATTAAAAGTGGAGGCCATCTTTTATCTAAAAAAAAAAAAAAAAAAAATGGAGAAAAAAAAAAGAAGAAGGCGTTTCTGAGATATTTGTTATTCCCAGAAAACCGTTTTAGGAAATTTCTAAGATTTAAAATTAAGTGCATTAGACACAGTCGTCTATGCTCTTCTATAAAAAATACATCTATAAGTTCCTTTTATGAATGAATTTAAAACAAAATTGAATTGGCGAAAAAAAATGGAAGGTAATACATAGATATTTCACTAAAAATAATCTTCCGGCGCTGCTTTTTCAACAAGCAGTCAGTGTCTTTAGAAAGAATTTCAAAGTGTGAATTCTCAACAAATTTTGTCAAAAAATGCCTGAAAAAAAACTTAAAAGCAAGAACAACAATATTGATGAGATATGATAAAGCACAATAAGAAAAACTAAAAACAAAACTATGCATGTTAACTAAATTAATGTTTCAATGAGCCAGCACATTAGAAATTGCGTACTGAAGAGAAGATAAAAAGTGACCTAAATAAATACAAGCAGAAATATTTTAGGAAGACACCTGCTTCTGGTGTAAAAAGTTCAAAAGAAAAATTCAAAGGACTGCTTTTTATTAAATTAAGAGAATACTTCCTTATATTGCAGTATCAAACAAAAGCTCATCGAAAAAACGAAAATGTTCGATTCGAACGTAGAAAGAAATAGGACAGGCCACATAAGGGAAAGCATTCCTCTTTGAAGTGCATACCAACTTCAAGTTTTCTTCTATAAGGCGACTCATTGAAGCCCTTTGAGAGACTATAATACTATCACATGTATTTTAAAAACTCCTGGAACTTTTGAGTACTTTTCTAGAAATTAAGAAAGAACATTATACCTCAATAATAGAGAGCCCTGGCGCGCAGTGTTTCAGCTCAGATTATGGTTGCAAGCTACGTAAGTGCTAGCTGAACTCCAAAAGCGAGTGCTCCAAATGCTTCAGCATAATCAATAATACAGACGCACAGAGGCTAGAAACAACATGTTATCTTTAGTCGTCTATCATCTAACTGGCCTTCTGGACTCCGCGCTTCTACAAGCCCCTGAATAAACGCCATATGCTCTGAAAAAGTACACCTTGAATCATATATGGACATTTCCTGCTTCTGTTAATTTGTCCTTAATAGAAATATTGAAAGGACAGCTCTTCATTAAAATAAGAGGGTCTATCTCAATATTGTAGTATCTAACAAATGCAAAGCGATAAATTAATATTCGCATTGAACCATAAAGAAAACGGACACCCCACATCAAAAAGAAACTATTACTCTTTGTAGGGGATTCCTTCTTCTATCAGCGCCTCATTGAAGCCTTTTGAGAGACTATAATACCATCACAGGTATTTAAAAAACTCTTGAGAACTTTTCTAGAAATTGAGGAAGAACATTATACCTCAATTATAGAGAGTCCTGGCGCACAATGTTTCTGCACAGAATATGGTTGCAAGGGACGTAAGTGTGAACTAAACTCCTAATGCGACTGCTTCAAATGCTTCAGAATAATCTATAATGTAGTAGCACATAGGCTAGAAACAACATGTTATCTTTAGTCGTCTATCATCTAACTAGCCTTCTGGACTCTGCGGTCTTACAAGTCCCTGAATAAAAGCCATCTGCTAAGAATAAGTACACCTTGAATCCTTTGTGGGAATTTCCTGATTTTGTTAATGTGTACTTAATAGAAATATTGAAAGGACTGCTCTTCATTAAAATTAGAGAGTCCATCACAATACTGCAGTATCTAACAAATTCCCGGAGAAAAAATAATATTCGCACTGAACAAAGAGAAACCAGACACCCCACATCAAAAAGAAAGTATATAGTGAATTCTTTCTTCTATAAGGCGCCTAACTAAAGCCTTTTAAGAGAGTATAATCCCATCACATGTATTTTAAGAACTCTTTGGGACTTTTCTAGAAATCGAGGAAGAACAATATACCTCAATTATAGAGAGTTTACGTGCAAACTGTTTCAGCACTGAGTATGATTGCAAAGGGCGTAGGTGCTAGCTAAACTCCAAAAGCGAGTGCTCCAAATGCTTCAGCTTAATCAATAATGCAGACGCACAGAGGCTAGAAACAACATGTTATCTTCAGTCTTCTATCATCTAACTAGCCTTCTGGACTCCTCCGCGCTTCTACAAGTCCCTGAATAAAAGCCATTATGCTCTGAAAAATTACAAATTGAATCATTTATGGACATTTCCTGCTTCTGTTAATATGTGTTTAAGAGAAATATTGAAAGGACTGCTTTTCATTAAATTAAGAGGGTCCATCTCAATACTGCAGTATCTAACAAATGCACAGAGACAAAATAATATTCGCACTGAACGAAAGAGAAAACGGACACCCCACATCAAAAAGAAAGTATTCCTCTTTATAGTGAATTCTTTCTTCTATAAGGCGCCTCATTGAAGCCTTTCAAACACTATCATCCCATCACATGTATTTTAAAAACTCTTGGGGACTTTTCTAGAAATTGAGGAAGAACAATATACCTCAATTATAGAGAGTTTACGCGCAAACTGTTTCAGCACAGAGTATGGTTGCAAAGGGCGTAGGTGCGAGCTAAACTCCTAATGCGACTGCTCCAAATGCTTCAGAATAATCTAAAATGTCGTAGCACAGAGGCTAGAAACAATATGTTATCTTTAGTCGTCTATCATCTAACTAGCCTTCTGGACTCCGCGCTTCTACAAGTCTCTGAATAAACGCCATATGCTCTGAAAAAGTACACCTTGAATCATATATGGACATTTCCTGCTTCTGACCGTAATAAAAATGTTGAAAGGAAAGCTCTTCATTAAAATAAGAGGGTCCATCTGAATACTGTAGAATCTAACAAATGCAAAGCGATAAATTAATATTCGCATTGAACCATAAAGAAAACGGACACCCCACATCAAAAAGAAAGTATTCCTCTTTGTAGTGGATTCTTTTTTCTAAAATTCGCCTCATTGAAGCCTTAGGAGAGACTATAATACCATCACAGGTAGTTAAAAAACTCTTGAGGACTTTTCTAGAAATTGAGGAAGAACATTATACCTCAATTATAGAGAGTCCTGGCGCACAATGTTTCTGCACAGAATATGGTTGCAAGGGACGTAAGTGTGAACTAAACTCCTAATGCGACTGCTTCAAATGCTTCAGAATAATCTATAATGTCATAGCACAGAGGCTAGAAATAACATGCTATCTTTAGTCGTCTATCATCTAACTAGCCTTCTGGACTCTGCGGTCTTACAATTCCTTGAATAAAAGCCATCTGCTATGAATAAGTACACCTTGAATCCTTTGTGGACATTTCCTGCTTCTTTTTATGTGCCCTTAATAGAAATTTTGAAAGGACTGCTTTTCAATTAAGTAAGAGGGTCCATCTCAATAATTCAGTATGTAACAAATGCACGGAGAAAAAATAATATTCGCATTGAAACATAAAGAAAACGGACAACCCACATCAAAAAGAAATTATTCCCCTTTCTAGGGAATTCATTCTTCTATAAGGCGCCTCATTGAAGCCTTAAAAGAGATTATAATACCATCACATGTATTTTAAAAACTCTTTGGGACTTTTCTAGAAATTGAGGAAGTACATTATACCTCAATTATACAGAGTCCTCGCGCGCAGTGTTTCAGCACAGATTATGGTTACAAGCTACGTAATTGCGAGCTGAACTCCAAATGCGAGGACTCCTAATGCTTCAGCATAATTAATAATACAGACGCACAGAAGATAGAAACAACATGTTATCTTTAGTTGTCTATCATCTAAGTAACCTTCTGGACACTGTGGACTGACAAGTCCCTGAATGAATCCATCTGATCTGAATAAGTACACCTTGAATCATGTGTGGACATTTTCTGCTTCTGTTAATGTGTCCGTAATAGAAATTTTGGAAGGACTGCTCTTCATTAAAATAAGAGGGCCCATCCGAATACTGTAGAATCTAAAAAATGCAAAGCGATAAATTATTATTCGCATTGAACCATAAAGAAAACGGACACCCCACATCAAAAAGAAACTATTACTCTTTGTAGGGGATTCCTTCTTCTATAAGGCGCCTCATTGAAGCCTTAAAAAAGATTATAATACCATCATAGGTATTTAAAAAAATCTTGGGGACTTTTCTACAAAATGAGGAAGTACATTATACCTCAATTATAGAGAGTCTTTGCGCACAATGTTTCAGCACAGAGTATGGTTGCAAGGGACGTAAGTGCGAGCTAAACTGCTAATGCGAGTGCTCCGAATGCTTCAGAATAATCTATAATGTCGTCGCACAGAGGCTAGAAACAACATGTTATCTGTAGTCGTCTATCATCTAACTAGTGTTCTGGACTCTGTGGTCTTACAAGTCAATGAATAAAAACCATCTGCTCTGAAAAAGTACACCTTGAATCATTTGTGGACATTTTCTGCTTCTGTTCATGTGTCTTTGTCTTCAATAGAAAAATTGGCTTGGCAAAAGCAAGAGCTTAGCTCTCTCTGTCTTAGTGGTCACCTTAGAACTTTAAAATTGTCTGTGGGTTCTAAGCAAGGCTGAAATCTTCCCCAATTATTTTAGGGAAGAGATTTCAGCTCATTGCATTCTGATTGGTCTGAGCCTCTCCAGATAGGGTCTTATTGACAGTCCATTGTTAGTATTTGACTTCTTCACGGTGCACAATTTCATAGACTTGATAAAGCTCTGCAGTCCCTGGGGATGTGCAACAATTACAACAACAGGATCGCAATAAAAAAACCCTTCTTGGAGGAGAAATACTTGACCAGCATTCGAAGAATACATTTTTAAAATAATATCATTCAGTTTCTAATCTGTTTCTTCAGTTTCCTAATCAGTGACTTGACTTCTAAAATTTTGCAATCGACAATAAAAAAAAAAAAATGTATCAATCTTCAAAGAAATTATTAAAAATAAAGATTTTTCAGTATATTAAGAATTTTGAGATAATGGAATAAAGATTTGCAGAATCCAGCAAAAAAGTATTTTAAATAGCCATTTTGGCTGAAAAATACTAGCCCAGCGTTCGAGTCATTCCATACGTACATTCTTTTAAGGCTTCATAATTCAGTTTCCAATATCCTGCCGTATGACTTCTATTCTGCATGAATTTTCAACTAGACCTGGAAACTAAAAATACGAATTGCAAAAAAAAAAAAAAAAAAAAAAAAAAAGCAAAGAACTGCGCTGATTGCCTGAAATGTAATTACATACACAGATTCATCTGAACCATATAGACTATTGAAATATGGACAAGAATCTTACGAATCAGAGCAAAAAATAAATTAAATAAATAAACCATTACTAACTCCTCACTTCACACAAAAAAAATGTCCAGTATTTTATTTATGCACGTTTTGAAGATCAATGATTCTGTTTCTTATATCCTGAGATTTGAATTGATTTCTTCTTAAATTTTGAAAGCGCCATGCAATATTCCAACAGGCATTGCAGAAAAACTACTGGAAGTTGCATCGATTTTCTGGAAAGTATTTGAAAATACAGATTTAATGGACACATATAGACTTTTGAAATATGGGCTAAGTAAAAGGTCCGAAGAATCGAGGCAAGAAAAGAAAAAAAAAATATCCCTTGATCAGCATTCGAAGAACCATGTATCATTTTATTATATTTTGAAGTCACATAAAATATTCAAACAAGCATTGCAAAAAAAAAAAAAAAAAAAAAAAAAAACGGAAGTAGAATTTATCTGCTGAGCACTGGATCACTGCTTTAACGAATTCTTGAATGTTAATTAGGCCTCTTTTGAACATACATCGACTTCATATTGTTGCGTTTTTCATTAATAGTAGTGTAATATTAATAATAATAAAAATTATTATTCATTTAATTAATAGCTTAAGCACTTACGAAAAAAAAATATAGAAAATTTTTATCTACGTTTTAAATAGTAATTGTTAGATTAATTTTTAAGAGCTTATAATTAAATTCAGCTCATTTTTATAAATGTATTTCTCAATATACATTAAAAGCGTTTTGGAATTATGAAATCAATGAAATTTGATATTTATTAAGACTGAGTTAGCAATAGAATGAAAAATTAATTACGTTAAACGATTCATAGACATTCGAAAATACTTCATTTTTGTATTTCCATCTGGAAAATTGTAGTTTGCTTCATTGATAACTATAACTCGAAAATATTAAATAATTTATTTCCAACTGGAATATGGAATGCGGAAGAATGGATATGAGGGTTCAATATTTCAAGATATAATTGAAAATTGGATTATAAAGTTAGATCCACAAACTCTTAACATTTTAAAAGTATATACGTATTAAAAAAAGAAAGCCATTGTAATATTTAAAAGAAATTTCTAAGTTGAAGTTTAAGTAAAATTTTTTTGCTTTGTTTTCATGGTGTTTTTCTTTATTTCTTAGAAAATGGCGCAAATTACTTTGTTTAAATCCTTAAAAAAATTCTCCCATTAACACTTGTTACAGATTAAGAAATATCGCTTATAATTTTCAGATTTCAAATTATAAGGGGTAAAAACTATTTTAAAGTAATTCCATATCCCATAAAATTAGTAAACACCATAGATAGGTATTCAAGAAATCCGTTAAATAACGCCTATCTAAATATGCAGTTCTTCAGCCATATATTATATTAAGACCAAAGATATTTTTAGATTCGATTAGATGAGTTGAAACATTTATAATTGATAAAGTTTAATTGAAGGGGCTTCTGAGATAAATTTTCTTGTTGAAAAAAACGGGAGAATAAAGAAAATAATAATAATAAAAGTCCTGCATAACTTACCTTATTCAAGTGGTTTCTGTTCTCGCATGTTTGTCCGATCAGATGGAAATAGGTGAAAATTCGTTGTTGCACCACATTGCAATGTAACATTCAATATAAATCCAATCTTGATTGTAATAATGAAGCACTGATATCTCTCATCCGGCAGATATATAAAACTAAGTGCCTCTTATATATAAAAATTTGTAAATTACAAGCATGAGTTTTCAATCGTATTTAAAGAGATCATGCATTTTAAAGTTCAATTTATTTTCTGGAAGGAATGCACCTTATTTAGATGCAGGTAAGAGTCAAAACAAGATTTTAGTTAATCTAAAATCAACATAAACCTTCGATTAATGCATTCATAATTTATTATATTAGTTATATTCGAAGGAATAATATATAAACACGTTATTATATTGTGAAATAAGTAATAATACGGTAAACAAAATTCGTCAGAAATGATAATAATTTTGAATCTAATAATGAATTTTTAATGTGCTATTTTTATTTAAGTAAGATAAGGGTTAAATTTAAATTGGTACAGTAGTATACATCAATGAAATTTGACAACTTTTACATTAAAATTTCCTTAAAAAAATTAACTTTTTAAACACATTAATTAATTTACTGGATAAATCCAAAAACGGAATACCTAATTCTAAACAATGCTCAGTGCTTCTTTTTGCGAAATTATAAATTTGCAAATTAATGTTTTTTTGATATATTAATTGTAATATAACATAAATTTCGTCTCTCTTGGCTACAGATTGATATAAAAAAGGAAAAATCCAGAAGGCTATAATTAGTTAAAATGAGTGCTAAAACTATTATATTTATTAAAAATTATCCCTCTTTAGACGAATTTTTCAAGGAAGTTTCTCCTCCCATCTGTATTCTTGCTTTATGCAGCTACAGGATTTATCTGGTGTAAATAAAATCAAACAGGTATTCCGAGAGTTGTAGAATTTATATATGTTAAATAAAATCTAAAAAAAAGAGATGTTTTTCCATGACCTCAAAATATTTAGTTAAAATATTTAATTGTCGTTTTATACAACTTAGAATCCTTAAATATGAAAAAAAAAGTTTTCCTGCAAAAATCTCGATTTTTGTGTAAAAAGAATTAATAATTATGTCTAATAAAATTTTTTTAAGACTTTTTTAAAATATATACATTTACCATCACAATTTTAAAAGATTTTAAACATGGTTAATTGAGGAAGACAAATTTTAGAACCTTCCATCTGATTTACTGGATTACTTTTATGCATTGCTTGCTTTAGTGTTTGAGAAAAGCTTCTTTACATAGAAATACATTTCATGCCGAAAGGTCCCATTCCCCATTTCGGTTTATTTGGTGAAATATTTTAATGCTAAAAATCTGACATACAGTGATTAATAAAATGTGAAGCAGAAATTTTAAGTACATTAAGACAATCAAAGATTTAAAAAAAAATTGGGATTTCAATATCATTTTACTTCAATATAATCTTGTCTTTAAATTTCCTATATTTTCAAATTTAATATTTTTTGTTTCATTCAAAGATTGATTCAATGTCATATTTAAATGTAACCAAATTTATTTGAAAGAATTTACTAAATTATAAAAATTTAAACAATGCGTTTTTATCCGAAACATTCATTTTTCATCTGCAATGCTCATCTAGAACAAATGTGAACTCGTTTGTTCTAATTCAAATTTAATGGATATTTCAACTCGTCTTTCACCATATTAACAAGTAATTTATTGATAAACGTGAAAATCAATTTTATTTAGATAACTCGACATCATTATATCTTTCAATCTGATCGCATGTATTCAAACAAATGTTAAGAAAATTATTTATCGTCTGGATTGCTTCCAGGCCTGCAAGGCAAATTAATTCTTCTCAATTCGAAAATATTGTTATATCATCATCTGTTCACTGGTGATGTATTAACGGAGAAGGAGGGTGACAATATTGGTTTGGTAATGTCCATAATGATATTGTTAATGATCAATTCTTAAATATCACATTTATCTCAGTACCGCAAATTGATGATGTTATTACAATGCAACTGCTAACTCCTAGTGAAAGGATTCAGATGAGTTTCTAGTGGCATCCTTTACAGGAACTAGTGTGAACCACTATGGCTGAATGTGTATAATAATCGAAAAGAGATAAAACTTAAATTGAGCCAATGTAGCCATTTAGCATTGCAAAGAAGGCAGAATTCCCCTCCCCCAAAGCACAAAACAATAAAATATAAAATCGCGTAGCAATCAACAAGCTATAGCGATTCCTAGATAATTCATTCCCTAAAAATATACCACTCATACATTAATGAATAAGAAATATTTATTACTGTTTACAAAGTCATGAAAGCACTAGTAGAACAACAAAATTAATGAACACTGCGTTACCTGTCGACGTGAGCGACAATTCATTAACGAAATGTAGTAATGAGATATACAATACCTCACCGAATGCAATACCATATAAAGGCATTAAAAACAACTTAAAAAATGCTTCATATACAAAAGAAATGCACAAATTATTTGACAAAACATTTTATAAATAAAATTGAGTTCTCAACACAATAAAAGCTGAAAATTTTATTCTGAAAAAAAAAGACTATCTTTACTTTATTTCCAAAGTCACTCAGCGCAATTTCCAGAATGTCGTGTATTTGAAGAGTATTACATTGTATGAAAAAAAAATTTAAAAAAATGGTAAAATTTAGAACCCATCGACTGATTATCAAAATTAATTTCTTCTCTTGGATGAATAGCTGATACTTGATGGAAAAAATTAGTAAGAGGAATTCAGACCTTGCATTGAAAAGCGTTTTGCACAGTTTTTGTTGGATGAGCTTTTAATTCATTCAAAAATAAAGTATATTTACTAATACGTAATACCATATAAACCTATAAGAATTCGCGTACCACAATGAAATTTGTACCTAGAGACATATTTTTCAAATAAATTAAAACTTAGATCACGCTACTAAATAAAGAGTGCTGCTTAAAGGTGTTTCTTTACGGACATAAAACCTACTGGAATTGAAATATATTTTTGAATTTTTATATACTTTTTTTTCGCTTATTTCTTTTAATAATAATAACAAGTGTCATGAAATACCCGTACCGATTAAAAATTTAAGCCAACCATTACATTTTCCTTAACTTAGTTTTTATTTACATTCAATAATTAGAATATTCCTGCTATCAATCATTGGATAATAATGTTGATTCTACTAAATATGAAAAATGAATAATAATTTCTCCTAAACTTTCATTAGATTTCCAACCATTAAACTGATAATTATTGCAGAATTTTAAATTTGTCAGATAAAAATTGTTTATTAAGGTAATACTGATAAAAAGTGTGACGTGTTTTTATGGTTTCCGTTTATTCAATTTTCTATGTTTTCTCTCAAATGCGTGAGCTCAAAAGTTGTTGTCTGGTTTTTGAAATTTCACTTTTAATTGCAGGGAACTGCTTTATTTTTTAACAAAAAAATTATTCACAGAGCAGAATAATTAGTGAATCACATTACAAACTAGCCCAGTTCATAACAATGAGGTCGAATATAAAATATTTATTTTGACACAATAATAAAGATAATTTATTATTATTTTATAGTAAAAAGCTTTTTAACCGCTTAAATGTTTTGCACGCATGGCACTCTTGCATCGATTTATCGAATTTAAGCAAACAATAAACCATTCATAAAGATTGTAATTCAACATTAAAATTGCTACGAATTCATAGATAAGTCAAGTATTCAATGAAATTTGAATCAAAATAACAAAATATTCCCAAAACAGAAGGTGTCACCTTATTAGATAATAAAGTAAGTAAAACAGTTAAGGGGTAAAAGACATTTCGTCTGAAAATATGGCAGAAGAAATCAGTGTTCCTTAAAGGGTTAGGGCAATTCTTCGAAATCGCATGAACTAGAGATAAATCTAATATAATTTCAAAAATTAAACAATATTCATGTCAAGTTAGAAAATCAAGAAAGTCTCAAAAATTATGTGCTTATTACACACTTTTGTAAATATTTCTATTATAATTAATATTTGAAAATGAAATAATTAAAGACATAGAATGTATTTATTGCTTAAGATTCATAAAGTCACCTTCGAAAAAATACGGTTTTTGCAAGCACATATAATATTTTCTAGTTCTTAGATAAGAATTTTTTCCCCTGATATTACCTTGTCTCATATTAAATATTAATAAATATTTAAAAAAATATGTATCAGCAATTCTTGTAGCTTACATCAGATACTTTCGCTTATATGGGATTTTGTAGTTCAGAGAGGGAAACAAACAAAAACAAAATATTAATCTTACATCCAATATGTATTTCAAGATCTTTTTAAAAAATTGCTTAAACTACGTTATCTTTGAATAACTTTGCCGGTAGCTCATACAATGGAAATGAAATTATGTATATTTTTAATTTTTAGAAATCGCTGAATTATTCCTGAATGTTTCATCTGCAATATATCGTAATTTAATGTTTCATACAGGTAAAAATTAAACCCAGTTGCATGGGTATAGTTAGAAAAAATTTACTCTATTAATAAGTCATGAATGTTTCTTTTCGAGAAGTGGAATTTATGTAAAATTATTTATAATTTTATATAATTATAACTTTATAATATTTTAAAGAATATACTGGAGTCCATTATTTCCACAATTGTTTCTATTTTTTATGAATTTTATTTATCACTTATAGTCTTATTAATTTATATTGGAAATCGAGAGCTGTTTTATTCGCACAAATATCTGCCACCTACGTATTCTGTAAAACATCATCTCCTAATAGTTTAAATGCTTACATATAAAGTAAATGACACATTTCATAATTAAAACCTATTTCACATTACCTATAAAATTAGAAATTATGCTTCAAATATGCAATTCACTGTTAAAAAAGTTACTGTATTCTTTTAGCAAATGGATGCTGAAGTTATGAAATGTGTGGGACTGTCTTTATCATAAATGAATGGAAAGAATATTTCATGCCGTTTCAAAAAGGAAGCGAATTTAATAATTAAAAAATTAATAATTAATACAAAGAAGTGAAATATTTATGTCTACAAATGAATTCATGTCTAAAAATGAATTCTTTCAATAAACCATTTGCTGTTTAAATTTAGGAAAAGCTGCAGTTGGATTTCTTATTCATTTAGTCATAGAAATGCATAGGACGATACTAGGTTTTATTTTTTTTTAAAAAAATGATATATTTATGATACATGGTAATCTAGAATGTGCTTATAAATTAAAAAATACTATCCTGTGGACTACAAAACTTTATATTTCTCTCATTCATGAAGTGCCCAGTATAGGAATAAAAATCTCTCTTGTATCTGTCAATAAACATGAATGCCATTGTGCAAATAGAAATCCGGAAATAAAGACAAGCATCTGCAGTATCCATAATGAAATGCATCAACTTGATAAAACATCACTTTTTATAGACATAACAGTTGGTCTAATGTTGGAATTCTGAAAATAAATATTTACAATCAGTAAGTTGTTAAAATATGTAAATTCATTATAAGTAATAAATATCTTTTTGTTTGATGTTCTCTTGAAACTGTAAAGGCAAAATCGGCAACCTTAAGTTTACCTCAAATATTTTTTTTTTAATAAAGCATTTTATGAACAAAGAAGATACCATCATAGCTATAGCATTCATTATATCAAATGATATAAAGTATTTAAATACTGTTTCTAAAATTGTCATCCTTTTATGGACATGGACATATGACAAATTTACTTTTAAGTATATACTTTTAAAGTATCGAAATGTTTTGTTATTTGTTTTTTTAAAAAACACTCAAAACATACAAGTTAAATGGAGTCTTTATGTAAGAAATAAAAGATGCTGTTGTTGTTAATGAAACTCAGTTTTGATACAGTTATCTTTTTTTCTAGTTTCTATTTCTCACAGTATTCTAGAGCACACCTACTGTTCAGATGGAACATAGGTGACTGTTGTTGATTAACACAATACGGAAATAATACAATGCTTGTTTTATAAATGCTTTTAAATACAATGCTTGTTCTTCATGTGACTGCATCACGAAGTAGAGTTCTGCACCAAGATAAAGAAAATAAGCATTTCAATGACATAAAGGCTGGCTCTGGTGAGCATAGGGCCCTATCTAGTACCCTTGCATCCAATAATGCTTTTGTGAAAAGCTGCGACTGTTAACCAATCTTGTTAATGCCTTGCCTTCCAATGAATCCTAGGATCGTGGTGTCTTCCAGACCACACGATTGAGGATTGATTTCTAAGGAAAAATCGTTTTATACAGGCACATTATACGTTGAATTTAGAAATTAGCTGCCGTTTTACAGCTTGTTTCAAGTGCAATTTCGAAGAGAGGTGCTGGATCATTTAGAGACTCCTTTCGTTTGGTAAAGATTCAGAATGAACGAGGTCGCTAAATAATCTCGAAGAGATATGAGATTATACAGCTGCATTTTACTAAGTCACTGAAGTTAAATAATCAGAAAGCAGAATTTTAATTGATAGAAAAATTTCATTTTTGGGAATAAATACTAAATTTCCATTGTTAAAATAATTCGAGTTTTAAGTTTGGCAAAAACTATTTCACATTAAATATTTCTTTTTAAATGGTCTAATATTTCATTAAACGAGACAGAATAAATTTTTATTTTACTTTTATATTCATGACAGCGGGACGCTATAGTAATTTTAAATTGATTAAAGAAACACTTTTAATTTAGTTATTATCGAAGTTCAATGATATAAAGATAAATAAAGATAGTATCTTCTTTTTATACAACGCGTAGAATAATTCATAAAGTTTCGTTTGTTTAGACAGTATTTTTTTAAGCCAAGTCATCATTATCAAACAGAATACAGTTTAGGAAGTCCAAGATTCTTTCATAGCTGCAATCTTAAAAAACTCAAGATGAATTTTTATCAGTAAAAATTATTTCCCTCTTTTCAAAATCCAATTTGAATTTAGTACCATTCAAATATCTTCATTTCTTGTTATATACTTCGCTTTATTGAAAAGAAGATTAAAGTCCTCTAGTTTGAAGAAATAATTAGCTGGAAATTTTAGAAAACCTACGAAAACACAGGCGGTTCGTTTGTGCACTGATAAAGAAAATTCGAATAAATATCCTTCTCAATTATTCAAATTTTGTATCGCTTTGTTAATAATATAAAAAAATGCGATTTTCAACTATTTGTCTCGTTGTATGTACGTAATGTGTTCATGTTAGTTTTGCAGTGAAGTTATATCGCTATTTTTCCTTTTGCATAGCAAATCACCAGATGGATACAATATTTATGTTCTTCGATTTTTCTGTAATATCCCTTTAAACATTTTCGCAATTTCCGATTCAATTTACAGGAATCTTTTTTTATGAAGTCACTAAAAATATTTAAAACACTTCATAATGACAATAATGATGAAAGCAAAATGCAACTTATTATGAAATAGTATAAGTTCAGAAAAACAGATGCATTTACTGGCTAATAAAAGCCTCTAATCGATATTTCAGATTTTCGAAATATTTGCATAAAATTCAATTATTTACGAAATTTCAGATATGAATCAAGCCTTTAGGAAGAAGAATTTTCATGTAAGAACAAATTTAGCGCTGCATACAACAGAGTGAATTTAAATTTAGATTTTAATTGCGGAAACATTCTTTAGTTTTCAGACAGTAAAAATATATTTTCTTACAAACAGAAAGTTGTATACTTTCTAGACTTTTCTTCTGACAACTTGCCATTGATAATAAGATTATAAAATATAAATTGCAGTTTCAATTTAGTTGATCGTATCAATAAAAACTAAACGCTCTTTGAAGAAACAGTTGTCTCCAGGTTGTTCTTATAATTTTCAAAATTTATAATTTTAGCATCTGTAATGAGGAATTTTTTTAACTTTTGATTTTTAGAAAAGTAAACCATTAATTTTTTATTTTTAATAATTTTTTATATGACTTAAAAATCATGCAAATTGTTTTGTGTTGTTTATCGCTTAAATAAAAGCTAACACTTAATTCTACAATTAATTATGATATATTTAAATTTGAATAATTATTTCTGCAATGAACTTATGTCAAGTCATTCTTATGGCTATTTTTCAAATGTATATTTACAGTATTGCAAATTTAAAATGTGTACATTTCAAAGACAGTACAAATTGTGTTGCATTATTTCATGCCTAAGCAAATACTTATGTTCCACTCTGCAATTAATTATAATATATTTTAATATGATTTGTTATTACTGCAATGAAATTTATATCAAGTCATTATTATCATCAATTTTCAAATGTTTATTTACAGTATTGCAATGTGTACTGTTCAAATTCACTACAGGAAATCAGTATTGTATTATTTCATGCCTAAATTAGTACTTATTTTTATTCTGCAAATAAATATAATATGTTTAAATATGATTCACTTTTTCTGCAATGAAGTTCGTATCAAGTCAGTATTATCATCAGTTACGAAATTTTTATTTATGATATTGCAAATTTAAAATGTGTGCTTTTCAAAATCAGTACAAAAAATATTGGAAAGTATTTAAACTTTTAAATTATTTCATAAAATATTAATATTTATTCATTCATTTGAATAATGGTGACACTTTTGTTCATTTCATTAATATTTACTAAGTATTAAATAGACCGTAAATTTTTTATACGTTGATAAAATTTCTGAGACTCCAACAAGATAATAAAATTTGTTTTAAAAGAATGGTATTACTGTCTTCTAAGAAGAAGAAATATATTTTTATTAAAGTATTTTCTAATTTTTGGCTATCTTTCGAATAATTTAAATATTTTCCATCTTAAATTACCTTCACGTGGGGACACTTAAATATCCTCAAAACGTATTAAAATGAATTGATAAACCGGTAACAAACATGCCGGTGTATGAAGCATCGGGTCATCAGGAAGTAATTCGAATTTAATAATAAACGAATCGGCTCTTTTTACGAGCCCGAGAAAAATCAAGCTCTCTAAATTTGTGCAAAAGTAATTTCATGAAATATTTTTCTCTTTTTTTACGCCACTATTTCCGTGTGGTTTTTAATGTAACGATTTTTATTGACTTATTTTAAATATATTTCAATTAAAGGTCACTGATATATTACTGAAAAGAATTCTATTATGACTTTTATAAAATAGAAAATTTAATGAGCTTTGATTTTGAATTATCAATAAATATGGCTGAAATATTGTATTATTAAAGTAATTGTCATAATTTTTAAATAGTTAGAAACAGAGGTTTAGAAATTATCATAAAGCAGTTTAGAATATATTTTATAGAAAACTTACAAGAAAAGGAAATGCTACCAAATAAAGTAACATAAATAGTTTTATTTTAACAAAGTATTTTCATTTCAGTATTTAAAAAAAAATTAAATAAATAAAAAATAAAATGTGTACGTAATCCAATAAGAACTAATAATAAAAAGCATTTTTTTTCCCTCGAAACAAAACATGCATATTCACATCTTCTAAAGTAAAGTTGTTCCAGTGTGGAAATATAAGACATAATTCTTTTCTAAAATTTTTGAAAAAATTATTTTTGCATCAGCATGAAAATAATCTTCCGAATGCAAAAAATAAATTGAGCCACGTCACATTGTAGCCGTAATATTGATGCGATAGCAGAATTAATGGGTATTGATTTCATAATTCTAATAAATAATTTGTGAGCATTTGTTTAATGTCATTTTTTTAATTTTAAATTGCTTATTTAAACATGATCAGATATTAAAAATAGAATTAATTTTCTTTTCTATTTTAAAAATAAATTAATACAATATCTTTTAAAAAAATGTAACAGTTTAAAAATAGTTTAAATTTAAAAATAAATTTTACATATTTTAAAAAATAATTAATTTATTATTTTTTGAGGATTTTAAAAGTAAATAAACTACTATTTTGGAAAATTGCAACAAAAATAATAATAAAAAAAAGGAAAGATAAAACTGAATAAATAAAAGTAATGAATGGGACTGACCTGCTCAATTTTATATGCTCTGTATGCAAATAGGACTTAAATGAAGATTAAAAACTACTGTCTAATCGATTCAGTCCGGTTACGTGTGAAAAAGTGATGAAAACCAAGCTCAACATAAAAAAGGGCATCTTCTATAATTGACTTTACAGTATTAAAAGTGGAGGCCATCTTTTATCTAAAAAAAAAAAAAAAAAAAATGGAGAAAAAAAAAAGAAGAAGGCGTTTCTGAGATATTTGTTATTCCCAGAAAACCGTTTTAGGAAATTTCTAAGATTTAAAATTAAGTGCATTAGACACAGTCGTCTATGCTCTTCTATAAAAAATACATCTATAAGTTCCTTTTATGAATGAATTTAAAACAAAATTGAATTGGCGAAAAAAAATGGAAGGTAATACATAGATATTTCACTAAAAATAATCTTCCGGCGCTGCTTTTTCAACAAGCAGTCAGTGTCTTTAGAAAGAATTTCAAAGTGTGAATTCTCAACAAATTTTGTCAAAAAATGCCTGAAAAAAAACTTAAAAGCAAGAACAACAATATTGATGAGATATGATAAAGCACAATAAGAAAAACTAAAAACAAAACTATGCATGTTAACTAAATTAATGTTTCAATGAGCCAGCACATTAGAAATTGCGTACTGAAGAGAAGATAAAAAGTGACCTAAATAAATACAAGCAGAAATATTTTAGGAAGACACCTGCTTCTGGTGTAAAAAGTTCAAAAGAAAAATTCAAAGGACTGCTTTTTATTAAATTAAGAGAATACTTCCTTATATTGCAGTATCAAACAAAAGCTCATCGAAAAAACGAAAATGTTCGATTCGAACGTAGAAAGAAATAGGACAGGCCACATAAGGGAAAGCATTCCTCTTTGAAGTGCATACCAACTTCAAGTTTTCTTCTATAAGGCGACTCATTGAAGCCCTTTGAGAGACTATAATACTATCACATGTATTTTAAAAACTCCTGGAACTTTTGAGTACTTTTCTAGAAATTAAGAAAGAACATTATACCTCAATAATAGAGAGCCCTGGCGCGCAGTGTTTCAGCTCAGATTATGGTTGCAAGCTACGTAAGTGCTAGCTGAACTCCAAAAGCGAGTGCTCCAAATGCTTCAGCATAATCAATAATACAGACGCACAGAGGCTAGAAACAACATGTTATCTTTAGTCGTCTATCATCTAACTGGCCTTCTGGACTCCGCGCTTCTACAAGCCCCTGAATAAACGCCATATGCTCTGAAAAAGTACACCTTGAATCATATATGGACATTTCCTGCTTCTGTTAATTTGTCCTTAATAGAAATATTGAAAGGACAGCTCTTCATTAAAATAAGAGGGTCTATCTCAATATTGTAGTATCTAACAAATGCAAAGCGATAAATTAATATTCGCATTGAACCATAAAGAAAACGGACACCCCACATCAAAAAGAAACTATTACTCTTTGTAGGGGATTCCTTCTTCTATCAGCGCCTCATTGAAGCCTTTTGAGAGACTATAATACCATCACAGGTATTTAAAAAACTCTTGAGAACTTTTCTAGAAATTGAGGAAGAACAATATACCTCAATTATAGAGAGTCCTGGCGCACAATGTTTCTGCACAGAATATGGTTGCAAGGGACGTAAGTGTGAACTAAACTCCTAATGCGACTGCTTCAAATGCTTCAGAATAATCTATAATGTAGTAGCACATAGGCTAGAAACAACATGTTATCTTTAGTCGTCTATCATCTAACTAGCCTTCTGGACTCTGCGGTCTTACAAGTCCCTGAATAAAAGCCATCTGCTAAGAATAAGTACACCTTGAATCCTTTGTGGGAATTTCCTGATTTTGTTAATGTGTACTTAATAGAAATATTGAAAGGACTGCTCTTCATTAAAATTAGAGAGTCCATCACAATACTGCAGTATCTAACAAATTCCCGGAGAAAAAATAATATTCGCACTGAACAAAGAGAAACCAGACACCCCACATCAAAAAGAAAGTATATAGTGAATTCTTTCTTCTATAAGGCGCCTAACTAAAGCCTTTTAAGAGAGTATAATCCCATCACATGTATTTTAAGAACTCTTTGGGACTTTTCTAGAAATCGAGGAAGAACAATATACCTCAATTATAGAGAGTTTACGTGCAAACTGTTTCAGCACTGAGTATGATTGCAAAGGGCGTAGGTGCTAGCTAAACTCCAAAAGCGAGTGCTCCAAATGCTTCAGCTTAATCAATAATGCAGACGCACAGAGGCTAGAAACAACATGTTATCTTCAGTCTTCTATCATCTAACTAGCCTTCTGGACTCCTCCGCGCTTCTACAAGTCCCTGAATAAAAGCCATTATGCTCTGAAAAATTACAAATTGAATCATTTATGGACATTTCCTGCTTCTGTTAATATGTGTTTAAGAGAAATATTGAAAGGACTGCTTTTCATTAAATAAAGAGGGTCCATCTCAATACTGCAGTATCTAACAAATGCACAGAGACAAAATAATATTCGCACTGAACGAAAGAGAAAACGGACACCCCACATCAAAAAGAAAGTATTCCTCTTTATAGTGAATTCTTTCTTCTATAAGGCGCCTCATTGAAGCCTTTCAAACACTATCATCCCATCACATGTATTTTAAAAACTCTTGGGGACTTTTCTAGAAATTGAGGAAGAACAATATACCTCAATTATAGAGAGTTTACGCGCAAACTGTTTCAGCACAGAGTATGGTTGCAAAGGGCGTAGGTGCGAGCTAAACTCCTAATGCGACTGCTCCAAATGCTTCAGAATAATCTAAAATGTCGTAGCACAGAGGCTAGAAACAATATGTTATCTTTAGTCGTCTATCATCTAACTAGCCTTCTGGACTCCGCGCTTCTACAAGTCTCTGAATAAACGCCATATGCTCTGAAAAAGTACACCTTGAATCATATATGGACATTTCCTGCTTCTGACCGTAATAAAAATGTTGAAAGGAAAGCTCTTCATTAAAATAAGAGGGTCCATCTGAATACTGTAGAATCTAACAAATGCAAAGCGATAAATTAATATTCGCATTGAACCATAAAGAAAACGGACACCCCACATCAAAAAGAAAGTATTCCTCTTTGTAGTGGATTCTTTTTTCTAAAATTCGCCTCATTGAAGCCTTAGGAGAGACTATAATACCATCACAGGTAGTTAAAAAACTCTTGAGGACTTTTCTAGAAATTGAGGAAGAACATTATACCTCAATTATAGAGAGTCCTGGCGCACAATGTTTCTGCACAGAATATGGTTGCAAGGGACGTAAGTGTGAACTAAACTCCTAAAGCGACTGCTTCAAATGCTTCAGAATAATCTATAATGTCATAGCACAGAGGCTAGAAATAACATGCTATCTTTAGTCGTCTATCATCTAACTAGCCTTCTGGACTCTGCGGTCTTACAAGTCCCTGAATAAAAGCCATCTGCTATGAATAAGTACACCTTGAATCCTTTGTGGACATTTCCTGCTTCTTTTTATGTGCCCTTAATAGAAATTTTGAAAGGACTGCTTTTCAATTAAGTAAGAGGGTCCATCTCAATAATTCAGTATGTAACAAATGCACGGAGAAAAAATAATATTCGCATTGAAACATAAAGAAAACGGACAACCCACATCAAAAAGAAATTATTCCCCTTTCTAGGGAATTCATTCTTCTATAAGGCGCCTCATTGAAGCCTTAAAAGAGATTATAATACCATCACATGTATTTTAAAAACTCTTTGGGACTTTTCTAGAAATTGAGGAAGTACATTATACCTCAATTATACAGAGTCCTCGCGCGCAGTGTTTCAGCACAGATTATGGTTACAAGCTACGTAATTGCGAGCTGAACTCCAAATGCGAGGACTCCTAATGCTTCAGCATAATTAATAATACAGACGCACAGAAGATAGAAACAACATGTTATCTTTAGTTGTCTATCATCTAAGTAACCTTCTGGACACTGTGGACTGACAAGTCCCTGAATGAATCCATCTGATCTGAATAAGTACACCTTGAATCATGTGTGGACATTTTCTGCTTCTGTTAATGTGTCCGTAATAGAAATTTTGGAAGGACTGCTCTTCATTAAAATAAGAGGGCCCATCCGAATACTGTAGAATCTAAAAAATGCAAAGCGATAAATTATTATTCGCATTGAACCATAAAGAAAACGGACACCCCACATCAAAAAGAAACTATTACTCTTTGTAGGGGATTCCTTCTTCTATAAGGCGCCTCATTGAAGCCTTAAAAAAGATTATAATACCATCATAGGTATTTAAAAAAATCTTGGGGACTTTTCTACAAAATGAGGAAGTACATTATACCTCAATTATAGAGAGTCTTTGCGCACAATGTTTCAGCACAGAGTATGGTTGCAAGGGACGTAAGTGCGAGCTAAACTGCTAATGCGAGTGCTCCGAATGCTTCAGAATAATCTATAATGTCGTCGCACAGAGGCTAGAAACAACATGTTATCTGTAGTCGTCTATCATCTAACTAGTGTTCTGGACTCTGTGGTCTTACAAGTCAATGAATAAAAACCATCTGCTCTGAAAAAGTACACCTTGAATCATTTGTGGACATTTTCTGCTTCTGTTCATGTGTCTTTGACTTCAATAGAAAAATTGGCTTGGCAAAAGCAAGAGCTTAGCTCTCTCTGTCTTAGTGGTCACCTTAGAACTTTAAAATTGTCTGTGGGTTCTAAGCAAGGCTGAAATCTTCCCCAATTATTTTAGGGAAGAGATTTCAGCTCATTGCATTCTGATTGGTCTGAGCCTCTCCAGATAGGGTCTTATTGACAGTCCATTGTTAGTATTTGACTTCTTCACGGTGCACAATTTCATAGACTTGATAAAGCTCTGCAGTCCCTGGGGATGTGCAACAATTACAACAACAGGATCGCAATAAAAAAACCCTTCTTGGAGGAGAAATACTTGACCAGCATTCGAAGAATACATTTTTAAAATAATATCATTCAGTTTCTAATCTGTTTCTTCAGTTTCCTAATCAGTGACTTGACTTCTAAAATTTTGCAATCGACAATAAAAAAAAAAAAATGTATCAATCTTCAAAGAAATTATTAAAAATAAAGATTTTTCAGTATATTAAGAATTTTGAGATAATGGAATAAAGATTTGCAGAATCCAGCAAAAAAGTATTTTAAATAGCCATTTTGGCTGAAAAATACTAGCCCAGCGTTCGAGTCATTCCATACGTACATTCTTTTAAGGCTTCATAATTCAGTTTCCAATATCCTGCCGTATGACTTCTATTCTGCATGAATTTTCAACTAAACCTGGAAACTAAAAATACGAATTGCAAAAAAAAAAAAAAAAAAAAAAAAAAGCAAAGAACTGCGCTGATTGCCTGAAATGTAATTACATACACAGATTCATCTGAACCATATAGACTATTGAAATATGGACAAGAATCTTACGAATCAGAGCAAAAAATAAATTAAATAAATAAACCATTACTAACTCCTCACTTCACACAAAAAAAATGTCCAGTATTTTATTTATGCACGTTTTGAAGATCAATGATTCTGTTTCTTATATCCTGAGATTTGAATTGATTTCTTCTTAAATTTTGAAAGCGCCATGCAATATTCCAACAGGCATTGCAGAAAAACTACTGGAAGTTGCATCGATTTTCTGGAAAGTATTTGAAAATACAGATTTAATGGACACATATAGACTTTTGAAATATGGGCTAAGTAAAAGGTCCGAAGAATCGAGGCAAGAAAAGAAAAAAAAAATATCCCTTGATCAGCATTCGAAGAACCATGTATCATTTTATTATATTTTGAAGTCACATAAAATATTCAAACAAGCATTGCAAAAAAAAAAAAAAAAAAAAAAAAAAACGGAAGTAGAATTTATCTGCTGAGCACTGGATCACTGCTTTAACGAATTCTTGAATGTTAATTAGGCCTCTTTTGAACATACATCGACTTCATATTGTTGCGTTTTTCATTAATAGTAGTGTAATATTAATAATAATAAAAATTATTATTCATTTAATTAATAGCTTAAGCACTTACGAAAAAAAAATATAGAAAATTTTTATCTACGTTTTAAATAGTAATTGTTAGATTAATTTTTAAGAGCTTATAATTAAATTCAGCTCATTTTTATAAATGTATTTCTCAATATACATTAAAAGCGTTTTGGAATTATGAAATCAATGAAATTTGATATTTATTAAGACTGAGTTAGCAATAGAATGAAAAATTAATTACGTTAAACGATTCATAGACATTCGAAAATACTTCATTTTTGTATTTCCATCTGGAAAATTGTAGTTTGCTTCATTGATAACTATAACTCGAAAATATTAAATAATTTATTTCCAACTGGAATATGGAATGCGGAAGAATGGATATGAGGGTTCAATATTTCAAGATATAATTGAAAATTGGATTATAAAGTTAGATCCACAAACTCTTAACATTTTAAAAGTATATACGTATTAAAAAAAGAAAGCCATTGTAATATTTAAAAGAAATTTCTAAGTTGAAGTTTAAGTAAAATTTTTTTGCTTTGTTTTCATGGTGTTTTTCTTTATTTCTTAGAAAATGGCGCAAATTACTTTGTTTAAATCCTTAAAAAAATTCTCCCATTAACACTTGTTACAGATTAAGAAATATCGCTTATAATTTTCAGATTTCAAATTATAAGGGGTAAAAACTATTTTAAAGTAATTCCATATCCCATAAAATTAGTAAACACCATAGATAGGTATTCAAGAAATCCGTTAAATAACGCCTATCTAAATATGCAGTTCTTCAGCCATATATTATATTAAGACCAAAGATATTTTTAGATTCGATTAGATGAGTTGAAACATTTATAATTGATAAAGTTTAATTGAAGGGGCTTCTGAGATAAATTTTCTTGTTGAAAAAAACGGGAGAATAAAGAAAATAATAATAATAAAAGTCCTGCATAACTTACCTTATTCAAGTGGTTTCTGTTCTCGCATGTTTGTCCGATCAGATGGAAATAGGTGAAAATTCGTTGTTGCACCACATTGCAATGTAACATTCAATATAAATCCAATCTTGATTGTAATAATGAAGCACTGATATCTCTCATCCGGCAGATATATAAAACTAAGTGCCTCTTATATATAAAAATTTGTAAATTACAAGCATGAGTTTTCAATCGTATTTAAAGAGATCATGCATTTTAAAGTTCAATTTATTTTCTGGAAGGAATGCACCTTATTTAGATGCAGGTAAGAGTCAAAACAAGATTTTAGTTAATCTAAAATCAACATAAACCTTCGATTAATGCATTCATAATTTATTATATTAGTTATATTCGAAGGAATAATATATAAACACGTTATTATATTGTGAAATAAGTAATAATACGGTAAACAAAATTCGTCAGAAATGATAATAATTTTGAATCTAATAATGAATTTTTAATGTGCTATTTTTATTTAAGTAAGATAAGGGTTAAATTTAAATTGGTACAGTAGTATACATCAATGAAATTTGACAACTTTTACATTAAAATTTCCTTAAAAAAATTAACTTTTTAAACACATTAATTAATTTACTGGATAAATCCAAAAACGGAATACCTAATTCTAAACAATGCTCAGTGCTTCTTTTTGCGAAATTATAAATTTGCAAATTAATGTTTTTTTGATATATTAATTGTAATATAACATAAATTTCGTCTCTCTTGGCTACAGATTGATATAAAAAAGGAAAAATCCAGAAGGCTATAATTAGTTAAAATGAGTGCTAAAACTATTATATTTATTAAAAATTATCCCTCTTTAGACGAATTTTTCAAGGAAGTTTCTCCTCCCATCTGTATTCTTGCTTTATGCAGCTACAGGATTTATCTGGTGTAAATAAAATCAAACAGGTATTCCGAGAGTTGTAGAATTTATATATGTTAAATAAAATCTAAAAAAAAGAGATGTTTTTCCATGACCTCAAAATATTTAGTTAAAATATTTAATTGTCGTTTTATACAACTTAGAATCCTTAAATATGAAAAAAAAAGTTTTCCTGCAAAAATCTCGATTTTTGTGTAAAAAGAATTAATAATTATGTCTAATAAAATTTTTTTAAGACTTTTTTAAAATATATACATTTACCATCACAATTTTAAAAGATTTTAAACATGGTTAATTGAGGAAGACAAATTTTAGAACCTTCCATCTGATTTACTGGATTACTTTTATGCATTGCTTGCTTTAGTGTTTGAGAAAAGCTTCTTTACATAGAAATACATTTCATGCCGAAAGGTCCCATTCCCCATTTCGGTTTATTTGGTGAAATATTTTAATGCTAAAAATCTGACATACAGTGATTAATAAAATGTGAAGCAGAAATTTTAAGTACATTAAGACAATCAAAGATTTAAAAAAAAATTGGGATTTCAATATCATTTTACTTCAATATAATCTTGTCTTTAAATTTCCTATATTTTCAAATTTAATATTTTTTGTTTCATTCAAAGATTGATTCAATGTCATATTTAAATGTAACCAAATTTATTTGAAAGAATTTACTAAATTATAAAAATTTAAACAATGCGTTTTTATCCGAAACATTCATTTTTCATCTGCAATGCTCATCTAGAACAAATGTGAACTCGTTTGTTCTAATTCAAATTTAATGGATATTTCAACTCGTCTTTCACCATATTAACAAGTAATTTATTGATAAACGTGAAAATCAATTTTATTTAGATAACTCGACATCATTATATCTTTCAATCTGATCGCATGTATTCAAACAAATGTTAAGAAAATTATTTATCGTCTGGATTGCTTCCAGGCCTGCAAGGCAAATTAATTCTTCTCAATTCGAAAATATTGTTATATCATCATCTGTTCACTGGTGATGTATTAACGGAGAAGGAGGGTGACAATATTGGTTTGGTAATGTCCATAATGATATTGTTAATGATCAATTCTTAAATATCACATTTATCTCAGTACCGCAAATTGATGATGTTATTACAATGCAACTGCTAACTCCTAGTGAAAGGATTCAGATGAGTTTCTAGTGGCATCCTTTACAGGAACTAGTGTGAACCACTATGGCTGAATGTGTATAATAATCGAAAAGAGATAAAACTTAAATTGAGCCAATGTAGCCATTTAGCATTGCAAAGAAGGCAGAATTCCCCTCCCCCAAAGCACAAAACAATAAAATATAAAATCGCGTAGCAATCAACAAGCTATAGCGATTCCTAGATAATTCATTCCCTAAAAATATACCACTCATACATTAATGAATAAGAAATATTTATTACTGTTTACAAAGTCATGAAAGCACTAGTAGAACAACAAAATTAATGAACACTGCGTTACCTGTCGACGTGAGCGACAATTCATTAACGAAATGTAGTAATGAGATATACAATACCTCACCGAATGCAATACCATATAAAGGCATTAAAAACAACTTAAAAAATGCTTCATATACAAAAGAAATGCACAAATTATTTGACAAAACATTTTATAAATAAAATTGAGTTCTCAACACAATAAAAGCTGAAAATTTTATTCTGAAAAAAAAAGACTATCTTTACTTTATTTCCAAAGTCACTCAGCGCAATTTCCAGAATGTCGTGTATTTGAAGAGTATTACATTGTATGAAAAAAAAATTTAAAAAAATGGTAAAATTTAGAACCCATCGACTGATTATCAAAATTAATTTCTTCTCTTGGATGAATAGCTGATACTTGATGGAAAAAATTAGTAAGAGGAATTCAGACCTTGCATTGAAAAGCGTTTTGCACAGTTTTTGTTGGATGAGCTTTTAATTCATTCAAAAATAAAGTATATTTACTAATACGTAATACCATATAAACCTATAAGAATTCGCGTACCACAATGAAATTTGTACCTAGAGACATATTTTTCAAATAAATTAAAACTTAGATCACGCTACTAAATAAAGAGTGCTGCTTAAAGGTGTTTCTTTACGGACATAAAACCTACTGGAATTGAAATATATTTTTGAATTTTTATATACTTTTTTTTCGCTTATTTCTTTTAATAATAATAACAAGTGTCATGAAATACCCGTACCGATTAAAAATTTAAGCCAACCATTACATTTTCCTTAACTTAGTTTTTATTTACATTCAATAATTAGAATATTCCTGCTATCAATCATTGGATAATAATGTTGATTCTACTAAATATGAAAAATGAATAATAATTTCTCCTAAACTTTCATTAGATTTCCAACCATTAAACTGATAATTATTGCAGAATTTTAAATTTGTCAGATAAAAATTGTTTATTAAGGTAATACTGATAAAAAGTGTGACGTGTTTTTATGGTTTCCGTTTATTCAATTTTCTATGTTTTCTCTCAAATGCGTGAGCTCAAAAGTTGTTGTCTGGTTTTTGAAATTTCACTTTTAATTGCAGGGAACTGCTTTATTTTTTAACAAAAAAATTATTCACAGAGCAGAATAATTAGTGAATCACATTACAAACTAGCCCAGTTCATAACAATGAGGTCGAATATAAAATATTTATTTTGACACAATAATAAAGATAATTTATTATTATTTTATAGTAAAAAGCTTTTTAACCGCTTAAATGTTTTGCACGCATGGCACTCTTGCATCGATTTATCGAATTTAAGCAAACAATAAACCATTCATAAAGATTGTAATTCAACATTAAAATTGCTACGAATTCATAGATAAGTCAAGTATTCAATGAAATTTGAATCAAAATAACAAAATATTCCCAAAACAGAAGGTGTCACCTTATTAGATAATAAAGTAAGTAAAACAGTTAAGGGGTAAAAGACATTTCGTCTGAAAATATGGCAGAAGAAATCAGTGTTCCTTAAAGGGTTAGGGCAATTCTTCGAAATCGCATGAACTAGAGATAAATCTAATATAATTTCAAAAATTAAACAATATTCATGTCAAGTTAGAAAATCAAGAAAGTCTCAAAAATTATGTGCTTATTACACACTTTTGTAAATATTTCTATTATAATTAATATTTGAAAATGAAATAATTAAAGACATAGAATGTATTTATTGCTTAAGATTCATAAAGTCACCTTCGAAAAAATACGGTTTTTGCAAGCACATATAATATTTTCTAGTTCTTAGATAAGAATTTTTTCCCCTGATATTACCTTGTCTCATATTAAATATTAATAAATATTTAAAAAAATATGTATCAGCAATTCTTGTAGCTTACATCAGATACTTTCGCTTATATGGGATTTTGTAGTTCAGAGAGGGAAACAAACAAAAACAAAATATTAATCTTACATCCAATATGTATTTCAAGATCTTTTTAAAAAATTGCTTAAACTACGTTATCTTTGAATAACTTTGCCGGTAGCTCATACAATGGAAATGAAATTATGTATATTTTTAATTTTTAGAAATCGCTGAATTATTCCTGAATGTTTCATCTGCAATATATCGTAATTTAATGTTTCATACAGGTAAAAATTAAACCCAGTTGCATGGGTATAGTTAGAAAAAATTTACTCTATTAATAAGTCATGAATGTTTCTTTTCGAGAAGTGGAATTTATGTAAAATTATTTATAATTTTATATAATTATAACTTTATAATATTTTAAAGAATATACTGGAGTCCATTATTTCCACAATTGTTTCTATTTTTTATGAATTTTATTTATCACTTATAGTCTTATTAATTTATATTGGAAATCGAGAGCTGTTTTATTCGCACAAATATCTGCCACCTACGTATTCTGTAAAACATCATCTCCTAATAGTTTAAATGCTTACATATAAAGTAAATGACACATTTCATAATTAAAACCTATTTCACATTACCTATAAAATTAGAAATTATGCTTCAAATATGCAATTCACTGTTAAAAAAGTTACTGTATTCTTTTAGCAAATGGATGCTGAAGTTATGAAATGTGTGGGACTGTCTTTATCATAAATGAATGGAAAGAATATTTCATGCCGTTTCAAAAAGGAAGCGAATTTAATAATTAAAAAATTAATAATTAATACAAAGAAGTGAAATATTTATGTCTACAAATGAATTCATGTCTAAAAATGAATTCTTTCAATAAACCATTTGCTGTTTAAATTTAGGAAAAGCTGCAGTTGGATTTCTTATTCATTTAGTCATAGAAATGCATAGGACGATACTAGGTTTTATTTTTTTTAAAAAAAATGATATATTTATGATACATGGTAATCTAGAATGTGCTTATAAATTAAAAAATACTATCCTGTGGACTACAAAACTTTATATTTCTCTCATTCATGAAGTGCCCAGTATAGGAATAAAAATCTCTCTTGTATCTGTCAATAAACATGAATGCCATTGTGCAAATAGAAATCCGGAAATAAAGACAAGCATCTGCAGTATCCATAATGAAATGCATCAACTTGATAAAACATCACTTTTTATAGACATAACAGTTGGTCTAATGTTGGAATTCTGAAAATAAATATTTACAATCAGTAAGTTGTTAAAATATGTAAATTCATTATAAGTAATAAATATCTTTTTGTTTGATGTTCTCTTGAAACTGTAAAGGCAAAATCGGCAACCTTAAGTTTACCTCAAATATTTTTTTTTTAATAAAGCATTTTATGAACAAAGAAGATACCATCATAGCTATAGCATTCATTATATCAAATGATATAAAGTATTTAAATACTGTTTCTAAAATTGTCATCCTTTTATGGACATGGACATATGACAAATTTACTTTTAAGTATATACTTTTAAAGTATCGAAATGTTTTGTTATTTGTTTTTTTAAAAAACACTCAAAACATACAAGTTAAATGGAGTCTTTATGTAAGAAATAAAAGATGCTGTTGTTGTTAATGAAACTCAGTTTTGATACAGTTATCTTTTTTTCTAGTTTCTATTTCTCACAGTATTCTAGAGCACACCTACTGTTCAGATGGAACATAGGTGACTGTTGTTGATTAACACAATACGGAAATAATACAATGCTTGTTTTATAAATGCTTTTAAATACAATGCTTGTTCTTCATGTGACTGCATCACGAAGTAGAGTTCTGCACCAAAATAAAGAAAATAAGCATTTCAATGACATAAAGGCTGGCTCTGGTGAGCATAGGGCCCTATCTAGTACCCTTGCATCCAATAATGCTTTTGTGAAAAGCTGCGACTGTTAACCAATCTTGTTAATGCCTTGCCTTCCAATGAATCCTAGGATCGTGGTGTCTTCCAGACCACACGATTGAGGATTGATTTCTAAGGAAAAATCGTTTTATACAGGCACATTATACGTTGAATTTAGAAATTAGCTGCCGTTTTACAGCTTGTTTCAAGTGCAATTTCGAAGAGAGGTGCTGGATCATTTAGAGACTCCTTTCGTTTGGTAAAGATTCAGAATGAACGAGGTCGCTAAATAATCTCGAAGAGATATGAGATTATACAGCTGCATTTTACTAAGTCACTGAAGTTAAATAATCAGAAAGCAGAATTTTAATTGATAGAAAAATTTCATTTTTGGGAATAAATACTAAATTTCCATTGTTAAAATAATTCGAGTTTTAAGTTTGGCAAAAACTATTTCACATTAAATATTTCTTTTTAAATGGTCTAATATTTCATTAAACGAGACAGAATAAATTTTTATTTTACTTTTATATTCATGACAGCGGGACGCTATAGTAATTTTAAATTGATTAAAGAAACACTTTTAATTTAGTTATTATCGAAGTTCAATGATATAAAGATAAATAAAGATAGTATCTTCTTTTTATACAACGCGTAGAATAATTCATAAAGTTTCGTTTGTTTAGACAGTATTTTTTTAAGCCAAGTCATCATTATCAAACAGAATACAGTTTAGGAAGTCCAAGATTCTTTCATAGCTGCAATCTTAAAAAACTCAAGATGAATTTTTATCAGTAAAAATTATTTCCCTCTTTTCAAAATCCAATTTGAATTTAGTACCATTCAAATATCTTCATTTCTTGTTATATACTTCGCTTTATTGAAAAGAAGATTAAAGTCCTCTAGTTTGAAGAAATAATTAGCTGGAAATTTTAGAAAACCTACGAAAACACAGGCGGTTCGTTTGTGCACTGATAAAGAAAATTCGAATAAATATCCTTCTCAATTATTCAAATTTTGTATCGCTTTGTTAATAATATAAAAAAATGCGATTTTCAACTATTTGTCTCGTTGTATGTACGTAATGTGTTCATGTTAGTTTTGCAGTGAAGTTATATCGCTATTTTTCCTTTTGCATAGCAAATCACCAGATGGATACAATATTTATGTTCTTCGATTTTTCTGTAATATCCCTTTAAACATTTTCGCAATTTCCGATTCAATTTACAGGAATCTTTTTTTATGAAGTCACTAAAAATATTTAAAACACTTCATAATGACAATAATGATGAAAGCAAAATGCAACTTATTATGAAATAGTATAAGTTCAGAAAAACAGATGCATTTACTGGCTAATAAAAGCCTCTAATCGATATTTCAGATTTTCGAAATATTTGCATAAAATTCAATTATTTACGAAATTTCAGATATGAATCAAGCCTTTAGGAAGAAGAATTTTCATGTAAGAACAAATTTAGCGCTGCATACAACAGAGTGAATTTAAATTTAGATTTTAATTGCGGAAACATTCTTTAGTTTTCAGACAGTAAAAATATATTTTCTTACAAACAGAAAGTTGTATACTTTCTAGACTTTTCTTCTGACAACTTGCCATTGATAATAAGATTATAAAATATAAATTGCAGTTTCAATTTAGTTGATCGTATCAATAAAAACTAAACGCTCTTTGAAGAAACAGTTGTCTCCAGGTTGTTCTTATAATTTTCAAAATTTATAATTTTAGCATCTGTAATGAGGAATTTTTTTAACTTTTGATTTTTAGAAAAGTAAACCATTAATTTTTTATTTTTAATAATTTTTTATATGACTTAAAAATCATGCAAATTGTTTTGTGTTGTTTATCGCTTAAATAAAAGCTAACACTTAATTCTACAATTAATTATGATATATTTAAATTTGAATAATTATTTCTGCAATGAACTTATGTCAAGTCATTCTTATGGCTATTTTTCAAATGTATATTTACAGTATTGCAAATTTAAAATGTGTACATTTCAAAGACAGTACAAATTGTGTTGCATTATTTCATGCCTAAGCAAATACTTATGTTCCACTCTGCAATTAATTATAATATATTTTAATATGATTTGTTATTACTGCAATGAAATTTATATCAAGTCATTATTATCATCAATTTTCAAATGTTTATTTACAGTATTGCAATGTGTACTGTTCAAATTCACTACAGGAAATCAGTATTGTATTATTTCATGCCTAAATTAGTACTTATTTTTATTCTGCAAATAAATATAATATGTTTAAATATGATTCACTTTTTCTGCAATGAAGTTCGTATCAAGTCAGTATTATCATCAGTTACGAAATTTTTATTTATGATATTGCAAATTTAAAATGTGTGCTTTTCAAAATCAGTACAAAAAATATTGGAAAGTATTTAAACTTTTAAATTATTTCATAAAATATTAATATTTATTCATTCATTTGAATAATGGTGACACTTTTGTTCATTTCATTAATATTTACTAAGTATTAAATAGACCGTAAATTTTTTATACGTTGATCAAATTTCTGAGACTCCAACAAGATAATAAAATTTGTTTTAAAAGAATGGTATTACTGTCTTCTAAGAAGAAGAAATATATTTTTATTAAAGTATTTTCTAATTTTTGGCTATCTTTCGAATAATTTAAATATTTTCCATCTTAAATTACCTTCACGTGGGGACACTTAAATATCCTCAAAACGTATTAAAATGAATTGATAAACCGGTAACAAACATGCCGGTGTATGAAGCATCGGGTCATCAGGAAGTAATTCGAATTTAATAATAAACGAATCGGCTCTTTTTACGAGCCCGAGAAAAATCAAGCTCTCTAAATTTGTGCAAAAGTAATTTCATGAAATATTTTTCTCTTTTTTTACGCCACTATTTCCGTGTGGTTTTTAATGTAACGATTTTTATTGACTTATTTTAAATATATTTCAATTAAAGGTCACTGATATATTACTGAAAAGAATTCTATTATGACTTTTATAAAATAGAAAATTTAATGAGCTTTGATTTTGAATTATCAATAAATATGGCTGAAATATTGTATTATTAAAGTAATTGTCATAATTTTTAAATAGTTAGAAACAGAGGTTTAGAAATTATCATAAAGCAGTTTAGAATATATTTTATAGAAAACTTACAAGAAAAGGAAATGCTACCAAATAAAGTAACATAAATAGTTTTATTTTAACAAAGTATTTTCATTTCAGTATTTAAAAAAAAATTAAATAAATAAAAAATAAAATGTGTACGTAATCCAATAAGAACTAATAATAAAAAGCATTTTTTTTCCCTCGAAACAAAACATGCATATTCACATCTTCTAAAGTAAAGTTGTTCCAGTGTGGAAATATAAGACATAATTCTTTTCTAAAATTTTTGAAAAAATTATTTTTGCATCAGCATGAAAATAATCTTCCGAATGCAAAAAATAAATTGAGCCACGTCACATTGTAGCCGTAATATTGATGCGATAGCAGAATTAATGGGTATTGATTTCATAATTCTAATAAATAATTTGTGAGCATTTGTTTAATGTCATTTTTTTAATTTTAAATTGCTTATTTAAACATGATCAGATATTAAAAATAGAATTAATTTTCTTTTCTATTTTAAAAATAAATTAATACAATATCTTTTAAAAAAATGTAACAGTTTAAAAATAGTTTAAATTTAAAAATAAATTTTACATATTTTAAAAAATAATTAATTTATTATTTTTTGAGGATTTTAAAAGTAAATAAACTACTATTTTGGAAAATTGCAACAAAAATAATAATAAAAAAAAGGAAAGATAAAACTGAATAAATAAAAGTAATGAATGGGACTGACCTGCTCAATTTTATATGCTCTGTATGCAAATAGGACTTAAATGAAGATTAAAAACTACTGTCTAATCGATTCAGTCCGGTTACGTGTGAAAAAGTGATGAAAACCAAGCTCAACATAAAAAAGGGCATCTTCTATAATTGACTTTACAGTATTAAAAGTGGAGGCCATCTTTTATCTAAAAAAAAAAAAAAAAAAATGGAGAAAAAAAAAAGAAGAAGGCGTTTCTGAGATATTTGTTATTCCCAGAAAACCGTTTTAGGAAATTTCTAAGATTTAAAATTAAGTGCATTAGACACAGTCGTCTATGCTCTTCTATAAAAAATACATCTATAAGTTCCTTTTATGAATGAATTTAAAACAAAATTGAATTGGCGAAAAAAAATGGAAGGTAATACATAGATATTTCACTAAAAATAATCTTCCGGCGCTGCTTTTTCAACAAGCAGTCAGTGTCTTTAGAAAGAATTTCAAAGTGTGAATTCTCAACAAATTTTGTCAAAAAATGCCTGAAAAAAAACTTAAAAGCAAGAACAACAATATTGATGAGATATGATAAAGCACAATAAGAAAAACTAAAAACAAAACTATGCATGTTAACTAAATTAATGTTTCAATGAGCCAGCACATTAGAAATTGCGTACTGAAGAGAAGATAAAAAGTGACCTAAATAAATACAAGCAGAAATATTTTAGGAAGACACCTGCTTCTGGTGTAAAAAGTTCAAAAGAAAAATTCAAAGGACTGCTTTTTATTAAATTAAGAGAATACTTCCTTATATTGCAGTATCAAACAAAAGCTCATCGAAAAAACGAAAATGTTCGATTCGAACGTAGAAAGAAATAGGACAGGCCACATAAGGGAAAGCATTCCTCTTTGAAGTGCATACCAACTTCAAGTTTTCTTCTATAAGGCGACTCATTGAAGCCCTTTGAGAGACTATAATACTATCACATGTATTTTAAAAACTCCTGGAACTTTTGAGTACTTTTCTAGAAATTAAGAAAGAACATTATACCTCAATAATAGAGAGCCCTGGCGCGCAGTGTTTCAGCTCAGATTATGGTTGCAAGCTACGTAAGTGCTAGCTGAACTCCAAAAGCGAGTGCTCCAAATGCTTCAGCATAATCAATAATACAGACGCACAGAGGCTAGAAACAACATGTTATCTTTAGTCGTCTATCATCTAACTGGCCTTCTGGACTCCGCGCTTCTACAAGCCCCTGAATAAACGCCATATGCTCTGAAAAAGTACACCTTGAATCATATATGGACATTTCCTGCTTCTGTTAATTTGTCCTTAATAGAAATATTGAAAGGACAGCTCTTCATTAAAATAAGAGGGTCTATCTCAATATTGTAGTATCTAACAAATGCAAAGCGATAAATTAATATTCGCATTGAACCATAAAGAAAACGGACACCCCACATCAAAAAGAAACTATTACTCTTTGTAGGGGATTCCTTCTTCTATCAGCGCCTCATTGAAGCCTTTTGAGAGACTATAATACCATCACAGGTATTTAAAAAACTCTTGAGAACTTTTCTAGAAATTGAGGAAGAACATTATACCTCAATTATAGAGAGTCCTGGCGCACAATGTTTCTGCACAGAATATGGTTGCAAGGGACGTAAGTGTGAACTAAACTCCTAATGCGACTGCTTCAAATGCTTCAGAATAATCTATAATGTAGTAGCACATAGGCTAGAAACAACATGTTATCTTTAGTCGTCTATCATCTAACTAGCCTTCTGGACTCTGCGGTCTTACAAGTCCCTGAATAAAAGCCATCTGCTAAGAATAAGTACACCTTGAATCCTTTGTGGGAATTTCCTGATTTTGTTAATGTGTACTTAATAGAAATATTGAAAGGACTGCTCTTCATTAAAATTAGAGAGTCCATCACAATACTGCAGTATCTAACAAATTCCCGGAGAAAAAATAATATTCGCACTGAACAAAGAGAAACCAGACACCCCACATCAAAAAGAAAGTATATAGTGAATTCTTTCTTCTATAAGGCGCCTAACTAAAGCCTTTTAAGAGAGTATAATCCCATCACATGTATTTTAAGAACTCTTTGGGACTTTTCTAGAAATCGAGGAAGAACAATATACCTCAATTATAGAGAGTTTACGTGCAAACTGTTTCAGCACTGAGTATGATTGCAAAGGGCGTAGGTGCTAGCTAAACTCCAAAAGCGAGTGCTCCAAATGCTTCAGCTTAATCAATAATGCAGACGCACAGAGGCTAGAAACAACATGTTATCTTCAGTCTTCTATCATCTAACTAGCCTTCTGGACTCCTCCGCGCTTCTACAAGTCCCTGAATAAAAGCCATTATGCTCTGAAAAATTACAAATTGAATCATTTATGGACATTTCCTGCTTCTGTTAATATGTGTTTAAGAGAAATATTGAAAGGACTGCTTTTCATTAAATTAAGAGGGTCCATCTCAATACTGCAGTATCTAACAAATGCACAGAGACAAAATAATATTCGCACTGAACGAAAGAGAAAACGGACACCCCACATCAAAAAGAAAGTATTCCTCTTTATAGTGAATTCTTTCTTCTATAAGGCGCCTCATTGAAGCCTTTCAAACACTATCATCCCATCACATGTATTTTAAAAACTCTTGGGGACTTTTCTAGAAATTGAGGAAGAACAATATACCTCAATTATAGAGAGTTTACGCGCAAACTGTTTCAGCACAGAGTATGGTTGCAAAGGGCGTAGGTGCGAGCTAAACTCCTAATGCGACTGCTCCAAATGCTTCAGAATAATCTAAAATGTCGTAGCACAGAGGCTAGAAACAATATGTTATCTTTAGTCGTCTATCATCTAACTAGCCTTCTGGACTCCGCGCTTCTACAAGTCTCTGAATAAACGCCATATGCTCTGAAAAAGTACACCTTGAATCATATATGGACATTTCCTGCTTCTGACCGTAATAAAAATGTTGAAAGGAAAGCTCTTCATTAAAATAAGAGGGTCCATCTGAATACTGTAGAATCTAACAAATGCAAAGCGATAAATTAATATTCGCATTGAACCATAAAGAAAACGGACACCCCACATCAAAAAGAAAGTATTCCTCTTTGTAGTGGATTCTTTTTTCTAAAATTCGCCTCATTGAAGCCTTAGGAGAGACTATAATACCATCACAGGTAGTTAAAAAACTCTTGAGGACTTTTCTAGAAATTGAGGAAGAACATTATACCTCAATTATAGAGAGTCCTGGCGCACAATGTTTCTGCACAGAATATGGTTGCAAGGGACGTAAGTGTGAACTAAACTCCTAATGCGACTGCTTCAAATGCTTCAGAATAATCTATAATGTCATAGCACAGAGGCTAGAAATAACATGCTATCTTTAGTCGTCTATCATCTAACTAGCCTTCTGGACTCTGCGGTCTTACAAGTCCCTGAATAAAAGCCATCTGCTATGAATAAGTACACCTTGAATCCTTTGTGGACATTTCCTGCTTCTTTTTATGTGCCCTTAATAGAAATTTTGAAAGGACTGCTTTTCAATTAAGTAAGAGGGTCCATCTCAATAATTCAGTATGTAACAAATGCACGGAGAAAAAATAATATTCGCATTGAAACATAAAGAAAACGGACAACCCACATCAAAAAGAAATTATTCCCCTTTCTAGGGAATTCATTCTTCTATAAGGCGCCTCATTGAAGCCTTAAAAGAGATTATAATACCATCACATGTATTTTAAAAACTCTTTGGGACTTTTCTAGAAATTGAGGAAGTACATTATACCTCAATTATACAGAGTCCTCGCGCGCAGTGTTTCAGCACAGATTATGGTTACAAGCTACGTAATTGCGAGCTGAACTCCAAATGCGAGGACTCCTAATGCTTCAGCATAATTAATAATACAGACGCACAGAAGATAGAAACAACATGTTATCTTTAGTTGTCTATCATCTAAGTAACCTTCTGGACACTGTGGACTGACAAGTCCCTGAATGAATCCATCTGATCTGAATAAGTACACCTTGAATCATGTGTGGACATTTTCTGCTTCTGTTAATGTGTCCGTAATAGAAATTTTGGAAGGACTGCTCTTCATTAAAATAAGAGGGCCCATCCGAATACTGTAGAATCTAAAAAATGCAAAGCGATAAATTATTATTCGCATTGAACCATAAAGAAAACGGACACCCCACATCAAAAAGAAACTATTACTCTTTGTAGGGGATTCCTTCTTCTATAAGGCGCCTCATTGAAGCCTTAAAAAAGATTATAATACCATCATAGGTATTTAAAAAAATCTTGGGGACTTTTCTACAAAATGAGGAAGTACATTATACCTCAATTATAGAGAGTCTTTGCGCACAATGTTTCAGCACAGAGTATGGTTGCAAGGGACGTAAGTGCGAGCTAAACTGCTAATGCGAGTGCTCCGAATGCTTCAGAATAATCTATAATGTCGTCGCACAGAGGCTAGAAACAACATGTTATCTGTAGTCGTCTATCATCTAACTAGTGTTCTGGGCTCTGTGGTCTTACAAGTCAATGAATAAAAACCATCTGCTCTGAAAAAGTACACCTTGAATCATTTGTGGACATTTTCTGCTTCTGTTCATGTGTCTTTGACTTCAATAGAAAAATTGGCTTGGCAAAAGCAAGAGCTTAGCTCTCTCTGTCTTAGTGGTCACCTTAGAACTTTAAAATTGTCTGTGGGTTCTAAGCAAGGCTGAAATCTTCCCCAATTATTTTAGGGAAGAGATTTCAGCTCATTGCATTCTGATTGGTCTGAGCCTCTCCAGATAGGGTCTTATTGACAGTCCATTGTTAGTATTTGACTTCTTCACGGTGCACAATTTCATAGACTTGATAAAGCTCTGCAGTCCCTGGGGATGTGCAACAATTACAACAACAGGATCGCAATAAAAAAACCCTTCTTGGAGGAGAAATACTTGACCAGCATTCGAAGAATACATTTTTAAAATAATATCATTCAGTTTCTAATCTGTTTCTTCAGTTTCCTAATCAGTGACTTGACTTCTAAAATTTTGCAATCGACAATAAAAAAAAAAAAATGTATCAATCTTCAAAGAAATTATTAAAAATAAAGATTTTTCAGTATATTAAGAATTTTGAGATAATGGAATAAAGATTTGCAGAATCCAGCAAAAAAGTATTTTAAATAGCCATTTTGGCTGAAAAATACTAGCCCAGCGTTCGAGTCATTCCATACGTACATTCTTTTAAGGCTTCATAATTCAGTTTCCAATATCCTGCCGTATGACTTCTATTCTGCATGAATTTTCAACTAAACCTGGAAACTAAAAATACGAATTGCAAAAAAAAAAAAAAAAAAAAAAAAAAAGCAAAGAACTGCGCTGATTGCCTGAAATGTAATTACATACACAGATTCATCTGAACCATATAGACTATTGAAATATGGACAAGAATCTTACGAATCAGAGCAAAAAATAAATTAAATAAATAAACCATTACTAACTCCTCACTTCACACAAAAAAAATGTCCAGTATTTTATTTATGCACGTTTTGAAGATCAATGATTCTGTTTCTTATATCCTGAGATTTGAATTGATTTCTTCTTAAATTTTGAAAGCGCCATGCAATATTCCAACAGGCATTGCAGAAAAACTACTGGAAGTTGCATCGATTTTCTGGAAAGTATTTGAAAATACAGATTTAATGGACACATATAGACTTTTGAAATATGGGCTAAGTAAAAGGTCCGAAGAATCGAGGCAAGAAAAGAAAAAAAAAATATCCCTTGATCAGCATTCGAAGAACCATGTATCATTTTATTATATTTTGAAGTCACATAAAATATTCAAACAAGCATTGCAAAAAAAAAAAAAAAAAAAAAAAAAAAAAACGGAAGTAGAATTTATCTGCTGAGCACTGGATCACTGCTTTAACGAATTCTTGAATGTTAATTAGGCCTCTTTTGAACATACATCGACTTCATATTGTTGCGTTTTTCATTAATAGTAGTGTAATATTAATAATAATAAAAATTATTATTCATTTAATTAATAGCTTAAGCACTTACGAAAAAAAAATATAGAAAATTTTTATCTACGTTTTAAATAGTAATTGTTAGATTAATTTTTAAGAGCTTATAATTAAATTCAGCTCATTTTTATAAATGTATTTCTCAATATACATTAAAAGCGTTTTGGAATTATGAAATCAATGAAATTTGATATTTATTAAGACTGAGTTAGCAATAGAATGAAAAATTAATTACGTTAAACGATTCATAGACATTCGAAAATACTTCATTTTTGTATTTCCATCTGGAAAATTGTAGTTTGCTTCATTGATAACTATAACTCGAAAATATTAAATAATTTATTTCCAACTGGAATATGGAATGCGGAAGAATGGATATGAGGGTTCAATATTTCAAGATATAATTGAAAATTGGATTATAAAGTTAGATCCACAAACTCTTAACATTTTAAAAGTATATACGTATTAAAAAAAGAAAGCCATTGTAATATTTAAAAGAAATTTCTAAGTTGAAGTTTAAGTAAAATTTTTTTGCTTTGTTTTCATGGTGTTTTTCTTTATTTCTTAGAAAATGGCGCAAATTACTTTGTTTAAATCCTTAAAAAAATTCTCCCATTAACACTTGTTACAGATTAAGAAATATCGCTTATAATTTTCAGATTTCAAATTATAAGGGGTAAAAACTATTTTAAAGTAATTCCATATCCCATAAAATTAGTAAACACCATAGATAGGTATTCAAGAAATCCGTTAAATAACGCCTATCTAAATATGCAGTTCTTCAGCCATATATTATATTAAGACCAAAGATATTTTTAGATTCGATTAGATGAGTTGAAACATTTATAATTGATAAAGTTTAATTGAAGGGGCTTCTGAGATAAATTTTCTTGTTGAAAAAAACGGGAGAATAAAGAAAATAATAATAATAAAAGTCCTGCATAACTTACCTTATTCAAGTGGTTTCTGTTCTCGCATGTTTGTCCGATCAGATGGAAATAGGTGAAAATTCGTTGTTGCACCACATTGCAATGTAACATTCAATATAAATCCAATCTTGATTGTAATAATGAAGCACTGATATCTCTCATCCGGCAGATATATAAAACTAAGTGCCTCTTATATATAAAAATTTGTAAATTACAAGCATGAGTTTTCAATCGTATTTAAAGAGATCATGCATTTTAAAGTTCAATTTATTTTCTGGAAGGAATGCACCTTATTTAGATGCAGGTAAGAGTCAAAACAAGATTTTAGTTAATCTAAAATCAACATAAACCTTCGATTAATGCATTCATAATTTATTATATTAGTTATATTCGAAGGAATAATATATAAACACGTTATTATATTGTGAAATAAGTAATAATACGGTAAACAAAATTCGTCAGAAATGATAATAATTTTGAATCTAATAATGAATTTTTAATGTGCTATTTTTATTTAAGTAAGATAAGGGTTAAATTTAAATTGGTACAGTAGTATACATCAATGAAATTTGACAACTTTTACATTAAAATTTCCTTAAAAAAATTAACTTTTTAAACACATTAATTAATTTACTGGATAAATCCAAAAACGGAATACCTAATTCTAAACAATGCTCAGTGCTTCTTTTTGCGAAATTATAAATTTGCAAATTAATGTTTTTTTGATATATTAATTGTAATATAACATAAATTTCGTCTCTCTTGGCTACAGATTGATATAAAAAAGGAAAAATCCAGAAGGCTATAATTAGTTAAAATGAGTGCTAAAACTATTATATTTATTAAAAATTATCCCTCTTTAGACGAATTTTTCAAGGAAGTTTCTCCTCCCATCTGTATTCTTGCTTTATGCAGCTACAGGATTTATCTGGTGTAAATAAAATCAAACAGGTATTCCGAGAGTTGTAGAATTTATATATGTTAAATAAAATCTAAAAAAAAGAGATGTTTTTCCATGACCTCAAAATATTTAGTTAAAATATTTAATTGTCGTTTTATACAACTTAGAATCCTTAAATATGAAAAAAAAAGTTTTCCTGCAAAAATCTCGATTTTTGTGTAAAAAGAATTAATAATTATGTCTAATAAAATTTTTTTAAGACTTTTTTAAAATATATACATTTACCATCACAATTTTAAAAGATTTTAAACATGGTTAATTGAGGAAGACAAATTTTAGAACCTTCCATCTGATTTACTGGATTACTTTTATGCATTGCTTGCTTTAGTGTTTGAGAAAAGCTTCTTTACATAGAAATACATTTCATGCCGAAAGGTCCCATTCCCCATTTCGGTTTATTTGGTGAAATATTTTAATGCTAAAAATCTGACATACAGTGATTAATAAAATGTGAAGCAGAAATTTTAAGTACATTAAGACAATCAAAGATTTAAAAAAAAATTGGGATTTCAATATCATTTTACTTCAATATAATCTTGTCTTTAAATTTCCTATATTTTCAAATTTAATATTTTTTGTTTCATTCAAAGATTGATTCAATGTCATATTTAAATGTAACCAAATTTATTTGAAAGAATTTACTAAATTATAAAAATTTAAACAATGCGTTTTTATCCGAAACATTCATTTTTCATCTGCAATGCTCATCTAGAACAAATGTGAACTCGTTTGTTCTAATTCAAATTTAATGGATATTTCAACTCGTCTTTCACCATATTAACAAGTAATTTATTGATAAACGTGAAAATCAATTTTATTTAGATAACTCGACATCATTATATCTTTCAATCTGATCGCATGTATTCAAACAAATGTTAAGAAAATTATTTATCGTCTGGATTGCTTCCAGGCCTGCAAGGCAAATTAATTCTTCTCAATTCGAAAATATTGTTATATCATCATCTGTTCACTGGTGATGTATTAACGGAGAAGGAGGGTGACAATATTGGTTTGGTAATGTCCATAATGATATTGTTAATGATCAATTCTTAAATATCACATTTATCTCAGTACCGCAAATTGATGATGTTATTACAATGCAACTGCTAACTCCTAGTGAAAGGATTCAGATGAGTTTCTAGTGGCATCCTTTACAGGAACTAGTGTGAACCACTATGGCTGAATGTGTATAATAATCGAAAAGAGATAAAACTTAAATTGAGCCAATGTAGCCATTTAGCATTGCAAAGAAGGCAGAATTCCCCTCCCGCAAAGCACAAAACAATAAAATATAAAATCGCGTAGCAATCAACAAGCTATAGCGATTCCTAGATAATTCATTCCCTAAAAATATACCACTCATACATTAATGAATAAGAAATATTTATTACTGTTTACAAAGTCATGAAAGCACTAGTAGAACAACAAAATTAATGAACACTGCGTTACCTGTCGACGTGAGCGACAATTCATTAACGAAATGTAGTAATGAGATATACAATACCTCACCGAATGCAATACCATATAAAGGCATTAAAAACAACTTAAAAAATGCTTCATATACAAAAGAAATGCACAAATTATTTGACAAAACATTTTATAAATAAAATTGAGTTCTCAACACAATAAAAGCTGAAAATTTTATTCTGAAAAAAAAAGACTATCTTTACTTTATTTCCAAAGTCACTCAGCGCAATTTCCAGAATGTCGTGTATTTGAAGAGTATTACATTGTATGAAAAAAAAATTTAAAAAAATGGTAAAATTTAGAACCCATCGACTGATTATCAAAATTAATTTCTTCTCTTGGATGAATAGCTGATACTTGATGGAAAAAATTAGTAAGAGGAATTCAGACCTTGCATTGAAAAGCGTTTTGCACAGTTTTTGTTGGATGAGCTTTTAATTCATTCAAAAATAAAGTATATTTACTAATACGTAATACCATATAAACCTATAAGAATTCGCGTACCACAATGAAATTTGTACCTAGAGACATATTTTTCAAATAAATTAAAACTTAGATCACGCTACTAAATAAAGAGTGCTGCTTAAAGGTGTTTCTTTACGGACATAAAACCTACTGGAATTGAAATATATTTTTGAATTTTTATATACTTTTTTTTCGCTTATTTCTTTTAATAATAATAACAAGTGTCATGAAATACCCGTACCGATTAAAAATTTAAGCCAACCATTACATTTTCCTTAACTTAGTTTTTATTTACATTCAATAATTAGAATATTCCTGCTATCAATCATTGGATAATAATGTTGATTCTACTAAATATGAAAAATGAATAATAATTTCTCCTAAACTTTCATTAGATTTCCAACCATTAAACTGATAATTATTGCAGAATTTTAAATTTGTCAGATAAAAATTGTTTATTAAGGTAATACTGATAAAAAGTGTGACGTGTTTTTATGGTTTCCGTTTATTCAATTTTCTATGTTTTCTCTCAAATGCGTGAGCTCAAAAGTTGTTGTCTGGTTTTTGAAATTTCACTTTTAATTGCAGGGAACTGCTTTATTTTTTAACAAAAAAATTATTCACAGAGCAGAATAATTAGTGAATCACATTACAAACTAGCCCAGTTCATAACAATGAGGTCGAATATAAAATATTTATTTTGACACAATAATAAAGATAATTTATTATTATTTTATAGTAAAAAGCTTTTTAACCGCTTAAATGTTTTGCACGCATGGCACTCTTGCATCGATTTATCGAATTTAAGCAAACAATAAACCATTCATAAAGATTGTAATTCAACATTAAAATTGCTACGAATTCATAGATAAGTCAAGTATTCAATGAAATTTGAATCAAAATAACAAAATATTCCCAAAACAGAAGGTGTCACCTTATTAGATAATAAAGTAAGTAAAACAGTTAAGGGGTAAAAGACATTTCGTCTGAAAATATGGCAGAAGAAATCAGTGTTCCTTAAAGGGTTAGGGCAATTCTTCGAAATCGCATGAACTAGAGATAAATCTAATATAATTTCAAAAATTAAACAATATTCATGTCAAGTTAGAAAATCAAGAAAGTCTCAAAAATTATGTGCTTATTACACACTTTTGTAAATATTTCTATTATAATTAATATTTGAAAATGAAATAATTAAAGACATAGAATGTATTTATTGCTTAAGATTCATAAAGTCACCTTCGAAAAAATACGGTTTTTGCAAGCACATATAATATTTTCTAGTTCTTAGATAAGAATTTTTTCCCCTGATATTACCTTGTCTCATATTAAATATTAATAAATATTTAAAAAAATATGTATCAGCAATTCTTGTAGCTTACATCAGATACTTTCGCTTATATGGGATTTTGTAGTTCAGAGAGGGAAACAAACAAAAACAAAATATTAATCTTACATCCAATATGTATTTCAAGATCTTTTTAAAAAATTGCTTAAACTACGTTATCTTTGAATAACTTTGCCGGTAGCTCATACAATGGAAATGAAATTATGTATATTTTTAATTTTTAGAAATCGCTGAATTATTCCTGAATGTTTCATCTGCAATATATCGTAATTTAATGTTTCATACAGGTAAAAATTAAACCCAGTTGCATGGGTATAGTTAGAAAAAATTTACTCTATTAATAAGTCATGAATGTTTCTTTTCGAGAAGTGGAATTTATGTAAAATTATTTATAATTTTATATAATTATAACTTTATAATATTTTAAAGAATATACTGGAGTCCATTATTTCCACAATTGTTTCTATTTTTTATGAATTTTATTTATCACTTATAGTCTTATTAATTTATATTGGAAATCGAGAGCTGTTTTATTCGCACAAATATCTGCCACCTACGTATTCTGTAAAACATCATCTCCTAATAGTTTAAATGCTTACATATAAAGTAAATGACACATTTCATAATTAAAACCTATTTCACATTACCTATAAAATTAGAAATTATGCTTCAAATATGCAATTCACTGTTAAAAAAGTTACTGTATTCTTTTAGCAAATGGATGCTGAAGTTATGAAATGTGTGGGACTGTCTTTATCATAAATGAATGGAAAGAATATTTCATGCCGTTTCAAAAAGGAAGCGAATTTAATAATTAAAAAATTAATAATTAATACAAAGAAGTGAAATATTTATGTCTACAAATGAATTCATGTCTAAAAATGAATTCTTTCAATAAACCATTTGCTGTTTAAATTTAGGAAAAGCTGCAGTTGGATTTCTTATTCATTTAGTCATAGAAATGCATAGGACGATACTAGGTTTTATTTTTTTTTAAAAAAATGATATATTTATGATACATGGTAATCTAGAATGTGCTTATAAATTAAAAAATACTATCCTGTGGACTACAAAACTTTATATTTCTCTCATTCATGAAGTGCCCAGTATAGGAATAAAAATCTCTCTTGTATCTGTCAATAAACATGAATGCCATTGTGCAAATAGAAATCCGGAAATAAAGACAAGCATCTGCAGTATCCATAATGAAATGCATCAACTTGATAAAACATCACTTTTTATAGACATAACAGTTGGTCTAATGTTGGAATTCTGAAAATAAATATTTACAATCAGTAAGTTGTTAAAATATGTAAATTCATTATAAGTAATAAATATCTTTTTGTTTGATGTTCTCTTGAAACTGTAAAGGCAAAATCGGCAACCTTAAGTTTACCTCAAATATTTTTTTTTTAATAAAGCATTTTATGAACAAAGAAGATACCATCATAGCTATAGCATTCATTATATCAAATGATATAAAGTATTTAAATACTGTTTCTAAAATTGTCATCCTTTTATGGACATGGACATATGACAAATTTACTTTTAAGTATATACTTTTAAAGTATCGAAATGTTTTGTTATTTGTTTTTTTAAAAAACACTCAAAACATACAAGTTAAATGGAGTCTTTATGTAAGAAATAAAAGATGCTGTTGTTGTTAATGAAACTCAGTTTTGATACAGTTATCTTTTTTTCTAGTTTCTATTTCTCACAGTATTCTAGAGCACACCTACTGTTCAGATGGAACATAGGTGACTGTTGTTGATTAACACAATACGGAAATAATACAATGCTTGTTTTATAAATGCTTTTAAATACAATGCTTGTTCTTCATGTGACTGCATCACGAAGTAGAGTTCTGCACCAAAATAAAGAAAATAAGCATTTCAATGACATAAAGGCTGGCTCTGGTGAGCATAGGGCCCTATCTAGTACCCTTGCATCCAATAATGCTTTTGTGAAAAGCTGCGACTGTTAACCAATCTTGTTAATGCCTTGCCTTCCAATGAATCCTAGGATCGTGGTGTCTTCCAGACCACACGATTGAGGATTGATTTCTAAGGAAAAATCGTTTTATACAGGCACATTATACGTTGAATTTAGAAATTAGCTGCCGTTTTACAGCTTGTTTCAAGTGCAATTTCGAAGAGAGGTGCTGGATCATTTAGAGACTCCTTTCGTTTGGTAAAGATTCAGAATGAACGAGGTCGCTAAATAATCTCGAAGAGATATGAGATTATACAGCTGCATTTTACTAAGTCACTGAAGTTAAATAATCAGAAAGCAGAATTTTAATTGATAGAAAAATTTCATTTTTGGGAATAAATACTAAATTTCCATTGTTAAAATAATTCGAGTTTTAAGTTTGGCAAAAACTATTTCACATTAAATATTTCTTTTTAAATGGTCTAATATTTCATTAAACGAGACAGAATAAATTTTTATTTTACTTTTATATTCATGACAGCGGGACGCTATAGTAATTTTAAATTGATTAAAGAAACACTTTTAATTTAGTTATTATCGAAGTTCAATGATATAAAGATAAATAAAGATAGTATCTTCTTTTTATACAACGCGTAGAATAATTCATAAAGTTTCGTTTGTTTAGACAGTATTTTTTTAAGCCAAGTCATCATTATCAAACAGAATACAGTTTAGGAAGTCCAAGATTCTTTCATAGCTGCAATCTTAAAAAACTCAAGATGAATTTTTATCAGTAAAAATTATTTCCCTCTTTTCAAAATCCAATTTGAATTTAGTACCATTCAAATATCTTCATTTCTTGTTATATACTTCGCTTTATTGAAAAGAAGATTAAAGTCCTCTAGTTTGAAGAAATAATTAGCTGGAAATTTTAGAAAACCTACGAAAACACAGGCGGTTCGTTTGTGCACTGATAAAGAAAATTCGAATAAATATCCTTCTCAATTATTCAAATTTTGTATCGCTTTGTTAATAATATAAAAAAATGCGATTTTCAACTATTTGTCTCGTTGTATGTACGTAATGTGTTCATGTTAGTTTTGCAGTGAAGTTATATCGCTATTTTTCCTTTTGCATAGCAAATCACCAGATGGATACAATATTTATGTTCTTCGATTTTTCTGTAATATCCCTTTAAACATTTTCGCAATTTCCGATTCAATTTACAGGAATCTTTTTTTATGAAGTCACTAAAAATATTTAAAACACTTCATAATGACAATAATGATGAAAGCAAAATGCAACTTATTATGAAATAGTATAAGTTCAGAAAAACAGATGCATTTACTGGCTAATAAAAGCCTCTAATCGATATTTCAGATTTTCGAAATATTTGCATAAAATTCAATTATTTACGAAATTTCAGATATGAATCAAGCCTTTAGGAAGAAGAATTTTCATGTAAGAACAAATTTAGCGCTGCATACAACAGAGTGAATTTAAATTTAGATTTTAATTGCGGAAACATTCTTTAGTTTTCAGACAGTAAAAATATATTTTCTTACAAACAGAAAGTTGTATACTTTCTAGACTTTTCTTCTGACAACTTGCCATTGATAATAAGATTATAAAATATAAATTGCAGTTTCAATTTAGTTGATCGTATCAATAAAAACTAAACGCTCTTTGAAGAAACAGTTGTCTCCAGGTTGTTCTTATAATTTTCAAAATTTATAATTTTAGCATCTGTAATGAGGAATTTTTTTAACTTTTGATTTTTAGAAAAGTAAACCATTAATTTTTTATTTTTAATAATTTTTTATATGACTTAAAAATCATGCAAATTGTTTTGTGTTGTTTATCGCTTAAATAAAAGCTAACACTTAATTCTACAATTAATTATGATATATTTAAATTTGAATAATTATTTCTGCAATGAACTTATGTCAAGTCATTCTTATGGCTATTTTTCAAATGTATATTTACAGTATTGCAAATTTAAAATGTGTACATTTCAAAGACAGTACAAATTGTGTTGCATTATTTCATGCCTAAGCAAATACTTATGTTCCACTCTGCAATTAATTATAATATATTTTAATATGATTTGTTATTACTGCAATGAAATTTATATCAAGTCATTATTATCATCAATTTTCAAATGTTTATTTACAGTATTGCAATGTGTACTGTTCAAATTCACTACAGGAAATCAGTATTGTATTATTTCATGCCTAAATTAGTACTTATTTTTATTCTGCAAATAAATATAATATGTTTAAATATGATTCACTTTTTCTGCAATGAAGTTCGTATCAAGTCAGTATTATCATCAGTTACGAAATTTTTATTTATGATATTGCAAATTTAAAATGTGTGCTTTTCAAAATCAGTACAAAAAATATTGGAAAGTATTTAAACTTTTAAATTATTTCATAAAATATTAATATTTATTCATTCATTTGAATAATGGTGACACTTTTGTTCATTTCATTAATATTTACTAAGTATTAAATAGACCGTAAATTTTTTATACGTTGATCAAATTTCTGAGACTCCAACAAGATAATAAAATTTGTTTTAAAAGAATGGTATTACTGTCTTCTAAGAAGAAGAAATATATTTTTATTAAAGTATTTTCTAATTTTTGGCTATCTTTCGAATAATTTAAATATTTTCCATCTTAAATTACCTTCACGTGGGGACACTTAAATATCCTCAAAACGTATTAAAATGAATTGATAAACCGGTAACAAACATGCCGGTGTATGAAGCATCGGGTCATCAGGAAGTAATTCGAATTTAATAATAAACGAATCGGCTCTTTTTACGAGCCCGAGAAAAATCAAGCTCTCTAAATTTGTGCAAAAGTAATTTCATGAAATATTTTTCTCTTTTTTTACGCCACTATTTCCGTGTGGTTTTTAATGTAACGATTTTTATTGACTTATTTTAAATATATTTCAATTAAAGGTCACTGATATATTACTGAAAAGAATTCTATTATGACTTTTATAAAATAGAAAATTTAATGAGCTTTGATTTTGAATTATCAATAAATATGGCTGAAATATTGTATTATTAAAGTAATTGTCATAATTTTTAAATAGTTAGAAACAGAGGTTTAGAAATTATCATAAAGCAGTTTAGAATATATTTTATAGAAAACTTACAAGAAAAGGAAATGCTACCAAATAAAGTAACATAAATAGTTTTATTTTAACAAAGTATTTTCATTTCAGTATTTAAAAAAAAATTAAATAAATAAAAAATAAAATGTGTACGTAATCCAATAAGAACTAATAATAAAAAGCATTTTTTTTCCCTCGAAACAAAACATGCATATTCACATCTTCTAAAGTAAAGTTGTTCCAGTGTGGAAATATAAGACATAATTCTTTTCTAAAATTTTTGAAAAAATTATTTTTGCATCAGCATGAAAATAATCTTCCGAATGCAAAAAATAAATTGAGCCACGTCACATTGTAGCCGTAATATTGATGCGATAGCAGAATTAATGGGTATTGATTTCATAATTCTAATAAATAATTTGTGAGCATTTGTTTAATGTCATTTTTTTAATTTTAAATTGCTTATTTAAACATGATCAGATATTAAAAATAGAATTAATTTTCTTTTCTATTTTAAAAATAAATTAATACAATATCTTTTAAAAAAATGTAACAGTTTAAAAATAGTTTAAATTTAAAAATAAATTTTACATATTTTAAAAAATAATTAATTTATTATTTTTTGAGGATTTTAAAAGTAAATAAACTACTATTTTGGAAAATTGCAACAAAAATAATAATAAAAAAAAGGAAAGATAAAACTGAATAAATAAAAGTAATGAATGGGACTGACCTGCTCAATTTTATATGCTCTGTATGCAAATAGGACTTAAATGAAGATTAAAAACTACTGTCTAATCGATTCAGTCCGGTTACGTGTGAAAAAGTGATGAAAACCAAGCTCAACATAAAAAAGGGCATCTTCTATAATTGACTTTACAGTATTAAAAGTGGAGGCCATCTTTTATCTAAAAAAAAAAAAAAAAAAATGGAGAAAAAAAAAAGAAGAAGGCGTTTCTGAGATATTTGTTATTCCCAGAAAACCGTTTTAGGAAATTTCTAAGATTTAAAATTAAGTGCATTAGACACAGTCGTCTATGCTCTTCTATAAAAAATACATCTATAAGTTCCTTTTATGAATGAATTTAAAACAAAATTGAATTGGCGAAAAAAAATGGAAGGTAATACATAGATATTTCACTAAAAATAATCTTCCGGCGCTGCTTTTTCAACAAGCAGTCAGTGTCTTTAGAAAGAATTTCAAAGTGTGAATTCTCAACAAATTTTGTCAAAAAATGCCTGAAAAAAAACTTAAAAGCAAGAACAACAATATTGATGAGATATGATAAAGCACAATAAGAAAAACTAAAAACAAAACTATGCATGTTAACTAAATTAATGTTTCAATGAGCCAGCACATTAGAAATTGCGTACTGAAGAGAAGATAAAAAGTGACCTAAATAAATACAAGCAGAAATATTTTAGGAAGACACCTGCTTCTGGTGTAAAAAGTTCAAAAGAAAAATTCAAAGGACTGCTTTTTATTAAATTAAGAGAATACTTCCTTATATTGCAGTATCAAACAAAAGCTCATCGAAAAAACGAAAATGTTCGATTCGAACGTAGAAAGAAATAGGACAGGCCACATAAGGGAAAGCATTCCTCTTTGAAGTGCATACCAACTTCAAGTTTTCTTCTATAAGGCGACTCATTGAAGCCCTTTGAGAGACTATAATACTATCACATGTATTTTAAAAACTCCTGGAACTTTTGAGTACTTTTCTAGAAATTAAGAAAGAACATTATACCTCAATAATAGAGAGCCCTGGCGCGCAGTGTTTCAGCTCAGATTATGGTTGCAAGCTACGTAAGTGCTAGCTGAACTCCAAAAGCGAGTGCTCCAAATGCTTCAGCATAATCAATAATACAGACGCACAGAGGCTAGAAACAACATGTTATCTTTAGTCGTCTATCATCTAACTGGCCTTCTGGACTCCGCGCTTCTACAAGCCCCTGAATAAACGCCATATGCTCTGAAAAAGTACACCTTGAATCATATATGGACATTTCCTGCTTCTGTTAATTTGTCCTTAATAGAAATATTGAAAGGACAGCTCTTCATTAAAATAAGAGGGTCTATCTCAATATTGTAGTATCTAACAAATGCAAAGCGATAAATTAATATTCGCATTGAACCATAAAGAAAACGGACACCCCACATCAAAAAGAAACTATTACTCTTTGTAGGGGATTCCTTCTTCTATCAGCGCCTCATTGAAGCCTTTTGAGAGACTATAATACCATCACAGGTATTTAAAAAACTCTTGAGAACTTTTCTAGAAATTGAGGAAGAACATTATACCTCAATTATAGAGAGTCCTGGCGCACAATGTTTCTGCACAGAATATGGTTGCAAGGGACGTAAGTGTGAACTAAACTCCTAATGCGACTGCTTCAAATGCTTCAGAATAATCTATAATGTAGTAGCACATAGGCTAGAAACAACATGTTATCTTTAGTCGTCTATCATCTAACTAGCCTTCTGGACTCTGCGGTCTTACAAGTCCCTGAATAAAAGCCATCTGCTAAGAATAAGTACACCTTGAATCCTTTGTGGGAATTTCCTGATTTTGTTAATGTGTACTTAATAGAAATATTGAAAGGACTGCTCTTCATTAAAATTAGAGAGTCCATCACAATACTGCAGTATCTAACAAATTCCCGGAGAAAAAATAATATTCGCACTGAACAAAGAGAAACCAGACACCCCACATCAAAAAGAAAGTATATAGTGAATTCTTTCTTCTATAAGGCGCCTAACTAAAGCCTTTTAAGAGAGTATAATCCCATCACATGTATTTTAAGAACTCTTTGGGACTTTTCTAGAAATCGAGGAAGAACAATATACCTCAATTATAGAGAGTTTACGTGCAAACTGTTTCAGCACTGAGTATGATTGCAAAGGGCGTAGGTGCTAGCTAAACTCCAAAAGCGAGTGCTCCAAATGCTTCAGCTTAATCAATAATGCAGACGCACAGAGGCTAGAAACAACATGTTATCTTCAGTCTTCTATCATCTAACTAGCCTTCTGGACTCCTCCGCGCTTCTACAAGTCCCTGAATAAAAGCCATTATGCTCTGAAAAATTACAAATTGAATCATTTATGGACATTTCCTGCTTCTGTTAATATGTGTTTAAGAGAAATATTGAAAGGACTGCTTTTCATTAAATTAAGAGGGTCCATCTCAATACTGCAGTATCTAACAAATGCACAGAGACAAAATAATATTCGCACTGAACGAAAGAGAAAACGGACACCCCACATCAAAAAGAAAGTATTCCTCTTTATAGTGAATTCTTTCTTCTATAAGGCGCCTCATTGAAGCCTTTCAAACACTATCATCCCATCACATGTATTTTAAAAACTCTTGGGGACTTTTCTAGAAATTGAGGAAGAACAATATACCTCAATTATAGAGAGTTTACGCGCAAACTGTTTCAGCACAGAGTATGGTTGCAAAGGGCGTAGGTGCGAGCTAAACTCCTAATGCGACTGCTCCAAATGCTTCAGAATAATCTAAAATGTCGTAGCACAGAGGCTAGAAACAATATGTTATCTTTAGTCGTCTATCATCTAACTAGCCTTCTGGACTCCGCGCTTCTACAAGTCTCTGAATAAACGCCATATGCTCTGAAAAAGTACACCTTGAATCATATATGGACATTTCCTGCTTCTGACCGTAATAAAAATGTTGAAAGGAAAGCTCTTCATTAAAATAAGAGGGTCCATCTGAATACTGTAGAATCTAACAAATGCAAAGCGATAAATTAATATTCGCATTGAACCATAAAGAAAACGGACACCCCACATCAAAAAGAAAGTATTCCTCTTTGTAGTGGATTCTTTTTTCTAAAATTCGCCTCATTGAAGCCTTAGGAGAGACTATAATACCATCACAGGTAGTTAAAAAACTCTTGAGGACTTTTCTAGAAATTGAGGAAGAACATTATACCTCAATTATAGAGAGTCCTGGCGCACAATGTTTCTGCACAGAATATGGTTGCAAGGGACGTAAGTGTGAACTAAACTCCTAATGCGACTGCTTCAAATGCTTCAGAATAATCTATAATGTCATAGCACAGAGGCTAGAAATAACATGCTATCTTTAGTCGTCTATCATCTAACTAGCCTTCTGGACTCTGCGGTCTTACAAGTCCCTGAATAAAAGCCATCTGCTATGAATAAGTACACCTTGAATCCTTTGTGGACATTTCCTGCTTCTTTTTATGTGCCCTTAATAGAAATTTTGAAAGGACTGCTTTTCAATTAAGTAAGAGGGTCCATCTCAATAATTCAGTATGTAACAAATGCACGGAGAAAAAATAATATTCGCATTGAAACATAAAGAAAACGGACAACCCACATCAAAAAGAAATTATTCCCCTTTCTAGGGAATTCATTCTTCTATAAGGCGCCTCATTGAAGCCTTAAAAGAGATTATAATACCATCACATGTATTTTAAAAACTCTTTGGGACTTTTCTAGAAATTGAGGAAGTACATTATACCTCAATTATACAGAGTCCTCGCGCGCAGTGTTTCAGCACAGATTATGGTTACAAGCTACGTAATTGCGAGCTGAACTCCAAATGCGAGGACTCCTAATGCTTCAGCATAATTAATAATACAGACGCACAGAAGATAGAAACAACATGTTATCTTTAGTTGTCTATCATCTAAGTAACCTTCTGGACACTGTGGACTGACAAGTCCCTGAATGAATCCATCTGATCTGAATAAGTACACCTTGAATCATGTGTGGACATTTTCTGCTTCTGTTAATGTGTCCGTAATAGAAATTTTGGAAGGACTGCTCTTCATTAAAATAAGAGGGCCCATCCGAATACTGTAGAATCTAAAAAATGCAAAGCGATAAATTATTATTCGCATTGAACCATAAAGAAAACGGACACCCCACATCAAAAAGAAACTATTACTCTTTGTAGGGGATTCCTTCTTCTATAAGGCGCCTCATTGAAGCCTTAAAAAAGATTATAATACCATCATAGGTATTTAAAAAAATCTTGGGGACTTTTCTACAAAATGAGGAAGTACATTATACCTCAATTATAGAGAGTCTTTGCGCACAATGTTTCAGCACAGAGTATGGTTGCAAGGGACGTAAGTGCGAGCTAAACTGCTAATGCGAGTGCTCCGAATGCTTCAGAATAATCTATAATGTCGTCGCACAGAGGCTAGAAACAACATGTTATCTGTAGTCGTCTATCATCTAACTAGTGTTCTGGACTCTGTGGTCTTACAAGTCAATGAATAAAAACCATCTGCTCTGAAAAAGTACACCTTGAATCATTTGTGGACATTTTCTGCTTCTGTTCATGTGTCTTTGTCTTCAATAGAAAAATTGGCTTGGCAAAAGCAAGAGCTTAGCTCTCTCTGTCTTAGTGGTCACCTTAGAACTTTAAAATTGTCTGTGGGTTCTAAGCAAGGCTGAAATCTTCCCCAATTATTTTAGGGAAGAGATTTCAGCTCATTGCATTCTGATTGGTCTGAGCCTCTCCAGATAGGGTCTTATTGACAGTCCATTGTTAGTATTTGACTTCTTCACGGTGCACAATTTCATAGACTTGATAAAGCTCTGCAGTCCCTGGGGATGTGCAACAATTACAACAACAGGATCGCAATAAAAAAACCCTTCTTGGAGGAGAAATACTTGACCAGCATTCGAAGAATACATTTTTAAAATAATATCATTCAGTTTCTAATCTGTTTCTTCAGTTTCCTAATCAGTGACTTGACTTCTAAAATTTTGCAATCGACAATAAAAAAAAAAAAATGTATCAATCTTCAAAGAAATTATTAAAAATAAAGATTTTTCAGTATATTAAGAATTTTGAGATAATGGAATAAAGATTTGCAGAATCCAGCAAAAAAGTATTTTAAATAGCCATTTTGGCTGAAAAATACTAGCCCAGCGTTCGAGTCATTCCATACGTACATTCTTTTAAGGCTTCATAATTCAGTTTCCAATATCCTGCCGTATGACTTCTATTCTGCATGAATTTTCAACTAAACCTGGAAACTAAAAATACGAATTGCAAAAAAAAAAAAAAAAAAAAAAAAAAAGCAAAGAACTGCGCTGATTGCCTGAAATGTAATTACATACACAGATTCATCTGAACCATATAGACTATTGAAATATGGACAAGAATCTTACGAATCAGAGCAAAAAATAAATTAAATAAATAAACCATTACTAACTCCTCACTTCACACAAAAAAAATGTCCAGTATTTTATTTATGCACGTTTTGAAGATCAATGATTCTGTTTCTTATATCCTGAGATTTGAATTGATTTCTTCTTAAATTTTGAAAGCGCCATGCAATATTCCAACAGGCATTGCAGAAAAACTACTGGAAGTTGCATCGATTTTCTGGAAAGTATTTGAAAATACAGATTTAATGGACACATATAGACTTTTGAAATATGGGCTAAGTAAAAGGTCCGAAGAATCGAGGCAAGAAAAGAAAAAAAAAATATCCCTTGATCAGCATTCGAAGAACCATGTATCATTTTATTATATTTTGAAGTCACATAAAATATTCAAACAAGCATTGCAAAAAAAAAAAAAAAAAAAAACGGAAGTAGAATTTATCTGCTGAGCACTGGATCACTGCTTTAACGAATTCTTGAATGTTAATTAGGCCTCTTTTGAACATACATCGACTTCATATTGTTGCGTTTTTCATTAATAGTAGTGTAATATTAATAATAATAAAAATTATTATTCATTTAATTAATAGCTTAAGCACTTACGAAAAAAAAATATAGAAAATTTTTATCTACGTTTTAAATAGTAATTGTTAGATTAATTTTTAAGAGCTTATAATTAAATTCAGCTCATTTTTATAAATGTATTTCTCAATATACATTAAAAGCGTTTTGGAATTATGAAATCAATGAAATTTGATATTTATTAAGACTGAGTTAGCAATAGAATGAAAAATTAATTACGTTAAACGATTCATAGACATTCGAAAATACTTCATTTTTGTATTTCCATCTGGAAAATTGTAGTTTGCTTCATTGATAACTATAACTCGAAAATATTAAATAATTTATTTCCAACTGGAATATGGAATGCGGAAGAATGGATATGAGGGTTCAATATTTCAAGATATAATTGAAAATTGGATTATAAAGTTAGATCCACAAACTCTTAACATTTTAAAAGTATATACGTATTAAAAAAAGAAAGCCATTGTAATATTTAAAAGAAATTTCTAAGTTGAAGTTTAAGTAAAATTTTTTTGCTTTGTTTTCATGGTGTTTTTCTTTATTTCTTAGAAAATGGCGCAAATTACTTTGTTTAAATCCTTAAAAAAATTCTCCCATTAACACTTGTTACAGATTAAGAAATATCGCTTATAATTTTCAGATTTCAAATTATAAGGGGTAAAAACTATTTTAAAGTAATTCCATATCCCATAAAATTAGTAAACACCATAGATAGGTATTCAAGAAATCCGTTAAATAACGCCTATCTAAATATGCAGTTCTTCAGCCATATATTATATTAAGACCAAAGATATTTTTAGATTCGATTAGATGAGTTGAAACATTTATAATTGATAAAGTTTAATTGAAGGGGCTTCTGAGATAAATTTTCTTGTTGAAAAAAACGGGAGAATAAAGAAAATAATAATAATAAAAGTCCTGCATAACTTACCTTATTCAAGTGGTTTCTGTTCTCGCATGTTTGTCCGATCAGATGGAAATAGGTGAAAATTCGTTGTTGCACCACATTGCAATGTAACATTCAATATAAATCCAATCTTGATTGTAATAATGAAGCACTGATATCTCTCATCCGGCAGATATATAAAACTAAGTGCCTCTTATATATAAAAATTTGTAAATTACAAGCATGAGTTTTCAATCGTATTTAAAGAGATCATGCATTTTAAAGTTCAATTTATTTTCTGGAAGGAATGCACCTTATTTAGATGCAGGTAAGAGTCAAAACAAGATTTTAGTTAATCTAAAATCAACATAAACCTTCGATTAATGCATTCATAATTTATTATATTAGTTATATTCGAAGGAATAATATATAAACACGTTATTATATTGTGAAATAAGTAATAATACGGTAAACAAAATTCGTCAGAAATGATAATAATTTTGAATCTAATAATGAATTTTTAATGTGCTATTTTTATTTAAGTAAGATAAGGGTTAAATTTAAATTGGTACAGTAGTATACATCAATGAAATTTGACAACTTTTACATTAAAATTTCCTTAAAAAAATTAACTTTTTAAACACATTAATTAATTTACTGGATAAATCCAAAAACGGAATACCTAATTCTAAACAATGCTCAGTGCTTCTTTTTGCGAAATTATAAATTTGCAAATTAATGTTTTTTTGATATATTAATTGTAATATAACATAAATTTCGTCTCTCTTGGCTACAGATTGATATAAAAAAGGAAAAATCCAGAAGGCTATAATTAGTTAAAATGAGTGCTAAAACTATTATATTTATTAAAAATTATCCCTCTTTAGACGAATTTTTCAAGGAAGTTTCTCCTCCCATCTGTATTCTTGCTTTATGCAGCTACAGGATTTATCTGGTGTAAATAAAATCAAACAGGTATTCCGAGAGTTGTAGAATTTATATATGTTAAATAAAATCTAAAAAAAAGAGATGTTTTTCCATGACCTCAAAATATTTAGTTAAAATATTTAATTGTCGTTTTATACAACTTAGAATCCTTAAATATGAAAAAAAAAGTTTTCCTGCAAAAATCTCGATTTTTGTGTAAAAAGAATTAATAATTATGTCTAATAAAATTTTTTTAAGACTTTTTTAAAATATATACATTTACCATCACAATTTTAAAAGATTTTAAACATGGTTAATTGAGGAAGACAAATTTTAGAACCTTCCATCTGATTTACTGGATTACTTTTATGCATTGCTTGCTTTAGTGTTTGAGAAAAGCTTCTTTACATAGAAATACATTTCATGCCGAAAGGTCCCATTCCCCATTTCGGTTTATTTGGTGAAATATTTTAATGCTAAAAATCTGACATACAGTGATTAATAAAATGTGAAGCAGAAATTTTAAGTACATTAAGACAATCAAAGATTTAAAAAAAAATTGGGATTTCAATATCATTTTACTTCAATATAATCTTGTCTTTAAATTTCCTATATTTTCAAATTTAATATTTTTTGTTTCATTCAAAGATTGATTCAATGTCATATTTAAATGTAACCAAATTTATTTGAAAGAATTTACTAAATTATAAAAATTTAAACAATGCGTTTTTATCCGAAACATTCATTTTTCATCTGCAATGCTCATCTAGAACAAATGTGAACTCGTTTGTTCTAATTCAAATTTAATGGATATTTCAACTCGTCTTTCACCATATTAACAAGTAATTTATTGATAAACGTGAAAATCAATTTTATTTAGATAACTCGACATCATTATATCTTTCAATCTGATCGCATGTATTCAAACAAATGTTAAGAAAATTATTTATCGTCTGGATTGCTTCCAGGCCTGCAAGGCAAATTAATTCTTCTCAATTCGAAAATATTGTTATATCATCATCTGTTCACTGGTGATGTATTAACGGAGAAGGAGGGTGACAATATTGGTTTGGTAATGTCCATAATGATATTGTTAATGATCAATTCTTAAATATCACATTTATCTCAGTACCGCAAATTGATGATGTTATTACAATGCAACTGCTAACTCCTAGTGAAAGGATTCAGATGAGTTTCTAGTGGCATCCTTTACAGGAACTAGTGTGAACCACTATGGCTGAATGTGTATAATAATCGAAAAGAGATAAAACTTAAATTGAGCCAATGTAGCCATTTAGCATTGCAAAGAAGGCAGAATTCCCCTCCCCCAAAGCACAAAACAATAAAATATAAAATCGCGTAGCAATCAACAAGCTATAGCGATTCCTAGATAATTCATTCCCTAAAAATATACCACTCATACATTAATGAATAAGAAATATTTATTACTGTTTACAAAGTCATGAAAGCACTAGTAGAACAACAAAATTAATGAACACTGCGTTACCTGTCGACGTGAGCGACAATTCATTAACGAAATGTAGTAATGAGATATACAATACCTCACCGAATGCAATACCATATAAAGGCATTAAAAACAACTTAAAAAATGCTTCATATACAAAAGAAATGCACAAATTATTTGACAAAACATTTTATAAATAAAATTGAGTTCTCAACACAATAAAAGCTGAAAATTTTATTCTGAAAAAAAAAGACTATCTTTACTTTATTTCCAAAGTCACTCAGCGCAATTTCCAGAATGTCGTGTATTTGAAGAGTATTACATTGTATGAAAAAAAAATTTAAAAAAATGGTAAAATTTAGAACCCATCGACTGATTATCAAAATTAATTTCTTCTCTTGGATGAATAGCTGATACTTGATGGAAAAAATTAGTAAGAGGAATTCAGACCTTGCATTGAAAAGCGTTTTGCACAGTTTTTGTTGGATGAGCTTTTAATTCATTCAAAAATAAAGTATATTTACTAATACGTAATACCATATAAACCTATAAGAATTCGCGTACCACAATGAAATTTGTACCTAGAGACATATTTTTCAAATAAATTAAAACTTAGATCACGCTACTAAATAAAGAGTGCTGCTTAAAGGTGTTTCTTTACGGACATAAAACCTACTGGAATTGAAATATATTTTTGAATTTTTATATACTTTTTTTTCGCTTATTTCTTTTAATAATAATAACAAGTGTCATGAAATACCCGTACCGATTAAAAATTTAAGCCAACCATTACATTTTCCTTAACTTAGTTTTTATTTACATTCAATAATTAGAATATTCCTGCTATCAATCATTGGATAATAATGTTGATTCTACTAAATATGAAAAATGAATAATAATTTCTCCTAAACTTTCATTAGATTTCCAACCATTAAACTGATAATTATTGCAGAATTTTAAATTTGTCAGATAAAAATTGTTTATTAAGGTAATACTGATAAAAAGTGTGACGTGTTTTTATGGTTTCCGTTTATTCAATTTTCTATGTTTTCTCTCAAATGCGTGAGCTCAAAAGTTGTTGTCTGGTTTTTGAAATTTCACTTTTAATTGCAGGGAACTGCTTTATTTTTTAACAAAAAAATTATTCACAGAGCAGAATAATTAGTGAATCACATTACAAACTAGCCCAGTTCATAACAATGAGGTCGAATATAAAATATTTATTTTGACACAATAATAAAGATAATTTATTATTATTTTATAGTAAAAAGCTTTTTAACCGCTTAAATGTTTTGCACGCATGGCACTCTTGCATCGATTTATCGAATTTAAGCAAACAATAAACCATTCATAAAGATTGTAATTCAACATTAAAATTGCTACGAATTCATAGATAAGTCAAGTATTCAATGAAATTTGAATCAAAATAACAAAATATTCCCAAAACAGAAGGTGTCACCTTATTAGATAATAAAGTAAGTAAAACAGTTAAGGGGTAAAAGACATTTCGTCTGAAAATATGGCAGAAGAAATCAGTGTTCCTTAAAGGGTTAGGGCAATTCTTCGAAATCGCATGAACTAGAGATAAATCTAATATAATTTCAAAAATTAAACAATATTCATGTCAAGTTAGAAAATCAAGAAAGTCTCAAAAATTATGTGCTTATTACACACTTTTGTAAATATTTCTATTATAATTAATATTTGAAAATGAAATAATTAAAGACATAGAATGTATTTATTGCTTAAGATTCATAAAGTCACCTTCGAAAAAATACGGTTTTTGCAAGCACATATAATATTTTCTAGTTCTTAGATAAGAATTTTTTCCCCTGATATTACCTTGTCTCATATTAAATATTAATAAATATTTAAAAAAATATGTATCAGCAATTCTTGTAGCTTACATCAGATACTTTCGCTTATATGGGATTTTGTAGTTCAGAGAGGGAAACAAACAAAAACAAAATATTAATCTTACATCCAATATGTATTTCAAGATCTTTTTAAAAAATTGCTTAAACTACGTTATCTTTGAATAACTTTGCCGGTAGCTCATACAATGGAAATGAAATTATGTATATTTTTAATTTTTAGAAATCGCTGAATTATTCCTGAATGTTTCATCTGCAATATATCGTAATTTAATGTTTCATACAGGTAAAAATTAAACCCAGTTGCATGGGTATAGTTAGAAAAAATTTACTCTATTAATAAGTCATGAATGTTTCTTTTCGAGAAGTGGAATTTATGTAAAATTATTTATAATTTTATATAATTATAACTTTATAATATTTTAAAGAATATACTGGAGTCCATTATTTCCACAATTGTTTCTATTTTTTATGAATTTTATTTATCACTTATAGTCTTATTAATTTATATTGGAAATCGAGAGCTGTTTTATTCGCACAAATATCTGCCACCTACGTATTCTGTAAAACATCATCTCCTAATAGTTTAAATGCTTACATATAAAGTAAATGACACATTTCATAATTAAAACCTATTTCACATTACCTATAAAATTAGAAATTATGCTTCAAATATGCAATTCACTGTTAAAAAAGTTACTGTATTCTTTTAGCAAATGGATGCTGAAGTTATGAAATGTGTGGGACTGTCTTTATCATAAATGAATGGAAAGAATATTTCATGCCGTTTCAAAAAGGAAGCGAATTTAATAATTAAAAAATTAATAATTAATACAAAGAAGTGAAATATTTATGTCTACAAATGAATTCATGTCTAAAAATGAATTCTTTCAATAAACCATTTGCTGTTTAAATTTAGGAAAAGCTGCAGTTGGATTTCTTATTCATTTAGTCATAGAAATGCATAGGACGATACTAGGTTTTATTTTTTTTAAAAAAAATGATATATTTATGATACATGGTAATCTAGAATGTGCTTATAAATTAAAAAATACTATCCTGTGGACTACAAAACTTTATATTTCTCTCATTCATGAAGTGCCCAGTATAGGAATAAAAATCTCTCTTGTATCTGTCAATAAACATGAATGCCATTGTGCAAATAGAAATCCGGAAATAAAGACAAGCATCTGCAGTATCCATAATGAAATGCATCAACTTGATAAAACATCACTTTTTATAGACATAACAGTTGGTCTAATGTTGGAATTCTGAAAATAAATATTTACAATCAGTAAGTTGTTAAAATATGTAAATTCATTATAAGTAATAAATATCTTTTTGTTTGATGTTCTCTTGAAACTGTAAAGGCAAAATCGGCAACCTTAAGTTTACCTCAAATATTTTTTTTTTAATAAAGCATTTTATGAACAAAGAAGATACCATCATAGCTATAGCATTCATTATATCAAATGATATAAAGTATTTAAATACTGTTTCTAAAATTGTCATCCTTTTATGGACATGGACATATGACAAATTTACTTTTAAGTATATACTTTTAAAGTATCGAAATGTTTTGTTATTTGTTTTTTTAAAAAACACTCAAAACATACAAGTTAAATGGAGTCTTTATGTAAGAAATAAAAGATGCTGTTGTTGTTAATGAAACTCAGTTTTGATACAGTTATCTTTTTTTCTAGTTTCTATTTCTCACAGTATTCTAGAGCACACCTACTGTTCAGATGGAACATAGGTGACTGTTGTTGATTAACACAATACGGAAATAATACAATGCTTGTTTTATAAATGCTTTTAAATACAATGCTTGTTCTTCATGTGACTGCATCACGAAGTAGAGTTCTGCACCAAAATAAAGAAAATAAGCATTTCAATGACATAAAGGCTGGCTCTGGTGAGCATAGGGCCCTATCTAGTACCCTTGCATCCAATAATGCTTTTGTGAAAAGCTGCGACTGTTAACCAATCTTGTTAATGCCTTGCCTTCCAATGAATCCTAGGATCGTGGTGTCTTCCAGACCACACGATTGAGGATTGATTTCTAAGGAAAAATCGTTTTATACAGGCACATTATACGTTGAATTTAGAAATTAGCTGCCGTTTTACAGCTTGTTTCAAGTGCAATTTCGAAGAGAGGTGCTGGATCATTTAGAGACTCCTTTCGTTTGGTAAAGATTCAGAATGAACGAGGTCGCTAAATAATCTCGAAGAGATATGAGATTATACAGCTGCATTTTACTAAGTCACTGAAGTTAAATAATCAGAAAGCAGAATTTTAATTGATAGAAAAATTTCATTTTTGGGAATAAATACTAAATTTCCATTGTTAAAATAATTCGAGTTTTAAGTTTGGCAAAAACTATTTCACATTAAATATTTCTTTTTAAATGGTCTAATATTTCATTAAACGAGACAGAATAAATTTTTATTTTACTTTTATATTCATGACAGCGGGACGCTATAGTAATTTTAAATTGATTAAAGAAACACTTTTAATTTAGTTATTATCGAAGTTCAATGATATAAAGATAAATAAAGATAGTATCTTCTTTTTATACAACGCGTAGAATAATTCATAAAGTTTCGTTTGTTTAGACAGTATTTTTTTAAGCCAAGTCATCATTATCAAACAGAATACAGTTTAGGAAGTCCAAGATTCTTTCATAGCTGCAATCTTAAAAAACTCAAGATGAATTTTTATCAGTAAAAATTATTTCCCTCTTTTCAAAATCCAATTTGAATTTAGTACCATTCAAATATCTTCATTTCTTGTTATATACTTCGCTTTATTGAAAAGAAGATTAAAGTCCTCTAGTTTGAAGAAATAATTAGCTGGAAATTTTAGAAAACCTACGAAAACACAGGCGGTTCGTTTGTGCACTGATAAAGAAAATTCGAATAAATATCCTTCTCAATTATTCAAATTTTGTATCGCTTTGTTAATAATATAAAAAAATGCGATTTTCAACTATTTGTCTCGTTGTATGTACGTAATGTGTTCATGTTAGTTTTGCAGTGAAGTTATATCGCTATTTTTCCTTTTGCATAGCAAATCACCAGATGGATACAATATTTATGTTCTTCGATTTTTCTGTAATATCCCTTTAAACATTTTCGCAATTTCCGATTCAATTTACAGGAATCTTTTTTTATGAAGTCACTAAAAATATTTAAAACACTTCATAATGACAATAATGATGAAAGCAAAATGCAACTTATTATGAAATAGTATAAGTTCAGAAAAACAGATGCATTTACTGGCTAATAAAAGCCTCTAATCGATATTTCAGATTTTCGAAATATTTGCATAAAATTCAATTATTTACGAAATTTCAGATATGAATCAAGCCTTTAGGAAGAAGAATTTTCATGTAAGAACAAATTTAGCGCTGCATACAACAAAGTGAATTTAAATTTAGATTTTAATTGCGGAAACATTCTTTAGTTTTCAGACAGTAAAAATATATTTTCTTACAAACAGAAAGTTGTATACTTTCTAGACTTTTCTTCTGACAACTTGCCATTGATAATAAGATTATAAAATATAAATTGCAGTTTCAATTTAGTTGATCGTATCAATAAAAACTAAACGCTCTTTGAAGAAACAGTTGTCTCCAGGTTGTTCTTATAATTTTCAAAATTTATAATTTTAGCATCTGTAATGAGGAATTTTTTTAACTTTTGATTTTTAGAAAAGTAAACCATTAATTTTTTATTTTTAATAATTTTTTATATGACTTAAAAATCATGCAAATTGTTTTGTGTTGTTTATCGCTTAAATAAAAGCTAACACTTAATTCTACAATTAATTATGATATATTTAAATTTGAATAATTATTTCTGCAATGAACTTATGTCAAGTCATTCTTATGGCTATTTTTCAAATGTATATTTACAGTATTGCAAATTTAAAATGTGTACATTTCAAAGACAGTACAAATTGTGTTGCATTATTTCATGCCTAAGCAAATACTTATGTTCCACTCTGCAATTAATTATAATATATTTTAATATGATTTGTTATTACTGCAATGAAATTTATATCAAGTCATTATTATCATCAATTTTCAAATGTTTATTTACAGTATTGCAATGTGTACTGTTCAAATTCACTACAGGAAATCAGTATTGTATTATTTCATGCCTAAATTAGTACTTATTTTTATTCTGCAAATAAATATAATATGTTTAAATATGATTCACTTTTTCTGCAATGAAGTTCGTATCAAGTCAGTATTATCATCAGTTACGAAATTTTTATTTATGATATTGCAAATTTAAAATGTGTGCTTTTCAAAATCAGTACAAAAAATATTGGAAAGTATTTAAACTTTTAAATTATTTCATAAAATATTAATATTTATTCATTCATTTGAATAATGGTGACACTTTTGTTCATTTCATTAATATTTACTAAGTATTAAATAGACCGTAAATTTTTTATACGTTGATAAAATTTCTGAGACTCCAACAAGATAATAAAATTTGTTTTAAAAGAATGGTATTACTGTCTTCTAAGAAGAAGAAATATATTTTTATTAAAGTATTTTCTAATTTTTGGCTATCTTTCGAATAATTTAAATATTTTCCATCTTAAATTACCTTCACGTGGGGACACTTAAATATCCTCAAAACGTATTAAAATGAATTGATAAACCGGTAACAAACATGCCGGTGTATGAAGCATCGGGTCATCAGGAAGTAATTCGAATTTAATAATAAACGAATCGGCTCTTTTTACGAGCCCGAGAAAAATCAAGCTCTCTAAATTTGTGCAAAAGTAATTTCATGAAATATTTTTCTCTTTTTTTACGCCACTATTTCCGTGTGGTTTTTAATGTAACGATTTTTATTGACTTATTTTAAATATATTTCAATTAAAGGTCACTGATATATTACTGAAAAGAATTCTATTATGACTTTTATAAAATAGAAAATTTAATGAGCTTTGATTTTGAATTATCAATAAATATGGCTGAAATATTGTATTATTAAAGTAATTGTCATAATTTTTAAATAGTTAGAAACAGAGGTTTAGAAATTATCATAAAGCAGTTTAGAATATATTTTATAGAAAACTTACAAGAAAAGGAAATGCTACCAAATAAAGTAACATAAATAGTTTTATTTTAACAAAGTATTTTCATTTCAGTATTTAAAAAAAAATTAAATAAATAAAAAATAAAATGTGTACGTAATCCAATAAGAACTAATAATAAAAAGCATTTTTTTTCCCTCGAAACAAAACATGCATATTCACATCTTCTAAAGTAAAGTTGTTCCAGTGTGGAAATATAAGACATAATTCTTTTCTAAAATTTTTGAAAAAATTATTTTTGCATCAGCATGAAAATAATCTTCCGAATGCAAAAAATAAATTGAGCCACGTCACATTGTAGCCGTAATATTGATGCGATAGCAGAATTAATGGGTATTGATTTCATAATTCTAATAAATAATTTGTGAGCATTTGTTTAATGTCATTTTTTTAATTTTAAATTGCTTATTTAAACATGATCAGATATTAAAAATAGAATTAATTTTCTTTTCTATTTTAAAAATAAATTAATACAATATCTTTTAAAAAAATGTAACAGTTTAAAAATAGTTTAAATTTAAAAATAAATTTTACATATTTTAAAAAATAATTAATTTATTATTTTTTGAGGATTTTAAAAGTAAATAAACTACTATTTTGGAAAATTGCAACAAAAATAATAATAAAAAAAAGGAAAGATAAAACTGAATAAATAAAAGTAATGAATGGGACTGACCTGCTCAATTTTATATGCTCTGTATGCAAATAGGACTTAAATGAAGATTAAAAACTACTGTCTAATCGATTCAGTCCGGTTACGTGTGAAAAAGTGATGAAAACCAAGCTCAACATAAAAAAGGGCATCTTCTATAATTGACTTTACAGTATTAAAAGTGGAGGCCATCTTTTATCTAAAAAAAAAAAAAAAAAAATGGAGAAAAAAAAAAGAAGAAGGCGTTTCTGAGATATTTGTTATTCCCAGAAAACCGTTTTAGGAAATTTCTAAGATTTAAAATTAAGTGCATTAGACACAGTCGTCTATGCTCTTCTATAAAAAATACATCTATAAGTTCCTTTTATGAATGAATTTAAAACAAAATTGAATTGGCGAAAAAAAATGGAAGGTAATACATAGATATTTCACTAAAAATAATCTTCCGGCGCTGCTTTTTCAACAAGCAGTCAGTGTCTTTAGAAAGAATTTCAAAGTGTGAATTCTCAACAAATTTTGTCAAAAAATGCCTGAAAAAAAACTTAAAAGCAAGAACAACAATATTGATGAGATATGATAAAGCACAATAAGAAAAACTAAAAACAAAACTATGCATGTTAACTAAATTAATGTTTCAATGAGCCAGCACATTAGAAATTGCGTACTGAAGAGAAGATAAAAAGTGACCTAAATAAATACAAGCAGAAATATTTTAGGAAGACACCTGCTTCTGGTGTAAAAAGTTCAAAAGAAAAATTCAAAGGACTGCTTTTTATTAAATTAAGAGAATACTTCCTTATATTGCAGTATCAAACAAAAGCTCATCGAAAAAACGAAAATGTTCGATTCGAACGTAGAAAGAAATAGGACAGGCCACATAAGGGAAAGCATTCCTCTTTGAAGTGCATACCAACTTCAAGTTTTCTTCTATAAGGCGACTCATTGAAGCCCTTTGAGAGACTATAATACTATCACATGTATTTTAAAAACTCCTGGAACTTTTGAGTACTTTTCTAGAAATTAAGAAAGAACATTATACCTCAATAATAGAGAGCCCTGGCGCGCAGTGTTTCAGCTCAGATTATGGTTGCAAGCTACGTAAGTGCTAGCTGAACTCCAAAAGCGAGTGCTCCAAATGCTTCAGCATAATCAATAATACAGACGCACAGAGGCTAGAAACAACATGTTATCTTTAGTCGTCTATCATCTAACTGGCCTTCTGGACTCCGCGCTTCTACAAGCCCCTGAATAAACGCCATATGCTCTGAAAAAGTACACCTTGAATCATATATGGACATTTCCTGCTTCTGTTAATTTGTCCTTAATAGAAATATTGAAAGGACAGCTCTTCATTAAAATAAGAGGGTCTATCTCAATATTGTAGTATCTAACAAATGCAAAGCGATAAATTAATATTCGCATTGAACCATAAAGAAAACGGACACCCCACATCAAAAAGAAACTATTACTCTTTGTAGGGGATTCCTTCTTCTATCAGCGCCTCATTGAAGCCTTTTGAGAGACTATAATACCATCACAGGTATTTAAAAAACTCTTGAGAACTTTTCTAGAAATTGAGGAAGAACATTATACCTCAATTATAGAGAGTCCTGGCGCACAATGTTTCTGCACAGAATATGGTTGCAAGGGACGTAAGTGTGAACTAAACTCCTAATGCGACTGCTTCAAATGCTTCAGAATAATCTATAATGTAGTAGCACATAGGCTAGAAACAACATGTTATCTTTAGTCGTCTATCATCTAACTAGCCTTCTGGACTCTGCGGTCTTACAAGTCCCTGAATAAAAGCCATCTGCTAAGAATAAGTACACCTTGAATCCTTTGTGGGAATTTCCTGATTTTGTTAATGTGTACTTAATAGAAATATTGAAAGGACTGCTCTTCATTAAAATTAGAGAGTCCATCACAATACTGCAGTATCTAACAAATTCCCGGAGAAAAAATAATATTCGCACTGAACAAAGAGAAACCAGACACCCCACATCAAAAAGAAAGTATATAGTGAATTCTTTCTTCTATAAGGCGCCTAACTAAAGCCTTTTAAGAGAGTATAATCCCATCACATGTATTTTAAGAACTCTTTGGGACTTTTCTAGAAATCGAGGAAGAACAATATACCTCAATTATAGAGAGTTTACGTGCAAACTGTTTCAGCACTGAGTATGATTGCAAAGGGCGTAGGTGCTAGCTAAACTCCAAAAGCGAGTGCTCCAAATGCTTCAGCTTAATCAATAATGCAGACGCACAGAGGCTAGAAACAACATGTTATCTTCAGTCTTCTATCATCTAACTAGCCTTCTGGACTCCTCCGCGCTTCTACAAGTCCCTGAATAAAAGCCATTATGCTCTGAAAAATTACAAATTGAATCATTTATGGACATTTCCTGCTTCTGTTAATATGTGTTTAAGAGAAATATTGAAAGGACTGCTTTTCATTAAATTAAGAGGGTCCATCTCAATACTGCAGTATCTAACAAATGCACAGAGACAAAATAATATTCGCACTGAACGAAAGAGAAAACGGACACCCCACATCAAAAAGAAAGTATTCCTCTTTATAGTGAATTCTTTCTTCTATAAGGCGCCTCATTGAAGCCTTTCAAACACTATCATCCCATCACATGTATTTTAAAAACTCTTGGGGACTTTTCTAGAAATTGAGGAAGAACAATATACCTCAATTATAGAGAGTTTACGCGCAAACTGTTTCAGCACAGAGTATGGTTGCAAAGGGCGTAGGTGCGAGCTAAACTCCTAATGCGACTGCTCCAAATGCTTCAGAATAATCTAAAATGTCGTAGCACAGAGGCTAGAAACAATATGTTATCTTTAGTCGTCTATCATCTAACTAGCCTTCTGGACTCCGCGCTTCTACAAGTCTCTGAATAAACGCCATATGCTCTGAAAAAGTACACCTTGAATCATATATGGACATTTCCTGCTTCTGACCGTAATAAAAATGTTGAAAGGAAAGCTCTTCATTAAAATAAGAGGGTCCATCTGAATACTGTAGAATCTAACAAATGCAAAGCGATAAATTAATATTCGCATTGAACCATAAAGAAAACGGACACCCCACATCAAAAAGAAAGTATTCCTCTTTGTAGTGGATTCTTTTTTCTAAAATTCGCCTCATTGAAGCCTTAGGAGAGACTATAATACCATCACAGGTAGTTAAAAAACTCTTGAGGACTTTTCTAGAAATTGAGGAAGAACATTATACCTCAATTATAGAGAGTCCTGGCGCACAATGTTTCTGCACAGAATATGGTTGCAAGGGACGTAAGTGTGAACTAAACTCCTAATGCGACTGCTTCAAATGCTTCAGAATAATCTATAATGTCATAGCACAGAGGCTAGAAATAACATGCTATCTTTAGTCGTCTATCATCTAACTAGCCTTCTGGACTCTGCGGTCTTACAAGTCCCTGAATAAAAGCCATCTGCTATGAATAAGTACACCTTGAATCCTTTGTGGACATTTCCTGCTTCTTTTTATGTGCCCTTAATAGAAATTTTGAAAGGACTGCTTTTCAATTAAGTAAGAGGGTCCATCTCAATAATTCAGTATGTAACAAATGCACGGAGAAAAAATAATATTCGCATTGAAACATAAAGAAAACGGACAACCCACATCAAAAAGAAATTATTCCCCTTTCTAGGGAATTCATTCTTCTATAAGGCGCCTCATTGAAGCCTTAAAAGAGATTATAATACCATCACATGTATTTTAAAAACTCTTTGGGACTTTTCTAGAAATTGAGGAAGTACATTATACCTCAATTATACAGAGTCCTCGCGCGCAGTGTTTCAGCACAGATTATGGTTACAAGCTACGTAATTGCGAGCTGAACTCCAAATGCGAGGACTCCTAATGCTTCAGCATAATTAATAATACAGACGCACAGAAGATAGAAACAACATGTTATCTTTAGTTGTCTATCATCTAAGTAACCTTCTGGACACTGTGGACTGACAAGTCCCTGAATGAATCCATCTGATCTGAATAAGTACACCTTGAATCATGTGTGGACATTTTCTGCTTCTGTTAATGTGTCCGTAATAGAAATTTTGGAAGGACTGCTCTTCATTAAAATAAGAGGGCCCATCCGAATACTGTAGAATCTAAAAAATGCAAAGCGATAAATTATTATTCGCATTGAACCATAAAGAAAACGGACACCCCACATCAAAAAGAAACTATTACTCTTTGTAGGGGATTCCTTCTTCTATAAGGCGCCTCATTGAAGCCTTAAAAAAGATTATAATACCATCATAGGTATTTAAAAAAATCTTGGGGACTTTTCTACAAAATGAGGAAGTACATTATACCTCAATTATAGAGAGTCTTTGCGCACAATGTTTCAGCACAGAGTATGGTTGCAAGGGACGTAAGTGCGAGCTAAACTGCTAATGCGAGTGCTCCGAATGCTTCAGAATAATCTATAATGTCGTCGCACAGAGGCTAGAAACAACATGTTATCTGTAGTCGTCTATCATCTAACTAGTGTTCTGGACTCTGTGGTCTTACAAGTCAATGAATAAAAACCATCTGCTCTGAAAAAGTACACCTTGAATCATTTGTGGACATTTTCTGCTTCTGTTCATGTGTCTTTGTCTTCAATAGAAAAATTGGCTTGGCAAAAGCAAGAGCTTAGCTCTCTCTGTCTTAGTGGTCACCTTAGAACTTTAAAATTGTCTGTGGGTTCTAAGCAAGGCTGAAATCTTCCCCAATTATTTTAGGGAAGAGATTTCAGCTCATTGCATTCTGATTGGTCTGAGCCTCTCCAGATAGGGTCTTATTGACAGTCCATTGTTAGTATTTGACTTCTTCACGGTGCACAATTTCATAGACTTGATAAAGCTCTGCAGTCCCTGGGGATGTGCAACAATTACAACAACAGGATCGCAATAAAAAAACCCTTCTTGGAGGAGAAATACTTGACCAGCATTCGAAGAATACATTTTTAAAATAATATCATTCAGTTTCTAATCTGTTTCTTCAGTTTCCTAATCAGTGACTTGACTTCTAAAATTTTGCAATCGACAATAAAAAAAAAAAATGTATCAATCTTCAAAGAAATTATTAAAAATAAAGATTTTTCAGTATATTAAGAATTTTGAGATAATGGAATAAAGATTTGCAGAATCCAGCAAAAAAGTATTTTAAATAGCCATTTTGGCTGAAAAATACTAGCCCAGCGTTCGAGTCATTCCATACGTACATTCTTTTAAGGCTTCATAATTCAGTTTCCAATATCCTGCCGTATGACTTCTATTCTGCATGAATTTTCAACTAAACCTGGAAACTAAAAATACGAATTGCAAAAAAAAAAAAAAAAAAAAAAAAAAGCAAAGAACTGCGCTGATTGCCTGAAATGTAATTACATACACAGATTCATCTGAACCATATAGACTATTGAAATATGGACAAGAATCTTACGAATCAGAGCAAAAAATAAATTAAATAAATAAACCATTACTAACTCCTCACTTCACACAAAAAAAATGTCCAGTATTTTATTTATGCACGTTTTGAAGATCAATGATTCTGTTTCTTATATCCTGAGATTTGAATTGATTTCTTCTTAAATTTTGAAAGCGCCATGCAATATTCCAACAGGCATTGCAGAAAAACTACTGGAAGTTGCATCGATTTTCTGGAAAGTATTTGAAAATACAGATTTAATGGACACATATAGACTTTTGAAATATGGGCTAAGTAAAAGGTCCGAAGAATCGAGGCAAGAAAAGAAAAAAAAAAATATCCCTTGATCAGCATTCGAAGAACCATGTATCATTTTATTATATTTTGAAGTCACATAAAATATTCAAACAAGCATTGCAAAAAAAAAAAAAAAAAAAAAAAAAAAAACGGAAGTAGAATTTATCTGCTGAGCACTGGATCACTGCTTTAACGAATTCTTGAATGTTAATTAGGCCTCTTTTGAACATACATCGACTTCATATTGTTGCGTTTTTCATTAATAGTAGTGTAATATTAATAATAATAAAAATTATTATTCATTTAATTAATAGCTTAAGCACTTACGAAAAAAAAATATAGAAAATTTTTATCTACGTTTTAAATAGTAATTGTTAGATTAATTTTTAAGAGCTTATAATTAAATTCAGCTCATTTTTATAAATGTATTTCTCAATATACATTAAAAGCGTTTTGGAATTATGAAATCAATGAAATTTGATATTTATTAAGACTGAGTTAGCAATAGAATGAAAAATTAATTACGTTAAACGATTCATAGACATTCGAAAATACTTCATTTTTGTATTTCCATCTGGAAAATTGTAGTTTGCTTCATTGATAACTATAACTCGAAAATATTAAATAATTTATTTCCAACTGGAATATGGAATGCGGAAGAATGGATATGAGGGTTCAATATTTCAAGATATAATTGAAAATTGGATTATAAAGTTAGATCCACAAACTCTTAACATTTTAAAAGTATATACGTATTAAAAAAAGAAAGCCATTGTAATATTTAAAAGAAATTTCTAAGTTGAAGTTTAAGTAAAATTTTTTTGCTTTGTTTTCATGGTGTTTTTCTTTATTTCTTAGAAAATGGCGCAAATTACTTTGTTTAAATCCTTAAAAAAATTCTCCCATTAACACTTGTTACAGATTAAGAAATATCGCTTATAATTTTCAGATTTCAAATTATAAGGGGTAAAAACTATTTTAAAGTAATTCCATATCCCATAAAATTAGTAAACACCATAGATAGGTATTCAAGAAATCCGTTAAATAACGCCTATCTAAATATGCAGTTCTTCAGCCATATATTATATTAAGACCAAAGATATTTTTAGATTCGATTAGATGAGTTGAAACATTTATAATTGATAAAGTTTAATTGAAGGGGCTTCTGAGATAAATTTTCTTGTTGAAAAAAACGGGAGAATAAAGAAAATAATAATAATAAAAGTCCTGCATAACTTACCTTATTCAAGTGGTTTAATATTATAAAGTATTAACAAATTAAAGTTCTTCTACTCCATAATAATTGCTTTTTTTAGAGCTTGGTTTGAATGAAAATTTTAAAAATTAACATCATTTGTTGGAGTCTCATTCTTTTAAAAATCATTTTACTTTTAGAATCAAGTGAACGCATAACAAAATTTTTTTAAAGAATTTGTCAAAAGACTGATTGAACAAGATCGATCGAAAAAGAATTGACTGAAAGTCAGATTTTTTAAAAAAATTTCATACTCTTGAAAATAAATGTTTAACGAAAAGTTTAAAAAGAAAGATATTTGCCTATTAAATTTAAATAAATAAAATAAAATGTTTTGGATTTTGAGTTATTAATCTGAAAATAATATTTTAAAGTAATGCAATTGAATTTATAAACACCACACAAATTTATTAAAAGATATTTGTATATAAATAAGTGAAATAAATTTAATTTATTATTTATATAAATACACACATATATATAAGATAACGTTCAAATGAATGCTTTCAAGAAGAAACAAGAATGTTTCAAACTTAGAAAATAATATATTTTACAAATTTGTTTCAATAAAATCCAAACTTTTTTTTCATGCGAAAATTTATAATTAGATCATTTCTTGTTCAAATAGTTTGTGATTTTATTTGTTTTCATCAAATGTGTGTTATTTCCATGTTTTTTCATTAAATTTATATTTAAAAAAGGGGATTAAAAATATAAAATAAAAAAATATATAAAAAAATTAGAAAAAAAACAAAACAAAATAGATGTAAAAAAGGTGAAAAAAAAAGAAAGAAAAAATGAAAAAAAAGAAAAGAAAATAATCATGAAAGAAAAGAAGAACATATTTAAAAAAATACAAAAAATAAAATATAAAAGAAATGAAAACATTAAGAAAACGAATAAAAAATCCCCTTTAATTGCGCTTGCTGTATATTATATAGAAATACAATTTTATATATTATTCTTTTTAGGCTGTCCAAGCAAAGTTTTTGTAATTTTTCTTTTGTCATATAAATGTGAAATATATGATATATATATTTAGTCATCATGTAATTTTAAAAATATCTTGACAATTGAATGTTTTAAACATAGAAAATAATATATTTTACAAATTTGTTTAAAAAAATTGAAACTATTTTCTCATGCAGAAATTTTATAGTTAGATGACTTCTTGTTGAAATAGTTTGTAATTTTGTTTTCATGAAATGTATGTTATTTCCATGTTTGTTCATTAAATATATATTTGAAAAAGGGGATAAAAAATAGAATTAGAAAAAAAATTATGAAAAAATATATAAAAAAATAGAAAAAAGGAAAAAAATAGATATAAAAAATGTAAAAGGAAAAAAAAAAGATGAAAAAAAAAACATAAAAAAAAATATAAAAAAAAAATGAAAAAAAGAAAAAAATAAAATATCAAAACATACAAAATATTTTAAAAAAAAGAAAAAAAATGAAGCAAAAAGAAAAAAAATCCCTTTATTTCTGCTTACTGTATATTATATAGATTTACAATTTTATATATTATTGTTTATCAGCTGTCCAAGCAAAGTTTTTGTAATATTTTTTATGTCATATAACTGTGTAATGTTACGTTGTCATCATGCAATTTTCAAAAATCATGACAATTGTAACGCAAATGTGCACGTTGTCTTCATTAATAAGAATTTTTTTTATCTCTGAATTGTTATTTTTAAAATACGTTTCTGTTATTCTAATTGATAATAATATTCTTTTATATTTTTTTCATTTTTATTAAGCATTATTGTAAGTCTAGATAATTATAAATACTTTTTAAAATAAAAGGTTAATATTTAAATTCATTACGTTCCTAATTATGATTAGAATTTTAAAAAGGAATATCTTTAAACGATAAGAAATTATTTGAGCAACCTGGTATTCATAAGTGTATTGATATTTTACTTCAATATAAATTTTAATTATATACTTTCTCATTAAAATTCAAACTAAAAGTAAAGGAATTATTTTATGCACTGCAGTAATGAAATTCCACATTAATTTATTATCACAGTTCTGTAAACGCACATATTGGGTATGCTTTCAGATAATATTTGCTTATAAATGTAATAAATTCATAAATTATTTTTAAAAATTAAGCTTTGCCATCAGGCATTTTGGATTTATTCGTAGTCAGCGTAAACTGAAATCTACAGAGATTTGAAACCTGTCTGAAAACTAAATAATGTTTTTTTCTAAATTGCACTATGGTTCATATTTTTCCACCAAAATTTTTGACATCTTTGAGAGACTATCAGCTAATTTTAAAAATCTTCTTGAAAACGGATTTATTAGATAAATTCCAAACTCTGTTCACTGCAAAATTTTGTAGATTCAAAATTATAAAAATTTTTTAGAGTCCCGGAATAATAAATGAAATTATTATTGCAATAGAATATTTACGATTAAGATTGAGACAACGTGGAAATATTTTCCTTTTATGAGCTTTAGGCATTGTTTCTGGTTGTAATAATTCTCCTAGTGCCAATGAACGGCCGATATAGTGTAGTAAGTCGTTCTAAATATTTACGCATTTCGAATGAATGGATAAAATACTTACAAAGTAACTTGGAAACAACTCTAAAGTAGCCGGGCATACGGAAGTATCCACAACAAATATCCGATCTATTTCGATAAAGATAATTGACTAAGAAATGAGAGATGAATGCACGCGTAATGTTTCAATTAGGTATGTGTAAATTCTTACTTTAGAGCGAAATGAAGTGCGATAGATTTCTGAATTGAATCTTTTCTTTTTCCATCCTTTCCTTGTCGGAATATCTAATAAGGCAAGAAGAATATCTCCACCATTCATGATATTTTATAAAGCTATAGCGTCCCGGACTTTTAATCATTAAACTAATTATAAATGACTAATTTTTTTTTCATTAATTCTTTAGAAAAAATTATCTGTGAAGCTCACTTTTAATTTATGTCAATTATATAACCTGTAATCAAATAATGCATTGGAAATATGGTCCAGATGTAGATTAGATGTTACAAATAAGAAAATTTAACAATTATTTCTTTCATGTTATTTGATTATTAAAATTTGCTAATGTTTTCCCTTTATAATTAAAATGTCTGATTTCAGTATTTCTAAAAATTTAACTAATCATGAGTATTAAAGTTGACTTGATAGTCAATTTGATTAAACTGAAATAGTTGTTTTTAATTTCAGAAATATTTCACGATTATTTCTTGATTCAATCAGAATTAATTTGCATTCAATTTTTTTAAGTGATTCAGTGGCCGGTGATTTCAGTTTTCTGTTATCTAATTTGTGTTACAGGAAAAAAATAGAGAGAGAATTTTTCTTCACATTTATTCAACAAAATTTTTTGGATTGGACATTAAAAATAAAAATATAGTTTGTATATATGACAAGGAATGCATGAAAAGCATAACTTGCATTAATTAGATCCAATGCATTATAAAAACGTCAGTACATCGCTCTGAGTTTGAAGTTGTGGACTTCCAAATGTACCGCGGCAGCTCATGTCACTATAATTTTTATTAGTTTTTCGAAAACAGGTAGGAAAGGGGACGTTTCGATATTCAATACGAAGCCATTCCAGTTCAGAGGGCCTACGTTAGAAAGGGTTTCGAATGTTACATTTTTTTTCAATATATTTATCACTGTGGTTTGATAAGGTTTTTTTTCTATTTGGCTTTAATGTTGTGATGTTCAGCAGTTTACTCTTTTGAATCTCCATGTATGTGTTTAATGAGTCTGCAGCATGCTCTACATATGATGTATGTAGGATATGGTTAAGTTAGATTCTACAGTGATTTAAAAGTATTTGTCAAGGTACCGAAGTTACTGCCTGCTGTATCTTGTCAAAGTCAGAAAATTATATTTGAATTTCTATCTCGTAAGCTGGACCATTATTAATGGCGCTTTATTGCTTGTATTTCTACTTGAGAGAGTTCATTTATTCTAAGTTTCAATTACATTCATAAGTCAGGGAGTTATTAACCTGGAAAAGAAATACTTTCCCCACATTATCCTACATTTCCGAATCGTCTCTTATGATATTGTTGTCTGAGTTAATAACATTGTTGATGAAATTTAGGTTGTCATGTTCAAAAGAAACTGTGGGGTTCAAGTTCGAGGTATTCTTCCTTTTTCGGTCTGTTGTAGAGAAAGATTTCTACGTATGAATTTAGCACGAATCCAATAATTCTGTCGTACGTGATGTTTTCTTGGCCTTGAAATAAAGACGTAGGATAATTATATTACTGGTGGTGTTGCTTTTCTTTTTGGAAATGAAGATAAGAAATTACTGTTGCTAAGAGTTGAACATTCAAATTTGTCAAGTTGTTAGAGAGTAGACCAAAACTTTTGCTTCCAAGCAGGAGTATTCTTTCGTCCAAAAATGAATGTAGAATTGGAATTCACTTAATTCTATTTTTAATATAACTTGTTTCCTGCTATTTTAGTCACTTTTTTTTAAAAAGAGTATGAAACTTTACGTTTGTTATGAGAAGGATCTAGTTTATCTTGCTGTTTATGTTGCTTACAAGATGCACAAAGGAGTCAAGTATTTTATTGGCCAGATTATTAAATTTAATTCTTAGGTACGAAAAATGAACGAATAATTGGTAGATTTTCTAGGCGGCTCATTTTGACTATCATTTGCTCACCTCTTCAAAATTAAACTTAAAAAATAAAAATCAAACTGACGTAATAAATGCAAGCCCTCTTAGTGTAAAAAAAAATAAATTATAATAGGCTACATATGCCAATGGCCGCGGGATAGCAGGTACAAATACAGATTCAATGGACCGTTATGTACTTTTGAAACTGGGACAAAGTAAACGGTTTGGAGAATCCCAGCAAAAATTTTCTTGATCTTTCTTGGATCAAGAAAAAACCAAGATCTTTCTTGGCGAAGAAAAATATTCGATCGTTTCAACCATTGCGAGGATACACTTTGACGATTCTGTGTTTCAATTTCGAATTTCTTATTGTGTGACTTGTTTTCTGCTATATGAAATGCACTTAGAGAATGCAAATATTCGTACAAAAGAAAAAAAATATATATCGTGTACTAGAAAAAATTATTCCACCAGAAGCTGACTCATTCAATGGATTCATATAGGCTTTTAAAAACTGGAGTAAAAAAATTGTAAAGACAATTATTGCAAAAAAAGAAAAAAAAAACCTTGTTCTAGGCAGCAACTGGGCGATTGTTCCAACCTGTAAAATATCTGTATTATGAAGATTTTATCATTTGATTACGAGTATGTGTGACTTTTGACTGCGATGAGTTTTTTAATGATTTTTGAACTCGGCGTAAGATATGTAAATATTCATAGTAAAAAAAATAGTAATCGTATTATACTCGCAATGGACTCTGTATTGATCGCCTGAGTACTGATAACCAATACATATTTAACGTATTCATACAGAACTCTTAAAACCTGGATTGAGTGAGTTGTCCGAGAATATTTGCAATAAAAAATCCTTAACGGATAACAATATGCGATTGTTTGAACTATTGCAAAAACTATGTTGTGCATGTAAAATCCTTCAGTTTGGAATATACTGTTCTGTACTCAAAGTTCTGAATGATTTTTGAGATTGCCTTACCGACAGCAAGTACTCACAGTACAAAAAAAAAAAAAAAAAAAAAAAAAAAAAAAACGCTTTTATTACCGGATGCAATATTTATCGTTTGAGAGAGTAGTAATTGCAAATAAATATTTTACAAACCCATACAGATTTTTAAAATCTGGAGGAAATAAAAAATCAAAAAAGAAATCGGAATCGAAAAAAAAAAAAAAAACTTCTTGGGAAAGGCGATTGTTTTAACCATTTTGAAGCATAATAGTGACGATTCATTGATCCGTGACAGATCCTTCAATGGACATTCATGCTAAAACGTTTGTTTCCCAAGCTTTTACAAATAGAGGAGTGCTGTGAGTAAGCATTAAATTCGAGAAAGTGACTGCAACATAATGGTTTTTGATTGCAAGTAATTTGTTTCTTTCGAGTAGATTATAATTGCCTTCTTGGTAGAGGAGCCCTCTGGAAGTCAGTTTGTTTTCATGTGATATCTGAGGATGTGGTTGTCGGAAATGTGTTCGATGAATAAATTTAAGGATGTGTAAAGCTTGTGTAAGCCATGTAGGATTGCCTGAAAAGATCTGGGATGAATGAGTCAGTTTATTTTCATGAGGTGTTGGAGGATGTGGATGTTGAACAGGAGTTTGAGGAAAAAGTTTAAGGATATGTAAGGCTTCGGTTATTGACATACGGGATTTGTTGAAAAGATCTAAGATGAATTGGTCAGTTTCCTTTCGTGTAAAGTTGGGGCATGTGGATGTTGGAGATAAGTTTAAGGATATCTTAGGCTTCGATTATTGCCATGTAGGATTGCCTGAAAAGATATGGGATGAATGGGTCAGTTTGTTTTTCATGTGGTGTTGGAGATGTGGATGTTGGACAGGATTATGAGGAATAAATTTAAGGATGTGAAAGGCTTCAGTTAATGACATACAGGATTGGCTGCAAATATCTGGGATGAATGAGTGAGTTTGTTTTCATATCATGTTGGACAAGATTTAGAGGAATAGGCATAAGAATGTTTTAGGCTACGGTTATTGACGTATAGAAATGACTGAAAAGGACCTAGGATAAATGGGACTGTTTGTTTTCATGTGGTGTTGGAGGATGTGTATGTTGGACGGGATTTTGAGTAATAAGTTTAAGGATGTGTAAGGCTTCGATTATTGCGATGTAGAAATGGTTGAAAAAATTTGGGGATGAATGGGTCAGTTTGTTTTTCATGTGGTGTTGGAGATGTGGATGTTGGACAGGATAATGAGGAATAAATTTAAGGATGTATAAGGCTTCAGTTAATGACATACAGGATTGGCTGCAAATATCTGGGATGAATGAGTCAGTTTGTATTCATATGATGTTGGACAAGATTCGGAGGAATAAGTATAAGGATGTTTTATGCTTTGATTATTGACATATAGGGTTGGCTGGAGAAACCCTGGGATGAATGGGTCAGTTGGTTTTCATGTGATGTTTGAGTATGAGGATGTTGGGTATGTGATGAAGGAATGAGTTTAAGTATGTGTTAGGTTTTTCCATTGACATGTAGGAATGGCTGAAAAGATCTTGGGATGAATAGGTCAGTTTGTTTTCATGTTTTGCTGGAGGATGTAGAATATTGGTTGGAGAGAAAAGTTTAAGGATATGTTAGAGCTTTACCATTGACATATAAGATTACATGAAAAGATCCTTGGATAAATGGGCCAGTCAATTTTCATGAGATGTTGGAGGATTTATATGTTAGAGAAGTCTTGGAGAAATGCATTTATGTATATATAAGGCTTTCTCTCTTGACATATAGAAATGACTGAAAAGATCCTAGGACGAAGGGGTCGATTTGTTTTCCTACAATTCTATAGGATGTGGATGTTGGAGATGCGTTGGAGGAATAGTTATAAGGAAGGGTTACAGTTTTTACTTTTACCATGTAGGATAGGCCGGAAGATCTTTGGGAGTGAGTGCAGTAATTTGAAATCAGGAACATTTTTTTTCACTGTGATACTTTCAACTCAGTTTGATTCTTCAACGGAAGTAAATTGTAAATTTATTTTGTTTTCAGTTTTTCGACCTGCGATTTATGTATCACTTTCCGTATGTTATAGTTTTTTTTATTCTGTATTTAAATTTTTTTGTTCTCAAGTTGGTCTTGGAGAACCTTTCAGTATTTTGATATTTTAAGTTTCTTTTATACTTCAAAATTTATTGATTGGCTCTGAATTGTGTTTTCTGTTCATTCTTTCTGAAGCTCTTATCATTTAGTAAGGATATGATTGGCTTAGAATATGTTGTTATAAGCAGTTTGATGAGGTAGTAGTTGTTTGACATTAGCTTTGATGTAATGTGACCTTCGAAAAATGAATCTTCCAGCACAATCCATTATTTACCTAACGAACTGAAGTTAAATATGAGATATAATTTCAGTGTTTGTGCGAAAATTCAGTCTTAAAATGTAAAATTTTTTATCATTATACAAACTTCAAATATTCTAGAGTATATATATATATTTAATTTTAAAAAATCCATAATATTTTTTATCCTTCTGAAATGATAGGTTCATAACAATTCAAAAATTCCACTCTCGATAAGAAATAAAACATTTCTTACCGTTATAGATTAAAATGCAATTCTGAATTAAAATATTTTGTTGTTGCTTGTCATAATATGTTTGTTGCTAAAAATTTGACTGCGTCATATTTAAATCTGTGAGAATCAGTACTTGAAATTAAATTTTTTTTTAGATTGGAACATCAAGAGAAATGAAAAGTTCAACGGTTGTGTTTGTATGTTCAAAATATCTATACGAATTTCAAATAAATGGAATTTTTAGAATATATATAGAAATTTGACTGCGATTTATTGTCACTTTTAATATCAATGTTATTAGAACAAAATATTCAACAAGAAATTTTTAATAGAATCTAACCGCAGGGTAACTGACTTCGAATAAATTTATTTATTAAGATTTTTTTCTCATATCAATGCTAATTATCTTTAAATTCTAATTAAATTCAAAACAAACGCAAGATGATTAGTGAAAATGAATGATATTTAAATTCTTAAAATTATCTTAATCTTCCTTTATTATTCAGGTTAATTCATATCTTTGGTAACTGAAATTTGGTTTGCAACATACACGTGAAAGAATAGGTCACAGTTTAATATTTCAAATGTTTATGAATTTTTTCTTTGTTAAAACATTTGTTGTTAAAAAAATAGCGAATCATTAACATTATTGTGTATTTGGTAGAACTTTGTAAAACTCATGTCTCAGCGAGACCAACAAGTTGATAATTTTAATAAAATAAGTATTTATAGTGAAATGAAAACCAATTTTTTAGCTAAGTTTGATGAAAAAAAAACAACAATCAATATCCAAGAAATAATTTATGAATTTTATATCTAGTACACTCGAAGAAAGCTTCTCAAATCAAGAACAATACTTTTAACTTAAAAAACCATTACATAATGTAAGTGGTCTGAGAAAAATATTGATATCTATCATTTTTGTTCTTTGACTCCAAAATTTAATTTTATTAAATAGCGTATATTTTTACCTCAACTGAAATTATTTGAGAAATGGTAATTAAAACTGAAAGGATCATTCTTTGAATTACTTAAAGGAAGATTTCTAAAATATAAGTATAACTAAATTTTCTTTATGTGTACAATTTGATCCAATTTTTTTCTATTACAAAAGTGCGAATTCAGAATTGATGTATAGCGAGCTTCTAATCAGAGTTTATAAAATTTGAATTCATCAAAAGCGGTCTTTCATTTATCTGTTATAGATCCTTTAATAATACCTTTATGTTTTAAAATACAAAAAAGGCTCCTTTTTCTTTCAATTCAAAATCGCAAAAAAAACTCATCAAAGAAATGCTCACTTATTAAATTTGCGATGCAGCTTAGGATGTAAAACTTTTTTTTGATTGGAATTTACATGGTTTGGAATTCTTTGTGGAATATCCAGACCAAATGACTTTGAGCTCAAGCGTATGATATTTTAATTTCTCTGTAATAACTATCTTCTATATATATTTAAAAATTCGAGTTATAAGTTCCTTTTGTTTTAGATTCTGACTGAAATTTCTTTTAAATTCCATTAATCTTTTAACTATTTTCATGAGACCAATGAATTCTTATAAATATTTGACGCTATAAGGAATGCTTAATTCCTTATAGCGTCATCAGTCATAGCATTTCGAACAGTAAGATACAAATTCCGTGTCCTGAAATATCAGAGATTTTTGCCGTGTTCAAATCAGTTTGGAATTTGTTGAAGGTATGATTTTATTAACACAAAATAAATGATAAGTCAATGCCTTTATTTGAACATTAACTTTACCTTTTTAGCATTGATTTCTTAATTGTATTATCGGATCTGGATTCTGAACTGAGTACAAATATGCTATGATTTACTGAGTACAAATATGCTAATTTAAAATTGGAAGAATGCAATTATTAAATGGTATTATCGAGTCTCTTCATTTGCTGATGCATTCCATTTTCATCGATTCTTCACCAAAAATGAATTATAAGAGAGTGGAAATTTACTTCTCTCGAAGTTTGTAATAATCATTCGAAAAGAACTTTTATTGTTTAAGAGATCTTTATAGATTAATAAAATATACTACTCCCATTTAATAAATAAAGAATTGTGTACCAATGGAAACTTCTCCCAGATTTCTACACGAAATATTGTCGTATCCATTGCACCTGCATCGTTCAATAACGCTAGATTTGTCCAAATAAGTTTCTGTTTGGTGATCGACGTTTCGCAATAGCTCATTTGTCGTATGATTATTGCACTTAAAGCAGCATTTAGATTTTGATTTTTGACATAGTAAATTGATCTTAATTCTCACTAAATTAGCAACTGGGCAACAAATGTAGACGAGCAATTTATAAAGTAAAATGAAAATCCTGCACTCGTAATTAGAAGGCATTTCTTTTAAATCTTTAAATAAACTGAGGGAAGTGAAATATTAAATTTAAAATAAAAATCATCTAAACTTCATCTTATACTGAATAAACATTTCGAACTGATAAGAATATACGATATTCGATGCACAATAAGGCGACTTGAAATGTTACAGACATTATGCTGTTATGCTCTGCAATGAAACTTATTGCTGAATTAATTATGATTGTAGACACGTTAAGAATAATGTTTACCGGTTCATTTGTCAAACAATTGTAGCATATATTAAAAGAAAGCTTTTCCAATTTAAGAGATAATTTTTGTAATTTTATTTAAAAATAATATGCGTACGCATGAGGTGGTACAAATTAAAGATTTTTTTTTTTTTTTTATGCTTCAATTTTTGTATATCGGAGTTTTGTTGAAAAATATATTCATTTAAACTGGTTTTAAAATGGATCTTTAAAAGAGGTGACACAAGATTCAATTCATAATTTATTATGATGTTTACTGTTTTAGGGTTTTGTATTAATATGCCAAGAATTCATTTCGCATAGAGATTGGGTTCATTGAGAACATTTATAAATATCGTGCATCTTTCTGGCCAATTATAATTAAGTATTAATTAAAAAAATATGAAAAAAAATATTTTTTTGGAATTTAATGACAGAATACAAATGATACCTGTATTTGTAAACCTGTAAAAAAAAACACATCGTGAGTGCTTTCATAACTGAGACCACCAAATTTCATTGACAGTGTTTTAAAATAATTATAATTATAAATGGAAATAATACAAAGAGAAAAAAAAGCTAATGTTTCTTTTTAAACGCTATCAATTTTGTCCTAAACCGAATAATCACTGGTTCTAAAAAAATGTGAGCAACAAGGAGAAATTAACTACTCAGAAATTTAAAATTTAATAGTTGCAAAGGTATGTCAATTTAAAGGAAACCTAAAAGAATCGGTTTGAAAAATATGTTATTGTTTAGAACATCAATTTTTACAAATCATTTTCAATATGCAGAAAGAAAGATGAAATAATAAGTCAAATACTACTTCATATTACACATTATTATTTTATTTATTTCTACATCTTCTGAAAATAAAAGTTTGCTTATCTGTGGGTGTATTGACACTCCAGGAACAAAACTATTCGACCTAGAACTATTACAACTGACATAAATAATCTATGGAGGGAGGAAATGTGCACCTCGGAGAATTTTTTAAAAATGAAATTATCATTTAAATGAATGAAAAATTAAACGAAATTTTAGTGTCTTGATGGGATAACTTTCAAAACTATTACATCTAAAAAAATGAGTGCTTTATCATCATAAAATTGAAAAAATATATAATTTCTTAATAGTTCGTATTATTTTACCTTCGGAGGAAACAAAGCAATCCTCAGCTTATATGCATCCAGAAACAAAATTTATTAAATTTTCACTAATTTTTTTTGTATCCGCCTATGTTTTAAAAAATATTGCACGGCACATATAATTAATTTTTTTTGTAAAAAAAAAATGAAATTAAGTAAAAGCGTAACCTTAATCGACTGCATTCAAACTCTTAATTAGCTCTGGATAATATAAAAAATTGCCAACTACAATAAAGAGATTCGAATTAAAGTAAAATGACATTTAAATATTAAGATGTCAAAATTAAATCTCATATTTTAAATAAGGCTTTTCATATTAATTTACATGACTAATATAAAGCTATTTTGCACACTTTTGCGTCGTTTCATATGATAAAATTTGATTATTTTCAGCATTACCTAGATAGAAGCAGCACTTTTACTCGCAATAGGATCATGATTAATGAAGGTTGATTATTGTCTAGATATTGAATTTGCTTTCTTTAACCCTCTTATCACAAGGTGTTTCAAAGGTTTATATATTTCACGGCATTAAAGCTAATTAGGGATAATTTATGACTATTATATTCAGTAAAATACGTGCAAGGAAGAAAACTTAATAAAATTATATTCTTTTGTATGTAGTAGTTTATTGTTTTTATAAAATGTGTCCCAATTTTTAAGTATAAAAATGTATACCCCTCCTTCTCCGTTACATAACATCACTGAATGATTACGGTTTTTTTTTATATGTCAAATATCGAAGAGTATGCCAAACACTGAAGCAAGTCACGTTTTTTCTGTAATTAAGCAACAGAAAGGTGTCTTATTACAACAATATATATTATTCGGAATACATTGCACTTTAGTGCAGTAACGAATTTCCATCTGATTCCATCTGGTCGGACAACATGCGTGAGCTGAAGTTGTTTCCCGCCCGCCACTGCGGAATCTGTGCGTCCGTTTCTTAGATGTGTCGCGTCCATTGGATCCTCCGATGGAGCCTCAGGAGTTGAAAACCACCTCAGCAGAAAGGTGTGACAATGGTAAAAAAGGAGTGTAGTTCTCAATACTGTACATGTGCAGTGTTTCTTACTGCTTTAAAATATCAATATTGCATTTACAAGGTATATATGAAAGTAATTAACTGTTTTTAAGTTTGTCAAGCATTAAGGATCAATTTATTTGAAGAATGGAAAATCTCGTTGCAAATGAAGGAAGTGATTAGAACAAAGTACTGCATGTCATTATTATGTAAATGTAAAACAGCAGATAAATTGTTCAAAATGGGGTAAAAATTACACAAATGTATAACTGCACATTATCTAAATTGCATGACCAACAGTATTGACAAGTGGTATGCAGTACAGCATGCGATTGGTCAAAAATTTAATAATAAGCGGAATCGATTACAAACCTTTGGAGTATTTGAAATAAGTGTTGAAAGGAGATTTTGGCTCAAAATTATACAGGATACACACACACAATACCCTGTAAAAACGGCTTCTTGTAATTTTTTTATTTAAATTTCTGTTATAAATTTTATCTGGTGCATCTTTTTCATTTACATAATTCACGGAAAAACATGTATCTTTAAAATTGACATTAAAATAGAATCTTTAAAACTTAAAGAATGTATTGTAATGTTTCAATTAAAAATTAAGTTGTATACATAATTTATATTTTTGATGCTACAATGTATACGAGAATTGAATATAGAAAATTTTCTGTTTCTTGAAAAAATTTCTACTTATACTTTAATTTAAGATTATTCAGCCTATTTAAATTTTTGCATAAAAATGTTGAATATAATTTTGACGTATATCGGCACCATTCCATTTATTCACTTATCAGTAACATTCCATTCCATTAATAGAAATTATCTTCAAATTGCCCATAAAATAAAATTTATCGTTCGCTGAGCAAAATAATAATTTTTTTTTTTATTGAAAAGCTATCTGCATATAAACGTTGGTGGTTTTATCTCATAAGATATTTAAATGACTTTAAAAGAAAATCAAATTAGAATTGTTTCCGAATAAATAATTAAAAAAAATCCGAAATTATGCCTTATTACTGGTCTAGAATACCTCATATACTTTCATAAATATGATAAATGTGACACATTTTTAAAGATGGGTTTGATAAATTCGATTTAATAGAAATTAAATCCGAATGAAAAATCTGCGAGATCAATTTGAAATTTGTAAATTTGTATAGTAAAAATCTAGATATTCTGTATTGAAATTACGAATAGAAACCGTTTAGTGATCTTTATTTTATGTAGTAATTATAGTGGGTTTCGTTTTTCTTTTTCTTTTATAAATTTTGTATGATTTTTGTAGTTTCTATAAGTTAATTTTAAGATTTTATTTGTTTATCATGATATATATAATATAACCTTTTAAAAGTTTTTAAGCTCAGACATTTTTTTCCCATAAGAACTTGGTCCCTTTATAGTATTCTTAGGGAAGAACTGACCACGAATCAAATTCATAAAAAAATTAGTAAGAAAAACATCTTTGTATAATTATTTTTTTTTTCTCAGAAGGTGAAACAAATATTTTCCAAAAATGTAAGAAAGTCTCAAAATATGTGATTTTCAAAATCTCAGAACATTAGTTGAAACGTTAATTCAAAAAGTGAATTTTTTTAATTAAGTGCGGTGTATTATTACTTACGGAGCATAAAATAGTATAATTATAGCAATCTTTATTATATTGCATGGGCGAAAGGCAAAAAAATATAATCAAGATAATTATGAAATTAAATGGGACATCGGAGTAAAGCGAAATGGACAGCAAAAAGACCAAATTATTAAATGATACTTCTATTTATATAACCTAAAACAACCAACTCACCGAATATGTGAAATATTCATTATCGAACGGATTTTTGAATACTAGTTTTCTTCACACTTCTCTTCACATAAAAATGCATATTCTAGACATTGCGCGGTACTATTTATTTTTTATTACTTGTATGACTGAACTAATTTTTACTAAAAAAAAAGAATCAAAAATTTTCAGCAAAATTTGGGAAAAAAAGAAGAAATATATATTGGTATCATTTAATACGATTAGTGTTATAGTACTTTTTTTATACATTGTTTAATTCTGAAAATTTTATTTATTCTAACAGTTACTTTCCTTCGAAAATTAGCATAACAAGTTGATGTAGTCTTATATTTTGTTCCATATTTTTAAATTTAAAAATTTAATTTAATATCATTGCTTTAGAAATAAAATATTTTTCGTAGCCCTGTCTAAGTGGGTGTGGTTCCCTAATGCCAAACATGAATATCCGGATTTTGCGCAATCTGTTGTTATAAGTTTTTTTTTTTTTTTTAAATCTTTGGACTCCTTCAAAAATATTTTTGTTCCATGTTTCAATCGAATTTATTACATAATATCTTAAACATTTTAATGCGTTGAATAGTGGTTTTTTTAAAATTAAAAACGGATCTTTTTTGTGCGTTATTTGTTGGGTTTCTCGAGATTGGAAAGCAGTGGGTTGCATTTATCCGTCATGTAATTCGCACCATTGCCCTGCATTATCGACAGCTCATGGAAAAATTATGAGGTATAACAGCTCGTAATGTCTCCTATCTGCAAGAAACAACATGTTTTCAGTATGCACTAATTGTAAATTCAGTATGCTTGATAATGCTTTTTTTAGGTTAGTAAATATAATACAAGAAAGCGAGGGTCATAGTAGAACTGAATGTATTACCGAATAAATGATATGCTTGCTCTAAAGTTGTTCTCACACATGCATATAACTCGCCACATGAGGTAAAAGAAGTAATCTGTAGAAATGCTCAAGGAATACATTTTTACAATTTTCTCTCTTACTTGAATAGTCGAAATACTCATATAGAATGAAGAAGGCACCATGAAATTTATGAAAATAGAGTAGGAAGTATTCGATCCAAGAGGTTTAAGATTGGAAAGGTCTCTCAAAATGAATTTTTGAAATATACCGATGATTGCTATGAAAATTTGTTTGAAAATCCAGGATGGTTTAGAAAACAAAAATCAAGGAGGATGAATTATAAGGAGTAGAGAGTTGTAGAAAATTCTATAGAACAAAGTAACAAAGAGATATAAAATATTTTGTTTTCGATTATCTGGAAGGAAGTATCCAGGTTGTAAAGAATCTTGGCAAATTTTCTTCACAGAATTAAGCATTCTCCTTCAGCTGCAGAAAAAAGTACAATTTGTTTTGAGAGCATCTTATCTTGGGAACTCCTTGACTTAACTTTAGGAGCGAATAGCCAGCTCAAAAGATAAAAATGATGTGAACTTGTGTATCTTTCATTGAAGATCTCTGCTTTGAATAATGCTGGACAAAAGTACTCTTGCCTTGTAATGAGTAACTAACGTTGAATCTTGAACTGATTGATCCCATGCAGAGAAGCAATTTCGACACATAAGTAGCAATTTCGGCATTCTTTTAATAAATGGATATATATATTGCAAAATACGATTTGAACTTATATTTCATCTGTTAAATTTGGTTTAATAAATCGCTCAAATTAACTTCACTTATTTTGAAAAGTTGATCAGAAATTATTCCAAAAAAAAAAAAAAAACGTCGTGACTATCTGACAAGTTTCTGATTTTTTTTTTCTTCTGTAAATTAGGCATTTAAGAACACACCTGTTGCGAAGGATTGCGAAAACTTTCTCTCGAACAAACTGAAAGCGTGCGTGCAAATACATGAAAATGACATCCATAATGATGTATAAGTGAAGAGAAGGTTTTTCTGAACATTCGCATTTTTTGATATTTTTATTATGAATACTTGAGCAATCGCACCACTTCGAAAAATACCAGATTGTTCTAATAATTCATTGAAAAACAAAATATTAATGTTTCAAGGAAGTGAAATTTTTCTCTTTCAACAAATATAAAAGAAGCATTCGATTTTTGTTCATTGAGTTGGTAAGTTTACCATTAGTAATGCGCCTACCAACCTAACCAAATCTGCTTCATTCAATATTCGCGTAAAAATATATTTGAAGTACTGGGAAAAAATACTCTTAATGAAACTGAAGCAATTGACGAGTTCATGAATTAATTTTGAGAAGGTTGAAAATGCAACAAAACAATTAGTTTTCACTCTATGAAAGAGTGAATGGATTCTAGTGAATAAGAATTTAAAAAAAAAAAAAACATAAGAATCGATAACAAGAAGACTTTGATTAATTGCCACCATCGTTGGACTGGTGATTGTTTTGCTTTATAACTCACTCGGATTTATGAATCCAAGGTCATTTCTAAGAATTGCAAGTTTTTTAGTGTTGCATTTTGTGTTTAAGCGCTTTAAATGGCTGGTTAAAGTGTAAATAGAATGCACATGCCTGCTGCATAGGAATTCTTATACCCGCTGGCATTTTTTAAACATTTATTACGGATCAGGAAAATTAAGTTCAAATGAATTAGGTGAGAATTCATTGAAGAACAGGAATCATATCTGAGGAACTTTCATTGATTTTAATTTAAAAGATCTGTTTTCCAAGTTACAAAACCACAAACTGTAGTAGTTTTTGTAATTTTGAATTTGAAATAAAACCAAGTTTAACGGAGTTCCTAGCCCAGAAATGATCTGTCCGTGCAGACCTTTCTGAAACATGACATTAAATGGAATGGGCTGTTGCGATTTTGAGAAGATCGTGTGAGGAGTCGATTGAGTCTACCAAGATTGAATCGTAGAAGACGTGAAAACACATGTCGTTCCTGACTTCTTTCTAGAATATTGCACTTCTAGGAGGATAAAACTGTGACATTTTTCATAGACGGCACAGAAACGGAAATGAAAACACATGCCTCTATTGCGCATTTAAAAATGGCATTAAAATACTGGAATGGAGAGGAAAACCGGAAAAATACCATAAAATGTTTCAGTCCAAAGCAAATAAAAAAAACATTTACTCGAAAGAATAAGAAAATAAAATAAGGACAGACAGTTTCTCGAGTTTATTGATGGAACGAGATCCCATAGCCCCTTATTAGTTAGTCCGAGAGATTCAATCATGTTTCATCCAAAACCCAGATGTTCTTTTAAGGCGGATAAAATCATAAATCGGGTGTTACGGCGATGGTGGAATCCAGACTCTCGCCATCATCGAAGGTAGTTCTGTGGAAACATTAAATTCTGGCGGTCAACTTAACCATTGATTATAGGAAATCTGGTCAAGGAAACGATAAAACATTTGGTGCAGTGGCAGCTCCGGTCGATTTGTTTATTGAATCTTCAAAACTGTCAAACTATTAAAACTCTCTTGAGAACCTCTGAAGTTTGAATAGGACAAAAAATAATATATAGCAAAGGAATGACTGGAACTTCCATATGGTTCCTTTGGTGGTTCTATGTGGTCAAATTTAACCTTTTATTCCTGCGAAAAACGAATCTACAAGGGATACCGTCATAAACATTTCAAAAAATTTAGGTGACGTGAGTATAAATAACTTTGGTATTGAATATAATTATTGATTCTCCCATATTGAATATGTTTCTTAAAAAATTGTTTTTAAAAAAGCAGTTTATAAATTTAGAGTCATCATCATAAAACATGCAATTTAGTTTTGTACGAAATCTGTTCTTTTAAATAAGAAGATCAATTTGACAAATTTTAACAATCTTTTCGAATCCAGTTAGCGATATTAAGCCTGAAAAAATCTAAAATTTATGAAGGTCAAAAGCAAAGAAATCTTATGAGAAAAATTTAGAATAATTATCAAAGGTAGAAATCTTTTTATCAAACATTCACAGTATCACCAGATGCTGAATAAATAAAAGGGGATTAGTTCAAGAAGCGCATAAGTTGATAATATGTGGTATAAATTCAGAAGACAAGATATTTCGAAGCAGTAAAGTAGCAAGAGCAACGGTAGCAATTGAAGAGACGCGTCAGAAAAAAGAACTGAAAAGATAGTAAAGTGAGATGAAGATTTGATGATGATATGAAATAGAAGATTGTGAAAGTAAATGAAGGTAATAAAGTAGTATACACTGGTGCGCAAAACTTAAGCAACAATGTAAGTTTTAAGCAGTTAGCCATGAAAATGCAGAAAAAGGGTTATTGTGATTAGTACAATGAACACGCAATTTAGTAGAAAGGTGATGCGTATGCAAATGTCAGGAACAAAAGTGTATTAGCGACGTCAGTTTGCGCAAAATACGTACAGTCGGATAGAGTAGCTCAAGACTACAGGGAAAGGAATACATTTGCTACGAGTGCAAATGAAATATGGCTAGACGAAATCACATGGACGACTTTACACGTGGAAGAATGTTCGTAAAGCTGGAGGAGGGGTGCAGTTAGACCAATACAGCTGAAGAGTTCGGAATCAACAGAAGTGTCATTTCGCGTGCTTGGGAAGTCTTCCAAACCGCAGGTACAGTTGTTAGAAAAGTTGGTAGTGGCCACCCTAGAAAAAAAACTGAAGTGGATGGTTGATATATCGCCCTGCATGCGAAAAGATCCCGATATCAATCAGCAAGCCCCACTGCTCAGCAAGTGTGTACAGAATCAGGGAGACAAATGCCGCTGTTTACTATGGCGAGTCGTCTTTACAAAGGTGGCCTATTCTTCCACAGCCCTGAAAGCTGAATTCCTTTGAAACTTGGCCATCCGTGGCACCATTCAGAATGGTGTTAGGAGCGCAAAAACTGGAAATCGCATCAATGGAGTCGTGTCCTTCTTACAGATGATAATCGATTCAGTACCACAAATGATTCTCAACGCCAATTGATTTAGAGAGAGGTTAGGAAATGGTTTTATTCGAATAACATCACGGAAAGAGACCTCTAAGGTGGTCATGGAAATTTTCGTCAATGAGGCATTCTGCTGAACAGGTGGACTGTGCTTTAAGTTTTAGACAAAAGTTCTGTAATCGAAGATTGCTATTGAAAGAAGGTGATCCTTCCCCATGTGTGCCTGTTCCGAAGAGCTATTAGAACCATACTTCGTTTTCATGGATGACAATGCACGGCCACACCGTACAGCTGATGTCAGCGGCTACTGCAGAGTGAAGATACCACACGATTGTATTATCCAGCATTTTCTCCTTATTTAAATCCCATAGAACATGTATGGGATGTTCTGGGGGCATACCTTGCTGCAAGATTCAATTCTCCAGGGAACATCCAACAACTAAAACAGAGGCTGATTGATGAATGGGTATTCTTACCTCAAGAACTGCAGGACAGTCTGGTGCTGAGTAAGGAGAGACGGTGCGAAGCAATCATTGCATTAAGGATTTGGCATATCTCATATTACTTGACGTCTGCTTGTTGTTCTTCCTCTTGAATAGACAATCACTTACTATATCCATTATATTTATTTTTCCGCACCTACACTTTCATCATCGTTTAAGTACAGAATGCTCTCTCTTATTTCTGAATTTCGTGATTCTCAGATGATTTCTCGTACAGTTATGGCAAAAAAGCACCTTTTACTTAAGTTTTACACACCAATGGAAAAAAACGTATGTCCAGCATTTAAAACTCCATTAACACTCTGAAACGATATGAAAACTATATCGTCTATATTAAAATAATATTAATATTTTATATAAAGATGGAGATGAACTCAGCATTTACTTTAAAATTTAAAAATAAATGTAAATCATTCAAATGATATGATTTTTATATAGTATTTAATTAGATTTTATTACAATGTATTAGAGAATTTGCAAAGAATTGGTAGCAAAGTTTAAGCGATAATCTGGGAGTGTGTTGCGCTCAGTATAGAGACTTGAAGAACTTTGTTAATAAAAGACGATATTTGATATTTGCAATGTTTTTTTGTTGTTGTTGCTGTTATTGAAAGAAGGTTATACTTGATTTTCTTTCAGTATTATTGCTGTCTGGATTCCCTATCTTGTGTTTTGTATTAAAATTTATAATGCTAAATATTGAAAGATTTATCACCGTCATCTATTCTGGCATTATTAAGAGGATTCAGATTCTATACATCAATTATTATGGAAGTAATTAAAAACATTACTGGAAGGGTAAAGCGATGTAGATATTTCTAAAAATTAATGTCAGTCTAGTTTGTTAAATATGTAAAAAGATATACTGAATAGAAATAGTAAATAGAAGTCATGGTTGATTACAAACAATGGTTATTATTTTTCCCTATTGTCTTCTAGTTTCGTTGCAAATATTTATCACCATTCTTTGTAAATATAATTTAGAATCTTAACTATTATAACAGATTTTGTTTTCGAATTACTTGTGCTACGAGCATTCTTGAAGGCAAACCGAAAGCCATTTCTCCTTTGAAAGAAAATTATTTTGTGAATGACGACATTTTATAAAATAGAATTGTTATAAATTGGTTTTGCATTAGCATGAAAATAAATGTTCTTTCTTTTTTTTTATTAATTTAAGTAAAATATGTGTCTTTTTATTAAGACGTGCAACATTTTATTGCTATATTTTAAGACTGTGTAATGTTTTGACTGTAAACTGAAGTGTTGATAATATTCTGGACAAAAACATTAAATCAAATTTTGACCAATATGAAAAGAACTTATTCATATTTTCCTGAATGCATGCTTTGTTTTGCTGGAAAATATATTTCTCTGAAAGTATGTGGCATGATATAATCAGGTAGAGAAATATAGCAGAAAAATGACTGATGTAAAAGATATGCAAATGCTTATTTAATTAAATTTTCTTAGTTGAAATAAATGAAAAACAGTTGCACTGTTTTTCAGTAAATTAAGCGAAAACAGAAGCCACCAAAATTAGAAATGACTACATTACATGATGAAGGTATGGGTTGATGAAGTGTAAAGGGATGACGGGATTCATCGTTTCATATAGACTGTTACTGAAAGAAAGAGGACACAGGAAATTATCAACATTTGCTTACCAACAAATGAAAATTATTCTAAGCCATGCACAAGTTAAAAATTTGGTTTTATCAAAGATGATTTGCTAATTGAGTGCTGCTTTTTGAAGATCTTCTAAAATTCATTACAATCAATTCTACGGAATTAAATTGAAAATTATATACCTCTCGTATTCATAACAATATAGAAACATAGGTATTCTGGAATCAATTCGTTTGATGTCTGGCAAATATTAGATATTGTTTTGTCATCTCTTTGAGTCTTACATAGTAAAAGACATTTTTAGTGAATTGCAAAGTAATCTTATTGTTATTTCAAACGATGGCTCATTAAACACTGTTTATACTTAAAATCATAAGCATTTTTAGCTCTTTCGGGAAACAGATAATATATTGTGAAGAAAGAATTAATTTTGCAAAAACATAGTTTACACCAAACGAGAATAATAAGTTTAAATTTAAAAAATTCTCTCTTATCTGTATTTCCCTTCTGTACATACTTATATTCTAGAGCAAGAGAAAAAGGAAGAATGTAGATTACTGAATTTTTTGTGAGAAATTTCATGCCAAAAAAATATAAAATTCCCCTCAAAGTTCTGATATCGATAAAAAAAAGCAAGTTTTTGAAAAAATAATTCTTTATTTGCTTAAAATCAAGAAATAAATCAGGTTATCAGGACTTAAGAACCATGGCTTGATTTACATTAAGAAAATTGGACCATCTGAAATAATCTGAGATGATAAAACAAAACAATCGCTAAAAACTATAATTTGAAAATGATGCTGAGTGTTAGTACAATAAATCGTTGTGATTCGGAAAATTTCGCCTTCAAGTTTTGCAGTTTTTTTTATCGGTAACAAAGCAAAATAGAAAGACCAGTTCTTTTTGACGGTGGTTTATAGTTCTCTTTTTTTGTTTACAAAGGTAAATTAGAAATAAAATCCTGCGAAATTAAATGTAGCATTATTCAGTATTTAATAGATTCAGATAACGAAAACAAGATAATCGATTATATTGAATATTTCTCAAGAATTCGAGTACTGATTGTTACTGTAATATCCAAATACGTCATTAACAAATTATCGTCCAAAATATACTTCATATCAAAACGAAAACTTTGAAAGATAATTTAATTCACTTTGAAATGACTAAAATGTGCCAGACATTAAAATGTTGACATGTTTAAATCGAAATTTTTACTGTGCGCATTTTAAGAAAACAGAAGACATGCATTGAAATGTTGATTAGTGGTATATTAGACTCTTATGAAAACCGAGGAAATGATTTTGCTCCTCTATTAATATTGTTGTTTTTAGAAGATAATTCTATTGCTAATCTTTAAAGACAGAAAGTTCGGATATTAGAAATCTATTTCATAATAAATGTATTGAAAAAAATGTAATAATTAACTTTATGAAGACAATGATTCGAGCTAAGAACAAGACATACTTAGGCAAATTACTTTTAACAGAAACGAAAGATATTCTATGAGAAAATTTATTCCTAATTGAAAAATTGTGTATTCGAACCTCCGGAAGCTTAATTATATAGGGATTACACAATTTCAGACTATCTTCGAAGATGGGCTGAGTAAAAGTATCATACTAAATATTAATAAGAATTAGGAAATTCAAGTTTTTATTTACTTCAAACAATAGTTTCTAGGTAGAACTATAGAAAAAAATTTATATCTAGTGCAATGCCTCTTGTCGGACCAAGAAAACCGAAGCTTTAAATGATAATCTGGAAAAAATTCTATCCTTTCTAATGAAATTTTGTGATAAAGTAGAGTTATTTTCCTCTACTAAAAATGCCTTTCTTCAAAATGAAAGACTGAAGATAAAGATAGTAGTTCAGAGTTTCTTTAAAACGTAATTTGGGAATAGAGAAAATAACCATTTTGTACGTTGTAGATTTGTTTATAGCATCACTTGCAGCCCTTTCTCTTCTCGGTAGTTATAAATTACTTTTAGAGAGACTAAAGAACAGTTTTTAGAAAGCTAAGAAAAATACATCGCTCTCTTTACTTCAATAATTCTATGATCTCAAAGTGCAATATTTTTTTAGATTAAAAAAAGAACTGTAGAAATAATGGCCAGGATTTCTGTTCGATTTTATACAGAAATTTAATGATCATTTTCTCACAGCAAAAATAAAAAAAAAAAAAGTAGCTGATTCAAAAGGTATTATAAAACACCGCCTATAATTACTACACGCACAGTTAAAGAAAAGAAACCAGTAAAAAAACCATCATCGTAGATAACCAAGTTTGGATATTTATGGTTCATCTGCTGCTCTTTTTAGATGCAATGAAAATATCATTGGGATACAATTGTCAATCATAGATAACAGAAAATAAGAAATTCTGCTTTAAAAGAACCTTGGAGGAATCTCCAATCTATTGGAAGTTTTATTGATCACACGTGGTGTGATTGTTTAGTTCAATAATTTCTAAAATAGGTTGTTTACAGTGTCCAGCGGTGAAAGATCCCAGATGTATAGTAACATCATTTCAATCCAATCTCGAAAAAAATTTTAACAATGAGAAAAATGGAATTATTTAATTAGTCAAATTTTCTTTCATGTTATTTCCACGAAGATCTCAAAGCATATTGAAAATTGTGTGTCTGTTAGATTACTTCTGTTGCTTACAGGAAATGATTGCATTTAGATGAAAGGAAAAAAGCTTTCTAACTTTTCCAGAATTGGATTCAGCAAGTAATAAATTCGTCCTATCTGTGCATCAAGAATCTTCAAGGAAAGAAAGTAAAAAAATCTAAATCTAAACAATTGACATATTCTCTGATCTTAATAAAATAATCAGATTATTATACGTTTTCCATCTTAGGTATAATAGTGAATAAATATTGTAACGTTTCCCCGTTTACCACACATGATAATTAGCAATCCGGCCATATGCAACGTCATCTGTTTTCCCACACATGAAGTGCCTCCCGTTGCGGAATATGAGGACCCTTTTCACCAGTGGAGTCATTATGTCTGGTCATTTGTTGTATCAAGATAAAGGACCACATATGTGCGTTTCGTCTTTTTGAAGAAATTCATCGTATCTTCAAGCGAGAAGAACTTCAAAACATCCAGATGTTAAACTTTCTTTCCATTATGAAGGTACTCCTCGCATCTTCGAGGAATGAACAATCACCAGCAACAGTTGTCATTCAATTTCGAAGTCAACTGGACCTCAACAGGTGTGTTAACGGTGTACTGAATGTAATTAACGTGTGTTTGGGAAGAGTCAGTTGCAAAGATAGATTATGACCAGGCATTCCCGCGATTGACTGGAAGCCATTGAGGAAGCATTTCTGAGCAGCTATTGGGTGATAAAGAATTCAAATGATCAAATGAGGAAATCAGAGTGGGAAATTCGATAAAATGCCGGATTTTTATTTTGAGATCAGAGAGGAGCAATAAAAGCCATTTAAGGTGACATGCAGTTGTTCGAAGGTGTTCCAAATTTTGTTCCGTGTGAATTGGGCTTCTGTGCTAAGATCCACCCATAAAGATCGGTGAATTTCTGGAGTAGCCGCATAAGTTAACAGCCTGTTACCGTTTGTTTGGGTTTTGGAACTATTTCATGATTAACTTTCAATTGTTGTGTGAATTTTGTAATTAATATTTCATAATATTATTTACTAAGGTATACTAGATAAAAACAAGTTATTTTGGTGCACATATATAAAGCTGTAAATAACGGATTTTTTTTTTACGCTACTCTCTTATTTGATTGGCCAGGATCAAGAAATTACTATGTGCTTCATTTAGTACGCGTTTCTGGTAAGATATACTTCGATTAATAGAAGTGTGAGTGCATATGTGTGCTAGGGCCCATAACATTAACCATAGCGAGCTAACATAATAGAAGATTTTTTTTTGTTTGTTGTAGCATTTGTTATTTCAAAATATTTCAATAAATGCGCTAGTAACTTAGATGTTTCAAAGAAGGATGTGTTGTTCAGAGTATATTAATATCTGAAAAATTGAGTCTCATGGATATGATGAAAATTTGTTTTATTCTAATCCACTTCATACGCGATCACCTGAGATATGCACGTGGTTGCTACCATTGGCAGAAACATGGCTGTCGTTCAGCATTAAATTGAGGTTAGTAATTGCGTTACTGGCATGTCTTTGATTTCGATAAGGACACCAGTTCTCAGAGAAACCAGTTAAGAGAGATTGTTTTTTGATATCATTCGAGTAGTTGCCATTTCTTATGAACAAGGATGTCGTAGTCAGTTGATTCTCAAAATAACTTTTCTTGTTCGTTGTCTCATTCGTGGACATATTTTTTTCTACAATTTTCAGTATTCTGCGTCACATTTACTGAGATATCTGTTGTTTCTAGAGAACATTGTGATGTTTTTCGATGAGTTAGTGTATAATATTCGTCTTGAAAGAAAATTTTAATATTTTTAGACAAATATCTATCTCCCAGTTTAAATCAATGGTAGACTGGGTTTATGTTGAATATTTCTGAATGTTGACGATTCATTGCTGAGGTGCAAAAATCGAAGTTTCGAATAGTAACAGTTTTATACGGAAACGGAAGCTATGCAGAAAAGGTAAGGATGCGGAAGTTGCGAGGAATGAGTGTTTCAGAGAAATAGATAAAAGACAGCACAAGTAAGTGGGCCGAACATTCATCAGAAGACATAAGAGATGGAAAAAAATGGGCAAACAGTATTTGGTAGATTAAGTGCGCTGGTTTCATAGGTGGAAGAAAAGAGAGGAGTTTTGGATAGTGTGCGCCAGATTAAGAAGTAGTCAAGCCGTGGATTAAAGAAAACTCTTAGTGTATTGTTGTTGAATGATCACTATTGCATATGGTTATAGAAGACAAGGTATTATTACAAACATTCATCTAAACACACATATATTTTCAAAACGGAAAAAAAAATCAAGAAAGCGAACCTATGCAAAGTCCATTTAACTGTTTTTGCTGTGCAATTCTGACAAGAGAGGAAACAAATTCCTTGTCATATGTAAAAATGAAAAATAATAATGTTTAAAGTATACACGATTATTAAATGCACACTTTAATGCGTGCAATACTGAAGATTGGTTTAGAAATTGTGTGAAACTGATAAAAAGTGACATTTTGTTTTATTCAAGCAATTGCCACCACATGCGCCTTAACTGTATTTAAAGCACGCTACAAAGTTTTAGTCAGTGAAGTTTGCATCCCTTATCCAGTCATAAGATTAAAGAATCTCCCTACTTTGTGAGATATATGCATAGGGCAAGAGGGTAATGACGAAGAAGTGGAGGCAGAAGAGAAAGAATTTCTGCACGCGGTGCATTGAGAAAATCAGACCTATACCGTACTGGTATTTTGATGAGCATTGTGTGAATGACTGGTTTTCCATCTATTGCCTGGTAGTTCAATAATCATGTTAGTCTGGAAAACTATTTTATAAAAGTGTGTTATTTTATTTTCAATTCTGTATATAATGTAGACTTTTTGTTTTTAAATAAAACGAATAAATATTATAAATAATGTGTGATCCATTGTTTTCATTTTAGTTTTGTGTAGATTTCATGCCTTTAAATAAAATGGATCAATGCAATAAGTAATCTTGTGTTATTTATTGTTTCTCTTTTATCTTTTTATTATCATATAGTTTCGTATTATTTTAAATGTATTTTGGTTGTATATATCTTTTACATGTAATGATTAGCGAATTGGATTCAGAATGATACCTAGCATTTAAAATAGAGTAGTTAAAATTCTAATTCGAATAAATATTTAATAAATGATCAAAAGAATTTATCGATCTGTCTATGTGACAACAAACTGTTTCCTCTCATAAGCATAATAGTTATTCTATAATTGTCTATCTTTTAGATTTTTGTAGAAGATGAATTTTAGGTAATATGTTTCCCATTTTATTGTTAATCAACATATCAAAGATAAAAGTAATATAAATATTTCGTATAGTTACAAAGTTTTTAGTTTACGGGAGCTGAAAATAAAAATTATGAAATTTTATAGGCTATTTGCCATTTTTGATCTGAAGAAAAGCCCAAAGCATTATGTGCAATTAAGGCTAGTATCGTTTATTCCTAAAACTAAATCCTAAATTAAAAATCATTTTTTAATTCAAATCTACTTCTTAGCTGGAAAACGGGATTGGCTCATTTTTAAATATAGGAAAAAATATCCAATATAAATCAGAATATTTATTTTTCCTTTGGATATTATTGAATATCGATAGAGCTTCAAAATGAATCAATAGGAGCAATAATGAAGATATCAGAAATTTTTGGAAAAGAACTGTAGGCTAAAAAGAATACTAACGAATTCTTCAACTGAAACTAATCTAAATACAGTAAATATATTTTAATTTTCAAGACAAATGTGGTAGAAATTGCAGAAAATATATAATGCCTCTTCAATTATGTAACAGAAAATTGAGTAAATCAGCTTTCAATGAGGAAACATTTGTGCAATGAGAACTGAAATGAAACTGAATTTCAAGATTTTCGAAGAAACTGAATTTAAACATTTGAAGATTTATTCAAAAGTAACATGCACATAGAAAAGCATCAAACTTGGTTTACAAATGGTTCTTAAAATCATTTGATTTTTTTTTTCTCAAAGCCTACAATTTTACAAGTACATCAAAATCTTCAAAAGTATCTTCTGTGTATGAGTAATCATATACTTCAGTGACCACACGCACAACTGAAATCAGATTTTTCAGACCTGCGAACTGAACAATAGAAACAAATAAAACTTTTCTCTCCGGTCACCTGTGGGTCATCTCTCACATCCTCTCCACATCAGCCTCAGTTACATTGTTGTAACTGATTCCATTATTGACTGCAAAGCCTCAAAGATCTGTTTGACTTTTACAAGCTTGAAATAGAAGAGAAACCTTTAAGACCATTTTAAGCGATTACTTCGAAAAGTTTTAATTCGCTTTTTTCCCCAAAAGATCTTTGAGAATTACATAAAATTGTTTCTGATAATTCTATTTAACAGTTATATCATGAAAGATGGGTCGTGAAAATGAAAGTAATATTCCAGAATGTTTTGAAAAAGCTTTTGGACATAACAGCTAAGTTTCCTAATATAATATGTGGAGCTTGTCATACTTGCCATGCACATCTTTAAGGATTTTGTAAATTTGAAACTTTGAAAATTCTTTGATAACACATGAGTCAACTGGTCTAGTTGACATAATTTTCAGAAAGTTTCAGTATTCTGTTATATTGAAAGATCATTACATCAAAGTTTTGAATTTTGTTTACTTGGCAGTGTCAGAAATGTCTCCTAATTTAGAACGTTTCTTTGATAATAGAAAACTTAACTCTTAGCATTAAAAGCCCTCGGGTGGAAAAAAGAAATGGAGAATCCGATACTGAAATGATTAAGAAAGTTTAAATAAAAAATGATGTTTAAATTATATTATATACATCAAAGATAAATAGAGGCCGCAAACACCTCGAAATGGTAAACGAATTAATTTAATTCAAAGGCCGATTAAATCCCCCCCCCCTGAACTGAATACAAAACTGAAATATCTTTAGTTAGATTTCGAACATGTGAACTTACGCAATTAATTAACTTAAAATAAAGCACTCACTATTGATTAAATCCAGTATCAATCTTATATTTTTAAAGAAAAGAATTTCATCGAAAAGCCGTGGAAGTCAATTTAATTGGATATAACTGTGATGATTAGGGAAAGAAACTCTGTGATTTGCTGCTAAATGTTGCATCCAATCAATCAGGGTTTCTGAATTTCCTTTTTGATTTTGAAGAGTTCTGAATGAAACAGAATGAAATCAGGGGAAGGTGTAGATAGAATCAATTTCTGAAGAAGAATAAGGTGATGAAAATACAGCAGAGAAATCTTTAATGGAAAATATGCGGAAAGTCACACCGCAACAGGTTATAATAAAATCAATCGAAAAAATTTCGAAAAAGCTGAAACGTTTGTTGATATTTTAAAGAACGGGAGTTGATGCATTTATGAAAATATTTGAAAAGTCAGAAAATAATTAAAAAGACATTAAATTCAAACAAAAAACTTTAATTGGTAATCTGCCATTTGTTCTAAATTAATAATTTTAATTTTGCGAAACCTGGAATTAAAAAAAAGCATTAACAAATATTTCCAGCCCTATCATGAAAATGGGCGTTTAAAAAAGAAGTTTTCAAATGGTTCAACAAACAATTAAATATCAAACTTGATTAGTCTTTCAGAAATGCTACAAAATTTCAGATTAATTGCAGGTTCTGTGAAATGTTAAATTTCAAAGCAATCTGTTGAGATTATTATAGACCACCTGTTATTGGAATAATTTTTCTGATTTTCTGTAGCTACTGGTTTTATGTTTCATATGAAGTTAATTCCTTCTGATATACAGAAATAATGGTAGAGAATTTTATATTTCTGTGCCAATAAAGCGTTAGTTGTAGCAGCTGATGTGAAAGAAACTAAAGATAGGAAAGGAATTAAAATCATGAGTGAAAGTGACAGTGAAATACTTATAACATTTTCTGGGAATTGAATGAAATTTTGTGAAAAAGGGCGAAAATAAAACGCACACCAAAGAGGTTTTGATTAAATTTTACAAACAAATATAAATCGGGCTTTAATTTTAATGTTGTAATTTTTTACATAAACATGAAAAACGCTTGTGGAACACGAGAAATAATTATTACAAATAAAAAGTGCAAATGTGTTTCATGTTTGTTCGTGGGCAGATTCGGTTGAGGGAGTTCCTATGAATTTTCAACATTTAGTAAATTAATTCAAAAAAATTATTACATATAAATATATCTAAATTAAGTTTATTTGTAAAGTTAAATATCCTAACGAATGTTCAATGTAAAAATGAAAAATATTAAAGAATATTCTATAAAAGATGATATTTGATGATGTCAATCAACAAGAAAATTGTTTAGCTGAAAGAAATGAATTGTTGCAACATCCCTAAAAGAAGCTGGGATTATTGCATCTCGAAAACGTTCAAAAGAAAATCTTTGATTAAGAATTCTCGGTGTAGGTCTTATCAATTGAGCTGTGATTCCAGTACAATCTTGGAATTTTGCAGCCAGAAAATTTACATGGACTACAAAAATTCTGGGGTACGCAAAAATATTAATATTAAGCCTTTTCTAATTAGAATACTTTTAAATAAAAAGTTCTTAATGGAACAAAATTTTTCAACATAGACTTTATTTCCTCTGTGAGCAATTGAGATATGTCAGAATTTTATGTCATTTTTACAAAAAAAAAAAAAAAAAAAAAAACATTACAAAATTAAAAATAGAAATAAAACGATCAGCTTCGATAGTTTGACAAATCTTCATCTTTCAAATCTCCCTAACTTTTAAACACTCGTTTTTATCTATCTGATTGTGAACAAGACAACACAAACGGTAAACTCAGCTTCTTTAATAAAATTTGTTTAACCAACCTTACGCCAAATGCGTCGACTTTTCTCAGATTTTGAACTAAATCTGTGAAAGGAAGTTATACCGGTTCTCCCTTATGTGAACACGCTGATTCAATAACTGAAAGAAATAGACAATGAAATTTAATGCATAATGTTTTGTAATCCAAAATGTAAATGGTGAATACATTTTGAATCATATTTCTTGCAGAAGTGATCATTTGTTTGTATATTTCTAAACATACATTTAAAGCAGCAAACCAAAAATAAAATAATTTGAATGAAAGGTATTTGACATGGCATTTTGCGATTTTAATTATATATTCGCATTAAAATATGGATTGAATAGATTAGAATAACTGTGTTCAACATGCATATTGGATTTTTTTCGTTACATAATGAAACATAAATCACTGCGAATTAAGTAATAAGACGCGAATGTCTGTTAAGGAGGTGGTGAAATGGGTAGCTATTAATCTTGCGGACTTAATGAGACCGGGGATGGCTTGCTTTTTCCTTTCCCACTTCGAACTCCATGATTCGGAAAGGGATCGTTGGCTTAGTAAGAACAGAAAAAAGGATGCAATATTGTCTAAGTATACGGTAAATTCGAGGGCAGATTATTCTTGCTGAATTTGTAAGATTGAAATCTCCATTGAGAAGGGAAACTATTTATCTGAGTAGGTGCATGCCAAAGAATTAAAAATATTTACTTTCTTAAATATGATAACAGCTATTTTAAGCAATCTATTTTACGTAAATTTTTTATCATATTATGCTCTCGACACCTCCGTTCGTTTTGATATTATTATCCAAGATTTCAAAGTTTTCGCCAGTATAAATATTTCATGTCACAAAAATATTTATTGAGACCGATATTTGTGTTGAATTATTAAGAATATATTAATTGGAATCAATATATTTTTTTTAAATCTTTGAAAAATTTTATGAAAAATATTTTAACCGAATGATTTTCAAATAATTTTATTTTATATTCCTTGAGCAATTTCATTTAAATATTAAAAGAACTTAGACTTTTAGTATCAATTTGACAATTAATTACAGTTAATTACAAATGCAGAATATTTTGAAAATGCTATTTTTTTAAACTTTTGTGCAAAAGACTACTTTTTTAGATTTTATAGTTCAATTCACGTTTGAAAATTCTAGAAAATGTGAAATTATAGCTGTATGAATTGGCAGTTAAACTCTCACACTCTCAACAATACAAAACTCTTTCAGGAATTATTGTTGAAAAGAAATAGAAATGACTGATTCTATAATTTTTCTGGACATCAATTAGAATAACGCTGATGAGAACAAATGCTAAATGGCGGGAAAACTTGTGAAGCGCATTTCGCGATCTGACTTCTAATATTATCTTTGAGCTGTTAGTTGCTTTTAAATGCATTTTAAGAAAAAACTTTTTCAAAACTTTTTCAGCCTCAAATCAAATTTTACATAATGCTATAATAATACAATTAGAAAGAAAAATACGATATCTTTTCAGGCTTTCGCGATATAGAATCGTTTTTGACAAACTGAATAAATATTTGTATTATTTTAATATGTCTTTTGACAATCATTGCTTTTTTCCCTGGGAAAAGTATTTTAGTTCTAAATATTTGGTAAAAAAGAAACTAAAGGAAAGGCTAACTGCAAGTAACAGAAATGTATTAGAATCTTAAAAATCAATATTATTTTTTGTCACTTACTGCTTTCATTCATTCAGAAAACAATAGAAAAAATTTTACACACGTTTTATGATGCAAAAATCTCAAAACTGCATGCAGTTGCTGAGAATATAAAATCGAAATATTTAACAATGGAACGATTCATTTGATGAACTCTTCCCAAAGAAAGCATTGTTTGTTTCTAATTAGTTTGGATACTACAAAATGAATTTTGTAATATTTTCTCACAATATTTGTTAATGGATATTTTTAATATAAAAAAGGAAATACGTTAATCGCTGAGATTATTTTGCTTATAAATGTAAATTATCATAATCATGAAAATCCATGAAATTTTTAGTATATTGCCACAAGAATTACCACATTTGAATTCCTAATTATTTCTTAATAAAAATGTTTAGATAAAAATAAAAGTCACTCTCCATTTATGAATCCAAAATGACTGTGAATTTGAACTTTTAAAAGTCTCTTTTGGCAAGAAAGGCTACTTTTAGAAGATTTTTTGTTACGATACCTTTCCGAGAATCAGTATATAAATCACATGGTAAAATACTAAAGCTGGTCTTTTTAGCAGGAGAACTAAACTATTTTCAGATTCGAATATGTTTTTTTTATGATCTAGTACCAAATCCTCTATCATATTCAAAGCGATAATAAAATGAAAATAGACCATTTTTTCGGAATTATTTTTTTTCTGAGAAAAATCTGGAACGTAACAAATTTTCAGTAGCTCTTTTGTCCTTCTTATCATTCTTGAATACAACGCTTAAATATTTATTTTTCTATTAATTACAGTTTTCAATTAAATTAATAGAGAAAAAACTTTAGTTAGATGTTATTTTTTTATTCTTAAATTTTAATTCAACAAAATCTTGATATCGACACATCGTCACATACTTTAGATTGTCGTGTTGTTACAAATAATAGCTAATTATGAAAACTATAACTGAGCCATTTAAAATGTGGTGGATAATCTTTAAAGAATGCATGGAATCTAAAAACATTTTACGTCCATGATTTATTTTTATATACTTTTATTTAGCTTGACCAGATTCTTGCTTCTGAAAAATGCAGTTATTCATTTACCCGCTTCCTAATGTGTTAGAAAAATGACATTTTACGAACTTAGCATATTGCTATTGCAAAAACCATCTTGGAAACTTCAGAACTTCCTTATCTGTTACATTTACTTAATTCCATTAATTATGTTTTTCTGAAATTGGAATTTCTTGTAACTAAATTGAAAAAAATTGCTAAAATATAGTTTATTACTGAAAAAATAATTAAAAAATAGATAAAAAAGAAAGCTATTTTTTAAAGCGCTAGTGAAGGAGAGCTTTCAAAATTTAAATTTCTTTAAACTAAATTTATCGACTTAATCAAAATGACTTCTCTTTATCCAATCCAAATCAGAAGGTGTTACGCATTTTCAACTTTGCCGGGGAAGCATTATTTAGTGAAGTTATTGCCATGATAAAAAGAAGACTCTAATTCTCCCCTCAGTGCCCGTTTTTAAACTTGAAGAAGTAGATTACGGTTTAAATCGAGATATTTTAAGGCGTTTTGATATGATCACTTTAACTCCTGTTGCAGAATAACCAGAGACACGAAGATTCATAAATTGGGGGAATACATGTTAATTGCGTCGATCATGGAAGATTAGTGAAACTTGTTAATTTAATAGCAGTAACTTGTGAGAAATGTTAACTATGTAGTAACTTCTTTCAGTAATTTCCCTCTATCTAAAGAAACAGCATCCAATCTTCATTTTAATGGATACCAATTGTTTTCCCCTTTCAGCAAAAACCGGAGTTGAGGAACAAATTTATTTGTGATAAATGCCCCTCTCCTCTATTTATAAAAATATCAGTCAATAAATATTTTAATGTAAGATAAATGAAAATTTAGATATTGTTCATTGTATAATATGAAGAACAATTTTGATCCAAATTGAATGGATTTGTTTAGATATTTAGATGCATTGATTGCAAATAGATCAAATACATTTTCCTTTTTTTTATTCAGGGTTATATTGGAATAATTATTTAAATCTGTTTTTATTAATCCAGTGCTGTAGCATCAAAATTGTTACACAATTAATATGTCTCATTCCGGCTATTCAATTAATGGTTCTAATGAAAAATGCTAATTCGTTTCGAAATATTCTTTAATAATTCAAGATCGCATGAAATATATCCCTTTAAACTGAATCGTCAAAACTTAAAGTTAAATCTAAACCAATCAAAGTAAAATCTAAATCAATCAAATCAAGTCAAATCTAAATCAAAGTAAAATCTAAATCAAAGAAATCTTAAAGTCAGTTAAAAACATTTTATTCCATCTTTTTTCCAATAAAAGAATTGGTAATCAATACAAACAAATCTAAACAAATTTATACTTACTTTTAGAACTTATTTTTAATTTTATAATTCTTTTATAAAGATATAATGAATATAATTTTAAGTGTTTTTGAAAATGTCCTTCTATATATTTTATTTTGTTTGTAGTTTTCTAATAATATTAGATATATGATGAATATTTTTATAATTATTATTCTATGCACATTTCCTTTGTATATTTATAATCATAGGATGAATCAGATTAAATATATTTGTAATTATATTTTATATAGTTCCTTTTTTTATGTATTACACTAATATGAGACTTGTCCAGGAAGTATTATTACTTTGAGGAATAAATTAAAAGTAATATTACTCGGAAAAAAGATAGCTAATGTTGAGCAATAGATTTAATATCAGTAATCAGATGCAAGAGTCCAAAAATTGATGCCGCGGAGTCAGTCTTTGGATTTAAGCGTCATAGAAAAATTATCGCTTGCATAAAGAATCACTCTGTATTAGTACAAATTTTAAGGATGTGTTAGGCACTCATTTCATATAAACCAGCTATCATTATAAATATCATTTTGCATATATTTTATTAATTCTTTTTTTCTTTTATGTGTCTACTCTCATCCGTATGACCCGAGCCTTTCTTCATTTGATGAATCGATACGAGATGCCCTCTTCCTTGGAACCGCAGTGACAGATCGTAAGCTGTGATCCAAGAATTTGCACCCCGGAATCGTGTTGGAAGCATATTCTGGTTCCTCTTTACCGCTCAGCATCTGACGAGGATTCTGAAAAAAAAAATGTTCATCACGATATTGCTCTCCAGCATCCAAACATTTTCCCTTATATTGCGTAAACAGATAAAATCCTGCCGTTCTTGTATGACTTCAAGAAATTAGACATGGACTTCTTTTCAAAAACTCGATTTATTTATCCGAACTTCATATCATCTTCCTAAAAAATGAGATTCGAAGCGCAACTTTAATTGTTGGACAGTGACTTTTAAGAACTTTACCTCTGTACAATTGAACAATTTCCCTGAATACATTTGATATTATCTTTTAGCGGACTTTGACATTTTTTAATGAATTCGATTAATTCGTACAAATTCTACATTATTCATAAACTTTTATTTCAAAAAAAAAAATGAACTTCGATTTAGTACTTTAATTTTAGAACAGTAATTTTGATGAACTGTACTCTTCAAATATGTTAAGGAAATTTCCTGACTACATTTGATTAGCTGTATTGTATATCTTCGATGTTGAAAATATTTTTGCATGTATAGTTATAATTTACATTACATTGTATTGCACCTTTTGTAATCAAAATTTAATGCATTTAAATTATATTGTAAAATTTATAATTTATATTATGTATAATGTATATAATGTAATGTATATTGCATGTATATATTTCATGATTGTAGTTATCATTTTGCATGTGTATGTATCATTGTTCTAGTTATCATTTTGCCTGTATATGTATCATTGTACTGTCCTTTTTGTAATCGAAATTGAGATGTATTGTAAAATTTTTATTATATTTAGAAACCATCTGGCCTCCAACAAAAGAAACTGGAGGTAATAAGATAGCCGGTATGGCTCGTGTGGACACGTACCTCTCGCATCCAGACACCTGCTTTATGAGCTGGGTACGATTGCTGCGTAGTCAGTAGGTGTGTGTCACGTGTCACTTATTTTTACTTTAAGTTGAACACTTAAGTTGATAGTAAGGAGAAACTCAATACAAAGAATACTCCTTTTAATATTAAATGAAATCATATATAGTTCATAAACTATGGAGTTTAACCAGAAATGCTTTAAAAAATATGAGCATTTAAACGATAAATTAGGTTTTAAAAACAAGAAACCATTATTTGCTGGTACACAAGTAATAATCCATATAATATTAAATGATGTCATATATAGTTCATAAACTATGGAGTTTAACCAGAAATGCTTTAAAAAATATGAGCATTTAAACGATAAATTAGGTTTTAAAAACAAGAAACCATTATTTGCTGGTACACAAGTAATAATCCATATAATATTAAATGATGTCATATATAGTTCATAAACTATGGAGTTTAACCAGAAATGCTTTAAAAAATATGAGCATTTAAACGATAAATTAGGTTTTAAAAACAAGAAACCATTATTTGCTGGTACACAAGTAATAATCCATATAATATTAAATGCATTAATATATAATTTAATAGCATTACAACCTTACGAGTAATGCTTCAATTCAAAATTTAAAGGATAAATTACTTCTTAAAGATAGGAAAACCTTATTTGCAGGTACACAATTAATACTCCTTATAATTTTAATTTTTTATATATAGTTAAGTAGCTTTAGATTTTAACCGTCAATTCTCAAAAATAACATGATTATATAAAGCATAAATTAAGGATAGAAAATAAGAAATCCTTTTTGTAGGTACTTCACTGATGGATTAAGTGTAATTTGTAGGTACTCCACCCCCGTCGGGTATTGTGAAATTTATAAATTATTTTGTAGGATTTATATTTTTATTTGGGTTTAAATTATTCAGTGATACTTTTGAGAAATGTTTTAGTGTTTTGACGAAATCGTTTTATGCTCCGAAGCATGAATATCATTTTTTAATTTAATACTATTTTTTTTAATCATTTAGAGCTGGAATTTCGTGTCAGATATTGAATAAAAATTCAAATTTTTAGAGCTTCCTTAGAATTAAAAGGATCGCATACACGATGGAATATTTTCTAATATCCCATTCATAGTAAATCCGAAGGAAATACGATGTTAATTAATTTTCTTTACATATTCTTTAAAAAAGCTTTGATCACATTAATTAACTACCGCTTCATGCATAAGCATCTGAAAAACACTGAGAGGTACATTAGTAGATAGTGATTTGTCTAGACGATTACTGTTTCAAATAGACATGTTTTTCCATTTAGCGAAACATAAAGAATTTAAATTCCCGAAATATTCTTTCTTTATATTCAACAGGGGAAATTTAATGTTTTCTTAATTTTACTCCTTTCTCTCATCAAATTTTGTCATCGGACAAATTTAATTTCTATTTCCAATATATAGAATACTGAAGAAGTTTCCCCCCTAAGGTAAAGGGAAAAAAGTACTTATATAGATTGGAACTTTCACATTGGCTAACGAAGAGCTCTTAATAACATAGAATTTTAATAACTTTTAATTTTGTTCTTTTCATTCCGTAATTTGTATACTTTTTTATATTCCAATCTATGATATATGAAACGAAAGGTGCAGGCGTATTGACAATCACCTATGCAGACAGTATGGGCTTAATCTATTAAATCTAGAGCATAGAAACTTCGAAGAATAGGAATGAGCATTTCTAATCGTTATTTTTGAAATTTCAGTAGAATTTTAGTTAATTATAAAATTCAGCTAGAATTTTGCGTTTTTGGACAATGACTACTCAAACTTATTTTGGGTGAAAAGTAATTTTTTTAAATATATAATTTAAATTTTAATATTATTAGTGTAATTATGTTGTAAATTTTCCTAAATGTCTAATTATTTTTTTTAAAAAAATTCTATAATTATCAGCAATAGTTAACATCGTTCATCTACTTTGTAATTGCATGACTTTTAGTTATTATAAAAAAACTAGGATTTATGCCTTTACTTTCGCATATTCCCTGAGAAATAAACTGAAGATAGTACCTCTCCCCCATCCCCTCAAAAAAAAAAAAAATATGCAGTTAATAAATTAGCATGTCGAACTTTGTATGAAGTTGCTGAGGTTAAAAGCTATTTTAGGGAAGTAGTCAGAAGAATGTTATACATAAAAGAATTTTTTTTGTGTCAATAACGGCAGCTATGTTTAAATATTGGGAAATCTTGTGAGCTATGCTGCTCCAATTCGGTTGTAAATGTCTTTGCATGTCTATGATCGATTTAATGAAATTAATTTTTTAATTCAAGATTGTTATTCCGATAAGAATGAAATAGTGTACTGTCAGGGAAAATGCACAAATTTGAGACATTTGATGTATTTAAAAACAATTATTATGCATTGATTATATAGATGAAAATTATCTACAAAAAACACTTTAAGCTTATCTAGGAGCTGATTTATTTTAGCTTAAATGATAAGGATTAAATTAGCTTTAATGATTCGGAACTTCATTAAATTAACGAAATAAGGGCTTTTTAAAGAATATACCGACACATTGAGGTTATACTTTATAAAGTACTCATCGTGATTGATACAGATTAACTTTAGGGAAAATTTGAATCGGTGTGGGTATAGTGTACTTGCAAATAATGCAAAAAAAGAGAATTCAAAACATTGCTCAAATTAGCCTTAAAATAAGATAAATTTTAACTCTTTTATCCTTCGCAATTTAAAGATCTGCTCAAAAATCTAATTTGTAGTGCTTCCATAGATGTCAATGCATCACATTAGACATGAAATAATCTCTAATTTTTCCAGACAAAATAAAAGCGAGGTGCATACGATGCTAATTAATTTATTTACGTTAAAAGATTATTCAAAAAATGGTCACAAAAGTTAATTGTGTTGCCCGGTACATGTAACTGATAAACGCCTGGCGCTACATTTGATGCACAGTTATAAGCTTAGGAAGGTGACTCTTCGAATCCATATATTTCTCCTTCAATCAGAACGTGAATAATCTAAACTTAAAAAACTTTCTTTTTTAAGTTAAACTGGCAGAAATCGGTGTCTTCTCAGTCAGTTTACACGGTGCATATTTTGTTGACTGGGTAAATGTAACAATATTTTAATGCAAATGGTATTGAAAAGATTTCCAAACGAAAGAAAAGGAATTTAAGTGGTTCTATAAAATATTCCTATATAAAGGCGCTAAAGCGTAGAACTATTTCTTTTAATTTTCTGATTTTAAGTCTTTAATTTGTATATTTTATTATATTCCTAATAACATTAAATGAAAGTGTTAACGCTCAATAGCAGATGTAGTTTGACCTAAAACTGCGAAAATTAGAGGAAATAAGTTCAGAACGGTGATAATGCGTTCTTTAAACGTTATTGTTGATATTTTAAAAGAATTTCTGTTAATTATAAATTCAGCTCGATATTTGCCTTTTGCCACAATAATCTGAAATTTATTATAAATCAGAAATCATTTTTCAACTTCTTTAAAATGCATAATTAAATTTTAAATGTTATTAATTAAAGAAAGAAATATTTCACCCTTATAGAAATAGTTTTCGTTGTTCCATCTAATATGTAACAGCACGGCTTTCACTTGTTGTCAGACGATAATGAATTTTGCTTATTACTGGCTCACACTCCATGAAAAATAAGAAAGTGAATTGAGACGAAGTAATAATATGCATTTCGAAAATCGATCAATTCGCGCAATTGCCATTTTCAATACCATTATGAAGTTACAGGATTTAACTTCATTAAAAAGATCTTGTGCAAAATAAGCGATATAGGTGTGGAGCTAAATTAATGCGTCTATTTTTCTATATACAAATTGGTACTTAAAATTACTTAAGTAAGATGAAGAAATTGTACATAAAGGAATGAATAGGATTTTAAAATAACGAGTCTTCGAGAAAGGCGATGCGGTTAAACACTCAAATTATGGAATCTTTTGATCAATTTTCTGAAACTAACTGGAAAATGGCACTGGACGTCAGGTATCAATTTAATTAAATTAATTGATTCATTCATGATTGTCTTCCGATATGACGGAAATAGAGTTATCATAGAGAATGTGCAAGGTTGAAATATTCGACATCTTTCAGAATAAGAATGAAAAATACCTGCATTTAAAATAAAAAGTGCAATAGGACCTGACAAATTAGCTTTAATTGATATATCACTAACTTAACGAGATTTTACTCGAAAATAATATACCGAGGGACAGAGGTTACTGCTTTGCAAAGTCTTTAAATTGATTTATACAGTTTAATTGTAGTATACATTTAAATCGCCTTCAATGTATTGTACCTACGAATAATGCTAACCTTAAAAACAATGCAAAATATTACTGAAATCAGCCTTAGAATACGATGCATTTTAACTCTCATATTATTCGCCTTTTATAGGTTGCTCACGGCAAGGCTGTGGAGCCTATATCGCCGCACAAGTGAATGTTCGAATTCTTAATCATAGATTTCAAAATCCACCCTCGTTATATGATTGCCGTCTGGAAGGAATAGAAAGGAAAGCTAACCGTCGTTTGCGGTATCTTCTTTGTTTTGTTACATATTCAAATGTATGAATAGTAATTTTTTATATTCATCACATTGATGGAATCTTAAAAGGAATAGATTGAAAAATACAAATATCATTTTTAACGTACATAAAACTCGCTTCAATTTCGTTTATAATGTTATCTCAAAAACCTACTTTTTGAGTTACGGAATCGAAAAATAAATACAACTAGAATTAGGTTATAACCTATTGACTACTTTGCCAATTACCGAGCTTTATTCGATACAGTTTAAATATATTCCACATTGGAATCGCCGTAAGAGCATTCTACCTGCAAATAATGCTGCCCTTAAAAGTTATGCGAAATTACGATTCAAATCAGTCTCAGAATAAGATGCATTTTAACTCTTTCATAATTCCGCCGAAAATTTGAAGACTCCAATTCGTAATGGAAAATTATAAAACAAGCACTTTATATAATTGCCCTCTTTTATAGAAAGAAAAACTAACTGTTCTGTTCCATGATTGACAGGATAGTCCCATCATCCTCATTCGTGGGAATTGGCCCCGTTTTGCGTCACACGGGTATTTTCAATTCACCGAATTATTATTTTTTACTTTGAATTTATAATGGGCTTAAATAACATGAAATAACAATAACTATTCTTCTCTTACGATTTTGTCTCCTACTACACTTTAAATAAGCATTACATGAAAGAGGTATTTGCGGATTTTGATGCTATTGGGAGCAATGTATAATATATACTATATATACCCCCCCCGAATATTCGAGATCCATTATTGCTCATGGCTTACTACACACTCTAAACGTTTCTCAGCTGAAACAAATAATGAGAAATAAATTTTCCGCAAAAAAAAAGTTTAACTGCAAGAATTTAACCTGTCCGATTTGTATAGCTGAATCATTTTCATACACACAATTTTGTAACGCAATCTAATGTTCCATAGTCAACTAGTTATACTGTTAATAATGTAAACATAATATCGAATTGCCAGCAGGATGAAATTATGTTGCTACAACATTATGCTCAGAGTAATTAGTGCATAAATATGATAATAATTGCAAATGTAATTTTTCGACAGACTGTATTTTATTTAAATAGAATGAACTTTTTAAATATTAGAAAGAAGTCTTTGTCAAGAGACACGGTCGTTTTCTACTTACTGTCAACTTGAGTATTCACCGATTTCTGAATGCGATTCAAATATTAATTCTTCGTTAGTTGTTGTTACCTCTTTGTCAGCATGATCATTTTATAATGTTAGCATATTTAGCATAATATGTGCATGAGATATAACAAATTAGCAGTGATGAAGTTGTATCAACCTACATTACGTTAACAGACTATTGTAGGAACTAATTTACTTTGATTTTCGACCGAAATTGAAGTCTTGAATTTTGTTTCGAATGCTCCTTTTCTAATTTTCTTTTCTCAGTTTTAGGATCCATATTTTCTTACTCTGTTAAAAATTGTGATATCAAACTGTACTTATCGTTTGTCAAATTAGAAAATATTGGTTTTTCTTTAGACTTGGGAGCCTTAACGCCTCAGTGACATAAATTCACGTGGAAGTAACGAAGACAGTCCCCACCAGTGTCTCATTTATACAATCAGCTTTAATTGTTTTATGGAAATTTATTATAGGCTATCATACAAAATTCAACGAATTATATTGTCACTTTTCTAATGCACTAGACTTAGTAAGTGGTAAGTTAGTTCCGCGTGTATTTTGGTTCGAAGATATGGGAGATTTCTCGAGACTTATCGTTAATTGTTTGTTTAAAATTTGCATTATTCATTATTCTCAAATTGATTTTCCCTTCATTTGAATTTAAATTCTAAAACATAACCTTAATTCCCTAATTTCATACATATTAAATAGTTGATAATTGCTTGTGATTCAGAAATCACTGTCTGTTGAGCATAAGAGCAAGCCAGAATCACAAATAAATATTTGATTGAAATCTTCACGCGCGCGCCCGCACACACCTACAAATCATAATAGAATAATAAATACTCAAAATATCAGCCAAATGGAATAAATATCGTTTTTTAAATCAGAAATTGGCTAATATAGAGAGTATGCTTATGTATAGTTGAAACTCTTGGATTGCAGCTTTTTACCGTTCACAATCTTGATTAAATCCTTGTGGTCATTGTGCTCCGAGCATCGAAAAGCTCCGGAAAGAGTCTACATTTCGGGAACATTCAAAGCTTTTATAAAAATTATTGTAACTAAGTCGGCATAACAATCGTCTTTTTATTCATTAGATGGATTGCGAGTTTTTTGATATTCATGTCGTCAGTTCTCTTTTACAATTTTATATAAAATGATGGAAGTTAGCGATTTCCAGCAGACTCTTTAGCCGTTTTTGCCCTTGTTTCATCTGAGAATTCTGTCATTTTTGTCTTTCTTCACTCTTCTGACATATTTATCGGAAAAATTTGAATCATCCTACATATTTTCTTTCTTATTGTCATGCAACCAAACGGTTTTTTTAGTTTCATCATTTCGAATTGGTCTTCTTACAAAGAGTCAGCATGTTTTACGTTAAAAAAAAAATCCTCAGGACGTTGAAGTCCGTAATGCCAATACATTCGTTTAAAATCCCTTATCGTCATTGTCATATTAGAAGTACATGCCAAAATAACCCTCGTATTGCTTCAACCTAAATTAATGTTATTAAAAATCATTTTCGTCATGTGCTCCGATGGAGCTTTCACTTTTTAACAGGTATTTTTTCTAGCCATGGTATATTAAAATATATTATAGGACTGTGATTGGTTTAAGAAAAGTGATTCATTTAGTTTATTATAAAAATTAAATTCGATTAATTAATTAATAGTGTGAATTAATAATTAAGAATCAAATGAAGACATAACATTTTGAGTGAGATAAGGAATTGAAGCATCTAAGCTTCTTTCCTTTTGAAAAATTCGTCAGAACTTGTGCCAAATTACATAACTTCATGCAAAATGGAGGAATTTGGTGGGAGGTATTCTTCCCATGGCCTTAGAAAGGTTTAAAGAAGCGAAGAATAAATTAAAATTAGCTTTTGATTATTGTTTGCTTCATTTTTTGAAGGTCGCCAATATATAAGGTTTGCTACAGTACTGTGCTAATTAATTTGAAGAAACATAAAATTTTTCACAAATGTTGTTTAATTAGTATAGGTTAACTTACATGCACGGTATAGCAATTTAATACAAAATATGTCCTCCTTTAGCTTGAATGAGATCCTGTAAACGGTTTGGCATAGATTCGACTAAATTAGAACATAAACTTTTGATATCGTCATCACGAAACCAAACTTTTATAGCATTCACAATCATTGTTTTCTTTGTTGAGCAGTCCATTTAACTTAGACGTCACTTTACAGTGCTCCACAAATTTTAGATGGCATTTATATCAGGAGAATTACCAGGCTAATCCAAAACCGTTATTTTCGGTCTTTGAAAAAAATTCGTTGTTGGTTTAGAAGTATGGCATGGAGCAAGATCCAGTTGAAAGATACCAACATCACCAGCGAACTTTTGCATCATAGGCATAATTTTACTTTCGATTATAGAAATGTATTGTTTAGAGTTCATCATCCCTTCAACTGGTGCTAAGCTGCCATGTCCTCAAGAAGTAAAATAACCCCCAAACATCTGTTTCTGAGGGTGCTTAACTGTTTGAAAAAGATATTGATAGGTGTTTGAATTAAGATACTTGATGGGTTCTCCACCACTTCGCCTGACAAATCTTGGTCGAAACCCTTGCACAAGAAAAGGCGTTTCGTCGCTGAATACAATCTTCTTCCAATCTTGTGCAGTTCAGGATTGATATTTCCTGGCTCAATCCAAACGTTTTTTCGTCATTGCAGGGGTTAATAACTGTTTTTCATTGGTTTTCTAGCAAATCACACCAGTAACTAATAATTCTCTCTGAAGATCTCTATTTGTTTTGTAAAGATGCATTGTAATATTTCGTACAAGAAATTTATCTGTTCGAGGTATGGTCTTGCGTTTGCGTCCACATTTAATCTTTCGTTGTGGAGACATTGTCACAAAATTCTCTTGCTGATTAATAATCCTAGAAACACTGGATTTTTCAACTCTAACTGCTGCAGAATATCCCTGATAGTCATAGAAGTATGCTGACTGAGGGTAACAATTCTAGTCTTTTTCCTGGGAGTGATATCCATTTTTTAAATACACGTCAGAAGGAGACAATTCACGCAAGCGACCGCTTCTTACGGCAACTGAAGGGAAAAATTTTTGACATATAATTACGTGCTCACACCGGCTTAGACTAGCCCATCGGGCACCGGCTGTCTAGCTTAAGAATGTTCTTAAAACGGCTGCAGTCAAAATAAAAGTTGAACACAATTTACTAGAAAAGAAATTGGCAGGCCGTAAACCGGCCTGGTATGTTTTTGCTTTCCCCCGACCACAACAGGGGGTAACAACAGGGGGTAAACTTTCCCGCGTCTCGACTATCACGTCCCCCTAAACACCGGGGATTTTGAATAATACTGACTGATCAATCAAGTAATAAATCTGTCAACGCAGGGCAATTGCCATGCGGTTTTTCAACTAAGAAGTTGGTTTTCGCCCTGAGAACTAAGAACTTCTCTTTTTATCTGCAGTGTTTGCAGACAATAGAATTTATTGAAAAATAAATTTTAAAAAAACTCCGCAATATGATTTTATTAATTTTTATAAGTAATAGAAAAATTTGTTTAATAAATCATTTAAAGGAATTATCATTCATCAAATTGCATTACGAATATAAAACATTCTTTTTACTGACATTCAGTGAATTTTCCTTAAGTTTTTTCTAATTTTTAGTTGTAAGTATTTTAATCGAAATAAAAATAGCATGATATATATATATATATATATATATATATATATATATATATATATATATATATATATATATATATATATATATATATATATATATATATATATATATATATATATATATTTATATATATATATATATATATATATATATATATATATATATATATACAAAAGTATTAGAATCAAGTTAATAGGAAAAACAAAAAATCAAATAAAAATTAAACCAAACAAATTATAAAAAATATAAAAAAAGAATCCGGTCTGAAGACTTTTTCAAGGGTCACCCTCAGGCAGGGATTCAAAGAAAGGGATTTTTTCTGTGAGGAAATACAGACATTGTCTAATAATGATTCCTCGTGACCCGAAAATCCCCTGAAATTATGCTCTAGAGACATACCATTTTAACAGAAAGGAAATACAAAACAACAAATTAGAAGAAATTAACCACAACAAAGTAAAAATACAATAACAAAATTAACAATAAAAACAAAAAATAGAGCTAAAATTAAAAACGAAAAGGCCAGAACATACCATCAACAGTCAAGGAAACTTTAAACAATCGATTGCGATTCCCTGTTTTTAAAAAACTAACGGTAAATTATGTAAACAGATGCAGGCTCCCAGCGCCATCTATTGAGTGATCCAATATGCAAGGAAAGTTCTATTTTTATTTAAGCCAAAGTATTAATCCCAAACCATACCTTGTTTAGTCAAAAAATTGACATTACAGTAATTTCTAGGAAATTCATTTTTAATTAAATTTATAAGGAGGTTGTTTGATGCTTCAATATAAGAATTTTTATTATTGCAAACCCTTTTGATCCTGTTAACTTGTGAGAAAATTAGATTTTTGAAAATTTTAGAGTTTAGATTGGAATGGTAGTTACATAGTTTTGTTATTTTAAAGTTGAAATCATCCCTTTTATCGTATATACCAACTATTGTTTTATCATTAGCAATTTCGATTTTTAAATCCAGAAAGGTAGCCTCAAGTTGATTTTTATTTTTATCTTTTAGAATTAAATCTTTTGGATAGCAATTAGTAATAATATTAGTATTGTCGAAGTTAATCAAAAGTAGGTCATCAATATATCTCCACCCGTTTATTAAATTATATTTAATTATTTTTTTCTCATAGTAATGCAGGAAAATATTAGCTAAAGCACTTGAGAAAGCTGTTCCCATTGGAATGCCCTTGACTTGTTTATAAAAATTAATACCATTAAACACGTAATTTTCAGTAATATTAAAATTGCATAACTCAAGCCAGTTATTTTTAGGAATGATATTTTCATTTAAATATTCGTCATATATAAAAGTGCAGACCTTTATTTATTTTTCATGAGGTAGATTAGTGTATAAATTTTCGAAATCAAAAGTATTAAGTTTATTAATGTTGTTATCTTTAAGAAAATCCAATACTTCTTTGTTACTAGAAATAATAAAGTTGTCTTCATTTTTTATTTTGTCCAGGATAATTTTTAAGTATTTAAAGAAATGTTTACCCGTATAGTAATTATAACTGCCAGTGCTACAGGTTACGAATCTGAATTTTAATGGATTTTTATGAAATTTAACTGTTGGGAATAAATAAGGATAGTTAAGAGAGCAAGTCTTAGTTTTGGGTTTTTTTGCGAAAGCTAGCATTCTTTTATCTAATTCTTTTTCCCGGTGTTCTTAAACATATAAGTTGCATTAGAGTTATATTCATTAATTAAAAGTTCTTTATAATAATATTTACAAATTAAACAGAAATTATTTGCTGATTTATCTATTACTGTAATAACAAATTTTTCTTTTAAATTTTTTATTTCGTTTTTTAATGTTTTACTAAAATAAATCCCACGTTCTTTAGATCTGTCAAAATCAGTATTCATTTTTATTTTAATTTCCTTTAAAATTCTCACTTTCCATTCCCCGAAACCTTCCGCAGGCCAATGGTATTTTCTAGATAATTTGGCAATAAAAACATCCAAATCATTACCAATAGAAATCAAAATTTTGTTATGGTTTATTTTTTCTCTTAATCTAAATTTTGTTCCTCTACCCATCAAATCTCTTAAAGAATTGGATTCAATAATTTTTAAATTACATGTAATAATATGACCTTTATCAATATCTATAAAATCTTTATATTTTTCTTTGTTACAGTAACAATCTGTTTTATTTATTTTATCTAAATTTTTGCTATAGTAATTAAAATTACAATTTTTTTCTTTAAAGTTGAAGTGTAAGTAAACGCTATTGATTCAGTTGTTTTATATGCAAGAGGAAAAAATATATTATTATTATGTATAATTTTAGATATTCGAAGTAAATATCCAAGAATTTAATCACACAGTATTCTTTGTAAACATTATTTTTATTATTAAAAAGTAAATAGTTTTTTCCGATGTTAAGTTTACATTTAATAAGATCTAGAATAATACATTTAGTGTACGAATTTTTAAACTCTAATTCCCCGAATTTATTATTTAAAAACCATTTCAGAGGTAAAGGGAAAGGAGGCAATTTTCAAATTATATTTGAGGAATTTCAAAATTACTGTAATCTGGAACACAATAGTGAAAACATTCACAAAATTAGGAAATACATTTTTGGTCTTAGAAATAATAAAATGAAATGGTTTTTGCAATAATAAAAATTCTTATATTGGAGCTTCACACAACATCCTTAAAAATTTAATTAAAAATGAATTTCCTAGAAATTACTGTAATGTCAATTTTTTAATTAAACAAGGTATGGTTTGGGATTAATCCTTTGGCTTAAATAAAAATAGAACTTTCCTTGCATATTGGATCACTCAATAGATGGCGCTGGGAGCCTACATCTGTTTACATAATTTACCGTTAGTTTTTTAAAAACAGGGAATCACAATCGATTGTTTAAAGTTTCCTTGACTGTTGATGGTATGTTCTGGCCTTTTCGTTTTTAATTTTAGCTCTATTTTTTGTTTTTATTGTTAATTTTGTTATTGTATTTTTACTTTGTTGTGGTTATTTTCTTCTAATTTGTTGTTTTGTATTTCCTTTCTGTTAAAATGGTATGTTTCTTGAGCATAATTTTAGGGGATTTTCGGGTCACGAGGAATCATTATTAGACAATGTCTGTATTTCCTCACAGAAAAAATCCCTTTCTTTGAATCCCTGCCTGAGGGTGACCCTTGAAAAGTCTTCAGGCCGGATTCTTTTTTTATATTTTTTATAATTTTTTTGGTTTAATTTGTATTTGATTTTTTTGTTTTTCCTATTAATTTGATTCTAATACTTTTGTATCAATTCATCTGTGTTTTAGAAGTAGCTGCAATTGCGCTCTCTAAATATTATGAAGTTCTTTTTTGGTTTTAGTTTAAATAGGTAATAAATTTTAGTTGCGTTTTCGAAACTGTTCTGTTTCGTTTTCAAACTTTTTCTTACTTTAGATTGGTTATATATAGTTCTTTGATTATGAAAAATTTATTATTAATAATTTAAAAATACTACAATCATTTCGGAAAATATAATCTGTTATTGAAAATTTTTAAATAAAAATTAGTACGATTTTTTTTGTTTGTTTTCAGATTTTTGTTTTTCATTCCATTTTTTTAAGTTCTGAAAATATAGGTGAAAATTTTATTGATAATATGTTGATGAAAATATTATTAACTTGAATATTTTTAACTTACTATCTTATTTTGAAATAATTAAAATAATAGGTTGAAATAATAAATTTTTAAAGTTAATTTTAATACTAAAATAAGAAAACATATTAATGTATCCATTTACTCACGAGGCTTATATCTGATAAAAATTAACATTTCATTCATATTTTTAATAAGTGAATATTCTGAATATCAATTTCTTATATCGTTCCTAATCTTGTCACAAATCTTGGTAAAAATAGTTAGTGCAGAAATATTTTCATAAATCCATGCATTTCTCTGCCGACAAATATTGCAAAGAATCTTTCCTTCTATCTCGTAGATAAATAATGAGACTTACCTGCATGTGTCCAGCAATTAAAAATTACCCCTTTCAGACTGTTGCTTCCATGCTCTTTATGTCTAAAAAATTCAAACGAATTTCATTGGCAATATTTATAAGGTATTTCACTGCAAAGATTCTTTGCAATATTTGTCGGCAGAGAAATGCATGGATTTATGAAAATATTTCTGCACTAACTATTTTTACCAAGATTTGTGACAAGATTAGGAATTTCAAAAAATAGATGCAAAATAAAATAAAAGAAAAACAATGGAGAGTAAGTAATCATAATTTCAACAACGTTTAAAAACCCGTGAGTGAAAAATAAGGTTTTTATTTCATTGCAACAATAAAAATACTTGCCACAAATTTTGGCACATTCATTAAAATAAAACAAATTATAGATATTAATGAATCTGTAATAGTTTTACCAGTTTGTGTAGGAAGAGCAGAGTTCTTCATTTAAAGGATCTTATCCTCCGGTCACAAAAATTGGATGAAAGAAAAGTGGCTGAACAGTGGCATTACATATGAAGAAGGTTGTGCTAAATCGGAAATGATATATATATGTTATTTTATATATATAAGAAAAACAAAGAGAAGCGTGAATTTTTACGTCATAGAATTAATTGGCAAAGACTGGGTGGGAGAATCATGTTGGTGTGATAAAGCAGCAAGTTAGTGGTGGTCTAGTCACAGATGACTCATCGGGTTCTCCTGATGTTAAAATATTCTTATTATATGTAACTACTTTTTAACAAAGCAAAAATAATATTCACAAATAGTTTTTAAAAATCCAAAAGCTAATATTTTAGTAAATTATTGATTTTTAAACCATAATAAAAATTTAATTAAAATTTTCCCGTGATAGTTTGAAGGAAATTAAATTAATTAATTTGACATTTGTATTTTAATTTATCGAATTTTACATCAATATATTTCATTATGGAAGTTAAATTAAATCGTCTTCATTGTTGCTTCTATCATTTCAACCTAATTTTTTCCATTGTTGATATCAAGATATAATCCAACTTATTATTTAATGTTGAGTATGTTTCAGTGGTATGTTTTTGTTAAAACTTTAGATCTCTAAAGTTAATTATTGTAAAGTTCAAGTGCAGGATCAAGCATTGGTGAAAAAGTTTTAGCTCATTTTTGAAAATTGCTATTAGGATTGGCCTTAGAAGGTGCATTAGAAATAAATTTCCTAAAGGAAGCAATATTTCTATTGGAAACAATCTTCAGTAGTATCTGATCAATAGCCGAATTTCAACCAGAATATAAACAAATTTAGTAAGAAAACCCACTTGCATTGTATTAGTGAAAAGAGAAATCGAATTTTTTTATTTTCCTTTTTAGTCATTAAGTATTATTAAATATATTAAGAAGTACGTCTTTAAATGTTCTATGAAAAAAAAACACACACACTTTAATTTAATAGATATGAAAATCAAAAATAGTAGAGCACATACGTTGTTTGATATAAAATCGAAAACTGATTAAAGAAATAAGCTTAAAAACTTTTTCCATAGATTATTGCCATAATACCCACGTCAATTTTATAAAAAGAACAGCGCTTTCAGGAATGATGAATAAATCTTTTGAATCCAAGACTCATAAATTTCAAGAATGGTAAAGATTAAAAGAACTGCTCAGAACATCTTTCAAGAATTCATTCGTGTTTTGGTGAATGCCTAGCAAGGGAAAATATCCTCCCTTTCAATGCAAGATTCGTATTAAAAGTACTTCTATTGTACAATCTGCCTGGCGCATGTTCTATATAACCCATTTTGAGACACTAATTTTCCTTGAATAGGCTGTTGTCACCAGATGTAACGCTTCTCTTTGCAACGTAACTTGGGCAACTTTAAGCACTAAACCTACCGACATTTTACAGCTTGATTTGATCGTAAAACTTCTATTAACAATGCGGACAAGTCGAAAAACTCCTTTCACATAGAGAAACACGTGGACTTTCTTACCGGATACTAACAATTGAAAGAAACCGATATCCATAGATAAAAAAGTTCTGAATCTACAGCCTTGTGATACGTTCAAACAGTTAGAAATCGTATCATCCTTTAATGCATTTATTTAATTTCATTAAATAGCTAATACTGTTTTAATGCAGAGAAATAATTATAATTGCACATATACATTTATTAATTCTATTCTTCAAAGCATTATCATATTCATCATCGAATTTTGTTGAATATAAATAAATGTTTTCCATTTATTAAATATATTTTCTTTCTTTCATATGCTAAACTTTTTTTAATAGTCCTTATTATTACTAAGTAATTTTTTTCATTTACGCTTTTCGCAGCCTGTCACAAGACACAAAATTTCCTCCCATTTGAATGTGCTTCGATTTTTTATAGAGATTTTAAATATATATTTATAACATAATTATATATTTTAAAGATATAATTTATTAAAAATATTTTTTTTATATTTATAAAAGAAGCGGGTTTTTTTTTTCTACCTGAGCCCCCCCCCTCCCCCAAAAAAAGAAAGACAAATATGATTTGCAAAAAGCAGTAAACAACGCTTGTATTTAAATAGTGAAATAAAAAATAATATTAAGCAGTAAAAAAGAATAATGGTAACTACATTTATCAAGATACTTTAAATAAAAACGTCTATAAAAATAATTAAAAACACTTTTACTAAAAACTCACTCTAAACAGTAAAAAATAAATAATTAGATCCAAAAAATTTCAAATTTGCCTTTTATTACGTATTAAATGCTTGGCCAAAAATCTATATACAAAGCTTAAGCAATAGTTAAAGTTACATTTGTAAATAAATATTTGTCTCGCTTAATAATCGGGATGAAAATAAATTTAAAAATTTTATATAAGAATTTTTTTTCTTTTATTTTACTGCATTTTAATAAAAGTATTATTAAAAGTTCAAACGTACTATTTTAATATTTCATCAATCAAGTACAGAAAAATGAAACTTGTTTTTGCGAACTAATTACAATCATTACCTGTTATACATGATTATGACAAGTAAATATGAGGGATTCCCTACCTTTAATAAATATAATAGTTTTCATTTAGATACTAAATTTGTGGTGAAATAATGAAATATTCAAATCAGAAATGAAGTATACAACTCATATCACCAATCGATCCTGCAATCACGAATTCTTACGAAAAATGTTATTTCCCTTTCTTGGGAATTAATTCCCCTAATTGGAGAGTCCGCCTAATTGGAGAGACTGCCTTGTCAGCGAAAACCACAAAATGACCTTAACAAGCAAATGACCCATCTCGTCTATTGCATTTAAGGGGGAAAGCATTGACGGCTCTCTACGTCGGAGCCGGGTTTAAAGAAGTTTGCGGAAAGCAACTTCCTACGTTCCAGCCGGGTTTTAAGCAGTTTGCGGAAAGCAACTTCCTACATTCAGGCCGGTTTTCAAGAGACACGTTGGAACGACTTTCTACGTTCCAGCCGGTTGAAGAGCTAGTCAAGGGCAGTGGCGCGTTGTAAGAAAATGCAGTTGGATTTGAGGCAGAAAATCCCCTAGAAGGAACAATTTAAAAAAAAAATATGTTTGTCCCAATTAATTCGCACAGTACTGTATATCTAAAAAGGATTTCTGGATGTCTTGTTTTGAACCGGATATGAAGCGATTTTAGAGACATGTATGTAGCAAAGACATATGTAATTTTGATTATTTTTAAAAATGTTTCAAACTACTATAAAAAGGGATTTTCTTTTGTGTGTGATGATACATTCCAAAACAAGCGGAGGAAAAGTTTGATATTCTGAATAATGTTCAGTTATTAATCTAATTAGAATTTTGTAAACCATTTTTCAGTGAGCAATAGCTGTGCAAGAAGTAGTGTGTGAAATTCTGTAAATCTAAATTTGATTGCCTGCTCTGAAGAGGTTATTGAAAAATTTTATAGCATATATATCGCAGGGTGAATCGAACAATTTTTGCAATTTTGCCAGCCTTTACGCGTTATTGTGTTAAAATTAATCGTTCTTTTTCCTAAATGTCGACGTTATCAGTACTATAAAATTTGGGATTAAATTGTCTATCGACTTATAAACAAACCTTTGGCATTTTCGGTGAAAACGTTCTAAATTACCTCAAAAAATGATTTTAATATCAATAGTATTAGTTTTAAAGTGATCTTTTATGTGAATTCAATTTAATAGTTCTCACCTATCCATGATTTTTCCACATTTTTAAAATATTTACATACATGATTTTCAACAATACTTATCAGTGTTCCAGTGAAATTCAAACCATTCAACCACGTCTCGAAGGAAAAAAATGAGTAAAAAGTACAGGACTGAAAAGCTTCTTTACGGAAACAAAGACATGCATATCTATAATTCCTTCTTTCAAGTTTCAATTTACGATTTATATACAGATAAAGAGTTATATCATTCAAACAGTTTCATCTTTAGACTTTTATGAATCGTCTATGCATCTATCTTTAGACTTTTATGAATCGCTGGGTTTTAGAGAATCCTCCGAATCTTAAATTTGTGCGTATTACTACATTTTTCTAAAATGCAAAGTTCTAAATCTAATCTTTTACTTCTGTACTTTTCCTATATTCTAGACTAGTTTTGAGACCATCCACTGTCGCATTGTATTAAACTACCATATCGCACGAAAGGATTTTTTATCAACAGTGTTAAGGGTTTGATTTAGTTGTGAAATCAAATTACTTCAATGTATGAGGGGGGGGGGGGCGATATATTGAAAAATATGTGTTGGATTTTTTTTTTGATTTTTTTGCGATTTTTATAAAATGAATTAAAAATTAGCCAATAAAACAAACAGAATGAAATAATTTCCAATTAACTTATGATGAAATTTAACAATTATTCAACAAGTATCCATCCATTCAGATGAAAGACAACTTTCATTATGATTCTTGATCATATTTAACTGAACTGTGTTTTACAAAATTAGCTTTAAACGAAGACATATATAGCCTCATGTCCAGAATGCTCCTTACCGCGATATTTATTTTAAAATAATCCTGTTCAATCCGCAGGTTCTATTTCAACGAAAAGTATTAAACATTTAACAGCAAGCTCTTGACACTTTTCTTTCAACTGGATTTCCATAACTTTGCTTCAACCACTTACGTTTCAAGATATTTGTTATTACCAACATCACTAGTGCCTTGTTAAAAAAAAGTATTCCGGCATTCTAGTACAACATCATTACACAAATTCTGACAATAAGGAAGTAAGTTTGAAATAAAAAAATCACAGCAAAAACTTGAATAGTATAAGTAATTCAAAAATTACTCTCAAGTAATAAATAAAAAAAAAAACATAACTACTTTATATCTTTTGCCGACTTAAACTGTATGGTAATTTTTTTAACTTCTTAGATTTTTTTAAATGATTGTTCTCAATTGAAGTGTATTTCTTCAGAAATTTTATTATATTATGAAGTATTATTATTTTTTTGTAAAAAATAATATATATGCATAGACTTGTCATCTATTTTTGAGGCATTGTTCCTTTATTTTATATTCTTTCACTCATTTTTTTTGTATGCCTCTCTTGATAAAATTCCCTGCAGTGAGTTTATAGTTATAGAATTTTTAGGACCTTAGATGCTCCATCTCTGAACACATCATACTGTATGGTATGTCACGAATGTCTAACTTTCTAATTAAACTCTGATAATGTTTTAGGAGCGACTAAGGAAGATACCAACTGAAAAACCTTTTTCGACGTGAATGTTACAATTAAACTAGGAATACAGTAAAATGTCTCTGAACGGCCACCTTTATTCGATTATTTTCTTAAACGGCCACAAATCGTTCTGTATCTATAATGATCTTCATAATATGATTTAATTTTGCCCTTATTCAATATATTAAATGTTTTTAACTTAACTCGGTCAACGGACAGCATAGGGATGGCCATAAAAATTCTGCAGACAACACAGAGCTGACCATAAAAAATAAAACCGAATTTAGAAATTTAAAAAAAAACCTATTCCCATACGTCTGTGAACTATATTACACATTTTTGTTTAAAAAAATTATGCTAAAATATTTCCATTATATGAAAAGAAATTAAAGCAAATCTTTCCTGAATTCTCTGGAATCCGAATTCTCTGGCTATCCGAACGGAGAACAGATCATGTGTTTACTGTTGAGGATTATATCTTCACCAGCCACACCCTTATTTCATGTCTCTCTTTAGGATCTAAATATTCCTCCTTTTCTCCTCTTCCCCAGGTTAGCGTTGAAATGCACTATTTATTTAGTCAGATAGAACTGGTTGCTATCTGTTGTTTCAGATCGTGTGACTTCCATTACATAGTTTGAACAAATTTTTTGTTCTTGCATAAGAAGAGAAACCAAATTGAAACTGCGAGTAAAAAATTAAATTGAACGGCGAAAAAATGTGATTAAAGATCATAAACGAAATCTCTTATCGTCAAAAAAATCCCGCAGAAAAATATCCTCCCCGAAAACTCAATTCAATCAAATTTTATCAAATTCCAACGGTTTGATAAAAACATAAGAAAATATATGCAAAAACCCATAGAGAAAATATATATAATGCATTAAACTACAGCATTTTGTTTTGCAATATGAAAGCTAAATTGAACCTATTTTCCAATTTCTTCCTAAATTGAGATTTTCCCAAAACTTCCGTATTAATAGCCTCAAGGAAATCCAATTTCGAAATTCAAAATTTAATAATCGGTAGTTCAGTTTATCTAACTTAATTTTATGAATCTTGGCAACACATTTTTAAATAAAATATAATAATTCTCGCTATTGTTGCATGACTAGTTCTCACCCTGGCACTACGGAAAATATAAATCGGAACGTATTCTCTACTCGTGTATTTAGCATCAACCGCAAACAAGCTCATAAAAAAAAAGTCATGAAAGCTTCAGGATACAAGTGAGGGGGTATTCCCGCATTCATTTCACCCGAATTAAAACATAGACATTGAAAAATGTAATACTTTTCAAAATCGGTAGAAATGCAAAATTTAGCCGAGCAGTTATTTATACTGTTATTTCTCTACCATTAAATCGGAGGTGTTTCTTTTAATCTGTTATTTTCTAGAAGAGGAGAAAAAGGTTGCTCCGAATCTAAAAATTGAGAATAATGAAATCAAAGGAAAATAAATTATTGCGATCATGATTTGGATAGCAAATATAAAAAAAGTTTGCAACAAATTACGAATATAACGTCATCGTATTAATCGCATGCCAGCTCATAAAAAGAATGCCGAAATTCTGGATGTGAAGAATATGCCCACAAAACAACCTTTCTTGGCTGTCGTTACAAACCTCCATTGACTCCTCAAGAACTTCCAGATTTATCTGTTACGTTCTCGTAGGTTGATACCAACTCTATATCAACTTACTAATTTGTTATATATCGTGCACATGTTATGCTAAATGTGCTAACACTATAAGCATAAGTCATTATAAAATGATCCTGCTGTCCGGGAGTTAACAACTAACGAAGAATTAATATTTAAAAAGTATTGAGCAATCGGTGAATACTCAAGTTGACAGTAAGTAGAAAACGACGAATGACAGTGTCTCTTGACAAAGACAACTTTCTATTCTTAAAAAAGTTCATTTTAATTTCAACAAAATACAGGCTGACGAATAATTACATTTACAATTATTTAAAATTTAAGAACATATTACTCTGAACATCATGTTATATCTGCATAGTTTCATCTTATTGGCAATTTAATATTACTTTTATATTATTACTAGCAACAGAATAGCTAAAACACGCACTAGGTGACTATGCAGTATTCGCGTGCAATATAAAATTGTCTACATTAAAAAATTCGGAACTGCATATCTGGCATTCTCAACAATGCGGGGTTTTTTTCTTTTGTTTTCAAATACATACATCTCTAGTCAAGGTAGGGGTCAAGAGTAACGGACATATACCCTATATATCAATACATGCACTAAGCCACTACTAGGGTCAGAAGCAAAAATATCTCTCATGAACTGCATATTTAAAATACTGCAGACGAGAAAATTTCGTAGGTTTGAAAATGGCACATGACTCATTATAATATGATGACATTTCAGTTTGCTAGACCCTGCGATAAAGACTGAAATTTAAACATAAGAAATCAGTGAAATGAAATTACCCATTTGAAAGAGAAAAAGTCAATTCGATTCCCACGAATGATGATGATGATAATGGGACTGTACTGTCATTCACCGAAAGCATCGGCTCATTTTCCTTCAGGTTTCTTAAAGTTGACTTAAGTTCAGCGCTCTATGCCTCTGTATAGGCCAGACATAGGATATTTTAAAAAGACGAATGATATAAGAATTAAAATGTAACTGACTTTAAGGCTGAATTGAGTCACATTTTGTAAGTTAGCATTATTTGCAGGTAAAGTATGCCACGGCGATTCAAAGATCAATTTCAGTTAAACTTCATCCGTCACGATAAGTTCTTGACAAAGCAATAATCTCAGTCTCTTGTTGAATTGTTTTCGAGTCTCTATCTCGTTAAGTTAGTGATTTAACAATTTAAGCTAATTAAAATCAGATCTCAACAGATATAAAATGTTATTTGCCACAATTTTCCAGTCCTTTGGTTTTAAGTTTTCATCTGTGTATAATATTCCCCTACATAGTATTATTGTGTCGAGAAGTTCAACTCCGTGCATTCTCCACTCTAGCCCACTATTTCAATCTTACCGGAACACAATCATGAATTAAGCAATTAATTTAATTTAATTAATTGAAGAATTTAATTTCTTTTACTGGTTAATTTAATTTAATTGATCCAACATGTTTAGTTTCAGTTACCAGTTCATTTCAGAAAGTTGACCCAGAATTCTATACTACTGGTATTTATACCAAACCGCCTTTCTCTACTAATTGGTATTCTAATGTTCTATTATTTCCTTTATGCATAACTTGTCCAAGCTACCTTTTTTAAATACAGTTAAGCACGGATTACACAAAGTTAGATACGCCAATTGAATAGCTTCACACAGATTTCGTTTATTTTGCACAGGAATCCTTTTATGAAGTTAAATCCGATGACATCAGAATGGCATTGAAAATATAACTGCATGAGTGCGATTTTCGAAATGCAAATTTTCTCCAAATTCAAGTTTTTATTTCAATGTAATAAGCAACTGTCATTATCTTTTGACAACAGATGAAATCTATGCTATTATATATTAGACGGAGCGATGAAAATTGTAACAGTAAATTATTCGAAATAATTTTTAAAAAATTAGCGATCCCGAAAAATATTAGAGTACTTTAAACATTAATTAACAAAAAATTAATTTGTTATTTTCAAAGAGGATTAAAAATTATTTCTTGTAATAAACTATCAGATTACTGCCAAAAAACGCAAAAATCGAGCTGAATTTATTATTAACTGAACTTCTATTGAAATTTTAAAAATAACTATTAAAAATTCCTTCCTTTCCGTCGAATTTTATATGCTCCAATTTAAGTAGTTTTATGTCAAACTACCACTTCAGTTGAGTTTCAATGCACCCACACATTTTCATTTAATATTATTGAAAATGGGAATATTATCAAATATACATACTAAGGGAGGAAAAGTAGAAGAAATAGTTGTATGCTTTAGAGACTTCATTTAAATGTATTTTATAGAAGCGCTTAAAATAATTTATCTTTTAATTTTAAAAACTCTGCAGTCCCTTATAAGTTAAAACGTTAAATTTGCCCCTTCACAAAATATGCTCAAAAAAACAGATTAAGGAAACACGGAATTTCTTGAGTTTAATTCAAAGAAAATAGATTTTTTCCGAGTTTAAATTCATGTTCTGATTGAACGGAAAGCATATTGATTCGAAACTGTAACCTTCGTAGTCATATTTTACCAAATGTACAGCGAAGGTTTACCAGATATTTGTACATGAGGAGGAAGTTAAAATTTTGACCTTCGTTGTTTGAAAAAATGTTTGAGGGAAATTAATTAGCAACGTGTTTACCTCGAATTTGCGTAGAATAGAATATTAGAAATTGATTCATGCTGAATGCAATACGTTGAAATCAATAAAAGCACTGCTAATTTGATATTTGATTAAAAATGTGCAGTATTTAAAATACGAAGGATACAAGAATTAAAATGCATCTTATTTTAATGATGATTTAAATGGTACTTTGCATTACTTTTAAGGGTAGCATTATTTGGAGGTACAATACACTCACGGGGATGCAAAGATGTGTTGCAGTTCCACTGTGTCGATCGCGGCAAGCACTTTACAAAGCAATAGCTTCAGTCTGTCGGAATATCTTTTTCGAATCCAACTCTCGTTAAGTTAGAGATACAACATTTTAAGCTAATTTAAATTAGGTCCTATATGCACTTAAAATGTTATTTTCAGAGAATTTGCATTCTTATCGTTTTAAGTTTTTATCTATATGAAGAACGAATTACTTTTGTTCGCAAATTTGGCAAATATTTCAAATATATGTATTCCCCTTGATGATATATTATTTAAATTTTATAAGAAAAAAATCATGAGTTAAGAAATTAATTTAATTATATTGTTCCCAGATGTGTAGCGTCATTTACCAGCTAATTTGAGAAGCCTTTCTCCCAGGATTTCACAATATTTAAACTAGCTTCCATGATCGACTGGTTCGTTAAATATGAATTTTAATTTATTATAATGCTCTTAACAACTTTATTCATAAATTGCTTTTTGTTATTTTTCTAAATTAATTTAAAGCATCAATTGTTTTATACAAAGTTAGGCATGTTAATTTACAAACTTCACGTCAATTTGTTGCTTCACGTTTGTTCGTCCGAGTCGAATGTATATCCAATGGCATCATAGTGGCATTGTAAACCTAACTGGGCTAATAATCTATTTTCGAAATCATATTTTCTTTTTAAGGGGTCACTTACGTATTTTTAATGCAATATGCGCCAGAAAAAAAATTTTTTTTTTTTGCGATAGATATGCTATTTCTTATTAGATGGAGCAATCTTAACTCTCGTTGTAAACTATACGACATTTTTTTTAAAATTAGAGATTGAGAAAAATTACAGCTAAATTTATAACAATAAAAATTAATTTATATATTTTAGAAAAGTTAAAAAATAATTTTCTATAATAAATGTCCGATTATTGCCGAAAAACGCAAAAATTGGGCTGAATATTTAAATATCTAAAATTCTTTTGTCATTTTAAAAATAACGGCTGGACATGCGCATTCTCATCCTTTGGAGATTGTATGCTCCAAAATATAGTAGTTGAGGTGAAACAATCTGCGTTGGTGATTGTCAACACATCATGTGCACATTTTCATTTAATACATTAATTAAATAGAATGAAATATATAAATTGAGAGACGAAAAGTAGAAAATAAAAAGTTATACGTTCTTGATGCGTTAGCGTTCTTCTTAGTGGCTTTAAAATTACTCTATAAAGCACTTTCTTTCTTAATTTAGGAAAAACGGTTTCAGTACCAGATAAATTGGAAATAGAAACTAAATTTGCCGGATAAGTATATTTGATCATAGAAAGCAGTAAAATTAAGAAAACAGTGCATTTCTGCAGCTTAATACCTTCATGTTTTGCTATAAGGAAAGGCATACCGATCGAAACAATCATTATCTAGAGAAAACACTATTTACTAATGTACCGCGAACTGTTTATTAAATACTTATGCATGACGAGGTAGTTAATTTTTGTGACTGTCGTTCTTTTAAAAAAGGGTATAAAGGAAATGAATTAACATCATATTTCCTTCGGATTTACATAGAATGAAATATTAGAAAATATTTAATGGTTTATATAATGCATTTAAATCGACAAAAGCACTGCAACTTTGACATTTGATTCAAAATCTGAGAGGAAATTTCAGCTCTAAAGGATTCAATAAATACTTCGAAATCAAAAAAATTTAACGATCTTCATGTGGGAAAATAGATTTCGAGCATCACAAGTTTTCGTCAAATCACTGAATTATCTCTCTAACAATGTAATTAAATTACTTCATACCAATTTAAAATATAAATCCTACAAAAGGAATTCTAAATTTCTCAGTACCTAAAAATAAAGTTTAGTTTCTGGAAGGAGTACCTACAAATAACGCTTAATCCGTGGGTGAAACACCTACAAAAAATTCTTATTTTTGAGCCTAAATTTATCCTATAATCATGTTTTTTTGACAAATTGCTGGTTAAAGCCCACAGCTATTTAATAATATACTAATATATTTTATATTACAAGGAGCATTATTTGTGTACCTGCAAATAATGTTTTCCAACTTTTAAGCCCTAATTTATAAGTTAAATAATCATATTACTTTTAAGCATTGATGGTTAAATTCCAAAGCTATTAAATTACATATGAATATATTTAAAATTATAGGGAGTATTATTTGCATAGGTAATATTATTTCTTCTTACTGTCAACCTAAGGTTTCAGCTTATAGTAAAAATAAGTGACACATGACACACACCTACTGACTACGCAGCAATCGCACCCAGCTCATAAAGCAAGTGTCTGGATGCGAGAGGTACGTGCCCACACGAGCCATTCCGGCTATCTTATTACCTCCCGTTTCTTTTGTTGGAGGCCAGATGGTTTCCAAATATAATATAAATTTTACAATACATTTCAATTTCGATTACAAAAAGTGCAATACAATTATACATATACATGCAAAATGATAACTACAACAATGATACATACACATGCAAAATGATAACTACAATCATGAAATATATACATGCAATATACGTTACATTATATACATTATACATAATATAAATTATAAATTTTACAATATAATTTAAATGCATTAAATTTTGATTACAAAAGGTGCAATACAATGTAATGTAAATTATAACTATATAAAATATTTTCAACATCGAAGATATACAATACAGCTAATCAAATGTAGTCAGGAAATTTCCTTAACATATTTGAAGAGTACAATTCATCAAAATTGCTGTTCTAAAATTAAAGTACTAAATCGAAGTTCATTTTTTTTAAATAAAAGTTCATGAATAATGTAGAGTTCGTACGAATTAATAGAATTCATTAAAAAATGTCAAAGTCCGCTAAAAGATAAATTCAAATGTACTCAGGGAAATTGTTCAATTGTACAGAGGTAAAGTTCTTAAAAGTCACTGTCCAACAATTAAAGTTGCGCTTCGAATCTCATTTTTTAGGAAGATGATATGAAGTTCGGATAAATAAATGGAGTTTTTGAAAAGAAGTCCATGTCTAATTTCTTGAAGTCATACGAGAACGGCAGGATTTTATCTGTTTACGCAATATAAGGGAAAATGTTTATATGCTGGAGAGCAATATCGTGATGAACATTTTTTTTCAGAATCCTCGTCAGATGCTGAGCGGTAAAGAGGAACCAGAATATGCTTCCAACACGATTCCGGGGTGCATATTCTTGGATCACATCTTACGATCTGTCACTGCGGTTCCAATGAAGAGGACATCTCGTATCGATTCATCAAATGGAGAAAGACTCGGGACATACGGATGAGAGTAGACACATAAAAGAAAAAAGGAATTAATAAAATATATGCAAAATGATATTTATAATGATAGGTGGTTTATATGAAATGGGTACCTGACACATTCTTAGAATTTGTACTAATACAGAGTGATTCTTTATGCAAGCGATAATTTTTCTACGACGCTTAAATCCAAAGACTGACTCCGCGGCATCAGTTTTTGCACTCTTGCATCTGATTATTGCGATGAGCATATTTAATCTATTGCTCAACATTAGCTATCTTTTTTCCGAGTAATATTACTTTTAATTTATTCCTCAAAGGAATAATACTTCCTGGACAAGTCTCATATTAGTGTAATACATAAAAAAAGGAACTATATAAAATATAATTACAAATACATTTGTAATTATATTTTATATAGTTACATGATTTTATATAGTTATATGATTATAAATATACAAAGGAAATGTGCATAGAATAATAATTATAAAAATATTCATCATTTATCTAATATTATTAGAAAACTGCAAACAAAATAAAATATATAGAAGGACATTTACAAAAACATCTAAAATTATATTCCTAATATCTTTAAAAAAGTATTATAAAATTAAAAATAAGTTCTAAAAGTAAGTATAAATTTCTATTAAAAAAATTGAAGATTTGTTTGTATTGATTACCAATTCTTTTATTGGAAAAAAGATGGAATAAAATGTTTTTAACTGACTTTAAGATTTGTTTGATTTAGATTTTACTTTGATTTAGATTTTACTTTGATTTAGATTTGACTTGATTTGATTGATTTAGATTTTACTTTGATTGGTTTAGATTTAACTTTAAGTTTTGACGATTCAGTTTAACGGGATATATTTCATGCGATCTTGAATTATTAAAGAATATTTCGAAACGAATAAGCATTTTTCATTAGAACCATTAATGGAGTAGCCAGAATGAGACATATTAATTGTGTAAGAATTTTGATATTGCAGCACTGGATTAATAAAAACGGATTTAAATAATTATTCCAATATAACCCTGAATAAAAAAAGGAAAATGTATTTGATCTATTTGCAATCATTGCATCTAAATATCTAAACAAATCAATTCAATTTGGATAAAAATTGTTCTTCATATTATACAATGAACCATATCCAAATTTTAGTGTATCTTACATTGAAATATTTATTGACTGATATTTTTATAAATAGAGGGGTGGGACATTTATCACAAATAAATTTGTTCCTCAACTCTGGTTTTTGATGAAAGGGGAAAACAATTGGTATCCATTAAAATGAAGATTGGATGCCGTTTCTTTAGATAGAGGGAAATTACTGAAAGAAGTTACTACATAGTTAACACTTCTAACAAGTTACTGTTATTAAATTAACTGGTTTCACTAATCTTCCATGATCGACGCAATTAACATGTATTCCCCCAATTTATGAATCTTCGTGTCTCTGGTTATTCTGTAACAAGAGTTAAAGTGACCATATCAAAACGCCTTTAAATATCTCGATTTAAACCGTAATCTACTTATTCAAGTTCAACAACGGGCATTGAGGGGAGAATTAGAATCTTCTTTTTATCATGGCAACAACTTCACTAAATAATGATTCACCGGGTAAGTTGAAAATGCGTAACACCTTCTGATTTGGATTGGATAAAGAGACGACATTTTGATTCAGTCGATAAATTTACTTTTAAAAAATTTAAATTTTGAAAGCTCTCCTTCATTAGCGATTTAAAAAATAGCTTTCTTTTTTCTCTATTTTTTATTTATTTTTTCAGTATTAAACTATAATTTAGCAATTTTTCTCAAATTAATTACCAGAAATTCCAATTTCAGAAAAACAGAATTAATTGAAATAATTAAATTTAATAGATAATTAAGTTCCGAAGCTTCCAACATTTTTTTTTGCAATAGCAATATGCTAAGTTCGTAAAATTTCATCTTTCTAACACATTAGGAAGCGGGTAAATGAATAAATGCCTTTTTCAGAAGCAAGAATCTGGTCAAGCAAAATAAAAGCATATAAAAATAAATCATGGACGTAAAATGTTTTTAGATTCCATGCATTCTTTAAAGAATATCCACCACATTTTAAATGGCTCAGTTATAGTTTTCATAATTAGCTATTATTTGTAACAACACGACAATCTAAAGTATGTGACGATGTGTCGATATCAAGATTTTGTTGAATTAAAATTTAAGAAGAAGAAAATGACATCTAACTAAAGTTTTTTCTCTATTAATTTTAATTGAAAACTGTAATTAATAGAAAAATAAATATTTAAGCGTTGTATTCAAGTATGATAAGAAGGACAAAAGAGCTACTGAAAATTTGTTACGTTACAGATTTTTCTCAGAAAAAAAAAAAATTCCGAAAAAATGGTCTATTTTCATTTTATTATCGCTTTGTATATGATAGCGGATTTGGTACTAGATCATAAAAAAAAACATATTCGAATCTGAAAATAGTTTAGTTCTCCTGCTAAAAAGACCAGCTTTAGTATTTTACCATGTGATTTATATACTGATTCTCAAAAAGGTATCGTAACAAAAAATCTTCTAAAAGTAGCCTTTCTTGCCAAAAGAGACTTTTAAAAGTTCAAATTCACAGTCATTTTGGATTCATAAATGGAGAGTGACTTTTATTTTTATCTAAACATTTTTATTAAGAAATAATTAGGAATTCAAATGTGGTAATTCTTGTGGCAATATACTAAAAATTTCATGGATTTTCATGATTATGATAATTTACATTTATAAGTAAAATATTCTCAGCGATTAACGTATTTCCTTTTTTATATTAAAAATATCCATAAACAAATATTGTGAGAAAATATTACAAAATTCATTTTGTAGCGTCCAAACTAATTAGAAACAAACAATGCTTTCTTTGGGAAGAGTTCATCAAATGAATCGTTCCATTGTTAAATATTTCGATTTATATTCTCAGCAACTGCATGCAGTTTTGAGATTTTTGCATCATAAAACGTGTGTAACATTTTTTCTATTGTTTTCTGAATGAATGCAAGCAGTAAGTGACAAATCACAATATTGATTTTTAAGATTTTAATACATTTCTGTTACTTGCAGTTAGCCTTTCCTTTAGTTTCTTTTTTACCAAATATTTAGAACTAAAATACTTTTCCCAGGGAAAAAAGCAATGATTGTCAAAAGACATATTAAAATAATACAAATATTTATTCAGTTTGTCAAAGACGATTCTATACTCGCTAAAGCCTGAAAAGATATCGTATTTTTCTTTCTAATTGTATTATTATAGCATTATGTAAAATTTGATTTGAAGCTGAAAAAGTTTTTTCTTGAAATGCATTTAAAAGCAACTAACAGCTCAAAGATAATATTAGAAGTCAGATCGCGAAATGCGCTTCACAAGTTTTCCCGCCATTTAGCATTTGTTCTCATCAGCGTTATTCTAATTGATGTCCAGAAAAATTATAGAATCAGTCATTTCTATTTCTTTTCAACAATAATTCCTGAACGAGTTTTGTATTGTTGAGAGTGTGAGAGTTTACCTGCCAATTCATACAACTATAATTTCACATTTTCTAGAATTTTCAAACGTGAATTGAACTATAAAATCTAAAAAAGTAGTCTTTTGCACAAAAGTTTAAAAAAATAGCATTTTCAAAATATTCTGCAGTTGTAATTAACTGTAATTAATTGTCAAATTGATACTAAAAGTCTAAGTTCTTTTAATATTTAAATGAAATTGCTCAAGGAATCTAAAATAAACTTATTTGAAAATCATTCGGTTAAAATATTTTTCATAAAATATTTCAAAGGTTTTTTTAAAAAAAATAAATATTGATTCCAATTAATATATTCTTAATAATTCAACACAAATATCGGTCTTTATAAATATTTTTGTGACATGGTATATTTATACTGGCGAAAACTTTGAAATCTTCGATAATAATATCAAAACGAGCAGAGGTGTCGAGAGCATAATATGGTAAAAAATTTACGGAAAATAGATTGCTTAAAATAGCGGTTATCATATTTAAGAAAGTAAATATTTTTAATTCTTTGACATGCATTTACTCAGATAAATAGTTTCCTTTCTCAATGGAGATTTCAATCTTACAAATTCAGCATGAATATTCTCCCCTCGAATTTATCGTATACTTAGACAATATTGCATCCTCTTTTCTGTTCTTACTAAGCCAACGATCCCTTTCCGAATCACGGAGTTCGAAGTGGGAAAGGAAAAAGCAAGCCCTCCACGGTCTCATTAAGATTAATAGCTACCCATTTCACCACCTCCTTAACAGACATTCGCGTCTTATTACTTAATGCGCAGTGAATTATGTTTCATTATGTAACGAAAAAAATCCGTTATGCATGTTGAACACAGTTTTTCAGATAGGTTAAATCCATATTTTAATGCAAATATATAATTAAAATCGCAAAATGCCATATCAAATACCTTTTATTCAAATTATTTTATTTTTGGTTTGCTTCTTTAAATGTATGTTTACAAATAAACAAACAAATGATCACTACTGCAAGAAACATGATTCAAAATGTATTCACCATTTACATTTTGGATTACAAAATATTATGCACTAAATTTCATTGTCTATTTCTTTGAGTTATAGAATCAGCGTGTTCACATAAGGAAGAACAGGCATCACTTCCTTTCACAGATTTAGTTCAAAATCTGAGAAAAACCGACACATTTGGCGTAAGGTTGGTTAAACACATTTTAATATTGAAGCTGAATTCGCTGTTTGTGTCGCCTTGTTCACAATCAGATAGATAAAAAAGAGTGTTTAAATGGTTTTTTTTTCGAAAGATGAAGATCCGTTAAACTATCGAAGATGATCGTTTTATTTCGATTTTTAATTTTTATAATGTTTATTTTTGTAAAAATGACATAAAATTCTGACATATATCAATTGCTCACAGAGGAAATAAAATCTATGTTGAAAAATTTGCTCCATTAAGAACTTTTTATTTAAAAGTTTTCCTCTCAGAAAATACTTAATATTAATATTTTTGAGACCCCGGAATATCTGTAGTCTATGTATATTTTCTGGATGCAAAATTCCAATATTGTACTGGAATCACAGCTCAATTGATAAGACCCACACAGAGAATTCTTAATCAAAGATTTTCTTTTGACCTTTTTGTAGTTGCAATAATCCCACCTTCTTTTAAGGATGTTGTACCAATTCATTTCTTTCAGCTAAACAATTTTCTTGTTGATTGACATAATCAAATCTCATCCTTAATAGAATATTCTTTAATATTTTTCATTTCTACATTGCACATTCGTTAGGATACTTAACTTTTCAAATAAATTTTAATTAGATGAATTTATGTCCAATAATTTTTTTGAATGACTTTTCTAAATGGTGAAAATTCATAGGAACTCCCTCAACCGAATCTGGCCCACGATCGAACATGAAAGATATTTGCACTTTTTCTCTGCAACGATTATTTCTCGTGTTCCACGAGCTTTTTTCTTGTTGAGGTTAAAAATGACAACATTAAAATTAAAGCCCGATTTATATTTGTTTGTAAAATTTAATCAAAACCTCTTTGTTGTGCGTTTTATTTTCGTCTTTTTTCACAAAATTTCATTCAATTCCCAGACAAAGTTTTAAGGATTTAACTGTCATTTTTACTCTTGATTTTAATTCCTTTCCGATTCTTCAGTTCCTTTCACATCAGCTGCTATAACTAATGCTTTATTGGCACATAAATATATAATTATCTACTATTATTTCTATATATCAGAAGGAATTAGCTTCATATGAGACATAAAACCAGTTGCTACAGAAAGTCACAAAAAATATTCCAATATCAGGATGCCTATGATAATCTGAACAGATTGCTTTGAAGTTTAACATTTAACAGGACCTGCAATTAATTTGCAATTTCGTAGCATTTTTGAAAGACTGATCAAGTTTGATATTTAATTCTTCGTTGAACCATTGGAAAACCTTTTTTATACGCCCATTTTCATGATAGGGCTGAAAAAATTTGTTACTGTTTTTTTTTTAATTCCAAGTTTCGCAAAATTAAATATATTAATTTAGAACAAGTGGCAGCTTAATAATTAAAGTTTTATTGCTTGAATTTAATGTTCTTTTAATTAATTTCTGGCTTTCAAATATTTTCATAAATGCATCAACTCCCTTTCTTTAAAATATTAACAAACGTTTCAGCTTTTTTCAGTTTTTTTCGATTGATTTTATTATAAACTCTTGCGGTGTGACTTTTCGCATATTTTTCAATAAAGGTTTCTCTGCTGCATGTTCATCGCCTTATTCTTCTTTAGAAATCGATTCTATCTACAGCATCCTCTGATTTCATTCGGTTTCATTCAGAAATCTTCTCTTCAAAATCAAAAAGGAAATTCAGAAACCCTGATTGACTCTTTGGATGCAACATTTAGCAGCAAATCACAAAATTTCTTTCCTTAATCATCACAGTTATATCCAATTAAATTGACTTCCATGGCTTTTCGAAGAAATTTTTTTCTTTAAAGATATAAGATTGATACTGGATTTAATCAATAGTGAGTGCTTTATTTTAAGTTAATTAATTGCGTAAGTTCACATGTTCGAAATCTAACTAAAGATATTTCAGTTTTGTATTCAGTTCAGGGGGGAAATTTAATTGACCTTTGAATTAAATTAATTTGTTTGACATTTCGATGCGTTCGCCACCTCTATTTATTTCTGATGTATATAATAGAGTTTAAACATCATTTTTTTTATTAAAACTTTCTTAATCTGTTCAGTATCGGATTCTCCATTCCCTTTTTCTACTCGAGGGCTTTTAATGTTAAGTGTTAAATCTTCTATTAGCAAAGAAGCGTTCTAATTTAGGAGACATTTCTGACACTGCCGAGGAAGCAAAATTCAAAACTTTGATGCCATGATCATTCAATATAACAGATTACTGAAACTTTCTGAAAATTATGTCAACTAGACCAGTTGACTCATGTGTTATCAAAGAATGTTCAAAATTTAAAATTTTCAACATCCCTAACGATATGCATCGCAAGTATGACAAGATCCACATATTATATTAGTAAACTTAGCTGTTATGTCCAAAAGGGTTTTCGAAACATTCTGGAATATTGCTTTTATTTTCACGACCCATCTTTCATGATATAACTGTTAAATAGAATTATCAGGAACAATTGTACGTACTTCTCAAAGATCTTTTCAGGATAAAAGCGAATTAAAACTATTCGGTGTAATCTCTTAAAATGGTCTTAAAGGTTTCTCTTCTATTTCAAGCTTGTAAAAGTCAAACAGATCTTTGAGGCTCTGCAGTCAATGATGGAATCAGTTACAACTATGTAACTGAGGCTGATATGCAGAGGATGTGAGAGATGACCCACAGGTGACCGGAGATAAAAGTTTTATTTGTTTCTATTGTTCAGTTCGCAGGTCTGAAAAATCTGATTTCAGTTGTGCGAGTGGTCACTGAACTATATGATTACTCATACACAGAAGACACTTTTGAAGATTTTGATGTACTTGTAAAATTGTAGGCTTTGAGAAAAAAAAATCAAATAATTTTAAGAACCATTTGTAAACCAAGTTTGATGGTTTTCTATGTGCAAGTTACTTTTGAATAAATCTTCAAATGTTTAAATTCAGTTTCTTCCAAATTCAGTTTCTGACATCTTTATTATTGCTCCCATTGATTCCTTTTGAAGCTCTATCGATATTCAATAATATCCAAACTGAAAATAAATATTCTGATTTATATTGGATATTTTTTCCTATATTTAAAGATGAGCCAATCCCGTTTTCCAGCCAAGAAGTAGATTTGAATTAAAAAATGATTTTTAATTTAGGATTTAGTTTTAAGAATTAACGATACTAGCCTTAATTGCACATAATGCTTTGAGCTTTTCTTCAGATCAAAAATGGCAAATAGCCTATAAAATTTCATTATTTTTATTTTCATCTATCGTAAAAACAAACTTTGTAACTATACGAAATATTTATATTACTGTTATCTTTGATATGTTGATTAATAACAAAATTAGAAACATATTACCTAAAACCCATCTTCTAAAAACATATAACGATAACCAATTATTGCAACAATTATTATGCTTATAAGAGGACACAGTTTGTTGTCACATAGACAGACAGATAAATTCTTTTGATCATTTATTAAATATTTGTTTGAATTAGAATTTTAACTACTTTATTTTAAATGCTAGGTATCACTTATAAATATCATTCTGAATCCAATTCGCTAATCATTACATATACAAGATATATACAACTAAAATGCATTTAAAATAATACGAAACTATGATAATAAAAGGATAAAAGGAAAACAATGAATCCCACAACAATACTTATTGTACTGATCCATTTTATTTAAAGGCATGAAATCTACACAAAACTAAAATGAAAACAATGGATCACACATTATTTATAATATTTATTCGTTTTATTTAGAAACAAAAAGTCTACATTATATACAGAATTGAAAACAAAATACTCTTTTTAGGTCGTAAGCTTTCATAAAATAATTTTCGCGACTGACATGATTATTGTACTACCAGGCAAGTGATGGATAAACTTTGTAACTATACGAAAAATTTATATTACTTTTATCTTTGATATGTTGATTAATTATAAAATGAGAAACATATTACCTAAAACTCATCTTCTACAAAAATCTAAACGATAGACAATTATAGAATAACTATTATGCTTATGAGAGGAAACAGTTTGTTGTCACATAGACAGATCGATAAATTCTTTTGATCAATTATTAAATATTTATTGGAATTAGAATTTTAACTTCTTTATTTTAAATGCTAGGTATCATTATGAATCCAATTCGCTAATCATTACGTGTAAAAGATATATACAACTAAAATACATTTAAAATAATACGAAACCATATGATAATAAAAGGATAAAAGAAAAACAATAAATAACACAACATAACTTATTGCATTGATCCATTTTATTTAAAGGCATGAAATCTACACCAAACTAAAATGAAAACAATGGATCACACATTATTTATAATATTTATTCGTTTTATTTAGAAACAAAAAGTCTACATTATATACAGAATCGAAAATAAAATAACACACTTTTATAAAATAGTTTTCCAGACTAACATGATTATTGAACTACCAGGCAATTGGTGGAAAACCAGTCATTCACACAATGCTCATCAAAATACCAGTACGGTATAGGCCTGATTTTCTCAATGCAACGCGTCCAGAAATTCTTTCTCTTCTGTCTCCACTTCTTCGTCATTAACCTCTTGCTCTATGCATATATCTCTCAAAGTAGGGAGATTCTTTAATCTTATGATTGGATAAGGGAAGCAGACTTCACTGACTAAAACTTCGTGGCGTGCTTTAAATACAGTTAAGGCGCATGAGGTGGCAATTGCTTGAATAAAACAAAATGTCACTTTTTATCAGTTTCACACAATTTCTAAACCAATCTTCAGTATTGCACGCATTAAAGTGTGCATTTAATGATCGTGAATACTTTAAACATTGTTATTTTTCATTTTTACATATGACAAGGAATTTGTTTCCTCTCTTGTCAGAATTGCACAGCAAAAACAGTTAAATGGACTTTGCGTAGGTTCGCTTTCTTGATTTTTTTTTCCGTTTTGAAAATATATGTGTGTTCAGATGAATGTTGGCTGCTTCTTAATCTGGCGCACACTATCCAAAACTCCTCTCTTTTCTTCCACCTATGAAACCAGCGCACTTAATCTACCAAGTACTGTTTTCCCATTTTTTCCCATCTCTTATGTCTTCTGATGAATGTTCGGCCCACTTACTTGTGCTGTCTTTTATCTATTTCTCTGAAACACTCATTTCTCGCAACTTCCGCATCCTTATCTTTTCTGTATAGCTTTCTTTTCCGTATCAAATTGTTACTACTCGAAACTCGAGATTCATTTTTTATTTTTGCAACTCAGAAATGAATCGTCAACATTCAGAAATATTCAACATAAACGCAGTCTCCCATTGATTTAAACTGAGAAATAGATCTTATTCTCACAAAATATTAAAACGTTCTTTCAAGATGAATGTTATACATTTACTCATCGAAAAACATCACAATTTTCTCTGGAAACAACAGATATCTCAGTAAATGTGACGCAGAATACTGAAGATTGTAGAAACAAAATGTGTCCACAAATGAGACAACGACCAAGAAAAGTTATTTTGACTATTTTTAAGTGGCAACTACTCGAACAATATCAAAATACAATCTCTTTTAACTGGTTTCTCTGATAACTTCCGTGCTTATTGTAATCAAAGACATGCCAGTAACGCAATTACTAACAGCAAGATAATGCTGAACGACAGCCATGTTTCTGCCAATGGTAGCAAACACATGCATATCTCAGGTGATCGCGTATGAAGTGGATTAGAATAAAGCAAATTTTCATAATATCCATGAGACTCAACTTTTGAGATGTTAATATAATCTGAACAACACCTCCCTTCAATCAAACATCTATATTACTAGCGCATTTATTGAAATATTTTGAAATAACATATGCTACAACAAACAAAAAAAAATCTTCTATTATATTAGCTCGCTATGGTTAATGTTATGGGTCCCATCATATACATATGCACCCACACTTCTATTAATCGAAGTATATCTAGAAACGCGTACTAAATGAAGTATTGTAATTTCTTGATCCATTGTAATTTCTTGATCCTGAATGATCAAATAAGAGAGCAGCGTAAAAAAAAAAACCTTTATTTACAGCTTTATATATGTACACCAAAACACCTTGTTCTGATCTAGTATATCTTATATAATATTATTTACATAATTCACACTACAGTTGAAAGTTATTCATGAAATAGTTCCTCTAGTAATTCGGAGAATACACTCCTACACAGAAGAAATAAACGGTAACATGCTGTTAACTTATGCGGCTACTCCAGATGCAGCTCCAGAAATCCACCGATCTTTATGGGTGGATCTTAGGACAGAAACCCGATTCACACGAAGCAAAATTTGGCACACCTTCGAACCCCTACAGGTTTCATTAAATAGCTTTTATTGCTCCTCTCTCATCTCAAAACAAAAATCCGGCATTTTATCTCCGTCGAATCATTTGAATTCCTTATCGCCCGATAGCTGCTCAGTAATGCTTCCTCAATGGCTTCATGAAATCGTGCGAATGTCTGGTCATAATCCATCTTTGCAGCAGACTTTTCCCAAACACACGTTAATTAATTCAGTCCCCCGCTAACACATCGGCTGAGGTCCAGTTGACTTCGAAATTTAATGACAACGGTCGCTCGTACTTGTTCGTTCCTCGAAGATGCAAGGAGTAATTTCATAAAGGAAAAGAAGTTTAACATCTGGATGTTTTGAAGTTCTTCTCGCTTGAAGATACGATGAATTTCTTCGAAAAGACGAAACGCACATATGTGGTCCTTTATCTTGATACCATAAATGTTCAGACTCGTCTCCAATGGTGAAGAGGGTCCCCATTTGCCGGTCCGGATGCACTTAAAGATGTGTGGGGAAAACAGATGTCGTTCCATCTGGCTGGATTGCCAATTATCATATGAGGTAAACGGGGAAACGTTACAATATTTATTCATTATTATAACTAAGATGGATAACATATAATAATCTGATTAATCTATTAAGATCAGTGAATATGTAAAATGTTTACGTTTAGATTTTATACTTTCTTTCCTTGAAGATTCTTGATGCCCAGATTTTAAGAATTTGTTATTCGCTGAATCGAATTATGCAATCATTTCCTGTAAGTCACAGAAGTAAACTAACAGACATACAATTTTCAGTATACTTTGAGTTCTTCGTGGAAATAACATGAAAGAAGATTTGACTAATAGAATAGTTTCATTTTTCTCATTTTTAAAAAAATTTTCGAGATTGAATTGAAATGATGTTACTATCCAACTGGGATCTTTCAACTCTGGACACTCCAACCAACCTATTTTAGAAATTATTGGACTGAACCGCCACACTACGTGCGATCAATAAAATTTCAAGAACATTGGAGTTTCCTTCGAGGCTCTTTTAAAGCAGAATTCTTACTTTTTTCTTATCTGTCATTAACAACTGTATCCCAATGATATTTTCATTGCATTTAAAAAGAGCAGCAGATGAACCCGAAATATCCAAACTTGGTTATCTACGATGATGGTTTTTTTACTGGTTTCTTTTCTCTAACTGTGCGTGTAGTAATTATAGGCGGTGTTTTATAATACCTTTTGAATCAGCTACTTTTTTTTATTTTTATTTTTGCTATGAGAAAATGATCATTAAATTTCTGTATAAGATCGAACAGAAATAATGGCCATTATTTCTTTAGTTCTTTTTTTAATCTAAAAAAATATTGCACTTTCAGATCATAGAATTATTGAAGTAAAGAGAACGATGCATTTTTCTTAGTTTTCTAGAAACTGCTCTTTAGTCTCTCTAAAAGTAATTTTTAACTACTGAGAAGAGAAAGGGCTGCAAGTGATGCTATAAACAAATCTACAACGAATAAAAAGGTTACTTCCTCCATTCCCAAATCACGTTTTAAAGAAACTCTAAACTACTATCTTTATCTTCAGTCTTTCATTTTGAAGAAAGGCATTTTTAGTAGAGGAAAATAACTCTACTTTATCACAAAATTTCATTAGAAAGGATAGAATTTTTTCCAGATTATCATTTAAACCTTGGGTTTTCTTGGTTCTACAAGAAGCATTGCACTAGATATAAACTTGTTTGTATAGTTCTACCTAGAAACTATTGTTTGAAGTAAATAAAAACTTGAATTTTCTAATTGTTATTAATATTTAGTATGATAATTATACCAAGCCCATCTTCGAAAACAGCTTGAAATTGTGTAATCCCTATATAATTAAGCATCCGTTTCTGTTAAAAGTAATTTGCCTAAGTATGTCTTGTTTTTAGCTCGAATAATTCTCTTCATAAAGTTAATTATTACATTTTTTTCAATACATTTATTATGAAATAGATTTCTAATATCCGAACTTTCTGTCTTTAAAGATTAGCAATAGAATTATCTTCTAAAAACAACAATATTAATAGAGGAGCAAAATCATTTCCTCGGTTTTCATAAGAGTCTAATATACCACTAATCAACATTTCAATGCATGTCTTCTGTTTTCTTAAAATGTGCACAGTAAAAATTTCGATTTAAACATGTCAACATTTTAATGTCTGGCACATTTTAGTCATTTCAAAGTGAATTAAATTATCTTTCATATTTTTTTTATTGATATGAAGTATATTTTGGACGATAATTTGTTAATGACGTATTTGGATATTACAGGAAAAATTAGTACTCGAATTCTAAAGAAATGTTCAATATAATCGATTATCTTGTTTTCGTTATCTGTATCTATTAAATACTGAATATTACTACATTTAATTTCGCAGGATATTATTTCTAATTTACCTTTGTAAACAAAAAAGAGAACTCTAAACCACCGTCAAAAAGAACTGGTCTTTTCATTTTGCTTTGTTACCGATAAAAAACTGCAAAACTTGAAGGCGAAATTTTCCGAATCCCAACAATTGATTGTACTTACACACAGCATTTTCATATTATAATTTTCAGCGATCGTTTTGTTTGTTTTATCATCTCAGATTATTTCAGATGTCCCAATTTTCTTAATGTAAATCAAGCCCATAGTTCTTAAATCCTGATAACCTAATTTATTTCTTGATTTGAAGCAAATAAAGCATAAATAATGCTTTTTTATTGATATCAAAACTTTGAGGAGAATTTCATATTTTTTGGCATGAAATTTTTCACAAATTCAGTAAGCAACATTCTTCACTTTCTCTCCTTCTCTTGAATATAAACATGTAGAGAAGAAAAATACTGCTAAACGGAAATTTTTTAAATTTAAATTTAATTAATTTTTTTCTCGTTTTGGTGTCAACTATGTTTTTGCAAAATTAAATCTTTCTTTACTATATATACTAGCTAAAAATGCTTTTGATTTTAAGCATAAACAGCGTATGATGAGCCGTCGTTTGAAATAACAATAAGATTACTTTGCAATTCACTAAAAATGTCTTTTACTATGCAAGACTCAAAGAGATAAAAAAACAATATCTAATACTTGCCAGACATCAAACGAATTGATTCCAGAATACCTATGTTTCTATATTGTTATGAATACGAGAGGTATATAATTTTCAATTTAATTCCGTAGAATTGATTGTAATGAATTTTAGAAGATCTTCAAAGCAGCACTCAATTAGCAAATCATCTTTGCTAAAACACAATTTTTAATTTGTGCATGGCTTAGAATAATTTTCATTTGTTGGTAAGCAAATGTTGATAATTTCATGTGTCCTCTTTCTTTCAGTAACAGTCTAGATGAAACGATGAATCCCGTCATCCCTTTAGACTTCATCAACCCATACCTTCATCATGTAATGTAGTCATTTCTAATTTTGGTGGCTTCTGTTTTCGCTTAATTTACTGAAAAACAGTGCAACTGTTTTTCACTTATTTCAACTAAGAAAATTTAATTAAATAAGCATTTGCATATCTTTTACATCAGTCATTTTTCTGCTATATTTCTCTACCTGATTATATCATGCCACATACTTTCAGAGAAATATATTTTCCAGCAAAACGAAGCATGCATTCAGGAAAATATGAATAAGTTCTTTTCGTATTGGTCAAAATTTGATTTAATGTTTTAGTCCAGAATATTATCAACACTTCAGTTTACAGTCAAAACATTACACAGTCTTAAAATATAGCAAAAAAATGTTGCACGTCTTAATAAAAAGACACATATTTTATTTAAATTATTAAAAAAAAAACTTCTGAAAGAACATTTATTTTCATGCTAATGCAAAACCAATTTATAACAATTCTATTTTATAAAATGTTGTCATTCACAAAATAATTTTCTTTCAAAGGAGAAATGGCTTTCGGTTTGCCTTCAAGAATGCTCGTAGCACAAGTAATTCGAAAACAAAATCTGTTATAATAGTTAAGATTCTAAATTATATTTACAAAGAATGGTGATAAATATTTGCAACGAAACTAGAAGACAATAAGGAAAAATAATAACCATTGTTTGTAATCAACCATGACTTCTATTTACTATTTCTATTCAGTATATCTTTTTACATATTTAACAAACTAGACTGACATTAATTTTTAGAAATATCTACATCGCTTTACCCTTTCAGTAATGTTTTTAATTACTTCCAAAATTATTGATGTATAGAATATGATTCCTCTTATAATGGCAGAATAGATGACGGTGATAAATCTTTCAATATTTAGCATTATAAATTTTAATACAAAACACAAGATAGGGAATCCAGAGAGCAATAATACTGAAAGAAAATCAAGTATAACCTTCTTTCAATAACAGCAACAACAACAAAAAAACATTGCAAATATCAAATATCGTCTTTTATTAACAAAGTTCTTCAAGTCTCTATACTGAGCGCAACACACTCCCAGATTATCGCTTAAACTTTACTACCAATTCTTTGCAAATTCTCTAATACATTGTAATAAAATCTAATTAAATACTATATAAAAATCATTGCCATTGAATGATTTACATTTATTTTTTAATTTTAAAGTAAATGCTGAACTCATCTCCATCTTTATATAAAATATTAATATTATTTTAATATAGACGATGTAGTTTTCATATCGTTTCAGAGTCTTAATGGAGTTTTAAATGCTGGACATACGTTTTTTTGCATTGGTGTGTAAAACTTAAGAAAGGTGCTTTTTTGCCATAACTATACGAGAAATCATCTGAGAATCACGAAATTCAGAAATAAGAGAGAGCATTTTGTACCCAAACGATGATGAAAGTGTAGGTGCGGAAAAATAAATATAATGGATATAGTAAGTGATTGTCTATTCAAGAGGAAGAACAACAAGCAGACGTCCCGTAATATGAGATATGCCAAATCCTTTATGCAATGCTTGCTTCGCGCCGTCACTCCTTACTCAGCACCAGATTGTCCTGGAGTTCTTGAGGTAAGAATGCCCATTCATCAATCAGCCTCTGCTTCAGTTGTTGGATGTTCCCTGGAGAATTGAATCTTGTAGCAAGGTTTGTCCCCAAAACATCCCATACATGTTCTATGGGATTTAAATAAGGAGAAAATGCTGGATAATACAATCTTGTGATATCTTTACTCTGCAGTAGCCGCTGACATCATCCGTACGTGGAGCCGTGCATTGTCATCCATGAAAACGAAGTATGGTTCTAATAGCACCTGGGAACAGGCACACATGTGGAAGGATCACCTTCTTTCAATAGGGATCTCCGATTACAGAACTTTTGTCTAAAACTTAGAGCACAGTTCACCTGTTCAGCACAATTCCTCATCGACGACAATTTCCATGCCCACCTTAGAGGTCTTTTTCCGTGATGTTATTCGAATAAAACCATTTCCTGACCTCTCTCTAAATCAATTGGCGTTGAGAATCATTTGTGGTACTGCACGATTATCATCTGTAGAAGGACACGACTCCATTGATGAGATTTCCAGTTTTTGCGCTAATAACACCATTCTGAACGGTGCCACGGATGGCCAAGTTTCAAAGGAATTCAGCTTTCAGGGCTGTGGAAGAATAGGCCACCTTTGTAAAGACGACTCGCCATAGTAAACAGCGGCATTTGTCTCGCTGATTCTGTACACACTTGCTGAGCAGTGGGGCTTGCTGATTAATATCGGGGTCTTTTCGCATGCAGGACGATATATCAGCCATCCACTTCAGTTGTTTTTCTAGGTTGGCCACTACCAACTTTTCTAAAAACTGTACCTGCAGTTTCGAAGGCTTCCCAAGCACGCGAAATAACACTTTTGTTGATTCCGAACTCTTCAGTTATATTGGTCTAACTGCGCCCCTCCTCCAGCTTTACGAACATTCTTCCACGTGTAAAGTCGTCCATGTGATTTCGTCTAGCCATATTTCACGAAAGAACTCATTTGCACTCGTAGCAAATGTATTCCTTTCCCTTTAGTCTTGAGCTGCTCTGTCCGACTGTACGTATTTTGCGCAAACTGACGTCGCTAATACACTTTTGTTCCTGACATTTGCATACGCATCACCTTTCTACTGAATTGCGTGTTCATTGTACTAATCACAATAACCCTTTTTCTGCATTTTCATGGCTAACTGCTTAAAATTTACATTGTTGCTTAAGTTTTGCGCGCCAGTGTATACTACTTTATTACCTTCATTTACTTTCACAATCTTCTATTTCATATCATCATCAAATCTTCATCTCACTTTACCTTCTTTTCAGTTCTTTCTTCTGAAGCGTTTCTTCAATTGCTACCGTTGCTCTTGCTACTTTACTGCTTCGAAATATTTTGTATTCTGAATTTATATCACATATTCGCAACTTATGCGCTTCTTGAACTAATCCCCTTTTATTTATTCAGCATCTGGTGATACTGTGAATGTTTGATAAAAAGACTTCTACCTTTGGTAATTATTTTAAATTTTTCTCATAAGATTTCTTTGCTTTTGACCTTCACAAATTTTAGATTTTTTCAGGCTTAATATCGCAAACTGGATTCAAAAAGATTGTTAAAATTTATCAAATTGATCTACTTATTTCAAAGAACAGATTTCGTACAAAACTAAACTTTATGTTTCATGATGATGACACTAAATTTATGAACTGCTTTTTTTTTAAACAATTTTTTAAGAAACATATTCAATATGGGAGAAACAATAACTATATTCAAAACCAAAGTTATTTATACTCACGTCACCTAAATTTTTTGAAATGTTTATGACGGTTTCCCTTGTAGATTCGTTTTTCGCAGGAATAAACGGGGAAATGTGACCACATAGAACCACCAAAGTAACCATATGGAAGTTGCAGTCATTCCTTTGCTATATATTATTTTTTGTCCTATTCAAATTTTAGAGGATCTCAGGAGGGTTTTAGCAGTTTGACAGTTTTGAAGATTTCATAAACAAATCGACCGGATTTACCACTACACCAAATGTTTTACCGTTTCCTTGACCAGATATCCTATAAACAATGGTTAAGTTGACCTCCAGAATTTAGAGTTCCCACAGAACTACCTTCGATGATGGCGAGAGTCTTGATTCCATCATCGCCGTAACACCCAACATATGCTTTTATCCACCTTAAAAGAACATTTGGGTTTTGGATGAATCATGATTGAATCTCTCGGACTAACAAATAAAGGGCTATGGGATCTCGTTCCTTCAATAAACTCGAGAAACTGTCTGTCCTTATTTTAATTTCTCATTCTTTCTAGTAAATGTTTTTTTTCTGTTGCTTTGGCCTGAAACATTTTATGGTATTTTTCTGGTTTTTCTCTCCAATACAGTATTTTAATGCCATTTTTAAATGAGCAATAGAAGCATGTGTTTTCATTTCCGTTTCTGAGCCGTCTATGAAAAATGTCACAGTTTTATCCTCCTCGAAGTGCAATATTCTAGAAAGAAGTCAGGAACGACATGTGTTTTCACGTCTTCTGCGATTCAGTCTTGGTAGACTCAATCGACTCCTCACACGATCTTCACAAAATCGCAACAGCCCATTCCATTGAATGTCAAGCTTCAGAAAGGTCTGCACGGACAGATCATTTCTGGGCTAGGCACTACGTTAAACTTCTTCGGTTAACTTGGTTTATTTCGAATACAAAATTACAAAAACTACTACAGTTTATGGTTTTGTTCCTTGGAAAACAGATCTTTTAAATTAAAACGAATGAAAGTTCCTCAGATATGATTCTTGTTATTCAATGAATTATCACATAATTCATTTGAACTTAATTTTCCTGATCCGTAATAAATGTTTGAAAAATGCCAGCGGGTATAAGAATTCCTATGCAGCAGGCATGTGCATTCTATTTACACTTTAACCAGTCATTTAAAGCGCTTAAACACAAAATGTAACACTAAAAAACTTGCAATTCTTAGAAATGACCTTGGATTCATAAATGCGAGTGGGTTATAAAGCAAAACAATCACCAGTCCAACGATGGTGGCAATTAATCATATTCTTCTTGTTATCGATTCTTATGTTTTTTTTAATTCTTATTCACTAGAATCCATTCACTCTTTCACAGAGTGAAAACTAATTGTTTTGTTGCATTTTGAACCTTCTCAAAATTAATTCATGAATTCGTCAATGGCTTCAGTTTTATTAATAGTATTTATTCCCTGGACTTCACATAAGTTTTCACGTGAATATTGAATAAAGCAGATTTGGTTTGGTTGGTAGGCGCATTAATATTGGTAGGCTTACCAACTGAATGAAAAAAATTGGATGCTTCTTTTATACTCGTTGAAAGAAAAAATTCAACTTTTTTGAAACAGGAAAATTTTATTTTTCAATAAATTGCTAGAAGAATCTGGTATTTTTCGAAGTGGTGAGATTGCCCAAGTATTCATAGTAAAAATATCAGAAAATGCGAATGTTCTGAAAAACCTTCTCTTCACTTATACATCATTATGGATGTCCTTTTCATGTATTTGCATGCACGCTTTCAGTTTGTTGAGAGAATGTTTTCGTAACCCTTCGCAAAAGTTTTCGCAACAGGTGTGTTCTTAAATGCCTAATTTACAAAAGAAAAAAAAATCAGAAACTTGCCAGATAGTCACGACATTTGTTTTTTTGGGAATAATTTCTGATCAACCTTTCAAAATAAGTGAAGTTAATTTGAGCGATTTATTAAACCAAATTTAACAGATGAAATATAAGTTCAAATCGTACTTTGCAATATATATATCCATTTATTAAAAGAATGCCGAAATTGCTACTTATCTATGGACTATCTTCGTTGCCACTATCTTCTTATTGCTACTATCTTCGTTGTTGCCTTGCGTTAGAATTCCTGACACAAAACTTTACCAGTTGATAACTAATCCGCAAACAATCGCATTTCAAGGGATATTTTATTCTCCTTTAAACCGAGTTTAAAACAGAAAGAGAATCAAGAATTCTGCAGATTTTTAAAACAATTTTAAATACGTCATTTCATCTTTCCATATTCTTAAAACCAAGCCAATTATTTAAAATAAATTAATGAAACTGACGAAATTCTTTTATATTCTAGAAAATGATTTTCTAGAAATTTCCAAATTTCTAGAAAATGATAACCATTCCATTTAAATCGAAATAGGTGTAAAGCCATGCAATATAACTCATCTGTCTAGGGAGGCTTCTGATATCTTTGTTTTAATCTCTGGTCAGAACATTACTATATTGTTTCTTCTGGTTCCATTTAATAAGATGTCTTCAGTCCAAACAACAATTCTCTGCATGGGATCAGTCAGTTCAAGATTCAACGTTAGTTACTCAGGACAAGGCAAGAGAACTTTTGCCCAGCATCATTGAAAGCAGGGATCTTAAATAAAAGATAGACAAGTTCACATCATTTTTATCTTTTGAGCTGGTTCTTCGCTACTGAAGTTAAGTCAAGGAGTTGCCAAGATAAGATGCTCTCAAAACAAGTTGCACTTTTTTCTGCAGCAGAAGGAGAATGCTTAATTCTGTGAAGAAAATTTGCCAAGATTCTTTACAACCTGGATACTTCCTTCCAGATAATCGAAAACAAAATATTTTATATCTCTTTGTTACTTTTTACAGCTTCTATAGAATTTTCTACAACTCTCTACTCCTTATAATTCATCCTCCTTGATTTTTGTTTTCTAAATCATCCTGGATTTTCAAACAAATTTTCATAACAATCATCGGTATATTTCAAAAATTCATTTTGAGAGACCTTTCCAATCTTAAAACACTTGGATCGAATACTTCATACTCTATTTTCATAAATTTCATGGTGCCTTCTTCATACTATATGAGTATTTCGACTATTCAAGTAAGAGAGAAAACAGTAAAAATGTATTCCTTGAGCATTTCCACAGATTACTTCTTTTAGCTAATGTGGCGAGTTATATGCATGTGTGAGAACAACTTTAGAGCATATCATTTATTCGGTAATACATTCAGTTCTACTATGACCCTCGCTTTCTTGTATTATATTTACTAACCTAAAAAAAGCATTATCAAGCATACTGAATTTACAATTAGTGCATACTGAAAACATGTTGTTTCTTGCAGATAGGAGACATTACGAGCTGTTATACCACATAATTTTTCCATGAGCTGTCCATAATGCAGGGCAATGGTGCGAATTACATGACGGACAAATGCAACTCACTGCTTTCCAATCTCGAGAAACCCAACAAATAACGCACAAAAAAAGATCCGTTTTTAATTTTTAAAAAACCACTATTCAACGCATTAAAATGTTTAAGATATTATGTAATAAATTCGATTGAAACATGGAACAAAGATATTTTTGAAGGAGTCCAAAGATTTCTTTAAAAAAAAAACTTATAACAACAGATTGCGCAAAATCCGGATATTCATGTTTGGCATTAGGGAACCACACCCACTTAGACAGGGCTACGAAAAATATTTTATTTCTAAAGCAATGATATTAAATTAAATTTTTAAATTTAAAAATATGGAACAAAATATAACACTACATCAACTTGTTATGATAATTTTCGAAGGAAAGTAACTGTTAAAATAACTAAAATTTTCAGAATTAAACAATGTTTAAAAAAAGTACTATAACACTAATCGTATTAAATGATACCAATATATATTTCTTATATTTTTCCCAAATTTTGCTGAAAATTTTCGATTCTTTTTTTTCAGTAAAAATTAGATTAGTCATACAAGTAATAAAAAATAAATAGTACCGCGCAATGTCTAGAATATGCACTTTTATGTGAAGAGAAGTGTGAAGAAAACTAGTATTCAAAAATCCGTTCGATAATGAATATTTCACATATTCGGTGAGTTGGTTGTTTTAGGTTATATAAATAGAAGTATCATTTAATAATTTGGTCTTTTTGATGTCCATTTCGCTTTACTCCGATGTCCCATTTAATTTCATAATTATCTTGATTATATTTTTTTGCCTTTCGCCCATGCAATATAATAAAGATTGCTATAATTATACTATTTTATGCTCCGTAAGTAATAATACACCGCACTTAATTAAAAAAATTCACTTTTAGAATTAACGTTTCAACTAATGTTCTGAGATTTTGAAAATCACATATTTTGAGACTTTCTTACATTTTTTGGAAAATATTTGTTGCAACTTCTGAGAAAAAACAAAATAATTATACAAAGATGTTTCTCTTATTAATTTTTTTATGAATTTGATTCGTGGTCAGTTCTTCCCTAAGAATACTATAAAAGGACCAAGTTCTTATGGGAAATAAATGTCTGAGCTTAAAAACTTTTAAAAGGATATATTATATATATCATGATAAACAAATAAAATCTTGAAATTAACTTGTAGAAACTACAAAAATCATACAAAATTTATAAAATAAAAAGAAAAACGAAACCCACTAAAATTACTACATAAAATAAAGATCACCAAACGGTTTCTATTCTCAATTTCAATACAGAATATCTAGCTTTTTACTATACAAATTTACAAATTTCAAATTCATCTCGCAGGTTTTTCTTTCCGATTTAATTTCTATTAAATCGAATTTATCAAACCCATCTTTAAAAATGTGTCACATTTATCATATTTATGAAAGTATATGAGGTATTCTAGACCAGTAATCTATACTTATAATAAAGCTCAATGTGTGTGTGTGTGTGTGTTGGCGCTCTACAGGCCAGGTCATTTGACATAAAGCTACCAAATTTGGTACACCTGGAGGAATGTGCACCTGGAGTCCCTTTTTTTGAAATTTTAATTAGAATTTTAATTATTAGTTAAAAACTAACTTTCCCGCCAAAAAAATCTTCCATTTTCCCCACCGCCAACTTTCAGTTATTTTTTTCTCCCAACAGAATTGAGGCTAGGGTTAACATTCTTCGGCGGATTATTTCAAACGATTCTGTTTATTTTCTTAATGTTTTATGCATTTAAAATTAAACATTGTTAATTAATCCATGTTTCACATTCATTCTGAAGTACTTTTGAATTAAAATAACACAGAATAAAGGAAATTAAAAATGTATAATCTGCATAGCGTTACCCCAACTGGCGTAGAAAAATTCACGCACTTGCGTTAACGTAACTGGCGAAGAAAATTCACGCATGCGCATTGTTTTCTGACTGTTGACATGGCAACCAACGGATGATTTAAATTATTTTTAGGTTAGTTGCATGCTTTTTTAAGTAAATTCTATTTATGATAGTTATATATTTTTTGTATATGCTTATAGTTTTAAGTACATCGTTTTTTAAGTAGTTTTTTTTTAACCTATTTTCAATGATTTAAATTATTTTTAGGTTAATGGGATGCTTTTGTAATTAAATTGTATTTATGTTAGTTATATACTTTTTTGTATATGCTTATAGTTTTAAGTACATCGTTTTTTAAGTATTTTTTTAAACCTGTTTTCGACCGATTATTTTAAACGATTCATTTTATTTTTTTCGTGTTATGCATTTAAAATTAAACATTGTTAATGAATCGATCTGTTCATGATGAATCTGAGAAATTTTTGTTGAGAAATTCTTGAGATATTACATAAATTAAGAAAGATATTCTTTAGTGCCCATAAAGTCTAAACGCTCAGTGACTCTATTATCAGTAATCATAGTATTAAAAAAATGCTTTGTTTCAGTAAAAAATATTATTATATTAATTGCAGATTAATCATTTACACTTTAATTTAAAGCATAATTTCTACGAGGGGTAACAGAAAATTAGATAGATACATATCAGGCTATGACTGAAGGCCCTTATAATATTATGAGTGAATTATATGACTATCAAAATTTGAAGTTTTAAAATATTTTGCCGAAGAATCTATTAAAGTTGGAATTGTGTAAAATATTTAATGGTACGACCGGAGTTTAACCTCCTGCTTGGAGCAATTTTTAAAAATCGCCAACAAAGACCTTGCGAAATGTTCAAAAGCAAAGGAGCAGATGTTCAATTATAGTGCATAATAAAGATTGCCAGCTTTGGAGCGTTATCGCAACTTGGCGAAGAAGGGGGTTAAACTCCGGTTCAACCTATTTAATTATTAAAATTTTAACGAACATTAAGAATGGCGAACTGGCTGGTCGCCAAAGGCGGCTAGTAAGGCATAATTTCGGATTTTTTTTAATTATTTATTCGGAAACAATTCTAATTTGATTTTCTTTTAAAGTCATTTAAATATCTTATGAGATAAAACAACCAACGTTTATTTGCAGATAGCTTTTCAATAAAAAAAATAATTATTTTGCTCAGCGAACGATAAATTTTATTTTATGGGCAATTTGAAGATAATTTCTATTAATGGAATGGAATGTTACTGATAAGTGAATAAATGGAATGGTGCCGATATACGTCAAAATTATATTCAACATTTTTATGCAAAAATTTAAATAGGCTGAATAATCTTAAATTAAAGTATAAGTAGAAATTTTTTCAAGAAACAGAAAATTTTCTATATTCAATTCTCGTATACATTGTAGCATCAAAAATATAAATTATGTATACAATTTAATTTTTAATTGAAACATTACAATACATTCTTTAAGTTTTAAAGATTCTATTTTAATGTCAATTTTAAAGATATATGTTTTTCAGTGAATTATGTAAATGAAAAAGATGCACCAGATAAAATTTATAACAGAAATTTAAATAAAAAAATTACAAGAAGCCGTTTTTACAGGGTATTGTGTGTGTGTATCCTGTATAATTTTGAGCCAAAATCTCCTTTCAACACTTATTTCAAATACTCCAAAGGTTTGTAATCGATTCCGCTTATTATTAAATTTTTGACCAATCGCATGCTGTACTGCATACCACTTGTCAATACTGTTGGTCATGCAATTTAGATAATGTGCAGTTATACATTTGTGTAATTTTTACCCCATTTTGAACAATTTATCTGCTGTTTTACATTTACATAATAATGACATGCAGTACTTTGTTTTAATCACTTCCTTCATTTGCAACGAGATTTTCCATTCTTCAAATAAATTGTTCCTTAATGCTTGACAAACTTAAAAACAGTTAATTACTTTCATATATACCTTGTAAATGCAATATTGATATTTTAAAGCAGTAAGAAACACTGCACATGTACAGTATTGAGAACTACACTCCTTTTTTACCATTGTCACACCTTTCTGCTGAGGTGGTTTTCAACTCCTGAGGCTCCATCGGAGGATCCAATGGACGCGACACATCTAAGGAACGGACGCACAGATTCCGCAGTGGCGGGCGGGAAACAACTTCAGCTCACGCATGTTGTCCGACCAGATGGAATCAGATGGAAATTCGTTACTGCACTAAAGTGCAATGTATTCCGAATAATATATATTGTTGTAATAAGACACCTTTCTGTTGCTTAATTACAGAAAAAACGTGACTTGCTTCAGTGTTTGGCATACTCTTCGATATTTGACATATAAAAAAAAACCGTAATCATTCAGTGGTGTTATGTAACGGAGAAGGAGGGGTATACATTTTTATACTTAAAAATTGGGACACATTTTATAAAAACAATAAACTACTACATACAAAAGAATATAATTTTATTAAATTTTCTTCCTTGCACGTATTTTACTGAATATAATAGTCATAAATTATCCCTAATTAGATTTAATGCCGTGAAATATATAAACCTTTGAAACACCTTGTGATAAGAGGGTTAAAGAAAGCAAATTCAATATCTAGACAATAATCAACCTTCATTAATCATGATCCTATTGCGAGTAAAAGTGCTGCTTCTATCTAGGTAATGCTGAAAATAATCAAATTTTATCATATGAAACGACGCAAAAGTGTGCAAAATAGCTTTATATTAGTCATGTAAATTAATATGAAAAGCCTTATTTAAAATATGAGATTTAATTTTGACATCTTAATATTTAAATGTTATTTTACTTTAATTCGAATCTCTTTATTGTAGTCGGCAATTTTTTATATTATCCAGAGCTAATTAAGAGTTTGAATGCAGTCGATTAAGGTTACGCTTTTACTTAATTTCAATTTTTTTTTTACAAAAAAAATTAATTATATGTGCCGTGCAATATTTTTTAAAACATAGGCGGATACAAAAAATATTATTGCAAATTTAATACAGTTTGTTTCTGGATGCATATAAGCTGAGGATTGCTTTGTTTCCTCCGAAGGTAAAATAATACGAACTATTAAGAAATTATATATTTTTTCAATTTTATGATGATAAAGCATTCATTTTTTCGCTGTAATAGTTTTGAAAGTTATCCCATCAAGACACTAAAATTTCGTTTAATTTTTCATTCATTTAAATGATAATTTCATTTTTTTAAAATTCTCCGAGGTGCACATTTCCTCCCTCCATAGATTATTTATGTCAGTTGTAATAGTTCTAGATCGAATAGTTTTGTTCCTGGAGCGTCAATACACCCACAGATAAGCAAACTTTTTTTTAGAAGATGTAGAAATAAATATAATAATAATGTGTAATATGAAGTAGTATTTGACTTATTATTTCATCTTTCTTTAGGCATATTAAAAATGATTTGTAAAAATTGATGTTCTAAACAATAACATTTTTCAAACCGATTCTTTTAAGTTCCCTTTAAATTGACATACCTTTGCAGCTATTAAATTTTAAATTTCTAAGTAGTTAATTTCTCCTTGTTGCTCACATTTTTTTAGAACCAGTGATTATTCGGTTTAGGACAAAATTGATAGCGTTTCTAAAGAAACATTAGCTTTTTTTTTCTCTTTGTATTATTTCCATTTATAATTATAATTATTTTAAAACACTTTCAATGAAATTTGGTGGTCTGAGTTATGAAAGCACTCACGATGTCTTTTTTTTTTCAGGTTTACAAATACAGGTGTCATTTGTATTCTGTCATTAAATTTCAAAAAATTATTTTTTTCATATTTTTTTTAATTAATACTTAATTATAATTGGCCAGAAAGATGCACGATATTTATAAATGTTCTCAATGAACCCAATCTCTATGCGAAATGAATCCTTGGCATATTAACCCCTTAACTGTTTTATTTTCTTTACTATCTAATAAGATGACACCTTCTATTTTGGGAATATTTTCTTATCTTAATTAAAATGGAAATGCATTGAATACTTGACTTATTCATGTATTTGAAGTAATTTTAATATTGAATTATAATCGTTATGAATGGTTTATTTTTTGCTTACAACTATCAAAATTCGATAAATCGATGCACGTATGGTACTCGGGCAAAACAGTTAAGCGGTTAATACAAAACCCTAAAACAGTAAACATCATAATAAATTATGTATTGAATCTTGTGTCACCTCTTTTAAAGATCCATTTTAAAACCAGTTTAAATGAATATATTTTTCAACAAAACTCCGATATACAAAAATTGAAGCATAAAAAAAAATTCTTTAATTTGTACCACCTCATGCGTACGCATATTATTTTTAAATAAAATTACAAAATTTATCTCTTAAATTGGAAAAGCTTTCTTCTAATATATGCTACAATTGTTTGACAAATGAACCGGTAAGCATTATTCTTAACGTGTCTACAATCATAATTAATTCAGCAATACGTTTCATTGCCAAGCATAACAGCATAATGTCTGTAACATTTCAAGTCGCCTTATTATGCATCGAATATCGTATATTCTTATCAGTTCGAAATGTTTATTCAGTATAAGATCAAGTTTAGATGATTTTTATTTTAAATTTAATATTTCACTTTCCTCAGTTTATTTAAAGATTTAAAAGAAATGCCTTCTAATTACGAGTGCAGGATTTTCATTTTACTTTATAAATTGCTCGTCTACATTTGTTGCGGAGTTGCTAATTTACTGAGAATTAAGATCAATTTACTATGTCAAAAATCAAAATCTAAATGCTGCTTTAAGTGCAATAATCATACGACAAATGAGCTATTGCGAAACGTCGATCACCAAACAGAAACTTATTTGGACAAATCTAGCGTTATTGAACGATGCAGGTGCAATGGATACGACAATATTTCGTGTAGAAATCTGGGAGAAGTTTCCATTGGTACACAATTCTTTATTTATTAAATGAGAGTAGTATATTTTATTAATCTATAAAGATCTCTTAAACAATAAAAGTTCTTTTCGAATGATTATTACAAATTTCGAGAGAAGTAAATTTCCACTCTCTTATAATTCATTTTTGGTGAAGAATCGATGGAAATGGAATGCATCAGCAAATGAAGAAATTCGATAATAACATTTAATAATTGCATTCTTCCAATTTTAAATTAGCATATTTGTACTCAGTAAATCATAGCATATTTGTACTCAGTAAATCATAGCATATTTGTACTCAGTTCAGAATCTAGATCCGATAATACAATTAAGAAATCAATGCTAAAAAGGTAAAGTTAATGTTCAAATAAAGGCATTGACTTATCATTTATTTTGCGTTAATAAAATCATACCTTCAACAAATTCCAAACTGATTTGAACACTGTAAAAATCTCTGATATTTCAGGACACTGAAGTTGTATCTTACTGTTCGAAATGCATTAAATTAAGCATACCTTATAGCGTCAAATATTTATAAGAACTCATTGGTCTCATGAAAATAGTTAAAAGATTAATGGAATTTAAAAGAAATTTCAATCAGAATCTAAAAGAAAAGGAACTTATACTCGAATTTTTAAATATATATAGAAGATAGTTATTACAGAGAAATTAAAATATCATACGCTTGAGCTCAAAGTCATTTGGTCTGGATATTCCACAAAGAATTCGAAACCATGTAATTTCCAATAAAAAAAAGTTTTACATCCTAAGCTGCATCGCAAATTTAATAAGTGAGCATTTCTTTGATGAGTATTTTTTGCGATTTTCAATTGAAAGAAAAAGGAGCCTTTTTTGTATTTTAAAACATAAAGGTATTATTAAAGGATTTATGACAGATAATTGAAAGACCACTTTTGATGAATTCAAATTTTATAAACGCTGTCTAGAAGCTCGCTATACATCAATTCTGAATTCGCACTTTTGTAATAGAAAAAAATTGGATCAAATTGTACACATAAAGAAAATTTAGTTATACTTATATTTTAGAAATCTTCCTTTAAGTTATTCAAAGAATGATCCTTTCAGTTTTAATTACCATTTCTCAAATAATTTCAGTTGAGGTAAAAATATACGCTATTTAATAAAATTAAATTTTGGAGTCAAAGAACAAAAATGATAGATATCTATATTTTTCTCAGACCACTTACATTATGTAATGGTTTTTTAAGTTAAAGATATTGTTCTTGATTTGAGAAGCTTTCTTCGAGTGTACTAGATATAAAATTCATAAATTATTTCTTGGATATTGATTGTTTTTTTTTTTCATCAAACGTAGCTAAAAAATTGGTTTTCATTTCACTATAAATACTTATTTTATTAAAATTATCAACTTGTTGGTCTCGCTGAGACATCAGTTTTACAAAGTTCTACCAAATACACAATAATGTTAATGATTCGCAATTTTTTTAACAACAAAGGTTTTAACAAAGAAAAAATTCATAAACATTTGAAATATTAAACTGTGACCTATTCTTTCACATGTATGTTGCAAACCAAATTTCAATTACCAAAGATATGAATTAACCTGAATAATAAAGGAAGATTAAGATAATTTTAAGAATTTAAATATCATTCATTTTCACTAATCATCTTGCGTTTGTTTTGAATTTAATTAGAATTTAAAGATAATTAGCATTGATATGAGAAAAAAATTTTAATAAATAAATTTATTCGAAGTCAGTTACCCTGCGGTTAGATTCTATTAAAAATTTCTTGTTGAATATTTTGTTCTAATAACATTGATATTAAAAGTGACAATAAATCGCAGTCAAATTTCTATATATATTCTAAAAATTCCATTTATTTGAAATTCGTATAGATATTTTGAACATACAAACACAACCGTTGAACTTTTCATTTCTCTTGATGTTCCAATCTAAAAAAAATTTTCATTTCAAGTACTGATTCTCACAGATTTAAATATGACGCAGTCAAATTTTTAGCAACAAACATATTATGACAAGCAACAACAAAATATTTTAATTCAGAATTGCATTTTAATCTATAACGGTAAGAAATGTTTTATTTCTTATCGAGAGTGGAATTTTTGAATTGTTATGAACCTATCATTTCAGAAGGATAAAAAATATTATGGATTTTTTAAAATTAAATATATATATATACTCTAGAATATTTGAAGTTTGTATAATGATAAAAAATTTTACATTTTAAGACTGAATTTTCGCACAAACATTGAAATTATATCTCATATTTAACTTCAGTTCGTTAGGTAAATAATGGATTGTCCTGGAAGATTCATTTCTCGAAGGTCACATTACATCAAAGCTAATGTCAAACAACTACTACCTCATCAAACTGCTTATAACAACATATTCTAAGGCAATCATATCCTTATTAAATGATAAGAGCTTCAGAAAGAATGAACAGAAAACACAATTCAGATCCAATCAATAAATTTTGAAGTATAAAAGAAACTTAAAATATCAAAATACTGAAAGGTTCTCCAAGATCAACTTGAGAACAAAAAAATTTAAATACAGAATAAAAAAACTATAACATACGGAAAGTGATACATAAATCGCAGGTCGAAAAACTGAAAACAAAATAAATTTACAAGGCACTTCCGTTGAAGAATCAAACTGAGTTGAAAGTATTACAGTGAAAAAAATGTTCCTGATTTCAAATTACTGCACTCACTCCCAAAGATCTTCCGGCCTATCCTACATGGTAAAAGTAAAAACTGTAACCCTTCCTTAAAACTATTCCTCCAACGCATCTCCAACATCCACATGCTATAGAATTGTAGGAAAACAAATCGACCCCTCCGTCCTAGGATCTTTTCAGTCATTTCTATATGTCAAGAGATAAAGCCTTATATATACATAAATGCATTCCTCCAAGACTTCTCTAACATATAAATCCTCCAACATCTCATGAAAATTGACTGGCCCATTTATCCAAGGATCTTTTCATGTAATCTTATATGTCAATGGTAAAGCTCTAACATATCCTTAAACTTTTCTCTCCAACCAATCTTCTACATCCTCCAGCAAAACATGAAAACAAACTGACCTATTCATACCAAGATCTTTTCAGCCATTCCTACATGTCAATGGAAAAACCTAACACATACTTAAACTCATTCCTTCATCACATACCCAACATCCTCATACTCAAACATCACATGAAAACCAACTGACCCATTCATCCCTGGGTTTCTCCAGCCAATCCTATATGTCAATAATCAAACCATAAAACATCCTTATACTTATTCCTCCGAATCTTGTCCAACATCATATGAATATAAACTGACTCATTCATCCCAGATATTTGCAGCCAATCCTGTATGTCATTAACTGAAGCCTTACACATCCTTAAATTTATTCCTCATAATCTTGTCCAACATCCACACCTCCAACACCACATGAAAAACAAACTGACCCATTCATCCCCAAATCTTTTCAACCATTTCTACATCGCAATAATCGAAGCCTTACACATCCTTAAACTTATTACTCAAAATCCCGTCCAACATACACATCCTCCAACACCACATGAAAACAAACAGTCCCATTTATCCTAGGTCCTTTTCAGTCATTTCTATACGTCAATAACCGTAGCCTAAAACATTCTTATGCCTATTCCTCTAAATCTTGTCCAACATCATATAAAAACAAACTCACTCATTCATCCCAGATATTTGCAGCCAATCCTGTATGTCATTAACTGAAGCCTTACACATCCTTAAATTTATTCCTCATAATCCTGTCCAACATCCACATCTCCAACACCACATGAAAAACAAACTGACCCATTCATCCCATATCTTTTCAGGCAATCCTACATGGCAATAATCGAAGCCTAAGATATCCTAAAACTTATCTCCAACATCCACATTCCCCAACTTTACACGAAAGGAAACTGACCAATTCATCTTAGATCTTTTCAACATATCCCATATGTCAATAACCGAAGCCTTACATATCCTTAAACTTTTTCCTCAAACTCCTGTCCAACATCCACATCCTCCAACACCTCATGACAATAAACTGACTCATTCATCCCAGATCTTTTCAGGCAATCCTACATGGCTTACACGAGCTTTACACATCCTTAAATTTATTCATCGAACACATTTCCGACAACCACATCCTCAGATATCACATGAAAACAAACTGATTTCCAGAGGGCTCCTCTACCAAGAAGGCAATTATAATCTACTCGAAAGAAACAAATTACTTGCAATCAAAAGCCATTATGTTGCAGTCACTTTCTCGAATTTAATGCTTACTCACAGCACTCCTCTATTTGTAAAAGCTTGGGAAACCAACGTTTTAGCATGAATGTCCATTGAAGGATCTGTCACGGATCAATGAATCGTCACTATTATGCTTCACAATGGTTAAAACAATCGCCTTTCCCAAGAAGTTTTTTTTTTTTTTTTCGATTCCGATTTCTTTTTTGATTTTTTATTTCCTCCAGATTTTAAAAATCTGTATGGGTTTGTAAAATATTTATTTGCAATTACTACTCTCTCAAACGATAAATATTGCATCCGGTAATAAAAGCGTTTTTTTTTTTTTTTTTTTTTTTTTTTTTTTTTTTTTTTTTTTTTGTACTGTGAGTACTTGCTGTCGGTAAGGCAATCTCAAAAATCATTCAGAATTTTGAGTACAGAACAGTATATTCCAAACTGAAGGATTTTACATGCACAACATTGTTTTTGCAATAGTTCAAACAATCGCATATTGTTATCCGTTAAGGATTTTTTATTGCAAATATTCTCGGACAACTCACTCAATCCAGGTTTTAAGAGTTCTGTATGAATACGTTAAATATGTATTGGTTATCAGTACTCAGGCGATCAATACAGAGTCCATTGCGAGTATAATACGATTACTATTTTTTTTACTATGAATATTTTCATATCTTAAGTCGAGTTCAAAAATCATTAAAAAACTCATCGCAGTCAAAAGTCATTCACATACTCGTAATCAAATGATAAAATCTTCATAATACAGATATTTTACAGGTTGGAACAATCGCCCAGTTGCTGCCTAGAACAAGAGTGTTTTTTTTTTTTTTTTTTTTTTGCAATAATTGTCTTTACAATTTTTTTACTCCAGATTTTAAAAGCCTATATGAATCCATTGAATGAGTCAGCTTCTGGTGGAATAATTTTTTCTAGTACACGATATATATTTCTTTCTTTTGTACGAATATTTGCATTCTCTATGTGCATTTCATATAGCAGAAAACAAGTCACACAATAAGAAATTCGAAATTGAAACACAGAATCGTCAAAGTGTATCCTCGCAAAGGTTGGAACAATCAAATATTTTTCTTCGCCAAGAAAGATCTTGGTTTTTTCTTGATCCAAGAAAGATGAAGAAAATTTTTGCTGGGATTCTCCAAACCCTTTACTTTGTCCCAGTTTCAAAAGTACATAAAGGTCCATTGAATCTGTATTTGTACCTGCTATCCCGCGGCCATTGGCATATGTAGCCTATTATAATTTATTTTTTTTTTACACTAAGAGGGCTTGCATTTATTACGTCAGTTTGATTTTTATTTTTTAAGTTTAATTTTGAAGAGGTGAGCAAATGATGGTCAAAATGAGCCGCCTAGAAAATCTACCAATTATTCGTTCATTTTTCGTACCTTGGAATTAAATTTAATAATCTGGCCAATAAAATACTTGACTCATTTGTGCATCTTGTAAGCAACATAAACAACAAGATAAACTAGATCCTTCTCATAACAAACGTAAAGTTTCATACTCTTTTTAAAAAAAAGTCACTAAAATAGCAGGAAAACATTTATATTAAAAATAGAATTAAGTGAATTCCATTTTTACATTCATTTTTGGACGAAAGAATATTCCTGCTTGGAAGCAACAGTTTTGGTCTACTTTCTAACAACTTGACAAATTTGAATGTTCAACTCTTAGCAACAGTAATTTCTTATCTTCATTTCCAAAAAGAAAAGTAACACCACCAGTAATATAATTATCCTACGTCTCTATTTCAAGGCCAAGAAAACGTCACGTACGACAGAATTATTGGATTCGTGCTAAATTCATACGTAGAAATCTTTCTCTACAACAGACCGAAAAATGAAGAATACCTCGAACTTCAACCCCACAGTTTCTTTTCAACATGACAACCTAAATTTCATCAACAATGTTATTAACTCAGACAACAATCTCATAAGAGACGATTCGGAAATGTAGGATAATGTGGGGAAAGTATTTCTTTTCCAGGTTAATAACTCCCTGACTTATGAATGTAATTGAAACTTAGAATAAATGAACTCTCTTAAGTAGAAATACAAGCAATAAAGCGCCATTAATAATGGTCCAGCTTACGAGATAGAAATTCAAATATAATTTTCTGACTTTGACAAGATACAGCAGGCAGTAACTTCGGTATCTTGACAAATACTTTTAAATCACTGTAGAATCTAACTTAACCATATCCTACATATATCATATGTAGAGTATGTTGCATACTCATTAAACACATACATGGAGATTCAAAAGAGTAAACTGCTGAACATCACAACATTAAAGCCAAATAGAAAAAAAACACCCATCAAACCAGAGTGTTAAATATATTGAAAAAAAATGTAACATTCGAAACCCTTTCTAACGTAGGCCCTCTGAACTGGAATGGCTTTCTATTGAATATCGAAACGTCCCCTTTCCTACCAGTTTTCGAAAAACCAATAAAAATTATAGTGACATGAGCTGCCGCGGTACATTTGGAAGTCCACAACTTCAAACTCAGAGCGATGTACTGACGTTTTTATAATGCATTGGATCTAATTAATGCAAGTTATGCTTTTCATGCATTCCTTGTCATATATACAAACTATATTTTTATTTTTAATGTCCAATACAAAAAAAATTTGTTAAATAAATGTGAAGAAAAATTCTCTCTCTATTTTTTTCCTGTAACACAAATTAGATAACAGAAAACTGAAATCACCGGCCACTGAATCACTTAAAAAAATTGAATGCAAATTAATTCTGATTGAATCAAGAAATAATCGTGAAATATTTCTGAAATTAAAAACAACTATTTCAGTTTAATCAAATTGACTATCAAGTCAACTTTAATACTCATGATTAGTTAAATTTTTAGAAATACTGAAATCAGACATTTTAATTATAAAGGAAAAACATTAGCAAATTTTAATAATCAAATAACATGAAAGAAATAATTGTTAAATTTTATTATTTGTAACATCTAATCTACATCTGGACCAAATTTCCATTGCATTATTTAATGACAGGTTACATAATTGACATAAATTAAAAGTCAGCTTCACAGATAATTTTTTCTAAAGAATTAATGAAAAAAAAATTAGTCATTTATAATTAGTTTAATGATTAAAAGTCCGGGACGCTATAGCTTTATAAAATATCATGAATGGTGGAGATATTCTTCTTGCCTTATTGGATATTCCGACAAGGAAAGGATGGAAAAAGAAAAGATTCAATTCAGAAATCTATCGCACTTCATTTCGCTCTAAAGTAAGAATTTACACATACCTAATTGAAACAATACGCGTGCAATCATCTCTCATTTCTTAGTCAATTATCTTTATCGAAATAGATCGGATATTTGTTGTGGATACTTCCGTATGCCCGGCTACTTTAGAGTTGTTTCCAAGTTACTTTGTAGGTATTTTATCCATTCATTCGAAATGCGTAAATATTTAGAACGACTTACTACACTATATCGGCCGTTCATTGGCACTAGGAGAATTATTACAACCAGAAATAATGCCTAAAGCTCATAAAAGGAAAATATTTCCGCGTTGTCTCAATCTTAATCGTAAATATTCTATTGCAATAATAATTTCATTTATTATTCCGGGACTCTAAAAATTTTTTATAATTTTGAATCTACAAAATTTTGCAGTGAACAGAGTTTGGAATTTATCTAATAAATCTGTTTTCAAGAAGATTTTTAAAATTAGCTGATAGTCTCTCAAAGATGTCAAAAATTTTTGTGGAAAAATATGAACCATAGTGCAATTTAGAAAGAAACATTATTTAGTTTTCAGACAGGTTTCAAATCTCTGTAGATTTCAGTTTACGCTGACTACGAATAAATCCAAAATGACTGATGGCAAAGCTTAATTTTTTAAAATAATTTATGAATTTATTACAGTTATAAGTAAATATTGTCTGAAAGCATACCCAATATGTGCGTTTACAGAACTGTGATAATAAATTAATGTGGAATTTCATTACTGCAGTGCATAAAATAATTCCTTTACTTTTAGTTTGAATTTTAATGAGAAAGTATATAATTAAAATTTATATTGAAGTAAAATATCAATACACTCATGAATACCAGGTTGCTCAAATAATTTCTTATCGTTTAAAGATATTCCTTTTTAAAATTCTAATCATAATTAGGAACGTAATGAATTTAAATATTAACCTTTTATTTTAAAAAAGTATTTATAATTATCTAGACTTACAATAATGCTTAATAAAAATGAAAAAAATATAAAAGAATATTATTATCAATTAGAATAACAGAAACATTTTTTAAAAATAACAATGCAGAGATAAAAAAAATCTTATTATTGAAGACAACGTGCACATTTGCGTTACAATTGTCATGATTTTTGAAAATTACATGATGACAACGTAACATTACACAGTTATATGACATAAAAAAATATTACAAAAACTTTGCTTGGACAGCTGATAAACAATAATATATAAAATTGTAAATCTATATAATATACAGTAAGCAGAAATAAAGGGATTTTTTTCTTTTTGCTTCATTTTTTTTTCTTTTTTTAAAAATATTTTGTATTTTTTCATTTTTTTTTCCATTTTTTTTCATATTTTTTTTTTATGGTTTTTTTTTCATATTTTTTTTTCCTTTTATATTTTTTATATCTATTTTTTCCTTTTTTCTATTTTTTTTATATATTTTTTCATAATTTTTTTTCTATTTTCTATTTTTTATCCCCTTTTTCAAATATATATTTAATGAACAAACATGGAAATAACATACATTTGATGAAAACAAAATTACAAACTATTTCAAGAAGAAGTCATCTAACTATAAAATTTCTGCATGAGAAAATAGTTTCAATTTTTTGAAACAAATTTGTAAAATATATTATTTTCTATGTTTAAAACATTCAATTGTCAAGATTTTTGAAAATTGCATGATGACTAAATATATATATCATATATTTCACATTTATATGACAAAAGAAATATTACAAAAACTTTGCTTGGACAGCCTAAAAAGAATAATATATAAAATTGTATTTCAATATAATATACAGCAAGTGCAATTAAAGGGGATTTTTTATTCGTTTTCTTAATGTTTTCATTTCTTTTATATTTTATTTTTTGTATTTTTTTAAATATGTTCTTCTTTTTTTTCATGATTATTTTCTTTTCTTTTTTTTCATTTTTTCTTTCTTTTTTTTCCACCTTTTTTATATCTATTTTGTTTTGTTTTTTTCTAATTTTTTTTATATATTTTTTTATTTTATATTTTTAATCCCCTTTTTTAAATATAAATTTAATGAAAAAACATGGAAATAACACACATTTGATGAAAACAAATAAAATCACAAACTATTTGAACAAGAAATGATCTAATTATAAATTTTTGCATGAAAAAAAAGTTTGGATTTTATTGAAACAAATTTGTAAAATATATTATTTTCTAAGTTTGAAACATTCTTGTTTCTTCTTGAAAGCATTCATTTGAACGTTATCATATATATATGTGTGTATTTATATAAATAATAAATTAAATTTATTTCACTTATTTATATACAAATATCTTTTAATAAATTTTTGTGGTGTTTATAAATTCAATTGCATTACTTTAAAATATTATTTTCAGATTAATAACTCAAAATCCAAAACGTTTTATTTTATTTATTTAAATTTAATAGGCAAATATCTTTCTTTTTAAACTTTTCGTTAAACATTTATTTTCAAGAGTATGAAATTTTTTAAAAAAATCTGACTGTCAGTCAATTCTTTTTCGATTGATCTTGTTCAATCAGTCTTTTGACAAATTCTTTAAAAAAAAATTGTTATGCTTTCACTTGATTCTAAAAGTAAAATGATTTTTAAAATAATGAGACTCCAACAAATGATGTTAATTTTTAAAATTTTCATTCAAACCAAGCTCTAAGAAAAGCAATTATTATGGAGTAGAAGAACTTTAATTTGTTAATACTTTATAATATTAAACCACTTGAATAAGGTAAGTTATGCAGGATTTTTATTATTATTATTATTTTCTTTATTCTCCCGTCTTTTTTATCAAGAAAATTTATTTGAGAAGCCCCTTCAAATAAACTTTATCAATTATAAATGTTTCAACTCATCTAATCGAATCTAAAAATATCTTTGGTCTTAATAAAATATATGGCTGAAGAACTGCATATTTAGATAGGCGTTATTTAACGGATTTCTTGAATACCTATCTATGGTATTTACTAATTTTATGGGATATGAAATTACTTTAAAATAGTTTTTACCCTTTATAATTTGAAATCTGAAAATTATAAGCGATATTTCTTAATCTGTAACAAGTGTTAATGGGAGAATTTTTTTAAGGATTTAAATAAAGTAATTTGCGCCATTTTCTAAGAAATAAAGAAAAACACCATGAAAACAAAGCCAAAAAAAATTTTACTTAAACATCATCTTAGAAATTTCTTTTAAATATTAGAATGGCTTTCTTTTTTTAATACGTATAAACTTTTAAAATGTTAAGAGTTTGTGGATCTAACTTTATAATCCAATTTTCAATTATATCTTGAAATATTGAACCCTCATATCCATTCTTCCGCATTCCATATTCCAGTTGGAAATAAATTATTTAATATTTTCGAGTTATAGATATCAATGAAGCAAACTACAATTTTCCAGATGGAAATACAAAAATGAAGTATTTTCGAATGTCTATGAATCGTTTAACGTAATTAATTTTTCATTCTATTGCTAACTCAGTCTTAATAAATATCAAATTCGATTGATTTCATAATTCCAAAACGCTTTTAATGTATATTGAGAAATACATTTATAAAAATGAGCTGAATTTAATTATAAGCTCTTAAAAATTAATCTAACAATTACTATTTAAAACGTAGATAAAAATTTTCTATATTTTTTTTCGTAAGTGTTTAAGCTATTAATTAAATGAATAATAATTTTTATTATTATTAATATTACACTACTATTAATGAAAAAACGCAACAATATGAAGTCGATGTATGTTCAAAAGAGGCCTAATTAACATTCAAGAATTCGTTAAAGCAGTGATCCAGTGCTCAGCAAATACATTCTACTTCCGTTTTTTTTTTTTTTTTTTTTTTTTGCAATGCTTGTTTGAATATTTTATGTGACTTCAAAATATAATAAAATGATACATGGTTCTTCGAACGCTGATCAAGGGATATTTTTTTTTTCTTTTCTTGCCTCGATTTTTCGGACCTTTTACTTAGCCCATATTTCAAAAGTCTATATGTGTCCATTAAATCTGTATTTTCAAATACTTTCCAGAAAATCGATGCAACTTCCAGTAGTTTTTCTGCAATGCCTGTTGGAATATTGCATGGCGCTTTCAAAATTTAAGAAGAAATCAATTCAAATCTCAGGATATAAGAAACAGAATCATTGATCTTCAAAACGTGCATAAATAAAATACTGGACATTTTTTTTGTGTGAAGTGAGGAGTTAGTAATGGTTTATTTATTTAATTTATTTTTTGCTCTGATTCGTAAGATTCTTGTCCATATTTCAATAGTCTATATGGTTCAGATGAATCTGTGTATGTAATTACATTTCAGGCAATCAACGCAGTTCTTTGCTTTTTTTTTTTTTTTTTTTTTTTTTGCAATTCGTATTTTTAGTTTCCAGGTTTAGTTGAAAATTCATGCAGAATAGAAGTCATACGGCAGGATATTGGAAACTGAATTATGAAGCCTTAAAAGAATGTACGTATGGAATGACTCGAACGCTGGGCTAGTATTTTTCAGCCAAAATGGATATTTAAAATACTTTTTTGCTGGATTCTGCAAATCTTTATTCCATTATCTCAAAATTCTTAATATACTGAAGAATCTTTATTTTTAATAATTTCTTAGAAGATTGATACATTTTTTTTTTATTGTCGATTGCAAAATTTTAGAAGTCAAGTCACTGATTAGGAAACTGAAGAAACTGATTAGAAACTGAATGATATTATTTTAAAAATGTATTCTTCGAATGCTAGTCAAGTATTTCTCCTCCAAGAAGGGTTTTTTTTATTGCGATCCTGTTGTTGTAATTGTTGCACATCCCCAGGGACTGCAGAGCTTTATCAAGTCTATGAAATTGTGCACCGTGAAGAAGTCAAATACTAACAATGGACTGTCAATAAGACCCTATCTGGAGAGGCTCAGACCAATCAGAATGCAATGAGCTGAAGTCTCTTCCCTAAAATAATTGGGGGAAATTTCAGCCTTGCTTAGAACCCACAGACAATTTTAAAGTTCTAAGGTGACCACTAAGACAGAGAGAGCTCAGCTCTCGCTTTTGCCAAGCCAGTTTTTCTATTGAAGACAAAGACACATGAACAGAAGCAGAAAATGTCCACATATGATTCAAGGTGTACTTTTTCAGAGCAGATGGCTTTTATTCAGGGACTTGTAAGACCGCACAGTCCAGAACGCTAGTTAGATGATAGACGACTACAGATAACATGTTGTTTCTAGCCTCTGTGCGACGACATTAGAGATTATTCTGAAGCATTCGGAGCACTCGCATTAGCAGTTTAGCTCGCACTTACGTCCCTTGCAACCATACTCTGTGCTGAAACATTGTGCGCAAGGACTCTCTATAATTGAGGTATAATGTACTTCCTCATTTTGTAGAAAAGTCTACAAGATTTTTTTTAAATACCTATGATGGTATTATAATCTCTTTTAAGGCTTCAATGAGGCGCCTTATAGAAAAAATAATCCACTACAAACAGGAATACTTTCTTTTTGATGTGGGGTGTCCGTTTTCTTTATGGTTCAATGCGAATATTAATTTATCGCTTTGCATTTTTTAGATTCTACTGTATTCGGATGGACCCTCTTATTTTAATAAAGAGCAGTCCTTCCAATATTTCTATTACGGACACATTAACAGAAGCAGAAAATGTCCACACATGATTCAAGGTGTACTTATTCAGATCAGATGGATTTCATTCAGGGACTTGTCAGTCCACAGAGTCCAGAAGGCTAGTTAGATGATAGACGACTAAAGATAACATGTTGTTTCTAGCCTCTGTGCGTCTGTATTATTGATTATGCTGAAGCATTTGGAGGACTCGCATTTGGAGTTCAGCTCGCAATTACGTAGCTTGTAACCATACTCTGTGCTGAAACAGTTTGCGCGTAAACTCTCTATAATTGAGGTATATTGTTCTTCCTCAATTTCTAGAAAAGTCCCAAAGAGTTTTTAAAATACATGTGATGGGATTATAGTGTCTGAGAGGCTTCAATGAGGTGCCTTATAGAAGAAAGAATTCATTATAAAGAGGAATACTTTCTTTTTGATATGGGGTGTCCGTTTTGTCTTTGGTTCAGTGCGAATATTATTTTTTCTCCGTGCATTTGTTAGATACTGAAGTATTGACATGGACCCTCTTACTTTAATGAAGAGCAGTCCTTTCAAAATTTCTATTAAGGACACTTTAACAGAAGCAGGAAATGCCCATAAATGATTCAAGGTGTACTTATTTAGATCAGAATGATTTTATTCAGGGACTTGTAAGACAGCAGAGTCCAGAAGGCTAGTTAGATAATAGACGACTAAATATAACATATTGTTTCTAGCCTCTGTGCGACGACATTTTAGATTATTCTGAAGCATTTGGAGCAGTCGCATTAGGAGTTTAGCTCGCACTTACGCCCTTTGCAACCATACTCTGTGCTGAAACAGTTTGCGCGTAAACTCTCTATAATTGAGGTATGTTGTTCTTCCTCAATTTCTAGAAAAGTCCCCAAGAGTTTTTAAAATACATGTGATGGGATGATAGTCTCTTAAAGGGCTTTAGTTAGGCGCCTTATAGAAGAAAGAATTCACTATATACTTTCTTTTTGATGTGGGGTGTCTGGGTTCTCTTTGTTCAGTGCGAATATTATTTTTTCTCCGGGAATTTGTTAGATCCTGCAGTATTGAGATGGACCCTCTTATTTTAATGAAGAGCTTTCCTTTCAACATTTCTATTAAGTACACATTAACAAAAGCAGGAAATGTCCACAAAGGATTCAAGGTGTACTTATTCATAGCAGATGGCTTTTATTCAGGGACTTGTAAGACCGCAGAGTCCAGAAGGCTAGTTAGATGATAGACGACTAAAGATAACATGTTGTTTCTAGCCTCTGTGCTACGACATTATAGATTATTCTGATGCATTTGAAGCAGTCGCATTAGGAGTTTAGTTCGCACTTACGTCCCTTGCAACCATATTCTGTGCAGAAACATTGTGCGCCAGGACTCTCTATAATTGAGGTATAATGTTCTTCCTCAATTTCTAGAAAAGTCCTCAAGAGTTTTTTAAGTACCTGTGATGGTATTATAGTCTCTACTAATGCTTCAATGAGGCGAATTTTAGAAAAAAGAATCCACTACAAAGAGGAATACTTTCTTTTTGATGTGGGGTGTCCGTTTTCTTTATGGTTCAATGCGAATATTAATTTATCGCTTTGCATTTGTTAGATACTACAGTATTCAGATGGACCCTCTTATTTTAATGAAGAGCTGTCCTTTCAACATTTTTATTACGGTCAGAAGCAGGAAATGTCCATATATGATTCAAAGTGAACTTTTTCAGAGCATATGGCGTTTATTCAGGGACTTGTAGAAGCGCGGAGTCCAGAAGGCTAGTTAGATGATAGACGACTAAATATAACATATTGTTTATAGCCTCTGTGCTACGACATTATAGATTATTCTGAAGCATTTGGAGCAGTCGCATTAGGAGTTTAGCTCGCACTTACGTCCTTTGCAACCATACTCTGTGCTGAAACAGTTTGCGCGTAAACTCTCTATAATTGAGGTATGTTGTTCTTCCTCAATTTCTAGAAAAGTCCCCAAGAGTTTTTAAAATACATGTGATGAGATGATAGTGTTTGAAAGGCTTCAATGAGGCGCCTTATAGAAGAAAGAATTCACTATAAAGAGGAATACTTTCTTTTTGATGTGGGGTGTCCGTTTTCTCTTTGGTTCAGTGCGAATATTATTTTTTCTCTGCGCATTTGTTAGATACTGCAGTATTGAGATGGACGCTCTTAATTTAATGAAAAGCAGTCCTTTCAATATTTCTCTTAAACACTCATTAACAGAAGCAGGAAATGTCCATAAATAATTCAATTTGTAATTTTTCAGAGCATAATGGCTTTTATTCAGGGACTTGTAGAAGCGCGGAGTCCAGAAGGCTAGTTAGATGATAGAAGACTGAAGATAACATGTTGTTTCTAGCCTCTGTGCGTCTGCATTATTGATTAAGCTGAAGCATTTGAAGCACTCGCTTTTGGAGTTCAGCTAGCACTTACGTAGCTTGCAACCATACTCAGTGCTGAAACAGTTTGCGCGTAAACTCTCTATAATTGAGGTATATTGTTCTTCCTCAATTTCTAGAAAAGTCCCAAAGAGTTTTTAAAATACATGTGATGGGATTATAGTGTCTGAGAGGCTTCAATGAGGTGCCTTATAGAAGAAAGAATTCATTATAAAGAGGAATACTTTCTTTTTGATATGGGGTTTCCGTTTTCTCTTTGGTTCAGTGCGAATATTATTTTTTCTCCGGGAATTTGTTAGATACTGCAGTATTGAGATGGACCCTCTAATTTTAATGAAGAGCAGTCCTTTCAATATTTCTATTAAGTACACATTAACAAAAGCAGGAAATGTCCACAAAGGATTCAAGGTGTACTTATTCATAGCAGATGGCTTTTATTCAGGGACTTGTAAGACCGCAGAGTGCAGAAGGCTAGTTAGATGATAGACGACTAAAGATAACATGTTGTTTCTAGCCTATGTGCTACGGCATTATAGATTATTCTGAAGCATTTGAAGCAGTCGCATTAGGAGTTTAGTTCGCACTTACGTCCCTTGCAACCATATTCTGTGCAGAAACATTGTGCGCCAGGATTCTCTATAATTGAGGTATAATGTTCTTCCTTAATTTCTAGAAAAGTCCTCAAGAGTTTTTTAACTACCTGTGATGGTATTATAGTCTCTCCTAATGCTTCAATGAGGCGAATTTTAGAAAAAAGAATCCACTACAAAGAGGAATACTTTCTTTTTGATGTGGGGTGTCCGTTTTCTTTATGGTTCAAGGCGAATATTAATTTATCGCTTTGCATTTGTTAGATACTACAATATTCAGATGGACCCTCTTATTTTAATGAAGAGCAGTCCTTTCAATATTTCTATTAAGGACACATTAACAGAAGCAGGAAATGTCCATATATGATTCAAGGTGTACTTTTTCAGAGCATATGGCGTTTATTCAGGGACTTGTAGAAGCGCGGAGTCCAGAAGGCTAGTTAGATGATAGACGACTGAAGATAACATGTTGTTTCTAGCCTCTGTGCGTCTGTATTATTGATTATGCTGAAGCATTTGGAGCACTCGCTTTTGGAGTTCAGCTAGCACTTACGTAGCTTGCAACCATAATCTGAGCTGAAACACTGCTCGCGAAGGCTCTCTATAATTGAGGTATAATGTTATTTCTTAATTTCTAGAAAAGTACTCAAAAGTTCCAGGAGTTTTTAAAATACATGTGATAGTATTATAGTCTCTCAAAGGGCTTCAATGAGTCGCCTTATAGAAGAAAACTTGAAGTTGGTATGCACTTCAAAGAGGAATGCTTTCCCTTATGTGGCCTGTCCTATTTCTTTCTACGTTCGAATCGAACATCTTCGTTTTTTCGATGAGCTTTTGTTTGATACTGCAATATAAGGAAGTATTCTCTTAATTTAATAAAAAGCAGTCCTTTGAATTTTTCTTTTGAACTTTTTACACCAGAAGCAGGTGTCTTCCTAAAATATTTCTGCTTGTATTTATTTAGGTCACTTTTTATCTTCTCTTCAGTACGCAATTTCTAATGTGCTGGCTCATTGAAACATTAATTTAGTTAACATGCATAGTTTTGTTTTTAGTTTTTCTTATTGTGCTTTCTCATATCTCATCAATATTGTTGTTCTTACTTTTAAGTTTTTTTTCAGGCATTTATTGACAAAATTTGTTGAGAATTCACACTTTGAAATTCTTTCTAAAGACACTGACTGCTTGTTGAAAAAGCAGCGCCGGAAGATTATTTTTAGTGAAATATCTATGTATTACCTTCCATTTTTTTTCGCCAATTCAATTTTGTTTTAAATTCATTCATAAAAGGAACTTATAGATGTATTTTTTTATAGAAGAGCATAGACAACTGTGTCTAATGCACTTCATTTTAAATCTTAGAAATTTCCTAAAACAGTTTTCTGGGAATAACAAATATCTCAGAAACGCCTTCTTCTTCTTTTTTTAGATAAAAGATGGCCTCCACTTTTAATACTGTAAAGTCAATTATAGAAGATGCCTTTTTTTATGTTGAGCTTGGTTTTCATCACTTTTTCACACGTAACCGGACTGAATCGATTAGACAGTAGTTTTTAATCTTCATTTAAGTCCTGTTTGCATACAGAGCATATAAAATTGAGCAGGTCAGTCCCATTCATTACTTTTATTTATTCAGTTTTATCTTTCCTTTTTTTATTATTATTTTTGTTGCAATTTTCCAAAATAGTAGTTTATTTACTTTTAAAATCCTCAAAAAATAATAAATTAATTATTTTTTAAAATATGTAAAATTTATTTTTAAATTTAAACTATTTTTAAACTGTTACATTTTTTTAAAAGATATTGTATTAATTTATTTTTAAAATAGAAAAAAAAATTAATTCTATTTTTAATATCTGATCATGTTTAAATAAGCAATTTAAAATAAAAAAAATGACATTAAACAAATGCTCATAAATTATTTATTAGAATTATGAAATCAATACCCATTAATTCTGCTATCGCATCAATATTCCGGCTACAATGTGACGTGGCTCAATTTATTTTTTGCATTCGCAAGATTATTTTCATGCGGATGCAAAAATAATTTTTTCAAAAATTTTAGAAAAGAATTATGTCTTATATTTCCACACTGGAACAACTTTACTTTAGAAGATGTGAATATGCATGTTTTGTTTCGAGGAAAAAAAAATGCTTTTTATTATTAGTTCTTATTGGATTACATACACATTTTATTTTTTATTTATTTAATTTTTTTTTAAATACTGAAATGAGAATACTTTGTTAAAATAAAACTATTTATGTTACTTTATTTGGTAGCATTTCCTTTTCTTGTAAGTTTTCTATAAAATATATTCTAAACTGCTTTATGATAATTTCTAAACCTCTGTTTCTAACTATTTAAAAATTATGACAATTACTTTAATAATACAATATTTCAGCCATATTTATTGATAATTCAAAATCAAAGCTCATTAAATTTTCTATTTTATAAAAGTCATAATAGAATTCTTTTCAGTAATATATCAGTGACCTTTAATTGAAATATATTTAAAATAAGTCAATAAAAATCGTTACATTAAAAACCGCACGGAAATAGTGGCGTAAAAAAAGAGAAAAATATTTCATGAAATTACTTTTGCACAAATTTAGATAGCTTGATTTTTCTCGGGCTCGTAAAAAGAGCCGATTCGTTTATTATTAAATTCGAATTACTTCCTGATGACCCGATGCTTCATACACCGGCAATCATTTATCAATTCATTTTAATGCGTTTTGAGGATATTCAATTGTCCCCACGTGAAGGTAATTTAAGATGGAAAATTATTCGAAAGATAGCCAAAAATTAGAAAATACTTTAATCAAAATATATTTCTTCTTCTTAGAAGACAGTAATACCATTCTTTTAAAACAATTTTTATTATCTTGTTGGAGTCTCAGAAATTTTATCAACGTATAAAAAATTTACGGATCTATTTAATACTTAGTAAATATTAATGAAATGAACAAAAGTGTCACCATTATTCAAATGAATGAATAAATATTAATATTTTATGAAATAATTTAAAAGTTTAAATACTTTCCAATATTTTTTGTACTGATTTTGAAAAGTATACATTTTAAATTTGCAATATCATAAATAAAAATTTCGTAACTGATGATAATACTGACTTGATACGAACTTCATTGCAGAAAAAGCGAATCATATTTAAACATATTATATTTATTTGCAGAATAAAAATAAGTACTAATTTAGGAATGAAATAATACAATACTGATTTCCTGTAGTGAATTTGAACAGTACACATTGCAATACTGTAAAAAAACATTTGAAAATTGATGATAATAATGACTTGATGTAAATTTCATTGCAGTAATAACAAATCATATTAAAATATATTATAATTAATTGCAGAGTGGAACATAAGTATTTGCTTAGGCATGAAATAATGCAACACAATTTGTACTGTCTTTGAAATGTACACATTTTAAATTTGCAATACTGTAAATATACATTTGAAAAATAGCCATAAGAATGACTTGACATAAGTTCATTGCAGAAATAATTATTCAAATTTAAATATATCATAATTAATTGTAGAATTAAGTGTTAGCTTTTATTTAAGCGATAAACAACACAAAACAATTGGCATGATTTTTAAGTCATACAAAAAATTACTAAAAATAAAAAATTAATTATTTACTTTTCTAAAAATCAATAGTTAAAAAAATTTCTCATTAAAGATGCTAAAATTATAAATTTTGAAAATTATAAGAACAACCTGGAGACAACTGTTTCTTCAAAGAGCGTTTAGTTTTTATTGATACGATCAACTAAATTGAAACTGCAATTTATATTTTATAATCTTATTATCAATGGCAAGTTGTCAGAAGAAAAGTCTAGAAAGTATACAACTTTCTGTTTGTAAGAAAATATATTTTTACAGTCTGAAAACTAAAGAATGTTTCCGCAATTAAAATCTAAATTTAAATTCACTCTGTTGTATGCAGCGCTAAATTTGTTCTTACATGAAAAATCTTCTTCCTAAAGGCTTGATTCAAATCTGAAATTTCGTAAATAATTGAATTTTATGCAACTATTTCGAAAATCTGAAATATCGATTCGAGGCTTTTATTAGCCAGTAAATGCATCTGTTTTTCTGATCTTATACTATTTCATAATAAAGTTGCATTTTGCTTTCATCATTATTGTCATTATGAAGTGTTTTAAATATTTTTAGTGACATCATAAAAGAAGATTCCTGTAAATTGAAACGGAAATTGCCAAAATGTTTAAAGGGATATTACAGAAAAATCGAAGAACATAAATATTGTATCCATCTGGTGATTTGCTATGCAAAAGGAAAAATAGCGATATAAGTTCACTGCAAAACTAACATGAACACATTACGTACATACAACGAGACAAATAGTTGAAAATCGCATTTTTTTTAATATTATTAACAAAGCGATACAAAATTTGAATAATTGAGAAGGATATTTATTCGAATTTTATTTATCAGTGCAGAAACGAACCGCCTGTGTTTTCGTAGGTTTTCTAAAATTTCCAGCTAATTATTTCTTCAAACTAGAGGACTTTCATCTTCTTTTCTATAAAGCGATGTATATAACAAGAAATGAAGATAATTGAGTGGTACTAAATTCAAATTGGATTTAGAAAAGAGGGAAATAATTTTTACTGATAAAAACTCTTGAGTTTTTTAAGATTGCAGCTATGAAAAAATCTTGGACTTCCTAAACTGTATTCTGTTTGATAATGATGACTTGGCTTAAAAAAATACTGTCTAAACAAACGAAACTTTATGAATTATTCTACGCGTTGTATAAAAAGAAGATACTATCTTTATTTATCTTTATGTCATTGAACTTCAATAATAACTAAATTAAAAGTGTTTCTTTAATCTATTTAAAATTACTATAGCGTCCCGCTGTCATGAATATAAAAGTAAAATAAAAATTTATTCTGTCTCGTTTAATGAAATATTAGACCATTTAAAAAGAAATATTTAATGTGAAATAGTTTTTGCCAAACTTAAAACTGGAATTATTTTAACAATGGAAATTTAGTATTTATTCCCAAAAATGGAATTTTTCTATCAATTAAAATTCTGCTTTCTGATTATTTAACTTCAGTGACTTAGTAAAATGCAGCTGTATAATCTCATATCTCTTCGAGATTATTTAGCGACCACGTTCATTCTGAATCTTTACCAAACGAAAGGAGCCTCTAAATGATCCAGCACCTCTCTTCGAAATTGCACTTGAAACAAGCTGTAGAACGGCAGCTAATTTCTAAATTCAACGTATAATGTGCCTGTATAAAACGATTTTTCCTTAGAAATCAATCCTCAATCGTGTGGTCTGGAAGACACCACGATCCTAGGATTCATTGGAAGGCAAGGCATTAACAAGATTGGTTAACAGTCGCAGCTTTTCACAAAAGCATTATTGGATGCAAGGGTACTAGATAGGGCCCTATGCTCACCAGAGCCAGCCTTTATGTCATTGAAATGCTTATTTTCTTTATTTTGGTGCAGAACTCTACTTCGTGATGCAGTCACATGAAGAACAAGCATTGTATTTAAAAGCATTTATAAAACAAGCATTGTATTATTTCCGTATTGTGTTAATCAACAACAGTCACCTACGTTCCATCTGAACAGTAGGTGTGCTCTAGAATACTGTGAGAAATAGAAACTAGAAAAAAAGATAACTGTATCAAAACTGAGTTTCATTAACAACAACAGCATCTTTTATTTCTTACATAAAGACTCCATTTAACTTGAATGTTTTGAGTGTTTTTTAAAAAAACAAATAACAAAACATTTCGATACTTTAAAAGTATTTGCATAAAAATGTTTTAAATTTGTCATATGTCCATGGCCATAAAAGGATGACAATTTTAGAAACAGTATTTAAATACTTTATATCATTTGATATAATGAATTCTATAGCTATGATGGTATCTTCTTTGTTCATAAAATGCTTTATTAAAAAAAAAATATTTGAGGCAAACTTAAGGTTGCCGATTTTGCCTTTACAGTTTTAAGAGAACATCAAACAAAAAGATATTTGTTACTTATAATGAATTTACATATTTTAACAACTTACTTATTGTAAATATTTATTTTCAGAATTCCAACATTAGACCAACTGTTATGTCTATAAAAAGTGATGTTTTATCAAGTTGATGCATTTCATTATGGATACTGCAGATGCTTGTCTTTATTTCAGGATTTCTATTTGCACAATGGCATTCATGTTTACTGACAGATACAAGAGAGATTTTTATTCCTATACTGGGCACTTCATGAATGAGAGAAATATAAAGTTTTGTAGTCCACAGGATTGTATTTTTTAATTTATAAGCACATTCTAGATTACCATGTATCATAAATATATCATTTAAAAAAAATAAAACCTACTATCGTCCTATGCATTTCTATGACTAAATGAATAAGAAATCCAACTGCAGCTTTTCCTAAATTTAAACAGCAAATGGTTTATTGAAAGAATTCATTTTTAGACATGAATTCATTTGTAGACATAAATATTTCACTTCTTTGTATAATTATTAATTTTTTAATTATTAAATTGGCTTCCTTTTTGAAACGGCATGAAATGTTCTTTCCATTCATTTATGATAAAGACAGTCACACACATTTCATAACTTCAGCATCCATTTGCTAAAAGAATACAGTAACTTTTTTTAACAGTGAATTGCATATTTGAAGCATAATTTCTAATTTTATAGGTAATGTGAAATAGGTTTTAATTATGAAATGTGTCATTTACTTTATATGTAAGCATTTAAACTATTAGGAGAGGATGTTTTACAGAATACGTAGGTGGCAGATATTTGTGCGAATAAAACAGCTCTCGATTTCCAATATAAATTAATAAGACTATAAGTGATAAATAAAATTCATAAAAAATGGAAACAATTGTGGAAATAATGGACTCCAGTATATTCTTTAAAATATTATAAAGTTATAATTATATAAAATTATAAATAATTTTACATAAATTCCACTTCTCGAAAAGAAACATTTATGATTTATTAATAGAGTAAATTTTTTCTAACTATACCCATGCGGCTGGGTTTAATTTTTACCTGTATGAAACATTAAATTACGATATATTACAGATGAAACATTCAGGAATAATTCAGCGATTTCTAAAAATTAAAAATATACATAATTTCATTTCCATTGTATGAGCTACCGGCAAAGTTATTCAAAGATAACGTAGTTTAAGCAATTTTTTAAAAAGATCTTGAAATACATATTGGATTTAAGATTAATATTTTGTTTTTGTTTTTGTTTGTTTCCCTCTCTGAACTACAAAATCCCATATAAGCGAAAGTATCTGATGTAAGCTACAAGAATTGCCGATATATATTTTTTTAAATATTTATTAATATTTAATATGAGACAAGGTAATAACAGGGGAAAAAATTCTAATCTAAGAACTAGAAAATATTATACGTGCTTGCAAAAACCGTATTTTTTCGAAGGTGACTTTATGAATCTTAAGCAATAAATACAATCTATGTCTTTAATTATTTCATTTTCAAATATTAATTATAATAGAAATATTTACAAAAGTGTGTAATAAGCACATAATTTTTGAGACTTTCTTGATTTTCTAACTTGACACGAATATTGTTTAATTCTTGAAATTATATTAGATTTATCTCTAGTTCATGCGATTTCGAAGAATTGCCCTAGCCCTTTAAGGAACACTGATTTCTTCTGCCATATTTTCAGACGAAATGTCTTTTACCCCTTAACTGTTTTACTTACTTTATTATCTAATAAGGTGACACCTTCTGTTTTGCGAATATTTTGTTATTTTGATTCAAATTTCATTGAATACTTGACTTATCTATGAATTCGTAGCAATTTTAATGTTGAATTACAATCTTTATGAATGGTTTATTGTTTGCTTAAATTCGATAAATCGATGCACGAGTGCCATGCGTGCAAAACATTTAAGCGGTTAAAAAGCTTTTTACTATAAAATAATAATAAATTATCTTTATTATTGTGTCAAAATAAATATTTTATATTCGACCTCATTGTTATGAACTGGGCTAGTTTGTAATGTGATTCACTAATTATTCTGCTCTGTGAATAATTTTTTTGTTAAAAAATAAAGCAGTTCCCTGCAATTAAAAGTGAAATTTCAAAAACCAGACAACAACTTTTGAGCTCAAGCATTTGAGAGAAAACATAGAAAATTGAATAAACGGAAACCATAAAAACACGTCATGACAATGTTGTCCTTGGATTTTTTTACAATCACTCAATAATAATCTATGCATATTCTTTAATCTCAACTTCTCAGTCAGATTCAAAGCGAAAAATTTCATCTCATTAAATGATCCTTACAAAAACTGAAATCTTTACTGAATATTTTCAAGGTTATTCCGTTGTCTAAAAAATCCACTGCACCTGCTTTTTTCCTACAGGATGGGACATACGTAGTTGTTAATATATGCGTTTTCTGGCACAATGCGAAATTCGTATTAACTTTTTATCAGTATTACCTTAATAAACAATTTTTATCTGACAAATTTAAAATTCTGCAATAATTATCAGTTTAATGGTTGGAAATCTAATTAAAGTTTAGGAGAAATTATTATTCATTTTTCATATTTAGTAGAATCAACATTATTATCAAATGATTGATAGCAGGAATGTTCCAATTATTGAATGTAAATAAAAACTAAGTTAAGGAAAATGTAATGGTTGGCTTAAATTTTTAAGCGGTACGGGTATTTCATGACACTTGTTATTATTATTAAAAGAAATAAGCGAAAAAAAAGTATATAAAAATTCAAAAATATATTTCAATTCCAGTAGGTTTTATGTCCGTAAAGAAACACCTTTAAGCAGCACTCTTTATTTAGTAGCGTGATCTAAGTTTTAATTTATTTGAAAAATATGTCTCCAGGTACAAATTTCATTGTGGTACGCGAATTCTTATAGGTTTATATGGTATTACGTATTAGTAAATATACTTTATTTTTGAATGAATTAAAAGCTCATCCAACAAAAACTGTGCAAAACGCTTTTTAATGCAAGGTCTGAATTCCTCTTACTAATTTTTTCCATCAAGTATCAGCTATTCATCCAAGAGAAGAAATTAATTTTGATAATCAGTCGATGGGTTCTAAATTTTACCATTTTTAAAAATTTTTTTTTCATACAATGTAATACTCTTCAAATACACGACATTCTGGAAATTGCGCTGAGTGACTTTGGAAATAAAGTAAAGATAGTCTTTTTTTTTTCAGAATAAAATTTTCAGCTTTTATTGTGTTGAGAACTCAATTTTATTTATAAAATGTTTTGTCAAATAATTTGTGCATTTCTTTTGTATATGAAGCATTTTTTAAGTTGTTTTTAATTGCCTTTATATGGTATTGCATTCGGTGAGGTATTGTATATCTCATTACTACATTTCGTTAATGAATTGTCGCTCACGTCGACAGGTAACGCAGTGTTCATTAATTTTGTTGTTCTACTAGTGCTTTCATGACTTTGTAAACAGTAATAAATATTTCTTATTCATTAATGTATGAGTGGTATATTTTTAGGGAATGAATTATCTAGGAATCGCTATAGCTTGTTGATTGCTACGCGATTTTATATTTTATTGTTTTGTGCTTTGGGGGAGGGGAATTCTACCTTCTTTGAAATGCTAAATGGCTACATTGCCTCAATTTAAGTTTTATCTCTTTTCGATTATTATACACATTCAGCCATAGTGGTTCACACTAGTTCCTGTGAAGGATGCCACTAGAAACTCATCTGAATCCTTTCACTAGGAGTTAGCAGTTGCATTGTAATAACATCATCAATTTGCGGTACTGAGATAAATGTGATATTTAAGAATTGATCATTAACAATATCATTATGGACATTACCAAACCAATATTGTCACCCTCCTTCTCCGTTAATACATCACCAGTGAACAGATGATGATATAACAATATTTTCGAATTGAGAAGAATTAATTTGCCTTGCAGGCCTGGAAGCAATCCAGACGATAAATAATTTTCTTAACATTTGTTTGAATACATGCGATCAGATTGAAAGATATAATGATGTCGAGTTATCTAAATAAAATTGATTTTCGCGTTTATCAATAAATTACTTGTTAATATGGTGAAAGACGAGTTGAAATATCCATTAAATTTGAATTAGAACAAACGAGTTCACATTTGTTCTAGATGAGCATTGCAGATGAAAAATGAATGTTTCGGATAAAAACGCATTGTTTAAATTTTTATAATTTAGTAAATTCTTTCAAATAAATTTGGTTACATTTAAATATGACATTGAATCAATCTTTGAATGCAACAAAAAATATTAAATTTGAAAATATAGGAAATTTAAAGACAAGATTATATTGAAGTAAAATGATATTGAAATCCCAATTTTTTTTTAAATCTTTGATTGTCTTAATGTATTTAAAATTTCTGCTTCACATTTTATTAATCACTGTATGTCAGATTTTTAGCATTAAAATATTTCACCAAATAAACCGAAATGGGGAATGGGACCTTTCGGCATGAAATGTATTTCTATGTAAAGAAGCTTTTCTCAAACACTAAAGCAAGCAATGCATAAAAGTAATCCAGTAAATCAGATGGAAGGTTCTAAAATTTGTCTTCCTCAATTAACCATGTTTAAAATCTTTTAAAATTGTGATGGTAAATGTATATATTTTAAAAAAGTCTTAAAAAAATTTTATTAGACATAATTATTAATTCTTTTTACACAAAAATCGAGATTTTTGCAGGAAAACTTTTTTTTATATTTAAGGATTCTAAGTTGTATAAAACGACAATTAAATATTTTAACTAAATATTTTGAGGTCATTAAAAAACATGTCTTTTTTTTAGATTTTATTTAACATATATAAATTCTACAACTCTCGGAATACCTGTTTGATTTTATTTACACCAGATAAATCCTGTAGCTGCATAAAGCAAGAATACAGATGGGAGGAGAAACTTCCTTGAAAAATTCGTCTAAAGAGGGATAATTTTTAATAAATATAATAGTTTTAGCACTCATTTTAACTAATTATAGCCTTCTGGATTTTTCCTTTTTTATATCAATCTGTAGCCAAGAGAGACGAAATTTATGTTATATTACAATTAATATATCAAAAAAACATTAATTTGCAAATTTATAATTTCGCAAAAAGAAGCACTGAGCATTGTTTAGAATTAGGTATTCCGTTTTTGGATTTATCCAGTAAATTAATTAATGTGTTTAAAAAGTTAATTTTTTTAAGGAAATTTTAATGTAAAAGTTGTCAAATTTCATTGATGTATACTACTGTACCAATTTAAATTTAACCCTTATCTTACTTAAATAAAAATAGCACATTAAAAATTCATTATTAGATTCAAAATTATTATCATTTCTGACGAATTTTGTTTACCGTATTATTACTTATTTCACAATATAATAACGTGTTTATATATTATTCCTTCGAATATAACTAATATAATAAATTATGAATGCATTAATCGAAGGTTTATGTTGATTTTAGATGAACTAAAATCTTGTTTTGACTCTTACCTGCATCTAAATAAGGTGCATTCCTTCCAGAAAATAAATTGAACTTTAAAATGCATGATCTCTTTAAATACGATTGAAAACTCATGCTTGTAATTTACAAATTTTTATATATAAGAGGCACTTAGTTTTATATATCTGCCGGATGAGAGATATCAGTGCTTCATTATTACAATCAAGATTGGATTTATATTGAATGTTACATTGCAATGTGGTGCAACAACGAATTTTCACCTATTTCCATCTGATCGGACAAACATGCGAGAACAGAAACCGTTGCCTGACCGACAAAGGGGAATCAACAAATCCATTCCTCAGAACTGTTCCGTCCACCGGATCCTTTGACAGAGTCCCAGGAAACGAGAACTACCGCAGCGAAAAAGCTTGGCAGCGGTGAAAAAAGGGAGTGCTCGTTCTCAGAACTCTATATGTGCAGCTCAGTTGCTGCTTTAAAATATCTCTGTTGCATATACAAGTGATCCCTAAAAGCCTTTTATAAAGTTTAAGAGGTAACCTGGTATTTGGAAATAAGACATTTTCACAATAAAATAGGAAGTTGCAACGCAAATGTGATAGGTGCGAGCGGTATTTTGTCAGTCAATTCATTAACAGGAGAGAGTGAACAAGACAAAATTCCAGACAGATTAAATGGAATACAAATTTGTGAAAACATAACAATACAATCGTATGGATAGCAACATCACTAGAAGGTGTTGTTTCGGATGGCATTACAATTGAAGGATTTCTTTTTTCAATATTTCTACCCCTTTTGCTTATCCTTCCTCCAAAACTTGCCATCGTACCCATCAGGCCGCATAAAATTTTTAATGATATTATTGGTACTACTATGTTGTTGTGTTATGGGAATTTATATTTTATACGCCTATATAGTACATTTTATCTGTTGTATCCATTTCTGTTACTGAATTCATTTAGATTCATTACTTTCGCGATCGCCCTTTGCTGCCACAGTTCCACATTTTTTTTGTGAAAATGTCTTGTTCTTCTAACCTGACTATGCCTTCCCTATTTCAAATTTTCTCTCTGCATTTTAATGAATTGGACAAAGGATTTAAAAGGATCCATTGTAATGCATTAAAAAGATAACGATCCTATCATCATTTTCGGTGAAAGGTGTTTTTCACCACTAAATACTTGATCAATTATCGGGACATCACATTTCTTTATCATGATAACTCTACACACTGCGTCCAAGTATGGTTAGAATATTTCATAACTTTACTGTAAAACATATAATTCAAATCTAAATCATTCATAGATATTATTAATCTATAGAAAAGAGCACATCATAGCATCTCAAGGGATGCATGGATTCTTAATTGAATCTATGTTGGAATTTTTCAAACCAGAAAGTCTCACGCAATTAAATAGAAGAAAAAAACAACAAAATTAGGAAACTAATATTCTATTTTGCTATATATTTTTTAATAAAAACTTTCATTTCAGTTTTTCCTGAAGTCTGATACCAATTTTTACCTAGGAAGCGTTTTCTTTCTTTTCGATTACGTGATTAGAAATTTGAACTAAAACCAACCTATTAGGATTAAATTCAAGTTATAATTTACAAATCAACATGTTTTATATTCTAGTTGTGAGATTAATTTTGATTTATTAAGTCTCAAACTTCGTATTATTTTTAATAGCTATTTAGATGCACGATTGCAAATCTATTTACATATACTTAGAGAAAAAACTGTTTTTTTTTATCTATGCATTTCTGTAAAGAAGAAGCTGTCATTGTAGTCAATGCTATTAAATAAATTTATACGATTCAATCTATAACAGGAAAAGGAATATCATTATGAGATGTTTATGTTGGTCATTGCAAAATTCTTTAAACATTCTCCAAATAGCCATATTATTGTGAAAGTGTTTCATCGCGCAGCAAAAGATGCTAATCTATAAATCGTTACTACACTAAAATATCCTTTAAACTTAATTCATGTTTTAAATCAGGTTGCCAAAGCTCCCATGAGTGAAAATATGAATCCTAAACTTTAAAGGGAGAATCAAATAATAATTGTGTCACTAAAAACAACTCATGGTTAATAATTTTTTTTCATTAACTTTGAATAGTTCATAATATGATCGAATTAAAATGCGCATTTTCCTCTAAGAATGTTTCGTGTAAAATTCTGAAAACTTTTGTATTTTATAATACGGAAGAAACATAATTTAAATAATATGAAATAATTTTCCTCAATAGAATGAAATCAGATTTCTTCTAAAGAAATTATTCCATCAAATCGCATGTTCAAAAAACTAGATGACATGACTTTTTAACGACAATCGAAATTCCTCACAGAAACTTTAGCAACCGGTAAAGAATATGCAATCATTGTATAAATCTAAATTAAAAATAACGGAAATTTGAATAAAATTGCATATTAAATATTGAAACATGAACAAAAATCAAACATACCAATATATAGCTTCTTTAAAAGCATTGATTACAACTCAAAATAAAAAACGCAGCCATTTCACCGCTCATTTCAAACAAGAATGGCAAACTAAATCAAAACAAACAGAGAGAATGTACGTGCGCATGCGTGATGTCGAAATCTTTAAACAGCAATTCTGTTCTAGGAGCTTTTTTAAAATGTATTTCTTGAAAACCCAGTTGACAAGAAGAAAAGGTAGGACATCGTCACTTGCAGTTTAATGCGGAACGTCTTTTCCTTTCGAGATTTTTCTGTTTAAAAACATTTTTCTTGTTGATAAATGTTAATTATCTTTTTAAAACTGCCATAATTTGCCAAAATATTTTATCTAACTCTACTTAAATATTTATTTTACCCCCGAAATAGGTGAAAATATTATTTGAAGTCTTTATTGCTTTTGCGATCCATACAAGAACCTGAAGGAGATTTCAGATAGGTGTGTCAGAGAGAAGAGTACTTTTCAAATCATTTATTACTTTGGCTTTTTATTGTAGACAAAATTTTCAGTCCTTTTGCAATTAGATGCCCTACTCGAACTCGTCATTCTGAGCAAAGTAATGTACCCTGAATGACACCAACTATTTGAATGAAATATTTATGTGTATTTTTTTAAAAAATTTTTTATTTTTTTTAAGGCGAAAATATTATAATAGATTACAAAATACATCTCCGAATTCAAACATTTGACACCCGATGTTTCACACCTACTCGAATCTTATAAACACGAATTTGAAATTAGAATTTGTGTGTGTCATTGTGATATCAACAATGAGCTCCAAGAAAGAGGTTCGACTATCCACCTTTTCAAATTTTGTATGGAATGCATTGATGGGAAATGCGTGCTCGTCTGTCGATGTAAAACCAATTTTGGTATTTTAAAGTCAAAACTGTCTGCCAAAAAGTGTGTGAATGGGCAGGTAGAAAATATATACTTGTTAACTTTCGATATCAGCAGAGTTATCAGGACAGGAGAGGAATAAAACATCCCAAATATGAATTTAAAAATTAATTTTATAAAATTCTATTGAAATCTTTTACTGATTTTTGACAAATATGCTTAGAGAATACCCTTTCAACCAGTAGAAAATGTCTTAAATAAAGAACATTCAAACAGCTGATTGTGTAAAATTTTGATGCATTAGAAAATGTGAATCAAATATGTATTACCTTGATCATGTATCTTCGAAAATTTAAGATAATTTAATTCATTTGGGAAAAAATACAAGTATGAATAATAGTGAAAGAGATTATATTTATTATTTTTTTATTCATAGAATTTGATATATTGATTATTTTGAATGGAGTGTCATTACACTTCACCAAATAGTCAGAAATTTTTGCGTGGTTTAAAACAAGGAAAAACACTTCATGCAAAATTATTTGTCATTGAATTATGAACATGGAGACATGAACATAAGTGAAAACATGAACATGGAAATTGCATCATTTTATTTTTATTTAAACCGCAAAGAATTTCGAAAAGCTAAACGATTTACTTTCTTTTTTCTATAAGTATTTTATACTTTGCTCGCACTTTATAATCGATTTCACAAAATGATTTCTTTCTCCTGCATTAATGATTTTTTATAATAAAATATAATAATACCTATGTTTCGGTGCTTTAGTTGCGCTTTTCTGTAATATCTCGATGCCTTACTTTATATCTGAAACCAATGAAACTATTGATTTATGTATTTTTTATTGATTCTGGAGCTTTTTGGTCCTGTATTGGCGTTATATTTAAGCATATTAGCTCCAGTTTTTAAAACAGTAGCGAAAAATTTTTAAAAAGTATCAAAATAGAAATAAATGAAATTTTTCTGTTTTAAATAATGATATAATGTCTTTAATAAAAAAATAATACTTTTTAGTTATTTCCCTTCTTTTAAACATCTTGAAATTAGAAATCTTACAAATATTTGCAACAGATAATATATTAATAATATATATTAATTAATTCATATAAATAATATATATTTTGTTAAATCTGTATAAAATGATACATTTGTACATAAAATAAGCGAAGCGAAATATAACAATAATTTAAGGATCAACTTTCACGTGTTGAATGTCTCTCAGTTTGAGTAACAAAAAACGATCTCAATATTGAGGTTTTTGCGCATAGAAACACACCCAGGTGCATTTTATATCTTCTTTCTTAAACCCCGTTTCCGCAAAGTAAATCCCTGGGATTCGTGCCTGCTAGCTTTGTAATTAGGCATTCTCTTCTATACTACTACAATTAAAAGAAAAACAAGCATCTTAATAGGTAGTGGTCTGTATAAGAGATATGGATCATGGCAGTGGACTTGTTAAAGCTATATGAACAAAAAAACTTGCACAGTATCCAGTTGTAAATAATAAAGAACTGAATATCATGCAATAAAATATACTTTTTAAAAACTTCTTTGAAATATTTCACTTTATACCAATACAAATATTTTTATGACATCTTCCTTCTTCAGAATCTTACATAACTTCTTATTAAACACTGAGGAGAAAAGGATTTCCTTTCTTATTTTAAATTATTCATTCCTGTTTAAAATATTTTTTTTTCATTTCTCATAGCTCTAGAACTTAATCAATGAATAGTATCTATCCAATAAATTTCTTCAATTTTTCTTAGAAAAGAACTGTAGTTACGTATGTTTTTTCAAAAAATTTCAGTCGGTTTTCATCGTGTTTTCATATGCTGAGAGAGAATACTTTACAATCAAGTATATATGTAAAGAAATCACTTTCCAGACTTAGAATTCAAATTTTAAATACTATTTCAGACTTTTATAATGCTTATTTTTGTAGTGGAGTGACATGGGTGTTTAATATTATTTCTTCTGAAACTTAAGAATATTTTTAAAAGATCGTTCCATTAGGCGTTTTCTTACAAAGCTATTCAAGCAGAATAAATGCTAACATTTTATCCCAGTATTCCAGGTAAAATTAATTTTCTTTGATGCAAATTTATAAGTAAACAATTCGGATCCAGTCTTTAGAGAAACTAATTCTTCCTCTTTTCACAAACAGAAAGTTAGAAAGTAGAAACAGCAACAGGAGTTTGTTTTGCCACAATAGCAAGTACATAGATAATAGGCTCAGATCTTATAAACAAATGTTTTGCCTTACATCCTTCAATCTCGATAATCTTTTGAACTATTTTCAAGAATCTTCTAAAAATGTTAAGAAAAACACTGCTGATTAGAAATGTTGACGTCATGAATGCGCGCGCACTCCAGTTTTGACTCGGTTTGTTTTGTTTTAGTTTGACGATGATCTGCCGTGTACCTCCTGGATATTACTGCTGTTTTTCTACCAAATGAGGAATATCTATTCAGCGTTTTGTTTTGGTAAGTTATTATTGTCCTTTATACATTTTTTGAAAGATTTTGTAAATATTGACTGCTAGTTATATAATATGTACGGTATTTTAATCTTAGAAATTATTTGATGAAATGTAATAGGCTACGAAAGTCTTCAAGATCTGTTTTATGAATATTGCAATCAATGTATTTTAAGAAATTAAATGGTAAACAACAAGGATGGTTATTATGAGGCATAAATATATAGCGCCATGTTTTCATTTTGAAGAATAATTTCATCCAACAAAAAAAATAGTATTATACAACTGAAAAACGAATTTTATTGCTCAATATATATATATGTTTGCTTTAACGTATATGATAACTCAAATGCTGCTTCATTTATGAATTTTAATAGATCGATAAAATAATAAGAATATATGCCAGACATATTTTTTTAAAAATTGACTCCCCCCAAAATTTTTTCGATCAGTTAATATTTTTTAGAATCATTAATCGAATTAATTGTATTCCATATAGCATTTAAGACAAATTATAAGGTCAATGAATAGCGTAATTTAACATTATTATAATATACAAATTTGATGTGTTTCGGAAATTGAAATTATAGCTCCTTAAGCGTTATGCTTTTTTCTTATCTAATTAGATGACACATTCTTCGGGAATAAGCTGTTACATCGATTTCATAGAATATCTGAAATGTTAGTGGATTATGTTCAGTTTACATTGAGTCTTGGCATGATCAAATTTCAGCTTATGAATTTGAGAAGGCTTGAGGTTATTCGATGTCGCATGGCAAATAGGCCAGATAATTTAGGCTTTTCTCTTCCAAATCCTTGATTAAAAAACCATCTATAAACAGATAGTAAAATTAAATGAATGTCCTTTCTACAGGTCTTCGCTTCCGTTATAGTTAAAATATATAATTATTAATAAAATAAACTTATACGGGTGCCGAAACTTTGAAAAATTGTTAATGAAATCTCTAAAAGGAGAAAGATAGAAAGAATTTTTGTCTTGGTGGCAGAAAAATTTTAAAAAGTTTCTTTTAAAGTCAACTGCAACAAGAAGACGAATAAAAAAATTACGGCCGATCGTCTGTGCTTAATGCTGGGTTTACATCTTGTGGAATTCATTCAAAATCTCGAATTTCTTATTCTTGCCCGACTAGGAACTTGATACAGGATATGAGATACAGTGCGTTGCCCTGCATATTAATAAATTTCTTATTAAAGAACCTGATTTGAAGTACCAAAATATATTCATTGAACAATTTAAAATTTATCAGGATTGCTAAAAATACAAGCTAAGATTTATGAATTTATATAGTCTGAGAATGATTAAGTCAATATTATACTCTTTCATTTTCTAATTTTCTAAAATTTCGTTAATGATGAAATCGCAGTTCTTGACATTAATTCTAGAGCTCAATCGTGAAAGCACTTTGAACTGGCAAATACGCAAAGGACTCTTTTATGAGGATCTGATACTTATATGAGATCATAAGAAAATTTAAATATAAAATTGCTAATTTAGGAAACGAAAAAAATTAAAAAATCTTATTTTTATTTGATTTAGGATATAAAAAGTCATAATAAAATAAAATTTAAAAGATTTATTCTTGGTTATAATTGTTGTCACATACATTTAGAACAAAAAACTTGTAAATGAGACTGAATTTCTGTAGGAGATTTGTAAAATTTTTACATTTAACAATTCCGTTCACAAAGTAAATTTGTATAAACACAGCATTGCGAGTCACTTTAATACACAATAATAATGAGGCAAAGCAGAATGCCGAGAAAGACCACATTATATTCTAATGAATATTTATTTTATTCACTTAGTTACATTACGCAGATTAAAATACTTCTTTATTTAAAAAAAGTAATTTTCAGATTTTATCGAGGGAAAAAAAATCGAATACCTGAAATTAAAATTTTATGACAAATAAAGTCAAATTGTCATCTTGTTTTCTGAGGCTAAAAGTTTGAATATGGGATTAATGGAATTCGGAATTGGATACTTGCTTGAAGTGCAGACTTAATGCAAGGCATTTAAATTAAGAGGAAATATTTGACTTAAAAAATCATTCAAAGCATCAATTCTCAAAGAATATTACTTTTGTGCAAAAATCATATAGCCTACTGATTGGACATTGAAAATCAGCATTACGCAGTCGCTTTTTCTTAGTATTTATGTTTTATTGACATTGTCTCTTTCTTATTCACCTTAAATTATTTTTTGAGCTCGAAAGTATTCAAATCATGGGTTTAACTTTAATTATACCGAAGTTTGGTTTATTAGAAAGATATTCACATTTCAAGTGGCGATTATTTATCAAAGACACTTAATATGAATCTTATTTAAAAATAATTTTCTCACTCTCCGAAAAAAAAAAATATATCTTGATCCGAAAATGAGACACAATCATATAACAGGTAATCTGACATCGCATGATCAGAAATATTTTTAAAAAAATCAGAGAACGCATGATCGAAATATAATGATAAACGACTTATACTTAATCATGAAAAATAAATGTAAATATTTGTGAGGGATCTATTTGTAAATATTTGATCTTCTTAGAAGCTGTAGATGAAGCAGAATGGAATCGAGCTCTAGGCTGTTTTACGAGCATTTAGAAACCTTTTACAAGAAGGAAATTGACATATAATTACATTGTAGTTTGGATTACGGAAGATGAAAACAAGCCAGAAAAATTTGAATTGAGGGCTCGGTAATTTAAGGAAGGGGGGATAAAGGAATAAATAAGGCAAAGTAATGCGTTGTAAAGTCAAAGATGAAAGTTGTAAAGAATGCGCATAAAGTTCCTGATGTGAAACTTTAATTGCGCTTTACCGAAGTATGCTCATTAATTTATATTATTGTGATTAATTCCATATCTATATTCCATACCTATATCTATCTACCTATAGATTATCTTAAATTGCAGTTCTGAATCTTGGGATTGAAAAAAATATCTTATATGCTATTTGCTATTATATTAATTTTTGAGTCAAAACCATTAATTTAATTCAAATACTTTTTGTGTTTGAATTTGTGTACAAATTATCTGAACAGTTATCTTTTCAAACGCGCCTCAATGAGTGATATACAGCATAAAATTTTCTAATAAATTTTGAGCAGGAAATTATCAAAGTGCATTACAGATACTTCCTTTCATCGAATATTTCTTGTCAAGCAAAGGATTGTTTTTCCTGGTTAAAAACAGTTTGTAGATTGTTTTCCTCTTTAATTATTTGTCACCTCTCAAAACATTTTTATAACTTATGTATACAATTATAAAAAAAAAGAATGGGCTGAATATTTTAAAATCAAAATCGTCTATCACTCACTTGATGGCATGCATGCTTAAATCACCAGCTCCTTTCGGTCGCGTTTAATTGACGTACTTTGATTTCAAATTCAGAATGATGAATTATTATCTTATTCAGATTAATTATATAATTAAAATTCTAAAAATTTATAATTCATATAATTTTACAGACTAAAAGTATCAAGAGTTAATACGAGTAGGAATGTTTGAAAATTTCTTCCTAAAAATAACAATGAAAATAATTTTTAAGGAAAAGTAGATTTTTTTTTAATTCAAAATAATTTATAGTTAATTTTTGCAAACTAAGGTAAATCTATTAACTAAATCTATACTAAGCAAACTTTGGTCAATCTTAAGGAGATTTGTTACTGTGAATATGTGTTACTTTAAAGAAATAAAATGGAAATGTCCTTAGAATTCCTTAATAAGACAGTGTTCGTATGCTCATTTTCCTTTAAGTTTCTGAAATAGCAAAATCATTTCTTCCCGTATTGATGAAGAAAATATGGCACTAAATGTTGTTAAAACAGCAAAAGTAGCAGTCTGGATTTCACGCATGAAAATTACAATTTTTTGTAAATCTATGAAATGAAAAAATCTTTCAAAATCATTTTAATTTTCATTAATCATTTAATGTTCCGTTGTAAGAACAAATTAGAATATATAGAAAATTACATGCTCACTCAAAGCTTGCAGCATATATTTGTAGTTCAAAGCAAAGCAAACCATTAAACAGAATACTCATATATAGAAAATCTCTGAATTAGAAATTGTTTACATTAATATATTCGATAAAACGGAAGTATATTATCCTATTCATAATCGTTATCATATCATTAAATGAAATTTTGAAGTAGTATCTCCCCTGGTGTTAATAATAATTTGCACAAAAGGTTGAGATAACTGAAAGAAAATGCAGTATTCTGTTTCAACACTTTCACTTTAGTATGATATCTGCTTTTAATATATAGTTTAAAATTAAATTTACAATGTCAGTAATAATTTTCAAGTTGAAATGCTATTTAAATACCAGAATTGTTTTTAAAAAAATCTAGATTGATTTATAGTGTGATGGATATCTTATTAAAATCTTTTTCTATTCGGTTCTTGTTTCTGGTGTATATCTATAAGAAAATGTGGTAGTTAGTTGCCCTTCACTCCTCCAGGAAAAAAGAAAGAAAGAAAGGAAATTGATTCTCCCCAAGTGTCTACTAACAGCTGAAATTCAGTTGAGACCCTGAACGTTATTTGCAGAATTCAGCTATCGGATAACATAACAGTTCATTTCGATTTAAAAATACTTCAGTCTGTTAGAAAATGTTGCATCCAAATACGGATTTTAAAAACTCAGGTATCAAAGAGTAAATATCATTTGATTAGGGATATTAGTAGCTCTTATGGCCACACTGTTCAAAAACTCGTTTTCATTGGTTACATTTTGAGATCTAAAAATAATTTTGCTGCAAAAAATTAATTTGATGATAGTTTATTTTAGAATGCACCACAACATAAAAAGTCAATTTTTTTACCAATACATCTGCAAATCTGAAGACAAGAGTTCTCAAATTTATGAATTCATGATTATGATTGCAAATTCATAAAGAAGATCGTCTCTTAATGATTTTTTATTGCATTACTCAAAGAGGAAAAATCGATTGATACAAACACGATATTTCCGTCATTAAATTGGAGAGTAATACACCAAACGAGTTATTGTAGCGAAATTTCATCAATATTTGAACGGGTTTAATTTTTTCAAAGAAATATGAACATTATTGCTGTCATCAATTTTTAATAATCAAACTTTTAATTTTAGGAATACATTTGACTTCAATTAAAACTGTACTTATTAATCCTAATATGTTGATGAAAATTGTCAATGATTGAAATTTTTCTAAAACAGAAGTGAATCTGAATTCTCTTATTTTTTTAAATGCTAGTCATTGGACGCAATGCAACACTCACGTAAAACTAAATTTGAGTCAAAAGAGGTAGATGAGGAAGATAATTCAAAATTCTAATAAAGTTTTTGAAAATATAATATTCATGATAAAAAAAAATTATTTTGAAATAGAGGTACCCCTTAAAATTTTAACCAAAAGTATTTCGTCTGCCAATGAATATTAATTATTCAGAAAATATCATTTTCTCTTCATTCAGAATTACTTCCTTAAAATGTATACTGGGTTATTTCAAGTACTGATGTCTATATATTCACACATATTAACTCATTTTCTAATAGCTTTTCAATTTTCGTCGCAACAGAAAACGATATAATTTTCCTCAGTCATCAGAATACAGAAATACCTCATATAATACAGAAAATTGGAGATTCACCGGTTGAATGCATTCTCAGATCACCGTGCGTGTAACTATTATGATTGCTGAGTAGCTGGCTGGAAGAAAATATCACCTAAATTAAGAATCACAAAAGGTGCAGATTTTATTTTTACATTTTTCGATCATGATTTCCTCTAAAAGAGTTTTGAGAATTGACACAATCAGTTTCATGCTGATGGAAGTCAGGTATTCTTCATGCGTTGCTGATTTCGTTAACGTGTCAATTTTAACATTTCCAATATTTTCTTATTCCCATGTGAAGTCTATTTTAAAGGGATCTTGCCGGATATTATCAATATCAGTCTTGTAGCTTTGGAATTAGATGATGACATGCTGGTTTCGTTGTCGACGTGAATTATTTAGATTCAGAACTTGTGTTGCACAGTTTAATGCTTGCAGCATAACTGTAAGTTCCAATTGGTGCACAGCACTATTTTGGTTTATCCCCTCTGTCCGTGTGCCCGTTCTCCAAAACGCAGCTATCGCACCAAACTATGTATTTGACCTATCCTTGTATATTTTGAGATGAAATTGATAGGCATTTGTTCTTGCTGTTTCATTTTCATTCAGCAGAATTTGGTCTTGATGGAGGAAATGAGTTCTGTGAATCGCCAAGACAATTATTTATCTTTCTAGCTAAATGTGGTTTCATTACGACTACGTTTGACGGAAGAGAAATTTTGAGCTTGTAGAGGGATGTTAAGCACACCTCATAGTAGAGCTGCAGATGAAAGGAATCTGAACTGCTAACTTATCTTAACTGTAAGAGCTGCAAAGAAAGGGGTGAATCTCATATTCTCTACAGTTCGAGTGGCTTGATTTAAACTTCGTGATACTGAGAGACCTCTATATTTTACCTACCAAGGTCCAGAAAAAATTGTAGCTTTTGGAATTATGATTATAGGAATAAACATAAAATTACTCAAAACATGTAACATACTCGATAGGTGAATGTCTTTTCAATACAAACAAAATAGGGATTTTTCTGAATTTTGGAATTAAATCCATTTAAGAAACATCTGCGTTTCCTACGAGGGCGAACACGATAGATACAACAAATTAGGTTTAGGGAAACTTGGCGAATGGTTTTACTCTCAAAATTAAATTCTGCTTGAAAATTTAACATAATCTGACCTCGAGCAGATTGTATGTTGTCCTGCCTATTCATGTAAGGGTAAAATCAATGTCTGAATGATATAACTTGCTGGATTCATAAATTGTACCACGTGATCATTACGCAAGGAAGTTCAATTGTGAATTTTTTTTTCTTGTTCAAAGCGAATCATATCCAAAATGCATACGTAATTGTCTTTATTAAAACGCGACGTTGAACACAATTTATGTCATAAACTCAGAAACTATGCCCATAAGCAACAAATTCGAAAGATGACGTCTCCCATCAGTTACTAATATTTCCTTAAGTTTTCTAAGAAATGTGGTGAAATGTTCTCAATAGATTCTAAATTTGCCATTCTGCGATGTGAAAATGCATTTAAGTTATTCCAATACAGATGCTCCTGAGTTTTAAAGAATGATGTTTCTGTTCTAATGTTGCATCTAATAACACATTTTTTCAAATTCTGATTGTGAATCAACAGACTTCTCACATGCTAATGAATCCTAGCCCACTGGTGCTTTGTGCTTTGAGGGTTGCAAACTCTGTTTACTACTCTAAATTCAGCTTGTTTTTTTTATTTATATTGATCTAGGACAGATTAAATGTCCCATTCGTCCAAAGTGTGAAAAATGGAAATTTAGAGAGAGATGCTCGCTCAGATATAGCTCTCTTCGTCTTATAGAATTTGCAATATCAATTTCCAAACAACAGTAATGCAATTTCTAAATATGAAGTTACTAAAATTACATTTTTCTAAGGATACCATTGAATACCGTTATTTAACAAGCAGAATTTCCAATCCTTTAAGAAAGTCCAATTGAAGCAATCATTAAAAAATTTCCATTTACAAGACCAGTTATTATTATATTCTGCAAATTTCTTTTGCATTAAATATTTCTTTTTAAACGTCTTGGATTACTAATTGATGTAGACTCATTTTTCAGCCTTATTTCAAATTTGATTTCAATGGTTCGCTTTAGTCTAATTTTAAGTAGATTAAATAATTCTTTTTACTCTTTTATTATTAAAGTTTAAAGATGGTAATAGTAAAAAAAAATTATAATAACAATAAATTTTTTAAACAAAGCCCATTAGGGCTCACCAGAATATCAGCATTTTCAATGTTATGGCAAATATTCATAGAAATATTTGTGGTGCATTCTTCTCGCTGATGTTTATTGAAGTAATTTAATGACTGACAATAAACAAGCATGAAATGTTCGATGACTACAATTCAGTTTAAAATTTAATTTCTCTGTCATCCAGCGCAATTTTAGGTTTTAAAATCCGACAGTAATACAAAATTCTTGTGGACTCAATCACCTGAATGTTCAGAATGTGAATTTGAGAATGTGGAAAAATATGAATGAAAAAACGCAAAGTGGGTTCTAGCTACTACTTTCTTGATTAGGTTCTTGAAGAGAAACCGTCGTCTACTTCAAAATATCGATCTAATTAAGGTGCACGAAATGCAGGAAATACCTGTATCGTTCAAAAGAGACGAGCTTTTTAACCTCTGACAGTTTATATGGTCAATTACCTTCATTTATTTCCTTCAAAACTAGATATGAATTCTAGTATGTCCATTTAATTTTGTTACAAGGGAAAGCTTTCACAAATGGAAAGAGTCAAATATTAGAAGAAATATCTACTGCAGAATTTCAGAAAATTCAATAAAAAGTAATCCGTCCTTTTATAATGCAAATATTTATTTTAAAAAAAACGTAGGTACCGGAATAAATTCCGCGTGATCTACAACTGCTATTTGCAATTTTAAACTACTTGGATAAATTTAATAAAGTTTTTCATTTATCTTACTTAGGAAAATTATTGTTTGTTTTCGGTTTTGCAGTGAAATTTATCTCACATTGTTTTCTTTTGCATTTTTCCTTAAATCACCTAATTTCTGTAATATATGAGATCGTCAGTCTTATTAAATATGCATTATTTCCGTTGCAAATATTTCCCCCTTTCATTACTTGAGACTGTTGTCAAAGAATATAAAATATGAAGGCATATTTTAAAAGTTATATAAATCGTATATTATAAATTTAATATTAAGAAAAAAATATATATTTTCGATTATTTTATAAAATGATTTGATATAATTATTTCAGTTTTTAAGAAAGACGCCTTTCTTTTAGAAATTTAACAACTTAAATTGCTTAAAATAATAAATAACTTATAAAAGACATAATTAAAATTTGACTATTAAGTTTGGAAACATTAATTGATTTTAAGACAGAGAAATGAATACTTTTCTTATAAATACTAATTTATGAACTAAGTTTATATATTTATATTACATGCAACAAATTATAAAAAAGAATAACTAAATGCAAAATGTTTAAAAAGATTTTATTATGTAAATGCATCTAGGCTCTTTTACAAGAAATATATACTCCCAGGTTGCTTTATGGCTATTGATTAATATTTATTGATTGGATAATATTCAGTAAGGTAGTTTTTTAAATCTTTATTTTATTAAACGAATGCAGTTTGTATTTTAAAAATGCAAAAAGTTATCATTTAGAGACAGATTGTGAGAAAAATGTTTGCTTCATTCGGAATCAATTATTCCATGCATAAATATAAAATGCTAAACTTTTCATTATATTTTATTTTAAGTCCTTATTTTCTAAACTTTCGAAATATGCATTTGTAATACTGCAAATTTTTAAAGTATACTGTTCTGTTTTAATATGTAAAATAATATTTAAAATATTCAAACTTGGTAGTTATTTAATATGTTTTTAATTTTTTATCATTATTTGAAAACTGTTGATATTTGTGTAATTTCATGAAAATGCATTGTGCATAAAACATATTCAAGAACTTTGAAATTCATTTCTTAAAATACTGAGACTTCAATAAATTCATAAAACCTCTTTTTAAAGCATGAATTTATGAACATATTAAACATAAGACTTTTTTAATTTAATTATTTTCCTTTACCTTTTCTTGAATAAATTTTGATAATATTATGGAATCTTCAAATAAAAATCACAAAAAGATGACAAAACGTGTGAAATAGTTTACTCGAACATACTATTTTATTGCAATTTATTTCCTAAAAAGTTAGAGTAGTACATTGTCATCGATAACGTGGATGTAGAATAGGTCTCATGAAAGTGAGGGCGCTATTAATAAAAAAAAATCCATTTTTAAAAGTTTTACCCAGCTCAAGTTCAATAAATCTGTACCAAAATGCATCGCAATTACTTTTTTTTTGTGCCATTATCTTCATGTTGTTTCCAAAGTAATGTTTTTGTCCTAATTTTTATGCATTATTTCAATTAAATATTATTGTGGTTAAGATTAGACTTTTAATATGGGTAAGATTAGACGAACTAATAAAACTCTAGGTTTTGAATAGGAATTGGTAATATCTGGTTGAAATATTACTTTATTAAAATAATCACAATTTTTATAAGTTAAAATCAAAGATTTATAAATTGTTAACAGCAATACGTTTAGAATATTTCGCATATAAAATTTATAAGAGGAAAAATGTTTTTAAATAAATCGCCACACATATTTTTATTTATACCCTGTATACTCATGTCAATGGTTCGCAATAACTTGTTGATGCAAGAAGTTTAAATTATTTTGAATTTTAAATCATTCTAAACATGAAAATTATGCGACGAAAGTAAGCAATGATTATTGATTTCATAATTCAAGTAACTAATTAGTGAGCATTTACTTAAAACTTTTCTTTATTTCAGAAGAGATTATTAAAAAAGAATTACGTTTTAAAAAATTGTTTGTTATAATATTTATTTTTAAAAAACTTAGGGAATAATATACATTTTTAGATACAAATCAACTACTATTTTGAAAACTTGCAATTTAAATTTTAAATGAATAAAAAATATAAACAAATCAATAAAAATAAACGGATTTGAATTTCAATTCATGCAATTCAATATCCGCAATGACATAACAAAAATAAATATAACAGATTTGTATACAGCTTTATAAAAATAAGAACTTTTTCTCTACCATCACCGATTAATCAGTTGTTTCCTGATATATATGAAGTTACATCAGTAACATTGTTCATATAAAATGCTATAATCTAATGCCTATGAACCACGAATTTAACAGATTTCCAACGATTGTGATTGCTTCATAGGTCTACCTGATAAACAAAAAAAAATATTCGAATAAAAAGAAATTCTTTGCATCTATCTCTTGCAAATGCATTCAATGATAGATTAAAATAAAAAATTAAAACAGTTGAATGTTTCTTTCGGGAAAGAAAAAAAAACCGAAATTTTCCAGAAATTCAATGGTTACTATGGATTATATGTTTAATAAAGTGGCTTCCAAGCAAGAAAAATTCAAAAAATAATAAGCATTCAAAGAAGGAAAAGAAATATTACAAGAATTTCCTTTCATATAAACGAATAATCAATTACGATATTTATAACCAATGTATGCGAACATGTTGGTTGTTACTCAGTTCAATATGTAAAATGGAAGCATGCATTCTTAAAAGAATGCATTAGACTTCAAGTAGTTCTATCTGCTTCTTGTGCTGCTGGACTGACTAAAAAAAAAAAAAATCATTTTAAGCATCCAGATATTTCCATTTGGTGATATACACCAACTCCATTCAAGGTTTCTTTGGGAGAAGAAAAAACCACATACGTCCCTCTATTTCCCTGGACCTTTGAACTATGGACTAAATGACTACTGAATTGACTTCAAAGCAAAAAAAAAAAAAAAAAAGACGGAAAGATATTTTAAATTCTATTACCCAGTAATCAATATTTTGCACTTCAACATTAAAAATGGAAATATGCATTCTTAAAACAATGCATTAGACATCAAGCATTTCTATCTGCTTGTTGTGCTGCTGGACAAACTAAAAAATCTTTTATTTCAGTCATCCAGTTATCTGCAGTTCGGTGGTATACACTAACTGCATTCAAAATTTCTTCGGGAGAAGAAACAACATCAGCACATCCCGGTACTTCCCCAGACCTTTGAAATATGGAATTAATGTCTACTGCATTGACTTCAAAGAAAAAAGAAATAAAAAAAGTGAAAGATATTTTCCTTCCTATAACCTAGTAATCAATACTCTGCACTTCAATATGAAAAATGAAAACATGCATTTTTTAAAGAATGCATTAGACATCAAGCAATTCTGTTTGTTGTGCTGCTGGACTGACTAAAAAATCATTCATTTCAAGCATCCAGTTAGTTCCAGTTCGGTGATATACACTAACTGCATTCAAAGTTTCTTCGGGAGAAGAAACAACCACAGTATGTCCCGGTACTTCCGTGGAACTTTGAACTATCGACTAAATGTCTACTGCATTGACTTCCAAACAAAAAAGAGAAAAGAAAAAAAAAGGAAAGATATTTTCCTTCCTATTACCCAGTAATCAGTATTCCGCACTTCAATATTAAAAATGGAAATAAGCATTTTTAAAAAAAATGCATTAAACATTAAGAATTACTATCTGCTTGTTGTGCTGCTGGACTGACTAAAAAATCTTTCATTTCAAGCATCCAGTTGTTTCTAGTTCGGTGATATACACCAACTCAATTCAAAGATCCTTTGGGGGAAGAAAAAACCACAGTACGTCCCGGTACTTCCGTGGATCTTTGAACTATGGACTAAATATCTACTGGATTGACTTCTAAACAATAGAAAAAGAAGGATAGATATTTTTTTGCTATCACCAACTAATACTCTGCCCTTCAAAATGAAAAATGGAAACATGCATTCTTAAAAGAATGCATTAGACTTCTACTAGTTCTGTCTGCTTCTTGTGCTGCTGGACTGACTAAAAATTACTTTCATTTAAAGCATCCAGTTATTTGCAGTTTGGTGATATACAGTAACTCCATTCAAAGTTTCTTTGGGAGAAGAAACAAATACAGTACGTCCCAGTACTTACCTGGACCTTTGAGTTATGGACTAAATGTCTACTACATTGACTTCCAGAAAGAAACGGAAAAAAAAGGGGGGGGATATTTTCCTTCCTATAACCCAGTAATCAATACTCTGCACTTCAATAATAAAAATGAAAACATGCATTCTTAAAAGAATGCTTTAGACATCAAGCAATTCTATCTGTTTTTTGTGCTGCTGGACTGACAAAAAATTTTTTCATTTCAAGCATCCAGTTATTTGCAGTTCGGTGATATACACTAACTGCATTCAAAGTTTCTTCGGGAGAAGAAACAACTCCAGTACGTCCCGGTACTTCCCTGGACTTTTGAATTATGGACTAAATGTCTACTAGATTGACTTCCAAACAAAAAAGGAAAAAAAAAGGAAGGAAAGATATATTTTCTTCCTATTACCCAGTAATGAATACTCTGCACTTCAATACTAAAAATGAAAACATGCATTCTGAAAAGAATGCATTAGACATCAAGCAATTCTATCTGCTTGTTGTGCTGCCTGACTTCGTAAAAAAACTGACATTTCTAGCATTGAGTTATATCCAATTCGGTGATACACATTAACTGCATTCTTCGGGAGAAGAAACAACCACAGTGCGTCCAGGTACTTCCTTGGACCTTTCAAATATGGACTAAATGTTTACTACATTGACTTCCAAACAAAAAAGAAGACAAAAAGGGAAAGATATTGTCCTTCCTATAACCCAGTAATCAATACTCTGCACTTCAATATTAAAAATGAAAACATGCATTCTTAAAAGAATGCATTAAACATCAAGCATTTCTCTCTGCTTCTTGTGCTGCTGGACTGAGTAAAAAAACTTTCATTTCAAGCATCTAGTTATTTCTAGTTCGGTGATATACACCAACTGCATTCAAAGATTCTTTGGGAGAAGAAACAACCACAGTACATCCCGGTACTTCAATGGAACTTTGAACTATGGACTAAATATTTACTGCATTGACTTCCAAACAAAAAAGAAGACAAAAAGGGAAAGATATTGTCCTTCCTATAACCAAGTAATCAATACTCTGCACTTCAATATTAAAAATGAAAACATGCATTCTGAAAAGAATGCTTTAAACATGAATCAATTCTATTTGCTTGTTGTGCTGCTGGACTGAGTAAAAAAACTGACTTTTAGAGAACTGAGATATTTTCAATTCGGTGATATACATTAACTGCATTCAAAGTTTCTACGGGAGAAAAACCAACCACAGTACGTCCCGGTACTTCCCTGGATCTTTGAACTATGAACTTAATGTCTACTGCATTTACTTCAAAGAAAAAAAAATAAAAAAAGGAAAGATATTTTCCTTTATATAACCCAGTAATAAATACTCTGGACTTCAATACTAAACATGAAAACATGCATTCTTAAAAGAATGCATTAGACATCAAGCAATTCTATTTGTTCTGCTGCTGGACTGACTAAAAAATCATTCTTTTCAAGCATCCAGTTATTTGCAGTTCGGTGATATACACTAACTGCATTCAAAGTTTCTTCGGAAAAAGAAACAACCACAGTACGTCCCGGTACTTCCTTGGACCTTTGAACTATGGACTAAATGTCTACTGCATTGACTTCCAAACAAACAAAAAAAAAGGCGGATAGATATTTTTCTTCTTATTACCCAGTAATCAATATTTTCCACTTCAATATTAAAAAAAGAAACATGCATTCTTAAAAGAATACATTAGACATCAAGCATTTCTTATCTGCTTGTTGTGTTGCTGGAATGTCTAAAAAATCTTTCATTTCAAGCATCCAGTTATTTCTAGTTCGGTGATATACGCCAACACCATTCAAAGTTTCTTCGGGAGAAGAAACAACCACAGTATGTCCCGGTACTTCCGTGGATCTTTGAACTATGGACTAAATGTCTACTGCATTGACTTACAATCAAAAAAGAAAAAAAAAAGACCGAAAGATATTTTAATTTCTATTACCCAGTAATCAATATTCGCACTTCAGTATTAAAAATGGAAATAAGTATTCTTAAAAAATGCATTACACATTAAGAAGTACTATCTGCTTGTTGTACTGCTGGACTGACTAAAAAATCTTTCATTTCAAGCATCCAGTTATTTCTAGTTCGGTGATATACACCAACTCCCTTCAAAGTTTCTTTGGGGGAAGAGAAAACCACAGTACGTCCCGGTACTTCCCTGGATCTTTGAACTATGGACTAAATATCTACTGGATTGACTTCCAAACATTAGAAAAAGAAGGAAAGATATTTTTTGGCCATCACCGACTAATCAATACTCTGCCCTTCAAAATGGAAAATGGAAACATGCATTCTTAAAAGAATGCATTAGACTTTTAGTAGTTCTGTCTGCTTCTTGTGCTGCTGGACTGACTAAAAATTACTTTCATTTAAAGCATCCAGTTATTTGCATTTCGGTGATATACACTAACTCCATTCAAAGTTTCTTTGGGAGAAGAAACAACCATAGTACGTCCCGGTACTTCCCTGGACTTTTGAAATATGGACTAAATGTCTACTAGATTGACTTCCAAGCAAAAAAGAAGATAAAAAAAGGAAGGAAAGATATATTTCCTTCCTTTTACCCAGTAATCAATACTCTAAACTTCAATACTAAAAATGGAAACATGCATTCTGAAAAGAATGCATTAGACATCAAGCAATTCTATCTGCTTGTTGTGCTGCCGCACTGAGTAAAAAAAACTGACATTTCTAGCATTGGGTTATATCCAATTCGGTGATATACATTAACTGCATTCTTCGGGAGAAGAAACAACCACAGTGCGTCCAGGTACTTCATTGGACCTTTCAAATATGGACTAAATGTTTACTACATTGACTTCCAAACAAAAAAGAAGACAAAAAGGGAAAGATATTGTCCTTCCTATAACCCAGTAATCAATACTCTGCACTTCAATATTAAAAATGAAAACATGCATTCTGAAAAGAATGCATTAAACATGAATCAATTCTATTTGCTTGTTGTGCTGCTGGACTGAGTAAAAAAACTGACTTTTAGAGCATTGAGTTATTTTCAATTCGGTGATATATATTAACTGCATTCAAAGTTTCTTCGGGAGAAGAAACAACCACAGTACGTCCCGGTACTTCCCTGGATCTGTAAACTATGAACTTAATGTCTACTGCATTAACTTCAAAGAAAAAAGAAATAAAAAAAGGGAACGATATTTTCCTTCCTATAACCCAGTAATCAATACTCTGCACTTCAATATTAAAAATGAAAACATGCATTCTGAAAAGAATGCATTAGACATCAAGCAATTCTGTTTGTTGTGCTGCTGGACTGACTAAAAAATCATTCATTTCAAGCATCCAGTTATTTCTAGTTCGGTGATATACACCAACACCATTCAAAGTTTCATCGGGAGAAGAAACAACCACAGTATGTCCCGGTACTTCCGTGGACCTTTGAACTATGGACTAAATGTCTACTGGATTGACTTCCAAGCAAATATATATATATAAAAATATTTTTCTTCCTATCACCGATTTTATGTGAAAGTTTCTTCATTTCGGAAGCATTGTATGTCTTCTCGAGTAATTAAAAAAAAAATTGAGAAAGACGGAATGAAAGAAATTTACTTTGTTATCAGCAATTCATCAATCCCGTGATTTTTAGTGTCGGTAGTTGTCGAAAGTCCGAGGAATAAATAATAATATAGATAGATATCTAATTGTAGCAGATATTTACAAATCCAAATTATACATTTACATAATTGTCAAGAATTGAGCCACTCTGAAATGAGATGGAAAATAGCCTATTTATTCAGAAATTAACTGTGCATAGAATTTTCTTACACTTTCTTAGTAATTTCCTCCAAGGAGAAAGATATATTGCTTCTTTTCCAACAGAAAGGTCCTAAAGAAAAATCCTTTAAATAAAATGCCGTATTCATAAGATTAAAAGAAGAAATGAAAGAAAAATAGCCTTCTCGTCTTCCTAAACATGAAACTAGTCTGAGTCAAATCGTAGATCTCCATTATGAAGTTGCATCTTTCAATAATAGTATCAGGTTTTAAATAATTTAATTATCAATTATTATATTGTTAAATTAATTTTGAATAAACATATTTAATAAATACATTTATTACTGCTGTAAAGAAGAATTACATGGAATTACTTTCTATATAAAAAATTATTTATTATTATTAAAAAAATAATTTAAATTATTAAAAATATTTTTCTTATAATAATAAATAAATTATATATAAAATATAAATAATAAGTAATAATTAAACTTTAAAAAAAACTTTTGTAGCCAGTAATTAAGCCTTATTACTTCTGCAGAATTATGAAATCAATGAAATATTAAAAACTTATTACTAGATCAAGCTACCAGTGGAAACCTAATTTAATCAAATTGAACGAATCATTGACAAATAAAACTTGAAAATATTCAAATAGCGTATTTTCATTTAGAAATTCAACGGTACGAGAATGGGTATAAAAATTATACATTTTAGGATATGAACGGCTAACCAGTTATAAAATTATACCCATGAAATAAAAAGAGTTATGAAAATATCTAAATAAAATTAACTATATATATATACATATATATGTACTCATATTTTTTAATCCAATGGAGTTGTCCAAGGAAAAGCTTAAACTCTTTTTAAACAAACAGCCTTTAAAACAGCAAAGAAATAAAGCATTGGGTTTGAGCCTGTGTTCTGTTTAAAATACAATTTCGAGATTTTTTTTCGGTCAAACTTGTCACGGATCACCGTTCATCTACAGATCGGTTCAAGAATTTGTAAGAAAGTAATATTTCAACCATTTTTTTATTTTAAAGCCAGTTTGATTATGTTTCGATTAAATTAAATTAAATTAAATATAATATTATTTAGAATATATTAAAGTTTATTCAAGTAGTATCATAGATAAAATGTTCAGATGGTTAAATCTGAACAAATATTGTTCGAATATTTAAACGGTGCTTTAAATTCAGTCATCTTACGAAACTAAAAATAAAAATTCTATGTTTTTATATGATGATCAGTCCTGAGTAGTTGGTTATGATTGAAACAGTTTTATTTTTAATATTTTAAAGAATTAAAAACTAAAACTCCGCTAAATGAATCAGAAAAAAATCTTTAAATTATAATAGCAATATTTTTTGAACTAGAAAATTTTTAGCGCATTGAATTTCAGATTTTGAGAATCAAGAACATTGTTGGAGTCTCAGTATTAAAAAATAATTTTGATTAAATGTTTAAGTAAAATGTGTTGTTAAATTTTTAATAAATTATATAACAAAATATTTTAGCGCATGTATGTCGCTCCTATCTGTGTTAAAATATGTATGTGACTTCTATCTCTGTTAAAATTTTAATTCCATGTAGAAAAGTTACAAGTATTTTTTTTGTTAAAATAATTTATAATTTTTATGCAGTTTTACCTGCTATATGTTTGCTGCATGTTTCTTGATTAATTTGTTTTTAAAAGGGGAATATAAAAAAAAATTTTAAAAAAAAACTGAAAAAATATAGAAAAGAAAAAAATATTAATAAAGAAAAAAAAGAAAATATTAAAAAAGTAAAAAAATATATTAAAAAGAAGAAAAAAATGTTAAAAAGAAGAAGAAAAAATGTTAAAAAGAAAAAAAAGAAAAAATATTTAAAGAAAAAAAGAAAAAAAATTAAAAAAAGGAAAGAAAAAAAAATATTGAAAAAAGAAGGAAAAAGAAAAAAGGTGAAGAAAAAAGAAAAAAAAAATGAAAAAATACTGAAAAAAAAAGGGTTAAAAAAATTTAAATCCCCCTTTCAAATAAGCATGCTCTATGTTTGTTTTAAATAATGCTTTGATTTAAACTTGCTTTGACATAGTATCCTTATATATTATAGTTTACATCACTCTAGTGAAAAGATATTGCAATATTTGTGTTTTATATAAAATGTGAAATATTTTATATGATAGATTTATGTAAATACTTGATTTTCAAGTTTTAAAAAGTCTTGGAAAAGAAAATGTTGATGGTTGTAGTGCATTTGGGTGCTTTGTATAACATTATAAGAAATATTATCCTTATTTCTGAATTATTATTTATAAAAAGCACTATCTGTCTCTTTTTTTAAAATATTAGTAATAATAATAATTTTCTAATTGTTCTTTGTCATTGAGCATGATTATAAGGTAATGCTAATAACTTCAGATAATAATACAATTGTTTATTTTGAAAAGAACGAATTCTTTGTATTATAAATTTTAAAGAATTATTTGGAGGCTTATAATCTATCTATAATTTTGACATAGTTTTAATTGAAAAGGATGTAAATAATTATCTTGAGCAACCTGGGATTTATCTAGAGCTCTTTTTTTTAAAAAAAATATCATTTAAATCCATTATAAATCTAAAAGTATTTAAATTCATTAAAAAATTTAATCGATTGATTAATTAGTATGATGAAGTTTATGATGAAACTAGTGCTCTCGGGGCATCTTGAATGAGTCTTCTAATCGAAAATAAATATTGCTTTAAAAATGAAAAATGATTAAATCATTCGGTTTTATGTCGAATGAATTTAAATTCTTAACAGACACCAAGATTTTATTAGAAATCGTTATTTATTCCAATCCACAGATCTTTAACGCATGATTGAAAATTAAACAATGTGTTCCTAAATTACAATATTTTAACTATAATTGAATAACAATAAAGCATTGCCCATTTAAATTTCTACCTTACCCTTGATTAGATACTCAGTTCACTGCAAAACTGCGATTTGTCGATTAAAATTATTTAAAAACAAATTTACTAGTCCTCGTTTCTAAATGAAATTATTATAGTAACTGAATATTTAATGCCGTTTCAAAAGAAACATTAAGATTGAAATCGAAATTCCCGAACAAATGATTTGTTTTGATAAGTTTAGGTATTGCTTCTGTTTGCAGTTATATTCCTAAAGTAAATTGAAAATATGGGAGCTATTCCATTTAATTGATAAAAATCCATACAAACTAATTCAAAAACTATTTTAGAGTGGGTCAGTTTCTTAGGTAGCAAAATTCGCTATTCACATAAAATAAAGTTTGATAAAGCGAGAAGAAGGCACCCATATTGTTTTATTAAATATGTGCGATTTCTAATTTACAAGATAATTAATATTAAAATGTGATATCTTTGCAGATTCGAGCGCTGATGTTTTCATGTTGTTTAGACTGGTTTCAGCGACCAGTAAACAAACTTCAATGTCGAAAATTATTTCCTATAGCTATAGCGTCTCAGACATTTTAGTACTAAATTAATTATTCTAGAATTATTTTTTTTTTGAAAAATCATATGGTTAACACTAATTATTTTTAAATATGGACTTTAGATCATAACATTATATCACAGATTTGTCTTTGTCATTTACATTTAAAATGTCTAAATTTAGAATTTTTTAAAAAAACTTCTTTTTTTTCTCTGCAGTGTATATTTAAACATGATAAAACGACGTGCATACTTTCACGCGTTTTAATCATAAAAAACGATGTTTTCATGAAATTCTTTTTAACTGTAAAAATTTCTTTCGATAATTTTTCAATTGAATCAAAGTTAATTTGCTTTTCAAATGATTCATTGACAGTTAGATAGCTTTTTCTTATCTGATATTCATTACAGATACAAGATGATAAATGTCTTGTTCACATTAAACAAACATTTTCAGTACTTCAATTATTTGAAGAACACTCAATTAGCTATCCTTTTATGGAAAGGATTGCAGCTTTAATTCGGCTTGTTATTTAATATTCATTTAAGTATTGACAATTTGAGCAATGAAATGTTACATAAAATATCGCTTCCACTTGATAGATTCTCTCACTATGTCAAATAATTGTGCAATTCGAAAATTTCTAAAAAGGCAAATATAGAAAAATAAATTATGTCTTGAAAGGAAACTTATTATGATAGAAATTCATCATGAATTTTATACCATTAAAGCATTTACTCAGACTTTACTCGCACATTAAAAGAGGGGAAACATAATTTTAAAGCGTTGCATGTGTTCTGAAAGAAACTTGAAACTCTCTCAATGGAATTTGGATTTTCGGATTTGAATATATTCTATTCAATGTTCCACTTTTTATCCAATTCTAAATTGCACATTCAATAAAGTTTAGAGAAAAATGATAATATGATACCAAATCTGATAGTTCCATTGTCTCATTTTCATTAAAAACAATTTCCAAAACAGCTTAAGAAAACTGCATCCATTCTTTCAGTGCACTATGTAATGCACCAAGAAATGAAAGTCAGATTTTGATTATTTCGATGTACGTTTCATGTTTCCTGTCTGATTTGAAAACACAATTTTTTTACAGATTTAAAGCCTACTTTTTTGTTGTTGCTCAAATCTTATGTTAAATGCTGATTGAAAGAGTAATTATAATAATGCTTATTAAAATGACTTCAGTTCCCAAAATCCATATATAAGTAGTTATTAATATTCCTAAATGAATATTACATTGGACTAAAAAGAATGCTTGATGTTGAGGCTATTTTATTCAAAGGAATTGCATGATGGCATAGAATTCATTTTATTCCGCCAGTTATTCCAGCAAAGTAAAATGTTGCCTTCAACTATGGAAAAACGTTTTGGTTTTCTCTTCTTTGAATGAATATTTGATATTCAAGATTTTCTTTGAATAATCTTTTGGGTTGGGAGCCATAAATCTCATATATTCATTCTGTCTCTCTCTCTATATATATATAAAAAAAACTACCAAATGCTCTCGAATATGGCACCTTATTTTTTCTATGTCAAATGACAGGAAATGTATGAATGAAAATTTAGATGAATGCCTAAAGGCTACATCACCTGTTCACTGCACCCCCCCCCCCCCCCACCTCCACCGGTCCTGCTAATAAGTATTTGAGCTCAAATAAAAAAATATATAGCATGCTATGCGATGTCTGTGCAATGGGAAAGTTGCATTCACTTGAATTATAATAATTCTGGGTTAGATTATTAAATCCGTAAATAAAATAGTGAATATGGAATATTTTCGCCAATAAGCATATTGTTTCAGAATTATAAAATACAAAAATTAGTGTTAATTAACAAACAATAATTTTAACCTTATAAGACAAATACATGAGCTAACAAGAGAATAACATATACTCGTGCAAAGTGATTTGATACGCTTTATAATTTTGACAGAATTTGAAAACTTGTCAAGCAATAAGGAAAATGATTATACATGGAAATTAAAAAGAATTTTAAACTACAAAATAAAATGCAAAAAAATCACAAAATCAAATGATAAATGATTCATTCAATACATATTAAATCTTTTTCCTGCAAGAAATGGATTCATATTCGAATCTTAGTCGTAGATTGAATGCTATTCATCACTATTTCACCCCGCCCAAAACCGTTGAAGGTGCCGTGCTGGCTTGATGGTATGAAAGGAAATGATTCACTAGCTGGTTCTTGTCAAACTAAGAGGATTTCCTCATTCTTTGGAGCTGTCGATGACGTGATTATTTAAGTTGAACCTTCGGAAGAAAATGACCATTTCCTAATGTGAAATAGTTTTTCGTTCCGATTCCAGGGTACCAAATGAAAGACTTCTAACAAATCTTCGATCATAGTTTTGTTGTTAATGTGCTTTTCTCTTAGGTGTCTCCTTGGAACACTGGGATATTTATAGATGTATGTTCCAGTTATAATTGTTTACTTCACCAAGGTGTCTGAAGCCTCGTTGCCAGTATGGTCTCTGTGAGTCGAGTTTTTATCCTGCAGTAGTTCAAGAAAATGTGGTGATTTTTATTGACGATAGAGTTGATATTTTGAAAGTAACATTGGCTAGGGACAGAATCCGCCATCATTTCAGTTTTTTTTTCTTTTATATGTTGTGCGCTCACACATTCTGCATTATGCTATTTTTCTAGTAGATCCACGGGTTGTGATGGCCTGGTGGTAAGGTTTTGTCATTGGAGCCAGAGGGCTTCAGGTTCTATACTCGATTTAACCGAGGAACCGTCTTGTTGCACGTGAAATCAGTTTGGGCCAAACGTACTACCACTGGTGTGGTGTGGAAGTTTAGAGAGGGGGTGCCAGATCAGGTGCCGTCCTCACAATCTGAAATTACGAAGTCTGTCTCAAAATATCCCTAGTTTTGCTTTAAAACGGGAGGTTAGTATAACTGAATTGAAACTAATCTAGAAGAACAGAATTGAGTGCGGATAAATGAATGTCGAGTTTTCCTATCATATTGTAGTTAGGAGACATGGAGGCATTTAGTGAGGAAAGACAAGTACTTCCGTTATTGTAACACTCCTAAGAGTCAATCATGGATATACTGCATCAATTCTCTGGGTTGTAATCCTTGTTGTGAGTCAGATTGTCTTGAAATCCATTTTGAAAATAGGCTGTTTCATAAATGGTTATTTAAACCCACTATTGTCACTCTACAGTATGCTTCATCTTCGGGGGTGAAAACAAAAAGGAAGGCTTTGTTTTATTGCAATTGTGTTTGACATTTTATATTCTTTGGAAATGTAGGCATAAAATGTCTGTTGTACGGTTTTGAACATTCTAAATTCTCAGACAGTGAGAAAATAAAAAAAACTGTAATGCATGTTGAATGATTCTTTCAAACAAAAAACACATAGAGGAAACCAAAAAATGCGTACCGAAATGGATGATGGACTTGGTTTTTGCTATTTAAGTGTGGATTTTATGAAAGAATGTTATAAGAATGGATCAGCTGATATTGTTATTTGTGTTGCTTTTGAGATACATAAATGAGATGTGCAATTTCCTGGTCAGATTATTTAGTCTAAATAATGGGTTAATAAATAAAATATTAAAAAATAAAAATAAATAATAATAATTTCATTTTTTATTCAGAAAATTGAATTGGGTTAACATCGTTTCTTCCGAAAATGTTTAATAGTGTATCTGTATTGAACCCTAACTTAAGATTTCACATTACACTTTAAACATCTTGGTCAGAATATTTTGACAAAAACTAGTTTCAACATACACGCTTAACAGGTTGACATCAGTTCATTCGCAAATGTTTAAGGGTGAATCTATCCAAAACCCTAACTTAAGATTTCACTTTACACATCTTGAGAATATGTTGATAAAAAAGTAATGTCGTCATACATGCTTGACGTTTTCCTGCATTTGAATTTCATATTTTTGTGCAATATAATAAACTGACTTTGATTTCTCCATGGATGAATCTGCCTCAAAAAACACACAGCATCACAGTCGTGACCTCATACTTTCCATAATAAACTGCAACTTAAACAAAAAAACATTTTTTTTTTCTCTCAGAAGAAATATGGAGGAGCCATTTGTGTGTTGATACCATAATTCATTTTCTTTTATCTTGCTTTGTGATTCGCCATTTATATGGCTTTTGGCTTGGACATAATACATACAAATACCCATAGTAAAAAAAAAAAAAAAATCAATAATAGTATTGATATTCTGAGGAATAAATACAAATATAGAATCAATGGGCCTGTAAGAGCGCTTTAAATTTGAAATAAGTGGATGAATAAAAGATTAAAAAAAAAGCCAAGATATTTAAAAAAAGAAAAAAAAACCTTTGCTGAGAATTTCCAGATAATTCTTTGAACTTATGTGAATCGTGCACAGGTGTGCAGAATCTTATAAATTAACAAACGAACTGGTAATAGAATTATTGAGACAACTTTTCCCAATGTCTGTGTAGCCAGTTTTAGCTGCAAATTCATCATTAACCCTCGATAAAGCAATGAAAATTAACGAAAGAGTTCCGAAGGCATCGTCATCTCCAATAAATACGAATGCAAATCATGCCAACTTTTTAAAGAAGTTTAACGTGTCAAGGACCATATCTGTATTGGAATCAGAGGATTTCAGGTTCACCCCAAATCCACTTATTATATATTCGGACTTGGCGTGATTTAAATCTGATGTCTTCGATGAAACGTCTTACCTTTTATGTGGATAGAATCGGTCGTAAAAAATATGTTGAGGTTTTTTCTAAAAGGGCTCTAGAGTCGCTGTCAAAGTTACCTTAATATAACTACATTAAACTAATCTAGAGAGGAACATTTGTATGTAGATATGGAAAAAAAGAACATTCTTCCTTTAACAAAGGCATGTCTAGTAATCAAATTCATAGATGCAGTTATCATCAAGGTTCACAAAACTATTTAAATCAGGACCAATAATATTTGAAAAATGTTTGTTATTATAAATAGACAATAGGGTTCTCTGATACGTTATCCTGTGTAACTTTGATTTGCAAATTTGCTTGATTTTGCAAAATAACGATATTGACGAAGCGAGACGGTGACAGTTGCGCTGCCGAAAATCTCACTTCGCCTATTCGTTAGAGAGAATATAAAGAATTTGGTGTACAGATCAGATCGTTTGGATCAGATCTTTCAGTAATTTCTACATACAATTCTCATAATCTCTCATTTGATAACAAATGCATGAGAGAAGATTTATTGGCCGTGAGATACTGGAATAGTTTTCCTTTAAACTATTAGAGGAAGTTCCATTCTGTTTGTGCTTGACCCGTTTGTATTAAGGCTGTTAATATGTCCTCCAGCATTTCAGTGTTTTAAATTTAGGTTGTCTAAATTATTACGAATAGTGGATACGTATACAATGTCAAATGATTCGATAAATACAATTGTAATATGGTGATTTTTTAGCCGGATGTAGTGTAGCTCGCATGGAGAGACAATGAATTGTATTATCGAAACAAGAGCCCTTCTTATTTTTTGTTTTAGTTGAATGGGGCAATTTGCTCAGATGTGATGGCAGGATCTTTACAGTTGAAATTTGGGATCGACTGTGAGTAGGAAGGATGATGGTTTGTTTGGTTTGAATGCAAGTCTCGTTTAACATTTTTCACTTCAGTGTTCAGTGAAGAGTGGAAAAAATTAAACAAGGATTTTTTTTTAAAAGTTTACATGAAATCAGCCCTGGGATCTTAGAATTATATTGATTAGGACCTTTAAAAATGTCAATTAGTTTAATTTTACTTTTGCTGATACGTAGTTCTTTGGAGAATATGGTTTATAATCATTCAGTCTTCTGTATAAAGTTTGTCTTGGTTACACGATATAGCTTTATGATGACGAAGATGATGTCTCATTTTGCTGAAGAATGCATTTTTTCGTCCATATAATATTGTACGAAAGGATGTTTTAATGAGTGGTAACTTCTACTGTAAACTGAGCCTTTTGCTTTCATGATGGAATTTTTAAATTCAGCCTTCTTCTGTTCATTTGTTTCGAAGAAATGCCTATGCAACAGTTCATTTATGTAGATCAACACGGATTTTAGCAAAATATTTGCAAATTTTAAGATGTTCTTGGATACTGAAAAAAAAATTTTTTTTGGAATAAAGTATCAGCTTGGTATCAATGTAAAAGGCAACGAAGAGCTCTTAGTTAGAGAATTATGTAAATTGAAAAAAATAAACAGATAGTTTATAAAAGAAGAATGTTTATTCACAGTAGAATAATAGCATGAAGAGCAAAATTATGCGCCATGAAAGATATAGAAAAATAATTCAGTATAATAACAAAATCCTGTACAATTTTTGGACATGGTTAATATTCACAATGAAAGTGTTTCATGATATTGAAATATTTCATGATATTGAAAGAAAAAAACAAATTCTAAAATGATTCGAAATTTTTACATTGATAGTGACGTGTGATCTTTGTTAGTACATCAGTTACTATTTCTGGATATCTTATCTTTTTCTTAATAATAATAATAGTCTCAAATGCACTTCAAATAAAATATATAGGCTTTATCGTTCGATCTAGAAGATGGTGTACAATTAATTAGTACAGAACCATACTCGAGCTATTAGATATTTCACTTTTACAATGATACAGCTATAATAATTTGGAAAAAACAAAAAAAAAGGATACTATTTTAGTTCTTTTTCAAGCAAATTTCTGATACCATTTTCGGCACTGAAATTTGAATCGCTAGGTTGCACGTACAATATCGTTTTATAGTATGAGATGTTCCGTTTTTAAAATCGTCTTAAACCTTATTTATAGGATGTTTTCTTTTGTATTTCATAGTTTTGCCTCTATAATATTAAAAAAATAGTAGTTTCACTAAAAAGAAATTTCAAGACCCTTTTCTTTCGTATGGACATCTTCTTGCATTTGCTAGTGTCAGGCATTATCAAATATGAGCATCAAATCACATTATCAGGCTTTGTTCGATTGTTTAGAATATATTTCTGTGAAGAAAGCATTTCAGTTAGTTAAGCACTCCTTTTGTTATTTGAGTGTTTTCCTTAACATGTCATTTATTTAAAAATAAATAATGAAAGAGCTGTTAAACAATTTACTACTTTTTTCCCTTTAATTGTTTTGTATTCATAACATGCACGATAAATGGTTTAAATGAAAATGATAGGACTTTATAGGTTACTTTTAAATGTAATCGGAAACTTATTCTCTTTCTTCACCATTTCCCGAATCATTGGCAGATGATATTATCCCGGAGAATTTTTTTATTTATTTTGAATAAAAATAACCACTCGTTAATTTTTTTAAACAAAATAAGGTTTTTGCTACTCACTGAAGTAGCGTAAATCTAAACCTCAAAATACTTCTTTTAACTCTTTATAATATGATGCTACAATTATATTGCAAACCTTGTCAATGCTCATAAAATCTAAAATATCTGTCCAATTTAAATTAATAATATAATGCATGTCTGTAGAACTCTTTGCAATTTTAATCCATCTTAGCAAGAACAGATGGTATTGCTTGTTAATAAGTTAGGATTCGCCATGAAAAGTGTGTATTTCAAAAAAGATTGCGAAACTCTAACATATGATTTGCAATAACAATCTAAAAGGGTTCTATATTGTTATGTGCAATGTTTAAATACACAAAATAAGTGTTTCAGCGTATTTAAAGTGTTTCAAACTTTGTAGAATGCTTTGAAGTATTATAAAGCGATATAAAACAAAGGTTTAAATTCCATTTTTAAAAATTTTTTTCGTTATAAAATTTTTAAAAATTTTGTTTTTTTATTTAAGAAAGTCTATCTAAACGCGTGGTTTTTGGACATGTTCAATGGTGCAAGGATTTAAAAAGCATTTAAATGCAAGCAGTATGAGAAATCGCACACTGAAACTGAAAATTAACTTCAAAGATTTTATCAATTTATCAAATATTGGCAAGTTCAATCTAAATCGGGCAAAGAGTAAAATGGAATTATTTTTGAGTATTGAAATCACCATTTTACAAATTACTTTCGATTTACAATATCTATCACTCTGTAATATAATATGACATAGATATTGTTTTCTGGATTACTGTGCAGATATTCTTTCTAGAATGGATCCAAAATTTTAATTTATTTATTCTTCTAATTAATAATTAATTCTAGAAATATCAAAATTTTATGCATTGTCACAAAAAATGTGTATTTGTTCAAAATTTCTAATATTTTGCTCACTTCAAAGTGAGTGTACAATTTATTATTTAATTCCATATTTTCGAACATGAAACATATTTCAGACATGTTTATATTTCCCGGAAAATCTTAAGTGAAAAATGTTAGCGGTTCTTAAAATTCCGATTGAAAACCAATCAATACATAGGAATTCAATATCGAGGTTCAAAATAAACATATTAATATCCCAAAAATTCAATTAAATGGTAAAGTCAATATTTAATTTTAATACTTCATAGGCATATTAGATGCATTTCCCGTCATGACATCTAGCTTACTTCATTTTTCTACTTTTTTATTGAAGTTTAAAATATTCATAATATAAATAAATCAATTTTTGTATGCTTTATGAAATTTTCATCCTCGACGTTCGAAATCTTCGAAAAATAGAAATAAATATTTTTTTACGATATAAATCATAAGATTATTTACACGATTTTTATTTTAAAACGAAATCAAGAGTGGTATTTTCATTGTATTTAAATTGCATAAATCGAAAGTAAAAATGCATAAATTTATTGCAAACCTCGGATCTTCTGAAATTTTTATTTTAATTACCTTTATTTGTCTGAATAAATAAGAACTTCATTGAAAATGATATTATTTAAAACTATCTTGACTTCGTATACATTAATAATTACTATATAAGCAGAAAATCCCATAAAACATCAGCTGTTAGCTAATATATACACTTGTGATAAAAATGAACGCATAATTAGCTGATGTTGTGATAAAAATAAAACATTCGTTTCCTTGTTTTTATGCAACAAATACTGAACAACTTACTGAATTTAAGAAGAGTTAAATGTATACAGAATGTACATTCATTCTTCGATTTTTCTTAAAGAATTCCAAAGTAAATCCAGTTCATAAGGCATGTATTTCTTTCTTAAATTTACTTTTAATACATATATTCTCAGTAACTTGAGAATATGGATTTATTTCAAATTGTTGAAACCTTTTTTATAGTTAGCTTTTCTAAGATGGTAATGCAGTGGTGGATTGATAGTATTTGAATTTATACTTTTTTTAATTAGCGTTTTTGTTTACAACAGAAAAAAATTCCTTTGCTTGTCAAGAAATGTAATGCATCTCTCCCCAATGCGTTAAAATTTAAATTAAAGTGCGTTATAATTCAAATATTAGATAATGTTTTGATATATCGCGAAATATGAATGTGGAAAGAAAATTGTAACTTTAAAGTTAGTGCGTTTGGAACATAATTAAAAAAATATATAAGAAAGTAAATATTTCAAAATATGGTATTTATAGGAATCGAGTAAAACATGAGTGGGAATAAGAATAAGATCTCTAATAAGAAAGGTTATCTAATATCTCCTTGAGAATTCAAATCGTCTTGGGCAACTGAAATAACAGAATTATATGTAGTTGTAGCAAACCAGAATGGCTGTGCCAGTGGAAATGGAAACTTCTGTCAAATATGTAAATCAATGTACGTATATATTTTTATAGTGCTATATTGCGCCATTCATATTTAGAGATACAATCTCAATATTGAGATAGCAAATTAATCAAATATGATTAAACTAATTTACATCTTAAAAACTCTCTCAAATCTATAAAATTAAAATTAATTCCCGTTTTAAATTAATTTGTACTCGCATTAGAAACACTGAAGCTTATCAGTAAAATAATTGAAGAGTTGTTTACGTATATTCCAGGGTTCTTTATAAAATTAGTCACATTAATTTTAATGTTATACACATTTGCCCTTTGCACTCCAGAAAGGACTTCCCGCCCCCGCTTATTTTGTTGCTACAACGGGATCGGAAAAGTTCTCGAGCGTAAAGAGTTAAAGAATAATGAGCGAAAGTCATCAAGATGATTAATGTGAGCGTTAGGATATTTAAATTGATTATAAAATGTGATGTCTTTCTAGTAATCGAAACGAAAACCTGAAGGGTACATTTTTGTTTCATAAGTTGCTAAGAAATTTCGAATATACAGATTACAATCACAGTTTAAAACAAATAATTTTAAAAAAGGTGGAGCGTTTTCAATATTTGTATTTCAGTGAATATTCTTTAATTAGATGTGGATTCAAATGTTTTGAAAAATTTAGTTTGTCCCTTTCGTTTCATCAATAAAAATCACTTATTTTGCATATATCAAGTGTTTTTAATTCTTTTTAGATTCATTCCAGAATAGTTTTTAAAAATTTAATACCCGGAAAAAGGCTCCCAAGTTTTTGATTTCCAAATGAATTTGAAATGTTGGCCCTAAAGTGTTATAAACATTTCTATTCTTTTTCTAATTTCGTTTCAGAGAAAGAGTTCAGAGTTCATAATTATATATTTCAATTTTTATTCAGAATTAAAATTATCATTAAATGCAGATATCAACAGCTGAACACATTACAACTATTGCATTGCAAAACCCGAATAGTTGTCAATTCTTCGATTTGGCTCATAAAAAAGACTCCGTTCACCCATGGAAATATTTAATACGTTATTGCTATTGTCTGTAAGTAATTATTCCAAAGGAAATACGAAACATAAATCATACAAAATTTTGATTGCCTGAGCAATTATAGTATGAGTGATGATATTTAAGATTTGATATGTCTAAAAAAGTACATTTAAGAGATATGCATGAAAAGGATCATTTTAAACTAAAGTTTATCTGATGTTAAAGTAACACAAAAGTGTCTTATCCGACGCTGGTGAGATCACAGACGATCTTATACAGGAAAAATAAAGCGTTAAGGTATTTTTTATCATCTAATTTGGAATAACACTACACCATAGAGTCATTAAAATACCCATTGAATACTTTTGAGCTCACATTTTCAGGGATTTTTATTTTTGAAAGATGCATTCTTTTTAAATGTTACAATATGATTTTAATCTAATTATTTGCATCTGTTATAAAAAACTAATTTCCGCTTTTGCTTTTCACGCACATAAAGAGAAGCTGTTATGAACAAAATGCTCAGACTCGAGATTTTGATGAATATCACGTTTGAGATCTCCCGAGTCCAAAGAATGCATTTTCGGCATTATGTCTTTCAGTGAATACAAAAAAGCTTCTAGTGAGTCGGGTGAAATTTGGTATGTGATCTAAACATAAAATTTGCAGATGTATATTGAATTTTATTCGCAACCATTAAGAAGAAATTTTCTGAGCAAGGAGACACAATATTTACTTTACTTAAATAACTAGGTAAATAACTACTATCTCTAGAGTAGATTAATATCAGATTTTGAACCAAATCTCAGTCAGCGGGTTAATAATTTATTGCTTTGTGCCTTTGCATACGATAACTCGAAAATATAATGATTTATATCAATTAAATTTGGTATCATTTTGTATTATATAAATTAAATTTCGTAATTTGTAGTTTTATATCTAATTTTGATTTGAATCGGCTGAAAAAAAAAAGCTTTCAAAATTCAAATTTGTTTTTTTTAATATAATATAAATCTCAAAATCCTCATTTGCAAAATTGAAAATGATATATCAGAATTTTCGTAATGTTCACGGTCTTGCTGAGGGTCCACATTTTTTATATGATGAGAGAAGAAGAATATTTTAATTTCGGAGTATGAGAGAAAGTCTTCGAAGGATAATACTCGTTCATTAAATCAGCACTTTCTTTTCTTTTGGATTCTAGCTTATTTGATTAAACAATGTAAAATGTGCAGAGGACATGAATGGCATTCACTATAGATGTTTTTCGCATTGTGTGCTGAAAAGAATGTCTAATTTAATACATTGAAATAAGAATAGAAAATCGTATCCCCTCTAGAATTTCGAAGTTTAATTTTTTTTCTCAAAGCAATGTTTGTGCAATGAAATCTATCATCTCTGTTCGCACTTTTGCTAAACATGTAGCATTAACAGTTAGGGAAGCACAGTTCATATAAAATTAATTTCGTACGATTACGTTGAAATGTATCTTAAAACAAAAAGAAGTTAATAAATTTTTCAAATTCAAAGGATGAATATTTTTTATAATACACGCAATCTACTTCAGAAATGTGGTAGGCAGTTGATTTCTAAAATTTGTTCAGAAGATAAACCGTTATTTAAAGAACATGGAACTCTTGCATTTCATCCTTCCCTTAAACAATTCATCAGGCTCCAATGAGTTTGATTCATTATAGAATAATTACAACTTTATCAACATCAATGAGGCATCATGTATTTTCAGCGTTATGAACAATGTCACGAAACCGCGTTGCCATTTTGAGTGCTTTCATGATTCAATTCTTGCCATATCGGTTGTATACATTCATTTATATTTGATTTTAAAAATAATAAATACATAAAAGTAAAAAAGTAATATTTGAATTGTATATTAAGTAAAATGGATTATCATGGATACTTCGAAAATGCATTCCCTGAGGTGCATTAAATTATAAAATAACCAAGAATTTTTAAACGGTGAATCGTGACTTAAAGCCATGTAAACCGGTATTAGTGTCCCCAAGTGCCTGCTTTCTCTTTCGTATTCTTTAAAATTTCTAAGAAAATCTGCTGTAGTAAAATCGATTTTAATTAGTTTCAACAACGTTTATGGCATTAAAAAAATTAAAACTAAATATACTTCAATTGATGATTAATGAAAACTTTTAATTTAATTAATATTTTCTTTATTTTTCGAAGGTGGAAAAATTTCGTCATAACTTGTAACGGACTACTTTCATTTCTGAAAAAAAAGGTGCAAATATCTAATTTAACCCTATGTCTCATAAGCACAAAAAACAACTTCGTTCGAATCATATTTTTTTTTCAATAATTGGCTACATTGTTTCTCGAAATTTTTAGCGAATAAGAAAAAGAAATGAATAAAAGCTATAACATATATAATATTTCCATGTTTACTGTTAAATAGTATAATTAAATCAAATCATTGTTTCAAGTAGTATTCATTGCGTTTTTTTAAATTTCTAAAAACTGTCCAAACAATCTCAATAAATTCAAGTAGCATTCAAACATCTCAATAAAATGATTGATTGCAGAAATAAGTATTCAACCCTTCGTCAAGCACTGCGATTTATTCGATTACAAGGACTTAATAATTATTTATTTCATAATTAATAGTTAAAGTATTCTAATATCTGAGTTATTGGCCTTATTTCCATAATAATATGCAAGTCTCCTTTAGATTTTTGATTATTCTTGCTAAAACCAAAAATTACATTTTCCCAATGTCATTATGTAAGTTGAAGAAAAGGAAGTATATGCAGAAACGATTTCAGGACCAAAAAAATACCAAAATCAGACGAAAAAATAAATTATATTCACCCAATTAATTCAACAACTAGTATAAATTTACGTGAATATGCAAGATAAAGTTTACAAATCAAAAAGAATGAGAAAGTAATCGTTCGTCATCAGGTATCAGATTAATTGGAATACTTACATTTACCTTTAAAATACATACTCAACATTTCGCCTCGAAAACTGTTTCATTTCTGGACAATAACACACCAAGAATAATGGTATATTTCAAACGCATCATTAATATGCCGATCAATCATATCTAAATTTATTTCACGTCTATTATATTATTTGAAGGATCGTTAATTTAACCTTTCAATTAATAATATCCACACAAAAAAAATTGGTAAACGAAAGGTCAATCTGCATATCTAAATCATCCATTCCGTCACCTCAAATCACTTGTTAAATTACAAAAAATTTTCTTTCTCAGAAAAAAAAATACATAACTTTAAATACACTATCTTTTGCTATTATTTGTCAGTATATGCTTTTAAATTAAAGAAAAGATGTAGCATATCATTCGGACCTACTAACTGTATAAACTGGTCTCTTTTGCGTATATTAAAGTCTAACTGTCATTTCTGGGTATTATATCAGCGAATGCCGCTTCTCCAAGAACCTCTTCCGGTTTCGAGACATGTTGGGAAATAAAAATTTAAAATAATCTGTAGAATCAGGAATAGGATCGATTTCGCCAATATTACTCGACAGTTAATTTTACCTCTTTGTAATCTCTGTTAACCAATCACAGTGTTCCAGACAGGACTCAAATTATTGTGCAAATACAATTTAAAATAGTATTCTCTTCGTTTGCGTTAAGATGAAGTATTTAAAAATTGGCTGACATAAAAAACCATTAATACTATTAATGGTTTGGAAACAACTTTCTTCCAGTGGCTGCTAATCTATATATTAAAGATAGCAAGGAAAATCAAACTGCTATTTTCTCAGCACTTTTCTCCTGGTCAGATTACGCTATTTTTTTATATAATATGAGGATTCTTGATATTTAGACATGTCTTCATTAATGGTCTAATTCTTATAAACCGAAATTTTGACACATATTTCAAAAACACTTCTTCACTGCACATTGCCAATGAGAAAGCATAACTACGATCCCATCTTATATAAAAGGCATTCCAGTAAATGAATGATGCCACAATAACTTATCGCAGTGAATGATTGTTATTGCCCAACACGAAATTCACAGCCTCCATTTTCGATATTGGAAAGTGACAACAGATCCTTTTAAACAAGAACCCACGTCAGCAATACGGTATCAAAAATCTAACAAAATATGGACCTATTTTTGAAAACAGAAGGACCGACAACTTCTTCGAAAGGCATGAGACTATACTTAAATTCTCTAAAGTAATAACATATTCTAAGCAATATACAACAGTAGGCGTTCAAAAATGTGTTAATAACAGACATAGCAAATACATTACTTGATCCCAATAAAATCATTAAAACATCACAGACTTTCTTAATAACGATGACACAGGCAATAGGATACTTACAGCACCAAAAACCTGACCAGAGCCTGAAAACTATCTTTGGCTGTCTTCCAAAGTGTTGGAATTTGGTCCAAATCGAAATCAATATTTTGTCCAGGTTAAGACATCTGAAAATACATGCATTGTTACTAATTAGATTCCATTTTGTTTGCCGTTCATCAGGGAGACTTTTATTTCAAAAATTCGTAACTTGTACCACAGATTGTATAAATTCTTCATATATATATTGTTTCATCAGTTGCTGCAAGCGTCGTTAAAGAGTCGGTTCTCTCATTTCCGCTAACCCCCTGATGACTTTTAACCATAGCATTGTTATGCTCCGCTATATAGATCTAATTTTCTGAGTTCAAACTTGTAAAATCTTTTGTCCATTAAGGAGATGAAGGTAATAAAAAATGACCTGAAATCTGTGAACAATCATTTCTCTCATATTTAATATAATCTACGGCCTTTTTTACAACAAACATCTCAGCTATAAAATCTTATTGTGAATCCCGAGGCGATATATCTTCAATTCAATTTCTATACTTTTTCAAAAATGATTATCCGCACGTCTAAATCTGTTAACCAACTTTGATCCATCTCTGAAAGTATAATGACCATCGTCCTAAGCCAAAATAAACCTTAGAGATATTACTAAATAGTTCACAAATATTAAACATAATCACATGATAAATGTTTGTTTCGTGATCCACAATTTTCGGGTATATCGATCTCTCTTCTAATATCTACTGCCAATAGCCAGCCGCGGTAGGTAACGCCACATTTGAAACGGAACAATGGCAGTCAATTATTTCCCTCCGTTATCCTCTGAATCTGCGGATTCTTAATCATAAGCTTGTTTGCGTCCCTCAATAAAAATTAACTACCTTAAATAAAGAATTTTTCAATGACCGTCAAATATAATAAACTTAATTCAAGCCCTCAAGCCTAAGGTAGTCCGAGGAGATCTTAATTTTCCATTCAATTTGCTCCCTCTGATTCAAATATAATTTCGACTTTTATATTCATATAAGTTAAGATTTTTCAGAAGTTAAACTTACGTTTCGGAAACGCATTATTTCTTTTCTATGTTTTAAATACTATAAACATCTGTCCAATGAACTTTAAATCAAATTTCTTCGCCCATTTCACTAAATCAACAAATACTATTCTACTCGATTCTGAAAGTCAGTAGGTAACAGGTGTTCTCATGAAGACAGCAATAACGCCAGCGTATGCATGCAAAAATCCTTAACATTCTACATATTTAGAGTTAATAGCTTCATACGTAATACATAAAGTTTTAGGACCAAAGCGCGGTCCTTGTGCACTACAATATTATATTCCCACGGTCTGTTTGTCCGTGAACTGTGCGGTTCTAGAAATAAGAAACGCATTCATTACTCCAGCGATCATAGCAAAAACATTGAATTTCCACACAATCAATTTAATGGACCTATACTTTACAGAATTAAAGGCACTTTGAATGACCGCCGGTGATATCAAATAAGCTAATTACTTCTGTTCCTGAGCATGAATAATGAAGGAATAAATCATTTTAAAGACGCAACCGTGCCTCCATGCTTATAAACTATATTGATACTTAGTCACCTGTTTGACTCTAGATAGTTTATTAATCGACCGGTAATAAACTTGTTCAATACTTTACACAAATTGGGAGTAGAAATATGGGACGATAAGAGCTGGTCAATTGGAGTTCTCTTCTGTAGGAATGATTATAGCTTTTGCATTTTCTGGAGCTTTTGAGGAAATACCATTGTTTCGTCAACAATCAGGAATACTCTGGAATCTTTGTTAGCATAAACGGTGTCAGTAATTATTTTAAGTGTCCGTCCTTCTTCAATTTTCTAAATACAGATTAAATTTCCTTTAATGTGAAATCTACCATACACTTGTCAACATTAAATGAATTATCTTTTATCATTGCGAAATGATTCCGAATTAAAACCATTTTTCTTTCCAGAATGTTAGTTGTAAACTAACTGTCCGTGCTCTATACATTCTAGAAAATAAGCACAAAAAACTGCCATTGGTTAAAAAATTTACAATCCAAATCCTAATCACTATTACTTTTTCACCAGTTTTCATTTTACAAGAAAATTAATCACCAACTGTATATCCACAATAGACACCTATACCCAGTTGGCCCACATTTTCGAAAAAAACTGGGGAAAAAAAGTCTTTGTTGGGATTTTTTTCCATAGAAAATAACATGCATTTTCAGACCAAGCTCTTTTAATTATTTGCTGGAATTATTTCATTCGAAAGATCATGGATTCATTTATCACTATTTCTATGATTTCTAGAATTCATTGATTTATTTATACAAACATTAACAATATCATCTGCCTCTGATCACACAACATTGTAAACATATACTAAAAGACACTGATCCGCTGTCAATTTCTATGAGAAAAGACCACGGCAGATCCCTTAAGCCACTGAGCTAATTTTGTCAATTATTATTCCAATGAAAGATTTTGAATATAAAATAATAATCAGTAGTCATTCGAACTCCAAAAAATTCTACCTTCGATGGAAATCACGAGAACAATACTTCACTTTACATTTTCTAAACATGTAAACATTAAAATATTAATTAGGGTTTAAACCCATGATTTCTAGGTACATCATGAAAGATCTCTTAATTAATCGCCAATTCTTCCATAACCATTAAATATATCCATCAGTGGTGTCCTAAATATAACTGCAATTTCTTGTTGAGAGATTTAGCAAAACAAAAGTTTTGCAGAACCCTTCTCAAAAACTGGATCGATTTCTCCAAATTTCTTTGCCAGTTTAATTCCGTACTTCAAATATAAATTAAAACAGTAGTTTTTCTTAGTTTTAAAAAACTACAGTTCATCGAAATTGATTGACAAATCTAAATTATCGTGTAAATATGATGGATAAAGAGATCGTTGCCTAAATTGTCCAGTCTATTTAAAAAAACATGTCCAGAGAATCAATAAGTCAGTTGCAACCCCTCGATCGATATAGTTACTTTTTACTTCAAATGAGAGAACCTTAGATACCTCAATCAACGATGTCCCAACTTGTCATTCCGAACGTTCGAAAGAAATTACAAAAGGCCGAATTTCATATTCCTTCTTTGTCTGTGAAAAAAAGGCTTGACAGAATTTCTTAAACTCGTCAACAACTGCAATGACTTCATTAGTACTTATTTCATATGAAATTACAGCTTTAAAATCATAAGCAATAGCCGACTCTAGAAAAATATCAAAACACAACTTATCTTCACATTCTCTATTGAGAAAGATTTAATCAAAATCTACCAATTTCAATCACTGCACCCTTTTTTCAATTTTTATTTCATATGAATATTTATGACTCTTAGATACATTAGTAGTGGACATTCTACGATTGCGATATTCCGTTTTCGAAATATGCTACAAATGGACATTTAATTGCACTCGTATCACCAACAACTGAGCTCAATATTCCAGTTCCAAACTGTTTGCTAAAATGATTTTGGAAACAAATAGGAAAACTAAGGACTATGTTTCCAAGCTCCAAACACTGCTCTGGTTTTGTCAAATTTCATTTCATATGAAAGATTATAATTTATATACAGGGTGTAGTTATTTCACTCTTACCCATCGATATTCAGCTTCTAGAAACATGAAAAAAATTGTCAAAGCAACAACCTCAATAAATAAGCTGTATTTGATAATTATGCTCGACAATAAATAACATTTAGTTTTTGTGCAAGTATATTCTTAATATTGGTTTATTCGATTGTGATGAGATATTATTTATCAAAGGTGTTTGTCATATTAGTATTTACAGCTTAAGCAAACAGATTGCCTCTGAAAGTTTCTAGACTATCTACTAAAATAAAAATAATAAAATTAGTAATCTAGTAACCTAGCTGTAACCCCCTAGTCATTTTTTTAATTTCACATGACAGGTCATGGACATTGAATCGATCATCAAGGGTCACATGCTTGTCTTAACACTTCTATGTCTGTGATAAACCTCCACAATCCAACTTCAATATTTGTCATCTATTGCTAAAAACTACGACAAACCTCCCTTAGATACGTCAATGATATTCATCTGTCCCGTATAGGCTTTCATAAACGAGAGAAATCAAACTGCTTTATTGTAACTACCAATAAGGAAAATTCCTCAGAGGATATTCTCAGTCGCATCCCTTGCACAGATTAGGCCAATTTTTATTTCATTTGAAATTCCGTGGTTCTTAGATGTGTCATCAATGGTCATTCCATGTGCTTCCTCCACTTTCGAATATATATCGCGAAATAGAAGTTTACAGAAACTTACAGAAGTCAATCGAACCATTTAATGTAGCTTTATTCACTTATTTATTTTTCAACTCTGTAACCATAGCCGAAAAGCAGAAGGATATAGATAAAATTTGTTAAAATAATTAAAAATAGCATGTTTTTTTCAAAATTGAATTTGTTCTGAAATAAGAAATATTTTATCAAAATTTCTTGAAATGAGTAAATTATCTAGTTAAAATTTTATTAGAATTTAATATCGTGAGTTTCGATACTATCACCAGAGATTGCTAGTATGTATTAAAAGAACCGGAAAAATCACTGCCACTCTCCCTTGGCCGAATTCAATAGTTTCTTTCAGCCAATTTTTTTATTTCTTATGAGATTTATGGAGACTTGTTATATCATGAAAGGTTTCAATTCCCTACAGCAGTTTTCCTTTTATGTAGAAATTTTTTTTAATATTTTTTCGCTGTATCTTCACTAAGAAGAAAACTTCTCCAGGATTGCTCAAGCCTGTGAAAATATGCCATTTTTTATTATACACGAAAAAATGATGGCAACTAATAATCGCGGTAGAGGTCGCAATCCATTGCAGTTTGACAGTTTCATTTCGAAGGGAGTTCCTGAATTTTTATGCACTCAAATTAAGGACGTATACAATCGCATGTTTACCCAACCAGCATGCAGTTTAGACCTAAATATTAATAAACGCTTCTTTGTAAACCAGATCTCCAACCCCATCCACAGTAAGGATTTCGCTGTTATTTTTCATATGAAAATTCTTAACCCTTAAACACATTAACAATAATCATCTGTCCCAATAGAGTCACGTTTTGGATAAAAATCTCAAAACATTTTTATTTTTGGACTCACTTAAGATGATTCTTCCAAAATGAGTTTTCTAAATCGCAATTTTCATAATTTTTTAAAACTACTTCTGGATATGATATTAAAAGAAAAAAAATAGAAAAATGATTCCTTTGAGCATTGACATACAGAAAAAGAAATAAAATTTAGTCTCCTATGAGTCCATCAAATTTAACATTGGATGTCCCATCAAATTTGTTGATAATTTTTACTATTGTTTTTTCATCTATAGAGATGGCAAAAATCTAATTGAATGAGAATGCTGAACACCAAAATGACTTTCAGATGGCATGCTGTATATTTTTCCATATTTTATATACTGAAACTCATATGGTCCAAATCTTGCATGCTTGTGGAGCAAACTAGAGCAAGAGTTAACTGATTCTGAATAGACTTAGTTTTGTTTGGGAAGAATTTTGTTCGGAAATGGTGGCATGATATCGATTTATTTTTTGTGCGGTAATCAGCAATATTGAGTTTTTGATACTATTGAAATTTTTAATATAATCATAATATTTAGATTTCTTCGATGTGGTTTTTGTTTCGAGTCGCTTGTTTTTCCACAATTATGGAGTAATAGATAAAGTGGCTTTAAAATATCCGTTTAGAAATACATGCCTTTCGTAATGACAATATCAGCAAGCTCGTTTTCGATGATGCTGGGCTGTACTGTGGTCCAAAATCTGGTCTGGAATCAATTTGCTAAATCTATAGGTCTTTTAAGATCGATCAACTAACAATCAATAAAATGTATTGTTTGAGTTGATTAACAAACTTTTAAACGCATGAATGACTGCGAAAAATTCATGAGTGAAACCGCTGTTATAAATTAAAAGAGATCCTGACCTATTTCCCCTTGTAGTAATATTTGCGAAACAAGATGCGCATTCATTGTTTCACTGAGATGCATCAGTCACTAGAATTATTTTATCCGCAATTCTGAAGTTTATAATCTTGGTACAAGCCTTGAATAGTTCTTCACGGCAGGTTTTTGAATCTAAAACGAAATGCATGAAGATAAAGGAAGACATAGGTGTCGATTAAATTTATTAATGCGATCTTCGAGGAATTTTTTTCAGATTCATTAGTCTCGGTGGTTGCGAAGTGGATATGAATATTTGAATAAGGCAAATGAAAGACTTAGTGCTAAATATTTGATTAGAGAACCTTCGATTAGCATCGTACCTCTGAGTATATCTGAGGAACCGCTTCCAAAAGAATTGCAACAATGAACCATTTACGAAGCGATGAGAATGCCCTGCAGAGTTTCCGAAATAGAAAAAATCTCTCTTGTAAACAAAGAGACAAAGCAGACAGATTCAAGTTTCCTTCTAATTGTTGAATTTATTTTATTAAATGAAAGTAGAACAATTCCAATTCTTGGTTGCTATGTATTTGAGTACATCCAGTCTTTTAATAACTGATATTTTAAAAGAAGTAAAGGATTTTTAAAGGTACATTAGAAGAAAGAATATATGCTAAGGAATTTAAAATTTTCTTCCTACGGAATTTCAGCCCGATTTATTTTATACAGTATTCCTAATGTTAGAAAAATTAATAGATTCGCATTTTTCTGGGTGGATTCGTATATCCCACCAAGCGTTACACCACTGGATTATTATATCAAGATAAAACTGGTGGATTCTTAGGGTAAATGATAGACTGGAGAAATTGTAGAATTTCGGTATGGGGTTGAATAATTTCAAATTGATCCTTCTTATGTATAAATGTATAAATAGAAAAGAGAAATCATTTTAGCCCCTTGTATTATGGAAAACTTTGAAATGAAGGCTTAATGTTTGATCTAGAAATTTTCCAAAAAGTGAAAAAGTTCCTAGTATCAGAGTAGCTTTCATAATTTTATTTCACTTCCATATCTTTAATACCTAGTTGAAGATATTTATAGAAAAAACCAATTTTCCGAACCAAATAATATATATATTATATCTAGTTTGATGGCGATAAAATTTTGTCAATTTTTCTTTTTACTTTTAAAATTTTATGATGTCAGATAGAAAAGAGACAGTGACAATACATTTGTGGCAAGAAAATAGAATGATTAAGACAAAAGTTTGTATCAGAATTCATTATTCCTTTTAGAAATAATCTTTCAAAAACTTTGTTTGAAAAAGCTATGAAAAAAATTGAGAAGTAAAATAAGGCATTTGCATTATTGTTTGCAGATCCCTGCATTTTAATAATTTTTTGTGTTCTGGTGTAATATTTATGTTACTTTAGATAGTTCGTTGCATTTTTTTAATAAGTAGTGTTTACAATTATCGAAAAGATTTTATGTAAATTGCGCTTAGATATGGCCTGAAGGAAATGTTGGGTATTAGGAATGTCGCAGTATGATATAATATATGAATAATAGTTTGAAATGTTTTAAAAGTTAGATTCTTTTTGCTGAATTCGTCATTGTAGAAATCGCAGAAATTTTCCCCATCGATATTTTGTAAGGTGAAGTTTTTTTTTTTTTTTTTTTTTTTTGGGGGGGGATATTAGCTTGTTGACGAGGGTTAGAGCTGAGGACGCTGAAATTCGTATGATGTTGGTGTTATTGATGGGAATGTGATCTCTGTTGCGGATGGACTTCTAAATCTTAGATTCTTACAGAAAAACCTACGTCTTCATAAATTCTGCTCCATTTATATAAGCTCTGTTTTGAAATGAGGTGTTACCTCAGGTCTTTTTTTTTTAAACGTTGAATCATAACAGAGATGGGAAAAATGGTCTCTATCTAGCAGCAGGAGGTTTTTCTTACCTAAATGAAAGTACGGTGGTCGTTGCACCAAGGAGAATTTGTATGGAAGGATATAATATTTTGAAGTGCATCAGCAAAGATTTCACTGGCATACATTTTAAAAAGAATAATAAAAAGTAAGATCATCTTCTGGTAGTTAATGCTGTGGCAGGAGATTTTTAATTTTCGTCCAATTAATTTTTTCTTGAAATTATGGGCATCGTTTCATGAATTCAGAAAAAATTGAATCTTTCTTGATTATCGAAATAAGCTGCAAAAATGATGAACGGATAAACATCTGATTTGGTGGTGTTGAGCTGTAGTAAGAATAATGAGGTTGATGTAACGTGAACATGCATGTGTTAGCATTTTGAAATCATTTTTAAAAATCAAGAAAAGAAAATCATCAGCCCCTGTACTTAAACTGCATATTGCAATTGCTGGATATTTGTGGAGGAAGTAGTTAAAGGTAATTCAAAACTGAGATATTTGATTGCTTAGGCAGTCGAAACGATTAGCAGAAAACCCTTTTTGGAAATGTATACTGATGGGGGAAAGTTACAATGTTTAGAAGCTACTTGAATGACTCGAGCTTCAATATTTATTCGGGTTAAATATAAAGGGATCCGTTGATTAGAAAGTTTCCTATCAATAAATATAAGGTGCCATTTTCTACCATCTGATTGTCTGTCTTGACGACAACTGAATTAATTTAAGATGAAACTTTTATCCTGTGATTTAAGAAAGTTGCAGGAATTTGAAAATGAAAAAGAAGATTTTGTACCAAGGGATTTTGATTAGAGGACAAGGGATTAAAGTTTTGATTAGGTTAACGCCAATATCGAAATTCACATGGTCGAGAATTAAAGATTAGGTGCATTTTCCTCTTATGCTACCGCAGTTTGTCATTAAATACCGAATAGAACTTCTCATGCTATTCGACCAAGTTTCTAGAGCCTTCTCGATGCAAGACCAATGTTTGGATTTTGGAAGATGATTGGCAGATTGGTTTACATTCTAGTCACATTTATCAGTACAATCGGAAAAAAAATCTATATATTCAACAGTTCTAAGCTTAGCCAATGACCGAGTAAGTTCGAAGCCTTTGCTAAAGAAAATCGTAATGACTTTCCTATTTCGAAGTGGATCTGTCCAACATTATTAGCAGCAAAGACGTTCGCTTTTTCAGAAAACAAAGGTATATTTTTATCCTATTCATCTTCTTCCAGAACTAAGAAAAATTAAATGTAGCGCATTAAAAAGGTGAAATTTCTAAGGAAAAAAAATCCTCTATACCTACACTCATCCGAAATGAATGAAAATAACAATTGAAGGGAAACCATTCATTGCTTTAATAGACTCGAGCGAGTTTTATAATCAATATCAATTAGCACAAAATTCGGCGTATCTAGATAAAGCAAGCTATGCGCGTAAATAAGTCGAACGTGCTTCTAAAAAAAGTAGATGGAATATTTTCAGAATCTTGTAGGGTGTTGAACAGCGAAGGTGACGAAGAAATCTTACAAGTTTATAGCCTTACAATAGTACAGTCAAAGTTTAATCTTAAGCTCGGACTTTTTAATAACATTACAAAATATAATTGGCAATGGTCATACTGATTTACTGTTGAAGACGCGATCAACAGCGGAGTATTTTTAAGAAAGCAATAACTGAAATGGCGATTACCGTATACAGCATAAGATGATTGACAATGCCCCATTATTTTGGAAAAGAGAAGTGCTCACTGATTCAGTATAGAGGAATCCAAACTCTTCAACGTGTTTTAATTAGCCTTAAAAACGATGGAAAAAACATTAACAGGTTGTACATTTTCAAACGAATTCCCATTTCCTTCATTAGCACATGCTTCAGATGGGATGAATATGTTAGTTAAGAGATCAGTTCTGAAGGTAAGAAGACGTGACCTTGGATAAATAAAAACTCCACAAGCGATAGTACAAGGTCCAAATATCAAACAAACAGAACTGTTAATTAAGGTGCAGCTTCAGTATCCGGAAATTTTAAACCAGGATAAACATAAAATGCTTTAAAATGCCGAATAAATACGAGAAACATTTTACCTATCAGTCAAATATTGCAGAGATTTAATGCAGCTGAGAGGAAGGAAATACAAGAGGAAGTAGAGAGAAGGTTTTGAAGGAGGTTTATTCCAGAATTTTCATGTCCGTGGGCAAATTCACGAGTGCATTTTCAGGATCTTGGAATTCATGAAGGAGTCAAAATGTAAAATGTCGCATCATTGCGTAATCCATCGCCGATTTAAAGGTTTATAGAAGAAAGAAATTTATAGAATTGAAATTATATTGGATAATTTAAAAGGTACCAATTGTTTATCATTCATAAATATTTTTTTTCTGGTTGTTGGTAAATAGAAATGAATGAAGATGACCAAAAATTCAGTATTTGTTATCTTTGACAGTTTAGTAAGTGTTTGAATTGATGCATTTTTATTTTGATCTCTTCAATGTCCCTTCCTCTTTTTAAAGAATGAAGCATGGCTTACATCAGCAATAAAATTCCACCTGCAGACAAAATATCAGAGGACTGGAACCAATCTTTTAAATCGTTTCTTTAAGCGTATTTTAGAAGAAACATGATTATTTGCTTGCAAAACATGATTAAAAACATGAACACATTATTTGCACTGATTATTTAACTCAATGTGCTATCACATCAGCCCTTGCCAGCATCGAGGTGCTTTAGAAAGTAGGATTACTTCTGAAGGATATTCTTTTGAAGAAGGCAATTACAAAAAATACGTAATTAAATAGGAGAACTAGAATTCTGCCTAAAATATTGAGCAAAACTCTTTTGTCTCTGCAATATAGATAATCTAATTTTGACATCCTATCATCGTGTAATAAATGGTTTGCCTAAAAGTTTCAATAAAACACTGGTTAAAATTCTAAGGTATACGTCGAAGTTGAAAAAAGAGATTGGAACGCAATTTTTCCATTTATCACATTTGTGTAGAATATTCAAATATAAAATAAGAAACTACGAATCCATTCCATTATATTGCTTCCAAAACGAAGACAACACTGTATAGAATACCCTCTCCAAAGCAGAATGTATAACTGATTCGGCATCCTAACTTGTTTGCAATCGCAGAGATAGGATGCCTTCGCTCCCTTGATATGCAAACGAAACTAGGAGAAATATTGGCCAATGCCTTATGCACCACGTTACCTTAAAAATCGTTTCAAACCGGTTTAAAAGTTTTATAAAATTTTCGCTAAAGTAACATTTTGAGTTCAATAAATTCACATGAAAACTGTCAGAGATAGTTTACTTGTTATAAGACGTTATCACTAATCGATGGAAAATGAAAGACATAGTTAATATAAAAGACACCATTGAAACGGATTGAATAAACCAGAAAATGAGTCCAGATTGGGAACATCGCATGATCTCGAAATCGTTTTCCAATCGACCGACAGCTGGTGCTTCAGAGAAAGTGTTTCACATTAAAACAATTAATTGAAAGATTCTACGCTGATTTCCTTTCCTTGTATTGGAATTGATTAAATGCGCTTGAGCAAAAGTCGAATAGCTTGCAGATAAAATATTGCGAACATAATAAATTATCAATTTTAGAAAATTCTTGAATATGCGCACATTTTCGTTCTTTCCCTTTTTGTTAAAATCTTTCGTTGGAACAGGAATGTGCTTATTTTTGTATCGTCTTTAATTCATTTTTTTTAATTAAACCGATTTTTCAAAATTTATTTACATCGTACAGTATATTCAAAATAAATAAGTAATAACTGTTTCCCATCTAAAATCGCTGATCCTATTTCGTTAGTTTTTATTTCATATGATATTCATTCAGAAGAAATGCAGAAAGGATCTGTGTTCACCATACTTTCCCAACAGAAACCGTTTTCGATAGATACTTGATTACTGCACAATTATGCATTCCCTTGCAAATAAAAAGAACTATAGATTCCTTCAGTCTAGATGATTGGTCTGATTTCACCAGTTATTAAATCATAAAAAAAAAACTGAATATTACTCCTTATTCCATAAATGCTCATAAATCCCTCCCTAGCCTTCATTTTCGTTAGATAATTCAGAAGCATTTCTTTACTGTACATTCTCATCAGAGGTGAAACAAAACAATCAAAGAATAATGTGCTCTATAGTCCATGCTCTTTACTAAGCTTCAATTATTGTTTCCTATAAACTCTCATGATATTTTAAATATATAAGGAATAGCCATTTAACCCCACCTTTATTTCTGTGCTCCATTTTCGAGGGATATCTCAAAATAAGAATCTTATGAGACTCAACCCGAAAAACTATATCAATATTTTATAAATGTTTTCATCAATTAGCGAGAAAAGATCCGAATTCTTGCGCAAGTAGAGTATAAAGCAATATTTTCTTAGGTAATAACGTGGTTACTAAATAGCGGGTCGCCAAAAGGGAATGATTCATATATTTAAAATAATAAGAAAAATTACTTTCGTAGATCTGACCACTATTCCGATTTCGTAGATTTAATTCATTTGAAGACACATTATTTCCTTGCATGCCATCTGTAGTCACCAATACTTTAAAACCCTCCGATTTGGAGAGAAATCTCACATATAATTCATTGGAACAAGGTGAAAATAATTGACAAAGTTATCCATTTATAAAAAAATATCACAAAATAAAAATTTAACCCAGCTTCAAAAACTGAACCGAGTTTTTCCTCAATTAAAGCACACAACAACGCAATGGTGCTTCTCTATGTTTATAGTGCCAGCTTAATTTAAAACCTTATTTTCTTTGGTTGTGATGAGCTGCAATTCATTAAAATTCATTCATGTGGCTGAATTAATATATTCTCAATATAGTAGACGAAAAAATGATCTACGAGTGTAACTTGTTAATATATTAAAATAATAAGAATTATTATAATTAAATTATTAGAAATGAGTTCTTCTAGCACAACCACTCTTACAATTTTGCCAATTTTGAATTAATACAAAATTTTATGAGTCTAGATACGCCATCGATGATCATTTTCCCCGTATCACGACTCAGTTCCAAGAGAAATTTCAAAAACACTAACCTCATTTCTCTACGGAAGTTAACTCGACAGTTTTCTATGATCCCTACACCTATATCCCTTTCTTCAGATTTCACTTTCCATGAAAACTCCTGAACTCAAGATTTAACACAGCCTCCAATTTTCGTATGAAATCTCAAAAAACAAACTTTATAGAGTTTTTTTTTTTCCTATAAAAAGAGACAAAGAAATACCTCTACAAGGTCGACCATTTTACTGAATTCGCTATTTTCATTCAAAGAAGAGCTTTTAACCCCTACCAACATCATCAACAGTCACTTACTTCCTTCAAGCTTCCAATTAAATTATTATCGTACAAATAAAAACAAATTAAAAGCGGCCTATCATCATCAATTGCATCGAATCCCAGAATTAATTTCACCATTTTGTAAGCAAATGTTCCTATTCATCATGCTCCAGGCTTATTTAAAACAGCTCATTCTTTGGTTGTAATAATATGCAATGCATCAAAGTAGATTAATATGATTAAATATATGTAATTAATATGTTGGGCAACAGCTGGTAATCGCAGGCGAATTACCTCATCATTTCAAGAGCGGACGGAGTTTGAATAATCCTTGAGCAAGGGAGCTTCTTCATTATATAAAAAAGAAATTATCCAGGAAAACATGCATATATAATGATACATCCAGACGCTTAATGATCAAAACCATAGCTTTCTTTGCCAATGATTAATTCGTCTTCAGTAGGCCTTAAAGAAATTTTGGAATTCATTAATATTTTTGTTTTTGGGCTTCCTTATTTAAAGGGTAAGCGCAATGTTGGGAAAATGCGGCTTTTCACTTTGTTGGTTCAAAAACAATTAAAGCTTATAACTCTATCTGTATTTCTTAAAAATATAACCTTTTAGGCTATTTATGTAATAAAAGACTTTATTTTTTTACATTCTAGTAAATATAGTATAGAGAAAGTATAGTAACGATCAAAAAATTCGAGCTGGAGATTTTAAAAAAATCTTCACATTTTAGAACTCCTTAAGTTAGAAAAACACATTTTTCGGAAATGTCCATTTGTCAGACTGTGACAAAGATAACTCAAAAACGCTCTCATCTTAGTCGACTGAAAATGGATGCACGATCTTTGCAACAGATTTCTATTAAATTTTGAATAAGAAGAACACATTTCACAAGAAGTCCGACTTTTCGCGTATAATTGAACGCAGAAAACTACAAATCAGAGAGAGCTAGATCATTTAAATTTAGTACATGCTATCAATAGAGATCACACTTGTCAAATTTTGGAGATGAATCCAAGAAGTGGTGGACCGTCTGTACTTTCAGAAACATGTCAACGCAATAACTCAAAAACGCAGTATATATCAAATTTAATGTGTAATTTTCCGAATAATTTTGGTTCAGTCAGTTAGGAAAAATTCTCGCGAAGCCGGTAGGAAACGTGAAATTGATTTTCGAATACTGTTGACCACATGGCAGGGATTAATCGCCAAATTAATCAGAAAGGATGGCAAGAGAGATTCATCAAAAATGCTAAATTCAAGCGAAAAGTTAATGTATCGTAATAATTGCACGCCAGTGCCATGTAAGGCTTTTTCTGGGATAACGCCTCTATTAGAGAGTACGCGAGACGATTTCAGACAGACGAATGCCACAGTTTTAGTGAAATATGATTAGTTCTCTCGGCCACTCTTAGCCGATCACTTAAATTAGATTTAATCTCAGAAAATATAATTTTTCTTGTATATCAGATTCGGGAATATAATTCGAGATGTTGTTCACTGAAAATAAATAAATATACAAAATGATAAAATTTGTCTAAGAAATTACAAACTTCAATGGCGAGATAGGCCAGTATCGAAAATTGAGAAGAAGTTTATACCCTGAAACGCTTTTCCATTCTGATGTACAGCGTATATTTTTTTTCCTTCAAAGCAGTTCCACCTTTTCCACAGTAAACCAATCGGATTTGGGCAGTCAAAAATGTTGGTGATTTTTAGACCAAATTTTTATGAGCTTTTAAAAATAATAAAGAAATTCATAAATATTCCATGAATAATTATAAACATTTTTCTTATTATTATGCCTTATTTTCTTTTGTAAAGTAACAAAATTTCCATTATTTCCATCTGAAGGGTTTTCATTATTTTAATATCTTTAGAATTTCTCAGGAAAGAGAGAAAGTAGTGAAAATTCTAAGAAGTTTTACTCATCTTATTATGGCATTGTGATAAAAATGCAAACCCTCTTAATCCCAACAACGGTTCAATCTTTGAATCGGAACTTTGAAACTTCCAAAATTAAACCATTCGTTCATTTACAGCTCAGTATAAAAATTATGGAAACCCTTAAAATTTTCAGCTATTCTATGAACTTCAAGCTATTCGATGTTATTTCCAAATGAAAGTGTCATCTAATTATATAGAAAAATACAGTCTCATATTGATGAGTTAAACAAAAATGTATTGTTCTGAAAATATAATTCATTCCAATTTTATTAAAAGCGATGAGTTGAGGAGACTTGCGTCTTTGCAATTTTAATTTCCTTGTAATAATAATTTCTCAAGCGCCGCAATCGCTCTGAAAAAATTGAAGAATTTTTTTAAAATATACTTTTAATAACGGAATTTGACAATTTTTACAAGAATAATCCAGAAAATAAATTTCTGCATGGCAGAAAGATAATTTTATTTAAATCCTTGTCAATCGGAACAAATTCCGCAATCTTTCAGCAACAGACGCGCTTTATTAGGATAGGCCTCTTTAATGCAGAAATAAACACGAATCCAGGAACTGATGCCGCGGAGTCAATTCTTGGACTCATGTCAGAGAAGTATGTTACGTGGGTTAGGATCCATATCTATTCAGATCAGTTTCATCCCTGGAACAAATGCTTAATAAAGTATACTACAGATTTCAGTACAGTATGCTACAGAATTTTTCTTTTCGGTTCAGTAAAAGTTTGCTTCCTGATATCTACTAGAAATGATTGCGGAGTCTGCCATTTCTTAAATCTCCACAATGGGCTTAATGTATGCTTTGCCATCTGATGGTGGAGCGAGAAACTCATATTCTGGATAAACAACGTGCCTTCTTGATATTTTGCATGCTTACTATTAATTATTTTTCTTTTTCCCCTGCCTCTGATGTCATGGGAGTGGTCAGAACCAACGCCAACTAGAGATGAATCGACAGAAAAGCAATAATGAGCAATTTTCTCTTTCAAGCTGAAGAAAGCCTCTACCGTATTCTTAGAAAGAAATTTGGTTCATTTTTTATTAGGAGCAACCTCAAACTTACGACAGAGAGAGAAGGTTTCGAGTATCTTCCACGTCATCGAGACATTGTTCAAAACGGCAAAGATTTACCTGAAATATCCTTCGTGTTTCTTCAAAAAGGAACTATAATATAATTGACAGATGGATTTTTCTATTCAATTTTTTTAGTGCCATCAGAAACTTCTCAAACTTGGACATCATCATAACAAATTCAAGGGAATTAGGAGGAAAACCAAGCATTTATCGTAAACGATTAAGAACAATTCATAAATGAATGCTGTATCTTTTGATTCGAACTGTTATTGACTGTATTCAATGAGATTGGACAATCCAAGTGCATTTTTTGATAATTTGTTGTATTTTCTGTTTTAATTTTTGTAATCTGATTTTAAGAATTGTGAAATATGTCTGATGTCATTTAAAAGTTTCTATCTATTCTCCAACAAAAGAAACTGGAGAAAGAAATCGTGTGGGCACGTATTCTCTCGCATCCAGACACTTTTGCTTTATGAGCTGAATGCGAATGATACGTTGTCAGTAGGTGTGTGTAATGTGTGTCTTACTTTCCCTTTAAGCTAAACAATTCAACAGCAATGAAAATTAGAATGCAATATATCCCTAATCGCTATTTATAGGCTGGACATCCAAAGCTAAACAATACGTAACTCAGTAACCTATAATTTAAAGAGCGGTATTTCAAAATAACACCAGTAGAATTCATATTAAAATATTTAATTATAATAAGCTTTTAAATTTTATATGGAAATAATCGGGATTTAGTAAGATTAATTCTATTTTGAGTGGACGCATAAAAGAAAAATTTTTGCACTCTATCAACTCAATAACTTATTGTGGTAGAATAGATTTGAAAATAAGGCAATTTTTTCAGTTGCTTCATTACCGTAATATGACATTTATTACCGTCATTGGTTAGCTGTTTGTTTAATTTATAGATAGTGAACATTCACATTTAACGAGTTAATCGTATGTTCTAGTATAGAAATCAAATGCTTGTTCCTAGTTGAAAGGCCGTATTTTTCGCATAGCGTTAAAGTAGGATTATAAGAATAATGTAGTATCAAATATAAATTAAGCTAATTAAAAATTAATGAAGCTTGCACCATCATCATTCGCATTCAGACGCTTTTTTTATGAGCTGCGTGCGAGTGATGCATGGTCGGGCGTTTTAATCGAATTAGTATCAGTGATGGTATACTTCTCCCGTATATATAGAAAGAACTATTAGCCAAATATTATTCCATTCTTTTTTCATAAATTTATCATTGGCTGTGAATTTATTTAGTTCGGTAACATTTATGGATACAAAGCATTACTTGTTTTTCTCGCCTGCTTGATTATGATATTACTTCCGCTTCACTGTCGGTCTCATCTCCCTCTTGCCCCCGGATAGTCAGTCGAGCATTGGATTTGTGTAAGTTTAACCAATTGCTCAGGGTCTATTAATAGTTACTTCTATAATCTCCCTCCCTTTCCATAAAGGCAGAAACAAATATAATAAGAGGTTGAAATGAAACCGCAGCAAAAATGACGTACGTAATTCATAGTGATATATGTAAAAGAAAAGAAAAATGGTTAAAAACGTTATACAAAATTTTCGATTTTAAAAGTCAGTTGTTAAACGAAATGTAGGCCAACAACCAAAGGTTCAAACCCCTTACATTGGTGAAGGCCCTTAAACTAGCCTTTGGATTGCTGTCGTTATTCTTTTTTCGAAAGTAATTTTCGCATTCTCAGAGGTCAAATTTGTTACTACAAGCAATAGGAAATCTCAATACTTATTAACTATAGTTTATTCGCTTTTCTTATGCTACAAGTAAATGATCAGCGCCGTCATAGAACCAACTCTGCTTGATCCGGTCATGTTTCTTTTACTTCCACTGAATTTCGACCAAACTGTATATTTTTGCATTTCGTTATCCACGACCAGACTATTATATAGCAGGCACCCTTTAAATGAGGTTCTAGTGCGATGTTTCGGAAAAGTAAGAATGAAGTCGCCAATTGCCCTCCATTTATTTAAAATACTTTTCCGTTGCGTGACCAGGGTTCGAAATTGCGAGATTTGTCATGGAATAGCTATGTTTTGCCCTCCTTTGTACCGATAATTTAAAATCTCTTTCAATGCCCTCTTAGATTCTCTTTAATATCCGATGAAATGCATTCTTATTCTTAATTTCATGTTTGGTCTTAAAACACTTTTTGTAGTTCTACACCAGACAAAGGGATTTTCGGGCATCTGAGTTTTTTCAAGATAATTTTATATCGTATTTTTTTTTAAACTTAAGATGGTTGAGGGAAGTATTGAAAACCGTAAGAATCTTAATGGTGACAGGAAATGGTCCAAGCACAAGTAAGTTACGCATGTTACTCAAAGCTGCATTATGATATATAGAAAAGTTGTAATGTGGTTTGTTCAGATATTTCTAAAATTGCGCTAGGATGACGCAACGGAGATGTGTACCGTAGTTTTGTCAGTAAGCGAAAAATGGTAAATTGTTCGCTGAAGGTTCCAATTTTTATTCCTTGAACCCCCGAATCTATGTTTGCATAGGTATGTCTCCAGTCGGGTATTTTTAATATTGATATCAGTCGTATTTTGAATGGTCGTGAGAGGTGACGTCTCTACGGTGTTCTTGAATATTGTTACGATTCGATTGTTATTCATTTAAGCAGTCGACTTCCGAAAACAATTTCTGCGTGTTTCAATTTTTGAGAATATGGACCACGACAATCCTTTTCCTAGCAATGGTTGATTAAGATATACGAGTTATTTCCATTTCTATGCAGAATTTCATGAAAACGACATACCCTACATCATGAATATTTATCAAAACGCCTGTAATGAGGTGTGAAATTTTGAAAAACGAGACCGATCCTCTGTTTAATATCTGAATTCGTGCTTCTAACGACATGCATTTTACTTTAAAATCTTTTTATTCCTTAATTCCCGCAATTCGAAGTCTGTTTCGTACGGTGGATAAAAGAGTCGCTTTGTAGCTCGATTAGTCTTTCTGATAGATCGGGGTTTCAATGATCAATAAAAAATTCCAAACGACAGTTTATCACTAAAAGCTTGAGAGGAAAATGTTTATAGCACCAGTTTCTTGTGTTTTAAGATGATCATTCAAACAAGACGAGCATGAATTTATAGAATACGATATTAAAATTTCTTATGAAGCTAGTGCATTTTAATACCAATTAACTGAGTCGCTTTTACGCAGTACGGTTTGAGGTGCAATAATTTTAATAGCTTGGGAAGTACCAAAACAGTCGGAAACTATGATTCGAGTTAGCGCAATCGGTCGAAGCTTGTATTTCTTTCCAATTCTACAATTATAATGACGGGAACTTCCTTTTATGAAATCAGACAAGACTTCAAATGCCAAATCTCCAAACTCGCCGTTTTTCTAAACAATCCTCAACTTATCGGTATTTTCTCGCGCTGTTTCTCATTCAGCTGAAATAAGTACAGATAAGATAATTCAAACTGTTCAATTTATGAGTGATTTAATGATCAAAATGTCGATCCCATGAAATAAAACATCAGGAACTCTGCCAACTAGCTCTAGTGATTTGCTACCACAGAGGCATTTTGCTTAATTATTTAAGATCGCTCTTTATAAATATGTCTTGTTTGGTTTTCAGATACTTCGAAACCGATATCAACTATAATTTTAATTGAAAACGCTTTTTAGCTATCGGATTTTCTTACCATTAACTTGTAAAGGGTCAAAACAGTCGATAAATTTAACTTTTAATGCAATCTATGAGCCATAGGAAAATATGGAAATATAAAGATGGATAACAAGCGAAAAAATCTCAAGCCATCAGAATTAAGAACTTTTCTCTCTTGACACACACATTAAGGGGGGAAGGGGTGCCTCAGCTCCACATGTACAAAATAATACTAGTTTATTTGACTAGTTCTGAAGGAAATGACTGTGCTTTATTATTTGTACTCCGACGTTATTAAACTATCATTTTAACCTTCACAATATCATTTTTATTCCGAGACTGGAAAAATTCTGACACCAAACGGTTAATGGCAGCATAAAAAGAAACATTAATTGCAGCTTTAAGTTATCTCAATTAAAGAGTATTTTTCTCTTTCTTGGGATAATTCTTCTACAAATATTATCCAATGTAACAAAATTACACTTTAAATGATTATGGTAAAACAATTCGGAATATAAAATTCTAATTTTTTTTTCATCCCGACTCTACGTAAATTTGCAGTGAACTTGCAAACATTTCATCCTTTTTCAAAAACACATCAAAAATTTTATTGTCCTCTGGAAAAATACGAACTTAGATATTTGCAGTTTCTTTCCGTTGATAAAAACATACCCTATCGCACATTTATAAAAAAGCAGTTTCGGATATACGGAAAAATTTGATTTTAAATCGCCATTCATTATTTCAGGAAATAATTTGTTTAAAATGGTCGAAATAACATCTTTCCGCTTAGCCGTTAGTGCTACAATTTTACTAGAGAAACCAAGACATATTTTCCGTTAGATAACTAATGTATTGAATATTCGTAGCCTGTTAATTCGATACGTTGGGCAACCAACTCTTTAAATTTCAAATATTATCAAGAAATTAAGTTTTCAGAGCCAACCTGCCTTAAAACAAATCATTCTGATCTATCATGTTCTTGATTTCTTACACTGCAGTCCACACTCTTACACGATAAATGTGTTTAATTGTCGAGGATCATTAAATAGCTTGTTGACTTACCTATTGAATGGTTAAATTTACTTACTGAAGGGAAAGTAAAGGACTTTTCCTAAAGATAAGAATTACATAATACCGAATTTCAAACATGATAGATAATCACTAAATCGTCCGTGTCTATGTTTGACATCTCAAAATTTAGAACCGGTGAAACTAATAGACATTAGATTTTTTCCAAACCAAACGATTTTTTCCATAAAATTAGGAATTGTTTCCGAAATCCTAGTGTTCCATTTCAGAAAACAGCGAATAAGCAAAACTGTTTTCATCTTTATAATTCCCTTACTTGCATCACACCCGTTAGAAATTCTTCTCCTAGCTGGGGAGGGGGGCATTTTCGATCTTGTATAACAAGTAGTAACTTAATAACAGTTACCTTAAGTTACTTGTTTCTTTCTAAGAGTAGAACTTTTGATTCGAATCTCAAATCGAAAAAGGGTAGAAACAATTACGCGGCAATAGAAAAATTACCTTAGGAATTCTTAATCCAAATTGAAATTTCATAATCTACGTAAAGACACTAACATATATATCTAATATATAAAACCAGACATTAAATACTGATGTGGTATTTAATTAAACCCTGCGGAAGAATTTCAAGATTTTTAAAATGCTTGGAACATAAGAATCTGTTTCATTAAAATATATTGAAATCATGGATGGTAATCAATTCATTTTAAGTTTATCATAGAGGATGAGTTCGATCTTTTCCTTTCAAGTTCGCATATTCCTGACAGCCTTAAATGAAACAACATGGAAACCACGGTTCGATTGGTACTGATTTAAAGTATTGATAAGCGAAAGTTGCATCTACCGGAGAAGAAACATCTTGCATACTTGAGTGCCGTTCCTTCCTCTAATAACCCAGAATTCGACAGATAGGGTGAACATTTATGAAAATCAAATGGTTTGTAAAGGATTACGGCATTTAAAAATATAGACACATTCTTTAAATCGGAACATTACCTAAAATCAGATACAATAAATACCCTTACCTTACATACTAATTAGATGACTCAATAATATGCTAAATGGTGAAGTTATCGAAAACATAAGTTTAAGCAAATTCATTTTAATAGAACAGTTATGAAAGAAACACATTAAATTATGATGAAAGTTTATTTTACCATGAAATACAATCAAACATTTGAAACAACAATTTAAGCAGAATTTTAGCATAAACTTTGGTTTGCAAATTGTTTAAAATTTGTTTATGCTATGTACCAAGTATCATGCACCAAGTTCCTTACATAATTTTCAGAGCACTTTTACAAATTCTTCGATGCGATTATTAATTTTATATATTTTATAGAATGACGATTCATTTTATTATACAAGATATTAAATAATCCAACAAATGTATAGTTTTTAACAAAAAATAAAATTTATCAATACGGAGAACAATACCATTAAATTATAATAATGAATTTCGACGTTCATTTCAAAGTTCATTTCGATGTAGGAGATACAATTTAGCTTTGAAGTAAAGTTTCTTAATAAATGCTGCCGATAAAAAATCGATTTTAAATACTACTAACGTGCCGATATTCGTTTCAGAAAAAGACTTTGGTTTTCAAAAAGCGGAAAAGGGACTTATAATCGTGTGAATCTTTCTAAATACCTATGCCTAAATTACTAAATTTATACATCTAATCCTAAAGGTATAATATAACCATATCTATTTTAATCTAACCTATTTAATCTAATCTAATCCTACAGAATTAATTATAATTACATTTAGTAAGATCCACACGAGTTGTGCCGTTATAATTTATTTTCATTTCATTGATTGAGCTTAACGTTTTTAACATCTTATCAAAATATTTTCATCTTGATTCTTTAACTCATTGCCAAATAAAAAAGCAGCAACGTCTCGAGGTGAAGATGATATCCATTTTGACAGCGTTACATCATTGTTATAAAGAAGTCTCCGTCTCAACCTTTCCTCTGGTTTTCTCGTCGGATTCTGGAAAATAACTACGACAAAGAATAATTTTCACCAGATTCGCAAAATAAAAAATAACCTTAAATTAATCTTTCGCTTAGGAATTAAATTAAAAATTACATTTAAAATTATAAATTTCAAACTTATTTCTACTTGATACAGAAAATTCCTGAATCATTCAAGCCATAATTTAAAATTTCACTTTATCTTCAAATTAAACTAGCGCTTTAAACTAAAAGATGTTTCTTTAAAACTGTGCCGCGTGACCTACGAAAAAAAAATTTCACTTGAACTGGAATACTATAGGAATATTCGTCTCTATTGCAGAATTTTCTCTAAAAAATGGGAATCCTGCACATTTCACACTAGATCTCGTCTGATCAGATTCAATGAATGTTACTTATTTGAACCAAAAAAAACAGGCTCCTTCTAGAGCTTACACACACAAAAAAAAGAAGAAAAAAAACAGCCTCTTCCTTAAGCTCAATTTTAAAAAGCAAAAAACAAGCTCCGCTTGCGAAGAAACTAGACTTCAAATTGAAAAAAAAAATCCATGAGTTGTCGAGAATACACTTCACTCCGCCGAGAGTCGAGAATGCACTTCACTCCGCCGAGAGTCGAGAATGCACTTCACTCCGCCGAGAGTCGAGAATGCACTTCACTCCGCCGAGAGTCGAGAATGCACTTCACTCCGCCACGAGTCGAGAATGCACTTCACTCCGCCACGAGTCGAGAATGCACTTCACTCCGCCACGAGTCGAGAATGCACTTCACTCCGCCACGAGTCGAGAATGCACTTCACTCCGCCACGAGTCGAGAATGCACTTCACTCCGCCACGAGTCGAGAATGCACTTCACTCCGCCACGAGTCGAGAATGCACTTCACTCCGCCACGAGTCGAGAATGCACTTCACTCCGCCACGAGTCGAGAATGCACTTCACTCCGCCACGAGTCGAGAATGCAGTTCACTCCGCCACGAGTCGAGAATGCAGTTCACTCCGCCACGAGTCGAGAATGCAGTTCACTCCGCCACGAGTCGAGAATGCAGTTCACTCCGCCACGAGTCGAGAATGCAGTTCACTCCGCCACGAGTCGAGAATGCAGTTCACTCCGCCACGAGTCGAGAATGCAGTTCACTCCGCCACGAGTCGAGAATGCAGTTCACTCCGCCACGAGTCGAGAATGCAGTTCACTCCGCCACGAGTCGAGAATGCAGTTCACTCCGCCACGAGTCGAGAATGCAGTTCACTCCGCCACGAGTCGAGAATGCAGTTCACTCCGCCACGAGTCGAGAATGCAGTTCACTCCGCCACGAGTCGAGAATGCAGTTCACTCCGCCACGAGTCGAGAATGCAGTTCACTCCGCCACGAGTCGAGAATGCAGTTCACTCCGCCACGAGTCGAGAATGCAGTTCACTCCGCCACGAGTCGAGAATGCAGTTCACTCCGCCACGAGTCGAGAATGCAGTTCACTCCGCCACGAGTCGAGAATGCAGTTCACTCCGCCACGAGTCGAGAATGCAGTTCACTCCGCCACGAGTCGAGAATGCAGTTCACTCCGCCACGAGTCGAGAATGCAGTTCACTCCGCCACGAGTCGAGAATGCAGTTCACTCCGCCACGAGTCGAGAATGCAGTTCACTCCGCCACGAGTCGAGAATGCAGTTCACTCCGCCACGAGTCGAGAATGCAGTTCACTCCGCCACGAGTCGAGAATGCAGTTCACTCCGCCACGAGTCGAGAATGCAGTTCACTCCGCCACGAGTCGAGAATGCAGTTCACTCCGCCACGAGTCGAGAATGCAGTTCACTCCGCCACGAGTCGAGAATGCAGTTCACTCCGCCACGAGTCGAGAATGCAGTTCACTCCGCCACGAGTCGAGAATGCAGTTCACTCCGCCACGAGTCGAGAATGCAGTTCACTCCGCCACGAGTCGAGAATGCAGTTCACTCCGCCACGAGTCGAGAATGCAGTTCACTCCGCCACGAGTCGAGAATGCAGTTCACTCCGCCACGAGTCGAGAATGCAGTTCACTCCGCCACGAGTCGAGAATGCAGTTCACTCCGCCACGAGTCGAGAATGCAGTTCACTCCGCCACGAGTCGAGAATGCATTTCACTCCGCCACGAGTCGAGAATGCAGTTCACTCCGCCACGAGTCGAGAATGCAGTTCACTCCGCCACGAGTCGAGAATGCAGTTCACTCCGCCACGAGTCGAGAATGCAGTTCACTCCGCCACGAGTCGAGAATGCAGTTCACTCCGCCACGAGTCGAGAATGCAGTTCACTCCGCCACGAGTCGAGAATGCAGTTCACTCCGCCACGAGTCGAGAATGCAGTTCACTCCGCCACGAGTCGAGAATGCAGTTCACTCCGCCACGAGTCGAGAATGCAGTTCACTCCGCCACGAGTCGAGAATGCAGTTCACTCCGCCACGAGTCGAGAATGCAGTTCACTCCGCCACGAGTCGAGAATGCAGTTCACTCCGCCACGAGTCGAGAATGCAGTTCACTCCGCCACGAGTCGAGAATGCAGTTCACTCCGCCACGAGTCGAGAATGCAGTTCACTCCGCCACGAGTCGAGAATGCAGTTCACTCCGCCACGAGTCGAGAATGCAGTTCACTCCGCCACGAGTCGAGAATGCAGTTCACTCCGCCACGAGTCGAGAATGCAGTTCACTCCGCCACGAGTCGAGAATGCAGTTCACTCCGCCACGAGTCGAGAATGCAGTTCACTCCGCCACGAGTCGAGAATGCAGTTCACTCCGCCACGAGTCGAGAATGCAGTTCACTCCGCCACGAGTCGAGAATGCAGTTCACTCCGCCACGAGTCGAGAATGCAGTTCACTCCGCCACGAGTCGAGAATGCAGTTCACTCCGCCACGAGTCGAGAATGCAGTTCACTCCGCCACGAGTCGAGAATGCAGTTCACTCCGCCACGAGTCGAGAATGCAGTTCACTCCGCCACGAGTCGAGAATGCAGTTCACTCCGCCACGAGTCGAGAATGCAGTTCACTCCGCCACGAGTCGAGAATGCAGTTCACTCCGCCACGAGTCGAGAATGCAGTTCACTCCGCCACGAGTCGAGAATGCAGTTCACTCCGCCACGAGTCGAGAATGCAGTTCACTCCGCCACGAGTCGAGAATGCAGTTCACTCCGCCACGAGTCGAGAATGCAGTTCACTCCGCCACGAGTCGAGAATGCAGTTCACTCCGCCACGAGTCGAGAATGCAGTTCACTCCGCCACGAGTCGAGAATGCAGTTCACTCCGCCACGAGTCGAGAATGCAGTTCACTCCGCCACGAGTCGAGAATGCAGTTCACTCCGCCACGAGTCGAGAATGCAGTTCACTCCGCCACGAGTCGAGAATGCAGTTCACTCCGCCACGAGTCGAGAATGCAGTTCACTCCGCCACGAGTCGAGAATGCAGTTCACTCCGCCACGAGTCGAGAATGCAGTTCACTCCGCCACGAGTCGAGAATGCAGTTCACTCCGCCACGAGTCGAGAATGCAGTTCACTCCGCCACGAGTCGAGAATGCAGTTCACTCCGCCACGAGTCGAGAATGCAGTTCACTCCGCCACGAGTCGAGAATGCAGTTCACTCCGCCACGAGTCGAGAATGCAGTTCACTCCGCCACGAGTCGAGAATGCAGTTCACTCCGCCACGAGTCGAGAATGCAGTTCACTCCGCCACGAGTCGAGAATGCAGTTCACTCCGCCACGAGTCGAGACTACAGTTCACTCCGCCACGAGTCGAGACTACAGTTCACTCCGCCAAGAGTCGAGACTACAGTTCACTCCGCCAAGAGTCGAGACTACAGTTCACTCCGCCAAGAGTCGAGACTACAGTTCACTCCGCCAAGAGTCGAGACTACAGTTCACTCCGCCAAGAGTCGAGACTACAGTTCACTCCGCCAAGAGTCGAGACTACAGTTCACTCCGCCAAGAGTCGAGACTACAGTTCACTCCGCCAAGAGTCGAGACTACAGTTCACTCCGCCAAGAGTCGAGACTACAGTTCACTCCGCCAAGAGTCGAGACTACAGTTCACTCCGCCAAGAGTCGAGACTACAGTTCACTCCGCCAAGAGTCGAGACTACAGTTCACTCCGCCAAGAGTCGAGACTACAGTTCACTCAGCCAAGAGTCGAGACTACAGTTCACTCAGCCAAGAGTCGAGACTACAGTTCACTCAGCCAAGAGTCGAGACTACAGTTCACTCCGCCAAGAGTCGAGACTACAGTTCACTCAGCCAAGAGTCGAGAATACAGTTCAGTCAGCCAAGAGTCGAGAATACAGTTCAGTCAGCCAAGAGTCGAGAATACAGTTCAGTCAGCCAAGAGTCGAGAATACAGTTCAGTCAGCCAAGAGTCGAGAATACAGTTCAGTCAGCCAAGAGTCGAGAATACAGTTCAGTCAGCCAAGAGTCGAGAATACAGTTCAGTCAGCCAAGAGTCGAGACGATAGTTCAGTCAGCCAAGAGTCGAGACGATAGTTCAGTCAGCCAAGAGTCGAGACGATAGTTCAGTCAGCCAAGAGTCGAGACGATAGTTCAGTCAGCCAAGAGTCGAGACGATAGTTCAGTCAGCCAAGAGTCGAGACGATAGTTCAGTCAGCCAAGAGTCGAGACGATAGTTCAGTCAGCCAAGAGTCGAGACGATAGTTCAGTCAGCCAAGAGTCGAGACGATAGTTCAGTCAGCCAAGAGTCGAGACGATAGTTCAGTCAGCCACCATTTGAGACGATATTTCAGTCAGCCACCATTTGAGACGATAGTTCAGTCAGCCACCATTTGAGACGATAGTTCAGTCAGCCACCATTTGAGACGATAGTTCAGTCAGCCACCAGTTGAGGGGATAGCTCAAAATTTTAAGCTGCAATATGCAATGCTTTCAACTGAAGCTTTTGAATCCTTTTTTTAACTTCTTCACTAAGCCCCAGCTTTGATATTCGACATCCGAAAATTTGAGATAAAAAATTTGTGATTTATGTGAAAAATGCATGATATTTTTAAAACTTTAAACTTATCAGTTTGGTACTTTGATAATCTTATTTTGAAATATTTCTTTGAAAGAATTCGTTTAAAAGTGATAAATGCTCTTTTAATACATGTATTGGATCCCAAAATTGAATTTTAAATCGATGAGTCAGTTTAAATATTACTGTAGTAGCGCTCTTAATCGGAAGAAATATATTCTGAGGCATTTCAGTTATTCCAAATAAGATTGTCACTTGCCTTTGCAACATACCACAATGCCCGTTTATCCTCAAGTTCTGATATCAACATCTCGGAAAGCTGTTAAAAAGTTTGATTTCTTGAAATACAAGAACCATTCAAAATAAAACATTCAAATTTAAATTCGATGCTTAATAAGCTATCAAAAGTTGCATTAATGATAGTTTTTTTTCCCTCCAAGGTGAATAGAAGCTTCATGCTCAAGATTTCTTAAAATTATTTTATTAGAGACTTCCAATTAATCGACCTATAAGCAACTACACTGCAGCAACATCTGATATTTCTTTTGAACAATTCAGGGTCAAGCTCGTCGTTAGATTTTTCAATGAACAAATTTTACAAGTTCAATTCTTGAAAACTAATATACGCACTCAAATGCATCTAAACGCAGTTGTACTTATAGAAGTATGTATCTTTCTATAAATATTGTTTTATAGCTTTCAAAATAAACAAAATAATGCCAGAGATCTAATTTACTAATTTTAAATAATGATCTTTATAAAAAGCCTCGAGAATTTCATGATGGAGAAAAGATAATTCTCTTTATAATTTTCAATAGCAAAAAGTATTTCTCAATGCGATGGATAAGGCTGCATTTCTAGGCGTTTCAAATGAAGACTGCAGAGAATGAAATTTGCAGAAAGCTGGATGATTTATATTGTCTTTGTTTATCACCTCAAAAATCTATCAAAGGATATTCATTCGTTGATCATGCATCGCATTGTTTAAAGATTCGTTTGAAATTCATTCTGCCTTCGTGGAAAACAATTTAAGAATCCTAATTTAGGATGTAAAAGGGATACTCAAGTTTCACCTCATCAGTAGCCATGCAGCAACAAATACGTAAAGTTACTAGGTTCTTTACAGATAAATTTTTTTCGCATAAAGTATTAGTTTAGCCATCTTGCATTTTGAGAAACTTTCAGTTGGGAGAAGCAAAGACCATGCACAATGCCTTATTCCGCTTGCTAAAACGGAAAAATTTTGGAGAAATCTTTCTTAAAAGCGAACTCGAACAGGGAAATCATCTATGTTAGTATTCTTCTAAAAAGAAGAGTATTTTTACGCTGAAAGGGTGTGAACAATCATGGAAAGATTTATCAGCACCAAATGGCTGTAGAATTATACATAATTTTTTTTTCTTCTTACAAGTTGAATGACGTCAGCACAAATGAATGGCCTTCACGTAGAAAAAGGAAAATTCTAGTGGAAAGAAAATGTAAATTATTTCCTTAAATGAAGCATCAGACCCCCTCATTTTGTCTCTAATGCCAATTAACTTATGCATAATTGTGACTCGTATGTATTCCTGGAAGTTCAATTGAAGTCTATCTTATTAACATTACTTTATAGAAAAAACAATCTATTTATTGAACTTTTGAAGGGTTAATGATTTTATAATCATGGGAAATAATAGTCAGAATTATAGAACCATGGTCATGTTTCAACAACATGAATTCTCAAAATTGAATATATTGCCAAGTTGATTTTAGGCGAGTAACTACAGTGACTTAAAGACTGTTGGAATATATTAAAAGAAACTTCTTAATTAGTCAGAATCAAACTTTGATGTTTTAAATCATATTCTGAACTTCGAAAAGGCCTACAGAATTATCCGCAGCATAAAATTACGGAAAGAGGATTAAAGTTGAAACGTTCCTTTATTCACAATGAAAAATTTACAAATTTTAAATAAATTAGCATTTGATATCATAATATGATTTGAGGAATGAGTATCTACTTCCCCAAGATGATGAAATATGCATTTTGTAAAGCATTAACAGGATTTAACAGTTTATTTGTTTTAATTTTTAATTCAAATGAGATTGGCCTCTTAAGCTATATTCTATCAATTAAAAGTTCTGACGATAATTTATTTGCCTCCAAGGTATTAGAAATTAGAAAAGAATGGATTTAATATTGTCATACACCAAGTTAATAAAATGCTAATACTTTCTCAATGCATTTATTTGTCCGAAACCTAAATGAAGTATAATTAACATGGACAGATGAAAACCGTCTTAAAACTCAAGAATTTTAAATATGTGTCATTTCATTTCTTGTTGTTTTTTTTATGTATCTTAGTAGAAAGCCAGATTGTCAAACATTTGTATTCCTCATGTTATTCAAGATAATATAAATACATTTTTTGACTATACACGAATTGGTTACTATTCCAAATATAAATTTGAAATAATTATTATAATAAGTCACTTATAATAGGGAGCTAAATTTTTCAATCATTAATGTCTTAATTTTAAGAGAAAAGGTTTGTTTTACTCCTCATACAAATCAAATACTGGGTAAATCTAAAAGAACAAGCCTATTATCTTCATGGCATTTTAATTCCAATGAATAATCGATTCTTGCAGTTATATATTGAAGCAGTTAACTCCCAATATTTCCAGACAACCAGCATTGTTTTCATTCATCTTATATTGAACTTTTATAAAAATTTGGTATAAAATATCAACGTTAATATACAAATCGAATTGCTACTAACTGTAGACCGATGAGAGCAAAATGAAGCCTAGTAATTGAATTATTCGTTTCAATAATTTTAGATTTTTTTAAAAAACCATAAAAATGAACAAATGCATCATGTATTAGCATTCAGAGTAATCAAAATGACACTACTCTGCAACAAATTGGACACTGACACAACAAAATAATCCATATTACAGCTTTGTTCACCTGCCCACTTTTCATTTAAGTTATTCAACCTGTCACAGAATGGAAGCAATTCGCTTCCACATTGTTATTATGGCTTCCACCGAAACCAACTTCCTTTCCACGAAGAAGGTTGGAGTATTGAGATAAAAAGATGAAAATTCGTATCGACAATTATCATTAAATTATATATATAAATATTAAATTTACCAAGCCTGTAAATATCTATAGTTGATAAACTATATTGCTTTCCGTTATTAATCGCATCGTAAAAACCTATATTTTATAACCACATTTACACTGGAATATCATGACTTTCTGCAACTCAGTCAAAAAAATATTTATAATAAAGATTTAATAATATTTTTGCATAATATATTCAAGACCATCACATTTAAAAGTTGTACAAATGATAACTGGTGAAAGTTCTCCATACAGAATTTTTACACATTCAATTCAAAACATCAGCGACTAGATACAATCTTTGCACAGTTTTGAAACAGTATAGAATCTTGGGTTTTTAATGTTCACCAGGAGAACCGAAAATTCTGATATCAACAAAGAATAATTTTTACGCTTTCAGAATTCTTTCGATTCGATTACTATTCCAAGAAGTTTTCTTTCGTTTTCAATACGATGAGAGCCATTCGTATATTATAGAAAATAAGTTACAATCAGGAGTATATCTTATTTGCTAAGAGTAAAGAATTCTTAAACCCTATACACTGCTGAATACCCGATATTTATATCTTTGCCATTTTTACAATGATAAATTAGTCAAAATTAAGTAATTAGGTATTGAAGAGAGAACGTTTTTCATTGGAAGAGAAAATTTATAGTAAAGAAGTTTAAATTAAAAACTAATATTTTAATCGGCTAATATGATTTCGAATGTTCCAAATTTATACACTTTTAGTTCAGTTTACTATGAACGAAGGATTTTATGAAGAATTTACTTTTATAGTACAATGAGCATATAAAATTGTAATAATATTAGCCGTGTTTCAAGTATTTTTGAATTAAAAAATAATTTTAACAGTTGAGGCAAGTGTTACAATTTCAACAAAACGTGCTAAACAAGAATTCGTTTGAAAAAAGGTCAGATGGCTGTTCACACTCTCTCAAAGATTAAATTAGAAGAAATTTAATTATCTTCACCGAATATAACAAAAACATTTCATTGTAAATAGCAAAAATTAAGTAAAAAAGGAATGGCAATTATTCTGATAGAAGGACGCTAAATAGTCTATATTTACTACATTTTTTTCCATGAATCACATAAACATCCGCAAAGAAAAATACATATTTAACACATAATTAAATACATATTTAAAGATACAAAACAAATAAAAAAGCAGTTTTTTTTTTTTTTAATTCTTTTTTTTTCCTTTATTTTTTTTTTCTTTTCTTTTCTTTTAGTTTTTTTTTCATTTTCATTTTTTTTTCTTTATTTTTTTAAAAAAATTTTTCTATTTTTTTTACATTTTTAAATATTTTTTTCCTTTTTTTTTCATATTTTTTTCCCTTCTTTTTTACATTTTTTTTTCATATTTTTTTCCTTTTTTTTTACATTTTTTTTTCATATTTTTTTCCCTTCTTTTTTTACATTTTTTTTCTTTTTTTTACATTTTTTTTTCCTATTTTTTTTCATTTTTTTTACATTTTTTTTTCCATATTTTTTTCATTTTTTTTTCCTTTAATTTTTCGCATTTTTTTAAATATTTTTCTTTAATTTTTCATTTTTTTTATTTATTATAATTTTTTTTTCCAAAATTCAACTTTTTTTTCTCCATTCCACATTTATTTTTTCGACATTTTTTTTTATCATTTTTCAAAGTTACAGTCGACAAAAAATAAATGAACAATTTATACATATTTCATATAAAATTAAACATTCATGAAGTTTAGACACATTTATTAATTATGTACTTACGAAATACACTTGTGCGCAAAGATTTAAGAACGATGTATGGTACCATTAAAATAATTTTTTCTCTTAAAAGTATCCTATGCGTTCGCGATTTAGTGAAACACGTCCCATAATTAGAAATATTAAGCACTTCAGCCATGGTTGTATAAAAAAAACAACACTGCTTTAAAGTTGTTTTTTTTATTGTTTTTTTTTATTATTATTATTTTCAATGAAATTCTTCTCAGTTCTACAAGATTAGCGATAAAGTGGTGAATCTTTCGTTTAAAAAAAGTGAATATTTACTTTTTTCATGATTACTTTTTCAAATTTTTAATAAATTTGAAATTTTTTCAAATTCTTCAAAATTTAAATTTTTAATAAATTTTCTTTGCTCATTGAGTACAGATTATACATGACACGAAGCATTCTTTGATGAATTTCACCTTGTATGATCGTATATTAATGCGAACTGAATTGTTGATCCATAACATGAAGATTTCGTTCATTATACAAATTATCGCAGTCTTCATGTACCCAAAATATGGCAGTAAGAAATTCGACGTAATCACAAGAAAACATTTTTTTTTTTTAATTTTCTGAAAAAAATTTACTACTACCAAGATTGAATATTGTTTTTTTTTTCCATGGTAGTAAATGGACGAAGTACTCTATGAAAAAAGTTTCTCAATGATCAAGACTCTAAATGAACAAATACAAATTAGAAACATTTCCAACAGCGTTCTTGGTTACAACAGTTCTTTTATAGAAAATAAACATCCGTGAGCATGAAGATGAGGAATAATAATAAGGGTGGCAAGTGAATGTTCGTTCGCTACAGCACCAGGATTCATTTTCAAAGTTCTTGGAGACGCATGGAAGAGACTGGAACTTAAAGGCATGGACAAAAAGTTTCTTTCACAATCCATAATATTTCTACAGTTTTCCACCACAAGGTTGTTTTTTTTTTAACGTCCGCAATTTTCGAAGTTTTCAAGTCCATGATGCGAGGCAATCGCTTCTCTCCTTTCAACCTTTTATCCTTTTACCAAATGAGTACTTTATTTAAACATCGGTGGTGTATTCCCTCATGCCTATCTTGGAAATATGATAGTCAAAGAGGAAAGAGCACAGACTGGTAGATACGTTTCCAATCCTGCGCTCGGCTGAGCAGTCCATTCTTTCGGAAGAACAACCTTCTGTTTGATGATGAGCAATGCTGTGAAAGGACGTGTGAAGATTTGTTTTTTCCTCATGCATATTTTGAAATTTGATAGTCAAAGAGGAAAGAGCACGGACTGGTAGATACGTTTCCAATCCTGCGCTCGGCTGAAAAGTCCATTCTTCCGGAAGAACAACCTTCTGTTTGATGATGAGCAATGCTGTGAAAGGACGTGTGAAGAATTGTTTTTTTTCTCGTTCACATTTTGGAAATTTGATAGTCAAAAAGGAAAGAGCACTGACTGGTAGATACGTTTCCAATCCTGAGCTCGGCTGAGCAGTCCATTCTTTCGGAAGAACAACCTTCTGTTTGATGATGAGCAATGCTGTGAAAGGACGTCTGAAGATTTGTTTTTTTTCTCATGCATATTTTGGAAATTTGATAGTCAAAGAGGAAAGAGCACGGACTGGTAGATACGTTTCCAATCCTGCGCTCGGCTGAACAGTCCGTTCTTCCGGAAGAACAACCTTCTGTTTGATGATGAGCAATGCTGTGAAAGGACGTGTGAAGATTTGTTTTTTTTCTCGTGCATATTTTGGAAATTTGATAGTCAAAAAGGAAAGAGCACTGACTGGTAGATACGTTTCCAATCCTGAGCTCGGCTGAGAAGTCCATTCTTCCGGAAGAACAACCTTCTGTTTGATGATGAGCAATGCTGTGAAAGGACGTCTGAAGATTTGTTTTTTTTTCTCATGCATATTTTGGAAATTTGATAGTCAAAGAGGAAAGAGCACGGACTGGTAGATACGTTTCCAATCCTGCGCTCGGCTGAGCAGTCCATTCTTCCGGAAGAACAACCTTCTGTTTGATGATGAGCAATGCTGTGAAAGGACGTGTGAAGATTTGTTTTTTTTTTCTCGTGCATATTTTGGAAATTTGATAGTCAAAAAGGAAAGAGCACTGACTGGTAGATACGTTTCCAATCCTGAGCTCGGCTGAAAAGTCCATTCTTCCGGAAGAACAACCTTCTGTTTGATGATGAGCAATGCTGTGAAAGGACGTGTGAAGATTTGTTTTTTCCTCATGCCTATTTTTGAAATTTGATAGTCAAAAAGGAAAGAGCACTGACTGGTAGATACGTTTCCAATCCTGAGCTCGGCTGAGCAGTCCATTCTTTCGGAAGAACAACCTTCTGTTTGATGATGAGCAATGCTGTGAAAGGACGTCTGAAGATTTGTTTTTTTTCTCATGCATATTTTGGAAATTTGATAGTCAAAGAGGAAAGAGAACGGACTGGTAGATACGTTTCCAATCCTGCGCTCGGCTGAAAAGTCCATTCTTCCGGAAGAACAACCTTCCGTTTGATGATGAGCAATGCTGTGAAAGGACGTCTGAAGATTTGTTTTTTTTCTCATGCATATTTTGGAAATTTGATAGTCAAAGAGGAAAGAGCACTGACTGGTAGATACGTTTCCAATCCTGAGCTCGGCTGAGCAGTCCATTCTTCCGGAAGAACAACCTTCTGTTTGATGATGAGCTATGCTGTGAAAGGACGTGTGAAGATTTGCTTTTTCCTCATGCATATTTTGGAAATTTGATAGTCAAAGAGGAAAGAGCACGGACTGGTAGATACGTTTCCAATCCTGCGCTCGGCTGAGCAGTCCATTCTTCCGGAAGAACAACCTTCTGTTTGATGATGAGCAATGCTGTGAAAGGACGTCTGAAGATTTGTTTTTTTCTCATGCATATTTTGGAAATTTGATAGTCAAAGAGGAAAGAGCACGGACTGGAAGATACGTTTCCAATCCTGCGCTCGGCTGAGCAGTCCATTCTTCCGGAAGAACAACCTTCTGTTTGATGATGAGCAATGCTGTGAAAGGACGTGTGAAGAATTGTTTTTTTTCTCGTTCACATTTTGGAAATTTGATAGTCAAAAAGGAAAGAGCACTGACTGGTAGATACGTTTCCAATCCTGAGCTCGGCTGAGCAGTCCATTCTTCCGGAAGAACAACCTTCTGTTTGATGATGAGCTATGCTGTGAAAGGACGTGTGAAGATTTGCTTTTTCCTCATGCATATTTTGGAAATTTGATAGTCAAAGAGGAAAGAGCACGGACTGGTAGATACGTTTCCAATCCTGAGCTCGGCTGAAAAGTCCATTCTTCCGGAAGAACAACTTTCTGTTTGATGATGAGCAATGCTGTGAAAGGACGTGTGAAGATTTGTTTTTTTTTTCTCGTGCATATTTTGGAAATTTGATAGTCAAAAAGGAAAGAGCACTGACTGGTAGATACGTTTCCAATCCTGAGCTCGGCTGAAAAGTCCATTCTTCCGGAAGAACAACCTTCTGTTTGATGATGAGCAATGCTGTGAAAGGACGTGTGAAGATTTGTTTTTTCCTCATGCCTATTTTTGAAATTTGATAGTCAAAAAGGAAAGAGCACTGACTGGTAGATACGTTTCCAATCCTGAGCTCGGCTGAGCAGTCCATTCTTTCGGAAGAACAACCTTCTGTTTGATGATGAGCAATGCTGTGAAAGGACGTCTGAAGATTTGTTTTTTTTCTCATGCATATTTTGGAAATTTGATAGTCAAAGAGGAAAGAGCACGGACTGGTAGATACGTTTCCAATCCTGCGCTCGGCTGAAAAGTCCATTCTTCCGGAAGAACAACCTTCCGTTTGATGATGAGCAATGCTGTGAAAGGACGTCTGAAGATTTGTTTTTTTTCTCATGCATATTTTGGAAATTTGATAGTCAAAGAGGAAAGAGCACTGACTGGTAGATACGTTTCCAATCCTGAGCTCGGCTGAGCAGTCCATTCTTCCGGAAGAACAACCTTCTGTTTGATGATGAGCTATGCTGTGAAAGGACGTGTGAAGATTTGCTTTTTCCTCATGCATATTTTGGAAATTTGATAGTCAAAGAGGAAAGAGCACGGACTGGTAGATACGTTTCCAATCCTGCGCTCGGCTGAGCAGTCCATTCTTCCGGAAGAACAACCTTCTGTTTGATGATGAGCAATGCTGTGAAAGGACGTCTGAAGATTTGTTTTTTTTTTCTCGTTCACATTTTGGAAATTTGATAGTCAAAGAGGAAAGAGCACGGACTGGTAGATACGTTTCCAATCCTGCGCTCGGCTGAAAAGTCCATTCTTCCGGAAGAACAACCTTCTGTTTGATGATGAGAAATGCTGTGAAAGGACGTGTGAAGATTTGTTTTTTCCTCATGCCTATTTTTGAAATTTGATAGTCAAAAAGGAAAGAGCACTGACTGGTAGATACGTTTCCAATCCTGAGCTCGGCTGAGCAGTCCATTCTTTCGGAAGAACAACCTTCTGTTTGATGATGAGCAATGCTGTGAAAGGACGTCTGAAGATTTGTTTTTTTTCTCATGCATATTTTGGAAATTTGATAGTCAAAGAGGAAAGAGCACGGACTGGTAGATACGTTTCCAATCCTGCGCTCGGCTGAAAAGTCCATTCTTCCGGAAGAACAACCTTCTGTTTGATGATGAGCAATGCTGTGAAAGGACGTGTGAAGATTTGTTTTTTTTCTCGTGCATATTTTGGAAATTTGATAGTCAAAAAGGAAAGAGCACTGACTGGTAGATACGTTTCCAATCCTGAGCTCGGCTGAAAAGTCCATTCTTCCGGAAGAACAACCTTCTGTTTGATGATGAGCAATGCTGTGAAAGGACGTGTGAAGAATTGTTTTTTTTTCTCGTTCACATTTTGGAAATTTGATAGTCAAAAAGGAAAGAGCACTGACTGGTAGATACGTTTCCAATCCTGAGCTCGGCTGAGCAGTCCATTCTTTCGGAAGAACAACCTTCTGTTTGATGATGAGCAATGCTGTGAAAGGACGTCTGAAGATTTGTTTTTTTTCTCATGCATATTTTGGAAATTTGATAGTCAAAGAGGAAAGAGCACGGACTGGTAGATACGTTTCCAATCCTGCGCTCGGCTGAAAAGTCCATTCTTCCGGAAGAACAACCTTCCGTTTGATGATGAGCAATGCTGTGAAATGACGTGTGAAGATTTGTTTTTTCCTCATGCTTATTTTGGAAATTTGATAGTCAGAGAGGAAAGAGCACGGATTGGTAGATACGTTTCCAATCCTGCGCTCGGCTGAAAAGTCCATTCTTCCGGCAGAACAACCTTCTGTTTGATGATGAGCAATACTGAGTGATATGAAGATTTGTTATTGCCCCATGCCTATCTTCCAATACCGATAGTCATAGAGGGGAACATAAAATCAACAATAATTCCGTATTTGTAGGTCCGTTCACGGAAGCGGAAATGCTCAACCTAAGTCCTTTTAGCTACATGAAAGACAGCATGAGATTTTTATTTCTCATTCCAAACCTCGACACCCTCCTTTCCTTGCCAGACGAGAAATGATGTTACTAGCATGAAACTTAATTCAAGTGCTTAATTTGCCTTTGTTTAAAATTAAGGCAAGTGCTTGTGATTGTGAGCAGTCTGTTCTTCAAATAAGATTTGACCTCCGGATTCATCTTGATTTTTTTTTTAATTTGTGCGAGAGGCGCGTTTGAGTCCAATTATTTTCTTGGAAAAGCATTGTTTGCATTTCTGTTCTATATAACATTCAATGTTAAGGCTTTCTTTCAAAAGACTTATTTGTTCTGGTTATTTTCGCATATATGACAAAAGAGAGCTGCATCTTTATTTTTCTCATTTATTGCTAGATACGAGTAACGTCACTTGATTAGCAGAGCAATATTAATTCTTTATACCTTCCACTTACATTAAGATAAATTACCCATTACGTTCTCAAATTTGCGCACAAGTGTATTTGCATTACATATAAATCACCACTTTCTTGATGATGCAACAAACAAATGATAAATCAGATTTACATTTTAAGAATAAAATGGTACTTAACTAAAAATATTCAATATTCATGATTTTATAATAAACGAATTCTTTGACCAAATAATTTGAGACTCCAAGTTATGTTTTTTTTAAATATATTTTAAGTATTATCGGATGGAAATAAAATTTTAATCATTTCAAATTTTTAACAACATTTTTTTTTTTTGCTGTTGTTTAATTTTGGAAAAGAGTTTCGAATATAAATCGTTTTGAACAATTAAGTTTATAAGCATACCTATGTTCAACTTCTAATTTCAAGTGTGTTCAAACGCATTTAAATCAGTAAGAAATTAGAGCCCAATGCAAATTAATCATTCAATCACGGGACGTCCTTTATTTCATTAGATAAAATAGATTTTTTTTAAAAAATTAGGATTTAAATTTTAATTTTGAGATTTATTAAGGATTTAAAAAAAATTACGTTTTGTTCGAAAAATACTTTGGAAGTCTCAAATTACATTTTCATTTTCCTTCTGAATAGAATATTTGCCATCCTTTAAACCCCTTGCCACCTACTCCAACTTCAATACAAATTTCAAGCCCTCTAAGCTAAAAAAAAAACGAGAAAGAAGCCATTTTAGTAAATTTTCATATTGCATCCATGGGCAGAAACCGAAATTTAGAAAACAATGGTTTATATATCTTATTTAAAAATTTGAAAGAAGTTTGAAATAAAAATTTAATATTTAAAGACGTTTTAAGTAAATACGAATTTGTGACAAATTGCGAAATTTGTATCCCTGAATATGACAAGAAGTTCGTTGGCAAGGGGTTAAAAAACACATGCATAAAATATACAGCAGAATTTCACTAAGCATTGAACACTTGAAAAAAAAAATTCATATAGAGGATTCATTTTCCACTTTCCAAAGAAATACTTCACAAATTGTACTTGAATATTCCAGTGTAAACTCAAATATTTGAATAATTTCTCAAATTATGTGGCCACAAACTTTAAACATTTAAAAGCAAATTCGGTATGCTAAAATTAGTTTTATCTCAAATCTATGAAATCATTCGTTCTAAAAATTCAAAATTCATTTTTATTTTGATATTAGGGACAAAATTAGAGTGACTACAAAGAACTGAAAAATCTACATCTTAAAGAAAAATATTTTCCTACAAAAAAATCCTGCCATAGAAAGCAAAAATTTAAATTTCAATTCGATAATGTTTCGAATTTTTTACTTTTATCTCAATACCCTATACTATTCGGTTATGCTCCTCAGATTCCAGGCGCATAATGTCTGCTTAAACACTCGTTTTAAAAATTCACAACAATATTTTTAAACATTAAATACCATGCTTATTCGAATATTGAAGAGTTAGAAACTTATCATCAGCTCCTAAATATCCTTCATCACAAATACCTTTTAATGGCTTGATAACAATTGATTTGAATGAAAACAATGCTATGGTATACACATCTGTAAACCTTTCAGAGATTGTAAATTTAATCTCTTTGAAGCAGTTTATTCTGGGAATGATTTATTAATGACGAACAGATCAACGTTACCCATTTTCTTATTGAATACATTGGAACTTTATTATTTCAAATAGTTAGGAAATTTAACAAGCGAACAAGTAACAGCAGATTTAACAGTTTTACTGGTGTTATCTTTTTTCGTTCCAAATGAAATTGGTATTCAACTGATTCAGATTTTAGGCCTTAAATTGTATTTTAAATAAATTTATTAAACGCTTTACTATTTTCTGTATCTTTTGCGATTTCATGCAAACATGGTACCTTTGAGGTAATGATTTAAATTTGATTCCAATTTTTAGAGTATTTTCATTATAATAATGAAATAAATGCAATTGTCAAATCAATATCACTTTACTTTGGAACATTTCACAGAATGTATTAGCATGTGGTGCGAATCGGAAGAAAATGAATATGCCAATTAAGAAATTGAGAAAAGTCGATATTCGTATTATTTGTTGAAATAAAGATCAAAATTCAAATGAGGGGAAGTTGAATGATATTCATCATGTTTTAAATAGCAAAAAAAAGTAAACTGTAATACTTGGAAATTACCAACCTCGCACAGGCCCAATTGTTGCTCTGAAAATCTAGAATAGTTTAGGAACATCTGCAATAGATTTTGCCATTTTTCGATGATTAAATATTTCTACTTTTAATAAAGGATAAAATGCCGAAAGTTACATCAATAGAAATACGTTGATTAAATATTTTCTCCTGACATTTTCTCACGATACATTTTTTTTTAATCGCCGATTAGAAAATGTAATTACTGACTTCAAGTAAGCTGGATAAAGAAGCCTAGAAAATTCTTTCAATCATTCTATATCAATAAGACGGTATTCAAATCGTATTTTTATTGAATGATACGGGAGAAATGAACATTACAGAATGTTTTTAATTAATATGTTTGGTGTATGAAAGATATCAGGAAATAAATTTCATCAAATATTGGCAATAGAGACGAGGGATTCGCTTCCAACCCTTCGTATGACACCCGACATGAAGCGTCAACCTGCACTCTTCCTCCTGCAGAAACTTTCCGAACAGAATCTTGTCTTATAAGACGTTTGTACTTTTAAATCGTTCACTCTCGTAATTTTCTCAGAGTTTAGAGAGGTTATTATTTTCATGAACATGACAAACAAAATGAACGATGTTTTTTTGTGCTCTTCTGAACCACCCCCAGTTTATAATGAAATTGCAAGTTGCTGCGATGGCTACTATTAAGATGATCCGTTTCGGGCATGCATCTTTCTAGATGATTTTTATAAAAATGCGGTGAAGCAATTTTGGGATCCATACATGTAAATTGAGCAATGGTACTAATACAGAGGAAATTTCTAAAAATATAAAAACATAAAATAAGTCACCAGAGCCGTCTCCAATAGAAGAACCAAAGGACAATCCGATTCGCAGAGTAATCTCTCCGCAATAACCGCATTATCTCTCCGCAACCAAAACAAGCGCGAGAGCCGGCCGCTAGCCCTCCGAAATAGAAAACAAAATTGACAAGAATTTCGAATAAAATGCCAAACAATTTTGATATAAAAAAAATAAAGAATAATGAAAGAAATTGAGAAAAAATAAGCCAAATCAAGTTAATATAAAATTAAGTAAAAAGATATTTAATAAATTAAGCCAAATTAAAAGTTTTTGCTTATAATGTAAATAAATGAATTTAAAATTCAGAGGAACTAGTGCTCATTCCGACAGGCAGAAAGTTGTTGTTAATGATCTAAGCCACCCAAAGGTGTTCGATGGCTACCGATATGTCCCGGTCCGCGATTTGCCTCCGTTTTGCACAGAGAGCCACATCACGGGCCAAGGCATATCGGCAGAGCACCAAATACTCTTCGGGGGAATCCGCTGCCGGAATTGCATCTAAATTGATGCCGAGCTCGGCACGGCTCTGATCGCCTACCAGGTCCTTGATTCTTCTATCGAATAAAGCCCTGGTGACTCTTACCTCCGGGTTGGCGTCTCGGATCCTCTCGAAGAGGTCGTCGAGGCGGTCCTTGGCCGCCAAACGCCGGAGACGTTCCTGGATCCTTTCTTCGATCTCCGCATCGTTATTGGGCTGAAAAACAATCATAAGTTTAGCACAGATTTTTAAAAAAAAATCATACAAAATATATTACAACCAACGAAATGATGTAGATCTAATCTAAATGGGACTTTTTAGTGCTTGAATTGAGGATAATAAATTTATATTTTCTAATTTGCATTTAACTTTTATCTAATTTTCTACAATAAAAATCAATATTTAAATTCATTCTTAGGGAAATGCAAGGAGTAACCGTTTCTTTGATCCCAAAATCAAGGACGTCACTTTGGGAAACGATAACTAAAAAAAATGCAATAATATATCGTTAAAAAATCAATATTTGCTTTATCGTGCAGTGGAAGGTTGTATATACAACCAAATTTAAATTCCATCAGCTCATTTCTATGCGGAATTTTTACTGAGCGGTCTACGAGATCTATTAAAATACTTGGCAGCAATCAACAAATTTTAACAAGGCGTTCTCCTACGAATCCAGCGACCCGGCCGTCATAACTCAGGGTTTACTTCCATTTACTTAAAACAATCGATACAATGAAATGATCAAAATTTTATTCATTCATTCATTGAGTCTCGCAGGAACTTCGAAAGCAACTGCGGAATTTTGATCACTGTAACAAATGAAACATTAGAAAATTTCAAAGTTTGTAATTTTATTGTATGTAATGAAATTTTGAAAAAATATTGCTATTCGAAGGTGTCTGCATGTTTTTTATAGTAAGAGAAAAAAAAAGAGGATTTTTTTAATGCCAAAAAACAATTATAGCTTCACTAATAAATTAAGTATATTATTTGCACTATATTTTTCCAAATTTCAGAACTATTTATACACCATTCACTGATAACAAATATCCATGATTAATTTATTAAAGTATAATTTTTATTCCAATTTAACATTTTTAAAAAGGTTTTTTGTAGACGCAACGATTTCATGGGGGAAAAAAACCAAAGTTCATAAGGTTGAAGTCATTTACTTGCGATATGTTGCATTCTATTATTAGTGTTGCAGGAAATTCGATTTTATTTTTTTCACGATATAATATATTTTTTATCTGTATTTTAATGTTACACAAGGGTTGGGCAAAATAATGGAATTACCTAACATTTTGGCATCATAATCTTTGAACATGTTATAAACAATCAAAACTTGACATATTTCAATGTTTTTTAGTTTTATTATTTTCGTTATTTGATATGTTTATTTAAGATAACTGTTTTTTTACAGAAATTTTTGAAAAGAGGTTATAACCTTCTAAAAATGGCAGACCTCTCGGACTTCAAAAAGGTCAAATTGTTGGTGCTCGTATGGCAGACGCTAGTGTAACAAACTTCCCGAATGCTTGGCGTTTCAAGAAGTACTGCCTCAAAAGTAATGACTGCTGTTGAAAAAGAAGGAAAAACGTCCTGAGCAATGCACAGATCTGGCCAAAAATCGAAGTTGTCTCCGAGTGACCGTCGGTCTCTAAATCGAATTGCTAGAGAGGATCGCAAGACCACGGCACCTAAAATTACTGCAGAGCTCAATGAACACCTGCAAGAACCCAGTTTCCACGAAAACTGTTCGTCGGAAGCTACAAAAATCTGGATTCGACGGAAGATCTGCAATTAGAAAGCCCCTACTCTCAAAGACAAATGCTTCAAAGCGTTTAGAGTGATGTAGAAGCCTCTAGAACTGGTCCCTCGAGCAGTGGGAAAATGTAATTTTCTGACGAATCATCGTTTACTCTATTTCCAACCTCCGGCCGAATGTACATTTGGGGACAGCCGAAAGAAGCATTTCAGTCAGACTGCCTTTTCCCAACTGTTAAACATGGCGGAGATTCTTTGATGATCTGGAATGCCATTTCTTGGAAATCCTATGGGCCAATGATTTCCCTTCATGGAAGAATTAACAGCCGAGACCTAGGAATTTAGGGTGACCAAGTTCATCCCATGGTTCAAGAACTGTTTCTGGAAGGGAACGCCATCTTTCAAGATGATAATGCACCAATCCATACAGCTAGAATTGTTAAACAATGGCACGAGGAACATTCTAATAAAGTTGAGCATCTCATGTGGCAACCACAACCCCCAGATCTCAACAGAGAGCATTTATGGTCGTATGGTCGATTTTAGAGAGTCAAGCAATAAGTGGATTTCCTCCGCCATCGTCTCTAAAAGAATTAGGTGTTTTAACTGAAGAATAGGCTAAAATTCTTTTGGAAACCATTCACAATCATTACCTCGGAGAATTGAGGCTGTAATTGCCTCAAAAAGGTGGTCCTACACCATATTAAAATATATTTTGTCAATTTTTCAAGATGTTTCCCTTATTTTGTCCAACCTCTGTATGCTAATCCATTTCGAATGATACTTTTTTTTTATTGTAAAATGAACGGCACCAGAATAATGCAGGGTGGATCACTTTCTCAGAAACTGTGAATTCTTCTAAACTCGTGCTCTAAATTCAGATTTATACGATTTGGTTTAAACTTTTTTTTTCAGTTTTGAGTGAGTGGCCGTTCCTATGCACTTAAAATTATTTGAAAAAAAGGAGATGAAATTTCAAATTTTCTTTTAATCATTTGCATCCATATAATTTTAACTATGTATCTATTCACTTCCTAGTGATATTATATCCCTTCATTACATTTGTCCCAAAATTTGTATTTTAATACAAGAACCAAACCTTTTTTTCTTCGATTGAAAAGTACTTATACACAAAATTTCGTAATGCTTTTATAAGAACTTTTTAGAAAATTAGTTACGGACTTCTTTGCAGATGCAATTCAAATAATAAAACAGCAAACAATGTAATAAAACAATGAAAATTTATATATCTCATTTCGTACATATGAAATTCAATAGTAAAAGCAATTAATTCAAAGTTAAATATCTACAAAATCTTAAAACCATATTTTTAAAAAAAGACTGCAAAATTAAATGATTGAACACAATATGAAAGAATAAAAATGTTCTTAGCGTTTCACTGTAACTGTTAACAGAAAAATGTTGCCTACATTCGACGTATTCCAAAGTTAAAATAATGCTGAATTCTGTAGTTAAATTCGGAAGCAAAAGGAAATGTCCATTAAAAAAATATGGAGTGAGAGAGAGTAAGTGAACTAACCATTTGTCCTCGGAGACAAAGTGTACCACGCAAATCTTTTGTAGGTGAAAATTTGCAATTTAGAGTGATTTTCTTCAAAAAATTATAAATCTTATTCATTAGAAATTAAACTAAACTTTGCCGTTTCTTCCAAACCACTTTCAATAATATTATTGCACAAAAATAAATTCTACACAATTTCAAAATTTAATAAAACTTTTCCTTAATTGATGCAAATTTGCTAGTCATGAAAATTCTCTGAAATTTCGATATTTTAAAATGCATTTTTTATTTGATTTCCAACATAGCTTACATTACTGTCTTAAAAATCAAAGAGTATTTATCATTTTATCAAATATAATAGTGGGAATTTTCTTTTACTGAAAACTAAAGAAAGAATTTTAGAAAACTATACAAGACTGATTAAAAAGAGTGAAGTTATAAATCCAGAAATTTACAAGAGAAACATGCGAATATGGAATCCTCAAATAGCATTATAATATCATGGTATTTGGCTCCATTAAAAAATAAACACTATGAACACAAAACGTTAAAACGACAAGGTATGGTTTTAATATCTGAATTTGACAAAATCAGGGACATGAAGCTATATCCAAACGATTGAACTGAATTTAAACATAACCAATATGTCTGGAAAACAGCTGATCGTCTAAGGTGATTAACCCAAAATATAAATTTTATAATATTTGTTAACAAATATTTGAAGTATTTTTGTCAGAAATCACATAAGAAAGTAAAATCGAACTGCAATTTTTAACTAACTCAAATTTTAATTTTTGAACTTGACAATTGCTAAAGATAACATGAGCCAAATTTCGTCTAGGTTGGACAAAAACTGCAGATTCACTCACTCATACAGATAATCTGCTTTATATAGAACAAATATTCTTAAAATTCTCACGAATTTTCTTGATTTTTCTCTAGTTAAGTTTTTGTGAATAAAAGGTGAATGACTTGTCTTCATTTCGGCAGTGATACTATGAAATACGAATTCAACAAACAGTAAACTCACCGGTCCATCATATGTTGCAGTTGGCACAAGTGGAAATTGTCGAACTCTCCTTCGTGGAGCTCTTGCTGGTCGTGGTCTAGGACTAGGTTGTGCGGTTGGTGGAGTAGGTTGTGGCGGTGGAGTAGGTTGTGGCGATGGAGTAGGTTGTGGCGATGGAGTAGGTTGTGGCGATGGAGTAGGTTGTGGCGGTGGAGTAGGTTCGATCATTGAAACATCATCCTAAAAAAATGAATACTTCATCAATTACAAAAAAAAAATATCTTATAATATAATAAGGAAATATTATACACATTCAATTGAATGAAATATGAAAGAATGTGAAGTGTTCTATACAATTCATAATTAACATTCATTAGAAACATTTTTAGAGCAGGATGACACCAAAATGACTAATGTAATTGAAACCATTTATAAACCTCTAATCTAATAAACTGTAAGGAATCCATGGAATAATTTGAGATCTTGCCAATTCATTCAAAAAGAAATTTCAAAATTAAAAATTTTAATTCATTCAAGAAAAATTAAATGACATCTCCTAAAGAAATCGCTTCTAAAGGTAAGTTCTTTAGGTGCAAAATCCTCTCCAAGATATGCATGTTGTGAATCCTTTTTGCCTCGACTTTAAATATCTGCTTCTTTCTTAGTCAGTTTGCATGCGTCAACTGAGCTTCAAAATGTTGAAATAGCAATATCTAATTACGTTTTAAACTAAATTTATTCCTGATACCCAAATTTTGTTAAAAAAATATTGGCAATAAATCGCGTTTTTTTTTTCTTTTTTTCTTTTTTTTACTGTTAGATGTTCGCAGTTAAAGGAATGTTGCAGGAAATAAGCATCTGCAATTCATTTCATTTCTATACAGTTTCAAAAAAAATTATATTCCAGCTTATTTTAATAATATTTATTGTTAATCTTATTCAAAAATATTTTGTTATTTTAAATGATTATATTTAAAAACTAATTACTAGCCACCTATGGGGACCAGCCGGTTGGCTGGTATTAATGCTCGCTAAAATGCTTACGTAATATTTTAGGAAACAAGGCTTCAGAATAGATTCTTTTTTTTTTTTGCGAAATATTTTCTGCTTTAGATTTTGAAAATTATATAGTTCAATCATAATATTATTTTGGCTGTTCAAACAGTTCTGTTCATTGTACTACTTGTCTCTATTTCTGCCAGTGCCAAACATTTTAAACTTTAAAACAGAGTGGAAATGTTAAACTGCAATTAACATGAAAACATTTTTTTTACTGAAACCAACCATGTTTTTTTATTAAAAAAAATTGAAAGCATAGTCGTTCAGCTTTGAAGTAGTACGTGCGTTGCAGAATAATTTTCGTAATTTATATAATATCTTAAAAATGATTTAACAAAAATTTATCTGTTTCATCCTAAACTTCAGTTTTTAATTTCTTTTCAAATATTTAAATCATAAATAAAATATTTTATTTGTTTTCAGTCGGTAATTATACTTAAGAAAAAGTTTAAATTTCATACAGTCCTTTTGTCCTGAGTAATCATTCGGCGAAATTCTCTTGAAATATCTACTTTAAAAGAATAAACATTTCTTTTTTCTGCGATTAAATCTGGCCCATTTTATAAGTTTTTATTCAAGAATATTTGAACAATCAGCATTCTCATAATCATAGGCTATTCACTGTCGAGAAACTCTGACAGAAGATTTTCGTATCTTCTTTGAGGCGGTCGATGAAGGGATTTAAAATTGCCAGTTTTTATTGATGAGTAATATTCAAATTATATAAATTAGTCAGTTTTAGTGATTGATTTAAGTTCAATAATTTGTTTTAAATGTTTTTTGAGGAATATTTTGTTAAATATTATTCAAAAAGCAGAGGAACTATGAAAATTTAAAATTCGTAATTCAGCGGAGCATTTATTGACTCAAGTTATAAAAATACAATTATTCTGCTCATTTAGAACATTTTGTCAGCAGATATATGCCCCAAATTAGCTGATGGATGCTGGTTAGAGTGATTATGCTACGTATATTAAACCACGTTTGCCTTTAACTCTTTTATTGAATTAATAATATAGACATTGTAAATGATCATAGAAAACATTTCCTACATTTACTACTTAGAACGTATTATATTTCGAATTTCTTTTCACTTCATACAGACATATGCTAAAAATTACATTTATGTATTTAATTTGCAGTAATAGTTAATTTATTTTTTAATTGAAACTTCTGTTAGTGTGATGGCAACGTGTTGATTAAAGCTATTTTTTTCTCACTTACATGCTCGGGCCGATTAAATTTTATTTTTATTTTGTGCGAATTATATTGTTGAAAAATATAATTAAAATATTTCTTTAAAAATTTGTTAAAGATCGAAATTTAATAGATTAAAGCATTGACATCATTAAAAAAATTGAATTATAATTAAAAATTAAGCGAAATGGACGTTTTTTTCGTTATAATTTCCGAAAATATTATAGTTCAAATTGATTTTTTGCATCAAGTTGAAGCTCAAAATATAATCTTTTCAATCAAAAAAAAGTTGCACTCCAATCAACTAAATCAATCATTAAAGATGACCGATTTTTGAAAATTTCAACATCATTATTTTATAAAAAGAGTTGATTATCAAACATATCATTGACCGTCTCAAAGAAGCCAATCATCTCCCAGAGTTTCTCAAGGGTGATTGGCCCTAAAATATGAAAATATTGATTGTTCTAATATTGCAATATTTAAAACTTAATAAATCGGTCAGATTTGAACGCAGAAAATAAAAACGTTTATTTTTTAAAAAATTGGAGTGGCAAGAATATCTTGCAGAATATGATTCCTTAGGACCAAAGGATTGTTTAAAATTCAAACTTCATAAAACTTCTACATTTTTAAATATATTTATGAACAGAAAAACAATAAAATATTATTGCGTTTATATCCTTTTAAAAATAAAACTGAAATCTGATTTTTTCACTGAATCCGTGAAATTTATTTTCAATAATTCTGTAAGACTTTATAAATAATGAAAATTATTCTGTAGTGCACATAAGACTTCTAAACGCTCTACAGGTCAGAACGTTTTACCTACAGCTACCAAGTGTAGCACGCGTATGACTTGGAGGCCGGTGATGTGCATCTCGGTGCGATTTTTTTTACAATTTTTTAATGGAATTTTAATTACAAATTAAGCAAAATTTCGGCCTTTCTCCGCTATAATTTCCGAAAATATTACAGCGGAACTTTAATTTTTGACGCAAGTTAAAGCTCAAATAATCGTCTTTTTATTGATAGCAATGCATTAACCTCAACATTAAATTTCGATTTTTTACGAATTTTTAAAAATAAATTTTAACCATTTTTTCAACAATAAAATTCTCAAAAAATAAAAAAGAAAATTTAATCTGCACGAGCGCGTCAATGTGAAAAAATTAGTTTTCATCAACGTGTTGTCATCGTATTAACATAAGTTCGAATTAAAAATTTGAACTTGAATATAAACAGTGAGGAATATAGCGACAAAGTCTGGTATACCATAGGTGCAAATTAAATAAATCAACTATTATACATATAAATAAAGATTAAATATACAAGCTGAAACAATAATTTTTATTTAAAATTGGTTAGAAAATTAAAATGAATTGTATGATTAATCAAAAATTTTCTTTGAATAATCCTTTGAGAAATTGCATATTTAAAAAAAAAAAAAATTATTCTGTAGTACACACAAGCCATCATTTTTGAACAATTCTATTTTCTGCATTCGCCGTTTTTACAAACATGTTTAATTTCAGTTAAAGCATTTTTTTTTTATTGATTGAAGTTTTATCACTTCTGTTTCAAATTCAAATTTTAGGAAGCCGGAAAAGAAAGTAGGATATGCATAGAACAATGACAGGAACGTTGCAAGGCTAATATGAGTTGTATGAATATGAAAATTTGAATTTAATAATTTGCTGAAGAAACCATAAATACCAAGTTGCAGAAAATAATTTAAAAATTTAACGATCATTACTCCCAGCGAAGTATCTCGTATTCAAAGTTGGCTACTTCGTAATGAAGTGTGAATTTTTATTTTCCCGAATTTCTTCAATCTTAAGATTCATTAAAAAATTAACTTTCTCATGGGAAATTTACCGAGTTTATGCCTGAAATAAGAAATTGAAGGAAATTAATGTGGCACTGGTTAACTTTGCATGCACTGAAACAGCGACTAAAACCTTTTGCATTTCTGTTAATATTGCACAGATTTATCTGAATTTTTATATCCGTTAATTTTTGAATATTGCGAATTATAAATGAAAAATTTGAAATATTTTACAAATTAAATGTATACAGTGAATGTAATTTATATAGAATTTAAGAAAAGTACATTTCCAGTTTGAAGGATATACTACCTTTTCGTCATCATTTGATAAAAATTATTAAACATCAATAAAATATTCCTCAATTTTTTTTATCAGAAACAAATCGATTGTAAAAGCTCAGTCTATCTTGGATTTCCTTTATCGCAATGAAAGCAGTATTTTCCAAATGTAAAATATATTCCCGTTTTTTCCCGCTGTACTACTCTTCCCTGTTTTAAACTTTGGCCGTTGAAGCAATATGTTATTTTACTACACAGATTAAAGGCCTTTTTTTTACATTTTTTTATTAGAAGAAATTTTAAAGTGGACTCCACCATTGTCTGACCCTTTCAAATAATGCGTAGAGGAATACAGCATTAAAGAAATGAAATGCAAAAACGGCTCGTTTACTATCTTTTTATTCGTTAAAACGCACTCTGCCTGAATCAATGCACGTATTTATTCTTGTTTTCTTTTTCTTTTTAACTTTCTGATATGCGATATACAGAAAAATATTGCAATCTTCAAAACCTTTAAACATTAGAGATTGATGAATATCCATGTTTTAGTTCGAAAAAGATTTTTGGCGTTATGTCTTGACAAAAAGAATTCAAAAGATGATTTAGTTTTTTGAATTTTGTGTATGACCTTCACACAGAATTTATAAATACTTATCGAAATTTGAATAAAATCAATGTTAGTTCAAATCCTATATTTGGACAACCGAGCTGGCAAATAATAACAACGAAACGGCAAGAGCTAGAGTGGTAAAATTTAGCATACAGATTTAACATCTACAAGTTGCACAGAGAAATTTTATTTTAACTATCAATTTAAGTTTTATGCTGTTTAAATATCAATTTCGCTCTCAATCGGCACCATTTAAGATTTATTACATACTAATAAGTGTAAACATTCTACCTTTTGAAAAAAAATCAACTAGGTAAACATATGAAATTGCATCAGAAACTATACTCACAATGCGACTTGTTGATGGCTGGTTTCCATTTAGTTCTCCAGCCATTCTTTTAGCTGGCTGATCTGTTTCTCCGAACTCGCTTCTCCGTTTGCGAGAAGGAGTGGTTGGGATATGTTGGGGGCTCCTCGTTGCAGCCACTTCAACTGCTCTCTAGAAATGTTAAAAGATATTCATATTTGATATCAAAAATACGTTTTCACAATCTAGATACTTCGCATTTATATTTCACCAATTAAATCGCAACTCAAAATGAAACGATTCACTCAACAGCACAAATGTTAGGCAGGAAGCAGTTAATGATTAAAATGCATATTTCATAACAACCAATAATTCCCACCGAATCAGAAAAATGTCGAAGAATTCGGTGGGATGGCGTTTTTTTTTAGTGTGTTTGTTTTTCAAGATAACGAATTATAAATTGTTTTACTAAATGCTGTCATTATTACCCTTACGAGCAACACTCAATCGTCCATTGGGATTACAGATTTTGTCTTAATTTTTCCATATAAGTAGAACTGTTCAAAAAGCACTTTTTGGGTGTTTTGCGTATTTGTAGACAACGATTCAAATGTTTTGAACAGATGAAATTTGATAGGTGATATTTACATTGAATTTGCAGGACTCCTCAAATTCTGAACGACATCCATTCTCAGAAAGTTTGCCTGTATGTCAGTATAAGTGGACATATTAACTGTCAAACGAGAAGCTAGTTGGATAAAATTTGGTATATAATTTTAGCATCTAAAGTACAATTCCTTATCAAATTTTGAATCTATTATCGACAGTCTGTTTATCTTTTCGCGTATTAAGTCCAAAACTCAATGATTTAAATGAATGAAATTTGGATTGTGATCTTGTTATTGTATCTCGAGATCGAATTGTGGTTTCAATTTGCTGATAAAAAGCCTTCAAAATATATATTTAGATTTTTTTCTGTATGCTACAAATCGCAAATAATCGTAAGAAGCATCTTAAGTTGTTTTACTTTCATTTTTTTTTTGTGCGGGGAGGAAAAATATTTTATCTCACTGAGATTGTTTCTAGCTAATCATTAATCATTTTTTTCGCTCAATACGTAAATAAATTGCCCATAAATAAATTGAGGGATTTTCCCTTTCTATTTATTATTAAAAACATAATAAATAAATGTATTATATCATTAATCAATACGTTTTTTTTTTTTTTCGCTTCCTCGAATCCGAAATGCAAAATATTGTGATTGCCTAAATATTCGACTTGATTACGCAGAGAATCCGTATTTTATTTCTACAATATTATTAATGTATTTTTAATAATGTTGCTGAAATAAAAATATATTTCCTTGTCAACTGCAGTATAGGGTTTACAACAAAACTATCAACAGATGGAATTTCGATAAAGATCCATTTGAGATTCAATCGTGAACAATGTGCTTTCCCAATTTCGTTCCAGCTCGTATCGGATTTTTTTTATTTAGTTTTATTTATATTTATATTAATGTTCCGTTTTAAAGCAACACTAGGGCTATTTTGGAACCGATCTCATAATTTTGATCTGCGGTTAAATGAAGAGGATGACACACACACCCCTCTCCAAACTTCCAATGAAAATGAAAAGAAATGCCTTCTCACTATTACGAAGGTTACTGATAAAGGGAAATGCGATTTACATGAAAAAAAAATAACTTTTTATTTGCAGTTAATGTAATTGACGGAAATTGATTGCGATAAACGCAAAATATGAAATGTTGTTTATGAAGAGTTATTTTAAGCATATTTTCACGTTACTTTTATATTTGTTTTTTCTTTTCAAGCTATATTATCAATTGGTAAAGTAGGTGACTGTCTATAGGCCTTTATATTTTTTTAAGCAACTTCAAGATAATTTAATTTGAAGTTTTCCTTTAAATTACTAAGAATTACCGAGTAATTGAACCTATTGAAATTAAGATCAAGTTTCGTTAAATTTTGGAATATTATTCTAAGAAAAATTTCTAATTAGCCACCTTTGGTGATCATTTGATTCACCAGGATTAATGATTACTGAAAATTTCAACTGTTTTCTCAGTTTTTTGCAGTTCAAATTTTGATAGACAAATAATTTATATTATTTCAAAAGTCTTGCATCAGTTCTGTTTTTTATACTTTGCATTTGTCTAAGTTTTTTTTTTCTACATGTATATACATACAATTACATTACAAGAGAAAGCAATATTTTAAAGTGGAGACACTTTAAAATTTTCCGCTATTGCTTGATTCTGAGGTGAAAACTTCATTGCAAGGACGCAAAATCTTTCATTTATAAAAGCATATCTTATACCGAAACTACCCAACGCACAAAAATAAGCAGAATCTTCGTATCGTAATCAGAACGATGGGGGGAAAAGGCAGGATGACATATTTATAACAACAATGCAAAGTTTCATTTCAGCAGTGAAATATAATAGTATAAAATCAGCCTAAAATACTTAAAAAAATGTTTGTTATTATGAAAACAGGTAATTTTTTTTTAATTTTATGCTGTTAATAGTTTTTCATTGCAAAAAATACAGGAAGCAATAGGTCCGTGGGAATTAATTGCCCTGAAGTAACATGCCTGTATTTTTTTTCGCTTACTGCACATGCGTTTGTAGAATTTGGTGGTGTTTTTGGCGTGAATAAATTGATCACTTATCACCGATTAATTCCGACATTTTTTTGCTTTTTGTTCTTTCTGATGCGAGATTGTATTTTCTTCATTTATTTTGCCATTTTTTTCTGTAGTTTTTCCAAATTTAGGAATGTTGATCATTTTTTTTTTCATTTAACTATGTTTCTTTGTGTAAATATCCATCATTTTCATACGATACACAGTGAAAAAGAAAATTTCAAAGACACCAAGATGACAATTTATAGTCAAGAACGAAATGCAAAAACTTCTCTTATGAAATTGTGGCAAATATAAATCGGTCAATTTTTACACATGCGCTGCCTACTGGCCGTCTTATAACTGGCCGAATATAAACCTGGCATAAAAATGAGTAAAAAATCCGGAGCATAGTACGTCATTAGCTTACAGATAAACAATGCAAAAAACTTATTTCAAATCAAATTTAAGTATATTATGTACATATATTGTTGCTATATATCTTCACACATTTTAAAACTAAAAGATCTTTAACTTTCGCAAAAAATCTGCCACAAAATCTTTGTAAATTGAGAATTCCTACTCCATACGAATCGTTTCGTGTCTATTGCGGATCTTTAAATCAGGTGAAGTGGTACCTCAATCTTCCACTGCTGTCTTATCCAAGTTCAGCTTCAAAGAGTGAACATTCTGATAAGCGGAAAAATTCTCTTTACCCATTTCAGCCGGAAAAAATGCGGTTGCGAAAAGAAAAGGCTTGATCTTATTTGTTGTCAGGAGGAAATTTCACTAATGTGCTAAACCCTTAAGAAATAATTTAATTGTTATTATGTTTAAGAAATTCCTGTTATTCTACAAATCAAATATTTTATTAAGCTCAGAAAATTTGGCGCTTTTCCCTCATGAAAACGTTACCCTGAAATAGAAATTAAGTTGTTTTAAAACATGGATAACACGTTTTCATGCTATAGGCATCTATCAAAACAAAAAAAAATAAGGTCTCATGACTAACTTTTCCCGGCATCAGTTATACAAGTGCACATAACATCGTATAATAAATTCCATCCACAATTCAGGAATTTGCTGTGTTAGTCATTCAATTCATCTTAATTATTTGGTATTTTAATCATTATAAGCTTTTCACAGAGATAAAATCAAAATATTTGAGGCCACAATAAATAACTGCAAAAAAAAAAATTTTAATGAAAAGTAATGACAAAACGCCAAATAAAATGTCATACTTTCAGTCGAGTTATGTGGTCTTGTGCCTCTTCATACTTCTGTCGCCAAAATCTAATTTCTTCACGATACATCGTAATCTCCTAAAATAGAAAAAAAAAACGTTTTTTTTAGTTGAATTGAAAGGTTTACAGAAAATTTTTAAGCCACCATTAAGACGCAGCTTAGATATAAAATGTCTAAATTTTGCCATAATTTCATAAATTGCAGATATTTCCCTGCTATCTGTTATTTATCAAACAGTGTTTGGTTAGCTGAAGCCTGTTTTGTTTATAATTCTTCGCATGATGACAACACATTTGAAAGAAATCTAACTATTTATAAATATTGAGAGATTTATGGAACCTGGAAAAAAGTTAAATGAAAGATGCTAATGGCACTGAATACTCGATAATGGATGGTACTTCTTGTCCCTATAGTGCTTTAACGTTGGGGAACTGAAAATATCGTTCGATTGTACTGGTCATCATCCTACTAAAATAACTTGATCTCCGATGAGATGTTATAGGAGTCTTAATCCCGACCCCATCAATGCATTGCATTAAAGTGCTTTCCAAGACTATTCAGGTGCTGAAAGGCTCAGTTTATTTACAATTCAAAAACACAGTAAGACTAAACCAATAGTTTGGTGAATTCTATGAATTGATGATAAGATATTTGCATTTTAGTGAAAGTCGAACATATACACCCTACTCCCACCACATGTGTGTGCGTGTGCGCGCCCACACGCGCGCATAATTTTTTTAAGCAGAGGCCGAAGAGAGAAAGATATTTTCACTTTTTAAACTTCGCAATATTCCATACCCGGAGGCATAATTTAAATACAAGAAGCACTAACGGAATGGCGTCCCTTCACAAGCGATGCAAGAGCAGATGAGCGTAAAGAGAGAAAGAAAATATTTTCCCCGATATTTATACTATGAGATTCTGATAGGGATTTCTTTACACGTGTTGATTTAGGATAAGGAAATACAGGTGTCTTTTAAAAAGAATTCGCTTGGCTTGACAGTTTTTTTATCCCTTGATTCGGAGTATGCGAACTTGTTGACTTTAGCAATTTTAGAACTCGTGTTGAATTAAATAAATAAAGGTGGAATTGGATCAGGGAATAAGAACATTTTAGAATTTAATACGAGCTAAATTAAGATAAAATGTTGACAATAAGAATTGAAGTTAGATTTTGAAATATTATTACATATATGAATTTCGACTTAACTGAACTGACTTAACAGTTCAGATAAATTTTTGAATACTTCAAAATGAACTAAACGAATCAATACTGTTTTAAATTACTATAAATGTCCGTTAAATGACGCTAAATAATGATTTTATAGTAGAGATGTCAATTACAAGTATCAGTTAAACATTTCTTTCGAATTCCTTTCATTTCAATGAGTAGAGTAATAAGCTTTTTTTTTTCTGAATTCAAATAAATGAAACTTTGCTTATTATTTACGTAATATTATTGTTTATATTGTGGTATTCCGAAAAGCAAAGACAGGCTTTCAGAAAATGCTTCAAGTTTTATTAAAGGAAGTATATGAAACTGCTACATACCTCTCGCAAGGAAGCAATGGTAGCCCCTGTGGAAAGAAGAAATAAATTTTTTAGAACTCTTAAAATTTTCAAATGAGAAATTTAAATCAATGTGAACAAAATCGTTATTCAAAAATATCAGTCGGCACCCAATAAATTGTGTTTAATGCCTCGCAACTTCCATAAATAGCAGTAGAAATCCCTTGAAAAATAACCATGAAATATTCCCATTCTTGAACAGCTTTCAATATTACAGAATGGAACAATAAAATTGAGTATGGCTTAAGCCGAGATTAACATACTAATCTCATCGGTATGCGATTCATTTTATATAAAATTAGTCTTGAGTCAATGCAGTCGGAATGCTGAAAGCAAGATTGCCATCCAGTGGTACTTTCACAAGAAATATGCTAATAATTGTTTTCGCCCACTAGGGTGATGCCAAACCAAATCGTTATCTAAAGGGCGAAGCTGTATCGTATATATTACACACAGTGTATTTATGATGTACAGACCAAAGGGCATTTTACCGTAACGTACATGTAATTGCATAGACACTTACTGCTTGATACACAAGTTAAAACTTTCATAACAGTATAGCTGGTGAGAGTGGGATCAAGAAAACTTTCTCGCATACTCTCCAATACAGGTGTTATCCCAGATAACACTTTGCATAGAAATAGTGTACAATAATTACGAAAGATTAAAATTTGGCTTACATTTAGTATTTTTACTGAATCTATCGTGTAATCCTCGAAGAGTTTTTTTGGCAATTAATTCCTGCCATGCGCTCAATAGAATCCGAAATTCGAATTTGTGTTTTCGACGCGTCTGTCCAAACCGAATGAAATTAAAAATTTCCCAACACTGCACTTGTAGTCACAGAATCCCGTACCAAATTCGATGTGTTTGAGTCTTCGCATTTACAGCCAAGTTCCGAGACGAACAGTCAACTCCTTGGATTTGGCTGAAAATTTGATAGGTTGCTGAACTGTAGACGATCAATATATGTACCTAATTTTAACTATCTAGCTTTCTCCGCTTTGCGTATATCGTGTTAACTTGCATTCGAACAGCTGGGAGACAGAAGTCCTCTAAGCGCACTTCCCTCAAAATGTCATAAAAATTCAATAAATTTGGTGTAAAGTCCGTACAAATTCATCAATTTATCTCAACGCATTTTCTAAGTTATCTTTGTCACAGACAAATATACAGGCGGACGGGGGGGGGGGTTAAAACTTTGAGATTCGTAAAAATCTTGAGTTTGAATATCTTTGACGTTTATATACATTCGCGTCACACTTCGTATACGAGAAAGTAATAAACAAGCCATGAGTAAAATAATGGTTTCAAAAAGTTCCGTTTTATGTGCCGTGGCTAAATTGTCTTCAGATAAAAGTAACATTCTCATTTTATTCTTTAGAATTTTGATTCAATTGTTGCGAAACAGTTTCAAGATATCTTAAGAATTTGAAAGAAATGCATTATTTGATTTAGTCATGTTTCTTCTTTCAGACAAATCAGAATAACAGCTGCGTAAATATTTACTCAATATTCCATTTCGATTCCCTTAAAAAATTGTTGTACAAGATTTTGATTATTCGGAAGACTTCGGAAACAATACTGCAGGGTGTTTATAAATTTAATAAACCGGCAGAATTGGGATATTAAAGAATATAAAGTACAGCTTCGCTGTTCATCGGTAATTAAAACTAACGTTTGAAAGTTTAAATTCAACGAAGTCAAAAGTGTTCAATGTGATCTCCCCTCCTTCCCTCAGAAATGCGAAGGATATCGGAGCGGTGCGGTAACTCATCCCACGGTTTTTTCTCAATGTCTAGTGTGAGTTTAGTAATATTAACGTCCCATTTTTCAAATCACACTAAGGCTATTTTGTGACGGCAGTGTCAATTTTGAACTGCAATCAGATGACGAGGACATCCGAGCCGTTACCCCTCTCTCCAAACTCCCTCACCACATCAGTGGGAGGACGTTTAAACCCGACTGATTTAGCATGCACCAGACAAGCTTACACGACGGTTCTTTAGTGGGATCGGGTTCGGAACCTGAAACATTCTAGTTTAGAAGCCGAGACCTAAAGACCAGGCCACCGCGGTCCCATGTCTAGTATGAAGCAAAGATGCAGATCTGCATGTATTTGATTATATATATAATGATAATATGAAATTATTATACTATTTTATGGGAACTGCGCCCCAACAATGTTTGCCTCCTCTACACCGCATCTTGATATCGTTTGCATTTTTGGAGGGGCTTACAACGAACATTTATAACTGTATTGGATTTAAAGTTTCAATCGCTATTTGTAATTTCCGAGGAAAACAAAGCCCTGCGAATATTTAAGCATTCTGTATTGTATTAAACAGCTGCTACATTTTCCCTAACAGTACTTGGAAAAAAAAAGTAAAAAAATAAGTCAACATTGCAATAAAAATGTCTTCGGTAGCCTACACATTATTAGATCTCCAATTTCTTGGCAGATCAGGCTTGTCTTAAAAAAATGTGAAAAAGCTGAAAACCAAATTTCTCACTTACAGCTTGCAGAGGGTTCCTGGGGTGGAGAGTCAATTATTTGTGGCGATGGTCTTGGTTCGGGTGTGGGAGGTCTAAATTCGGGAGATGCTGGCTAAAAGAGAAAATTTCTAGGTTTAAATAGATTGTCATTTCACTATATACACATAAATTTGCTTGCAGAAGACAAATTATTAAACCAGCAATGTGATAAAATGGTGTTTGAAAAAATTCAAGAAATGTTGCGGTTTACGAAGAAAATACTTCGACATAAAGAGTTACAGTAGAAGGACGAAAAAATGACTTTCGTATTCTTTTAACTTCTGCCTGACATTTAAATAATTTTTTCTTCATTAAAAGAAGCCAAGAACTGGAAGAGTTGGGAAAGTAGTCAAGACTATCCACAAAAATATTGATAGCAAAGATTCAAGTATTCAATCTTAAAATAAAAAGTGTCTGGATGGGACCCCAACTTTTGCCACAGACCCTAATTCTGTAATTGGAAACAAAATTGTCACAAATCTACATCATCTATTTTCTGATTATATTGCTAAATGCAGTGAAGTTGGGCTACTAATATTTTCTTCTGATTTTTAGAGTATCGAGAAACATTTTTTAGTCGTTCAATTTTTCCAAACGTTGACCCTGTTGTCACAACAGTTGCCGTTCCTCCGAACAACAAGTATCTTTTTGTTTTCTTCATACTGAAAAAAAAAAGATAGAAAATATCTGCACTAGTTTTATCTTCTGTGATTTGTTTGATATGATTAATTGCAGTTTTTCTTCATTTCTTTTGGTTGAGGCCAATCAATTGGTTCCTTTCTTGTCCATCGTAATTCTTCCTTTTTCCGGTTTTGTTTTTTAGCAGAACTTTTGGGAGGATCTAACTTCTTTACATGAACTTCAACTTCCCCTTCAGTATCTCTAGGTAAAATTTCATTATCGTTATTTAAAATATTTTCATTGCCTTCTTCATCACTAGCATCTGCTGTTTCTGGAGGTATTACAATAATATAGGTCTCATCTGCATCTTCGTCATCGGAATTTCGTTTGAAAATTTTTTCCAAAGCTTCATCTACCGTAAGATATCTGGTTCTACGTATTTTAAACTACAGAGGATAAAAAAGTTGCTACCAATAAGACGCACAGTACTGAAATGAAATATTTCAAGAAGAATAACAGTCTACCCCCTTTCCGCTGACGTTGCACGAACGCAATACCTGTTTTTACTGTCCCCTCCTGAGCCACAAAAACACCTGCTTTGTGGAATGTACTGCCAAGAAGTGTCCTTGGCCAATGTATTTCATAACCAAACCCCAATTTGTTTTTTATTTTTATTTTTTCTAAGAAAAAAGGAGTTTGGAAATTTGAACAAAAAAATTGCTTAAAGTCAAACATCGATATTAGGTGTAAAATAATTTATTTAAGTCAATTTTTTCACTGATTTATTAGTAGAACTATTCTTTAACATAAAACTAATGCATTCAAAAGTTTGTTTAATCGTTATTTTTTTATATTTATTTATATTGACCGCTGCGTCAACACAACACCAGCGGTTAATGGGTTAAACTTAAATGATAACAAATAAGTCACTACCATACACGGTAATCAACCAAACACGAATGCCCTAAAGTTTGGAAAAAAAAAGTCTGCAATGGTTTCAAAACATATAAAGTGATTAAAAGTACTTACCACATTTGAGGGACCAGGTAGCGAGTCTGTAATGAGAAAAAGAATTATTTTACTGTCATTTATTTAACAGTTTAGCAAAGGAAAATTGCAGTAATAATTAGACTTACATGAGGGCCCAACTGGTGGCGAAGTCGTTCTAATTTCCCCTACAATTATAAAAAAATTACCATTGTCAGATCCGAATAAAATGATTTTATTGCTTAAGTATGAATAACTGATAATAACAAATAAGATATTTAATATGGAACTTTAAAGGAAGAACATAACATCTGACAAATTGAATATCCTCAAAATTTTATGTTTGGAATATTTTGAGGCGTGCAATTCAGTGACTGGCAGACCTAAAAACTAATAATATCAAGGCCGAAATCATTTAATACTCTTTGTTTCTTATTAATGGGACCAACTCCAATCTATTAAATAACTAATTAGGAGATGGGTCTTCATGATGTGCATACAATCATATAGGAGATACCACGACATGGAGCGAACGGTTAGGACATTTCAAAATCTCGCTATTGAGGTTGAAGCTGTTTGTAGACGAAATGTATGTAGATGCACCTGTAGGAAAAGGACATACCAATAATATGTCGAAGGCAGCAAAATATTTTGTCCTGAATAAAAAAAATGTGCCCATAAATATTCTTGGAATATATAAAGCATTTTTTTAACGATTCAATGTATAATAGTTAACAACGAATGATGCAGAAAGAGTTTGGAGTTCGTTCCTAAATCGTTAACTTTTACTGACTACTTTGGGGTTGGAAATGGAATTATGGCTAACCTGGGAAGCTGGAATGAATAAGCGAGCATTTTTGATGCAGATATTGTGGTCTTTGAAGGTAATTTCACTATTTAGTTTAATTATATCAACATCCCGTTTTAATGCAACACTAGGGCTATTTTGGGATGGACCTTGTAATTTTGAACAGCAGTAAGATGACGAGTATGACACCGGAACTGGCAGACCCCTCTCCGAATTTCACGTCACACCAGTAAGAAGTCGTTCAGGACTGACAGATTTAATATGCACCAGACCTGCTTATACGACGGTTCTTCGGTGGAATCTTGGTTTTCGGTCTCAAACCCGAAAAAAACTGAGGTTCCGAATCCCAAACCTTACCACCAGGCCATCGTAGCCGTCCCTTAACTTTGAAAGTAGTTTCACAAAAGGATATGGAATTCCTTATTAATAGTTTTTCTATGGATTTAATATTTTGAGATTTTCGTTTCAAGTAGGAAATTACTTTCGTTTTCCTGTCAATAAGAATCTTATTATATGAAATTGGTATTGTACTGTTTCAATATAAATTTTAATGATCGAAGAGGCATTATAATAATCTGACTATATAATCTATAATATATAATCTCACTTTCAAGTAATAGACTAAAAGAACCTACCTTCCTGATAATGGAAAACAGCTTTCAAGGAAGGACCTAGATGGAGAAACATTGAATTACTTCCTTTTAAAATATGATTTATAGTGAATTTCAACAAAATTTATTGAGAATATGGGCAATAACGTACCTTCCATTACTGGCGGAAGCTCCTCCACAGGTCTGTCAGCTGTCCTGTGAGGCTCGAAACTTATGGGTGGAGCAGATGGTCTTGCAGCTCCACTGGCTTTGTACGCCAGTTTGCCAGTACCCTTTTTAAGGAACTGAAACGGAGTGTTTAACAGAGTTATTTATGATATGATTGCAACAGTCTACATTAGCCTAACAACAGATTCATACAAACCTAAAAAACCATTTATAAGAAGCGAAGAATGAAATCGAATATCTATTAAAAATAAATAGATTGAAGAATATCGTGCGTTTGCAATGAAATTTTAGAAAATATTAGTCTAACTGTAAAATTAAATGCATTTCTGGCAATATCAAATTGGTTTATCTTAATTGTTATATAAAGGATCAGATCCGAGAAGCTTAGTAAAAAAAACTTTGGTAATCGTTTTATACGCGTAGAATGTACATATCTCACCTTTTTCTATTCCGATAATACTAAATTTCCTCATATTAATGTATTTTAGAGTTAATATTTTAGGAAAATAGGACACCCCATACCCTCAAATTAATTTTATTGGTCAAATACTTAACAAAAGTTTTCCCTAAAAAATTACATTGAAAAATATTTAGTTATTAAGAAACTTTTTTTCATGAATCATCTGTATGAGCATTCCCATTTGAAGCAAAATGAGGGCTGATTCAGGGCGAACTTGACCAGTTGAAATTATGGTCAGATAATGAGGGTAACACTTGAGGCGGCAAACCAGACGGTCGCTCCATACTAAAGAGTAAAATTTAGCACTCACCATGCTCATATAAATAGTGGATCTCGATAGAACCATTTTTCCAATCAATCCTCTATCCTCGAATCTGAGATATTTCCTCCAAACTTTATAATGAAGGTGGTGAAAAGAGGGGAATACAAATACAGTGATGGCCAAAATTGTTGACACAATTAAAAATGTTTGTTTTCTAATTTTTTTATGCTTATAGAAAATGTTGCGTTTCACAAAATGCAAAGTTTTGTATATAATTTTAAAGACAATTTAACACTGATTTCAATACAAAAATAGAATTCAAATATTTACAATAGAAAAAAGTGGAATGGCAATAATTATCGAGATACACTAGACGCTGATGACTACAGTGAGTCATCAGTACTTAGTAGGGTATCCTTAATTTTTATTACAGCTTCACACTGATGTTTCTTTGAGCTGACGAGGCTTAAGCTTTTCCTTTGTTATTACATGATGCCAGGAAACAAATATAGATTCAATTAGTTCTCTTATTTGATGGATGGATTCGTACAAGAGTTTTCAAACTGTGCCATAAGTTCTCAATAAAGGAATGAGATCAGGACTGTTTCCTGGCCATGATAACAATACAGAGCTCTTTATACTAAACTACTCTTTCGATATTTTTCCTGTGCCGCAACGAGCTGAATACTACTGGGAAAAGTGGTGCTTTGTTGGGTTTTTTTTTTATTTAGTTACATTAACGTCCCGTTGTAAAGCCACACTGGGGCTATTTTGGGACGGACCTCGTAATTTTGAACCGCAGTCAGATGACGAGAACGACATCTCCGATTCATCGCAAAAACTAAATCCATTTTAAGAACTCGTGTATTTATATAGAGTACTGTAAATTAGGCAGAATAAAAAAAAAATCAGTTTTTGATTTTTAATAGCCCGAAGAAGTTGTCTTTTGGCATAGATAAAATAAATGAAAATTATAAAAAATATTGGTGTACATCTTGAGGTGCCGCAAGGACGTTAAAATTTCATAAAAACACACTTTGTGCAACTTTTTAAGGATTTTTGTGTGTCTTGATTATGAATAAATGTATAAAAACACTTTTACTATTGCACTGGCAAGGCAAGAGTCGTCGCTGTAACTGATGTTATTGAGTTAATACGCGAGATTTGTCTTTGTCCAATTACAAGGAGAGAGCTGGTTTCAAATCAGTAACTATGCCGAGTTTAGTTGATTTGGCATCTCCGCTCCGTCTACTGAGTTGCTGATTAATGTAATGATTTGTTACGCGCTTGTGTGTTTTGCTGCCAGTAAAAATGACTCAGTCTAAATTGGTGAAGACAAAACAAATATGGAAGTGTTCCGATTTTAGAAAATTTAGTGATTTGCTTGAAGTAGAACTCAGTACTTACAAATGTAGCGCTACTGCTATATTAGACATAACCTCAAAATTGCTTCAGAGAAAGATCTTTCTGTAAGCGAATTATGTGACACTTTAGTTCCAATGATAAAACATATGGTCAAGAACTTTTATTCCCGTTGAAAAAGAATACATCGACTTGATCTCATGGCTTGAACATGACGTAACTGAACCACCCTTGCTAAAAGAGGTTTCCCATGACTTTCTCAAAGACTTAATAAAGAAGACATCTGAGGCTGGACCAAATAATACAAGGGACTCGGGTTTCCGACTTTCCTCGGCTTCCTTGTCACATGCAAGCAATGGAAAGAGCTGCAAAACTGATGGCCGATTTGGCTCAAAATATCTGTGGTTCAATCGTAAGAGAAGAGTGCGTAAGAGCAAAAGTTGACCATGAAGAATGGGCCGAAAATTAAATTTAAAAAACAATTTAATGTGGAAGTGAAGCAGAAACAAACATTTGCAGCTATAACATTTGTAATCATTATGAATACATAATTAAAATGTTTTTACCAAATTTTGTGTGGTTTTTATTATTTTTGTATTTTGTAATTAATAATTTTTAATTGTAATGCTTATATATGTATTTAAAACCATCTTTTGTAACATACGTACGAAAAGTTCAAAAAAATGTTTTCTCAAAATTTTTACAAAAACTTAAAGCTCTTTGCGGCACCTCAAGTTATTGAATTCTACCCATAATTTTTTTTAAATACTTTGGAACCTAAAGACTAACTTTCCTCCACTATTACCCAACTAAAATATAAGAAAAGAAATTTAAAGATTCTTTTTAAAAAGTTCCATTTTTCAATTTGTTTACAAATTTCAATCTCTTAGCGGCACCTCAAGATAATGGAATATTGCAACGGAATTTTTAAAAAATTGTTTTTGAACCTAAAAGGCAACTTTTTCGCGTTATTAAACTAAAATCTAAAAATTAAGGCCATTTTCGTCCCATCCTACTGTAGATACAGATTATAAATAAAAAAATCCTTTATTAAGAGGATGGAGAAAGTTATTTGCTAACTAAATATCAAGTGTGCATTTTATGCAAAAGCATATTTTAAAGACTGTATTTTAACGCTTCGCTTCGTGCTGCAATATGTACTAAATTGTCTTTGATATTTCGTTTCCAGTTAATACAAAGATACCATGAAATATCCCGCGAGTTTTTGCACCTGTTACAGACTCTTATAAGAAGCTCGCGCATTGTGAAAGCAAACCAAATGAAGCGAGTCGGGAAGCTCCATACAAGAATACTTCCTTCATTCCTGGCTGCCATATTATATACAAAATTAATGTACATGCGTATACAGAATGAAAATGCACACGTATAAGGTTGCCTCTTTCCCCTAAAAGAATTATTTTTTTAAGTCGCTAATTATTCAAAAATGCAACGAGAAAAGGAAATTGCCTTAAATGTCGCAAATACCCACTGTTGTTGTTTGATTTTTAAAATTATTTTTTACTGTAGCATTGGTTGTTAAAAACTCCAATTCATTAAAGAAATAATGTTTATTTTTCAAATCTATCTGCCACTTTCAATTCTCTGCAAAGTATATAACAAAATGAGTAAATTACTTAAATAGGGAATTTTTATTTTTTAATCATAATTTTCACACATGATCTATTTGACGAATTGCAATAATTTGATGCCAGAACACAAATTTACGGATCTAACAACAATTTGGATAAAATTATATTTTATACTTACTTGGAGAACCAAACTAAATCCTAATAAAATTTTAAAACAGTTCAGCATTTCTTTTAATCGGAATATTCCAAGTGATTCAATCTGAATCTTCTAATTTTTCACTTTCAAATCTATTTGCTGCTAAGTTAGACATGCGTCACATTTTCTGAAATGCGTTTCTTTGTTGTCCAGTATTGGGATATTTCCAGCATAGGCATTGTATTTGTTTACATTTTTTTTTTTTTTTGTGAATTTTCAGAAAGGTAAGGATTTGTTTCATTGGCCTTAAACACAAGCCTTTGTCTTTGAAATATTACAGGATTTTAAATATTTAAAAATGTCATGGGCAATTTTAAAGAAGTTTTATTTCTTTTTAGTACCGAGTATTTAGCTTGCTATTTTTAACAACTCAAAATGTGACAATTTGCCTGGAACTGAATATCCAATACCTTTTACCTACTTAATGATAACTAAAATCGTGAGAAGGTGCATTTCATTCTTGTTGCATATTTTTGACGGCACACAGGGTTCAATCTTTAATGACTCGTGTATCCCTAAAGCATTGAGACTACCATCTGACGTTTTGAAATTTCAAAATGCCGTGCAAGAAATTTTAACGCAAAAGAAAGCTTCAGCGATAGAAGCGTTTTTTAAAGATAATTTATTAGTTTCTGCATTTCTGCTATTCTCTGTTAAATGATATTTTAGTTTCAGAGCTCAGATTCGTAACTTGTTAAAAAAATAGACATTTTTTTAAAAATCCAATCTTTTTTGCATGTGCATCAAGTTATTGCAAATTATCAGCCTGACATTTCAGGAAAATTAGGTCAATGATTAGGACGTAAAAATTCCTTTTTCAAATAATTTCGGGTATTTTTTTTATTCTACGATTTGCAGAGAAATGTGGAATGGCAGGTTATAGTCGGATTTTAAAAGAATACTTTTTGATTCAAGCCAAGTACTTAATAGCTAATAACATAATAGTAAAATATCAAACAGATGAGAGAAATTTAAAAATCGTATAAAGGAAAAATATAGTAGACTCGAGTATCCGACTTAATGTGGCGGAAGGGTCGATCGGATAACAAAAAAGGCGGATAGTTCTTTGCCCACGAATACCTGAAGACAAAGTGTTTATACCAAAATTCACTGCTACGCGACATTTTCTCATCTCTTATTAAGCCCACCATTTGTCTCAAGCCACGTAGAATGTGAACGTTGCCTGGTGAATCATAGAAGCAGTTAGAGGTAACATTTTGAGTTTAAATATAAGGTTCTGTACTGGTAGTTTATATACAGCACAGCATGCTTCAAAAACTTATTGCAGAAAAAGTAAATTAAAAGATAAATTGTACACATTTTAACCTAAGTTCTGTGATCTTCACTGTAATACACTTACGAAACATTAAATATACCCCAAGGACAATTTATGAATACTGTACATACTATACAGTTATAATCAGGAACACGTAGGAGGATCGCAACAGATGCTCACAGACTCGATACTACTCGTTCGGAGCAGAAAACTAATGCCTTGTCAACATTGCCAAGGTATGCCACGCCTGTCTCATTTAATTACGATAGAAGAAAACTTGGCCGGATAGTAAGGAAGCTGGACAACGCGAACCGGATACTCGGGAGCGTACTGTAATTCATTCTTTGTCATTTCTTGTGACTTCTCATGCGAAAGCTAAAGATATGAACCAATTATATTAACTTTTCTCCCCTGTATATCTCGCCAAATAGAAATTTTCCCATGGTGTAGTAATATAAAAAAAAGATAGTTTTTTTTCCAGCCGGGGGGGGGTGGCCAGGATGGATTTAACGTGCACCAAATCCACTTACAGGACGGTTATTCGGAGGAATTGGGCCTCGTACCTGAAGCCCTCCGGCCTGAGACCTTACACCTAGGCCATCACCGTCTTCATTCCTTGAAGACTTGGTAAGAAACCGCTTAGATCAACATCTAGAAAAGGAAGGCATGGTTTCTTCCAAAGAATTGAAAGCCGGCTTTGTCCTTCTTTGGAATCAAAATCGCAATTAAAGGATCAAATATGTCTGTTTTTAAAAAAGCGAAATACCTTTAAAATTATATATTTCACTTCAGCTATATGCGGAGATCAATATATACAAAAGTCTACCAGGGGGAGCGGTAGACTTTTGTACATATTAATCACTGAATATAGGTAAATACGAATTTGTGTTTCTGGTCTGCATTTTTTTCCAACCTATTGAAATCGAAATTTGACTCTGAACCACCATTGCAGTCACAAAAATCCCCAATACACTCACAATATACATTCACCAATATATTATCAAAATCCCCAATTAAATATATCAAATACAAAATTTGATATATTTAATTGATTGCGCTCTTGAGTTATCGCTTTTAAATACTTCTGAAAGTACATATCAACAGTTGTTCAAATCCTTGCTGAATTTGGCTCAAGATTTAATAGGCGTTTACATTATACATGTTAAACCTTTTTACTGAATTTTATCCATCTAGGTATTTCCATTCTGCAGTTACTTTAACTTATATTCGGACAGACAGGTAGACAGATTTCCTTAGAATAGAGCTCAAATTTAATATAAATCTACAAATCAGTAATAGCTATTTAATATGCTCAAAATTTAATATAAATCTACAAATTTGGTGCAAAGACCATAAACGAAATTTCGATTGCCGTGCTCAAGATGTTTTTTTTTTTATTTTCATCATAGACATTTTCCAAAAATATATACTTCGAATTCAAAGAGGTTCAAAAGACGGAGATCTGTCAAAAATTCCAGTGCGAATTTTTTGACAATCACAATATTTTGTATGAGAAAGTAATAAAGAAGCCAGGAGTAAAATAACAGATTTAACGAGTCTTCTTTATTTTTCATGGTTGAATTCAAATCAGGATAACGAATCTTTTCCATGATTACGATGCGTCTCTATACTTCTTATAGAAGAAAGTCAAAATTCAACATATGCATCGAAATTCGCCCATCAGACAGAGGACTGTGACCTTCTCCGAGTTCACCTGGCTAATGGAACAGGATATACAAATTGTGAGATCTCCTTTGTAATGACGTCCACTTCAAAAATGATACGGCAGCCATAAGCAACCAAAAAAATAGCTATTACTCTTAGTGCATTTTTTATTATGCAAACAAGATTGTTTCAGCATTAAGCTCCCCTTCTCAACCTGCCCTCATTCTTCATTCAAATCTACTCCACGCAAAATAAAGGATACAGAAAAATGGAGCAATTTGAACAGATCGTCATACCTTTTTACGTTCCTCCTTCCTGGGAGATTTTTTTCCTCCATTTCCATCTACAAATAAAAAAAAATATACATTAAGAAATATGAAATTAAAATATAAAATAGAAATAATCGTCTTTATAATAATTCTTAAGTAACTGCTAATGAAATCCAATTGCCATACTTAAAATCCAACTTGACGTTGAAAATTATGATCTTATGAAAATTATGACCCCTCCGTCACAAATGCAAACGGGATTCACAAGTAAGGTATGCTTGAGAAACATTTAAAATAGCCTTGATGAGAAGATTGTATAGAAGAAAGAGAAATCATAACAATAGAAAAACAAAGAAACTTAGCAACAGAAAATGTGCAACATACGAAATGTCGCAACGATTAGCGCATAACAATGATTTTAATTAAAAAGTTCCGCAATCGTTGGCACAAATCAATTCAGAATCGTACTATGTACGTGCTTCCTACCCAATAGGAGATAAAAAGCATTCAAAATGCATGTGAAAGTTTTCTAAAATTATATAACTATACAATGAAATTTTACACAAAAAGTATTTTCGGTGTTAGTACGTGGAGAGTAGGGGAAAATAAGAGCACGCAACTCGCATGGGAAACCCGAGTTCTAGTGGTTAAAACCTTCTAAAAGGTTAGAAAAAAGAAAATTACATACTTGCATATGCGTTTGAAGTATTTTTCTTGTATCTTTAGTTAGTGGTCCTTAATTTATTTATTGTATACCAGCGCTCCACACAGCCAAAAAAAGGTTGGCAGCCGCTGCATTGGGATATCATTTAGTGAAGAAGTTAGATGATGCCTAATAAAATGGATCTAATGAATGAGTAATGCCGCATGATAATTACTTCACCCCGTCGCCAAACTTCGCTCTGTTCTCATTGGCAAATAATTCATCTAATTCGATTATAATCAAGATCCGGACCAAAGAATCTGGTGAGTCAAACTCTTCACAACCACGGCGGAATGCAAACGTTTATTTTCCAAGTCATTAAAGTGAGCCGTTGTGAATAGTTATAATAAATGACAAATTCCCAAAACTTGCACAAAAATTAACAAATATGAACCAATTACTTACTTTTAGACGAGCCAGGAGTGTTTGGGTCCATCTAAAAAGGGAAAGAAAGCATTAAACATTATAAATAACAGCTGTAATTTATTTAATTTTTTTTAAAGAATCTTGTTTTTACTGAAAATTTCGGGAACTTTTAAATCTTAAAAATAATTTTATTTGGGGATTCAATGATATTGATAGAAAAAATATATTAAAATGAAGTTATACAATTATTTAACTTGGATTATTTGCGAAAGTGAAATTGTGTAACAAACATTTCTGATCCCTGCTGTGCTAGAGTTTTAACATTCTGTATTTCCATTTATTTTCATGACAATACATTGTATTTCCAGAGAATTTTCTAAACTCTAAACCGAATAATTTAATGAAATTTTTATTCCATCAGTGAAATACCATCTCCTAGATAATTTTAGAAAAATTAAGGAGTTAAAAAAATCTATATATTTAAAATATGGAAAACAATTGAACCGAACACACAGACACAACCACTAATTCTATTTGGCAATTTTTGTTCCATACAATAGTTCATGAAATCTAGATGTAAAACGTCCTTTATCTTCCATCACCCGGCAATTCTGGAAACAATCGAGGGAAAAAAACGAAAACTTAACTACACATGTTCTATGGTGAAATAATGCACCAGAATTTGCCAGCCACTATGGCCTGTTTCAAATTTTATTTTGTATGATAGCTCATGGCCCCTAGACACTTCAAGATCAGTCTCCCACCATTTCCTAATTTTGAGAGAAATCGAAACAATTGGCGACGAAAATGGGAGAAAAGTGGCAAAATTGAAAATGGATGTGTGAAGTAAAACCGTCGAAATCGCCCGATAGTTGAAATCGGGGAACTGTCTAAGTTGTATTTGAAATATCTTTCGAAACTGGGAATGGAGAGTCCAAATGACTTGATCCCTTACGTAGGAATCAAGAAATTTCATATCAAATGAAAATTGAAATCCAGGCATTAGATATTTTATTGAGTCGTTATGATTGTAGAGCTCTCAAGATTTCTGCAGCGTAGAGAATGTATATTGAAAGAATGTCTTTGAAATTCGGAATCGAACGATGGTTGAGAGAAAGCCATAATTCATTTCATATGATTTCGCACGACCTTTATAAGAATCTTGATTACTTCTTATTCACAAAAGTTTATTCATTCATTCTTAATTTCATATTAAATTAAAATTGGCAAAATAGATACAACAGCTGGGGAGGGTAGCGTTATTGGTTTTCCCATTTTATTTTGAGGATTTTATATATTATATATGCTCAGTGAAGGGGTCTAGTAGAAATTAACATTAAATTAAAAACTAAAAAGCAGAAATTTTTTCTTTATATTTTAGCTCAAAAAAAACATTCGTGTTCATAAAGCTTATTTTCTATTAAACCTTCGAAAAAGTTCCAAAAGAATGTATTGTTCAAATTTTCCGTACAGTCAAATACACATTAGATATTAGCAAGTGTCGACATATCTTGTTCTTAAGGCATTTCCTTCATTGGTAATATTCAGAAGAGTATTTTTTATTTGACCTTTTCCTATAATGCAATATTTATTTCAAAGCAGCAAATGAAAGGTAGGAAACAAAACTATAATAAATCAAATAGTATCCAAACGATTGTTACGGTATTTCAACGAATAAACATAAAATTAGGTTTCGGCACTAAGATTTTCAGCACTTTAGAAAACCAAAAAGACGGCCTAATTCAGTCAAATTTCTTACGTCATTCCATAAAGTCATCGGTAGTCAACTGTTCCCATCCGAATTATAGAACATTATTACTATCAACCTCCTATTTCAAAATGACAGATTTTATTACAAAAGGCGACTTGATTAGTTTCTGGCTTTGATTCTGTAACAATTTGGTTAAAAAGAAATTAATTTTTTAATTATATTTCTAAAACAAGTACTTCAAGAGGGAAGGGGAAATCAGAACTGCTGAACATCGATTTCACAAAAGGCGTTGCATTAAAATTATCCCAGCGTATATGTTTCAGTACATTATGCAAATAATTTCAAAAATCTAATTTCAAACAAAGTTAGCATGCCATCATTGACGTTTAATGAAAGGAGAACTTTTACTTTGAAGCATTTACGCACAAACTATAAACACGTATGAGATTAGTAAGCAACAAAAATAAACATCGTTAGAGAAGAGCTACAGAACTAACTTTTTGATCTCTAATCTATTATTTGAAATCTTGCAATCATTTGTTTGGGGAAAATTCCTTCGCACTGCGATTTTAAAGCAATGTATACATTCTGTTTTATAGATTTTCCTTTGAATCACTTTTAAATATTTCTAACGTCAAGTAGAAATTAGCACTGGAACAATTTGATTTAATAAAATTATTTTTAATCTAGTTTCCAGTATAAATTTGTTAAGAAATATGATTTTTGAAAGCATTAAAAGGATAATCAGTTTTATGCGTTACTGCAATTAGATGCAGAAGTGCATTCAAACTAATGATAAATTGTCAGAAGAAAAAAAAAAATAGAATTCACTTTGATTAAAAACCGAGTAAAATTTTTCATTTTGCTTAGTTAAAAAAATTGAAGGCACTTTCGAAAACGCTCATTCTAATCGAGTTTGAACCTCCCCCAATCGGATCTCAGCCAAATCAATAAGTATAATTTAGTTGTATCCCGTTTTTAAAGCAAAGATTGAGCTATTTTTGGACGGACCTAGAGATTCGAACGTCAGTCAGATGACGAGGTCGATGCCCGAGCTGGCACCTTCCCTCTCTAAATTTCCACATCGCACCAGCGATAAGACATGTGGCCCCGAATGATTTAACGTGCACCAGACCCGCTTGCACGACAGTTCTTCGGTGGAATCGGGTCTCGAGGCTGAAACCCTCCAGTTCCGAAATTGAAATATTGCCATCAGACCACCGTGTCCTTGTAGACAGTGCAAGCACTCCACATTGATAATTTCTTTGCGCGAAGAAAAGGATAAGACTCAAGCAGTAACAAGATCTGGTATCTATTTTCTCTAATTTTAATTCAAAACAAGAGCAGTCATCAGAACTAAACATCTGATATTTCAATATAGGTAAATATTGCTTTTCATTTCAAAAATATTTTAATAAAAAAAATTGTTTAAAAACCGACCTAATGAAAAGTTTATTCTTTAGCTTTGACCGAGAATTTTATTAAATATCCGAATAAAATGTTTACCCGTTACTAAAAAGCTTCCAACAGTTCTGGAGTTTAGTAAAGTTAAAGAAACAACACAAGAATTGCTTGGGGGGCAGACCATATAATTTTGAACCATGATTCTCCCTCTGAGAACCCTCACCATACCAGTGAGAGGGCACTTGATCCATGATACAAGAAAAACATACACCGTACACATAATATTATGTGATGAATCTTTTATAGAATCAGTATTCAAAATTCGAACCTTCTGGCCAGAACCTAAAATTTTACCACTTGACACACATAGCCCCTAACATATTTGGAAGCTTAAAGTTAAGTGGTCAATCTTGCATATTGCCTGCATGTTCATATATTAACCCTTTGAACTCTGACGACTCCTCTCGGGAAACATTCAAGACGATATAACATTTTAACTCTTTCTTTTTCTATTTTGATTGTTAAAAATGCCTACAGAACGGTGAAAAAACGTAGATTCATTTTTCGGGGAAATTCAAATTAAAACAATTGTATAATAATTTACTTTTTGGAACAATAAACAGGTGCTTGCATTAAGTGCACAGTAACTAACTACTTTTCAGAGTGCAGAGGGTTCATCCAAAACAAAGATTGACACTTTAACAACATGAGAACGTTTTCTCATTTTGGTTTAAACATGTTGATTACGTGTTTCCCATTCACGTGACATCAAAAGTTCTTTGTCAATGTAGAATTTGCTTCGAGTAGATAAAAACCTATGTTTTGTTTAAAACTCCTTGTTTTAACACTTTTCTCAACACGTGAATCACCAGCTATTCATACATGATATCTAATTAGTTATTTTCTTCTCTGCTACAATTAAAAAAGCAAACAAGTAAGCATTTTACTAGATAGTGATCAGAAGTACCAATATCTAATCACTATTGAATTAGACATCCATCAAGGCAGCGAGCTCGTTAAATGTAAAGGAACTTGGTTCATTCGAAGCTAATACAACCACAAAAAATTGTCGGATTTTCAGAAATTCAAATTATGAAAAACTAGATCTAAAAATATGTGGAAAATTATTTTTAAAGTAAGAATAACAGAAAAAATATCTTTAATTTCTGATAGTTTTAATAGATGATACAGAATTAATAAGCGAGTAATAAAAAATATAACTATTATTAAAATTTTAATTGCTATATTTTAACTTACTAATATTAATAGATAATAAACATTTGATCCGGAATTCAGTATCATTAATCTGAGTTATTGACAATGACTCCACATTATGGTTATTAAAAATTGAAAGAACAAGAAAAATGATCGAATTAAAAAAATCTTAATTAAGTTTCGAATTAACCATTTCTTTGAACTTATTTTTTGTTTATCGTCTTTGCAATCAATTGCTGATCTTCTCCCCTCTTAACCATAAATAATACTTAGATTCAAAACCCTGGTTTCAAATGTCTCAATGCTATCATGGGTGCATATTTCTTCTCGCTGAGACTATTTTGATTTTCGATCAGCTGCAATGCGCATCCAATTACCCTCTTTGCAGAAAATTAATAATTAAGAAGCAACTGTATATACTTTCTACAAAAGACACAATTAAATCCTTTGAAATAGGACTGAACCAGGAGGAATCAGTTCGGTATTCTCCAAATGGTTGGGTTAAGTAACCCAATAAGCACAAGTCTTCATACATCGCCTACACAGTAATTAAATCCGAAATTCACAAAGCTATTCGAAGGTATCCTCATAAATTATCCGCCATTGATCATTAAAGGGATTATCCTATGCTACATATTGTAAGGTCGAACATAGGGATTTTCTATTTAATTTATGTTTAAATTATCTCATCCTTTTTGCAGTAAATTTCTTAACCCGAGTTGATGTCTTATAAATATAAACGGGAGAGAACCGGATTATTTTCATTGAATCGGAAACAAAGAATAGAAATTACGAGATTCATTTCTACAGACTGAATTCAAAAATTTGTTCGTTTAAGTCCTGTTGTAATCTTCCGCAGACAATGGAATTTAAACACATTAAAATTTAGATATTAAGGCATTTTAATTGTCGCAATAGCTGTGTTAAATTTTCAGAACAGGAGTCGTTGAAAAAATGGATAAAGAATATCAGAAATCTTTGAATTGTAAATATTTTACATGAACAAGGATAATTTGAAAGTTTCAGATTTTGTTTATTTTGACTTAAACTTTCGGTTATGTTACACCCCTCTCACTTCAAAACATACGATATAAAACATTACAATAAATACAAGAAGCAACAAAACAATACAATAATCAACATCATAATAAAACATTAGGAAACGCTCCATAAAATCAAAACTGGTTAAAATGAACGGATAAAGATATACTATAATATGCATCGCATTGATTTTCACGGCATACGAAAGTAATCGTTGCGCTGATCAAAAATTTACGATTTTACTGAAAAATCAGAATTTGTACTTCATACGTTGTTGCTATCAATTCATATGATTTCGAGATATTTAAAAGGCAATTAGCAATCATAAGCAAAAATGTAGGCAATTTTCGATATACATGAGAGTGTGTTAAAAATTAACATTTAGAATAATATCACTTTAATCCGACAACAGGACTAATTTTTTAAATGTTTATATTAGATTTATAGAAAGTTAATAAATCACCGATACAATTTAAGTAAAATGCATAGAGTTAAAAGAATCGGAGAAGATGCAATAAATTTTAGAAAATTGTCTTTCACTAATTAAAAAAAATCGAGCATGAAAGCTAATGTATTTCTTTAATAAATTAATTTATTATCTATGGGAACACAGAAATTTAATAATACTTACATTTTTAATTTTTAAATAGTAATCAGAATAAATCTCTAAATAACATAAGCATAAAACTCTCAAGCAATAACGCACAGAATAAGCAATGACGAGATCTTTGGAAACAAGCTACTTTTATAAATTTAAAGTAAACCTAAAAAAGAAAGGTGTTTTTGGCTATTTAATATCGTCCACTTTCTCATCATTTGACGCCAAAATTCTAAGCGTAATCTTTATTTCGCATCTTTCACATTTGAACCTTTTTCGCATCTTTTTATGATTTAAAAATTATAACTTATTTTAACTTCTAATAATCACGACGATTTCTCAACGCTTATGTTGGATTGTTTTGTTAATAAAAGTTAGAAAGTCCATCTGATTTTTTTCCATCGCATTTTCTTAAAAATTGAAAAATATTTTGAATATGAGAATTGCAAAGGCTTAAATGATGCTCACCATACAGTAGAAGTGGCGTAATTTAGCCAAGCTGGATTCTTACGCCAAAGAAAAACGAAATCAAACTTTTAAGACAACTTTATTGAAAACTTTCAACAATTCATTCCTGCTATTAAACAGATAAAAAAACCCAAATTAAACCTTTCTGGCTGTTTAATAGTAGAAATAAGCTGTTGAAAGTTTTCAATAAAATTGTCTTTAAACTTTGATAGATAAAGCAAGATCTGAAGAAAGTAGTAAGGGGTTTTTAAAATATTGCTGAGATTTTTAATTTCAATACCTATAATCAAAATGTAAACAAAAATTGTGCAAAAGATACAACTTTTGAAACGATAATTTTCTTCTGTAATCCTTCAAATAATCTTAGAATATTGTGGAATGAATGGTTTTTGAGTTTAGTGCAACACAAAATTTTATTTTGCGAAACATTATAATTTGATTCAGAATCATTCATCTTGCTACTCTCCATAGAGAACATAATGACAAATTATAATAAGAAATTTTGATCAATATTATTTCACGTGATTTTCCAAAAGGTATTATTGCTGTTTTTCTTTTTACTTCTGGATTGTTTCCTATTTATTTTTTAAAGAAACATGCAAGATCTATCCCCCCCCCTTTTTTTTTCAAATTTAGATGTATCAACTTTTTTTTCAACCACAGAATTATGACTGTAAAGGATCTTGATTATGATTTACTTTCATTAAATTCAGTCACTGATAAATTTAACATGCATCCACAAGTTATTAAATATTTTTAAAAGTATTAAACCCACAAACGAACTTGTTCGAAGATTCGGCCAAAAACAATTCGAGGAAATATTATATCTAATCTTGAGGCTAAGTTTAATATTCGCCAAATGAATCCTTTTCCACTGCAAGAATATAGTACGGAAAAAAATTAACCTACACTCATGTATTTCAAATACAAAATTTACCCGGCTCGGACAAATGATTTCTACGACACAAGATCCGGTTTGTGCTGCAAAACCGTTAAACTTGGAAAGAGCCATAAATATATGTACCTGTTACAACGGACACAATATGGGAGAACATAATGTCTCGTTTTCTTTTATTTGATATGCCTACCAAAGTACCACTTGAAGAAATTTAGTAGAAGAACTAAGTAAAAAATGATATAGAAATCACTAAAATGAGTCTATTTTAAAAACAAAATTAATTTTTTTTTAAATTTCACCTGTCTTTATCACCATTCTTGGAACTTATTGCCAGATTCAATGAAAATTTTGCTCACAAATCAAAACTTCCAACCTTTTGTTGACCGTCCAAGGCATTATGCAAAATTTTTCAGTTTTGTCTACCCGTCTAACACTTGCGACAAACAAAAGTATGGCACATATGAGGCACCTCTCATGATGGTGAATGTCCGAATCAGCAAAAATGTATCAATTGTCAAGGTGCGCATCCAGCTACGGCGAAGGTTTGTCCCTTATACATTAACGAACAGCAAATATTGAAGCTAAAGTGTCAAAGTCACATAACAACAGATGAGGAGCATAGAATTTTAAATCGATCAACATCCACAAAATATTCTTCAGGCGTCAAAGCAAATGCGCTAATTATCGAGATCGAAAAAACCTTAATGACAAAATAGAATCTATGATTCAAGCTATTAATGAAAAAAATTGTACTGCAATCAAAATTTCTCTTCGAAATATTTGAAAAAACAGCTGAGACTCTTCTTGGGAAAATTTTTGTAACTTATTTAATCAGGGTGAAAAATCTGACTCGCCAATCAAAACAGCACTTAAATCCTTGCCAAATCTAACTGTGCCCCAATGCAGTTGGATGCAAGTATTTACAGTGAAAAATTTGTTTCTTAATCTTTCCATTTTTTATATTTTTCGTTTCCTCTTTAATTTTCCTTTGTTTCTTTCATCTAGTTTTTCTCTTTTCCTTCATTTTAAACCTTTTCTTTCCTCACAGTTTTCTCTCTCTTCCTATCTCTCTATTCTGAATGTGTTTGACGTTTTCTTCATGGCATTTATTCAATGAAATTGCAGAAGTCTCAAAAATAAGCAAATTTGGCTTAACATTTCCCCATTCTCTACAACAGAATTTTGGATCTTTAAGGAGAATTTTCATAATTCAGAAGATCGCCTTCTCAACTCAACGAAGACCTTTTGCTATTCACACAAATCAACCTGGCGGAGGCCTAGTTATAAGTATCCTTAAGTCTACATGTGGTGAAATTATTCCGACAAGAATTCCTCATAACAGTAACATTCAAATATTAGAAATTGAAGTGGTCAAAAATGATCTAAAATTTATCATCATAAATTGTTATGCTCTTCAAGGCCTTAATATAAGCTAAAATGTATTACAAGCTTTTTTTTTCGAGTTACAAGAAATGAAAATTCCTTAGAGAATTTTAGGTCCATCTGAATGAATCGGTTCTGCATTGAAACTGGAACAGAGAAGTAATTTTCATGTATGTTCACTAACTAACTGTTTCTACCTTTTTAAATGTAGAAAGCTTATTTAATGTAACCTAAAATGCACTTCAAATTGTTTTTTTTTTGTTCAGTAACGAGGAATGAAAATTCAATTAAAGTATATTTGAGTTGCATGTGATAAAACTTCTGTTAGAGGAATTAAAAATGTAATAAGGGTTTATTAAAACTTTTAAATCTTCTTATTTTTATTACGTACTAAAAAACAGCCTATAAGTCTTATTCCGTTTCTAAAGAATCTAAATTTCAAGTTTTTAAGTAATAATTTCGGATATTACAACACACAAATAATTACTTGTTTTTAATTGTCGATCAATTTTTAATAAAATAATTTATACCTGCTTTTTCAACAACATATTTGGCACATACACACATAGCCTCATAAAAAATATTTTACTTGCACAAATACATTATGCATGTATGGAATGAATTTTCCTTCAACGTTTTGATATCATACTTACAAAAGCTCAAACTGATAGATTAACTCCCGCAGAAAGACTAAACCTGAGAAAATGTCATTTTTAACACATGTCTATGCAATTAAATAAATATGGAACATCATCATCACATTTTCTAGAAAAATAAATGCAATAAAAGAGCTTCTGTGACTTAAAATATCTTTTCTTTATTTGATAGGTAATTTTTCACTTTTTCTTAAAATTCAATATTTCTCCACTAATTACTAAATCAATGGAGAGCTTAGCTTTCCTAAATAACACTTAAAGTCATCTTTTCATCTTGTATCCTTTTAAAACTTAGTTTTATGTTTATTTCTTATTCTAACAGACCATGAGAATATTTTCTCAAAACGATCAATAGTATTCATTTTGCCTTTGGGAAACAAATAATAAGATATTAATAAGCCAGGCTAATTACTTATAAAATTAAATGTTATGAAACAATTGTTTTTTGGAATTTTTACTTCAGTTTATTATTATTATTATTATTATTATTATTGTTTTTCCTTTTTTTATAATGATTTATTCGTAACCTACTTTTTTAAGTTTTTCATACATGAACGGAGCTTATGATTCAACACAGTGACCAGAATGAAAACATTTACTTTTAAGATTGTGTTAAATGGAGCAGAAAAGGAAAAAAAAGAGAGACTTTCAATTCTATTCAAAATAGAAAATTAAATGCACATTCTTCAATCGTTAAAGAAAGTGAAATGCCATCAGCAATTTGTTTGATGGAGTCTTACGTTAGAAAATATCAATCCGTATTGCCTTTCTTCGTTTGACCGATTGAAAACGACAGTTTTCATCTTAAAACTGTTATTACTTTGCTTAAGAACGTAATTTTCGTAAATAACTAAATGAAAACAAGCTAACGTGTCACGATTTCGGCAAAAACACGAATAACAAGCTAGTGAAGATATGAATATACTATTAATAGTGACTGCTATACTTGTGAAATGTCTGCTTTGGATGAACTGAACATTCCAAATGTACCTACTATTCAATTCCAAGCACTATTTCTTCCACAATTTTCGGTTTTTGTTCAAAAAGTTGTCGATAGACGGCGCTGCAAATCTTTGTCTCTCCCTCATGCAAATCAAAGCACGCAGCATCAGAAAGATTACAGTTTTAGTTCAATAAGATGTCGACAGATGGCGCTGCAAATCTCTATCTCTCTTCCCGCAAGCAAATCATCAAAATACGCAGCCTCAGATGAGGTAACTATTTTGATTTTCAAAATTAGTTTTGTGACTGAACGAGCAGTAGACAACTGAGCAGCAGATTCTGTAATGATGTATTCATTGGTGTAACGGTTTTTTTTTTTTTTTTTTTTTTTTTGCATTGCAATTCCACCGATGGGGGGGGGGATTATTATTCCAACAAGATAGGTAGGCATAGGTAGATGAAAATATGGTTAAAATAGCATGAGTCCAGCTTCTTCAAACAGTTAAATGTATCTGGAATCGAATTCCATGTTTCTAAAATTTCGTTACTGTCAATTTTACTGATATTGCTTGTTAATCTTTCTGTTTCAATCTATTCCAACTTTTCCTCTCTTTCAATAAAATTTTAAATCCATATTGAACTAGACTGAAATCACATCGCGGTACATAATAAATTTTAGATAATTCTTTGAACTGAGAAAATCTTGCTGAAAATTCCTTGATTGAAGAATCAATCTACCTATGCCTGCCAGTCATTATTTTCAGAGATAAATAACATTGAAGACTCGCTTAGAAACCGTTTGGCAGCTGACTCAAATTCAGCACTCATTCTGCTAAAAGTAACACTTTACAATCCTAATATAAGATATTTGTCATCTAATCTGCAACAACAGAAATAATTACAACACAACATGATCCATAAAGGTTCGCCATATATACTGCATTTTTTTTAAATTTTAAAACACTTTAAAAAAATTTTCTTAACAAGAACTATGTTTTGGATTCATTTAAACATTAAAAATACAATATGAGTTATAAAATACTTTTATTGTATATCTCGGTTCAAAAAAAAATTTATGTACTTAAATTTTCCCCCAATTTAAAAATTATAAATTAGTTAAGATAATTATCTAAAAGCAATAAAAGTCTAAATCATCATGGCGTGGTAAAAGTCTAAATCGTCATAATAATTAACTCCAAATTAAAGCAAAAATTGATAAAAATTAGTAGCAAAAAAATTGTCTAGAGAATTTATTTTGATGAAATTACAAGTCAGCAGAAAGCTGACAGTAATGTCTTATTAAATATGATTCAAAAATGCAGTCGATAATGATTGCATAAACTGTATGCTATGTTTAGAATTAGACACTGCAAAGCTTCTGGAATTATTATTTTACCACACCCTTATTGCAACTGAAGCAATTCGCCACCCCATTTGTTAGATCATTTGGATTTCGAAAACAGACAGCTGGAATAATCTGAAATAACAAACGGGATTATAGCAAAATTCATGAGCTAAAACAATGCAAACATTTTTTAATCGCGAAGCAGATTTTTTTTTCATAGAACTGTGATTAATTTTCATCGATGGCGTCAATGCAACAGTTAAAATACTTCATCTTAAAACGAAAGCCACAACATTTCAAGGGAAGCTGAATAATAAAAATCATAAATAATGAGTAACTTGGTTTAATTTGATACATACCTTATAATAAATTGTAATTTATCACATCAAAGTAACGAGAATAAAAACGCAGATTTTAAAGTAATCGGAGGCTGAAATAAATCACGAGTCGATTTCGCAACAATTCCAGTGACTTCGCTAAACAATATTAGGCGTTATTAGCACTGCCAGTTTTATTTTCTTTTTTGTTGTTCTTGACATTTTATTCTTGTTTCATCTTTGTTATTCATACATTTTCAAAAAGGGGTGTCTATGTAAAAGTAATTTCAAAGGAATTTTTATGTCCAAGTCTTTCAAAAAATTTCAAAAAAACATACATTTTGAAAATTAATTTCTTTTGGCCTTATAATTTAACCCTTTCAAAGTTTTTTTTTTCATGTTCTAATTATACGTAGCTGTTAGAGCATTTCCCTAGCTCGACAAATGCAGAATAAATGAAGGTAGACGGCATTCACTGCGAAATGCAAAAATTGCCAGAAGAGATGATTAAAAAGGAAAATTATTACAAGTTGAGAAGAAAGAAGTTATAACCTAAAAATGCGGTAAATTTTAAGCATGTATACACATAATTTATTATTAACTCTACACTTTAAATGCATTTTTCTCCAAATTGATTTTTATTTATTTTTTGCTGACTTCAAGTCAGATAACTCAAAATATAATTATCATATTACTATGAAGTTTTGCGAATTTTGTCTTTCTACTATTTTCTAGGGAACGAAGTAAAAGAATTTAGATTGAGTGAATATTTTTTTTTAATTTATAATATTTCGACCTGTCACTTTTGCTGCTCTCTTGCGGCAAAAGGAAAAACACTTCAGTGTATCGTGAGCGAGTGTGTGTGCGGTAGCAAGGCAGCGTGCTGCTAAACAATGATGGCCAGAATAAAAGGAAAAAGAGTCCAAAATTATTCTTGTGTGGTGATTTTTTAATAATGTGATAGCAATCAACATAAATTTAGTGCGTTTATGTTCATATAACCTATTGTTTGAATAATAACTACATACATTTACTAAAAATTTCATGATAAATCTTCGATTTGTCCTAAAATCTTATTTATTATTATAACCACACACTTATAGTTCTTTCCCTAGAGAAAATTATGAAGTTAATGGTGGTATAAGTTTTTGGTGTAGCCAATTTGAAATTTTTTAAGAATTTATGCTATTAAATGCCAATTTTGAAAAATTATTAATGTTTATTTCACATATTGCCATCCTATTACTAATTTCGAATAATCTTAAACACAGAAATATCGTTGAAGTATGTCTACACCATTTTTTTCTTAAAAACGTGCTCCGATAATTTAAGTGAATGCATCTGACGCTACACGGTTACGTTTTAAATTAAATAAATGGCAACTGAACTTGCAATTTAATACTTAAACCGACCTGCAATTAAATCTGACCTTACAATAGTATGGTTTGATTAATAACTAGCAAGAAAATGGGATTTACATTGTTGTTTAGTTCAATATATAAACGTTCTCTTAAATGAACTATTTTTGCTAAAAAATTCAAACTTTTATAAGGGAACTTAACAGAAAACAATCATTTGAATGGAAAAAATTATTCGGTACGGTGTGCAAGATGAGTTGGAAGCAGAAAATGTATACAGGAGACACTAGCAAATATCAGCGAATCGTTAATGTTCGCGTATGTAATGGGGAATAACCGAACACAAACCACACAGCATTGAAACCACACAGAAGTCGCATGCCGGCTCATAAAAACGGCGTCTGGATGTGAGAGATGTGGGTTCGTGGGAGGCTTTGATTGGCCACCGAAATATCTCCTTTTTCTTTTGCAGGAGAATAGCGAAGTGCTTTTCTTCCAAATTTAAATACAATTAAAACCAATCTGATTCTGATAGCAGAGCAAAAAAATACATACAAACATTTTATTAAGAGTAGAGCATATTCTAGAAGGCCCAGGTGTTTCAAATAAAATTCAGATGATTGAGTTCATAAAAAAAGTCAAAATTCTTCACAAAACGTCCACAAAAGAAGTCGAGAAAAAGCACGGAGTTCGTTCATTGAAGAATATTAAACAAAGCAATTTCTCCTTTTAAAATTCTACGAAAATTCTCGATTACAGCAAAAGCCAGTCCAATCCATCGCAGAAAGTCAGTCTTACTTCCTAAAAGTTTTAGCATTTTGTAGTATGAACATGGCATACATGTCACAAAAGCCAGTATTCACATTCTTCCAGTAGCATGCTGGGAGAAGAGTGCTCGCCTCGCGAGATATGGAAAATAATTATATTAATAACAATGCAATTCACAGAAGTAAAATAATATCATAAAAAAAGACAATAATAAAAAGCAGCAATAGATTTGCTTCGGATAGTTCCGCGTCTTCTCAAGTATGTTCTGTTTAATTTAGGAGTAACAATTTGTAGTTATGAAAGTAATCGTTATTAATTATTACTTTCTCATATACGAGGTAGAGTGAAAGAATTGCAGTCATCAAAAAAATTCGAACTCGAGCTTTTGACTCATCTCCATGTTTCAGTCCTTTTCGAATTCGAAATATACATTTTTGGTATTATGTTTGTATGTATCCTGTCTATGCCAAAGATAATTCAAAAATGCTTTGAGGTAGACGGATGAAATTTGGTATACTGGCTTAGCTCCAAATTTTCAGATTTTTATCAAATTTTGATCTAAATTCGTTCGGTGAAAGTTGTCTGTCCTGCTGTTCGGATATAAGTTATCACGATAAATGCAAAACGAAAATAGCTGGGTCGATATAATTCGAGACACGGATGTCACTATATTGTAGACACACATGAAATTTTGAACTAAATCAAATTTTGAGATCGACCGTCTGCCGCTGTGTAACGCGATATTTCAGAAGACTGTAGATGGGATTACTCAAAGATACAATGCCTTAAAACTAGTCACAAAACCACATACCAAATTTCATGTAAGTTTTGTGTCAACTTTTCGTTTCAGTTGCTCGGGAATAATTTGAATATTGCACAAATTCGATTTTCGGACACTATTCACCGTTCGCCAGGGATTCATCGCCAAAACACACGACTGATTCAGTGAAAATGCTAAAGTCAAGCCACAGGTTCATATTTCGTAACTATTGTACGCCAAGGCCATGCATGGCATTCTTTGAGATAACACCTTTATTAGAGAGTATGCGAGAAAATTTTGATGCAACCACTCCCTCTGGTCTTTATATTCAGCGTCAGTTTCTAGTTATGATCAGGATTGGCCAAAAGCATTTCTTGCATTTTCTATTAGTAAACAGATATTCGTTTAAAGAAATGGATGTTATCGTTCAACATCACGAATCCGAATTTCATAACAGTAGCAGGAGTAGCTACAATGTAAATTTTATCGCAAACTAGAACACGCTGAATAGAACCACACTCTACTTTTTCTATAAAATACATGTGTTCCCTGTCTAATCTCGCATTAAAAATTGAAGAAAAATGAAAAATCAGTGATTAAAAAAATTGAATTTCACTGAAAGGCAAGAGAGGATTCCATTATTTGCTGATCCTAGGCATTACAAGTTACGTGGTCCCTCCTTTAATAAATTGGCCAAATTTATTTCTTATTTCACCAGGTATTTAAATTAAACAGCTTGTTAATGATATAAGTTCATTTTATATTATTTCTACAATTCCATGAAAAGTTGTATGCATTTACAAATTTATAAGCAATGTTTGGTGACCAGCTGATTCATCGGGCATACTGATTGCGTTCAATTTTGATGTTATCATTTATAAAAGAAAAAAAATCCTAATGTTCAAGATTTTTTTTATAAAATTATTTTAATCAGTTAAATGCCATGTAGCCCATATTTGAATGATAGGAAAAGCTGCTATTCAGTGTAGAATTAAATGAATATGAAACACACCTATGTTCAATTCAAACTTCTTTGCATTATCCGTTGTCCATAATGTGAATCGCCCGTGATTCAAACCTACTATTTAATGAGGCAAGCTCATCTCTATTACAATTAAAATACAGTAAAGGATTAAACATCTTAAGGTCTGAATCATAGAAATGAATGCATTAAGCATGAAACTGTTCTAAACATTGAAAACTTTCCTTTTAAAAGCCACACGCTTGTTCCATTCATAGTATGAATGAACTCTATACAAGTCAAATCCCATAGTATCACAATGCCATTGAAAACGTCACTGAGTGAACTATTTTATAATGACACATTAACTTTCCTGACAGCGCAACTTCGCCTTTTTACTTTCTCGTATGTGTGATATAGTAATCGTCACAAAAATTCTAAGCCGAGATTTTGACGAATTTCAAAGTTCTAAACCTCCCTGAGTTTGAGAAACATATTTCTGGAAGGTGTCCGTCTGTCTGTGATAAAGATAACTCGAAAACACTTTGATGTAGACAGATGAAATTCGGTATATGATCATTACACCAAATGTGTAGTTTTCTATCAAATTTTAATCAAAATACTGTGAGAAGAACTATGTCTGCCGAATGTTGGAATACAATTTATACTAATACACGAATATAAGTTAACACGACAACTATAAAACGAAGAAGACTAGATGAATAAAATTCGGTGCACAGATTCAATATCTATATTGTTGGCGCCTGTCAAATATTGAGCTAAATCCAACTATGAAAAGAACGTTTATAGGTTTATACTTTCAAAAGATATAAACGTAATATTTGAAAACGCAATGATTTAAATCTATCAAATTCGAAATTCGGACACTATTAACCGTATGCCAGGGATTCAAATAACCAAGGATGACACGACAGATTCAGTAAAAATACTAAAATCACGCCAGAGGTTAATATTTCGTGGTTATTGTACGCCAATGTCATCTAAGACGCTGTCTAGGATAACACCTTTATTAGAATATATGCGAGAAAGTTTGGGGAGAAGATACCCGCTGGTTTTGATATAGTTCTACAGTTTACACGTGAAGGTAATGTAATAATTAACTACTAATAACATGCATAATATACTAATTATCAAGTGACGTAAATTAGATTTATTTCAATAACTAAGAGAGCGTTGACGGATGGAAACCTAATCAATTAGATTTAGCAAAATTCAGTATTATTTTAATATCTTAACATTAACAGAATTTGTTTAAAATTTATTTGGCGATTCATTCAACCCATTTTCAATCGACTATCAGCTTCTCCTCCTTTCCACCAAGAAGAATCTTGGTAACTGCCTATTCTCAAGTTTAGTTTAGTTACATTAACGTCCCGTTTTAAAGCAATACTAGGGTTATTTTGTGACGAACTTCGTCATTTTGAACCGCAGTTAGATGACGAATACGAGACCTGAGCTGGCACCTCCTTCTCCAAACTTCTACACCAACCAGCAGGAGAACGTTAGAACCGACGGATTTAGTGTGCACCAGACTCCTTACACGCCAATTCTTCGGCGGAATCGGGTTTCGAGGCTGAATCCCACCTGCTCCGAAACTTTACTACCAGGACACTGCGGCCCGCCTATTCGTAAATACGCCTTTGTTTACATGTGCTTCATTCTTACGAAACACTGGTGTTGATAGAAATGAATCGAAACGAGCATTACAGGTTAAAAAGGTATTGTAATTAATTGCACAGTTTTTGTGTGAAATAACCAATAACTTGTATCCAAGTTGTTTCGCTTTAGGGCCAAATGTTATCCGCAGTTATGAGAATTAAATTCTAATGAATAACTGGTTAAAAATGTAATTAATATTTCAACTGTTATGAAATAATTTTACATTGAAGGCAGACTCGTACTAAATCGTCGTCGACTCAGGCAGGAGAAGACATTTAAGGCAAGACTCGTGTAAGACAATAGCTACGAGTCCTGCCTTAAATGTCTAATCAGAGCGAGGGGTCGACAATGATTCTTACGGCCCACATTCCATCTGAAAAACCTTGGGTACCTACAAGTCGTATCCTAAATGATATAATGTTTGTTAGACTATTTTCTATTCGTAATTTGAGCAGTTCGACATAAATCATGGAAAAATGATTCAAAACCCTCTATAAAGCAGTCATCCTGGCCTTAATGTGCCAGATTTATAGCCCGTCATTACTACTTGGGTGTTAGGTTCTCAATAATAATTTTTTCTAAACTGTAATCACAATTTCAATGAATTCGTTTTCAAATTCTTTACTTTTCCCCTCAAAAATTCCGATCGTGAGCAAAACTTTCGAGAATTTTAAAGTAATGTAAAAATGACCCTTTTGGAGAAATTAAGTTTATTTCCGTACATCTTTTTTTTACTAATTTTAAAAATATCTTAAGCGTATCATATAAAAAAAAAATCAGAATTATTTTAGTTGTTTACTTTACACATGCACTACCGAGTTATGTTATTCGAGTTTTTTCTTTGTGCTAAAATTCAACAGACGGTAAAAAGTTTATTTTTTAAAGATTGTCCAATTTTGATTCACAAAGCATTTCCATACAGTGAAAAAATAACCGCACCCTATTTTTGCAAGATCTCACTATTTTTCTATAACGTAAAAAAAAAACGACAAACAAGAAAACCAGATTTCTCAATTTTCACTTACTCATTTCTACCAAGACCAAATTCCAAAGAATTCAGAACATACTTCACAAATGGATTCTGTCATTATCGGTTGGATATATTATTAAAGTGAATTCAAACAAGTTTAAACGAGAGTACACTGTGCAGCTTTATAATCTTATATTTTATTCAGAAGTGTTCTTAGAATTTTAAAATTAGTAAGAAATTTTCGATGTAAAATTTGATTTCTTCGCATTTTGCCTGAAAATGAGTAAAGTATTAATAATTTTTAAATAAAATTAGAGAAATTAAAATATCTTAACACCTTTAATAGCGTACTATATTAACCAGCTAATATTAAAAAGCATAATCTAATGCAATAACTAAATAACATTAGCCTGCATGTAAAAATTCAGTAACTAAGTGAACTAGGGTGTTAAGAGCAAATGTAATATTTTTCTAATATTTTATAGTTAATAATATTCGTTACAAATTTATTTGGCAATTAACCCCATAATACTTTTTTTAATCGACCCAGTCGGTTAGTTAGACTCAGAAGTTCGTTAGTTTTGCTGTACGTATACGCAATGGATCATCCACAAAATCCTGTCTTCAATCCGTTCTCCAAACTAAACAAGAAACAGCCGAAAAGAATAGTGGAGTGGAACGTGGTAAAAATATTATGGCATTATCATCTTGTAATATTACTTCAGAACCGAACCCTAATATCAAAAGGATGGCGAAAATCAAAAACATTTTAAAGCAGAAGCTACTACGCAATGAGGCAATTTTCGTCTTGCTTAATAATCTTCATTATTTCAATAATTGAAAGGAATATCGTGCATATGTCACTGGATCCTTTCATATTTAACTAACAATATTAGAATGTTAAAGTGCATATGTTCACTTTTGGCTGAAAGCTTTTCCAGTATTTGGACTAATATCAAAGGAAGAAGATATATGTCACGACGAAGGTACAGATTGGAATGCCTAATCTGGTAGACCCACCTCTTCTCTCTACTTGCTTACAAGAAAAGGTACATTGTTGCAGTATCCAATTTTCTGAGCACCTTTAATAATCATAAGCAAAAAATGAGATTAGGAAATACTGAAGCCGGTTGAAGTGTTCGCAATCTATTTTGCTGCATGCACCAGCAACATGTCTTGCCTTTACTATTTATTTTGTAGTGTTAAGAAACCCAAGAGCGTTTTACGACTTTTGAATATTCAACGATTTTGTCTGAAATTCGATAAGCATCTCTAATCACGATATCAAAATGAAATATTAAATTTCAACTATTTAGCTGAATTTTTAAATGTTATTTTTGCATACCCATAATTAGATTGATCAAAAGAAAAGATGGAATGTCACAAAATTATAACACAGGTAAATGGCTGAAGGATTTGTTGCAAAAAAAGGCTTCATTCTGGATGAGTTAAAATACTATATCCAAACATTAATGACAATTCCCAAAAGATTCAAGGAGAGATCGAAGAAAATCTACCTACTTTTGAAATCATGTTCGTCTTTCGATTTAATAATTCAAAAACAAACCGAGCGAAAATGAATCAAATTTAATAAGTGTCGTTTACATTAAAATCAGACTTCTAGCAAATCTTATAAAAAAATCATTGGTCATAAGGCTAACTATAACTATATAACTATCTGTCCGTGTGTTTGTGAATGCGAGATATGAAAAACTCAAAGAGCAATATATATAATATAAAATTTTTGTCAGCAGAAGTTCTGTATCAAATTTTGGACTAAATTTGTGAGCTGGTTGATCGTCCATTCTGTATGTACAGTTATGTGCCTGTGAACAAGACAGATAAAATACCGGAATGATTTAGATAAATAAAGTAAGATTTTATTGAAAGATTTCCCTTATATGTTTAGCGGGTAGATTAAATTCTGAAATCAAATAAACACCTTTATTTAATCTGCGTCTTCGTTCCTTCGATTAGAGGGAATCTAAATTCATCGTTTTGCGTCATCTCAAAGTTATATTCTTATGAAATAACAGTTAAAATAACAGCCTCTACCTCCTTTTTTTATTTGCCAGGCCTTTACTTCATTTCTATATAGTGAATTCATGCGACGCTAGAATCTAATTTCTGTAATCTTCTTTCAGCCAATAAATTACTTAAACCATTTGAAGCTTGAACAGGTATCAAAATTTGGAGGAACAAAGCTCTCGATAGGAATCCTGGTATCATTAGCCCCATTCCAGTTATCGTATTCATATACACAGACTTCTCCCAGAAGAACCGGCAAAGATTTCGGTGCATATCTAAACATTGACAATACACCAAATTGCATTCACCTAGATCGTTGCGCTTTTGTGATATGCACACACACTCATGCAAGTTTAAAACGCAGAAATTCAAAATGTCGGACCTAAAGTTTTTAATGATAAAAAATGAATTTTCTTTATATGCTTGATAAGTAAAAATCTATGTTAATGAAACTCGAATACTGAATCATTTGCACCTCATAAAGTCCAAATGACTGATTTTTAATATGGTTTTCTCACAAATGCTATTGGAATATAAGAAAGGATTTTGGACAATTAACACTAGAACGTCCGTCGGTGTATATTGGACGCCGGAGCCTGTTCAGTTGGTTCTCCTTTCCGCATTTTAGCAAGGAATTTAAAAAAAGTTCGTGACTTTTAATTATTTTCCATGTAGAAAAGAGTTTCTGGTTCTAGGTTAATTAGGGGAGATTTAACAACTAAATATACCTAGAGCGTCCGGTGGGGTCGTTTCGATACCAAGGCAATTTATCATTATAAATAGCTGTTTTAGGATTATCGTTTGTTGTACTTTCGCACATTTATTTGACCTTGAATGCAGTGTTATTAGGTTCACAGCGGAAAAGAATCAATTATTCTGAAATTGTTGTGTCTAAGTGTTTCGTTAGAGAGCATTTGCTTATATGTTCATTCAAAAAATTATTCGATTTTCGATTCTAAATTAAAAAATGTAATGAAAATGCAGTTAAAGAAATGTACATCGCTTGCACGAAAATGGTGTGAGGAAAATGTACAGAAAAAATTGAATATCACTGTATCCATTGCAAACGAGGTATGTACAAAATATATTGCGTAAAAACGATAAATGATTAAAAAACGCGTTTTCGCAAAAATTACGATTTTGCTTATTATACTAATATTTATGAATATTATTTTTTATTTTATTTTTGTAATGAAAATGTGCGTCACTTGCACGAAAATGGTGTGCATGAAATGTACAGAAAAAATTGAATATCACTGTATCTATTGCAATTGAGGTATGCACAAAACATTATGCGTAAAAACGATAAATGATTTAAAAAAAAAACTTGCATTCTCACAAAAATTACGATTTTGCTTATTATACTAATATTTATGAATATTATTTTAAGATTTTTAGTTTAAGATTTCTAATGAAAGTAGCGACTTCTATTCCATTCCTTCCACCGAGGAAAAAAAAAATCCCCCTGAACTGTGTTGAGGTAGATGGAAAGAGGTTCCAGATATACAAACATTTCTTTATGGATAAATGGACTTCATTCTACTGAATTGTTATAATCAACTATTATGCTCAACCCTAGAAATCGAAGAGCCCTTTGTAAATGTCCTGAGCACATATGAGCTTTGTACTTCGCAGTCTATAGAAGAAAATTGATGTCAGCATTTTTGACACTTCTTCTCGACTGACTGAAATCGGAATTTGACTACATTTTCAGAAAGAAGATCAACAACTAAATTCCATCGATTTAAATTGTTTCGTTTGAGTTATCGCATTTACATGCACAGAAATGTGCAGACAAACAATCGGTTAATCCGTTGACGGATATGACTCAAAATTTGTTAAAGATTTATAGTGCAGATGCTAAACTGCAATTCCAGATTTGAAAATCTAGATCTTACGTTTATTATCATATTCATTTGTTCTCAGACAGATGTCAAACAAAGTACTGTAAATAAATTTTCGTTTAAAATTTGACAAAAACCTGCAAATTTGATATAAAGATCACACACCAAATTTCATTTTTATAGCTCAAAAATTTTTTGTTTAGCTGTAGTGTTCGTAGATAGATGTAAGTCCAAAAATGTGTTTTACGGACTAGAAAAGTTTTTAAATGCGGAGATTAGTAAAAACCTTGTGGTCGAATCTTTCGACAGTTACAATACTTTGTAAATTCCGTGTACGAGAAAGCGAAAAATCAATTTTTTTATCATAATTTTAATACTGGTAAAAGTACGCGACTGTACGATATGGCGTAATCATAAAATTAGGAATGAAAGAAAATGTTGTTATAAATCTTGACTGATATAATAAAAGCATTTTTACAGACTGCATAAAAAATATTAAAAATTTATTCAATTAAAATTGTTTCATTAAGAGTAGATTAAATTATACGGAAATGAAATTAGAGTAATTAAAAAGGTATTTTTTGAATTTTCAAAAATTTTTAATATTTTTTATAAAACATTTTCAGAAGATAAATCTTTATACACTTAAAATTCAACAATAGTCTGCCTTTTTATTTTGAAAAAAAAAGTGAGCAGAGTTTCATTAAGATCGGATAAAAATTTTAGATTTGCATTTAAAAAAACGTTAAAAAACATTTATCTTTATACACATAGATTTTTTAAATACCTCCTTTCTAGTGTATGTAAAACTGTGACATTTAAACGGAGAATATGTTTAAGTGCAGCTCCTTGAATCTCAATCTAATAATTAATCACCTTTTTTATTGAGAATTTTCAAAAAGTTTTTACATTTAATTTTTGCGAGGCGGCTAAAAAAAAGGAATCTGATAGATGAAAATACGAACTAAAAACGAATACAAATATTAAGAGTAATAATTCCAGTTCTTTCATTATACATAGATGGCAAAAATTACAATCATCTGAAGTCAAAGAACTGCATTTTGTCTATTTCTTAGATTTTTACTTAATGAAACCAGGAAAAATATTTAGACAATTCTATCAGGTCGGATTTACTTGTAAAACAGTAATGGTCAGTTTAATTAAGCATACATTCCTCTTTTTTTAATCTGAAATCTGGTATCCTATTTCTCGGGTCAAAAAACACATATCCAATAATGATTTAATAATTTTCAAAATGATAATCAAGGGCAAGAAAAACTTTTTGTTTTGGTATTCCATTGACGTACAGTGTAAGGAAAACGACACCTATGATTGACATTTTAGTATTAGAATGGCTATCAAATAGATAAAAACATGTTTTAATCGAACTTTAGTCCAGTGATACATCGAATGTCTCGTACTTCAGAAATACCGGTCTAACACCCACTTTGACTGACATTCGGAGTAATTCTGAGGATGAAGACAAATTACTTCCCCAGAACGAATCTAGCTCATAATTTTTCTGCTGACGTGAAAACCCCAGCCATTGTGTCAGAACGAGCTTCATGATTCATTTAAAGGTCTAAGCTTTTCTAAATTTAAATGAATCGCCGAAGCACTCACCCAGGTTCACACGACCGATTCAGTAAAAATGCCAAATCCAAACCAAAGACTATTAAACATTTCAAAACTATTGTACTCCAATGCCATGTAAGGCCGTTCTCTTGGTTAACACCTTCATTATAGAGTGTGCAAGGAATTTTCGGGAAAACATTTGTCATTTGTTTGTGATGATGTTCAGAACTTAAATACTTCTCGCATATGAATTATCAGAGACACCTGGTCAAATGTACGTTTATAAAAGCGTCAAAGCAATCTTGCAGCATAATGGTAATCCTTTAGAGCACTCGATGCAAATAGGAATCGAGTATAATGATTTGTATATGATTCTTCAACCAATTAACTATCGTTGGATATTTTATGGGAACTTTAAAATACTGCCCATGCTGTAGGGTCAGCAGGCAGGTTACACAAAATATCTAAATGCGAGAAAGCCAAATATTTTTATTGGTCTAAAGCTGAACCATTTCAAAGTGTCGTAACACCTGGCAAAGAAAAGCAACAATATAATTACAGCCTGAAAAAGTTTTATTACCACCTCTTTATTTAAAGTTAGGGCTCATTAAACTGCTTACAAAATCACCGTCTAAAGATGGGATTGCTTCAAATATCTGTACTTAAATTTACAAATATGACAGAAGCAAATTGAGAAAGGTTATTTTTACTGGCCCCGACAGAGAAAAGGTTATTCCTTCGTTTCAGGAAAAAAATGGAAGATAAAGAAAATAAAACGTGAAACTTTTAAGGATTCAGTGGACAGATTTTTATGGTTTCTCTGCACACTATCTCTACAAAATTACTTTATCACAAACAAAACAAAGTAAAAACATTGTACAGTGGCCAACAAAAATAATCGGATGCATCTGAAACTTGGTTATTTATTATCGCATTTTCACAAAACTGGTGTCGTTGGAAATAGCTCAAAAAGACATCTTAGTTTAGACATTTTGACTAATTATGCGACTTTTTCCATTACACACAATGTTTTTCGTCCAATCGATTGCTTGTCATAAAATTAGCAGTCAATTTTTTTCTGAAATTCTGATGAAAATATCGAGTGTAAAAAAAGTTTTGAAAAATGGCACCTTCAATCTATCTATACTTATAATAAAGCTGAATGTGTGTGTGTGTGTTGGAGCTCTACACTGTTTGATCTACAGTTACCAAATTTGACACACACACACACACATATATATATATATATTGGAGGTTGGGAATGCGCACCTCGGAGCTATTTCTTTAAATTTTTTATTAGAATTTTGATTAATTGACAATTAAGCAAAATTTTGGTGTGTTTTTTTTTTCAAGATAATTCCAAAAATATCCCACAAAAACAATTTTTACATCAAGTTCAAAAAATTATCTTTTTAATGATATGTTTTAGTCTATAAATTAAATTTTTATTGTTAATGAATTTTTAAAAAAATATTTTAATCATATATTTAAAAAATTTATTTCGCGCAAAATAAAAATAAAATTTAATCTGCTCGGATACGGCCATTTTAATCTGCATGGGAAAAAATTAGCTTTTATCAACGCGTTGCCAACATATTGACAAAAATTCGAATTAAAACAAAATAAGTTTACATCTTTCATGGTTTAATCTTCAGTAATATTATTTTCAACATGTGTCTATAAAATGGATTAAATATGAAATGTGATATTTTCTAAAAAAAAAATGAATGGGTGAAAGTTTTTTCGACGTTTTAAAACATCTATATTATCAATTAAATATTTCAGTTTCAGGAACACATAATTTAATATGTACAGGATATGTATTCTAATTGGGACCCAACAGTTAATTTGTAAACAATTAGTATCATACATACATCTGCTGAAAAATGATTTAAAGGAAATAAATAATCATATTTTATGCAGTTTGAATCAAAAAAATGTTCTAATGAATTACAAATTTTAAATCTTTTACAGATTCCCTGTTCTGGGTGTCATATTTAATAAAATATTCACTAATAAAGACTAAAATTCACTAATATTTTAAATAATAAAAGTTCACTCTTTTTCAATTAAAACTGACTGAGTTATGAAAATTTGAATGTCTCAAATCTATTTCTATAAAATCGCGCGATTTTAGATCTCTCCAACGACCGTCATTAAGAAAATAACTAATCAACGCTTGTACTTTCCCTAAGGCTGATTGTCTAAAATAATGAGATTATTTATTGTCCTAAAATAATCATATCCAAAGCTTTAGAACTCGGTAAAGCAAGCTTGGAAAAGTTAGAATTGTTAGATTGTCAAGATAATTTTACTGATTATGATTTACGGAATCGAAGGACTGTATAAAACTTAGACTTTATAATTGTTTTCAAAAGAATATTTGTTGATTGAAACAAAATAAAATATTATTTAGCACATTAAAATCCTTTCCTAAGAAAAAAACATATGATAAATCAGATAAATTTTTATAGAATAATTCTTTGATATATCGCATAAATTATGTGTACCACAAAGTACGCATGCTGTAGTTGTGTATGCTGTATTTTCTGTAGTTATATTATATCTATGTTTTGATCCAGGACCATCATTTTATTATTTAAGTTTTATCTCTTCCATTTCAAATTCAAATTTAAACCTTACGGCAGCTGAGAGCAAATTAGAGAGATGTATAGCAGAATGAACAAAACATCGCGAGGCTTCTATAATAATACGAGTTATGTGACTATCGAAATTTGAAGCCTAAAAATATTTTGCTGAAGAAGCTATTAAGAGACCCAGGTACAAGAAGATTTAATAGAAAATCTTAGAATGCATTACCACTGGCGAACCAGCTGGTCGCCAAAGGTGGCTAGTGTGAAATGAAATGAATGAACTTTTGGCGATGTTATAATACATAACAAATTTCATCCTTCTAAACTCACTTCATTTTTGAGTTTGCGTGGTAGCTGAGATTTCAAATGTGCTTTTTCGGGCTCAGAATGTTTACAAATGTGAAGATTTGCTAAAATCAAGTAGTTCATCTATTTAAGCAAAACAGCTCTCTCTGCTCAATATAGTTCGCATTAGAAAAAAACAAAGTTTATTCCAAATATTGTTTCATCGCCATAAATATTAACTTAGTGTATTTCTATAACCAGATAAATGGAATTTTATTCCTCTCACTTTTACTTCCATAACATTTTTGAAAATTTTAGTATTATTATAAGTTAAATCTTTAATATCCAGCATTTGCTTACAGCATTGAAATCCACTTATTGTCCACATTATCCCCATATTGTTGAACTATGTAAAAAATTAATATTTTTATAATAAAATAACCTTATTACACTTAATAAATATCCTATCCCATTGACAATCGCTTCAGGTTGAAAATAAAATTTCCTGTTTTTAATGAACACAGATCATTTCATTGTTTTAAAATGTGTGTACGAAATACGCATTCCATCGATTGGGGAATTATAATAATGGTTAGAGTAACGTACTTCATTCGGCATAAAAATTCAGCTAAAGTTCAGTTTTCATTGAGGTGTCAACTAAAAAGGCAAAATGAATCCCTAATTTAAAAAGTAATAGTAATGCTGCAATTTCTACTATAATAAAAAAATCCTCTCGACAAGCTGATGGAAGCAAAGGTAGATTCCTTTTCATCCAAATTAATATTTCATAATTTTAATTTCAAGCAAAATGAGGGCTAGAAAATCATTCTTTAGCCCCTAACTCCTAAGAAATTGCAGTTATCAAAAAAAAAAAAAAAAAAAAAAAAAACCTTAAACACAGAAGTTGTTCGTCTTAATGAGGCACTCATTTGGTTAATTTGATTTATTTTTGTTTTCTCTTACTTGTAGTAGTATAGAAGGAAAGTCTAATTAGATGGACAGCAGCCGCGAATCCCAGTTAGTTTTGTTTGCGAAAACCGGGTTAAAAAGTTATAAACTAAACGTGGGTGCATTTTTATTCTAAAAAAATTCAAGATTGAGAGCTTTTGCTACCACTCAAATAGACAGACATTCAGCGAGTGAAAGTTTATCCTTAAATTATTATGTTAAATTTCGCTTCACTTGCTTTATGTACAAATGTATCGTTTTATACAAATTTATCAAAATATATATTAATTTTTATCTTAATTAATATATATTAAGATACTATCTTTTGCAAATATTTTTAGTATTTCTGATTTCAAGATGTCTACAAAGAAATAAAACAAGAAATAAATAATATTCTTTTATTAAATATATCAAATCATTATTTAAAACTGGAAAACATTATTTATTTCTATTTTGAGATTTTTTTAAAATCTTATCTCTACTTTTTAAAAAACTGGAACTAATAAATTAAAATGTGATGTAAATATTTTTAATATTAAAAATATATAATAAGATTTAAGATAAAATATCTATTATATAGATTCACCTGGTACAGTCTAATTATTTTTTTCCGTGTTTGTTCAGGATTATGCATTTAAAAGAAAACTGTTCATATTAAAGATCAAAACATTAATTAAATTTAATAATAAATACTTGACACAATATCAAGTAATTCAGAGGCAAAATAAATATTTAAGTAGAGTTACGATGAATTATTTTGCATAACTTCTCGGAGTTTTAAACAGAAAATTATTAGTTAGGAAAGTATAAACAAGAAAAATGTTTTTAAACAGAAAAATCTCGAAAGGGAACGAACGTTCCGCACTAGACTGCAAGTGTGGATGTCCTACCTTTTCCTCTCGTAAATTGTGTTTTCAAGCGAAAAACTTCCAGAACAGAAATGCTGTTTAAAGGATTCGGCACCACGCATGCGCACGTACCTACTCTCTGTTTGTTTTGCTTTTAGTTAGTCATTTTTGTTTGAAATGAACGGTGAAAGTGCTTTGTTTCTTTATTTTGATTTATAATCAAGGCTGAAAAGGTTTTAAAGAGGAAGACTTACATCGGTATGTTTGATTTTTGTTCATTTTTCAACATTTGATATGCAATTTTATTGAAATTTTAATGATTGTTAATTTATATTTATGCGATGATTGTGTGTTCTGTGCTGGTTGCTAAAGATTCTGTGAGGTTCTGCTATGATCGATATTTTTGAAAAAGAATTTTAATTGAGTAGTTTCTTTAGAAGAAATCTAACTTCATACAAATGGAAAATACTGTTAAGAATTATTTAAGTTTCGTCTGCATCATAGAATATATGAACTTTGAGAAGTTTTTAGAACTGTATCCGAACACTCTTAGAGAAACTGTGATTAAAATACGATCCGCGTTTTAATTCGATCATTTATGTTAGATGCTGTTCTGTTTTAATGAAAAGTCAATCTGTTTGATGTAAAGAATGCATGTTTCGTTTCGCGTTTAATATATGCATCTAATTTTCATACTACATAGCAGTTTACACTCATTTAGAAAGAGTTTCTAGATTATAGTTTCATAGATGTTTTCTATTAATATCATTTAAGGTTAATGAGAAAAAATCTCTAGAACTGGAGTTGTTTGTCGTAATCCGATTATTGTTCGATTATTCCTTTGAAGTTTAGGATTCATATTTTGACTCATAGGAGCTTTGGCAACCTGGTGTAAAACATTAAGTAAGGTTTAAAGATAATTTACTTTGTTTACAATTTCTTGATTAGATTATTTTGCTTCCTCATGAAACATTTCAATAATAATATAAGTTCTTAATCTTTGAAGAATGTTTAAATGATCTTGCAGTGACAAACATAAACATCTCATAATGGTAGTTCTTTTCCTGGTGTAGATTTATTTATATAAATTTATTTAATAGCATTCAATAATATTAGAATGATAAATTCTTCTTTAGAAAAGTACGTAGGTATAAAAAAAAACAATAGAATTTTTTGCAAGCATATGTGAATCGATTTGCAATCGTGCATCTAAGTAGCGGTAAAAAATAACTCAAATGTTCAGTATTCATAAATCAAAATTAATCTCACAACTAGAAATTAAGACCTGTTGATTTGTAAATTATCCTTGGAAGTTATTTCTAATGCATTGGTTTTGGTTCAAATTTTTCATCACGTAATCGAAGAGGAAGAAAAAAGCTTCTGAGCTATAAAATTATGTAACACTTCGGGAAAAAAATTAAATATAAGATTTTAAAAAAAATATAGAAAAATAGAATATCAGTTTCTTAATTTTGTTGTTTTATCTACATCTTATTGGATGAGACCTTCTGGTTTGGAAAATTCCGGTATAGATTTAATGAGGGTTCCATATGTCACTTGATATGCCATGATATGTGTTTTTTATAGAATAATATTATCTATAAAAGATTTAGATTTGAATTTGAATGATTTTGAATCATTTATACAATAAAATGAGTAATATATTAACCATGCTTGGACTCACAGTGTGATGGTCAAAGTACGAGGAGAAGAAATCTGATGTCCCATAATTGATTTATTTAATGGTGAAAAAAAGTTTTTTGCCAATAATGATGATAGGATCATTACTTGTCTAATGCATTATAATGGAATCTTTTCAATCCATCGCCCTATTCATTAAAATGCAGAGGGACAGTTTAAAATAGGGAAGACAGAGACAGGCATAGAGGAACAAGATATTTTCACAAAAGAATATGGGGTTGTGGGCTCAAAGGACGATCGCGAAAGATAGAAATCTTAATGAATTAAGCAATAAAAATTAAACGTCAAATATAAAGTAGATGTATGCAATATAAATTCATAAAAGCTGTATAAAATGTTTAAAAATTAAAATTTTATGTAGCCTGAAGGGTACAGTGACAAGTAGGTGGTAGCATAAGAAAAAGGACTAGAAACATTAAAAAAAAACTTTCACGCGTAATGCCATCCAAAACAATACCATTTTCTGATGTTGCTATCCATGCGACTGTATTGTTGTGTTTTCACAAATTCTATTCCATTAATCCTGTCTGGAATTTTATGTTCTTCACTCGTTTCTGTTAATGAATTAACTGATAAAATAACTGAAAAATATATCTTTTGCGTTTGCAACTCCCTGTTTTATTGTGAAAATGTCTTGTTTTCAAAAACCAGGTCATTTCGTAAAGATTTTGATAGGTCTTTAAGGAATAACTTGTACATGCAATAGCAATATTTTAAAGCAGCAACTGAGCTGTACATATAGAGTTCTGAGAATGAGCAGTCCTTTTTTACCGCTGCCAAGCTTTTTCGCTGCAGTAGTTCTCGTTTCCTGGGACTCTGTCAAAGGATCCGGTGGACGGAACAGTTCTGGGGAATGGATTCACTGATTCCACTTTGTCGGTCCGGCAACTGTTTCTGTTCTCGCATGTTTGTCCGATCAGATGGAAATAGGTGAAAATTCGTTGTTGCACCACATTGCAATGTAACATTCAATATAAATCCAATCTTGATTGTAATAATGAAGCACTGATATTTATTATCAGGCAGATATTTTTAATAAAAAGTGCATCGAATTAAATTTGTAAATTGCAGATACGCTTTTTGAATCGTATTTAGAGTGAGCATCCATTTATATTTCAATTTAATATTTAATTTCAGAATGGAAAGTACGTTATTAAGCTGCATATAAGAGTCAAAACAAGATTGTTAATTAATCTAAAATCGACATAAACCTATGATTAATGCATTCATTTTTTATAAAATTACTTATATTCGAAGGAATTATATATAAACACTTTATTGTATTGTGAAATCTGTAGCAATATACTGTGCGCTAAAATCAAATTAGAAACGATAATATTTTTGAACCTCATAAGCAATTTTTGAATGTGCTATTTTTGTTTAAGTGAGAAAAGAGATATAATTAAATAGTACAGAAGTAAAAATTGAGAAACTTCGACAACATTATACTAAAATTTCATAAGGAAAATTAACTTTGTATGCGTAGTAATTAATTTACTCGATAAATTTAGCAAACGGAATACCCACATCAAAACAGTGCTTAGTGCTTCTTTTTTGAATTATTGATATACGGATAAAATTTATTTTATTAAATACTAATTGTAATCTAATAAAAATTTCGTCCATTCTGGCTAGAAATCAAAAATATTTGGAAAAAACCAAAGGTGATATTTAGTTAAATTAAGTTCACAATCTATTCAATTTATTACAAATTATTATCTTTTAGAGGAATTTTTTATGGAAATTTCTCTCTTCATCTTTGTTTGCTTTATGCAACTACAGTTTTTATCTGTTGTAAATAAAAACAAATAGTTAATCCAAGAGTTGTATTATATATATTTGTGAAATAAAATCAGAATATAATTTTTTCTGAATGGCCTCAAAATATCCAGCTTTCTTAAAAGTAAAAATGTGCTCCTTTTCAACTTATAAACCTTAAATATGAAAATTGACTTGTTAAAATCTAGTTTTTTATGCAAAATAAATTAATATATAATTTAAAAAAAATCTTTTTATTTTATTCTTAAGGCTTTTTAAAATATATACGCTCACCATGACAATTTTAAAAGATATTAAACAAGGTAAACTGAGAAATATAAATTTTATATCTTTTGACCTCGATTACCCATATACATTACTTGTTTTAGTGTTTGTGTAAAGCTTCTTTACGTAGAAATTCACTTCATGCCTAAAGGTTCCTTTTCCCATGGCGGTTTATATAATTATTTGGTGAATAACGCAAATATTAAAAATCTGATGTAGTAGGTAATTTGGAGAAATGCGACTTTTTAAAACCATTAATAGCAATAATGAATAAGCAATTTAAAGAGTTTTAATAAAATCAAAGATAAAAAGGGAGATTTCAATATCATTCTTCTTCAATGATCTTACAATATAATCTTGTCTTAAAATTTCCTATATTTTCGAATTCAGTACTACTGTTTAATTGAAAATAGATTTAACGTCGTATTTAAAAATAACAAACGTATTTATATGAATTTTATAAATTATACAAATTTAAATAATGCTTTTTTTCCCCGATCATCTTCTTTTCATCTACAATTCTCGCCTAGAAGGAAATATGAACTCATTTGTTCCAATTCAAATTTCATGTATATTTCAACTCGTCTTTCACCATATTAACAAGTAATATAATGATAAACGAGAAAATATTTTTTATTTAGATAAGTCGATATGATTCTAACTTTCAATTTGATGACATGTATTGAAATAAATGTTAAAAAAAATATTTATCTTCTGAATTGTATCGAGGTCTGCAACGCAAACTATTTCACCGAATTCGAAAAAATTTGTTATATCGTCATCCGTTTGCTGGTGTTGTATTAACGGAGAAGGAGGGTGGAAATATGGGCGTGGAAAAATGTCCATGATGTCATTGTTGGTGACGAATGCTCAGGATAATTAAACATTACATTTATCTTAGTATTGCTAGATAATGGGGTTTATTCAAATGCTGCTGCCAACTCCTAGTGAAAGGATTCCGATGATCTTCTTGTGTGCATCCTCTATAGGAATAAGTAGGGCTGACTGTGTATAGTAATTAAAATAGGTACAACATAAATACAGACAATGTAATCATTTAAAGTTTCAAAGAATGGCACAATCTCCCCCCCCTCAAAGCACAAAGCAATAAATTATGAAATCACGCAATTTAATCATTAAGATATAGAGATACGTAGTTAAATCTTTCCCTAAAAATTCTGCAATTATACATTAATGTATAAGAAGTATTTATTACAATTTACAAAGTTATGAAAGCACTCGTAGAACATCAAAATTATTGAATATTGCATAACCTGACGATGCTTGTGACAATTCATTTACGAAATGAACTAACGAGATATGCAATACCTAGTGATTATAATTAAAAACCTTTAATTAATAAAATTAAATAATATTAAAACGCTAAAATAAAAATTTAAATGCTAAATATACAAAAATATTATAGTTTTGTAATAATTTGACAAAATACTTCATAAATAAAATTAAGTTCTTAACACAATAAAAGCTGAAGAGTTTACTGTGAAAAAGAAACTATATTTACTTTTTTTCTAAACTCACTCAGAGCAATTTCCTGAATGTCCTGTATTTGACAAGTACTATATTGATTGAAAAAAAGGGGAAAATTTAGAACCCATCGACTGATTATCACAATTCATTGTTTCTCTTCGATTAATAGTTGATACCTTTTGGAAAAAATTGGGGAGAACAAATTCAGACGTTGCATTGAAAATCATTTTGTACAATCGTTGTGCGATGATCTTTCAGTTCAATAAAAAATGCAGAATATTTACAAATACGTTATACCATATATACCTATAAAAATTCGTGTTCGTCAATTATAATTGTACTTAGCGATATATTTTTCAAATAAATTAAAGCTTAGGTCAGGTTACAAAATAAAGAAAGCTGTTTTATCGTGTTTTTTTAATATCATACAACCACCTGAAATTGAAAGATATTTTTATTTTCTTATTTTCCTGCATTTTGTTTGCATATTTCTTTTAATAAAGACGAAATGTGTTATGAAACATTCGTATCATTTAAGAATTTAGACCAATCATTATATTTTGCTTACTTTTGATTTACTTTCAATAATTGGGACGTTTTTCCTAACAATCTTTTGATAGGAATGTTGATTTCTCTAAAAAACGAAAAGTAATGAACTCTAACTAAATAACCAATCATTAAAAAGAAAATTCATGTAGAATTTTCAATCTATCTGTTAGATAAAAACTCTTTATTGAAATAATACTAATAAAAAGTTAATACGAATTTCCTATTGTCCCAAAAAAACATATATTAATAATTAAATGTGCCCTATCCTGTGGGAAAAAGCAGGTGCAGTGGATTATACGTATCTGTCGTTTTTTTAGACTACAGAATAATCATGAAAATTTTCAGTGCAAAATGAAAATTTTCATTTTTGCAAGGATCATATACTGAGATTCTTTTTCGCTCTAAATCTCACTAAGAGGTTGAGGTAAAGACAAATTCCCAGATTATTACTAAATGAGGGAAGAAAAATCCCATTCCAACGCCTTTGTGACGCGTAATAATATTATTATTATTATATTCTCTTTCCGAATCATTCAATGTCTGTGTTTTCTCTCAAATGCTTGAGCTCAAGATTAATGTCTGGTTTTTGAAATTTTGATTTTAATTGCAGGAAATTTCTTTATTTTGTAAAAAAAAAAAAAAATATTCAAAGTGCAGAATTCTTTTTAAAGACATTTCGACGAAAAATATGGTAAAAAAACCTTATTTCTTAAAGGGTTAGGACCATTTTTCCAAATAGCATGAACCAGGGATACGAATGTGATATAATTTCAAGCATCGAACGAGATTCTTGTCAATGTAGAAAACGAAAACAGCCTCGACAATTTTTTCTAATTATATGCCCTGAAAATATTCCTATTATGAATAATACTTGAAAAGTAATTGAAGACGTAGAATGTAGTTATTGTTTAAGTTTAATAAAGTCAATTTGTTTGCGAAACATTTTTTGTGAAAACATATAGAGCATTATCTTTTACATAAGAATTTTTTTCACTATCCCTGTCTCATATCAAATAGTAATAGATTTTTTAAAAATATATATCGCCAATTCTAGTAGCTTACGTCAGATGCCATCACTTATATTTATTTTTTTGTAGTTCAAATGATCAAATAATACAGTAAAGCAGAAAAATAATTATTTTAAAAACAATCTGGACTTTAAGATTTTTTTAAAAAATTGCTATTACTACGTTTTCTTTGAATAACTTCGCCGATCGTTCATAGAAAGAAATTGAAATTATATATAATTTTAACTCTAAGAAGTTGCTGAAGGATCGCACGCTTACTCTTGTTTTGTTCGCTTCTCTTTTCTAAGAAGCATCAAATATCTCATGTTTTTTATTCGCTGTCGTAAGATGCCACCGCCTGTAATCTGTTGCAATTTTTTGTGCGTTTTCACTAGTAATCTAAATATGCGAATTTAAATAATGATAAATTTAATCATTTCTATTAATAAATTGCTATTTCATAAAAATACGCAGCCGCGTAGTTAAAGTTGAAAAAATGTCCTTCTTTAATAAGTCATGAATGTTTCGTATCGAGAATTGGAATTTATGTAAAATGATTAATAATATTGCGTGATTTTAAATTTATAATATTTTTAAAAGAATATGGTGGAATACATTATTTCCACAATTCTTTCCCATCCTTTATAGATTTTATTTATCCCAGATAGTCTTATTAATTTATGTTGGAAATCGGTGAAACTTAAAAGGGCTGTTTTTTTCGCACAAATAACTACCATCTACGTATTTTATAAAACATCATCACCTAATCGTTCAGCTGTTCACATACAAAATAAACGATAGATTTGAAAGTTAAAATCTATTTTTCATTACCTCCTGAATTAGAAATTTTCAAATATTCAATTGACTACTAAAGAAAGATGGAAATGTTTACAGTACACTTTTAGCAAATGGATGCTGAAGTTATGATATGAGCATATTTATCTTTATCATGAATGAATGGGAAGCCAAATCATAACAAAAAATAAAAAAATTTAAACCATCTAAAGATCAATGTGTACAAATCTATAAAATGATTTATTTCTCTAAATCAATTGCTGTTTGAAGTTGGATTTCTTATTCCTTTAGCTATAGAAATGCATAGGATAATACCAGATTTTTTTAAATGATATTTTTATGATTCGCATTAATCTTGATGACCAAATGCGCTTATCTATTAAAAAAACCATCCTTAAGACTGCTAAAATTCAGCGTTCTCTCATTTATGGAGTGTCCAATATGGGAATAAACACAATGTGTGAATAAACACAAATGCCATTCTCCAAAGAGAAGTCATGAAACAAACATAAGCATCTGCGGAATTATTAATGAAATGTATGAACATGATAAAATATAATTTCTTATAAACATGGCATTTGTTCTAATGCTGAAATTCTCAAAATATAATTTACAGTTAGTAATTTATTAGAATCCGTTCACTAATTATAAGTTACAAATGTGCTTTTTCATTAAATATTGCTTTGAAATTGTAAAAGGAAAATCGAAGATTTGAAGCTTACGTCAAAGATTTTTTTAAGAAAGTATTTAAAAAACAAATACAGACCAGATCGTACTTATAGAATTCATTATATCAAATGATTTAAATTTGCTGGTGCTCTTTTTAAAATTGTCATCTTTAAATCAGGAATCACATGGTGACAAATTTAAAAAGTTCTAATGAAGTACTAAAAATTTTTATTATTTGTTTTTTTAAAAAATAATTAAAACATTCAATTTAAAAGAAATCTTTACATGTCAAATAATTGAATATAAGAAATGTTGTTATTTATTCTAGTACATGCCTACTGTTCAGCTGCAACATAGACGAACATTATTGGTTAACACAATACAAGCACCAAAATAACACAGTGCTTGTTTCTTAAATGCTATTAAATGCATTGCTTGTTCTTCATGTAACTGCATAACACAGTTGATATCAGCATCAAAAGACAGAAAATAAGCATTCAAATGTCATGATGCATGCTTGCTTGGGTGAACATAGGGCACTCACTATCTGTTACCCTTGCATCCGATAATGCTTTTGTTAGAAGCTGCGATTTTGAACCAACAAATGCCTTGCCTACCAATGAATCCTAGAATCGTGGTGGCTTCATGACCACACGCTTTCGGATTCAAATCTAAGGATGAACCATTTTATACAGACATAGGGTACATTAACTCCACAAATGGTAAAACGTCCTAAAACTTGTGCCAATTGGAATTTCGGAGAAAGCTTTTGGTCATTTAAAGGTGTGTTTCGCCTGACAAAGATGCAGGATAAACAATGTCGCTAAATAATCTTAAAGTAATGTGAGCTTATAAAGCTACATTTTACCAAGCGAATGAAATTAGATAATCAAAAAATGTCAATTTTTGAGAATAACTGCGAAATTTAAATTTTCAGACTATACACTAAATTTCCATTGTTAAAACAAATTGACTTTATAGTTCTGCAAAAAAAAAAAAAAAAAAAAAAAATCTAATGAATATTTTTATATAATTTGTCTAATATTTCATGAAGCCAGATAGAATAATTTTTCGCTTTTCTTTTATTTTTATGCCAACGGGACGCTATAGCAATTTTAAAAAGAGTAAAGACACTTTTAACACAATTTAGGAAGTCCAAACTTCTTGCATAGCTGTAATCTTAAAAATTCCAAGATGAGTTTATATCAGTCAAAATTCTTCTATAATTCATATCGAAATCCAATTCGAATATTTTACCATTCAAAAATTCTCTTTTCTTGTTGTATTCTTGGCTTTATACAAAAGAAAATTAAAGCTCTCTGGTTTGAATAATTGATAAACTGCAAAGTTATATGAAACTCATTAAAGAACAGGCGGCTCTTTTGTCTATTTCTGAAGTAAATTCGAATAGTAATTCTTGACAACCATTCTAATTTAATATTTCAATGTTAATAATAAGAAAAAAATGTACTTTTCAGCTATTGGTCTCGATTGTAGGTAGGTAACGGGATTGTGTTAGTTTTGCAGTGAACTTCTCTAAACATTTTCCTTTTTCCCCAGTATGTTAACATGCGTATTCAAATTTATGTTCTCCAATTTTTTCTATTACATTCGTTAAAAAAATTTCCTCAATTTCAAATTAAATGCACTGGAAGCCTATTTATGAAACCTCTGAAAATATTCTAAGCACATCAGGACAGTTCTGATTAAAATAAAATTAATGATTATGAAATCAGAAAAAAATGCCTTTACTGGTTAATAAAACCCAAGGATTAATATTTTAGTTTTAAGAAATAGGTGCATAGAATTGAATGATTTAGAAAGCTTGAGATTTGAATAAATTCTTCAGAAAGAATATATTATTATAAGAACAGTTACATTCATATAATATATTTAATTTATTAAGATTAATTTAATTTATATTAATATAATAAAAAATTTTAAAGTAAGAACAAATTTATAGCTGCTTATAAAAGAGTCAGTTTTAACTTAGTTTTTAATTGCGGAAACATTAGTTGATTTTCAGACAGTAAAATATATTTTCCTCCCAATACGAAGTTGGGAATGTTTTAGAATTTAATTCAAACAATTTGGAACAAAGAATAAATTAAAGTAAATATAAATTGTTGTTTCAATTTAATTTATTGTATAAATAAAAACTAAACATTTTTGAAAAAATAATTTTCCCCAGGTTGCTCTTATAATTTTTCATGAGTTTTTAATTGGAACGTCTGTCCTGAGGTAATTTTTCTTCTCTTGATTTTAATGAATGAGTTTAATGAAAAATGTGAAGATTAATTTTTGAATTTTAATAAGCAATAGAATAATTTGAAAATAATACAAGCAGTTCTGTATTATTTCATACCAAAATAAATGCTTGTGTATTATTCTGCTGTAAATTATGTTTCAATATGAATTATTATTTCTGTAATTAAACTTATATCAAATCATTATTATCATATTTTACAAATGTATATTTATAATATTGAAAATTTAAAATGTGTATATTTGAATGTCAATACGAATTGTTCAGCATCATTTCATGTCTAAACAAATACTTATGTTTTATTTTGCAATCAATTATAATATATTTAATATGATTCGTTATTTCTGCAAAGAAATTTATACCATGTCATTATTATGAATAATTTTCAAATGTGAGTTTACGATATGGAAAATTTAAATTGTGTATTATTCAAAATTAGTACAAAAAGAGTATTAGAGAGTACTTAAACTTCGAAGTTTTTACTTAAAATATTAATATTAATTCAATAATTTGAATAATGGTGACACTTGTGTTCATTTCATTAGTGTTTAATAACATTAAATAGATCGGTAAATTTTTTTATAGTTGATAACATTTCTGAGACTCCAACAAGATGAAAAAAACTTTTTTAAAAGAACGATATCACTGTCTACTTAAAAGAAGAAATATATTTTAATTAAATTATTTTCTATTTTTTGGCCTTTTATTGAAAAATGTAGATATTTCTTTCGCTCTTAAATTACCACCTGGTGACGACAATTGTATACAGCGCTCATTAAAATACATCGATAAACCGGTAATAAACATGCAAAAGTGTAAATCACCGGGTCATCAAGAAGCGAGTGCGATATTGATTAGAAAACTCTTTTTTTATATACATGAGAAAAATCGATCTCTATAAATTTATACAAAAGCAATTTTATGAAATAAAAGCTCTTTTATTCTGAGCCACCATCTCCGTGATATTTTCTTCGTAAAGATTTTAGCTGTCCTATGTTGAATATATTTCAATTAAAGGTCATAGAGATATTATTGAAAATAATTTTAATATTATTAACATATATTTAAAAGAATAATAAACTGAAATCTGAATTAATATAAATATGGCTGAAATACTATATCGTTAAAGTTAATCGACATATTTTTATTTAGTCAAAAACAAAAGCGTAGAAATCGTGATCAGAAAAAAGATGATAGTATTTTATATAGAACACTAAAAAAATAGAAATGTCTGCAAATATATTAACATATATAGATTTATATTAACAAAGTATTCTCATTTCAAAATTTAAACATGAAAATAAAAATAAATAATAAATAAAATATAGCAAGAAATCTAATAAGAACGAATAATTCGAAGCATTTTTTCCCTCGAGAAACAAAACATGCATATATTCCCGCATTCAAATAAAATTTGTTTCCGAGTAGAAATACAAGATAGGATATTTTTCTAAAGATCTGAAAAATCATTCTTGCATCCGCATGGGAATAATCTTGCGAATGCACGAAATAAATTTGCATCCCTACCAATGTAGCCTTAATATTCATATGATATCAGAATGGGTATTGATTTCATAATTCCATTAAATAATTTAAGAACATTTGCTTAATGTATTTTTTTTTTTTATTTTCTGTTGCTTATCTGAACATGATAAAGTATTAAAAATAGTTTAAAAAGTATATAATTTATTTTAAAAAATAAACTAATTTAATATTTAAAAAAAATTTTAACAGTTAAAAAATAGTTTAATTTTAAAAATAAAATCCATGCAGTTTTAAAAATAAATTAACTTTAATATTTTTTAAAAAATGTAACAATTTAAAAAATAGTTTAAAATTAAAATTATATTTCAGACAGGTTTTAAAATAAATTAATTTTTAAAAAAAATTTGTAGATTTTAAAAGTAAGGAAACTACTATTTTGGAAAATTGCAACATAAATAATAATTGGAAAGATAAAACTGCATAAATGAAAAAGATGAGTGGGGTTTTCTCAGTCAGTTCTATATGCAAATATTACTTAATTAAAGATGAGAAACACACTGAGAACAGATGATCATACTCTAACATTACACTGCCAGCATTTAATTTGCGAGTGGGCAAATAATGTAATATTTCTTATAATTCTGCCCATTCTCAATACAATCGAGTGACCTATGAGAGAGTAATAAAAGCCATTCTCAACGAAAAAAAAAAACGTTGGCAGACCATTATAATTGACTTTAAAGTTTTGAAAATAGAGGTCATCTGTTATCACCTGTGAGAAAGTGATAAAAGAGAATCTCAAATTCAAAAAAAAAAACAAAAAAAACGAGGGCTGCAGATGTACATAATTGACTTTAGAGTTGTGAAAGTAAAGGACATCTATTATCACAAAATCAAGGGGAAAAAAATAGAGAAGTTTCTAAGATTTAAAACAATTCATTAGACGCAGTCTCCTCTGCTACAAGATCAGTGATCTAGCTTCATTATTATCCGAAAGAACTGAAGTGCAATAAATTGGAAAAAGAATCCTAGCACAATGAAGAGAGTTTCGCTAAAGCGAATGGTTAAAAGAGATTTAATGCCTATGGTGCGTCATGAAGAGTTTTAACAAAGTATAAGAAGAGTACAATAAAACTCAGAGCATAACCAACGTCCTTTGGGATAATCTTATGGAAGGAAATACAAGGATATTTCATTGAAAAAACCTTATACATTGTTTTTTCAACAAGCAGTCAGAGAGTCGTTAAACAGAATTTCTAACTGTAAATTCGCAAAAAATTGTGTCTAAACTGGCATAAAAAACTTTAAAATAATAAAACCAGAAGTAATGAGACAGGAGAAGGTACAGTGCAAAAGAACTGCAGGTTATCTACAGTACAATTTCAGCAACTGAGCCCCCTGGAGCTTACAGGGAGAAGAGGCCATTAAAAAACAACCTGAATAAGTTCACCTGGAAACATTTATGAGCACTTTCTGATTTTGCTTAGGTGCTCGAAGTTTAATAGAAAAATTCAAAAGAATGCTGTTTCTTTTCTTAAATTAAGAGGATTCTTCTCCATATTGCAGTATCGAGCAAACACCCAACGAAAGAATGAAGTTGTTCGCATGGATCCAATGAGAAAAAGGGTTCCCCACATCAAAGAGAAAGCCTTCATCTTTGAAGTGGATTTTTCTTTGAATTTCCTTTTATAAGGCACCTGGAACATTTTGAGATACTACAATACAATCTCAGGCAGTTTGGAAATTGCTAGAATACTTAGGGACTCTTTTAGACACTGAGAAAGAAATAACAATTACAGAGGGTCCTCAATTACAGAGGGTCCTTGCCCAGTGTTTCCGCATAAAGCATGGTATCAAGGCACTTCAGTGTGAACTAAAGTCCAAGATGCAAATGCTCCATATTAATGAATAATGAAGTCGCACAATACCCAGAAACAAAGATTATCTTTAGTAGTCCATAGGCGAGGTAGCCTTCTGGAACCAGCGAACTGACGAGGTCCTAAAAATGCATCTGATCTCAATAAGTACACCTAGAATCATTCCACACCTAGAACCTTTTTTAATAAATAGTCATTTGAAATATTCAGGTGCATTTGGGGCCTCTTTCAATAATTGAGAAAAACATGGAATACCTTAATTACGGAAAATGCTAAAATTTCTAACTGTGTTTTCCTTCTGAGCAAGGTTGCAAAGGACTTGAGAGTTAACTAAATTAGAATCAAAGTCCCTTCTGCCAATTATTACATGAACGTACTAGACCATGTTCAGCATTTTTACTCATAGAACTGTTGACCTTTAACACATCAAAAGAAGAAATCTGCTGATAATACATATTGATAACTGCAATCTACTTCTATCTGCCTGTCTGTCAAATTGATAAATAAAGAGGCAGAGACTTAAAGATACCTTTATGCAGCTCTTGGTACTTCTGTAAAAACTCTGGATGTACCAGTACTTGACTCAAAGTTGAAGAAGAGTCAATACTTTGGCTATCTGCAATGTCTAGATTTGAATCCTAAATTTCTTTGTGAACATTCTGCTGCATATGGTTTTTTTAATGTATTCATTGAAATCCAGACAACTCTTCCATACTCTTTCATGGATAACGAATTCTTTAAATAAGTAAAATATTGAGACTGATAATTTTCAAATTTGGATCCTAACAGAAAGCTAAAGCTCAATACAATACTTAAAAGACTGGCCACACATTCTTGACAAGTTGGGTCAATACATTATCTCCAAATTAACTACATTCGCAAGGACCTGGTCAGTGAGCATACCATTGATCCCATCTCATGTGGGCATCCATGGACATGATATTGCTGATTCTCTGGCCAAGGAAGGAAGTCTCAATTCCTTACTCTTCTAAACTGCAGGGCTTAGAGACCTATGCCTTGTTTAAATTAAGAACTAAAACAAAATGGAAGATTACCCCATGGTATGCCGGGAGGTATCCAGAGTTGTCTCTGCCGTGCACCAGTTCAAGGAGTGCTCAAACGCTCTTATCCAGACTAAGGCCTGACCATATAAAAATGACTTTTCTGCATCAGAGTTGAAAACATCTATACACATTGCCACTGCTGGGACGATGAATCTCGTCCCCATCTAATTGACTGTATTGGCACCTCTGTGAGGGGAGCTGGTGAATGACGGAAAGTCAGTGTACAATCTTATAGTTCGAAATAATCTCTTGGATTTGGTTTGAATTGGTTTTCAATCCAAAGGGGATGAGAAACAGCAACACGTCTGTTCCCAATTGATTTCCTTGATTTCTATCTGGCACTCTGATTTGTTGCCCATCAGCTCGCCTCTCATCTTTATGAAATAGCCTTCCAACACTTTGAGGGGAAGATGCTGGAAGATCTTGTCATGAGACATTGTCTCTCATGTTCCAATCAAGATAGATGATATATCATTTAATTAAATAAGCAGTTTTCATAGCTTCAAATGATTTCTATCATTAAGCTTTTAAAATAAAAGAAATGACATATTCATTTTCTTTTTCACGTGGAAAGACGGAACTGGAAACCAAATTAATTATATTGTTATATAATTATAATGTTTTCAATTCGTTTCCTCAAATATTTTCCTAATAATGCAGCTGAACTTTATTCTGAGTAAACGTATTTGCAGATAAATAAAAAGACTTTCGTCAAGTTTGAGGAAACATCATTATTAAATTATCTGCAAAAAATAAAAATACTACCGAAAGAAACAGATTCAACCAGACAGACTTTTGAAATATCGACTAATGGTCGGAAGATGCATCGTGGCGGGGGATGTCGCTGGGTGGAATGGGTGAAGTACGTCGGGAGTTTAACTCCTGTCAGGGCTACCCTAGGCGTGAAGGCCATTCCATTGTGCCCAGCTAAGGTCTACAGGCATTGGCGCTAAGCCAGATGTCTACCTTTGGTGATCCAGTCTTAGGACACTGAATCTGACCATTTTCCCCGTCTACGAGCTTGTCTTTAAGCATCTAAAATGTTTCGGTTTTGTTCTGGATCCTGAAATACTGAGCAACAATCATATAAATCATTTTGTGTTGAGAGCTAGGAGACGCCTCAACATTCTAAAATATATCTCCGGACCTGAATGTGGTGGTAACACTACTACTCTCAGAAGCATCTATATTTCTCTTATTCGGCAGATCCTGGAATATGGATATACAATATATTGTTGTGCTTCAGATTAAAACTTGCAGAAATGTTGACGAGGCAAGCTTAGTGCTTCTTGAAGGATCAATGGCCTATGAAATTCTTGCCCTAATGACATGGTTAATTACTGCAATACGCTTTGTAGCCGGTAGTCTTGGTTCACGAAATAGAACTTCCGCTTTCCTAACACTTTGGAGCAACAATCAAAGACTCAAAAGAAACTGTAAATTTAGTCAAGTACAAACTAGCAGCATTGTCTCTTGTCCTGTGGAACAACATCACTTAATCCAGTGTTTCGTTCCATCTGATGGTCTTGCTGGTGTATTTTACCATACTGACTGCTTGTTCAAGTGAACAGCAAAATCATCTAACAATTTATCTGACTCTTGGGAGAAATAATCATATTCCAAGAGACGCAATTCAAATATATACGGAAGGTAATAAAAAAAATAATAATTTTATTAGGAGTGGAATCTACACCAAATCTGAAAATGAAGAGTCAAAAATCTAGAAGAGTAATCCCGTGTTCTGATCTGTTTTTGTTATATTGTTTATTGCCATCAATGAAGGACTAGAATTGCTCAAATCATTCACTTATAAAAATGAAATTTGGATTCTTTTAGATAATAGAAGTTCAATTCAACACTTTGCCAACTGGCGTAGTGTGAGGGATAATGTGGCAGTGAATACACTCAGAAATCTAAAATGCCTTTATTTGTCTTATTAGAGCCACCTACAATGGATACTCTCCCATGGTGGCATCGTGTGTAATGAGATTGTGAATGCCATGGCAAAGGCGTGGGAAAGTGATGCCTCTGTGCCTATTGAAACTCTTACCTGCGTAGATATTTTCTTGAGAGCTAAAAGCCAGAAAAAAACCATTTGGATTGTTCCACCGGTACGTCACTGGTCATGAAGGGGATCTCTGACTCTTGAGTGCAGGAAGCAGGATCCGACTACTCTTACTCTCTTAGTGGTCACCTTAGAACTTTAAAATTATCTGAGGGTTCTAAGCAAGTGCTGAAATCTCCGAGAATTGTTTTAGGGAAGGGACTTCAGCTGATTGCATTCTTATTTGTCTGAGCCTCTCCAGCTAGGGTCTTATTGACAATCCGTTATTAGTATTTGACTTCATGATTCACAATTTCAGACTTGATATAGTTGTGCTGTCCCTTTCGATGTGAAACAATAACAACAACAGAATCGCAACAAAAAATCAAAAGAAATAACTTCTTGAAGGAGAAATACTTGACCAGAATTCGGAGAGGGAATTTTTAAGATATCATCATTCAGTTTCCACTATCCTAATCAGTGACTTGATTTCTTCTAAAATTTTGGAATCCAAAAAAAAAAAAAAAAAACGCTGTATCTCTTTTTTTAAGAAATTATTAAAAATACAGATTTTTCAGCCTATTACAGAATTTTGAAATAATGGAAGGAAGGTTTGCAGAATCCAGCAAAAAATTTTTAAGTAGCCATTTTGGCTGTGAAATACTTACCCAGCGTTCGAGTCACTCCTTTAAGTTTATTCCCTCAGGTACATTTTTTTTAAGGATTCATAATTCAATTTCCAGTATCCTGTCATATGACTTCTATTCTGCATAAATTTTGAACTAGATCTGAAAACTAAAAATTCAAACTTCAAAAAAAAAAATGCAAAGAACTGTACTGATTGCCTGAAAAGTAATTACATACACAGATTCATCGGAACCATATACAACTAAATTGAAATATTGACTAAGAATATAATGAATCAGAGCAAAAAAAAAAAAAAAAAAAAAAACATTACTAAGCGTTTTTACTTCACAAAAAAATGTCCAGTATTTTAATCATGCACGTTTTAAAGATCAATCATTCAGTTTCTTATGTCCTGAGATTTGAATTGATTTCTTCTTAAATTTTGACAGCGGCATGCAATATTTCTACAGGCATTGCAGAAAAACTACTGGAAGGTGCATCGATCTTCTGGAAAGTATTTAAAAATACAGATTAATATGGATCCATATAGACTCTGAAATATGGGTGAAGTAAAGGGTCCGAAGAATCGAGGCAAGAAAAGAAAAAAAAGCCCCTTGATCAGCGTATCATTTTCTTACATTTTGGAAGTCACATGAAATATTCAAAGACTCATTGCAAAAAAAGAAAAAGGGGGAAAAAAAAGCTACTTCAAGTAGTATTTATCTGTTGAGCACTGGATCACTGTTTTAACGAATTCCTGAATGTTAATTAGGCCTCTTTTGAACATACATCAACTTCATATTGTTGCGCTTTTCATTAATAGTAGAGTAGTATTAATAATAATAAAAATTATTTTTCATTTAATTAATAGCTTAATCACTTACGAAAAAAATGTATTTATAGAAAATTTCTGTTTGTGTTTAAAATAGTAATTGTTAGATTAATTTTTTAGAGTTTATAATTAAATTCAGCTCATTTTTATAAACGCATTTTTCAATATACATTAAAAGTGATTTGGAATTATGAAATCAATCGAATTTGAGATTTATTATAAGACTGAGTTAGCAATAGGATGAAAAGTTAATTACATTAAAAGATTCATAGACATCCGAAAATACTTCCTTTTTCTATATCCATCTGGAAAATTGTAGTTTGATTCATTGAAATCTATAATACAAAAATGTTAACTATTTTATTTCCAATTGGAATGATGAAATTCGGAAGAAGGAATATGAGGTTTCAATAATTGGATTATAAGATCTACGAACTCAAAACATTTTAAAAATATATACGTATAAAAGAAGAAATCCAATGTAATATTTAAAAGAAAATTCTAAGATTAAGTTGAAGTAATTCTTTCAGTAACACTTCTTATGAATTAAAAAATATCACTTATAATTTGCAGATTTTAAATTATAAATGATAAAAAGTGTTTTAAAATAATTCCATATCCCATAAAATTTGTAAACACCATAGGTAGGTATTTAAGGAATCCGTTAAATAACGAATGCCCTAATATATATTCTTCAGCCATATATTATTTTAATATCAAAGATATTTTTAGAATAGATTAGATGAATTGAAACTTATTTATAATAGATAAAGTTTTATTGAAGGAGCTTCTGAGATAAATCTTCTTGATGGCAAAAATCGGGAGAAAAAGGAAAATTAAAAAAGAAAAAAATCCTGCATAACTTAGTTCATTCAAGTGGTTTAATATTATAATGTATTAACAAATTAAAGTTCTTCCACTCCATAATAATTGTTTTTTAAAGCTTGGTTTGAAAAAAAAATTAAAAAAAAACAAAATCCTTTGTTGGAGTCTCATTCTTTTAAAAATCATTTTACTTTTAAAATTAAGTGAACACGGTTCGAAAATCTTTTAATGAATTTGTCAAAAGATTGATTGAAAAAGATTGATCAAAGAATAATTGTTTTCTGTCGGAATTTTTTAAAAAAGATTTCATACTCTTGAAAAAAAAATGCTAACAAAAAGTTTAAAAAAGTTTTGAAGGATAATTGCTTATTAAATTTAAATAAATAAAATAACACTTTTTGAATTTTGAGTTATTAATCTGAAAATAATTTTTTAAAGTAATACGATAAAATTTATAAACACCACAAAAAAATTTATTAAAAGATATTTGTATATAAATAAGCGAAATAAATTTAATTTATCATTTATATAAATACCGACATATGTGTATGATAACATTCAAATGAATTCTTTCAAGGAGAAGCAAAGAATGTTTCAAATTCAGAAAATAATATATTTTACAAATTCAATAAAATTGAAACTTTTATCTCATGCAAAAATTTATAATTAGATAACCTCTTATTGATATAGTTTTGATTTTATTTGTTTTCATCAAATATATGTTATTTTCATGTCTCTTTATTAAATTTATATTTGAAAAAAAGATTTAAAAATTTTAAAAAAAATAGAAAATAGAAAAAAAAAAAAAAATTGAAAAGAAAAGAATGGATATAAAAAAGAAGAAACAAAAGAAAAAAACTGAAAAAATTATATAAAAAATGCAAAAAGAAAAAAAAATTTAAAAATGAAAAAAAAGAAAATTAAGAAAAAAAGAAGAAAATCCCCTTTAATTGTGTATGCTGTATATTATGTAGAATAACAATTTTATATATTATTGTTTATCAGCCAACGAAGAAAAGTTTTTGTAACATTTCTATTGTCATATAAAATTTGAAATGTTATACATGATATATATATATTTAGTCATCGTGTAATTTTCAAAAATCTTGACAATTGAATGTTTCAAACATAGAAAATAATATATTTTACACATTTGTTTCAAAAAATTGAAACTTTTTTCTGATGCAGAAAATTTATAATTAGATGACTTCGTATTTAAATAGTTTGTGATTTTATTTGTTTTCATCAAATGTAAGTTATTTCAATGTTTTTTCATTAAATTTATATTTGTAAAAGGGGATTAAAAAAATAGAAAATAGAAAAAAAAATTATGAAAAAATATATAATAAAATATAAAAAAAATTAGAAAAGAAAAAATAGATAGAAAAAAAAAGAAAAGAAAAGAAAATGAAAAAAATTGTTAAAAAAATATGAAAAATTACTTTAAAAAAAAAATGTTAAAAAATGAAAAAAAAAAAAAATTAAGAAACAAAATCCCCTTTAATTGTGGTTGCTGTATATTATATAGAATTACAATTTTATATATAATTGTTTATCAGCTGTCCAAGCAAAGTTTTTGTAATATTTCTTTCTTTATATAAATGTGTAATGTTATACATGATATATATATATATCTAGCCTTCATGTAATTTTCAAACATCTTCTCAGCTGTAACGCCAAAGTGCATGCTGTATGAATTTATAAGAAATTTTATTTTTCTGTCTGAATTTTTAATTTTAAGATTCCTCTTATTCTATTTGATAATAATATCCTTTTATATATTTTTTTCATTTAAAGGTTAATATTTAAATTTGTTAAGTACTTATTAAGATTAGAATTTTAAAAAGGAACGATAAGAACTTAAAATGATAGGAAATTATTTGAGCAACCTGGTATTCAAAAGTGTATTGCTATTTTACTTCATTATAAATTTTCATTATATAGTTTCTTATTAAAATTCAAACTAAAAGTAAAGGAATTATTTTATGCACTGCAGTAATGAAATTCACATTAATTTATTATCACAGTTCTGTAAACACACATATTGGGTATGCTTTCAGATATTATTTACTTATAACTGTAATAAATACGTAAATTATTTTTAAAAATTTTTTATCATTAGGTATTTTGGATAAATTTGTTGTTGGCGTAAACTGAAATCTACAGAGTTTTGAAACTTGTCTGAAGTCTAAATAATGTTTCTTTCTAAATTGTAATATGGTTCATATGTTTCAATAAAAAATTTTGACATCTTTAAGAGACTATCAGCTAATTTTAAAAATCTTCTTGAAAACGGATTTATAAGATTAATTCCAAACTCTGTTCACTGCAAAATTTTGTAGATCAAAATTATAAAGAAAACTTTTAAGCCCCGGAATAATAAATGAAATTATTATTGGAATACAGCATTTTCGTTCAATTATTAAGACTAAGACAACGTGGAAACGTTTTCCTTTCATGAGCTTCAGGTATTGTTTCTGAATGTGATAACTTTCCTAGTGCCAATATAGTGCAGTAAACAGTTGTAAATATTTACGCATTTCGATTGAATGGATAAAATGCATACAACGTAACTTGGAAACAACTCTAAAGTAGCCGGGCATACGGAAGTATCCAGAACAAATATTCACTCTATTTCTATAAAGATAAGCGATTAAGAAATGAGAGATGAATGCACGCGTATTGTATTAATTAGGTATGTGTAAATTCTCACTTAAGAGCGAAATAAAGTGCGATAGATTTCTTAATTGAATCTTTTCTTTTTCTATCTAAAGGGCCCCTTGTCGGAATATCCAATAGGGCACGAAGAATATCTCCACCATTCATGTCATTTTATAAAGCTATAGTGCCCCGGACTTTTAATCATTAAACTGATCATAAATGAACTAAATATTTTTTTCAGTAATTCGTCAGAAAAAATTATCTGTGAAATTGTTTTTTTAATTTATAAATACCTGTCATAAAATAATGCAATGGAAATTTGGTCCAGGTGTAGATTAGATTTAACAAATAAGATAGTTTAAGAATTATTTCTTTCACGTTATTTGATTATTAAAATTTACGAACGTTTTGCCTTTATAATTAAAATGTCTGATTTTAGTATTTCTAAAGAATTTAACTAGTCATGAGTATTAAAGTTCACTTGATAGTCAATTTGATTAAACTGAAATAGTTGTTCTTAATTGCAGAAATATTTCAGGATTATTTCTTGATTCAATCAGAATTAAATTGCCCTACATCTGTGAATTGTCTCTTATGAGATTGTTGCCTGAGTTAATAACATTGTTGATGAAATTTAGGTTGCCAAGTTCAAAAGAAACTGTATGGTTCAAGTTCGAGGTATGCTTCCTTTTTCGGACTGTTGTAGAGAAAGATTTCTATGTATGAATTTAGAACGAATCCAATAATTCTGACGTACGTGATGTCTTCTTGGCCTTGAAATAGAGATTTAGGATCGTTGTATTACTGGTGGTGTTACTTTTTTTGGAAATGAAGATAAGAAATTACTGTTGCTAAGAGTTGAACATTCAAATTTGTCAAGTTGTTAGACAGTAGACTAAAACTGTTACTTCCAAGCAGGAGTATTCTTTTTGTCAAAAAAATGAATGTAGAATCGGAATTCACTTAATTCTATTTTGTAATATAACTTGTTTTCTGCTATTTTAGTGACTTTTTTTAAAAAAGAGTTTGAAGCTTTTGCGTTTATTATGAGAAGGATCCAGTTTAACTTGTTGTTTATGTTGCTTACAAGATGCATAAATGCGTCAGGTATTTTTTGGACAGATTATTATATTTACTTCTTGGGTACGAAAAATTAACGAATAATAGTATTGCTAGATTTTTCAGTCGGTTCATTTTGACTATTATTTTCCACTTTTGAAATAAAAAGTAATAATAAAATAAAAAAAATCCTCTTCAAGAATAAAAATCATCAGAATATTCAAAAATCAAACTAACGTAATAAATGGAAGCCTGCTTAGTGTAAAAAAAATTATAATGGTCTACATATCCAACTGGCCTCAGCATTGCAGGGACAAATACAGATTCAATGGACCTTTATGTACTTCTGAAACTTGGCAATGTAAAGGGTCCAGAAAATCACAGCAAGAAGTTAAAAAAGCTCTTTCTTCGCGAAGAAAAATACTCGATCGTTCCAACCATTGTGAGGATATATTGTGACGATTCTGTGTTTCAATTTCGAATTTCCTATTGTGTGATTTGTTTTCTGCTTCAATTTTGAAATGCACATAGAGAATGCAAATATTCGTGCCAAAGAAAAAATATACACTCAAGAGCCAAAATATTATGACCACCTGTCAATAACGAGTTGGCCCTCCTTTGGCGCGCAACACAGCTTCACCCAGCCTTGGCATGAATGCCACAAGTCCTTGGTAGATGGCCGGAGATAGATTGTACCAAATGTTTAAGCAACAGTCACGCAAATCCTAGATATTGCGAATTGGTGGTCTTTGAACTCTGATCTGCCGTCCCATGTCATCCCAAAGGTGTTCTATCGGAATGCGATCCGGTGAGTTAGGCGGCCAGGACATTAACTGGAATTCAGCATCATGTTCCTGGAAACACTCCAACACAATTTTAGCCTTGTGACACGGGGCGTTGTCCTGTTGGAACATTCCATTTCCAGCTGGAAAAACAGAGGCCATGTAAGGGTGCAACTGGTCCGCAATGATGTTCAGATACCCTGTATCATTTATGATATGCTCTACCACAACCACGGGTCCCCGAGTCGCCCAAGAGAACATCCCCCAAAGCATAATACCGCCACCACCGGCCTGTGTATGACCTACTGTACATTGAGGGAGCAACTGTTCGCCTGGAAGACGGCGTATCCTGACACGACCATCGGCGTGATGCATGACAAACCGTGATTCATCTGACCAGGCAACTCTCTCCCACTGATCCATGGACCAGTCGCGATGTTCCCGGGCCCAGCGCAGGCGCAGTTGGCGATGACGCTTGGTCAGCAAAGGCACACGAGTGGGACATTTGCTGCGTAGCCCCATATCCAACAGTGTCCACTGAACAGTGTGCTCCGATACTATTCTACTTGGCCCTGCATTGTATTGGGCTGTCAGCTGAGCCACTGGCTCAGCTGACAGCCCACGGTTTATTTCACCATGCGAGACAGTCTCCGATGACCTTTTTCTTTGGGAGCGTGTGGACGTCCAACACCATGTCGTCTACTACTGCTTTCACCGTCATTCATCCACTTTGCATAAGTACTAACAACTGTGGATCGCGCACAACCCACGAATGATGCAGTTTCGGAAATACTTGTTCCGCGCCTTCGAGCCATTACAATCTGCCCTCTATCAAAGTCACTTAGATCCGCAGCCTTTCCCATTACACACAGAAGTAAGTGAAAGAATGATTCTTCAGACTCTCCAGCAGTAGTTAAATACCACTTCCATCTGATCACGTGCCTTTCACCTCATCCAGGCGCATTCATTGCAAAATGTAGGGGTGGTCATAATGTTGTGGCTCTTGAGTGTATATCGTATACTAGAAAAAATTATTCCACCAGAAGCTGACTCATGCAATGGATTCATATAGGCTTTTAAAATCTGTGGTAAAGAAATTGTAAATACAATCATTGAAAAAAGGAAAATATTCGTTCCAGGGAGCAACTGGGCGATTGTTCCAACCTGTAAAATATCTATATTATGATTTCATCATTCGACTTTTGACTGTGATGAGTTTTTTAATCATTTTTGAACTCGACGTAAGATATGCAAATATTCAAAGTAAAAAAAAATAATAATCGTATTATACTCGCAATAGACTCAGCATTGATCGCCTGAGTACTTATTACAAATACATATTTAACGTATTCATACAGAACTCTTAAAATCTGGATTGAGTGAGTTGTCTGAGAATAATTGCAATAAAAAATTCTTAACAGATAACAATATACGATTGTTTGAACTATTGCAAAAACTATGTTGTGCATGTAAAATCCTTCAGTTTTTAATATACTGTTCTGTACTCAAAATTCTGAATGATTTTTGAGTTTGTCTTACCAACAGCAAAAATTCGCAGTAAAAAAAAAAAAAACCGCTTTTATCACCAGATGCAATATTTATCGTTTGAGGGAGTAGTAATTGCAAATAAATATTTTATAAACCCATACAGACTTTTAAAATCTGGATTAAATAAAAAATCGAAAAAAAAAAAAAAAAAAAAAAAAACTTCTTGGGAAAGGCGATGGTTTCAACCATTGTGAAGTATAATAGTGACGATTAAAAAAAATTATATTGGGCTACATATGCCACTGGCCGCGGGATTGCAGGTACAAATACAGATTCAATCGATCTTTATGTACTTTTGAAACTTGGAAAAAAGTAAAGGGTTTGGAGAATCACAGCAAAAATTTAAAGATCTTTCTCGGCGAAGAAAAATACTCGATCGTTCTAATCATTGCGAGGATAAACTGTGACGATTGTGTGTTTCAATTTCGAATTTCCTATTGTGTGACTTGTTTTCTGCTACAATTTTGAAATGCACATAGAGAATGCAAATATTCGTACAAAAGAAAAAAATATATATCGTGTACTAGAAAAAATTATTCCACCAGAAGTTGACTCATTCAATGGATTCATATAGGCTTTTAAAATCTGGAGTAAAGAAATTGTAAAGACAATCATTGCAAAAAAAAAAAAAATTGTTCCATGGAGCAACTGGGCGATTGTTCCAACCTGTAAAATATCTATTTTATGAAGATTTTATCATTTGATTACGAGTATGTGAATGACTTTTGACTGCGATGAGTTTTTTAATGATTTTTGAACTCGACGTAAGATATGTAAATATTCATAGTAAAAAAAAAAATAGTAATCGTATTATACTCGCAGTGGACTCTGCATTGATCGCCTGAGTACTGATAACAAATACATATTTAACGTATTCATACAGAACTCTTAAAATCTGGATTGAGTGAGTTGTCCGAGAATATTTGCAATAAAAAATCCTTAACGTATAACAATATGCGATACTGTTCTGTACTCAAAATTCTGAATGATTTTTGAGTTTGTCTTACCGACTGCAAGTAATCACAGTAAAAATAAATAAATAAAAAACTGCTTTTATTACCGGATGCAATATTTATCTTTTGAAAAGTAATTGCAAATACAAATTTCACACACCCATACAGACTTTTAAAATCTGGAGGAAATAAAAAAAATCGAAAAAGAAATCGGAATCGGGGAAAAAAAAACTTCGTGGGAAAGACGATTGTTTCAACAATTGCGAGGTATAATAGTGACGATTAACTGATCCGTGACAGATACTTCAATGGACTTTCATGCTAAAAGGTTCGTGTCCCAAGCTATTGCAAATAGAGGAGCACTATAAGTGACCATTGAATTCGAGAAAGTGACTGCAGCATAATGGTGTTTAGCTGCAAATCATTTGTTTCTTTCTTGGAGATTATAATTGATTTCTTGGTAGATGAGCCCTCAGTAAATCAGTTTGTTTGAATGGGGCAGTTTGTTTTCATGTGATGTCTGAGGATGTGGATGCTGGAAATGTGTTCGATGAAAAAGTCTAAGGATGTGTAAAGCTTGGGTAAGCCATAAAGGATTGCCAGAAAAGATCTGGGATGAACGAGTCAGTTAATTTTCATGAAGTTTTGGAGGATGTATATGTTGCACAAGATTTTGAGAAATAAGTTTAGGGATGTGTAAGGCCTCGGTTATTGACATATAGGATTGGTTAAAAAGATCTCAGATGAATAGGTCAGTTTGCTTTCGTGTAATGTTGGAGGATGTTGGAGATGTGTTCCATGGATAAGTTTAAGGATGTCTAAGGCTTCGATTATTGCCATGTAAGATTGCCTGAAAAAATCTGGGATGAATGAGCCTGCTTGTTTTCATGTGGTGTTGGAGATGTGGATGTTGGACAGGATTTTCAAGAATAACTTTTAAGATGTATAAAGATTCGATTATTGCCATGTAGGTTTTGTTGAAAAGATCAGGGATGAATGGGGTAGTTCGTTTTCATGTGGTGTTGGAGGATGTGGATGTCGGTCAGGATTTTGAAGAATAAGTTTAAGGATGTGTAAGGCTTCGGTTACTGACATATAGGATTGGCTTCAAATATCTGGGATGAAAGAATGAGTTTGTTTTCATATGATGTTGGACAAGATTTAGAGGAATAGGTATAAGAATGTTTTAGGCTTCTGTTATTGTCATGTAGAATTGACTGAAAAGAACCTAGGACAAATGGGTCAGTTTGTTTTCCTGTGATGTTGGAAGATGTGTATGTTGGACAGGATTTTGAGGATTATGTTTAAAGATGTCTAAGGCTTCAGTTATTGATATAGAGAATTGGCTGCAAATATCTGGGATGAATGAATCAGTTTGTATTCAGATGATGTTGGATAAGATTCGAAGGAATAAGTATAAGGATGTGTAAGGCTTCAGTTAATGACATACAGGATTGGCTGCAAATATCTGGGATGAATGAGTGAGTTTGTTTTCATATGATGTTGGACAAGATTTAGAGGAATAGGCATAAGAATGTTTTAGGCTACGGTTATTGACGTATAGAAATGACTGAAAAGGACCTAGGATAAATGGGACTGTTTGTTTTCATGTGGTGTTGGAGGATGTGTATGTTGGACTGGATTTTGAGTAATAAGTTTAAGGATGTGTAAGGCTTCGATTATTGCGATGTAGAAATGGTTGAAAAGATTTGGGGATAAAGGGGTCAGTTTATTTTCATGTGGAATTGGAGTATGTGGATGTTGGACAGGATTCTCAAGAATAAGTTTCAAGATGTGTAAGACTTCAGTTATTGACATATAGGATTGGCTGCAAATATATGGGATGAATGAGTCAGTTTGTATTCATATGATGTTGGACAAGATTCGGAGGAATAAGTATAAGGATGTTTCATGCTTTGATTATTGACATATAGGATTGGCTGAAAAGATCCTGGGATAAATGTGTCAGTCAATTTTCATGAGATGTTGATGGATTTATCTGTTGGAAATGTCTTAGAGGAAAGCATTTAAGGATATATAAGGCTTTCCCCCTTGACATATAGAAATGACTGAAAAGTTCCTAGGATGAATGGATAGGTTTGTTTTCCTACAATGTTAGAGGATGTGGATGTTGGTGATGCGCTGGAGGAATAATTATATGGAAGGGTAACAGTTTTTTCTTATACCATGTACGATTAGCCGAAAGATCTTGGGGGTGAGTGGCAGTAATTTGAAATCAATAACATTTTGTTTTCACAGTGATACTTTCATTAAAATTTGTTTCTTCAACGAAAATGGTTAGTAAATTTATTTTGTTTTCATTTTTTCGACATGAGATTTCTGCATCACTTTCAATACTATAGAATTCTTATATTCAGTAGTTACAATTTTTTGTTCTCAAGGTGATCTCGCAAGATCTTTCAGAATTTTGATATTATAAGTTTTTTTAATACTTCAAATTTTTTTGGATGGATCTGATTTGTGGTTTCTGTTCATTCTTTTTGTAGCTGTTATTATTTAGTAAGGAAATGATTGGTTTAGAATGTGTTGTTATAAGCAGTTTGATGAGGGAATAGTTCTTTGACATTAGTTTTGATGTAATATGACCTTAGAGAGATGAATCTTCAAAGACAATCCATTATTTACCTAACGAACTGAAGTTAAATATGAGATGTAATTTCAATATTTGTGCGAAAATTCAGTCTTAAAATCAACAATTTTTTTATCCTTATACAAACTTTAATTATACTAGAGTAGATATATTTAATTTTACATTTTAAAATATTCAATACCTTGAAAATTTTTTTAATATCTTTTTATCTTGAGAATTTTTTATCTTGAGAATTTTTATCTTGAGAATTTTTGAACTGTGACAAAATGAAAGTTATTAAAAAATATTTTTTGTCCCTCTAAAATTATAGGTCCATAACAATTTAAAAATTCCACTCTCGATAAGAACTAAAACATTTTTCCCGTTACAGATTAAAGTGGAGTTCTGAATTGAAATATTTTGGTGTTGCTTATCATAATATTTTTGGTATTATATAAATTTGACTGCGCCATATTTAAATCTGTGAGAATCAGTATTTGAAATTAAAATATTTTAGGATTGGAACATCAAGAGGAATATTAAGTTCGACGGTTGTATTTGTATGTTCAAAATATCTATAAGAATTTCCAAGTACAAATAAATGGAATTTTTAGAATAGATATAGAAATTCGAGTACGATTTTACACTTTTAATATCAATGTTATTAGAACAAAATATTCAACAAGAAATTTTTAATAGAATCCTACGGCAATGTAATTGACTTCGAATAAATTTATTTATTAAAAAAGTTATCTCATATCAATGCAAATTATCTTTACATTTTAACAAAATTCTAAATCAATGCAAGATAAATAGTGAAAATGAATGGCATTTAAATTTTTTAAATTATCTTAATCCTCCTTTATTATTCAGGTTAATTCATATCTTTGGTAACTGAAATTTGGTTTGCAACATACACGTGAAAGAATAGGTCACAGTTTAATATTTCAAATGTTTATGAATTTTTTTCTTTGTTAAAACCTTTGTTGTTAAAAAAATAGCGAATCGTTAACTTTATTGTGAATTTGGTAGAACTTTGTTTACTGATGTTTCAGCGAGCCAAACAAATTGATAATTTTAACAAAATAAGTATTGACTGTGAAATTAAAACCAGTTTCTTATCCATGTTTGATGAAAAAAAAAAACAATCAGCATCCAGGTAGTAATTTAAGAATTTAATATCTATTACACTCGAAGAATGCTTCTCAAATTAAGAACAATTCCTTTAACTTAAAAACCATTACAAAATGTAAGTGGTCGAAGAATAATATTGGCATCTATCATTTTTGTTCTTTGACTCTAAAATTTAATTTTATTAAATAGCATATATATTTACCTCAACTGAAATTATTTGAGAAATGGAAATTAAAACTGAAAGGATCAATCTTTGAATTACTTAAGGGAAGATTTTAAAAAATTAGTGTTACTAAATTTACTTTATCTATACAATTTGAGCCATTTTTTTTCTATTACAATAGGGCGAATTCAGAATTTATTCATAGCCACCTGCAAGACAGTGTTTAGGAAATTTCAACTTATCAAGAGGGGTCTATCAATTAACTTTGAAACAGAAAATAATTTATTGCCGTTGTTTTTTTTTTAGAATATTTCATTCAAAAGATTTCCCGTGTTATAGATCCGTGAATGATACCAATATATTTTAAAATATAAAAAAAGGCTCCTTTTTCTTTCAAAACAAAATAGCAAAAAATACTCATCAAGGAAATGCTTGCTCATTAAGTTTGCGATGCAGCTTAGGAAGTAAAACTTTTTTTATTGGAAATTGCATCGTTTCGAAGTCTTTGTGGAATATTCGGACCAAATGACTCTGAGCTCAAGCGTATGACATTTTATTTTCTCAATAATAACTAACTTCCATAGATTTAAAAATTCGGGAACAAGTTCCTCTTCTTCTAGATTCTGATTGAAATTTCTTTTTAATTACATAAATCTTATAATTATTTTCATGAGACCAATGAGTTCTTAGTAATATTTGACACTATAAGGAACTGTAAGGAATGCTTAATTTAATGCATTTCGAACGATAAGAGACAACTTCCATGTCTTAAAAAAATCAGAGATTTTTACCGTATTCAAATGAATTGGGAATTGAAGGTATGATTTTGTTCTTTATTAACACAAAATTAATGATAAGTCAGTGCCGTAACTTTACCTTTTTCGCATTGATTACTTAAATGCATTATCGGATTTAGATTCTGAACTAAGTACAAATATGTTATATGGACGTTAAAATTGGAAGAAAGCTATTATTAAATGTCATTATCCAATCTCTTCATTTGCTCATTCATTCCATTTCTATCGAATCTTCACAAAAAATGAATTATAAGAGAGTGAAAATTTACTTTTCTCGAAATTTGTAATAATCATTCGAAAAGAACTTTCATTGTTTAAGGGAACTTTATAGATTAATAAAGTATACTTCTCTCATTTAATAAATAAAAAATTGAGTACCAATGAAAACTTCTCCCAGATTTCTACACGAAATACTGTCGTATCGATTGCACCTGCATCATTCAATAAAGCTGGATTTGTCCAAATAACTTTCTGTTTGGTGATTGAAAATTCACAATAGCTCATTTGTCGCATGCTTCTTGCACTTAAAACAGCATTTAGATTTGATTTTTGACAAATTATATATATATATATAGTAAATTGATCTTATTTGTCAGTAAACTTAGTAACAGATGCGGATGAGCAATTTATAAATTAAATGAAAATTCTGCACTCGTAATTTGAAAGGCATTTCTTGGAAATCTTGAAATACACTGAGGAAAGTGAAAGATTACATTTTTTAAAAAAATCATCTAAACTTGATCTTATACTAAAAAAACATTTCGAACTGATAAGACTATGTAAAAATCGATGCTTGATAATGTGACTTGAAATGATACAGACTGTATGCTGTTATGCCTGGCAATGAAACGTAATGCTGAATTAATTATGATTGTAGACTCGTTAAAAATAATTTTTACCGGTTCATTTATCAAACAATGGTCGCATATATCAGATGAAAGCTCTTACAATTTAAGAAATAATTTTTGTAAACTAGTTTCATGTAGGTGAAAAATAATATGCGAAAGCATAACGTGGTACTAATTTTTTATAAAAATATTTTTCATGCTTCAATTTTTGTATATCACAGTTTTCTTGAACAGTGCACTCAGTTAAACTGGTTTCAAAATGGATCTTTAAAGGAAGTGACTCAATCTTCAATTCATAATCTATTAACATCAGTTTACTGTTTTAGGGTATTGTATTAATATGCCAAGGATTAATTTCGTATAGAGATTGGGTTCATTGGGAACATTTATAAATATCGTGCACCTTTCTGGCCCATTAGGAGTAAGTAATAATTCAAAAAAAATATGGAAAAAAATATTTTTTTTTGAAATTTAATGACAGAATACATATGATACCTGTATTTGTAAATCTCCAAAAAACCTGATGTGTCATGAGTGCTATCATAACTCAGGCCACCAAATTTCATTGACAGTGTTTTTAAAATAATTATAATTAGAAATGGAAATAATACAAAGAGAAAAAAAACTTATGTTTCTTTTGAAACGCTATCAATTCCGTCCTTAACCGTATAATCAATAGTTCTTATAAAACAACAAGGAGAATCTAACTACTGAGAAATTTATAATTTAATAGCTGCAAAGTTATTTCAATTATATGAAACTTAAAAGAATCGGTTTGAAAATTATGTTATTGCTTAGAACATCAATTTTTTTCGAATCATTTTTAGTATGCATAAATAAAGCTTAATTAATAAGTCAAATATCACTTCATATTAAGCATTATTATTTTATTTATTTATACATTTTCTAATGATAAAATATTGCTTATCTGTGGGTGTATTGACGCTCCAGAAACAAAACTTTTCGACTAACTATTACTATTACAACTGACATATATAATCTATGGAGGGAGGGAGGGAATGTGCACCTCGGAGGACTTTTTTAAAAATGAAATTATTATTTAAATTAATGAAAAATTAAACTAAATTTTATTGTCTTGATGGGGTAACTTTCAAAACTATTACAGCGAAAAAATTATTGCTTTATCATCATAAAATTGAAAAAAAATATATAATTTTTTAATAGTCCGTATTATTTTGCCTTCGGAAGAAACATATCAATCCTCAGCCTATACGCATCCAGAAACGTAATGTAATAATTTTGTAATAATTTTTTTCGATCTGCCTTTGTTTTAAAAATTATTGCATGGCGCACAGAATTGAATTAAAACAAAATTGAAATTATGTGAAAGCGTAACATTAATCGACTGCATTCAAACTCTTAGTTAGCTCTGTATTATGTAAACAAATGCCGCCTACAATTAATAGATTCGAATTAAAGTAAAGATATCATAATTAAATCTCATATTTTGAATCAGCATTTCAAACTAACTTACATGATTAAAGCTATTTTGCACACTTTTCCATCGACGCATATGATACCTGGTAAGAAGCAGCAGCATTTTTACTCCTAATACGATCATGATTAACGAAAATTGATTTTTGTCTAGTCATTGAATAGGCTTCGTTAACCCTCCTTTCGCAAGGTGTTTCAAAAGTTTATATATTTCTCAGCATTAAGTCTAATTAAGGATAATTTATGACTCTTACATTCAGTAAAATACGTGGAAGGAACAAAACAATAAAATTATATCCTTTTGTATGCAATAATCTGATGTTGGTATAAAATGTGTCCAAATTTTTAAGTAGAAAAACGTAGACCCCCTCCTTCTCCGTTGCGTAACATCAGAATTATTACTGTTTTTTTTATATAATATGTCAAATATCGAAAAGTTTGCCAAACACTAAAACAAGTCACGGTTTTCTGTAATAAAGCAATAAAAAGTTGTCTGTTTACAACAATATATATTATTCGGAATACATTGCACTTTAGTGCAATAACGAATTTCCATCTGATTCCATCTGGTCGGACAACATGCGTGAGCTGAAGTTGTTTCCCGCCCGACACTGCGGAATCTGTGCGTCCGTTCCTTAGATGTGTCGCGTCCATTGGATCCTCCGATGGAGCCTCAGGAGTTGAAAACCACTTCAGCAGAAAGGTGTGACAATGGTAAAAAAGGAGTGTAGTTCTCAATACTGTACTTGTGCAGTGTTTCTTACTGTTTTAAAATATCAATATTGCATTTACAACGAAATTTATATATATATATTTTTATACATTTTAACAGGTTCTTCAAACATTAACTGCTTTGAATATTGTCAAGCATTAAGAAACAATTTATTTTAAGAATAGAAAATCTTGTTGCAAATGCAGGGAGAGATTGGAACAATGTAATGTATGGCAATGTTACGTAAATGACAAATATATATCATATAAATTGTTAAAAATGGGGTAAAAATTACACAAATGTATAACTAAACAACATCTGAATTGCATGACTAACAATATTGACAAGTGGTATGCAGCACAGCATGCGATTGGTCAAAAATCTCATAACAAGCGGAATCGATTACAAGCCTTTGGAGTATTTGAAAAAAGTGTTGAAAAAATGTTTTGAAGAAATTTCTACTTATACATTAAATCAAGATTATTCAGCCTATGCATATTTAAATTTTTGCATAAAAATGTTGAATTCAATTTTGACGCATATCGGCACCCTTTCCAGTTATTCACTTATCAGTAACATTCCATTCCATTGATAGAATTTATCTTAAAATTGTCCATAAAATAAAATGTATAGTTCGCTGAACAAAATAACAATTTTTTTGATGAAACGCAATCTGAAAATAAACGTCAGTTGTTTTAGCTCATAACGTGTTTAAATGACTTAGAAAAAAATAAATTACTTTAAAAAAAATAAGAATTATTTGCGAATAAATCATTGAAAAAATTCCTAAATGATGTCTTATTACTGGTCTAGAATACCTCAAAAGCTTTCATTTTTTGAAAAATATTTAGTGTGGCGTATTATTATTTACGGAGCGTAAAATAGTATAATTATAGCAATCTTCATTATACGGTATGTACGAAGAAGAAATCAAGATAAGTCTGAATGGGATATCGGAGTTAAGGCCAGCAAGAAGACCAAATTATTAAATAAGATACTTCTATTTATGTAACCTAAAACAACCCACTCACCGAATATGTCAAATATTCATTTTCGAACGGATTTTTGAGACAGTTTTTTTCACACGTCTCTTCACATAAAAGTACATATTCTAGACATTGCACGGTGATATTTATTTTTTATTACTTGTATGACTGAACTAGTTTTTACTAAAAAAGAATTAAAAGTTTTCAGCAAAATTTTGGAAAAATATAAGAAATAAATATTTGTATCATTTAATACGATTAGGGTTATAGTACTTTTTTTTAAACATTGTATAATTCTGAAAATTTTAGTTATTCTAACAGTTACTCTCCTTAGAAAATTATCATAACAAGTTGATGTAGTCTTAAGCATTTTGCTCCATATTTTTAGATTTAAAAATTTACTTTAATATCATTGATTTAGAAATAAAATATTTTTCGTAGCTTGTGTAAGTAGGGTGGTTTTCTAATGCCGAATATGAACATCCGGGTTTTGCGCAATGGGATGTTATAAGGTTTTTTAAGAAAACGTTGGACTCTTTCAAAAATATTTTTGTTCCATGTTTCAATGGAATTTATTACCTAATATCTCAAGCATTTTAATGTGTTGAATAACTTTTTTTATTCAAATAATTGGATCTTTTTCCTGCGTGATTTGTAGGAATTACCGAGATTGGAAAGCAGTGGGTTGCATTTTGTCCGTCATGAGATTCGCACCATTGTCCTGCATCATGGACAGCTCCTGGAAAAATTATGAGGTACAACGGCTCGTCATTTCTCCTTCCTACAAGGAAACAGCATAAAACAACACACTTTTAGTATTACGAATTATTAATTTAATGTGTACGATAATGTTTTTTTTAGATTAGTAAATATAATACAAGAAACCGAGGGTCATAGTAGAGCTGAATGTATTACCGAATAAATGATATGCTTGCTCTAAAGTTGTTCTCACACATGCATATAACTCGCCACATGAGCTAAAAGAAGTAATCTGTGGAAATGCTCAAGGAATACATTTTTACAGTTTTCTCTTACTTGAAACGACGAAATACTCAAATAGTATGAAGAAGACACCTTGAAATTATAAAAATAGAGTATGAAATATTCGATCCAAGAGGATTAAGATTGAAAAGGTATCTCTATAAATGAATTGTTGAAATATACCAATGATTGCTCTGAAAACCTGTTTGGAAAACCAGGATGATTTAGTAAATAAAAAAATGAAACAGGATGAATTATAAGGAGTAAAGAGATGTAGAAAATCCTATGGCAGCTTTAAAAAGTAACAAAGAGATATATAATATTTTGTTTGCAATTGTCTGGAAGAAAGTATCCAGGTTATAAAGAGTCTCAGTAAATTTTCTTCTCAGAAGTGTGCATTCTCCTTCTGCGGAAGAAAAAAGAACAATTATTTAGAGAGCATATTCTCTTAGGAACTCCTTGACTTAGACTTTAGGAACGAAGAACCAGCACAAGAAATAAAAATGATGCAAATTTGTGCATCTTTAAATCGATCCTTGATTTAGATCCTTGATTTGAATGATGCTGGACAAAAGTACTCTTGAATTGTCCTGAGTAACTAATGCTGAATCTTGAACTGACTGACCCGATGCAGAAAATTGTTGTTCGGGCTGAAGACATTTTATTCTGGTGGATGGATGGATGGATCGTGGGATTTAGTGGCCCAAGAGCCATATTTGACTATACTGCGCCAATCGAATGGTTAAAATATATAAGGCGTTTTTATGTAAGACGCTGTAAAATTAGAAACTGATTAATAAAATTGCAAGGCCATGTCTTCTAACATTGTAAAATTGGCAACGAATTGAAATGTTAAATGAAATTATAAAAACCAATTGCTTTTAAAAAATTAAAAAGGATTTTGTGGGGACGATCCCCCACGAGCATTTGCATGCTCACTGTTGAAGCACAGAAAAAACGTAAACGATGATGATCAAAATAAGGGCATTCTATTAAAAGATGAAGAACGGTTAAAATCACTTGACATCTAGAGAAGAAAGGAGCTCTATCACCGATTAAAAGTTGTTTATGAATAAAACGAGTGAGACCAATGTGGAGTATAGACAATTTGACGTCTAGCTCTCGCACTGGTAAACAAGACCAGGATGAAATGATAGGTTTTACGTTATGAAGTTTGTTATTAGTATGATTATTCCATGATTCCTGCCAGAGTGAGTATAGACGAGGTTGAAAAATATTTTTAGCATCACAGAACGGGATGTCTCGCTGTGAAAGCAAAGATGCACTCTTTGCATTATCCACCAGCTCATTACCGGTGATTCCGACATGACTCGGAATCCAGCAAAATAATATCTTAAACTTCCTGTTTTTTAAAGTCCTTAGAAGATCAAGGATTTCCACGGCAATTGGGTGAATCTGATTATTACAGTTGGAAAACATTATCAATGAACTCATGCTGTCAGTATAGATACAAAATTTACGATCAGAAGAGAGTGAAAGCCTCTGAAGAGCATAAAAGAGGGCTTATAATTCAGCAAATAAAACAGATAGAGAGGAATCTAGACGGTAACTAAATATGTCGGTATCGAAAACAATACCGCAACCGACATGATCCTCTAATTTCGAGTCATCCGTAAACATTTTTAAGTTATCTAAATACTGACAGCAATGAGAAATAAACAGTTTTTGGTGGGCTGTACTCTGCTTCTCAAAACCAGAGAAGGGATTTAAAAATGAAAACTGAGGAATATTTCAGGGAGGAAAGGAAAATGGATCTGTAGTCTGGATTACCTTATCATGAAGTTCATAATCACGAAGGAGCAGTTTAACTCTGTCGCAGAATGGAAGTGCGTGAGAGCGACGAGCATTATAGTCTCCGAAGACTAAGCCATACACCGTACTTCCGTAATCTATACGGGATAAAGTCACTACTTGATAAAATCTGAGCAAGGAAGTCTCCTGCTCCCTGCAAGTCGATCTGCTCCCCAAGTGGTTCTGGATAGTAAGTACCTTGAGAATGTTTAATGACCTGTCACACTTCTTCCGTAGATGTAGGACATGCGAAAGTGAGCTTACGGTCAAATATTACCCTCAAAAACTTTATTTCATTTACCACAGGGATGGTAGCATTACGAATCTGAACTTTGGTATCTAAATGTATACCCCGTTTCCTACAAATATGTACGCATTTACTTTTTTCTGGAGAAATCTTATGCTCATTTTCATTGCACCAATCTACAAGTTTGTTTACAGCAACCTGCAGTTGTCCCTCTATCAGGTGCATATTGCTCCCTTGGCAAGAGATCTGTAGCGTATAATGTGCCTTGAATAGATGGAGGTAAAACATTAATTATTTGGCTAAAATGGACAGTAAAAAGAGTAACACTAAGAATGCTCCCTGCGGAACACCTTCAGTTTGAATAAAATTATTTGAGTAGACGTTACCCATGCGAACTTTAAACGTTCGACAAGATAAAAAGATTTTTTTAAAAAAATAGGTAAATTTCCTCTAAAACCAAAGTTAAAAAGCGTTAAAAGTATGCCGTGACGCCACGTACGGTCGTACGCTATCTCTATATCAAAAAAATAGATACAAGGTGATTTCTTCTCACAAATGGATTGCGGATTTGCGTTTACAGAAGCACGAGTTTGTCAACAGTAGACCGTTCTCTACTGAAACCCCTCTGCAACTGAGAGATGCATCCTTGTTTTTCTAATTCAAAAGAAAGACAAGAATTGACCATACGTTCTAATGTTTTACAAAGACAGTTCGTAAAAGCTATTGGTCGGTAGTTCAGAGGATTGGATGTATCTTTGACAGGTTTTAGGATTAGGATAACAATAGCTTCGCGCCATTGTAAGGGCTACTTCTGCTCTGTCCAGATTCTGTTAAATAACAATAACAGATTGGAAAGGGAAGTAGTATTCAAATGACGGATTATATTGTATGTAATTCCATTTGGCCCTGGACTGGTATCATGAGATTTAGATAACGCCTTTTCGAGTTCAAACATTTTAAATTTACAGTTGTATGAAAACTTGCGACGGTGATTAAAATGCAAAGGCAACCGTTCCACGGGATTCTTAATCGCCAGAAACTCAGGACTATAAGAATCTATTGCGGAAACTTCTACGAATGCTTGGCCCAGAATATTGGCTACTTCTATTGGGGCAGAATGTATCAGACTTTCTGTATATAAAACAGGAATGGAAGGTTCGCAATGAATACCATTAGCAGCCTTTACTTTTTTCCACAACTGTTTGCTGGAGGTTGATGATGTAATAGAAGATACGAATTTAATCCAGGAGTCCCTCTGACTCTGACGACGAATGCGACGAGTTAGCGCTTTGTCTCTTTTAAAAGCAACGAGATGTCGGGTACATCCGAAAGATGTTCCACAATTTTTTCTGCTGCTTGTGGCTGTCGCGACAAGCCTCATTCCACCACGGTCTGCGAAATTATTTGAGACGTGGGGAGGTCTTTGGAATGGTGGCATTTGCGGCGTTTATTATGGTGTCAATAGCAAGTTGCATTGCTTCCGTGATGTCGTAAGTATTGATCATGGTCCCTGTGATATCTGCCAATTGTGTGAAAGTATCCCAGTCTGCCTGCTAGAATAGAAAACGCGGAGGACAGGGAGTCACATCGCCACCATCAGCATGGGAGACAATAATAGGGAAATGATCACTATTATGTAGATCTTTGCTGACTGCAAAGTTCAACACCGGCAAGAGTTCAGGAGAGCACATGGCTAGATGAAGGCTATGGAAGCTACGGGTGGGTTCATGGAAGTACGTCTTCTCATCATTATTGAGAACAGAGACGATTATTAGCAATAAATTGTTCTATCTGTTGCCCACGAGAATTTGTAGTACCCGAACCCCACAACGTACTATCTCCGTTAAAATCTCCAAGTATAATAAATGTCGAAGGGAGTTGGTCCACAAGGTTATCAAGATCTTGTTGACGAATGACATCATGAGGTGGTAAGTAAATGCAGCAGACTGTGACAAAATTTCGTGCGTGAACTTGAACAGAGACAGCCTGCAGAGAAGTGTGTAATAGGAGAGGTGTGATCGGATATAAATTCGACGTGAAAATAGAAACTCCACCAGAAGGATGAGATGCTGTTTCTGCATCTTTACAAGCACAGTTATAACCGCGTATTTTGATGTGGATATTAGGTGTCAATAAGGTCTCCTGAACACCAAAGCAGATAGGATGAACGTTGTTAAGGATGGTCTTTATGTCATTCAATTTGGACCGAAGGCCACGACAATTCCATGAAACGAAGGTACCTATTAAGAAACCTTTCCTTCAAGTGAAGGATTGAGAACTGTGTTGGGAAGTTGCGAAATATCGCAACTCATTTTAAGTTCTTCATCCTCTTCTTCAGATGGATGAAATGCGATTAAGTCTACACTTTTGGAAGTGCCACCAAAAATGGACGTTAAGTCTTTGTGGATTGCAACCCGATTTGCGAGTCCCAAAGCAACCGAATTGTGCAAGGTTGATTTTCTAAGTTTTGGTCTAACATCCTGTGGAGAAAGACCACGTTTTGAAAATTGTAGTTTTAAATGCTTTCCAGATTTTGATTTGTTTCTATTAGGTTTATCAGATTTCAAGAATTCAATTTCATTGTTTGTGGAATGCTCTGTTTCTGAATCGCTTGACTTTTCAAGTATTTTTGTGTGGGTGACAGATTTAACACAATTTGGATAAGAGCAATTTACACAAAACTGTTTCTGTACCACAGAAGCATAAGTTAAACCAGGCTTAGGTGTTTGAGCTAGAATTTTACGTCTAGCTTCAAGATATGTTATCTTTGTATTTGAGAGTGGTTATTTGTTTTTCGAGTATCCAACGTTTGCAAAGTCTCGAAAAGGAAACATGATCTTCACCACAATTGACGCACTTTTCTGGCGCAGTACACTCCTGGCTTTCATGACCTTTTTCAGCACATCGGGCCAAGTTACTGTCCGCGGCAATTAACTTTGGAGTGGCCGAAACGTTGACATTGGAAACATCTCAAGGGATTAGGGATATATGCTCTAACAGGTAATTTCAGATAGCCGGCATATATAAATTCAGGTAGTTTAGGCGAATGGAATGTGAGGATGAGATGTTTCGTATAAATGAGTTGCCCATCCCGCCGAATGGTTATGTGGAGTACATGAGGTCATCTCTAAGAATTGAAAGTTTTACATTTTGTGTTTAAGCGCTTTAAATGACTAGTTCAAGTGTAAATAGAATGCATATGCCTGATGCGTAGGAATTCTTATACCCGCTGTCATGTTTCAAACATTTATTACGGATTAGGAAAATTAATTTCAAATAAGTCAATTGAGAATACATTGAATAACAAGAATCATATCTGAGGAACTTTCATTCATATTAATTTAAAAGTTTCCATTTAATTGTTTTCCAAAGAACAAAACCATAAATTGTAGTAGTTTTTGTAATTTTGTATTCGAAATAAACCAAGTTAACCGAAGAAGTTTAACGGAGTGCCCAGCCCAAAAATGATCTGTCCGTGCAGATCTTTCTGAAGCTTGACATTCAATGGAGGGCTTTTGCGATTTTGTGAAGATTTTTCATAGATGGCACAGAAACGGAAATGAAAACACATGCTTCTATTGCACATTTAAAATGGCATTAAAATACTGCAATGGAAAGGAAAACCGGGAAAATGCCATAAAAGGTTTCAGGCCAAAACAACTGAAAAAAAAAACGTTTACTCGAGTTAATGGGAAATTCAAATAAGGACAGACAGCTTCTCGAGTTTATTGATGGAATAAGATCCCAGAGCTCCTCATTAGTTAGTCCGAGATTCAATCATGTTTCATCCAAAACCCAAATGTTCTCTTTAGGTGGATAAAAGCACATATTGGGCGTTACGGCGATGATGGAATCAAGACTATCGACGTCATCGAAGATAGTTCTGTGAAAACTCTAAATCCTGGCGGTGAACTTAACCATTGTTTAAGGAAATCTATAATCAATGTTTATAGAAATAGTTTTGAAGAAAAGATAAAACATTTGGTGCAGTGGAAACTCCGGCTGATTTGTTTTTGAAATCTTGAAAACTGTCAAACTATTCCAACTCTCCTGAGATTCTCCGAAATTTGAAAAGTATAAAAAATAATGTATAGCAAAAGAATGTCTGGTACTTCCATATGTTTCCCTTGGTGGTTCTATGTGGTAAATTTTTCCCGTTTATTCCTGCAAAAAAACGAAACTAGAAGGAAAACTGTCATAAACATTTTAAAAAATTTAGGTGACGTAAGTATAAATAACTTTGGTATTGAATATAGTTATTGATTCTCCCATATTAAATATGTTTCTTAAAAAAATGTTTTAAAAAAAGAAGTTTATAAATTTAGTGTCCTCATCATGAAACATGAAGTTTAATTTTGTACAAAATCTGTTCTTTGAAATAAGAAGATCAATTTGACAAATTTTTACAATCTTTTAGAATCAAATTTGCGATATTAAGCTCGAAAAATCTAAAATTTGTGAAGGTCAAAAGCAAAGAAATCTTATAAAAAAAATTTAAAATAATTACCAAAGGTAGAAGTCTTTTTATCAAACATTCACAGTATCACCAGATGCTGAATAAATAAAAGGGGATTAGTTCAAGAAGCGCATAATTTGAGAATATGTGATATAAATTCCGAAGACAAGATATTTCGAAGCTGTAAATTAGCAAGAGCAATGGTAGCAATTTAAGAGATGCATCAGAAGAAAGAACAGAACAGAAGGTAAAGTAAAATGAAGATTTGATGATAATACGAAATAGATAATTGTGAAAGTAAATGAACGTAATAAAGTAGTATACACTGGTGCGCAAAACTTAAGCAACAATGTAAATTTTAAGCAGTTAACATGAAAATGCAGAAAATTGGTTATTGTGATTAGTACAAAGAACACGCAATTCAGTAGAAAGGTGATGCGTATGCAAATGTCAGGAACAAAAGTTTATCAGCGAAGTGAGTGTGCGCAAAACACGTACAGTCGGAGCGAATAGCTCAAGACTAAAGGGAAAGGAATACATTCGCTATAAGTGCAAATGAGTTCTTTCTTGAAATATTGCTAGACGAAATCACCTGGACGAATTTACACGTGGAAGAATGTTCGTAAAGAAGGAGGAGGGGCGCAGTATAGCTGAAAATTTCGGAATCAACAAAAGTGTCATTTTGCTTGGAAGGTACAGTTGTTAGAAAAGTTGTTGGTGACCATCCTAGAAAAATAACTACTGTTTATGGCTTTTATATCGTCCTGCATGCGAAAAGACCCAGATACCAGTCAGCAAATGTGCACAGAATCAGGGACACAAATGTCGCGGTTTACTATGGCAGTCGCGTTTACAAAGGTGGCCTATTCGTCCACCGCCGTGAAAGCTGCATGCCTTTGAAAGTTGGCCATCCGTGACACCGTTCAAAGTAGTGTTAGGAGTGCAAAAACTGGAAATCTCATCCATGGAGTTGTATCCTCCTTACGGATGAGAGTCGTTTCAGTACCACAAATGATTCTCAACGACAATTCATTTAGAGGGAGGTCGGACAACGCTTTTATTCGAATAACATCATGGACAGAGACCTCTAAGATGGGCATGGAAATTGTCGTTGATGAGGCATTGTGCTGAACAGGTAGACTGAACTTTTAGGTAGACTGAAGTTTTAGACAAAAGTTCTGTAATTGGAGATCGCTATTGAAAGAAAGTGATTCTTCCCCATGTGTGCCTGTTCCAAAGTGCTATTAGACGATACTTCGTTTTCATGGATGACAATGCACGGTCACACCGTACTGCTGATGTTCATAGGCTACTGCAGAGTAAAGATATCACACTAATGTATTGGCCAGTCTTTTCTCCTGATTTAAATCCCATATAACATGTATAGGATGTTTTGGGGACATTCCTTGCTGCAAGATTCAATCCTCCAGGGAACATCCAACAACTGAAGCAGAGGCTGATTGATGAATGGACACTCTTACCTCAAGAACTGCTGGACAATCTGGTTCTGAGTATGGAGAGATGGTGCGAAGCAATCATTGCATTAAGGATTTGGCATATCTCATATTACGGGACGTCTGCTTCTTGTTGTTCCTCTTGGATAGACAAACACTTACTATATCCATTATATTCATTTTTTCGCACCTACACTTTCGTCATCGTTTAAGTACAAAATGCTATCTCTCATATGATTTTACGTTTAGTTATGGGAAAAAAGCACCTTTTGCTTAAGCTATGAACACCAGTGCAAAAGAACTTATGTTCAACATTTAAAACTCCATGAAGACTCCGAAACGATATGAAAACTATATGACCTGTATTTAAATAAAATTAATATTTTATATAAATATTTGAAGATGAACTCATTATTTACTTTAAAATTTAAAAATAAATGTAAATCATTCAACAGCAGTGATTTTATATAGTATTTAAATGGATTTTATTTCAATATATTAGAGAATTTGCAAAGAATTCGTAGTAAAGTTTAAGCGATAATCTGGAAGTGTGTTACACTTGGTGTAGAAACTTGAAGATATTTATTAAGAAAAGACGATATTTGATATTTTTGATGTGTATTTTTTGTTGTTGTTATTGAGAGAAAGTTATAATTGATTCTCTTTCAGTATTATTGTTGCCTGTATTCCATATCGTGAGTTTTGTAGTAAAATTTCTAATGCTGAATATAGAAAGATTTATCATGGTCATCTATTCTGCCATTAAGAGGATTGATATTCTATGCATCAATTATTATGGAAGTAATTAAAAACATTACTGAAAGGGTAAAGCGATGTAAATATTTCTTAAAATTAATATCAATCTAGTTTGTTAACAAAGTAAAAAGATATATTGACTAGAAATAGTAAATAGAAGTAATGGTTGTTTACAAACAATGGTTATTATTTCTTCCCTATTGTCTTCTAGATTCGTTGCAAATATTTATCACCATTCTTTGTAAATATAATTTAGAATCTTTACTATTATAAGAGATTTAGTTTTTGAATTACTTATGCTACGAGCATTTTTGAAGGCAAACCGAAAGCCATTTCTCCTTTGAAGGAAAATTATTTTGTGAATGACGACATTTTATAAAATAGAATTGTTATAAATTGGTTTTGCATTAGCATGAAAACAAATGTTCTTTCAGAAGTTTTTTTTTATTAATTTAAATAAAATATGTGTCTTTTTACTAAGACGTTCAACATTTTATTGCTATATTTTAAGGCTATGTAATGTTTTGACAGTAAACTGAAGTGTTGATAATATTCTGGACAAAAACATTAAATCACATTTCACCATTATGGAAAGAACTTATTCATATTTTCCTGAATACATGCTTTGTTTTGCTGGAAAATATGTTTCTCTGAAAGTATTTGGCATGATATAAGGAGGTCGAGAAATGTAGCAGAAAAATGATTGATGTGAAAGATATCCAAATACATATTTAATTAAATTTTCTTAATTTAAATAAATGAAAAACAATTGCACTTTTTTTCAGTAAATTAAGCGAAAACAGAAGTCACCAAAATTAGAACTGACTACATTTCATGATGAAGGTATGGGTTGATGAAGTGTAAAGGGATGACGAGATTCAGAGTTTCATCTAGATTGTTACTGAAAGAAAGAGGACACAGGAAATTATAAACATTTGCATACCAACAAATGAAAATTATTCTAAGCCATGCACAAATTAAAAATTGTCTTTTAGCAAAGATGATTTGCTAATTGAGTGCTGCTTTGAAGATCTTCTAAAATTCATTACAATCAATTCTACGGAATTAAATTGAAAATTATATACCTCTCGTATCCATAACAATATAGAAACATAGGTATTCTGGAATCAATTCGTTTGATGTCTGGCAAATATTAGATATTGCTTTGCCGTCTCTTTGAGTCTTGCATAGTAAAAGACATTTTTAGTGAATTGCAAAGTAATCTTATTGTTATTTCAAACGATGGCTCATTAAACACTGTTTATACTTAAAATCATAAACATTTTTAGCTATTTTGGGAAACAGATAATATATAGTGAAGAAAGAATTAATTTTGCAAAAACATAGTTTATACCAAACGAGAATAATAAGTTTAAATTTAAAAAATTCTCATTTATCTGTATTTCTCTTCTCTACATACTTATATTCTAGAACAAGAGAAAAAGGAAGAATGTAGATTACTGAATTTTTTGAGAGAAATTTCATGCCAAAAAATATAAAATTCCCCTCAAAGTTCTGATATCGATAAAAAAAAAGCAAGTTTTTGAAAAAATAATGCTTTATTTGCTTAAAATCAAGAAATAAATCAGGTTATCAGGACTTAAGAACTATGGGCTTGATTTACATTTAGAGAATTGGGACATCTGAAATAATCTGAGATTATAAAACAAACAAACGATCGCTAAAACCTATAATATGAAAAACTATGAAAGATAATTTAATTTTGTTTCAAATTACCAAAACTTGCCAGACATTAAAATGTTCACATGTTTAAATCGAGATTTTTACTGTGCACATTTTGAGGAAAGAGACATGCATTGAAATGTTGATTAGTGGCATATTAGACTCTTATGAAAACCGAGGGAATGATTTTGCTCATCTATTAATATTGTTGTTTTTAGATAATTTATAGATATATTATTTTAAGATAATTCTATAGACAGAAAGTTCGGATATTAAAAATCTATTTCATAATAAATGTATTGAAAAAAATGTAATAATTAACTTTCTGAGGACAATGATTCGAGCTAAAAAGAAGACATACTTAGGAAAATTACTTTTAACAGAAACGGAAAATATTCTATGAGAGAATTGATTCCTATTGTGTATTCGAACCTCCAGAAGCTTAACTGTATAGGGATTACACAATTTCAGACTGTTTTCGAAGATGGAGTTGGTGAAATTATACAAAATGTTTATAAGAAATGGAAAATTCAAGGTTATTTACTTCAAACAATAGTTTTTAGGTAGAATTATACAAACTTATACGCAGTGCGACGGTTATGTCGAACCAAGAAATCTCAAGCTTTAAATGATAATCTGGAAAAATTCTATCTTTTTAAATGAACTTTCGATAGAAATTAAAATTATTTTCCACTACTAAAATTGTCTTTCTTCAAAATGAAAGACTGAAGATCAAGATAGTGGTTTAGAGTTTCTATAAAATGTGATTTGGGAATCGAGAAAATGAAAATTTTTTTCCTTGTAGATTTATTGATAAAATCACTTGCAGCCCTTTCTCTTCTCGGTAGTTATAAATTACTTTGAGAGAAACTAAAGAGCAGTTTGTAGAAAGCTAAGAAAAATGCATCTTTCTCTTTACTTCAATAATTCTATGATCTCAAAGTGGATTTTTTTCTTGGGGGGGGATTAAAAAAATAACTGTAGAAATACTGGCCAGGTTTTCTCTTTGATATGATACAGAAATTTAATGCCATTTCCTCCAGCAAAAAAAGAAGTAACTAATTCAAAAAGTATTGTAAAACACTGTCAAGAAATACTAGAAGCTCAGTTAAAGAACATTAAAAAAGCCTATCAACTTAGATGACCAAGTTTGAATATTTCGGGTTCATCTGCTGCTCTTTTTGAATGCAATGAAAATATCATTGGGATACAGTTGTTAGTAATAGGTAAGAGAAAAATAAGAAATTCTGCTTGAAAGGAAGTTGGAGGAATCTTCAATGTACTTGAAATTTTATTGATCACACGTAGTGTGGCTGTTCAGTCCAATAATTTCTAAAATAGGTTGGTTGGAGTGTCCAGAGTTGAAAGATCCCAGTTTGATAGTAACATTATTTCAATTCAATCTGGAAAATTTTTTTAAAAATGAGAAAAATGGAACTATTCTATTAGTCAAATCTTCTTTCATGTTATTTCCACGAAGATCTCAAAGTATACTGAAAATTGTATGTCTGTTATTTTACTTCTGTGGCTTACAGTAAATGATTGCATTTAAATGACAGGAAAGAGCTTTTAACTGTTCCAGAATTGGATTCAGCAAATAATAAATTCGTCCAATCTGTGAATTAAGAATCTTCAAGGAAGGAACATTTGAAATTTAGACTTAAAAAATTTACATATTCACTGATCTCAATAGAATAATCAGATTACTCTACGTTATCCCTCTTAGTTATAATAGTGAATAAATATTTTAATATTTCCCGTTTACCTCATATGATCATTAGCATTCCGTCCAGATGCAACGTCATCGGTTTTCCACACATTGTTAAGTGCCTCCGGACCTGCATATGGAGACCCTCTTCACCAGTGGAGTCATTGTGTCTGGTTATTCTCTCTATCCAGATAAAAGACCACATATGTGTGTTTCGTCTTTTCGAAGAAATTCATCGTATTTTTAAGCGAGAAGAACTTCAAAACATCCAGATGTTAAACTTCTTTTATATTATGAAGGCACTCCTTGCATCTTCGAGGAACGAACAAGTACGAGCGACCGTTGTCATTAAATTTCGAAGTCAACTGGACCTCAGCCGGTGTGTTAGCGGGGGACTGAATGTAATTAACGTGTGTTTGGGAAGAGTCAGCTGCAAAGATGGATTATGAACAGACATTCTCATGATCGACTGGAAGTCATTGAGGAAACATTACTGAGCAGCTATCGGGCGATAAGGAATTCAAATGATTCGACGGAGATAAATTGCCGGATTTTTGTTTTGAGATGAGAGAAGAGCAATAAAAGTCATTTAAGAAGTTCGAAGTAAGAGTTCGAAGGTGTTCCAAATTTTGCACCGTGTGAATCGGGTTTCTATGCTAAGTTCCACCCATAAAGATCGGTGGATTTCTGGAGCTGCCCCTTGAGTAACCGCATAAGTTAACAGCATGTTACCGTTTTTTTTTTTTTTTTTTTTTTTTTCTTCTCTGTGTGTGTGTGTATTCTCCGAATTAATAGAGGAACTCTTTCATGAATAACTTTCAACTGTAGTGTGAATTATGTAAATAATATTATGTAAGATATACTAGATCAGAACAAGTTGTTTTGCTGTACATATATAAAGCTGTAAATAACGGATTTTTTTTTTTTACGCTACTCTCTTATTTGATTGGCCAGGATCAAGAAATTACTATGTACTTCATTTAGTACGCGTTTCTGGTAAGGTATACTTAGATTAATAGAAGTGTGAGTGCATATGTGTGCTAGGGCCCATAACATTAACCATAGCGAGCTAACATAATAGGATATTTTTTTTGTTTGTTGTAGCATTTGTTATTTCAAAATTATTCAATAAATGCGCTAGTAACTTAGATGTTTCAAAGAAGGATGTGTTGTTCAGAGTATATTAATATCTGAAAAATTGAGTCTCTTGGATATGATGAAAATGTGTTTTATTCTAATCCACTTCATACGCGATCACCTGAGATATGCACGTGGTTGCAACCGTTGGCAGAAACATGCTGCCTTTCAGCATTAATTTGAGGTTAGTAATTGCGTTACTGGCATGTCTTTGATTACGACAAGGACACCAGTTCTCATAGAAACCAGTTAAGAGAGATTGTTTTTTGATATTATTCGAGTAGTTGCCATTTCTTATGAACAAGAATGTCGCAGTCAGTTGATTGTCAAAATAACTTTTCTTGGGCGTTGTCTCATTCGTGGACATATTTTTTCTACAATTTTCAATATTCAATAAAAATCGAAGTTTCGAATAGTAACAATTTGATACGGAAAAGAAAGCTATATAGAAAAGATAAGGATGCGGAAGTTGCAAGGAATGAGTGTTTCAGAAAAATAGATAAAAGACAGCACAAGTAAGTGGGCCGAACATTCATCAGAAGACATAAGAGATGGGAAAAAATGGGCAAACAGTACTTGGTAGATTAAGTGCGCTGGTTTCATAGGTGGAAGAAAAGAGAGGAGTTTTGGATAGTGTGCGCCAGATTAAGAAGCAGTCAAGCCGTGGATCAAAAAAACTCTTAGTGTATTGTTGTTGAAAGATCACTATTGCATATGGTTGTAGAAGACAAGGTATTATTACAAACATTCATCTGAACATACAGAAAATCAAGAAAGTGAGCATAAGCAAAATGCATTTAACTATTTTTACTGTGCAACTCTGACAGGAGAGGAAACAAATTGCTCGTCATATTTAAAAATGAGAAATAACAATGTTTAAAATATCCACTATTATTAAATGCACACTTTAATGCGTGTAATACTGAAGACTAGATTAGAAATTGTGTGAAACTGATAAAAAGTGGCGTTTTGTTTATTCAAGCAATCGCCAACTCATGCACCTTAACTGTATTTAAAGCTTACTCGTTTAATTCTGAATCACTTATCCAATCATAAGATTAAAGAATCTCCCGTACTTTGAGAGATATATGAATAGGGCAAGAGGATAGTGACGAAGAAATGGAGACAGAAAATAAAGAATTTCTACACGCGTTGCATCAGTTCTATACCATACTGATATTTTGATGAGCATTGTGTGAATGACTGGTTATACATCACTTGCCTGGTAGTACAATAATCATGTCAGTCGCGAAAATTATTTTATGAAAGCTTAAGACCTAAAAAGAGTATTTTGTTTTCAATTCTGTATATAATGTAGACTTTTTGTTTCTAAATAAAACGAATAAATATTATAAATAATGTGTGATCCATTGTTTTCATTTTAGTTTTGTGTAGATTTCATGCCTTTAAATAAAATGGATCAGTACAATAAGTATTGTTGTGGGATTCATTGTTTTCCTTTTATCCTTTTATTATCATAGTTTCGTATTATTTTAAATGCATTTTAGTTGTATATATCTTGTATATGTAATGATTAGCGAATTGGATTCAGAATGATATTTATAAGTGATACCTAGCATTTAAAATAAAGTAGTTAAAATTCTAATTCGAACAAATATTTAATAAATGATCAAAAGAATTTATCTGTCTGTCTATGTGACAACAAACTGTGTCCTCTTATAAGCATAATAATTGTTGCAATAATTGGTTATCGTTATATGTTTTTAGAAGATGGGTTTTAGGTAATATGTTTCTAATTTTGTTATTAATCAACATATCAAAGATAACAGTAATATAAATATTTCGTATAGTTACAAAGTTTGTTTTTACGGGAGATGAAAATAAAAATAATGAAATTTTATAGGCTATTTGCCATTTTTGATCTGAAGAAAACCTGAAAGCATTATGTGCAATTAAAGCTAGTATCGTTTATTCCTAAAACTAAATCCTAAATTAAAAACCATTTTTTAATTCAAATCTACTTCTTAGCTGGAAAACGGGATTGGCTCATCTTTAAATATAGGAAAAAATATCCAATATAAATCAGAATATTTATTTTTCATTTGGATATTATTGAATATCGATAGAGCTTCAAAATGAATCATTGGGAGCAATAATGAAGATGCCAGAAATTTTTGGAAAAGAACTGTAGGCTTAAAAAGAATACTAACGAATTCTTCAACTGAAACTAATCTAAATACAGTAAAGATATTTTAATTTTCAAGAGAAACGTGGTAGGAATTGCAGAAAATAGATAATGCCTCTTCAATTATGTAACAGAAAATTGAGTAAATTAGCCTTCAATGATGAAACACTTGTGCAATGAGAACTGAAATGAAACTAAATTTCAAGATTTTGAAAAAAACTGAATTTCAACATTTGAAGATTTTAATTCAAAAGTGACATGCAGATAGAAAACCACCAAACTTGCTTTACAGATGGTACTTAAAATCATTTGATTTTTTTTCTCAAAGCTGATAATTTTACAAGTACATCAAAATCTTCAAAAGTACCTTCTATGTATCAGTAATCATATAGTTCAGTGGCCACTCGTACAACTGAAATCAGATTTTTCAGACCTGCGAACTGAACAATAGAAACAAATAAAACCTTTCTCTCCGTTCACCTATGGGTCATCTCTCACATCCTCTCCACATCAGCCTCAGTTACATTGTTGCAACTGATTTCATCGTTGACTGCAGAGCATCAGTGATCTGCTTGACTTCTACAGACTTGAAACGGAAGAGAAATCTTATATTTTAAGACCATTTTAAGAGATTACTCCGAATAGTTTTCATTCGCTTTTATCCCAAAAAGATCTTTGAGAAGTACGTACAATTGTTCCTGATAATTCTATTTAACAATTATATCATGAAAGATGGGTCGTGAAAATAAAAGCAATATTCCAGAATGATTCGAAACACCTTTTGGACATAACAGCTAAGTTTCCTAATATAATATGTGGAGCTTGTCATACTTGCGATGCATATCGTTAGGGATGTTGAAATTTTTAAATTTTGAACATTCTTTGATAACACATAAGTCAACTGGTCTAGTTGACATAATTTTCATAAAGTTTCAGTAATCTGTTATATTGAATGATCGTGGCATCAAAGTTTTTGAATTTTGCTTCCTCGGCAGTGTCAGAAATGTCTCCTAAATTAGAGCGCTTCTTTGCTAATAGAAAACTTAACACTTAACATTAAAAGCTCTCGAGTAGAAAAAAGAAATCTAGAATCCGATACTGAAAAGATTAAGAAATTTTTAATAAAAAATGATATTTAAACTATATTATATACATCAGAAATAAATAGAGGCAGCGAACGCATCGAAATGTCAAACAAATTAATTTAATTCAAAGGTCGATTAAATTTTTCCCTTGAACTGAATACAAAACTGAAATATATTTAATTAGATTTCAAACATGTGAACTTACGCAATTAATTAACTTAAAATAAAGCACTCACTCTTGATTAAATCCAGAATCATTCTTATATTTTTAAAGAAAAAAATTTCTTCGAAAAGCCATGGAAGTCAATTTAATTGGATATAACTGTGATGATTAAGGAAAGAAATTTTGTGATTTGCTGCTAAATGTTGCATCCAAAGAGTCAATCAGGGTTTTAGAATTTCCTTTTTGATTTTGAAGAGAAGATTTCTGATTGAAACAGAACGAAATCAGGAGAAGCTGTAGATAGAATCGATTTCTGAAGAAGAATAAGGCGATGAACATGCAGCAGAGAAACCTTTAATGAAAAATATGCGGAAAGTCACACCACAACAGGTTATAATAAAATCAATCGAAAAAAACTGAAAAAAGCTGAAACGTTTGTTAATATTTTAAAGAAAGGGAGTTGATGCATTTATGAAAATATTTGAACAGCCAGAAATTAATTAAAAGAACATTAAATTCAAACAATAAAACTTTAATTATTAAGCTGCCATTTGTTGTAAATTAATATATTTAATTTTGCGAAACTTGGAATTAAAAAAAAAAACAGTAACAAATTTTTTCAGCCCTATCATGAAAATGGGCGTATAAGAAAGAAGTTTTCCAAGGTTCAATGAACAATTAAATATCAATCTTGATTAGTCTTTCACAAATGCTAATTATGCAAATTAATTGCAAGTCCTGTTAAATGTTAAACTTCAAAGCAATCTGTTCAGATTATAATAGACATCCTGTTATTGGAATATTTTTTGTGACTTTCTGTAGCAACTGGTTTTATGTCTCATATGAAGCTAATTCCTTCTGATATATAGAAATAATGGTAGATAATTATATATTTCTGTGCCAATAAAGCATTAGTTATAGCAGCTGATGTGAAAGGAACTACAGAATCGGAAAGGAATTAAAATCAAGAGTAAAAATGACAGTTAATTCCTTAAAACATTGTCTAGGAATAGAATGAAATTTTGTGAAAAAGGACGAAAATAAAACGCAGAACAAAGAGATTTTGATTAAATTTTGAAAACAAATATAAATCGAGCTTTAATGTTAATGTTGTCATTTTTAACCTAAACAAGAAAAAAGCTTGTGGAACACGAGAAATAATCGTTGCAGAGAAAAAGTGCAAATATGTTTCATGTTCTATCGTGGGCCAGATTCGGTTGAGGGTGTCCCTATGAATTTTCACCAGTTAGAAAATTCATTCAAAACAATTATTGGACATAAATTTATCTAATTAAAATTTATTTGAAAAGTTAAGTATCCTAATGAATGTGCAATGCAGAAATGAAAAATATTAAAGAATATTCTATTAAGGATGCGATTTGATTATGTCAATTAACAAGAAAAGTGTTTAACTGAAAGAAATGAATTGTTGCAACATCATTAAAAGAAGCTGGGATTATTGCAACTACAAAAAGGTCAAAAGAAAATCTTTGATTAAGAATTCTCTGTGTGGGTCTTATCAATTGAGCTGTGATTCCAGTACAATATATAATTTTGCATCCAGAAAATATACATAGACTACAAATATTCCGGGGTCTCAAAAATATTAATATTAAACATTTTCTGAGAGGAAAACTTTTAAATAAAAAGTTCTTAATGGAGCAAATTTTTTCAACATAGGCTTTATTTCCTCTGTGAGCAATTGATATATGTCAGAATTTTATGTCATTTTTACAAAAATAAACATTATAAAAATTAAAAATCGAAATAAGACGATCATCTTCGATAGTTTAACGGATCTTCATCTTTCGAAAAAACCCCATTTAAACACTCTTTTTTATCTATCTGATTGTGAACAAGGCGACACAAACAGCGAATTCAGCTTCAATATTAAAATGTGTTTAACCAACATTACGCCAAATGTGTCGGTTTTTCTCAGATTTTGAACTAAATCTGTGAAAGGAAGTGATGCCTGTTCTTCCTTATGTGAACACGCAGATTCAATAACTCAAAGAAATAGACAATGAAATTTAGTGCATAATATTTTGTAATCCAAAATGTAAATGCTGAATACATTTTTAATCACATTTGTTCAAGTTGTGCCCATTTGTTTGTTTATTTGTCAATATATATTTAAAGCAGCAAACCAAAAAAAAAAAAAAAATAATAATAATAATAATTTGAATAAAAGGTATTTGACAGGGCATTTTGCTATTTAAATTATATATTTGCATTAAAATATGGATTTAATCGATCTAAAGAACTGTGTTCAACATGCATAACGGATTTTCTCCGTTACATAATGAAACATAAATCACTGCTCATTAAGTAATAAGACGCGAATGTCTGTTAAGGGTGTAGTGAGATGGGTAGCTATTAATCTTGCGGACTTAATGAGGCCGTGGATGGCTTGCTTTTTCCTTTCCCATTTCGAACTCCGTGATTCGGAAAGGGATCGTTGGCTTAGTAAGAACAGAAAAAAGGATGCAATATTGTCTAAGTATACGATAAATTCGAGGGCAGATTATTCTTGCTGAATTTGTAAGATTGAAATCTCCATTGAGAAGGGAAACTATTTATCTGAGTAGGTGCATGCCAAAGAATTAAAAATATTTACTTTCTTAAATATGATAACAGCTATTTTAAGCAATCTATTTTACGTAAATTTTTTACCATATTATGCCCGCGACACCTCCGCTCATTTTGATATTATTATGGAAAATTTCAAAGTTTTCACCAGTACAAATATTTCATGTCACAAAAATATTTATTGAGACTGATATTTGTGTTGAATTATTAGGAATATATTAATTGGATTCAATATTTTTTTTCAAAAAAAAACACCTTTGAAATATTTTATGAAAAATATTTCAACCGAATGATTTTCAAATAAGTTTATTTTAGATTCCTTGAGCAATATCATTTAAATAGTAAAATAATATAGACTTTTAGCATCAATTTGGCAATTAATTAGAGTTAACTACAACTGCAGAATATTTTGAAAATGCTACCTTTTTGCACTTAATTTTTTAAAAGGCTACATTTTTAGATTTTGTAGTTCAATTCACGTTTGAAAATTCTAGAAAATGTGAAATTATAGCTGAATGAATTGGCAGGTAATCTCTCGCACTCTCAGCAATACAAAACTCGCTCAGGAATAATTGTTGGAAGAAATAGAAATGACTGGTTCTATAATTTTTCTGCACTTCAAGTAGAATTAAGCTGCTGAGAACAAATGCTATATGACGGGAAAACTATTGAAGCGTATTTCGCGATCTGACTTCTAATATTATCTTTGATCTGTAAGTTGTTTTTAAACGCATTTCAAGAAAAAACGTTTTCAAAACTTTTTAAGCATAAAATCAATTTTTGCATAGTGCTATAATACAATTAAAAAGAAAAATGAGATATTATTTCAGGCTTTCGGAAGTATAGAATCGTCTTTGACAAACTGAATAACATTTTGTATTTTTTTAATATTTCTTTTCACAATCTTTGCTTGTTTCCCCCTGAACAAGAATTTTTGTTTCTAAATATTTTGTAAAAAAGAAACTAAAGGAAAGGCTAACTGGAAGTAACAGAAATGTATTAGAATCTTAAAAATCATTATTGTTTTGTGTCACTTACTGCTTGCATTCATTCAGAAAACAATAGAAAAAATTTTACACACGTTTTATGATGCAAAAATCTCAAAACTGCATGCAGCTGCTGAGAATCTAAAATCAAAATATTTAACAATGAAACGATTCATTTGATGAACTCTTCCCAAAGAAAGTATTGTTTGTTTCTAATTAGTTTGGATACTACAAAATGAATTTTGTAATATTTTCTCACAATATTTTTTAATGTATATTTTTAATATAAAAAAGGAAATACGTTAATCGTTGATTTTACTTATAAATGTAAATTATCATAATCCTGAAAATCCATGAAATTTTCGCTATATTGACATAAGAATTATCACATTCGAATTCCTAATTATTTCTTAATAAAAATATGTAGATAAAAATAAAAGTCACTCTCCATTTATGAATCCGAAATGACTCTGAATTTGAACTTTTAAAAGTCACTTTTGGAAAGAAATGCATCTTTTAAAAGTTTTTTTCTTACGATACATTTCCGGGAATCAGTACATAAATCACGTGGTAAAATACTAAAGCTGGTCTTTTTAGCAGGAGAAGTAAACTATATTTAGATTCGAAGATGTTTTTTTTATGATCTTGTATCAAATCCTCTATCGGATCCAAAGCGATAATAAAATGGAAATGGATTATTTTTTTCGGAATTATTTTTTTTCTGAGAAAAATCTGTAACATAAGGAATTTTCAGTAGCTGTTTTGTCCTTCTTGTCATACTTGAATACAGCACTGAAATATTTATTTTTCTATTGATTACAGCTTTCAATTAAATTAACAGAGAAAAAACTTTAGTTAGTTGTTATTTTTTTCTTCTTAAATTTTAATTCGGCAAAATCTTGATATCGACACATCGTCACATACTTTAGTTTGTCGTGTTGTTACAAATAATAGCTAATTATGAAAACTATAACTGAGCCATTTAAAATGTGGTGGATAATCTTTAAAGAATGCATGGAATCTAAAAACATTTTACGTCCATGATTTATTTTTATATGCTTTTATTTAGCTTGACCTGATTCTTGCCTCTGAAAAATGCAGTTATTCATTTACCCGCTTACTAATCTGTTGGAAAAATGAAATTTTACGAACTTAGCATATTGATATTGCAAAAACAATGTTGGAAGCTTCAGAACTTAATTATCTGTTAAATTTAATTATTTTAATTAATTCTGTTTTTCTGAAATTGAATTTCTGGTAACTAATTTGAAAAAAATTGCTAAAATATAGTTTATTACTGAAAAAATAAATAAAGAATAGATAAAAAAGAAAGCTATTTTTTAAATCGCTAATGAAGGAGAGCTTTCAAAATTTAAATTTCTTTAAACTAAATTTATCGACTTAATCAAAATGACTTCTCTTTATCCAATCCAAATCAGAAGGTCTTACGCATTTTCAACTTAACCGTTGAAACATTATTAAGTGATGTTGTTGCCATGATAAAAAGAAGACTCTAATTCTCCCCTCAATGCCCGTTATTAAACTTCAATTAATAGATTACGGTTTAAATCGAGATATTTAAAGGCGTTTTGATATGGTCGCTTTACCTCTTGTTACAGAATAACCAGAGACATGAAAATTCATAAATTCGGGGAATACATGTTAATTGCGTCGATCATGGAAGATTAGTGAAACCTGTTAATTTAATAGGAGTAACTTGTTAGAAGTGTTAACTATGTAGTAACTTCTTTCAGTTATTTCCCTCTATCTAAAGAAACGGCATCCAATCTTCATTTTAATGGATACTAATTGTTTTCCCCTTTCTGCAAAAACCAGAGTTGAGGAACAAATTTATTTGTGATAAATGCCCCTCCCCTCTATTTATAAAAATATCAATCAATAAATATTTTAATGTAAGGTAAATGAAAATTTCGATATTGTTCCTTGGATAATATGAAGAACCATTTTTATCCAAATTGAATGGATTTGTTTAGATATTTAGATGCAATGATTGCAAATAGATCAAATAAATTTTCCTTTTTTTATTCACGGTTATGTTGGAATAATTATTTAAATCCATTTTTATTAATTCAGGGCTGCAATGTCAAGATTGTTACACAATTAATATGTCTCATTCCGGCTACTCCATTAAAGGTTCTAATGAAAAATGCTAATTCGTTTAGAAATAATCATTAACAATTCATGATCGCATGAAATATATCCCTTTAAACTGAATCGTCAAAACTTAAAGTTAAATCTAAACCAATCAAAGTCAAATCTAAAACAATCAAATCAAGTCAAATCTAAATCAAACAAATCTTAAAGTCAGTTAAAAACATTTTATTAAATCTTTTTTCCAATAAAATAATTGGGTAATCAATACAAACAAATCTTCAAAATTTTTTATAGAAATTTATACTTAGTTTAAAACTTATTTCTAAGTTTATAATACTTTTATAAAGATATAATGAATATAATTATAAGTGTTTTTGTAAATGTCCTTCTATATAATTTATTTTGTTTGTAGTTTTCTAATAATATAAGATATATGGTTAATATATTAATTATTATTATTCTAAGCACATTTCCTCTGTATATTTATAATCATAGGATGAATCAGATTAAATATATTTGTAATTCTATATTATATAGTTCCTTCTTTTATGTATTACACTAATATGAGACTTGCTCAGAAAGTATTATTCCTGTGAGGGATAAATTAAAAGTAATATTACTCGGAAAAAAGATAGCTAATGTTGAGCAACAGATTTAATATGCTCATCGGTGTAATTAGATGCATGAGTCCAAAAACTGATGCCGCGGAGTCAGTCTTTGGATTTAAGCGTCGTAGAAAAATTATCGCGTTAATAAAGAATCAGTCTTTATTAGTATACGTTCTAAGGATACACCAGGTGTCCATTCCTGATAAAACAATTTCAATTAAAAGTATCGTTTTGCTATTATCTTATTGATTCTGTTTTTTCTTTTACTTGTATATTGTCACCCGTCTGTCCTGAGCCTTTCTTCATTTGAAGAATCGATACGAGAAGCCTTCTTTATGGGAGCCGTTCTGAAAAACCACAAGATTTGATCCAACAATATGCGATCTGGAATCATCATGGAAACAGAATCTGGATCTGGTTTTCCGCTCAGCATCTGACGAGGATTCTAAAAAAAAAAATGTTCACCACGATATTGCTCTCCATCATCCAAACAGTTTCCCTTATATTGCGTAAACAGATAAAATTCTGCCGTTCTGGTATGACTTCAAGAAATTCCAGACATGACTTCTTTTCAAAAACTGATTCTTTTATCAGAACTTCATATCCTCTTCATAAAAAATGAGATTCGAAGCGCAACTTTAATTGATGGACATTGACTTTTAAGAACTTTATCTTTCTAGCATTGGACAATTTCTCTGACTACATTTGATTTTAACTTTTAACTTACTTGGACAATTTTTATTGAATTCGATTAATTCCTACGAACTACATATTATTCATGAACTTTTATTTAAAAAATGAACTTAGAATCCCTATTGTAATTTTAGGAGAGTAATTCTGATAAACTTTACTTTTCTAACATGTTGCGGAAATTTCCTGACTACATTTGATTAGCTGATTGAAAATATTTTTGCATGTATAGTTATAATTCGCATTACATTGTATTGCACCCTTTGTAATCAAAATTTAATGCATTTAAATTACATTGTAAAATTCATAATGTATATTATGTATAATGTATATAATGTAATGTATATTGCATGTATATATTTCATGTTTGTAGTTATCATTTTCCATGTATATGTATCATTGTATCATTGTTGTATATGTATCATTGTATTGCACTTTCTGTAATCAAAACTGAAATGTATTGTAAAATTTTTATTATATTTAGAAACTATCTGGCCTCCAACAAAAGAAACGGGAGGTAATAAGATAGCCGGAATGGCTCGTGTGGACACGTACCTCTCGCATCCAGACACTTGCTTTATGAGCTGGGTGCGATTGCTGCGTAGTCAGTAGGTGTGTGTCATGTGTCACTTATTTTTACTATAAGCTGAAAACTTAGGTTGACAGTAAGGAGAAATAATATTACCTATGCAAATAATACTCCCTATAATATTAAATACATTCAAATATAATTTAATAGCTTTGGAATTTAACCAGCAATGCTTAAAAGTAATATGATTATTTAAATTATAAATTAGGGCTTAAAAGTTGGAAAACATTATTTGCAGGTACACAAATAATGCTCTTTGTAATATAAAATATATTAGTATATTATTAAATAGCTTTAGGCTTTAACCAGCAATTTGTCTAAATAATATGATTATTTAATGGGATAAATTTAGCCTCAAAAATAAGAATTTTTGTAGGTATTTCACCCACGGATGAAGCGTTATTTATAGGTACTGTTTCCAGAAATTAAATGAAGATCGTTTAATTTTTTTGATTTCGAAGTATTTATTGAATACTTTAGAGCTGAAATTTTCTCTCAGAATTTGAATCAAATGTCAAAGTTGCAGTGCTTTCGTCAATTTAAATGCATTATATAAACCACGAAATATTTTCTAATATTTCATTCTATGTAAATCCGAAGGAAATATGATGTTAATTCATTTCCTTTATACACTTTTTTAAAAGAACGACAGTCACAAAAATTAACTACCTCGTTATGCATAAGTTTTTAATAAACAGTTCGCGGTACATTAGTAAATAGTGGTTTCTCTAGATGATGATTGTTTCGATCGGTATGCCTTTCCTTATAGTAAAACATGAAAATATTAAGCTGCAGAAATGCAATGTTTTCTTAATTTTACTGCTCTCTATGATCAAATTTTCTTATCCGGCAAATTTAATTTCTATTTCCAATTTATCTGGTACTGAAGCCGTTTTTCCTAAATTAAAAAATAAAGTGCTTTATAGAGTAATTTTAAAGTCACTAAGAAGAACGCTTAATGACCAAGAACGTAAAACTTTTAATTTTCTACATTTATATATTTCATTCTATTCCTTTAATTAATGTATTCAATGAAAATGTGCACGTGTGTTGACAATCGCCAACGCAGATTGTTTGACCTGAAGCTACTATATTTTGGAGCATACAATCTCCAAAGGATGAGAATGCGCATGTCCAGCGGTTATTTTTGAAATGACAATAGAATTTTAGATAGTTAAATATTCAGTCCAATTTTGCGTTTTTCGGCAATGATCAGACATTTATTATAGAAAATTATTTTTTTAACTTTTCTAAAATATATAAATTAATTTTTATTGTTATAAATTTAACTGTAATTTTTCTCAATCTCTAATTTAAAAAAAAATGTCGTATAGTTTACAGTGAGAGTTAACATTGCTCCATCTAATAAGAAATAGCCTACATTTTATCTATCGCAAAAAAAATCTTTCTTTTTTCTAGCGCATATTGTATTAAAAATACGTATGTGACCCCTTAAAAAGAAAATATGATTTCGAAAATAGTTTATTAGCCCAGTTAAGTTTTCAATGCCACTATGACGCCATAAGATATACATTCGACTCGGACAAACAAACGAAGCAACAAATTGACGTGAAGTTTGTAAATTAACATGCCTAACTTTGTATAAAACAATTGATGCTTAAAATTAATTTAGAAAAATAACCAAAAGCAATTTATGCATAAAGGTGTTAAGAGCATTATAATAAATAAAAATTCCTATTTAACGAACCTGTCGATCATGGGAGCTAGTTTAAATATTTTGAAATCCTGGGAGAAAGGCTTCTCAAATTAACTGCTAAATGACGCTACTCATCTGGGAACAATATAATTAAATTAATTTCTTAATTCATGATTTTTTTCTTATAAAATGAAATAATGCATCAAGGCGAATACTTATATTTGAAATATTTGTCAAACTTACGAAAAAAAATAATTTGTTCGTCATATAGATAAAAACTTAAAACGATAAGAATGGAAATTCTCTGAAAATAACATTTCAAGTGCATATAGGACCCAATTTAAATTAGCTTAAAATGTTGTATCTCTAACTTAACGAGAATGGGATTCGAAAAATATATTCCGACAGACTGAAGCTATTGCTTTGTAAAGTGCTTGTCGCGATCGACACAGTGGAACTGCAACGCATCTTTGCATTCCCGTGAGTGTATTGTACCTCCAAATAATGCTACCCTTAAAAGTAATGCAAAGTACCATTTAAATCATTTAAAATAAGATGCATTTTAATTCTTGTATCATTCCTATTTTATATACTGCACATTTTTTGCACATGCTTTATGAGCTGGGTGCGATTGCTGCGTAGTCAGTAGGTGTGTGTCATGTGTGACTTAGTTTTACTTTAAGTTGAACACTTAGGGTGACAGTAAGGAGAAATTCTATGCAAAAAACAGTCCTTTTAATATTAAATGTATTCATATATAGTTGAGATACTACGGAGTTTAAACAGGAATGCTTAAAAATAACATGAGCATTTAAACGATAAATTAGGTCTTAAACACAAGAAATCATTATTGGCAGGTACACAAGTAATCTTCCATATTATATTAAATGCATTAATATATAATTTAATAGCATTGCAACCTAACGAGCAATGCTTCAATTCAAAATTTAAAGGATAAATTAGGTCTTAAAGGTAGGAAAACTTTATTTGCAGGCACGCAATTAATACTATTTATAATTTTAATTTTTTATATATAGTTAAGTAGCTTTATATTTTAACCGTCAATTCTCAAAAATAACATGATTATTTAAAGCATAAATTAAGGCTAGAAAATAAGAAATCCGTTTTGTAGGTACTTCACTAATGGATTAAGCGTAATTTGTAGGTACTCTACCCCCGAATTAAATTTTTTTTTTCAGATATTGTGAAATTTATAAATCATTTTGTAGGATTTATATTTTTATTTGGGTTTAAATTATTCACTGATACTTTTGAGAAATATTTTATTGTTTTGACGAAATCGTTTGATGCTCCGAAGCCAAATTCCCCGCATGAATATCATTTCATTCTCTAATTTAATACAATTTTTTGAATCATTTAGAGCTGGAATTTCCCGGCAGATCTTGAATCAAAAGGCAATTTTTAGAGCTTCCGTCGATTTGAAAGGTTTGCATACACCATGGAATATTTTCTAATAGACCCTTTTTCGTAAATCCGAAGGAAATGCAATGTTAATTAATTTAATTTCTACGTTTTTTAAAATGACTTTGGTCACAAAAATTAACTACTTCGTCTTGCATAAGTATCTGATATACACTTCGCAGTATATTAATAGATAGTGATTTGTCTAGACGATAACTGTTTCGAATCGACATGTTTTTCCATCTAGCAAAACACGAAGGATTTAATTCCTGAAATATTCTTTATTTATATTAAGCTGGGGAATTTTTTACCTTAATTTTACTCCTTTGATCTGATCAAATTTTGTTATGAGGCAAATTTAATTTCCATTTCCAATATAGAGAATGAAGAAGGTCCCCCCCCCCAAAAAAAAAGTAAAGGAAGAAAAAGTTCTTAAGTAGAGCCACTAAGAAGAGCTCTAAAGAACGTAGAACCTGTAACTTTTAATTTTGTACTTTTCACTTCGTACGTTGTATACTTTATTATATTTATTATACTAAACGAAAGGTACAGGTGTATTGACAATCACCGATGCAGGTAGTTTCACCTCTATCTATTAAATCTGGAGCATAGGATCTTCGAAGAATAGGAATGTTCATTTATAACCGTTATTTTTGAAATTTCAATAGAATTTTAGTTGATTATAAAATTCAGCTAGAATTTTGCGTTTTTGGACAATGGATACTAAAACTTATTTTGGATCAAAAGTAATTTTTTAAATATATATTATTTGTTTTAATATTATTAGTATAATTATGTTGTAATTTTTTCTAAATATCTAATTAAAAAAGAAATATTCTATAATTATCAGCAATAGTTGACATCGTTTCATCTAATTTGTAATTGCATGACTTTTAGTTAGTGTAAAAAGGCAAGGATTTATGCCTTTGCTTTCGCATATTCACTGAGAAATAAACTGAAGATAGAACACCCCCCCCCCAAAAAAAAAAATTGCAGTTAATAAATTAACATGTCTAACTTTGCATAAAGTTACTGATGCTAAAAGCTATTTTAGTGAAGTAGTCAGAAGAATGTTATGCATAAGGGAAAAATTAGAATTTTAGTACACTAACATTTCCAAACAGCGGTTGATAACGACTGCAAAATTTAAATATTGGGAATCTTGTGAGCTATACTGCTCGAATTCGGTTGCAAATGAGTTTACATGTCTATGATCTATTTAATGAAATTAATTTCTTAATTCATGATTGTGTTTCCGATAAGAATGAAATAATGTACTGTCATGGAGAATGCACAAATTTGAGATATTTGATGTATTTAAAAACAAACATAATGCATTGATTATATAGATGAAAATTGTCTACAAAAACACGTATCTAGGAGCTGATTTATTTTAGCTAAAATGAAATGATAAGGATTAAATTAGCTTTAATGATTAGGAACTTCATTAAGTTAACGAAATAAGGCCTCATTAAAGAATGAACCGACAGATTGAGGTTATTACTTTATAAAGTACTTATCGTGATTGATACAGATTAACTATAGTGCACATTTGAATCGGTGTAGGTATAGTGTACTTGCAAATAATGCAAAACATATTGCTCAAATTAGCCTTATAATAAGTTAATTTTAACTCTTCCATCCTTCGCCCTTTAAAGATGTGCTCAAAAATCAGATTTGTAGTGCTTCCATAGATGTCAATGCATCACATTAGACATGAAATAATCTCTAATTTTTCCAGATAAAATAAAACCAAAGTACATACAATTCTAATTAATTTACATTAAAAGATTTTTCAAAAAATGAAGGTCACAAAAGTTAACTGTGTTGCCCTGTACATGTAACTGATAAACGCATGGCGCTACATTTGGTACATAGTAATTCACTTAGGAAGGTGACTCTTCGAATCGATATACTTCTTCAATCAGAACGTGAAGAATCTAAACAAAAAAAAAACTTTCTTTTTTAAGTTAAACTGGCGGACATCGGTGTCTTCTCAATCAGTTTACACGGTGAATATTTTGTTGACTGGGTAAATTTAACAATATCTTAATGCAAATGGTATTGAAAGGATTTCCAAACGAAACAAAAGAAATTTAAGTGGTTCTATAAAATATTCCTATATAAAGGCGCTAAAGCGTAGAGCTATTTCTTTTAATTTTCTGATTTTAAGCCCTTAATTTGTATATTTTATTATATTCCTGATAACATTAAATGAAAGTGTTAACGCCCAATAGCAGAGGTAGTTTGACCTATAACTGAGAAAATTGGAGGAAATAAGTTTCGAACGGTGGGAATGTGTTCTTGAAACGTTATTTTTGATATTTTAAAAGGATTTCTGTTAATTATAATTTCTGCTCGATATTTTTGTTTTGCCATAATAATCTGAAATTTATTAAAGATAAAAAATAATTTTTAAATTCGATTAAAATGCATAGTTAAATTTTAAATGTTATTAATTAATGAAAAGAAATTTCATGTATAGAGAAATAGTTTTCGGTTTTCCATCTAATATGTAATAGCACGGCTTTTACTTGTTGCCAAATGATAATGATTTTTGCTTATTACTGGCTCGTACTCCATGAAAAATAAGAAAGTGAATTGAGACGAAGGAACAATATGCATTTCGAAAATCGATTACTCGCGCAATTATATTTTCAATACCATTATGACGTTACAGAATTTAGCTTTATTAAAACGATCTTGTGCAAAATAAGCGATATAGGTGTGAAGCTAATTAATGTGTCTATTTTTGTATATACCAAATGGTACTTAAAATTATTTAAGTATGAAAAAGAAATTGTACATAAAGAAATGAATAGAATTTTAAAATAACGAGTATTCGAGAAAAGCGATTCGGTTAAATACTCAAATTATGGAATCTTTTGATCAATTTTTTGAAACTAACTGGAAAATGGCACTGGACGTCAGGTATCAATTTAATTAAATTAATTGATTCATTCATGATTGTCTTCCGATATGACGGAAATAGAGTTATCATAGAGAATGTGCAAGGTTGAAATATTCGACATCTTTAAGAATGAAAAATACTTGCAAATAAAATAAAAAGTGCAATAGGACCTGATAAATTAGCTTTAATTGCTATATCACTCATTCTACGATATATTACTCGAAAATAATATACCGAGGGACAGAGGTTACTGCTTTGCAAAGTCTTTAAATTGATTTATACAGTTTAATTGTAGTATACATTTAAATCTCCTTGAATGTATTGTACCTACGAATAATGCTAACCTTAAAAACAATGCAAAATATTACTGAAATCAGCCTTAGAATACGATGCATTTTAACTCTCATATTATTCGCCTTTTATAGGTTGCTCACGGCAAGGCTGTGGAGCCTATATCGCCGCACAAGTGAATGCTCGAATTCCTAACCATAGATTTCAAAATCCACCCTCGTTATATGATTGCCGTCTGGAAGGAATAGAAAGGAAAGCTAACCGTCGTTTGCGGTATCTTCTTTGTTTTGTTACATATTCAAATACATGAATAGTAATTTTTTATATTCATCACATTGATGGAATCTTAAAAGGAATAGATTGAAAAATACAAATATCATTTTTAACGTACATAAAACTCGTTTCAACTTCGTTTATAATGTTATCTCAAAAACCTACTTTTTGAGTTACGGACTCGAAAAAGAAATACAACTAGAGTTAGGTTATAACCTATTGACTTCTTTGCCAATTACCGAGCTTTATTCGATACAGTTTAAATGTATTCCACATTGGAATCGCCGTAAGAGCATTCTACCTGCAAATAATGCTGCCCTTAAAAGTTATGCGAAATTACGATTCAAATCAGTCTCAGAATAAGATGCATTTTAACTCTTTCATAATTCCGCCGAACATTTGAAGACTCCAATTCGTAATGGAAAATTATAAAACAAGCATTTTATATAATTGCCGTCTTTTATAGAAAGAAAAACTAACTGTTCTTTTCGACGATGGACAGGATAGTCCCATCATCCTCATTCGTGGGAATTGGCCCCGTTTTGCGTCACACGGGTATTTTCAATTCACCGAATTATTATTTTTTACTTTGAATTTATAATGTGCTTAAATAACATGAAATAACAATAACTATTCTTCTCTTACGATTTTGTCTCCTACTACACTTTAAATAAGCATTACATGAAAGAGGTATTTGTTTATTTTGATGCTATTGAGAGCAATGTATAATATATACTATATATACCCCCCCCCCCGAATATTCGAGATCCGTTATTGCTCATGGCTTACTACACACTCTAAACGTTTCTCAGCTGAAACAAATAATGAGAAAAAAATTTTCCGCAGAAAAAAAGTTTAACTGCAAGAATTTAACCTGTCAGATTTGCATAGCTGAATCATTTTCATACACACAATTTTGTAACGCAATCTAATGTTCCATAGTCAACTAGTTATACTGTTAATAATGTAAACATAATATCGAATTGCCAGCAGGATGAAATTATGTTGCTACAACATTATGCTCAGAGTAATTAGTGCATAAATTTGATAATAATTGCAAATGTAATTTTTCGACAGACTGTATTTTATTTAAATAGAATGAACTTTTTAAATATTAGAAAGAAGTCTTTGTCAAGAGACACGGTCGTTTTCTACTTACTGTCAACTTGAGTATTCACCGATTTCTCAATGCGATTCAAATATTAATTCTTCGTTAGTTGTTGTTACCTCTTTGTCAGCATGATCATTTTATAATGTTAACATATTTAGCATAATATGTGCATGAGATATAACAAATTAGCAGTGATGAAGTTGTATCAACCTACATTACGCTAACAGACTATTGTAGGAACTCCTTTACTTTGATTTTCGACCGAAATTGAAATCTTGAATTTTGTTTCGAATGCTCCTTTTCTAATTTTCTTTTCTCAGTTTTAGGATCCATATTTTCTTACTCTGTTAAAAATTGTGATATCAAACTGTACTTATCGTTTGTCAAATTAGGAAATATTCGTTTTTCTTTAGAATTGGGAGCCTTAACGCTTCAGTGACATAAATTCACGTGGAAGTAACGAAGACAGTCCCCACCAGTGTCTAATTTATACAATCAGCTTTAATTGTTTTATGGAAATTTATTATAGGCTATCATACAAAATTCAACGAATTATATTGTCACTTTTCTAATGCACTAGACTTAGTAAGTGGTAAGTTAGTGCCGCGTGTATTTTGGTTCGAAGATATGGGAGATTTCTCGAGACGTATCGTTAATTGTTTGTTTAAAATTTGCATTATTCATTATTCTCAAATTGATTTTCCCTTCATGTGAATTTAAATTCTAAAACATAACCTTTATTCCCTAATTTCCTACATATTTAATAGCTGATAATTGCTTGTGACTCAGAAATCACTGTCTGTTGCGCATAAAAGCCAGCCAGAATCACAAATGAATATTTGATTGAAATTCTTCACGCGCACGCGCACACACATACACAAAATCATAATAGAATAATAAATATTCAAAATATCAGCCAACTGGAATAAATATCATTTTTTAAATCAGAAATTGGCAAATATAGTGAGTATGCTTATGTCTAATTGAAACTCTTGGATTGCAGCTTCTTATCGTTCACATTCTTGATTATATCATTGTGGTCATTGTGTTCCGAGCTTCGAAAAGCTCCGGAAAGAGTCTACATTTCGGGAACATTCAAAGCTTTTAAAAAAATTATTGTAACTAGGTCGGCATAACAATCGTCTCTTTATTCATTATATGGATAGCGAGTTTTTTGATATTCATGTGGTCTGTTTTCTTTTAAAATTTTAAATAAAATGAAGGAAGTTAACGATTTCCAGCTGACTCTTTAGCCGTTTCTGCCCTTCCTTAATCTGAGAATTCGGTCATTTTTGTCTTTCTTCACTCTTCTGACATATTTATCGGAAAAATTTGAATCATCCTACATATTTTCCTTCTTATTGTCATGCAACCAAACGGTTTTTAGTTTCATTATTTCGAATTGTACGTCTTACAAAAAGTCAGCATGTTTTACATTAAAAAAAAAGTCCGTAATGCCAATACATTCGTTTAAAATCCCTTATCGCCATTGTCATATTAAAAGTACATGCCAAAATAACCCTCGTATTGCTTCAAACTAAATTAATGTTATTAAAAATCATTTTCGTCATGTGCTCCGATGGAGCTTTCACTTTTTAACATGTATTTTCTCGCGCCATGGTATAATAAAATATATTATAGGATTGAGATTGGTTTAAGAAAAGTGATTCATTTAGTTTATTATAAAAATTAAATTCGATTAATTAATTAATAGTGTGAATTAATAATTAATAAACAAATGAAGACATAACATTTTGATTGAGATAAGGAATTGAAGCAACTAAGTTTCTTTCCTATTGAAAAATTTGTCAGAATTTGTGCTAAACTACATAACTTCATAGAAAATGGAGGAATTTGGTGGGGGGCATTCTTCCCATGGCCTTAGAAAGGTTTAAAGAAGCGAAGAATAAATTAAAATTAGCTTTTGATTATTATTTGAAGGCCGCTTATATATAAGGTTTGCTACAGTACTGTGCTAATTAATTTGGAGAAACACAAAAATTTTCACAAATGTTTTTTAATTATTATCGGTTAACTGACATGCACGGTATAGCAATTTAATACAAAATATGTCCTCCTCTAGCTTGAATGAGATCCTGTACAAGGTTTAGCATAGATTCGACTAAATTAGAACATAAACTGATTAGAACATAGATATGATCTCATCATCACGAAACCAAACTTTTATAGCATTCTCAATCATTGTTTTCTTTGTCGAGCAGTCCATTTAACTCACACGTCTCTTTACAATGCTCCACAAATTTTAGATGGCACTTATATCAGGAGAATTACCAGGCTAATCCAAAACCGTTATTTTCTGTCTTTGAAAAAAATTCGTTGTTGGCTTAGAAATATGGCATGGAGCAAGATCTTGTTGAAAGATACCAACATCACCAGCGAACTTTTGCATCATAGGCACAATTTTACTTTCGATTATATAAATGTATTGTTTAGAGTTCATCATCCCTTCAACTGGTGCTAAGCTGCCATGTCCTCCGGAAGTAAAATACCCCCCAAACATCTGTTTCTGACAGAGGCGGCGGTAGCAGGGGGGCAAGGTGGGCAATTGCCCCCCTGATGGCAGCCTCTCGCCCCCCCCACCTCCCCGTCATCGAGAGATTGAGAGTTTCGTCGGCAAAAGTGTTCACCATTTCAGAATGGCTGTAGAGAGTTGCGCATTATCGAATATGATTATTTAAAATCCACCTTAAAGTTAATATATATTGTAAACAGTCGAAATATCCAAGTAACGGTTAAAATCTTTTGGCTATATTTGGACAAAATAATCGATAGGGCGGTAAGTCACTATGCCTATTTTGCGGACAATTTTTGATAGCTGAACTAAGAAATGAATGCAATGGATGTCGAAGACGTTAAGTTCGCAGATTTTCAGACATCTGATTCAAATGTCTTTCATTAAGCTTTTAATTTGTACTATGGCAATATAACCCAAGGTAGCAAGTGAATAAGATATCGACAAGTTGATATTCTCATTTTACTAGCAATTTTTGATCGGTCGACTGTGAACTCAAAGTGATGAGTGCCGAAGATGTTAAATTTGCAGATTTTCAGACATTTGATTGCAATGTCGTTTACTTGGCTTATAATTTGCAATAGATTTGGCAATACATCCAACAAGTGAATAAGATACTACATTCTGCCGATAACTTTTGGGTGGCTGACTATGAACTAAATGTGATGAATATCGAAGACTATATTCACAGATTTTCAGGCATTTGATTCAAATGTCGTTCATCAATCTTTTAATTTGCACTACTTTTGGCAATATTACCGACAAGACGACACGTGAATAAAACATAAAGCACGTTGCATTTTGTCAAAAAATTTTGATCGGTTGACTAAGAATTCAATGCGAATGGGTATCGACGATTCCTAATTCTCAGTCATTTTATTTAAATGCCGTAATGTTCACTCAGCATATAATTTATACTATATTTAGCAGAATAATCAATAATCTGGTAAATGAATAAGCCATCACATTTTTTTCCCAACCAATCTTTGTCCTTCGGCTAAGATTTTATCGTAGACTATGAAAAAATATTGTTTTCATCAGGCACTTCGATTATCTGTTAGTGGAATTAATAGAGAAATTGGTGCTTTTATATTATTCATGAACAGGACGACAGAGTTGTTTTCATAATTCAAATCCAAGTTCTAAAATTAATCGCCATCTTATTCATATAATAGTTACTTCCTCGGTAACGAATTGATAAATTTATTTTTTTCATTTCACTATGAGAATTGCCTGACTAAAATCTAGTTAATGGTTAAACAAAATTAAAAAAAAAATGTTTCCTTTGGACAATCTTATGAGTATGAATGCTAAGATGAGCTATTTTGCTGTGCCCAAATTATGTGAATTCATGATAAATCACTGTACTAAGTAAATTTATTTAATATTAAAATATCTGTTTTCTTTCACAATCTAATTTATCAGGCTACAATTATTACACTAAAGAAATATTACCAACTGCAAGTGACGACAAAGAAATTTTGTGCTACGGTAGCTTTTTAGATACACTAAAAGAATTTACCCAAGTATGCACTAAATTTGTTAAATAAATTACTACCTGAATTCTTCAGGCTCTGCATTCAATATTATATGTAATCGGAGAACTTATCGTTTATATATACTTTTCTTTCAATTACTATTCGCGGCAAAAAGTATATAATTTCAGATGCTTCTAAATTTTTAATTGACTTTGAATAAAGATGTCTTGATAAAAAGATGATATAATTTCAGATGCTTCTAAACTTTTAATAGACTTTGAATAAAGATGTCTTGATAAAAAGATGATTAAAATAGTTATTCATAGAATATTCATAAATTACACATTAACCCCTTGACATACGAATTTACTTAACTTCCTAATTAGATGGCAGATCTTATTTGGGAACAATTGTCGTTATTTTAATCCCTAGAATAACATAAGGGTATTTGAGGTAATGATGCGTTTTCAAGTGATTTTGCATTTTAAATTACTTAATACTTTCCCTTAATTGCAGATTTAAAGTTAAAAATTTATTAATTCCACAGCGAATCAGACTCGTCATTGTATACGAAGGGTTAAGAAAAACTTCACTTTTTGGGAGGAATATTAGCTTGCAATAACTTCGAATTAAAAAAGTACTTAACAATAAGAACGCATGCCTAAAAATGAAGATAGGGGAATTCATATTCCAGAACTAATTATTTCTTAGTAAAATGCATTGGTTTTTTAAGCATAAATATGTATTGAAAAATAAATACATGGGGGATCTAATGTTTAAGCAGTCCATTTTTCATAAGAATATTTTTCATATTCTACATAAGTTTGTACATATATTTACAAAATATTTTCTCCAGTATTCCTAAGAAACAACATCATTGTAACTTTTCCGCATTCTATAATCATCGTGTCGAAACTATAGTAAATTTTTGTTATATTAAATGTAATTTGTTGTATTTTTGTTCCTTACTTTTTCTCCTCGGATTCGAAACATATCTTAATTCCTGCTCGCCGTTGCAGTCCTTATTTAACAAATATTTTAGGTAGGGCAACTAAGCAGAAAAATCGGGTTTTGGCGAAAACGTCGAATGTTTATTGATTATTCTGGATTTCTATAAAAGTTTCTTTTATAAAACTTTTTGTTTCAATATTCATTTTATATAGCTTCTGATATAAAATAATAAGAGAATGCATTTGTTCATTTAGCATGTTATGTCATTCTGGTGCAATCTGTGTTTCTATCTATATTCTACAATCTAGAATGGAATATGACTATATTCATTTCCAAAATTAGATCTCAGAGAAATTAAATCTCACAACTCTCATAAAGAAATAAACTCAAATATTGACAATTTTTTGATGGTTAGTAAAGAAAAGTAAAAAAAAAAAAAAAAAAAAAAAAAAAAGAGAGAGAGAGAGAGAATATTTTTTACAAATGCCTTTATAAAATTTTAACAATGAAAGAAAGGATCAGCATCAGAAATCAGAATAAAAAAAAGTTAAATAATGCTTAATTTTCTTTAATTAAATGTAAAATTAATTTTGAGTTATTCTGAAGCTAAATTAGAGATATTGTGCTTGCCCCCCTGTCGAATTTGTCATGCCCCCCCCACCCGTCGGTAAATCTCTGCCGCCGCCTCTGGTTTCTGAGGGTGCTTAACTGTTTGAATAAGATATTGATGAGTGTTTGAATTAAGATACCTGATTGGTTCTCCACCACTAAGCCTGACAAATCTTGGTCGAAACCCTTGCACAAGAAAATGCGTTTCGTCGCTGAATACAATCTTCTTCCAACCTTGTGCAGTTCAGGATTGATATTTCCTGGCTCAATCCAAACGTTTTTTCGCCATTGCAGGGGTTAATAACTGTTTTTCATTGGTTTTCTAGCAAATCACACCAGTAACTAATAATTCTCTCTGAAGATCTCTACTTGTTTTGTAAAGATTCATTGTACTACTTCGTACAAAAAATTTGTCTGTTCGAGGTGTGGTCTTGCGTTTGCGTCCACATTTACTTTTTCGTTGTGGAGACATTGTCACAAAATTATCTTTCTGATTAATAATCCTAGAAACACTGGATTTTTCAACTCTAACTGCTGCAGAATATCCCTGATAGTCATAGAAGTATGCTGACTGAGGGTAACAATTGTAGTCTTTTTCCTGGGAGTGATATCCATTTTTTAAATACACGTCAGAAGGAGACAATTCACGCTAGCGACCGCTTCTTACAGCAACTGAAGGGAAAAATTTTCGACGTATAATTACGTGGTCCAACCGGCTTAAACTAGCCCATCGAGCACCGGCTGTCTAGTTTAAGAATGTTCTTAAAACGGCCGCAGTCAAAATAAAAGTTGAACACAATTTACTATAAAAGAAATTGGCAGGCCGTAAACTTTCCCGCGTCACGAATATCACGTCCCCCTAAACACCGGGGATTTTGAATAATACTGACTGATCAATCAAGTTATAAATCTGTCAACGCAGAGCAATTACCATGCGGTTTTTCAACTAAGAATTTTGTTTTCGCTCAAAGAACTAAGAACTTCTCTTTTTATCTGCAGTGTTTGCAGACAATAGAATTTATTAAAAAATGAATTTAAAAAAAACTCCACAATATGATTTTATAAATTTTTATAAGTAATAGAAAAATGTGTTTAATAAATTATTTAAAGGAATTATCATTCACCAAATTGCATTACGAATATAATACATTCTTCTTACTGACATTCAGTAAATTTTACTTCAGTTTTTTCTAATGTTTAGTTGTAAGCATTTTAATCGAAATGAAAATAGCATGATATATATATATATATACAGGGTGGTCCAAAAAAACCTTCCCCTATATATGAAACCCTAGCGGCCTATCCGCTCAACCAATCGAACCAAAATTTCAGACATGGTTGTTTCAAGAGATGCGCTGGAGATTGTGATGATTCTAAACAACGCAGAGCTCACGGTTACGGTTACAGTGAGAGAATTTTGAAATTTTCGAATGGCAACACCCACTTTTTCCTTGCGCAAATTGATCAGCGTATTGAAAAACCACAAATGGCGTTGGAACAATTAGCATGTGACGAAAATTGCCGCCGTAAAGCATATGCAAAGAAGAGCATTATGAAGGAATAATGACAACACAGAGAGGAAAGAGAAAAAAAGTTTTTATTGGAATGGAAAGTTATAATTACAAGTTTTCAACGTGTTCATCTTCGCAGGCGACAACGCATTGCATTCGGGGGATTGTGGACAACAATGCCGAACGTAACATGAAAAGAAGAATCCGCATAACTCCACGTGTTATGACATCTTGCAATTCTGACAAATCTCGTGGACCAGGCGTATACACCTTAGATTTCAGATAACCCCAGAACCAGAAATCCATAGGAGTGAGACGGGGGATCGCAGTGGCCACGAAACTGCAAAGTTACTAGAGATGACACTATCACCAAAGCGTTGTTGCAGCACTGGTCGAACACATTGGGCTACGTGTGGAGGAGCCCCATCTTGCACCCATACAATGTCCCTAATGACATTTCGTTGCTGCAATTCAGGAATAATGGAATTCTGCAACTGTGTCAGAATTGCAAGATGCGATAATACGTAAAGTTATGCATATTCTTCCTTTCATGTTACGTTCGGCATTGTTGTCCACAATCTCCCGAATGCAATGCGTTATCGCCTGCGAAGATGAACACGTTGAAAACCTGTAATTATAACGTTCCATTCCAATAAAAACTTTTTTCTCTTTCCTCTCTGTGTTGTCATTATTCCTTTATAATGCTCTTCTTTGCATATGCTTTACGGCGGCAATTTTCGTCACACGCTAATCGTTCCAACGCCATTTGTGGTTTTTCAATACGCTGATCAATTTGCGCAAAGAAAAAGTGGGTGTTGTCATTCGAAAATTTCGAAATTCTCTCACTGTAACCGTAACCGTGAGCTCTGCGTTGTTTAGAATCATCACAATCTCCAGCGCATCTCTTGAAACAACCATGTCTGAAATTTTGGTTCGATTGGTTGAGCGGATAGGCCGCTAGGGTTTCATATATAGGGGAAGGTTTTTTTTGGACCACCCTGTATATATATATATATATATATATATATATATATATATATATATATATATATAATGAAGGAATATATAGTTCTTTGATTAAAATAAATTATAAAAAATTTATTATTAATAATTTAAAAATACTACAATCATTTCGGAAAATATAATCTGTTATTGAAAATTTTTTAATAAAAATTTGTACGATTTTTTTTTGTGTGTGTGTTTTTAGATTTTTGTTTTCCATTCCATTTTTTTAAGTTCCGAAAATAATTAAACAATCTTTTGTCAATAGATAGTAGGTGAATATTTTATTGATAATATGTTCATGAAAATGTTATTAACTTGAATATTTTTGACTTACTATCTTATTTTGAAATAATTAAAATAATAAGTTGAAATAATACATTTTTAAAGTTAATTTTAATACTAAAATAAGAAAACATATTAATATATCCATTTACTCACGAGGCTTATATCTGATAAAAATTAACATTTCATTTATATTTTTAATAAGTGAATATTTTGAATGTCAATTTCTTATATCGTTCCTAATCTTATCACAAATCTTGGTAAAAATAGTTGGTGCAGAAATATTTTCATAAATCCATGCATTTCTCTGCCGACAAATATTGCAAAGAATCTTTCCTTCATCAAACTCCATCAATGAAATCAAATTTCAACTGAGCCCATTTTATTAAATATAACATTATGATTTTTTTTTTTGAAAATTCGTAAATTATCTCGTAGATAGAAATGAGACTTAGCTGCATGTGTCCAAGAATTAAGAATTACCTCTTTCAGACTGTTGCTTCCATGCTCTTCATGTCTGAAAAATTCAAACGAATTTCATTGGCAATATTTATAAGGTATTTCACTGCATGTGAATTTAGAGAGATAAATGCAAAATAAAATTAAAAAAAAAACAATCTAGAGTAAATAAACATAACTTCAACAACGTTTAAAAACCCGTGAGTGAAAAATAAGGTTTTTATTTCATTGCAACAATAAAAATACTTGCTACAAATTTTGGCACATTCATTAAAATAAAACAAATTATGGATATTAATGAATCTGTAATAATTTTACCAGTTTGTGGAGGATGGGTAGAGTTCTTAATTTAAAGGATCTTAACCTCCGGTCGCAAAAATTGAATGGAAGAAAAGTGGCTTAACAATGACATTACATATTAAGAAGGTTGTGCTAAATCAGAAATGATATATATATATAAGTTATTTTATATATATAAGAAAAATAGAGAGAAGCGTGAATTTTTACTCATAGAATTAATTGGCAAAGACTGAGTCGGAGAATCATGTTGGTGTGGTAAAGCAGCAAGTTAGTGGTGGTCTAGTCACAGATGACTCATCGAGATCTCCTGATGTTAAAATCTTCTTATCATATGTAACTACTTTTTATCAAAGCAAAAATAATATTCACAAATAGTTTTAAAAAATCCAAAAGCTAATATTTTCGTAAATTATTAATTTTTAAACCATAATAAAAATTTAATTAAAATTTTCCCGTGATAGTTTGAAGGAAATTAAATTAATTAATTTGACATTTGTATTTTAATTTATCGAATTTTACATCAATATATTTCATTATGGAAGTGAAATTAAATCGTCTTCATTGTTGCTTCTATCATTTCAACAAAAATTTTTTCCATTGTTGATATCAAGATATGATCCAACTTATTATTTAATGTTGAGTATGTTTCAGTGGTATGTTTTTGTTAAAACTTTTGTTATACTTTAGATCTCTTAAGTTAATTATTGTAAAGTTCAAGTGCAGAATCAAGCATTGGTGAAAAAGGTTTAGCTCGTTTTTGAAAATTGCTATTAGGATTGGCCTTAGGAGGTGCATTAGATATAAATTTCCTAAAGGAAGCAATTTTTCTATTCGAAACAATCTTCAGTAGTATCTGATCAATAGCCGAATTTCAACCAGAATATAAACAAATTTAGTAAGAAAATCCAGTTGCATTGTATTAGTGAACAGAGAAATCGAATTTTTTATTTTCCTTTTTAGTCATTAAGTATTATTAAATATACTAAGAAGTACGTCTTTAAATGTTCCATGAAAAAAAAACTTTAGTATAATAGATATGAAAATCAAAAATAGTAGAGCACACACTTTGTTTGACATAAAATCGAAAACTGATTAAAGAAATTAGCTTAAAAACTTTTTCCATAGATTATTGCCATAATACCCACGTTAATTTTATAAAAAGAACAGCGCTTTCAGGAATGATGAATAAATCTTTTGAATCCAAGACTCATAAATTTCAAGAATGGTAAAGATTAAAAGAACTGCTCAGAACATCTTTCAAGAATTCATTCGTGTTTTGGTGAATGCCTAGCAAGGGAAAATATCCTCCCTTTCAATGCAAGATTCGTATTAAAAGTACTTCTATTGTACAATCTGCCTGGCGCATGTTCTATATAACCCATTTTGAGACACTAATTTTCCTTGAATAGGCTGTTGTCACCAGATGTAACGCTTCTCTTTGCAACGTAACTTGGGCAACTTTAAGCACTAAACCTACCGCCATTTTACAGCTTGATTTGATCATAAAACTTCTATTAATAATGCGGACAAAATGGAAAACTTTTTTCACATAGAGAATCACATGGACTTTCTTGCCGGATACTAACAATTGAAAGAAACCGAAATCCATAGATAAAAAAGTTCTGAATCTACAGCCTTGTGATACTTTCAAACAGTTAGAAATCGTATCAGCCTTTAACGCATTTATTTCATTAAATAGCTAATACTGTTTTAATGCAAAGCAATCATTATAATTGCACAGATACATTTATTAATTCTATTTATCAAAGCATTATCATACTCATCATTGAATTTTGTTGAATATAAATAAATGTTTTCCATTTATTAAATATATTTTCTTTCTTTCATATGCTAAACTTTTTTAATAGTCCTTATTATTACTAATTTTTTTCATTTACGCTTTTTGCAGCCCGTCACAAGACACAAAACTTCCTCCCATTTGAATGTGCTTGATTTTTATAGAGATTTTAAATATACCGGGTGTCCCATAAATTTGTAAATACTTTAAAAATTCATAAAAATTGAAGGAATGAGTATATTTTAATGCGGTCTGCGAAACTGCTATTCTCATGAAGGGTAATTTTTTTTTCATACAAAAAAAAAAGTTCAAAAATTTGTCGATAGAGGGCGCTAAACACAATCAAAACATACAATTCTACGGGAAAAATACTTTTATTTGCATGCAAGCAATTGTTAACATGCGTATGACACCAGTACTACAGTACTTGTTCTATGTGTCCGCCATCACCACAAATAACAGTTTGGAAGCGGGAGACAACACTGGTGACTGCATCATACAGCATATCCGGATGAATGCATAACATTTCGTAACGAATGGCTTCCTTTAGCTGCACTAACGAAGTTGGCCTATGGCGGTACACCCGAGACTTAAGGTAACCCCATAGCCAAAAATCAAGGGCTGTTAAATCTGGTGAATGTGGAGGCCATTCATGTGTAAAGTGACTGCTGATTATCCGTTCTTCAGTAAAAGTTCTTCTCAAAAATGCCTTCACTTCGGTGTCAATGTGAGGAGGTGCCCCGTCTTGCATGAATGTCACTGTGTCAAGGACATCGTGTTCCAATAAGGACGGAATCACTTCCTTCTGTAACATTTCCAAGTAACTTGTTCCATTAACTGAACATGTCTTCCATCCTGCTTTTTTACAGGGCTTTTCAAAGAAAAAAGGGTCTACAATAATGGATGCAGTGAAAGCACACCAAACAATAACCCGTGGTGAATGCAGGGGCTTCTCAGTGTAAGCATGTGGACTCTCGCGTGCCCATATTCTACAGTTATGGGTATTAACTGCTCCATGCAAAGCAAAATGAGCCTCATCTGTCCACAATATTTTCAGCAGCCATCGCGGATCATCTTCAATTTTCGCCAAAGCCCAATTTGAGAATTCCAATCTCTTAGCTGTATTATTTGGTAAGAGCTGATGTAGCGATAGCAATTTGTATGGGCACAATTGCAATACACCATGAAGGATACGGTACACCGAAGTGTTTGGTATACCAGTTATTTGTGCCACTTCTCGTGCTCTACTGACTGCACTTGTAGACTGTTCCCTTAGCGTGTCCATTTGCGAAGAGACATCGGGGGTACGGACTGTTGTTAAACGAGGTGCACCACTGCGTGGCCGATGACACAAACTTCCAGTTTCTTCGAAACGGCGTACTAGGGAAACAAGTCCAGCAGGAGTGATCGGACCTGAACCTTTCTTCAATCCTTTCTGGGTCCTAAACTTTCGTGAGGCTTCAGCCGCCGATTCGTTGCTGACATAAAACAACTTTACCAATAGTGCTTTATCCACCAGTGTCAATATCTTAATAGAAACCTTATGAAAACCTTTAGAAATGATGTGTCAATCGCTCACTCTGCCTTTCATAAGACTTTAACTTGAATATATTTCCACTGATTTGCTTGTGTGCAGAGCCCTCTATTGACAAATTTTTGAATTATTTTTTTCCTGTATCAAAAAAAAAATCCCCCTTCATGAGAATAATAGTTTCGCAAACCGCATTGAAATATACCCAGTCCTTCAATTTTTTTGAATTTTTAAAGTATTTACAAATTTATGGGACACCCGGTATATTTATAATATAATTATATATTTGAAAGATATAATCTCTAAAAAATATTTTTTATATTTATAAAAGAAGTGGTTTTTTTTCTACCTGTGCCCCCCCCCTCCTCCAAAAAAAGAAAGACAAATATGATTTCCAAAAAGCAGTAAACAACGCTTGTATTTAAATAGTGAAATAAAAAATAATATTAAGCAGTAAAAAAGAATAATAGTAACTACATTTTTCAAGATACTTTAAATAAAAAAATCTATAAAAATAATTAAAAACACTTTTACTAAAAACTCACTCTAAACAGTAAAAAATAAATAATTAGATCCAAAAATTTTCAAGTTTGCCTTTTATTACGTATTAAATGCTTGGCCAAAAATCTATATACAAAGCTTAAGCAATAGTTAAAGTTACATTTGTAAATAAATATTTGTCTCGCTTAATAATCGGGATTAAAATAAATTTAAAAATTTTATATAAGGATTTTTTTTTATTTTACTGCATTTTAATGAAAGTATTATTAAAAGTTGAAACGTACTATTTTAATATTTCATCAATCAAGTACAGAAAAATCAAACTTGTTTTTGCGAACTAATCACAATCATTAACTGTTATACATGGTTATGACATGTAAATATGAGGGATTCCCTACCTTTAATAAATATAATAGTTTTCATTTACATGTTAAATTTGTGGTGAAATAATGAAATATTCAAATCAGAAATGAAGTATACAACTCATATCACCAATCGATCCTGCAATCACGAATTCTTACGAAAAACGTTATTTCCCTTTCTCGGGAGTTCATTCCCCTAATTGGAGAGACAACCTAAATTCTGTCAGCGAAAACCACAAAATGACCTTAACAAGCAGATGACCCATCTCGTCTATTGCATTTAAGGGGGAAAGCATTGACGACTCTCTACGTCGGAGCCGGGTTTAAAGCAGTTTGCGGAAAGCAACTTCCTACGCTCCAACCGGGTTTAAAGCAATTTGCGGAAAGCAACTTCCTACGTTCCAGCCGGGTTTAAAGCAGTTTGCGGAAAGCCACTTCCTACGTTCCAGCCGGGTTTAAAGCAGTTTGCGGAAAGCCACTTCCTACGTTCCAGCCGGGTTTAAAGCAGCTTGCGGAAAGAAACTTCCTACGTTCCAGCCGGGTTTAAAGCAGTTTGCGGAAAGCCACTTCCTACATTCCAGCCGGTTTTCAAGAGACACGTTGGAGCGACTTTCTACGTTCCAGCCGACTGAAGAGCTAGTCAAGGGCAGTCGCGCGTTGTAAGAAAATGCAGTTGAAACCGTTTGAGGCAGAAAATCCCCTAGAAGGAACAATTTTCTTGAAAAATATGTTTGTCCCAATTAATTCGCACAGTACTGTAGATCTAAAAATGTTTTCTGGCTGCCTTGTTTTGAACCGGATATGAAGAGATTTTAGATGCAAAGACATGTATGTAGTTTTGATTATTTTTTAAAATGCTATACTATACTACTATAAAAATGGATTTTCTTTTGTGTGTGATGATACATTCCAAAACAAGCGGAGGAAAAGTTTGATATTCTGAATAATGTTCAGTTATTAATCTAATTAGAATTTTGTAAACCATTTTTCAGTGAGCAATAGCTGTGCAAGAAGTAGTGTGTAAAATTCTGTAAATCTAAATTTGATTGCCTGCTCTGAATAGGTTATTGGAAAATTTTGTAGCATATCTATCGCAGGGTGAATCAAGCAATTTTTGCAATTTTGTCATTCTTTACGCGTTATTGTGTTAAAATTAATCGTTCTTTTTCCTAAATGTCGACGTTATCAGTACTATAAATTTTGGGATTAAATTGTCTATCGACTTATAAACAAACATTTGGCATTTTCGGTGAAACCGTTCTAAATTACCTCAAAAAAGTGATTTTAATATCAATAATATTAGTTTTAAAGTGATCTTTTATGTGAATTCAATTTAATAGTTCTCACCTAACCATGATTTCTCCACATTTTAAAAATATTTACATACATGATTTTCAACAATACTTATCAGTGTTCCAGTAAAATTCAAAACATTCAACCACGTTTCGAAGGAAAAAAATGAGTAAAAAATACGGGATTGAAAAGTTTCTTTACGGAAACAAAGACATGCATATCTATAATTCCTTCTTTCAAGTTTCAATTTACGATTTATATACAGATAAAGAGTTATATCATTCAAACAGTTTCATCTTTAGACTTTTATGAATCGTCTATGCATCTATCTTTAGACTTTTATGAATCGTCTATGCATCTATCTTTAGACTTTTATGAATCGTCTATGCATCTATCTTTAGACTTTTATGAATCGCTGGGTTTTAGAGAATCCTCCGAATCTTAAATTTGTGCATGTTACTACATTTTTCTAAAATGTAAAGTTCTAAATCTAATCTTTTACTTCTGTACTTTTCCTGTATTCTAGACTAGTTTTGAGACCATCCACTGCCGCATTCTATTAAACTATCATATCGCACAAAAGGATTTTTTATCAACAGCGTTAAGGGTTTGATTTAGTTGTGAAATCAAATTACTTTAATGTATGAAGGGGCGATATATTGAAAAATATGTGTCGGATTTTTTTCTTTTTTGATTTTTTTGCGATTTTTATAAAAATGAATTAAAAATTAGCCAATAAAACAAATAGCATGAAATAATTTCGAATTAACTTATGATGAAATTTAACAATTATTCAACAAGTATTCATCCTTTCAGATGAAAGATAATTTCATTATGATTCTTGATCATATTTAACAGAACTGTGTTTTACAAAATTAGCTTTAAACAAAGACATATATAGCCTCATATCCTAAACGCTCCTTACAGCGATATTTATTTTAAAATAATCCCGTTCAATCCGCAGGTTCTATTTCAACGAAAAGTATTAAATATTTAACAGCAAGCTCTTGACACTTTTCTTTCAACTGGATTTCCATAACTTTTCTTCAACCACTTATGTTTCAAGATATTTGCATTACCAACATTACTAGTGCCTTGTTTAAAAAAAAGGTCTTGCGGCATTCCAGTACAAGATCATTACAAAAATTCTGACAATAAGGAAGTAAGTTTGAAATAAAAAAATCACAGCAAAAACTTGAGTAGTATAAATAATACAAGAATTACTCTCACAGTAATAAACAAAAAAAAATCATAACTACTTTATATCTTTTACCGACTTAAACTGTATGGTAATTTTTTTAATTTCTTAGATTTTTTAAATGATTGTTCTCAATTGAAGTGTATTTCTTCAGAAATTTTATTATATTATGAAGTATTATTATTTTTTTGTAAAAAATAATATATATGCATAGACTTGCCATCTATTTTTGCGGCGTTGTTCCATTATTTTATATTCTTTCACTCATTTTTTTCTTTGTATGCCTCTCTTGATAAAATTCCCTGCAGTGAGTTTATAGTTATAGAATTTTTAGGACCTTAGATGTTCCATCTCTGAAAACATCATACTGTATGGTATGAAAGTTTTTAGAAGGTATGTGAAGTGTGTATGTTAGGTATGTGAAGGTATGTGTTATGTCCATCACACACATAAAAGCTAAATATTAAATTGTATTACATTTAATTTTTTGGCATAATAGTTCGACCCTCGTATTTAGTCAGGACTCTTGGTTGATAAGTTATGAGAGTTAATATTGATCGCATTTTTTTCCAAAGATAATTGCTCTGTTTCTAAATTTGAATCATCACAAACAATCGGCATTTTTTATCTTTCATTGCTATGTAAGTTGAAATCCATCCTCAGTCACGTAAAAAAATAGTTGATGTTTAGAATAGATTGCTGTTGCAGTCACGAATGTCTAACTTTCTAATTAAACTCTGGTAATGTTTTAGGAGCGACTAAGGAAGATGCCAACTGAAAAACCTTTTTCGACGGGAATGTTACAATTAAACTCAGAGTACAGTAAAAAGTCTCTGAACGGCCACCTTTATTCGATTATTTTCTTAAACGGCCACAAATCGTTCTGTATCTATAATGATCTTCATAATATTATTTAATTTTGCCTTTATTCAATATATTAAATGTTTTTAACTAAACTCGGTCAACGGGCATCATAGGGATGGCCATAAAAATTCTGCAGCCAACACAGAGCTGACCATAAAAAATAAAATCGAATTTAGAAATTTAAAAAAAAAACCTATTCCCATACGTCTGTGAACTATATTACACATTTTTGTTTAAAAAAATTATGCTAAAATATTTCTATTATATGAAAAGAAATTAAAGCAAATCTTTACTGAATTCTCTGGAATCCGAATTCTCTGGCTATCCGAACGGAAAACAGATCATGTGTTTACTGTTGAGGATTATATCTTCACCAGCCACACCCTTATTTCATGTCTCTCTTTAGGATCTAAATATTCCTCCTTTTCTCCTCTTCCCCAGGTTAGCGTTGAAATGCACTATTTATTTAGTCAGATAGAACTGGTTGTTATCTGTTGTTTCAGATCGTGTGACTTCCATTACATAGTTTGAACAAATTTTTTGCTCTTGCATAAGAAGAGAAACCGAATTGAAACTAGTAAAAAATTAAATTGAACGGCGAAAAAATGTGATTAAAGATCATAAACGAAATCTCTTATCGTCAAGAAAAGCCCGCAGAAAAATATCCTCCCCGAAAACTCAATTCAATCAAATTTTATCAAATTCCAACGGTTTGATAAAAACATAAGAAAATATATGCAAAAACCCATAGAGCAAATATATATAATGCATTAAACTACAGCATTTTGTTTTGCAATATGAAAGCTAAATTGAACCTATTTTCCAATTTCTTTCTAAATTGAGATTTTCCCAAAACTTCCGTATTAATAGCCTCAATGAAATCCAATTTCGAAATTGAAAATTTAATAATTGGTAGTTCAGTTTATCTAACTTAATTTTATGAATCTTGGCAACACATTTTTAACTAAAATATAATAATTCTCGCTATTGTTGCATGACTAGTTCTCACCCTGGCACTACGGAAAATATAAATCGGAACGTATTCTCTACTCGTGTATTTAGCATCAACCGCAAACCAGCTCATAAAAAAAAGCCATGAAAGCTTCAGGATACAAGTGAGGGGGTATTCCCGCATTCATTTCACCCGAATTAAAACATAAACATTGAAAAATGTAATACTTTTCAAAATCGGTAGAAATGCAAAATTTAGCCGAGCAGTTATTTATTCTGTTATTTCTCTACCATTAAATCGGAAGTGTTTCTTTTAATCTGTTATTTTCTAGAAGAGGAGAAAAAGGTTGCTCCGAATCTAAAAATCGAGAATAATGAAATCAAAGGAAAATAACTTATTGCGATCATGATTTGGATAGCAAATATAAAAAAAGTTAGCAACAAATTATGAATATAACGTCATCGTATTAATCGCATGCCAGCTCATAAAAAGAATGCCGAAATTCTGGATGTGAAGAATATGCGCACAAAACAACCTTTCTTGGCTGTCGTTAAAAACCTCCCTTGACTCGTCAAGGACTTCCAGAGTTATCTGTTACGTTCTCGTAGGTTGATACCTACTCTATATTAACTTACTAATTTGTTATATATCGTGCACATGTTATGCTAATTGTGCTAACACTATAAGCATAAGTCATTATAAAATGATCCTGCTGTCAGGGAGTTAACAACTAACGAAGAATTAATATTTAAACAGTATTGAGCAATCGGTGAATACTCAAGTTGACAGTAAGTAGAAAACGACGAATGATAGTGTCTCTTGACAAAGACAACTTTCGAATCTTAAAAAAGTTCATTTTAATTTCAACAAAATACAGTCTGACGAATAATTACATTTACAATTATTTCAAATTTAAGAACATATTACTCTGAGCATCATGTTATATCTGCATAGTTTCATCTTACTGGCAATGTAATATTACTTTTATATTATTACTTGCAACGGAATAGCTAAAACACGCACTAGGTGACTATGCAGCATTAGCATGCAATACAAAATTGTCTATAGGAAAAAATTCGGAACTACATATCTGGCATTCTCAACAATGCGGGGGTTTTTTCTTTTGTTTTCAAATACATACATCTCTAGTCAAGGTAGGGGTCAAGAGTAACGGACATATACCCCATATATCAATACATGCACTAAGCCACTACTAGGGTCAGAAGCAGAAATATCTCTCATGAACTGCATATTTAAAATACTGCAGACGAGAAAATTTCGTAGGTTTGAAAATGGCACATGAGTCATTATAATATGATGCCATTTCAGTTTATTAGACCCTGCGATAAAGACTGAAATTTAAACATAAGAAATCAGTGAAATGAAATTACCCATTTGAAAGAGAAAAAGTCAATTCGATTCCCACGAATGATGATGATGATAATGGGACTGTACTGTCATTCACCGAAAGCATCGGTTCATTTTCCTTCAGGTTTCTTAAAGTTGACTTAAGTTCAGCTCTCTATGCCTCTGTATAGGCCAGACATAGGATATTTTAAAAAGACGAATGATATAAGAATTAAAATGTAACTGACTTTAAGGCTGAATTGAGTCACATTTTGTAAGTTAGCATTATTTGCAGGTACAGTATGCCACGGCGATTCAAAGATCAATTTCAGTTAAACTTCATCCGTCACGATAAGTTCTTGACAAAGCAATAATCTCAGTCTCTTGTTGAATTGTTTTCGAGTCTCTATCTCGTTAAGTTAGTGATTTAACAATTTAAGCTAATTAAAATCAGATCTCAACTGATATAAAATGTTATTTGCCACAATTTTCCAGTCCTTTGGTTTTAAGTTTTCATCTGTGTATAATATTCCCCTATATAGTATTATTGTGTCGAGAAGTTCAACTCCGTGCATTCTCCACTCTAGCCCACTATTTTAATCTTACCGGAACACAATCATGAATAAAACAATTAATTTAATTTAATTAATTGAAGAATTTAGTTTCTTTTACTGGTTAATTTAATTTAATTGATCCCACATGTTTAGTTTCAGTTACCAGTTCATTTCAGAAAGTTGACCCATAATTCTATACTACTGGTATTTATACCGAAACGCCTTTCTCGACTAAATGGTATTCTAATGTTCTATTATTTCCTTTATGCATAACTTGTCCAAGCTACCTTTTTTAAATACAGTTAAGCACGGATTACACTAAGTTAGATACGTCAATTGGATAGCTTCACACAGATTTCGTTTATTTTGCACAGGAATCCTTTTATGAAGTTAAATCCGATGGCATCAGAATGACACTGAAAATATAACTGCATGAGTGCGATTTTCGAAATGCAAATTTTCTCCAAATTCAAATTTTTATTTCAATGTAATAAGCAACAGTCATTATCTTTTGACAACAGATGAAATCTATGCTATTATATATTAGACGGAGCGATGAAAATTTTAACAGTAAATTATTCGAAATAATTTTTTAAAAAATTAGCGATCCCGAAAAAAATTAGAGTACTTTAAACATTAATTAACAAAAAATTAATTTGTTATTTTCAAAGAGGATTAAAAATTATTTCTTGTAATAAACTATCAGATTACTGCCAAAAAACGCAAAAATCGAGCTGAATTTATTATTAACTGAAATTCTATTGAAATTTCAAAAATAACGATTAAAAATTCCTTCCTTTCCGTCGAATTTTATATGCTCCAATTTAAGTAGTTTTATGTCAAACTATCATTTCCGTTGAGTTTCAATGCGCCCACACGTTTTCATTTAATATTATTGAAAATGGGAATATAATAAAATATACATACTAAGGGAGGAAAAGTAGAAAAATAGAAGAAATAGTTCTATGCTTCAGAGACTTCATTTAAATGTATTTTATAGAAGCACTTAAAAGAATTTATCTTTTAATTTTAAAAACTCTGCTGAACCTTATAAGTTAAAACGTTAAATTTGCCCCTTCACAAGATATGCTCAGAAAAACCGATTAAGGAAACACAGAATTTCTCTAGTTTAATTCAAAGAAAATAGATTTTTCCGAGTTTAAATTCATGTTCTGATTGAACGGAAAGCATATCGATTCGAAACTGTAACCTACGTAGTCATATTTTACCAAATGTACAGCGAACGTTTACCAGATATTTGTACAGGAGGTACTTAAAATTATGACCTTCGTTGTTTGATAAAATGTTTGATGGAAATTAATTAGCAACGGCTTTACCTCGAATTTGCGTAGAATAGAATATTAGAAATTAATTCAAGCTGAATTTAATACATTGAAATCAATAAAAGCACTGCTAATTTGATATTTGATTAAAAATGTGCAGTATTTAAAATACGAATGATACAAGAATTAAAATGCATCTTTTTTTAATGATGATTTAAATGGTACTTTGCATTACTTTTAAGGGTAGCATTATTTGGAGGTACAATACACTCACGGGGATGCAAAGATGCGTTGCAGTTCCACTGTGTCGATCGCAACAAGCACTTTACAAAGCAATAGCTTCAGTCTGTCGGAATATCTTTTTCGAATCCCATTCTCGTTAAGTTAGAGATACAACATTTTAAGCTAATTTAAATTGGGTCCTATATGCACTTGAAATGTTATTTTCAGAGAATTTCCATTCTTATCGTTTTACGTTTTTATCTATATGACGAACAAATTATTTTTGTTCGTAAATTTGACAAATATTTCAAATATAAGTATTCGCCTTGATGCATTATTTCATTTTATAAGAAAAAAATCATGAATTAAGAAATTAATTTAATTATATTGTTCCCAGATGTGTAACGTCATTTAGCAGTTAATTTGAGAAGCCTTTCTCCCAGGATTTCACAATATTTAAACTAACTTCCATGATCGACTGGTTCGTTAAATAGGAATTTTTATTTATTATAATGCTCTTAACAACTTTATTCATAAATTGCTTTTTGTTATTTTTCTAAATTAATTTTAAGCATCAATTGTTTTATACAAAGTTAGGCATGTTAATTTACAAACTTCACGTCAATTTGTTGCTTCACGTTTGTTTGTCCGAGTCGAATGTATATCCTATGGCATCATAGTGGCATTGTAAATCTAACTGGGATAATAATCTATTTTCGAAATCATATTTTCTTTTTAGGGGGTCACTTACGTATTTTTAATGCAATATGCGCTAGAAAAAAAAATATTTTTTTTGCGATAGATATGCTATTTCTTATTAGATGGAGCAATCTTAACTCTCGCTGTAAACTATACGACATTTTTTTAAAATTAGAGATTGAGAAAAATTACAGCTAAATTTATAACAATAAAAATTAATTTATATATTTTAGAAAAGTTAAAAAATAATTTTCTATAATAAATGTCCGATTATTGCCGAAAAACGCAAAAATTGGGCTGAATATTTAAATATTTAAAATTCTTTTGTCATTTCAAAAATAACGGCTGGACATGCGCATTCTCATCCTTTGGAGATTGTATACTCCAAAATATAGTAGTTCAGGTGAAACAATCTGCGTTGGTGATTGTCAACACATCATGTGCACATTTTCATTTAATACATTAATTAAATAGAATGAAATATATAAATTGAGAGACGAAAAGTAGAAAATAAAAAGTTATACGTTCTTGATGCGTTAGCGTTCTTCTTAGTGGCTTTAAAATTACTCTATAAAGCACTTTCTTTCTTAATTTAGGAAAAACGGTTTCAGTACCAGATAAATTGGAAATAGAAACTAAATTTGCCGGATAAGAAAATTTGATCATAGAAAGCAGTAAAATTAAGAAAACAGTGCATTTCTGCAGCTTAATACCTTCATGTTTTGCTATAAGGAAAGGCATACCGATCGAAACAATCATCATCTAGAGAAACCACTATTTACTAATGTACCGCGAACTGTTTATTAAATACTTATGCATGACGAGGTAGTTAATTTTTGTGACTGTCGTTCTTTTAAAAAAGGGTATAAAGGAAAAGAATTAACATCATATTTCCTTCGGATTTACATAGAATGGAATATTAGAAAATATTTAATGGTTTATATAATGCATTTAAATCGACGAAAGCACTGCAACTTTGACATTTGATTCAAAATCTGAGAGGAAATTTCAGCTCTAAAGGATTCAATAAATACTTCGAAATCAAAAAAATTTAACGATCTTCATGTGGGAAAATAGATTTCGAGCATCACAAGTTTTCGTCAAATCACTGAATTATCTCTCTAACAATGTAATTAAATTACTTCATACCAATTTAAAATATAAATCCTACAAAAGGAATTCTAAATTTCTCAGTACCTAAAAATAAAATTTAGTTTCTGGATGGAGTACCTACAAATAACGCTTAATCCGTGGGTGAAACACCTACAAAAAATTCTTATTTTTGAGCCTAAATTTATCCTATAATCATGTTTTTTTGACAAATTGCTGGTTAAAGCCCACAGCTATTTAATAATATACTAATATATTTTATATTACAAGGAGCATTATTTGTGTACCTGCAAATAATGTTTTCCAACTTTTAAGCCCTAATTTATAAGTTAAATAATCATATTACTTTTAAGCATTGATGGTTAAATTCCAAAGCTATTAAATTATATTTGAATGTATTTAATATTATAGGGAGTATTATTTGCATAGGTAATATTATTTCTCCTTACTGTCAACCTAAGTTTTCAGCTTATAGTAAAAATAAGTGACACATGACACACACCTACTGACTATGCAGCAATCGCACCCAGCTCATAAAGCAAGTGTCTGGATGCGAGAGGTACGTGTCCACACGAGCCATTCCGGCTATCTTATTACCTCCCGTTTCTTTTGTTGGAGGCCAGATGGTTTCCAAATATAATATAAATTTTACAATACATTTCAATTTCGATTACAAAAAGTGCAATACAATTATACATATACATGCAAAATGATAACTACAACAATGATACATACACATGCAAAATGATAACTACAATCATGAAATATATACATGCAATATACGTTACATTATATACATTATACATAATATAAATTATAAATTTTACAATATAATTTAAATGCATTAAATTTTGATTACAAAAGGTGCAATACAATGTAATGTAAATTATAACTATACAAAATATTTTCAACATCGAAGATATACAATACAGCTAATCAAATGTAGTCAGGAAATTTCCTTAACATATTTGAAGAGTACAGTTCATCAAAATTACTGTTCTAAAATTAAAGTACTAAATCGAAGTTCATTTTTTTTTAAATAAAAGTTCATGAATAATGTAGAGTTCGTACGAATTAATAGAATTCATTAAAAAATGTCAAAGTCCGCTAAAAGATAAAATCAAATGTACTCAGGGAAATTGTTCAATTGTACAGAGGTAAAGTTCTTAAAAGTCACAGTCCAACAATTAAAGTTGCGCTTCGAATCTCATTTTTTAGGAAGATGATATGAAGTTCAGATAAATAAATGGAGTTTTTGAAAAGAAGTCCATGCCTAGTTTCTTGAATTCATACGAGAATGGCAGGATTTTATCTGTTTACGCAATATAAGGGGAAATGTTTGGATGCTGGAGAGCAATATCGTGATGAACATTTTTTTCTTTCAGAATCCTCGTCAGATGCTGAGCGGTAAACAGGAACCAGAATTTGCTTGCAACACGATTCCGGGGTGCATATTCTTGGATCACACCTTACGATCTGTCACTGCGGTTCCAATGAAGAGGACATCTCGTATCGATTCATCAAATGTAGAAAGGCTCGGGACATACGGATGAGAGTAGACACATAAAAGAAAAAAGGAATTAATAAAATATATGCAAAATGATATTTATAATGATAGGTGGTTTATATGAAATGGGTACCTGACACATTCCTAGAATTTGTACTAATACAGAGTGATTCTTTATGCAAGCGATAATTTTTCTACGACGCTTAAATCCAAAGACTGACTCCGCGGCATCAGTTTTTGGACTCTTGCATCTAATTACACCGATGAGCATATTAAATCTGTTGCTCAACATTAGCTATCTTTTTTCCGAGTAATATTACTTTTAATTTATCCCTCACAGGAATAATACTTTCTGAGCAAGTCTCATATTAGTGTAATACATAAAAGAAGGAACTATATAATATAGAATTACAAATATATTTAATCTGATTCATCCTATGATTATAAATATACAAAGGAAATGTGCTTAGAATAATAATAATTAATATATTAACCATATATCTAATATTATTAGAAAACTACAAACAAAATAAAATATATAGAAGGACATTTACAAAAACACTTATAATTATATTCATTATATCTTTAGAAAAGTATTATAAAATTAAAAATAAGTTCTAAAAGTAAGTAAAAATTTCTATAAAAAAAATTGAAGATTTGTTTGTATTGATTACCAATTCTTTTATTGGAAAAAAGATGGAATAAAATGTTTTTAACTGACTTTAAGATTTGTTTGATTTAGATTTTACTTTGATTTAGATTTGACTTGATTTGACGATTCAGTTTAACGGGATATATTTCATGCGATCTTGAATTAATAAAGAATATTTCGAAACGAATTACCATTTTTCATTAGAACCATTAATGGAGTAGCCGGAATGAGACATATTAATTGTGTAAGAATTTTGATATTGCAGCACTGGATTAATAAAAACGTATTTAAATAATTATTCCAATATAACCCTGAATAAAAAAAAGGAAAATGTATTTGATCTATTTGCAATCATTGCATCTAAATATCTAAACAAATCCATTCAATTTGGATAAAAATGGTTCTTCATATTATACAATGAACCATATCCAAATTTTAGTTTATCTTACATTGAAATATTTATTGACTGATATTTTTATAAATAGAGGGGAGGGGCATTTATCACAAATAAATTTGTTCCTCAACTCTGGTTTTTGCAGAAAGGGGAAAACAATTAGTATCCATTAAAATGAAGATTGGATGCCGTTTCTTTAGATAGAGGGAAATTACTGAAAGAAGTTACTACATAGTTAACACTTCTAACAAGTTACTGCTATTAAATTAACAGGTTTCACTAATCTTCCATGATCGACGCAATTAACATGTATTCCCCGAATTTATGAATTTTCATGTCTCTGGTTATTCTGTAACAAGAGTTAAAGTGACCATATCAAAACGCCTTTAAATATCTCGATTTAAACCGTAATCTACTTATTCAAGTTCAACAACGGGCATTGAGGGGAGAATTAGAGTCTTCTTTTTATCATGGCAATAACTTCACTAAATAATGATTCAATGGGTAAGTTGAAAATGCGTATGACTTTCTGATTTGGATTGGATAAAGAGAAGACATTTTGATTCAGTCAATAAATTTAGTTTAAAGACATTTAAATTTTGAAAGCTCTCCTTCATTAGCGATTTAAAAAATAGCTTTCTTTTTTTCTCTATTTTTTATTTATTTTTTCAGTAATAAACTATAATTTAGCAATTTTTCTCAAATTAATTACCAAAAATTCCAATTTCAGAAAAATAGAATTAATTGAAATAATTAAATTTAACAGATAATTAAGTTCCGAAGCTTCCAACATTTTTTTTTGCAATAGCAATATGCTAAGTTCGTAAAATTTCATCTTTCTAACACATTAGGAAGCGGGTAAATGAATAAATGCCTTTTTCAGAAGCAAGAATCTGGTCAAGCTAAATAAAAGCATATAAAAATAAATCATGGACGTAAAATGTTTTTAGATTCCATGCATTCTTTAAAGATTATCCACCACATTTTAAATGGCTCAGTTATAGTTTTCATAATTAGCTATTATTTGTAACAACACGACAAACTAAAGTATGTGACGATGTGTCGATATCAAGATTTTGTCGAATTAAAATTTAAGAAGAAAAAAATAACAACTAACTAAAGTTTTTTCTCTATTAATTTAATTGAAAGCTGTAATCAATAGAAAAATAAATATTTCAGTGCTGTATTCAAGTATGACAAGAAGGACAAAACAACTACTGAAAATTCCTTACGTTACAGATTTTTCTCAGAAAAAAAATAATTCCGTAAAAAATAATCCATTTCCATTTTATTATCGCTTTGTATATGATAGAGCATTTGGTACTAGATCATAAAAAAACATATTTGAATCTGAAAATAGTTTAGTTCTCCTGCTAAAAAGACCAGCTTTAGTATTTTACCATGTGATTTATATACTGATTCTCAAAAAGGTATCGTAACAAAAAATCTTCTAAAAGTAGATTTTCTTGCCAAAAGAGACTTTTAAAAGTTGAAATGTAGAGTCACTTCGGATTCATAAATAGAGAGTGACTTTTATTTTTATCTAAACATTTTTATTAACAAATAATTAGGAATTCGAATGTGATAATTCTTGTGGCAATATACTAAAAATTTCATGGATTTTCATGATTACGAAAATTTACATTTATAAGTAAAATAATCTCAGCGATTAACGTATTTCCTTTTTTATATTAAAAATATCCATAAACAAATATTGTGAGAAAATATTACAAAATAATTAGAAACAAACAATGCTTTCTTTGGGAAAAGTTCATCAAATGAATCGTTCCATTGTTAAATATTTCGATTTTATATTCTCAGCAACTGCATGCAGTTTTGAGATATTTGCATCATAAAACGTGTGTAAAATTTTTTCTATTGTTTTCTGAATGAATGAAAGCAGTAAGTGACAAAAAATAATATTGATTTTTAAGATTCTAATACATTTCTGTTACTTGCAGTTAGCCTTTCCTTTAGTTTCTTTTTTACCAAATATTTAGAACTAAAATACTTTTCCCAGGGAAACAAGCAATGATTGTCAAAAGACATATTAAAATAATACAAATATTTATTCAGTTTGTCAAAGACTATTCTATATCGCGAAAGCCTGAAAAGATATCGTATTTTTCTTTCTAATTGTATTATTATAGCATTATGTAAAATTTGATTTGAAGCTGAAAAAGTTTTTTCTTGAAATGCATTTAAAAGCAACTAACAGCTCAAAGATAATATTAGAAGTCAGATCGCGAAATGCGCTTCACAAGTTATCCCGTCATTTAGCATTTGTTCTCATCAGCGTTATTCTAATTGAAGTCCAGAAAAATCATAGAATCAGTCATTTCTATTTCTATTATTACAAAATCTAAAAAAGTAGTCTTTTGCACAAAAGTCTAAAAAAATAGCATTTTCAAAATATTCTGCAGTTGTAATTAACTGTAATTAATTATCAAATTGATACTAAAAGTCTAAGTTCTTTTAATATTTCAATGAAATTGCTCAAGGAATCTAAAATAAACTTATTGGAAAATCATTCGGTTAAAATATTTTTTATAAAATATTTCAAGGTTTTTTTTTTTTTAAAAATAAATATTGATTCCAATTAATATATTCTTAATAATTCAACACAAGTATCGGTCTTAATAAATATTTTTGTGACATGAAATATTTATACTGGCGAAAACTTTGAAATCTTCGATAATAATATCAAAACGAGCAGAGGTGTCGAGAGCATAATATGGTAAAAAAATTACGGAAAATAGATTGCTTAAAATAGCGATTATCATATTTAAGAAAGTAAATATTTTTATTTATTTGGCATGCATCTACTCAGATAAATATTTTCCTTTCTCAATGGAGATTTCAATCTTACAAATTCAGCATGAATATTCTCCCCTCGAATTTATCGTATACGTAGACAATATTGCATCCTCTTTTCTGTTCTTACTAAGCCAACGATCCCTTTCCGAATCACGGAGTTCGAAGTGGGAGAGGAAAAAGCAAGCCCTCCACTGTCTCATTAAGTAGGCAAGATAAATAGCTACCCATTTCACCACCTCCTTAACAGACATTCGCGTCTTATTACTTAATGCGCAGTGAATTATGTTTCATTATGTAACGAAAAAAATCCGTTATGCATGTTGAACACAGTTTTTCAGATCGGTTAAATCCATATTTTAATGCAAATATATAATTACAATCGCAAAATGCCATGTCAAATACCTTTTATTCAAATTATTTTATTTTTGGTTTGCTGCTTTAAATATATGTTTACAAATAAACAAACAAATGATCACTACTGCAAGAAATATGATTTAAAATGTATTCATCATTTACATTTTGGATTACAAAATATTTTGCACTAAATTTCATTGTCTATTTCTTTGAGTTATTGAATCTGCGTGTTCATATAAGGAAGAACAGGCATCACTTCCTTTCACAGATTTAGTTCAAAATCTGAGAAAAACCGACACATTTGGCGTAATGTTGGTTAAACACATTTTAATATTGAAGCTGAATTCGCTGTTTGTGTCGCCTTGTTTACAATCAGATAGATAAAAAAGAGTGTTTAAATGGGGGTTTTTCGAAAGATGAAGATCCGTTAAACTATCGAAGATGATCGTTTTATTTCGATTTTTAATTTTTATAATGTTTATTTTTGTAAAAATGACATAAAATTCTGACATATATCAATTGCTCACAGAGGAAATAAAGTCTATGTTGAAAAATTTGCTCCATTAAGAACTTTTTATTTAAAAGTTTTCCTCTCAGAAAATACTTAATATTATTATTTTTGAGACCCCGGAATATCTGTAGTCTATGTATATTTTCTGGATGCAAAATTCCAATATTGTACTGGAATCACAGCTCAATTGATAAGACCCACACAGAGAATTCTTAATCAAAGATTTTCTTTTGACCTTTTTGTAGTTGCAATAATCCCACCTTCTTTTAATGATGTTGCAACAATTCATTTCTTTCAGCTAAACAATTTTCTTGTTGATTGACATAATCAAATCTCATCCTTAATAGAATATTCTTTAATATTTTTCATCTCATCCTTAATAGAATATTCTTTAATATTTTTCATCTCATCCTTAATAGAATATTCTTTAATATTTTTCATCTCATCCTTAATAGAATATTCTTTAATATTTTTCATTTCTGCATTGCACATTCATTAGGATACTTAACTTTTCAAATAAATTTTAATTACATAAATTTATGTCCAATAATTGTTTTGAATGAATTTTCTAACTGGTGAAAATTCATAGGGACACCCTAAACCGAATCTGGCCCACGATCGAACATGAAACATATTTGCACTTTTTCTCTGCAACGATTATTTCTCGTGTTCCACAAGCTTTTTTCTTGTTCAGGTTAAAAATGACAACATTAAAATTAAAGCTCGATTTATATTTGTTTGCAAAATTTAATCAAAATCTCTTTGGTGTGCGTTTTATTTATTTTTTTTTCGTCCTTTTTCACAAAATTTCATTCAATACCCAGACAATGTTTTAAGGATTTAACTGTCATTTTTACTCTTGATTTTAATTCCTTTCCGATTCTTTAGTTCCTTTCACATCAGCTGCTATAACTAATGCTTTATTGCCACAGAAATATATAATTATCTACTATTATTTCTATATATCAGAAGGAATTAGCTTCATATGAGACATAAAACCAGTTGCTACAGAAAGTCACAAAAAATATTCCAATATCAGGATGCCTGTGATAATCTGAACAGATTGCTTTGAAGTTTAACATTTAACAGGACCTGCAATTAATTTGCAATTTCGTAGCATTTTTGAAAGACTGATCAAGTTTGATATTTAATTGTTCGTTAAACCATTGGAAAACATTTTTTATAGGCCCATTTTCATGATAGGGCTGAAAAAAATTGTTACTGTTTTTTTTTTAATTCCAAGTTTTGCAAAATTAAATATATTAATTTAGAACAAGTGGCAGCTTAATAATTAAAGTTTTATTGCTTGAATTTAATGTTCCTTTAATTAATTTCTGGATGTTCAAATATTTTCATAAATGCATCTACTCCCTTTCTTTAAAATATTAACAAACGTTTCAGCTTTTTTCAGTTTTTTTCGATTGATTTTATTATAAACTGTTGCGGTGTGACTTTCCGCATATTTTTCATTAAAGGTTTCTCTGCTGCATGTTCATCGCCTTATTCTTCTTTAGAAATCGATTCTATCTACAGCTTCTCCTAATTTCATTCGGTTTCATTCAGAAATCTTCTCTTCAAAATCAAAAAGGAAATTCAGAAACCCTGATTGACTCTTTGGATGCAACATTTAGCAGCAAATCACAAAATTTCTTTCCTTAATCATCACAGTTATATCCAATTAAATTGACTTCTATGGCTTTTCGATGAAATTCTTTTCTTTAAAAATATAAGATTGATACTGGATTTAATCAATAGTGAGTGCTTTATCTCAAGTTAATTAATTGCGTAAGTTCTCATGTGCGAAATCTAAGATATTTCTGTTTTGTATTCAGTTCAGGGGGAAAATTTAATCGACCTTTGAATTAAATTAATTTGCTTGACATTTCGATGCGTTCGCCACCTCTATTTATTTCTGATGTATATAATATAGTTTAAACATCATTTTTTTATTAAAACTTTCTTAATCTTTTCAGTATCGGATTCTCCATTCCTTTTTTCTACTCGAGAGCTTTTAATGTTAAGTGTTAAGTTTTCTATTAGCAAAGAAGCGTTCTAATTTAGGAGACATTTCTGACACTGCCGAGGAAGCAAAATTCAAAAACTTTGATGACACGATCATTCAATATAACAGATTACTGAAACTTTCTGAAAATTATGTCATCTAGACCAGTTGACTCATGTGTTATGAAAGAATGTTCAAAATTTAAAATTTTCAATATCCCTAACGATATGCATCGCAAGTATGACAAGCTCCACATATTATATTAGGAAACTTAGCTGTTATGTCCAAAAGGTTTTTCGAAACATTCTGAAATATTGCTTTTATTTTATAGACCCATCTTTCATAATATAACTGTTAAATAGAATTATCAGGAACAATTGTACGTACTTCTCAAAGATCTATTCGGGATAAAAGCGAATTAAAACTATTCGGTGTAATCTCTTAAAATGATCTTAAAGGTTTCTCTTCTATTTCAAGCTTGTAAAAGTCAAACAGATCTTTGAGGTTCTGCAGTCAATGATGGAATCATTTACAACTATGTAATTGAGGCTGATATGGAGAGGATGTGAGAGATGACCCACAGGTGACCGGAGAGAAAAGTTTTATTTGTTTCTATTGTTTAGTTCGCAGGTCTGAAAAATCTGATTTCAGTTGTGCGAGTGGTCACTGAACTATATGATTACTCATACACAGCAGATACTTTTGAAGATTTTGATGTACTTGTAAAATTGTAGGCTTTGAGAAAAAAAATCAAATAATTTTAAGAACCATTTGTAAACCAAGTTTGATGGTTTTCTATGTGCATGTTACTTTTGAATAAATCTTCAAATGTTTAAATTCAGTTTCTTCGAAAATCTTGAAATTCAATTTCATTTCAGTTCTCATTGCACAAATGTTTCATCATTGAAGGCTAATTTACTCAATTTTCTGTTACATAATTGAAGAGGCATTATCTATTTTCTGCAATTCCTATCACATTTCTCTTGAAAATTAAAATATCTTTACTGTATTTAGATTAGTTTCGCTTGAAGAATTCGTTAGTATTCTTTTTAAGCCTACAGTTCTTTTCCAAAAATTTCTGGCATCTTCATTATTGCTCCCATTGATTCATTTTGAAGCTCTATCGATATTCAATAATATCCAAATGAAAAATAAATATTCTCATTTGTATTGGATATTTTTTCCTATATTTAAAGATGAGCCGATCCCGTTTACCAGCTAACGAGTAGATTTGGTTTAAAAAATGGTTTTTAATTTAGGAATTAGTTTTTGGAGTAAACGATACTAGCCTTAATTGCACATAATGCTTTGAGGTTTTCTTCAGATCAAAAATGGCAAATAGCCAATAAAATTTCATTATTTTTATTTTCAGCTCACGTAAACAATAAACTTTGTAACTATACAAAATATTTATATTACTTTTATCTTAGATATGTTGATTAATAATAAAATGAGAAACATATTACTTTAAACTCATCTTCTACAAAAATCTAAACGATAGACAATTATTGCAATTATTATTATGTTTATGAGAGGAAACAGTTTCAATTTGTTGTCACATAGACAGATCGATAAATTATTTTGATCAATTATTAAATATTTATTGGAATTAGAATTTTAACTACTTTATTTTAAATGCTAGGTATCATTCTGAATCCAATTCGCTAATCATTACATGTAAAAGATATATACAACTAAAATACATTTAAAATAATACGAAACAATATGATAATAAAAGGATAAAAGAAAAACAATAAATAACACAACATAACTTATTGCATTGATCCATTTTATTTAAAGGCATGAAATCTACACAAAACTAAAATGAAAACAATGGATCACACATTATTTATAATATTTATTTGTTTTATTTAAAAACAAAAAGTCTACATTATATACAGAATCGAAAATAAAATAACACACTTTTATAAAACTGTTTTCCGGACTAACATGATTATTGAACTACCAGGCAATTGATGGAAAACCAGTCATTCACACAATGCTCATCAAAATACCAGTACGGTATAGGCCTGATTTTCTCAATGCAACGCGTGCAGAAATTCTTTCTCTTCTGTCTCCACTTCTTCGTCATTAACCTCTTGCCCTATGCATATATCTCTCAAAGTAGGGAGATTCTTTAATCTTATGATTGGATAAGGGATACAGACTTCACTGACTAAAACTTTGTAGCGTGCTTTAAATACAGTTAAGGCGCATGAGGTGGCAATTGCTTGAATAAAACAAAATGTCATTTTTTATCAGTTTCACACTATTTCTAAACCAATCTTCAGTATTGCATGCATTAAAGTGTGCATTTAATGATCGTGTATACTTTAAACATTGTTATTTTTCATTTTTACAAATAACAAGCAATTTGTTTCCTCTCTTGTCAGAATTGCACAGCAAAAACAGTTAAATGGACTTTGCGTAGGTTCGCTTTCTTGATTTTTTTTTTCGTTTTGAAAATATATGTGTGTTTAGATGAATGTTTGTAATAATACCTTGTCTTCTATAACCATATGCAATAGTGGTCATTCAACAACAATACACTAAGAGTTTTCTTTGATCCACGGCTTGGCTACTTCTTAATCTGGCGCACACTATCCAAAACTCCTCTCTTTTCTTCCACCTATGAAACCAGCGCACTTAATCTACCAAGTACTGTTTGCCCATTTTTTCCCATCTCTTATGTCTTCTGATGAATGTTCGGCCCACTTACTTGTGCTGTCTTTTATCTATTTCTCTGAAACACTCATTTCTCGCAACTTCCGCATCCTTATCTTTTCTATATAGCTTTCTTTTCCGTATCAAATTGTTACTATTCGAAACTAGGGATTGCAATACCGGACCAAAATTTCAATACCGGTATTCGGTATTGTTTAAATCTTAATATCGGGATACCGGTTTTAATACCGGTATTAGAAATTTTAGAAAACACAAGCGTTTCTTTTTTTTTATTTGCCAGTTTTGTTAGAGAGTATAAATAGCACAAAAAATAATCTCTAATAAATTATAACAGTATATAATCACAAAAAAGTAAAGAAACGCCTTATTTATTTAAATCACAAAAAAAGTGTAAATATCACTATTCAGTCTGTGGTACTATTCCAAATTTTTGAAATGTGATCTAAAAAAACAATGCATCAATTGTACTGTCAATAAGCATGAAAAGTAATTTTGTGTAAAAATTACCAGCTGTCGAAAACGCTCTTTCGGCATCTACGCTAATTGGCGGTACTGTTAGCAATGCGCGATATACTTTTTTCAAGTATTTACTCATGAGTCATGAGTATGAGTCATCCCTCATCTTCAAATAAATCGATTTCTCGTCGGATGGTTTTGGATATAGCTGATTACTGTATTGTATTTTGGTTCGTTGAAATTTTTTTATTTATCGCTAATTCTAATTTTTGTTCAAGAGACAATTCCTTTTCACTATCGACTGTAGTGACATCATAATCTTCGATAATTGAAGCGAATTCTGAATGTGGATAGGTTTGTGATAAAAAAATTTTTAAGAAACTTTACTCTAACTTAATCAGATTTGAATTGGTTATTTTCTTTTCTTCTTTTCATTTTCATTTTTAAAATCATTAGAATTATGTAAATACCATAAGACATTTTCTATTTCGATATGCCTTTCTTCTGTGCGATTTTTCAATGTAATATATAATTCTTCAGATACTGATGTATGCTGTTTGCTATTCTTTCAGTGACTGCAACATGAAATTTATTGTTGCATTAGCTGTTAATAAATAAGAATCTCTCCGACATAATGCCTCATTTGTCAGTTTTATTGGAAGTAGAGCTGATACAGTTCTGGATATTAAGTCGAATTCACTATCTGAAAAATTAATTTACAGGTCAAAGCCGAATATTGCTTTTTGGATTGGATTTCTCAGTTTCAAAAATCGTTCCATCATTAGGAGTAAACTGTTCCAACGTGTTTTAGAATCTAATATTAACATATATTCTGTTTTATTTTCAGTTAGTATATATTTTAGTAATATATCCTTTTTATAGGGGGGGGGTGTTTAAATATTTTAATAATTTTTCGAACTTTATAAATTATAGGAAACAATTCTTGATAGGTTAATATTTCACTCTTATTAGCAATATCTTCTTCAACAATTACATTGTCATTATCATGATTGTCAATATCACTCTCACTCTTTTCAAAGTTGGAATCCGAAGTTTCTATATCCACAATATTTGGATTCTTCTGTTCTTTATATTTTTGGTATAATATATCTATTACTCCTAATTGAATTCTATGTGCAAAGCACAATTGCTGATTTGCACCAATCAACTTTCCAACTTTTTTCATAATTGTTGCTCCATTATTCGTTATGGATACAATATTTTCTTTCAGGGATAATCCATGTTTCGCTAATTTAGATTTAAGAAATTAATTAAGCCATTAATTAGCTAATTAATTTCGCCCGTTAGGGAGATATAAAAACAAAAACGTATACTATATTGCTATGTTCGCGATACCTGAACATATAATGGAGATAATTTTAAAAATTTCTAGTAAGTACCGAAAAACCGGTATTTAAACTTGTGAATACCGGTATTACAAAATTGTACAAATGGCTCAAAATACCGGTATTCGGTATCCCGGTATACCGGTATTGCAATCCCTACTCGAAACTCGAGATTCATTTTTTATTTTTGCAACTCAGAAATGAATCGTCAACATTCAGAAATATTCAACATAAACGCAGTCTCCCATTGATTTAAACTGAGAAATAGATCTTATTCTCACAAAATATTAAAACGTTCTTTCAAGATGAATGTAATACATTTACTCATCGAAAATCATCACAATGTTCTCTGGAAACAACATATATCTCAGTAAATGTGACGCAAAATACTGAAGATTGTAGAAACAAAATGTGTCCACAAATGAGACAACGACCAAGAAAAGTTATTTTGACTATTTTTAAGTGGCAACTACTCGAACAATATCAAAATACAATCTCTTTTAACTGGTTTCTCTGATAACTTCCGTGCTTATCGTAATCAAAGACATGCCAGTAACGCAATTACTAACAGCAAGATAATGCTGAAACACAGCTATGCTTCTGCCAATGGTAGCAAAAACATGCATATCTCAGGTGATCGTTTATGAAGTGGATTAGAATAAAACAAATTTTCATAATATCCATGAGACTCAACTTTTGAGATGTTAATATACTCTGAACAACACCTCCCTTCTATCAAACATCTAAGTTACTAGCGCATTTATTGAAATATTTTGAAATAACATATGCTACAGCAAACAAAAAAAATCTCCTATTATGTTAGCTGGCTATGGTTAATGTTATGGGTCCTAGCATATACATATGCACCCACAACATCTATTAATCGAAATATATCTTACCAGAAACGCGTACTAAATGAAGTATATTGTAATTTCTTGATCCTCACCGATCAAATAAGAGTGCAGCGTAAAAAAAAAAATCCTTTATTTACAGCTATATATATGTGCACCAAAACAACTTGTTCTGATCTAGTATATCTTATATAATATTATTTACATGATTCACACTACAGTTGAAAGTTATTCATGAAATAGTTCCTCTATTAATTCGGAGAATACACCCCTACACAGAAGAAAAAAACGGTAACATGCTGTTAACTTAGGCGGCTACTCCAGGGGCAGCTCCAGAAATCCACCGATCTTTATGGGTGGATCTTAGCACAGAAACCCGATTCACACGAAGCAAAATTTGGCACACCTTCGAACCCCTACAGGTTTCCTTAAATAGCTTTTATTGCTCCTCTCTCATCTCAAAACAAAAATCCGGCATTTTATCTCCATCGAATCATTTGAATTCCTTATCGCCCGATAGCTGCTCAGTAATGCTTCCTCAATGGCTTCATGAAATCGTGGGAATGTCTGGTCATAATCCATCTTTGCAGCTGACTTTTCCCAAACACACGTTAATTAATTCAGTCCCCCGCTAACACATCGGCTGAGGTCCAGTTGACTTCGAAATTTAATGACAACGGTCGCTCGTACTTGTTCGTTCCTCGAAGATGCAAGGAGTAATTTCATAAAGGAAAAGAAGTTTAACATCTGGATGTTTTGAAGTTCTTATCGCTTAAAGATACGATGAATTTCTTCGAAAAGACAAAACACACATATGTGGTCTTTTATCTTGATACCATAAATGATCAGACTCCAATGGTGAAGAGGGTCCCCATTTGCCGGTCCGGAGGCACTTAAAGATGTGTAGGGAAAACAGATGACGTTCCATCTGGCTGGATTGCCAATTATCATATGAGGTAAACGGGGAAACGTTACAATATTTATTCATTATTATAACTAAGATGGATAACATATAATAATCTGATTAATCTATTAAGATCAAGAATATGTAAAATGTTTACGTTTAGATTTTATACTTTCTTTCCTTGAAGATTCTTGATGCCCAGATTGGAAAAATTTGTTATTAGCTGAATCGAATTCTGCAATCATTTCCTGTAAGCCACATAAGTAAACTAACAGACATACAATTTTCAGTATACTTTGAGATCTTCGTGGAAATAACATGAAAGAAGATTTGACTAATAGAATAGTTCCATTTTTCTCATTTTTAAAAAAATTTTCGAGATTGAATTGAAATGATGTTTCTATCCAACTGGGAACTTTCAACTTTAGACACTCCAACCAACCTATTTTAGAAATTATTGGACTGAACAACCACACTACGTGCGATCAATAAAATTTCAAGAACATTGGAGTTTCCTCCGAGGTTCTTTTAAAGCAGAATTTCTTACTTTTTTCTTATCTGTCACGAACAATTGTATCCCAATGATATTTTCATTGCATTTAAAAAGAGCAGCAGATGAACCCGAAATATCCAAACTTGGTCATCTACGATGATGGTTTTTTTAATGGTTTCTTTTCTTTAACTGTGCGTGTAGTAATTATAGGCGGTGTTTTATAATACCTTTTGAATCAGCTACTTTTTTTTAATTTTTATTTTTGCTATGAGAAAATGATCATTAAATTTCTGTATAAGATCGAATAGAAATCCTGGCCATTATTTCTACAGTTCTTTTTTTTAATCTAAAAAAATATTGCACTTTCAGATCATAGAATTATTGAAGTAAAGAGAACGATGCATTTTTCTTAGCTTTCTAGAAACTGCTCTTTAGTCTCTCTAAAAGTAATTTATAACTACCGAGAAGAGAAAGGGCTGCAAGTGATGCTATAAACAAATCTGCAACGTATAAAAAGGTTACTTCCTCCATTCCCAAATTACGTTTTAAAGAAACTCTGAACTACTATCTTTATCTTCAGTCTTTCATTTTGAAGAAAGGCATTTTTAGTAGAGGAAAATACCTCTACTTTATCACAAAATTTAATTAGAAAGGATAGAATTTTTTTCAGATTAGCATTTAAACCTTGGGTTTTCTTGGTTCTACAAGAAGCATTGCACTAGATATAAACTTGTTTGTATAGTTCTACCTAGAAACTATTGTTTGAAGTAAATAAAAACTTGAATTTTCTAATTGTTATTAATATTTAGTATGATAATTATACCAAGCCCATCTTCGAAAACTGCCTGAAATTGTGTAATCCCTATATAATTAAGCATCCGTTTCTGTTAAAAGTAATTTGCCTATGTCTTGTTTTTAGCTCGAATAATTCTCTTCATAAAGTTAATTATTACATTTTTTTCAATACATTTATTTTGAAATAGATTTCTAATATCCGAACTTTCTGTCTTTAAAGATTAGCAATAGAATTATCTTCTAAAAACAACAATATTAATAGAGGAGCAAAATCATTTCCTCGGTTTTCATAAGAGTCTAATATACCACTAATCTTCATTTCAATGCATGTCTTCTGTTTTCTTAAAATGCGCACAGTAAAAATTTCGATTTAAACATGTCAACATTTTAATGTCTGGCACATTTTAGTCATTTCAAAGAGAATTAAATTGTCTTTCATAGTTTTCTTATTGATATGAAGTATATTTTGGACGATAATTTGTTAATGACGTATTTGGATATTACAGGAAAAATTAGTACTCGAATTCTAAAGAAATGTTCAATATAATCGATTATCTTGTTTTCGTTATCTATATCTATTAAATACTGAATATTACTACATTTAATTTCGAAAGATATTATTTCTAATTTACCTTTGTAAACAAAAAAGAGAACTATAAACCACCGTCAAAAAGAACTGGTCTTTGCATTTCGCTTTGTTACCGATAAAAAACTGCAAAACTTGAAGGCGAAATTTTCCGAATCCCAACAATTGATTGTACTTACTCACAGCATTTTCATATTATAACTTTCAGCGATCGTTTTGTTTGTTTTATCATCACAGATTATTTCACATGTCCCAATTTTTTTAATGTAAATCAAGCCCATAGTTCTTAAATCCTGATAACCTAATTTATTTCTTCATTTGAAGCAAATAAAGCATAAATAATGCTTTTTTATCGATATCAAAACTTTGAGGAGAATTTCATATTTTTTGGCATGAAATTTTTCACAAATTCAGTAACCAACATTCTTCACTTTCTCTCCTTCTCTTGAATATAAACATGTAGAGAAGGAAAATACTGCTAAATGGAAATTTTTTAAATTTAAATTTAATTAAATTTTTTCTCGTTTTGGTGTCAACTATGTTTTTGCAAAATTAAATCTTTCTTTACTATATATTTCCCGAAGGAGCTAAAAATGCTTATGATTTTAAGCATAAACAGTGTTTGATGAGCCATCGTTTGAAATAACAATAAGATTACTTTGCAATTCACTAAAAATGTCTTTTACTATGCAAGACTCAAAGAGATAAAAAAACAATATCTTATACTTGCCAGACATCAAACGAATTGATTCCAGAATACCTATGTTTCTATATTGTTATGAATACGAGAGGTATATAATTTTCAATTTAATTCCGTAGAATTGATTAAAATGAATTTTAGAAGATCTTCAAAGCAGCACTCAATTAGCAAATCATGTTTGCTAAAACACAATTTTTAATTTGTGCATGGCTTAGAATAATTTTCATTTGTTGGGAAGCAAATGTTGATAATTTCCTGTGTCCTCTTTCTTTCAGTAACAGTCTAGATGAAACGATGAATCCCGTCATCCCTTTAGACTTCATCAACCCATACCTTCATCATGTAATGTAGTCATTTCTAATTTTGGTGGCTTCTGTTTTCGCTTAATTTACTGAAAAACAGTGCAACTGTTTTTCATTTATTTCAACTAAGAAAATTTAATTAAATAAGCATTTGCATATCTTTTACATCAGTCATTTTTCTGCTATATTTCTCTACCTGATTATATCATGCCACATACTTTCAGAGAAATATATTTTCCAGCAAAACGAAGCATGCATTCAGGAAAATATGAATAAGTTCTTTCCATAATGGTGAAATTTGATTTAATGTTTTAGTCCAGAATATTATCAACACTTCAGTTTACAGTCAAAACATTACACAGTCTTAAAATATAGCAAAAAAAATGTTGCACGTCTTAATAAAAAGACACATATTTTATTTAAATTAATAAAAAAAAAACTTCTGAAAGAACATTTATTTTCATGCTAATGCAAAACCAGTTTATAACAATTCTATTTTATAAAATGTCGTCATTCACAAAATAATTTTCTTTCAAAGGAGAAATGGCTTCCGGTTTGCCTTCAAGAATGCTCGTAGCACAAGAAATTCGAAAACAAAATCTGTTTTAATAGTTCAGATTCTAAATTTTATTTACAAAGAATGGTAATAAATATTTGCAATGAAGCTAGAAAACAATAGGGAAGAAATAATAACCATTGTTTGTAAACAACCATTACTTCTATTTACTATTTCTAGTCAGTATATATTTTTACATATTTAACAAACTAGACTGACATTAATTTTTAGAAATATCTACATCGCTTTACCCTTTCACTAATGTTTTTAATTACTTCCATAATAATTGATGTATAGAATATGAATCCTCTTATAATGGCAGAATAGATGACGTTGATAAATCTTTTAATATTTAGCATTATAAATTTTAATACAAAACAAAAGATAGGGAATCCAGAGAGCAATAATACTGAAAGAAAATCAAGTATAACCTTCTTTCAATAACAGCAACAACAACAACAAAAAAATCATTACAAATATCAAATATCGTCTTTTCTTAATAAGTATCTTCAAGTCTCTACTCTGAGCGCAACACACTCCCAGATTATCGCTTAAACTTTACTACCAATTCTTTGCAAATTCTCTAATACATTGTAATAAAATCTAATTAAATACTATATAAAAATCATTGCCATTGAATGATTTACATTTATTTTTTAATTTTAAAGTAAATGCTGAACTCATCTCCATCTTTATATAAAATATTAATATTATTTTAATATAGACGATGTAGTTTTCATATCGTTTCAGAGTCTTAATGGAGTTTTAAATGCTGGACATACGTTTTTTTGCATTGGTGTGTAAAACTTAAGAAAGGTGCTTTTTTGCCATAACTATACGAGAAATCATCTGAGAATCACGAAATTCAGAAATAAGAGAGAGCATTTTGTACCCAAACGATGATGAAAGTGTAGGTGCGGAAAAATAAATATAATGGATATAGTAAGTGATTGTCTATTCAAGAGGAAGAACAACAAGCAGACGTCCCGTAATATGAGATATGCCAAATCCTTTATGCAATGCTTGCTTCGCGCCGTCTCTCCTTACTCAGCACCAGATTGTCCTGCAGTTCTTGAGGTAAGAATGCCCATTCATCAATCAGCCTCTTCTTCAGTTGTTGGATGTTCCCTGGAGAATTGAATCTTGTAGCAAGGTTTGTCCCCAAAACATCCCATACATGTTCTATGGGATTTAAATAAGGAGAAAATGCTGGATAATACAATCTTGTGATATCTTTACTCTGCAGTAGCCGCTGACATCATCAGTACGGAGTGGCCGTGCATTGTCATCCATGAAAACGAAGTATGGTTCTAATAGCACCTCGGAACAGGCACACATGGGGAAGGATCACCTTCTTTCAATAGCGATCTCCGATTACAGAACTTTTGTCTAAAACTTAGAGCACAGTCCACCTGTTCAGCACAATTCCTCATCGACGACAATTTCCACGCCCACCTTAGAGGTCTTTTTCCGTGATGTTATTCGAATAAAACCATTTCCTGACCTCTCTCTAAATCAATTGACGTTGAGAATCATTTGTGGTACTGCACGATTATCATCTGTAGAAGGACACGACTCCATTAATGAGATTTCCAGTTTTTGCGCTCCTAACACCATTCTGAACGGTGCCACGGATGGCCAAGTTTCAAATGAATGCAGCTTTCAGGGTTGTAGAAGAATAAGCCACCTTAGTAAAGGCGATTGGCCATAGTAAACAGCGGCATTTGTCTCGCTGATTCTGTACACACTTGCTGAGCAGTGGGGCTTGCTGATTAATATCGGGGTCTTTTCGCATGCAGGACGATATATCAGCCATCCACTTCAGTTGTTTTTCTAGGTTGGCCACTACCAACTTTTCTAAAAACTGTACCTGCAGTTTCGAAGGCTTCCCAAGCACGCGAAATAACACTTTTGTTGATTCCGAACTCTTCAGCTATATTGGTCTAACTGCGCCCCTCTTCCAGCTTTACGAACATTCTTCCACGTGTAAAGTCGTCCATGTGATTTCGTCTAGCCATATTTCACGAAAGAACTCATTTGCACTCGTAGCAAATGTATTCCTTTCCCTGTAGTCTTGAGCTGCTCTGTCCGACTGTACGTATTTTGCTCACACTGACGTCGCTAATACACTTTTGTTCCTGACATTTGCATACGCATCACCTTTCTACTGAATTGCGTGTTCATTGTACTAATCACAATAACCATTTTTCTGCATTTTCATGGCTAACTGCTTAAAATTTACATTGTTGATTAAGTTTTGAACACCAGTGTATACTACTTTATTACCTTCATTTATTTTCACAATTCTCTATTTCATATCATCATCAAATCTTCATTTTACTTTACCTTCTTTTCAGTTCTTTCTTCTGATGCATGTCTTCAATTGCTACCGTTGCTCTTGCTACTTTACTGCTCCGAAATATCTTGTATTCTGAATTTATGCCACATATTCTCAACTTATGCGCTTCTTGAACTAATCCCCTTTTATTTATTCAGCATCTGGTGATACTGCGAATGTTTGATAAAAAAACTTCTACCTTTGGTAATTATTTTAAATTTTTCTCATAAGATTTCTTTGCTTTTGACCTTCACAAATTTTAGATTTTTTCAGGCTTAATATCGCAAACTGGATTCAAAAAGATTGTTAAAATTTATCAAATTGATCTACTTATTTCAAAGAACAGATTTCGTACAAAACTAAACTTTATGTTTCATGATGATGACACTAAATTTATGAACTGCTTTTTTTTTAAACAATTTTTTAAGAAACATATTCAATATGGGAGAAACAATAACTATATTCAAAACCAAAGTTATTTATACTCACGTCACCTAAATTTTTTGAAATGTTTATGACGGTTTCCCTTGTAGATTCGTTTTTCGCAGGAATAAACGGGGAAATTTAACCACATAGAACCACCAAAGTAGCCATATGGAAGTTGCAGTCATTCCTTTGCTATATATTATTTTTTGTCCTATTCAAATTTTAGAGGATCTCAGGAGGGTTTTAGCAGTTTGACAGTTTTGAAGATTTCATAAACAAATCGACCGGATTTACCACTACACCAAATGCTTTACCGTTTCCTTGACCAGATATCCTATAAACAATGGTTAAGTTGACCGCCAGAATTTAGAGTTTCCACAGAACTACCTTCGATGATGGCGAGAGTCTTGATTCCATCATCGCCGTAACACCCAACATATGCTTTTATCCACCTTAAAAGAACATTTGGGTTTTGGATGAATCATTATTGAATCTCTCGGACTAACAAATAAAGGGCGATGGGATCTCGTTCCATCAATAAACTCGAGAAACTGTCTGTCCTTATTTTAATTTCTCATTCTTTCTAGTAAATGTTTTATTTTACATTTAATGTAATGTATTACATTTAATGTATTTAATGTATTCATTTTATGGTATTTTTCTGGTTTTTCTCTCCAATACAGTATTTTAATGCCATTTTTAAATGAGCAATAGAAGCATGTGTTTTCATTTCCGTTTCTGAGCCGTCTATGAAAAATGTCACAGTTTTATCCTCCTCGAAGTGCAATATTCTAGAAAGAAGTCAGGAACAACTTGTGTTTTCACGTCTTCTGCGATTCAGTCTTGGTAGACTCAATCGACTCCTCACACGATCTTCACAAAATCGCAACAGCCCATTCCATTGAATGTCAAGCTTCAGAAAGGTCTGCACGGACAGATCATTTCTGGGCTAGGCACTACGTTAAACTTCTTCGGTTAACTTGGTTTATTTCGAATACAAAATTACAAAAACTACTACAGTTTATGGTTTTGTTCCTTGGAAAACAGATCTTTTAAATTAAAACGAATGAAAGTTCCTCAGATATGATTCTTGTTATTCAATGAATTATCACATAATTCATTTGAACTTAATTTTCCTGATCCGTAATAAATGTTTGAAAAATGCCAGCGGGTATAAGAATTCCTATGCAGCAGGCATGTGCATTCTATTTACACTTGAACCAGTCATTTATAGCGCTTAAACACAAAATGTAACTCTAAAAAACTTGCAATTCTTAGAAATGACCTTGGATTCATAAATGCGAGTGGGTTATAAAGCAAAACAATCACCAGTCCAACGATGGTGGCAATTAATCATATTTTTCTTGTTATCGATTCTTATGTTTTTTTTAATTCTTATTCACTAGAATCCATTCACTCTTTCACAGAGTGAAAACTAATTGTTTTGTTGCATTTTGAACCTTCTCAAAATTAATTCATGAATTCGTCAATGGCTTCAGTTTTATTAATAGTATTTATTCCCTGGACTTCAGATAAGTTTTCACGTGAATATTGAATAAAGCACATTTGGTTTGGTTGGAAGGCGCATTAATATTGGTAGGCTTACCAACTGAATGAAAAAAATTGGATGCTTCTTTTATACTCGTTGAAAGAAAAAATTCAACTTTTTTGAAACAGGAAAATTTTATTTTTCAATAAATTGCTAGAAGAATCTGGTATTTTTCGAAGTGGTGAGATTGCCCAAGTATTCATAGTAAAAATATCAGAAAATGCGAATGTTCTGAAAAACCTTCTCTTCACTTATACATCATTATGGATGTCCTTTTCATGTATTTGCATGCACGCTTTCAGTTTGTTGAGAGAATGTTTTCGCAACCCTTCGCAAACGTTTTCGCAACAGGTGTGTTCTTAAATGCCTAATTTACAAAAGAAAAAAAAATCAGAAACTTGCCAGATAGTCACGACATTTGTTTTTTTGGGAATAATTTCTGATCAACCTTTCAAAATAAGTGAAGTTAATTTGAGCGATTTATTAAACCAAATTTAACAGATGAAATATAAGTTCAAATCGTGCTTTGCAATATATATATCCATTTATTAAAATAATGCCGAAATTGTTACTTATCTATGGACTATCTTCGTTGCCATTATCTTCTTATTGCTACTATCTTCGTTGTTGCCTTACGTTAGAATTCCTGCCACAAAATTTTACCAGTTGATAACTAATCCGCAAACAATAGCATTTCAAGGGATATTTTATTCTCCTTTAAACCCAGTTTAAAACTGAAAGATAATCAAGAATTTTGCAGATTTTTAAAACAATTTTAAATACGTCATTTCATCTTTCCATATTCTTAAAATCAAGGCAATTATTTAAAATAATTCATAACGAAACTGACGAAATTCTTTCATATATAATAACGCAAGTCAACCAACCCAAATTTCTAGAAAATGATAACCATTCCATTTAAATCGAAATAGGTGTAAAGCCAAGCAATATCGCAAGGGAGTCTAGGGAGGCTTCTGGTATCTTTGTTTTAATCTCTGGTCAGAACATTACTATATTGTTTCTTCTGGTTCCATTTAATAAGATGTCTTCAGTCCAAACAACAATTCTCTGCATGGGATCAGTCAGTTCAAGATTCAACGTTAGTTACTCAGGACAAGGCAAGAGAACTTTTGCCCAGCATCATTGAAAGCAGGAATCTTAAATAAAAGATACACAAGTTCACATCATTTTTATCTTTTGAGCTGGTTCTTCGCTCCTAAAGTTAAATCAACTAGTTTCCAATATAAGATGCTCTCAAAACAAGTTGTACTTTTTTCTGCAGCAGAAGGAGAATGCTTAATTCTGTGAAGAAAATTTGCCAAGATTCTTTACAACCTGGATACTTCCTTCCAGATAATCGAAAACAAAATATTTTATATCTCTTTGTTACTTTTTACGGCTTCTATAGAATTTTCTACAACTCTCTACTCCTTATAATTCATCCTTATTGATTTTTGTTTTCTAAATCATCCTGAATTTTCAAACAAATTTTCATAACAATCATCGGTATATTTCAAAAATTCATTTTGAGAGACCTTTCCAATCTTAAAGCACTTGGATCGAATACTTCATACTCTATTTTCATAAATTTCATGGTGCCTTCTTCATACTATATGAGTATTTTGACTATTCAAGTAAGAGAGAAAACTGTAAAAATGTATTCCTTGAGCATTTCCACAGATTACTTCTTTTAGCCCATGTGGCGAGTTATATGCATGTGTGAGAACAACTTTAGAGCAAGCATATCATTTATTCGGTAATACATTCAGCTCTATTATGACCCTCGCTTTCTTGTATTATATTTACTAACCTAAAAAACAGTATTATCAAGCATACTGAATTTACAATTCGTGCATACTGAAAACATGTTGTTTCTTGCAGATAGGAGACATTACGAGCTGTTATACCTCATAATTTTTCCATGAGCTGTCCATAATGCAGGGCAATGGTGCGAATTACATGACGGACAAATGCAACCCACTGCTTTCCAATCTCGAGAAACCCAACAAATCATGCAGAAAAAAGATCCGTTTTTAATTTTTAAAAAAAAAGCATTTTTCAACGCATTAAAATGCTTGAGATATTATGTAATAAATTCGATTGAAACATGGAACAAAAATATTTTTGAAGGAGTCCAAAGATTTCTTTAAAAAAGAAAAAAAAACTTATAATAACAGATTGCGCAAAATCCGGATATTCATGTTTGGCATTAGGGAACCACACCCACTTAGACAGGGCTACGAAAAATATTTTATTTCTAAAGCAATGATATTAAATTAAATTTTTAAATTTAAAAATATGGAACAAAATATAACACTACATCAACTTGTTATAATAATTTTCGAAGGAAAGTAACTGTTAAAATAACTAAAATTTTCAGAATTAAACAATGTTTAAAAAAAGTACTATAACACTAATCGTATTAAATGATACCAATATATCTTTCTTATATTTTTCCCAAATTTTGCTGAAAATTTTCGATTCTTTTTTTTCAGTAAAAATTAGTTTAGTCATACAAGTAATAAAAAATAAATAGTACCGCGCAATGTCTAGATTATGTACTTTTATGTGAAGAGAAGTATGAAGAAAACTAGTATTCAAAAGTCCGTTCGGTAATGAATATTTCACATATTCGGTGAGTTGGTTGTTTTAGGTTATATAAATAGAAGTATCATTTAATAATTTGGTCTTTTTGCTGTCCATTTCGCTTTACTCCGATGTCCCATTCAATTTCATAATTATCTTGATTATATTTTTTTGCCTTTCGCCCATGCAATATAATAAAGATTGCTATAATTATACTATTTTATGCTCCGTAAGTAATAATACACCGCACTTAATTAAAAAAATTCACTTTTTGAATTAACGTTTCAACTAATGTTCTGAGATTTTGAAAATCACATATTTTGAGACTTTCTTACATTTTTTGGAAAATATTTGTTGCAACTTCTGAGAAAAAACAAAATAATTATACAAAGATGTTTCTCTTATTAATTTTTTTATGAATTTGATTCGTGGTCAGTTCTTCCCTAAGAATACTATAAAGGGACCAAGTTCTTATGGGAAAAAAATGTCTGAGCTTAAAAACTTTTAAAAGGTTATATTATATATATCATGATAAACAAATAAAATCTTGAAATTAACTTGTAGAAACTACAAAAATCATACAAAATTTATAAAAGAAAAAGAAAAACGAAACCCACTAAAATTACTACATAAAATAAAGATCACTAAACGGTTTCTATTCGTAATTTCAATACAGAATATCTAGCTTTTTACTATACAAATTTACAAATTTCAAATTCATCTCGCAGATTTTTCATTCGGATTTAATTTCTATTAAATCGAATTTATCAAACCCATCTTTAAAAATGTGTCACATTTATCATATTTATGAAAGTATATGAGGTATTCTAGACCAGTAATAAGGCATAATTTCGGATTTTTTTTAATTATTTATTCGGAAACAATTCTAATTTGATTTTTTTTTAAAGTCATTTAAATATCTTATGAGTTAAAACAACCAACGTTTATTTGCAGATAGCTTTTCAATAAAAAAAAATTATTATTTTGCTCGGCGAACGATAAATTTTATTTTATGGGCAATTTGAAGATAATTTCTATTAATGGAATGGAATGTTACTGATAAGTGAATAAATGGAATGGTGCCGATATACGTCAAAATTATATTCTACATTTTTATGCAAAAATTTAAATAGGCTGAATAATCTTAAATTAAAGTATAAGTAGAAATTTTTTCAAGAAACAGAAAATTTTCTATATTCAATTCTCTTATACATTGTAGCATCAAAAATATAAATTATGTATACAATTTAATTTTTAATTGAAACATTACAATACATTCTTTAAGTTTTAAAGATTCTATTTTAATGTCAATTTTAAAGATACATGTTTTTCCGTGAATTATGTAAATGAAAAAGATGCACCAGATAAAATTTATAACAGAAATTTAAATAAAAAAATTACAAGAAGTCGTTTTTACAGGGTATTGTGTGTGTGTATCCTGTATAATTTTGAGCCAAAATCTCCTTTTAACATTTATTTCAAATACTCCAAAGGTTTGTAATCGATTCTGATTATTATCAAATTTTTGACCAATCGCATGCTGTACTGCATACCACTTGTCAATACTGTTGGTCATGCAATTTAGATAATGTGCAGTTATACATTTGTGTAATTTTTACCCCATTTTGAACAATTTATCTGCTGTTTTACATTTACATAATAATGACATGCAGTACTTTGTTCTAATCACTTCCTTCATTTGCAACGAGATTTTCCATTCTTCAAATAAATTGATCCTTAATGCTTGACAAACTTAAAAACAGTTAATTACTTTCATATATACCTTGTAAAAGCAATATTGATATTTTAAAGCAGTAAGAAACACTGCGCATGTGCAGTATTGAGAACTACACTCCTTTTTTACCATTGTCACACCTTTCTGCTGAGGTGGTTTTCAACTCCTGAGGCTCCATCGGAGGATCCAATGGACGCGACACATCTAAGGAACGGACGCACAGATTCCGCAGTGGCGGGCGGGAAACAACTTCAGCTCACGCATGTTGTCCGACCAGATGGAATCAGATGGAAATTCGTTACTGCACTAAAGTGCAATGTATTCCGAATAATATATATTGTTGTAATAAGACACCTTTCTGTTGCTTAATTACAGAAAAAACGTGACTTGCTTTAGTGTTTGGCATACTCTTCGATATTTGACATATAAAAAAAAACCGTAATCATTCAGTGGTGTTATGTAACGGAGAAGGAGGGGTATACATTTTTATACTTAAAAATTGGGACACATTTTATAAAAACAATAAACTACTACATACAAAAGAATATAATTTTATTAAATTTTCTTCCTTGCACGTATTTTACTGAATATAATAGTCATAAATTATCCCTAATTAAATTTAATGCCGTGAAATATATAAACCTTTGAAACACCTAGCGATAAGAGGGTTAAAGAACGCAAATTCAATATCTAGACAATAATCAACCTTCATTAATCATGATCCTATTGCGAGTAAAAGTGCTGCTTCTATCTAGGTAATGCTGAAAATAATCAAATTTTATCATATGAAACGACGCAAAAGTGTGCAAAATAGCTTTATATTAGTCATGTAAATTAATATGAAAAGCCTAATTTAAAATATGAGATTTATTTTGACATCTTAATATTTAAATGAGATTTTACTTTAATTCGAATCTCTTTATTGTAGTCGGCAATTTTTTATATTATCCAGAGCTAATTAAGAGTTTGAATGCAGTCAATAAAGGTTACGCTTTTACTTAATTTCAATTTTTTTTTTTTTTACAAAAAAAATTAATTATATGTGCCGTGCAATAATTTTTAAAACATAGGCGGATACAAAAAAAAATTATTGAAAATTTAATACATTTTGTTTCTGGATGCATATAAGCTGAGGATTGCTTTGTTTCTTCCGAAGGCAAAATAATACGAACTATTAAGAAATTATATATTTTTTCAATTTTATGATGATAAAGCACTCATTTTTTTAGATGTAATAGTTTTGAAAGTTATCCCATCAAGACACTAAAATTTTGTTTAATTTTTCATTCATTTAAATGATAATTTCATTTTTTTTAAATTCTCGGAGGTGCACATTTCCTCCCTCCATAGATTATTTATGTCAGTTGTAATAGTTCTAGGTCGAATAGTTTTGTTCCTGGAGCGTCAATACACCCACAGATAAGCAAACTTTTATTTTTAGAAGATGTAGAAATAAATAAAATAATAATGTGTAATATGAAGTAGTATTTGACTTATTATTTCATCTTTCTTTCTGCATATTAAAATGATTTGTAAAAATTGATGTTCTAAACAATAACATATTTTTCAAACCGATTCTTTTAAGTTCTCTTTAAATTGACATACCTTTGCAGCTATTAAATTTTAAATTTCTGAGTAGTTAATTTCTCCTTGTTTCAAACATTTTTTTAGAACCAGTGATTATTCGGTTGAGGACAAAATTGATAGCGTTTAAAAAGAAACATTAGCTTTTTTTTCTCTTTGTATTATTTCCATTTATAATTATAATTATTTTAAAACACTGTCAATGAAATTTGGTGGTATGAGTTATGAAAGCACTCACGATTTTTTTTTTTTTACAGGTTTACAAATACAGGTATCATTTGTATTCTGTCATTAAATTTCAAAAAAATATTTTTTTCATATTTTTTTAATTAATACTTAATTATAATTGGCCAGAAAGATGCACGATATTTATAAATATTCTCAATGAACCCAATCTCTATGCGAAATGAATCCTTGGCATATTAATACAAAACCCTAAAACAGTAAACATCATAATAAATTATGAAAGCTAATCTTGTGTCACCTCTTTTAAAGATCCATTTTAAAACCAGTTTAAATGAATATACTTTTCAACAAAACTCCGATATACAAAAGTTAAAGCATAAAAATAAAAAAAAAAATTCTTTAATATGTACCATTTCATGCGTACGCATATTATTTTTAAATAAAATTACAAAAATTATCTCTTAAATTGGAAAAGCTTTCTTCTAATATATGCTACAATTGTTTGACAAATGAACCGGTAAACATTATTCTTATCGTGTCTACAATCATAATTAATTCAGCAATAAGTTTCATTGCCAAGCATAACAGCATAATGTCTGTAACATTTCAAGTCGCCTTATTATGCATCGAATATCGTATATTCTTATCAGTTCGAAATGTTTATTCAGTATAAGATCAAGTTTAGATGATTTTTATTTTAAATTTAATATTTCACTTTCCTCAGTTTATTTAAAGATTTAAAAGAAATGCCTTCTAATTACGAGTGCAGGATTTTCATTTTACTTTATAAATTGCTCGTCTACATTTGTTGCGGAGTTGCTAATTTACTGAGAATTAAGATCAATTTACTATGTCAAAAATCAAAATCTAAATGCTGCTTTAAGTGCAATAATCATACGACAAATGAGCTATTGCGAAACGTCGATCACCAAACAGAAACTTATTTGGACAAATCTAGCGTTATTGAACGATGCAGGTGCAATGGATACGACAATATTTCGTGTAGAAATCTGGGAGAAGTTTCCATTGGTACACAATTCTTTATTTATTAAATGGGAGTAGTATATTTTATTAATCTATAAAGATCTCTTAAACAATAAAAGTTCTTTTCGAATGATTATTACAAACTTCGAGAGAAGTAAATTTCCACTCTCTTATAATTCATTTTTGGTGAAGAATCGATGAAAATGGAATGCATCAGCAAATGAAGAGACTCGATAATACCATTTAATAATTGCATTCTTCCAATTTTAAATTAGCATATTTGTACTCAGTAAATCATAGCATATTTGTACTCAGTTCAGAATCCAGATCCGATAATACAATTAAGAAATCAATGCTAAAAAGGTAAAGTTAATGTTCAAATAAAGGCATTGACTTATCATTTATTTTGTGTTAATAAAATCATACCTTCAACAAATTCCAAACTGATTTGAACACGGCAAAAATCTCTGATATTTCAGGACACGCAATTTGTATCTTACTGTTCGAAATGCTATGACTGATGACGCTATAAGGAATTAAGCATTCCTTATAGCGTCAAATATTTATAAGAATTCATTGGTCTCATGAAAATAGTTAAAAGATTAATGGAATTTAAAAGAAATTTCAGTCAGAATCTAAAAGAAAAGGAACTTATAACTCGAATTTTTAAATATATATAGAAGATAGTTATTACAGAGAAATTAAAATATCATACGCTTGAGCTCAAAGTCATTTGGTCTGGATATTCCACAAAGAATTCCAAACCATGTAAATTCCAATCAAAAAAAAGTTTTACATCCTAAGCTGCATCGCAAATTTAATAAGTGAGCATTTCTTTGATGAGTTTTTTTTGCGATTTTGAATTGAAAGAAAAAGGAGCCTTTTTTGTATTTTAAAACATAAAGGTATTATTAAAGGATCTATAACAGATAAATGAAAGACCGCTTTTGATGAATTCAAATTTTATAAACTCTGTCTAGAAGCTCGCTATACATCAATTCTGAATTCGCACTTTTGTAATAGAAAAAAATTGGATCAAATTGTACACATAGAGAAAATTTAGTTATACTTATATTTTAGAAATCTTCCTTTAAGTAATTCAAAGAATGATCCTTTCAGTTTTAATTACCATTTCTCAAATAATTTCAGTTGAGGTAAAAATATACGCTATTTAATAAAATTAAATTTTGGATTCAAAGAACAAAAATGATAGATATCAATATTTTTCTCAGACCACTTACATTATGTAATGGTTTTTTAAGTTAAAAGTATTGTTCTTGATTTGAGAAGCTTTCTTCGAGTGTACTAGATATAAAATTCATAAATTATTTCTTGGATATTGATTGTTGTTTTTTTTTCATCAAACTTAGCTAAAAAATTGGTTTTCATTTCACTATAAATACTTATTTTATTAAAATTATCAACTTGTTGGTCTCGCTGAGACATGAGTTTTACAAAGTTCTACCAAATACACAATAATGTTAATGATTCGCTATTTTTTTAACAACAAATGTTTTAACAAAGAAAAAATTCATAAACATTTGAAATATTAAACTGCGACCTATTCTTTCACGTGTATGTTGCAAACCAAATTTCAGTTACCAAAGATATGAATTAACCTGAATAATAAAGGAAGATTAAGATAATTTTAAGAATTTAAATATCATTCATTTTCACTATTCATCTTGCGTTTGTTTTGAATTTAATTAGAATTTAAAGATAATTAGCATTGATATGAGAAAAAAAAATTTAATAAATAAATTTATTCGAAGTCAGTTACCCTGCGGTTAGATTCTATTAAAAATTTCTTGTTAAAGTGACAATAAATCGCAGTCAAATTTCTATATATATTCTAAAAATTCCATTTATTTGAAATTCGTATAGATATTTTGAACATACAAACACAACCGTTGAACTTTTCATTTCTCTTGATGTTCCAATCTAAAAAAAATTTTAATTTCAAGTACTGATTCTCACAGATTTAAATATGACGCAGTCAAATTTTTAGCAACAAACATATTATGATAAGCAACAACAAAATATTTTAATTCAGAATTGCATTTTAATCTATAACGGTAAGAAATGTTTTATTTCTTATCGAGAGTGGAATTTTTGAATTGTTATGAACCTATCATTTCAGAAGGATAAAAAATATTATGGATTTTTTAAAATTAAATATATATATATACTCTAGAATATTTGAAGTTTGTATAATGATAAAAAATTTTACATTTTAAGACTGAATTTTCGCACAAACATTGAAATTATATCTCATATTTAACTTCAGTTCGTTAGGTAAATAATGGATTGTGCTGGAAGATTCATTTTTCGAAGGTCACATTACATCAAAGCTAATGTCAAACAACTACTACCTCATCAAACTGCTTATAACAACATATTCTAAGCCAATCATATCCTTACTAAATGATAAGAGCTTCAGAAAGAATGAACAGAAAACACAATTCAGAGCCAATCAATAAATTTTGAAGTATAAAAGAAACTTAAAATATCAAAATACTGAAAGGTTCTCCAAGATCAACTTGAGAACAAAAAAATTTAAATACAGAATAAAAAAAACTATAACATACGGAAAGTGATACATAAATCGCAGGTCGAAAAACTGAAAACAAAATAAATTTACAATTCACTTCCCTTGAAGAATCAAACTGAGTTGAAAGTATCACAGTGAAAAAAAATGTTCCTGATTTCAAATTACTGCACTCACTCCCAAAGATCTTCCGGCCTATCCTACATGGTAAAAGTAAAAACTGTAACCCTTCCTTATAACTATTCCTCCAACGCATCTCCAACATCCACATCCTATAGAATTGTAGGAAAACAAATCGACCCCTTCGTCCTAGGATCTTTTCAGTCATTTCTATATGTCAAGAGAGAAAGCCTTATATATACATAAATGCATTTCTCCAAGACTTCTCTAACATATAAATCCTCCAACATCTCATGAAAATTGACTGGCCCATTTATCCAAGGATCTTTTCATGTAATCTTATATGTCAATGGTAAAGCTCTAACATATCCTTAAAATTTTCTCTCCAACCAATATTCTACATCCTCCAGCAAAACATGAAAACAAACTGACCTATTCATCCCAAGATCTTTTCAGCCATTCCTACATGTCAATGGAAAAACCTAACACATACTTAAACTCATTCCTTCATCACATACCCAACATCCTCATACTCAAACATCACATGAAAACCAACTGACCCATTCATCCCAGGGTTTCTCCAGCCAACCCTATATGTCAATAATCAAAGCATAAAACATCCTTATACTTATTCCTCCGAATCTTGTCCAACATCATATGAATACAAACTGACTCATTCATCCCAGATATTTGCAGCCAATCCTGTATGTCATTAACTGAAGCCTTATACATCCTTAAATTTATTCCTCATTATCCTGTCCAACATCCACATCTCCAACACCACATGAAAAACAAACTGACCCATTCATCCCCAAATTTTTTCAACCATTTCTACATCGCAATAATCGAAGCCTTACACATCCTTAAACTTATTACTCAAAATCCCGTCCAACATCCACATCCTCCAACACCACATGAAAACAAACAGTCCCATTTATCCTAGGTCCTTTTCAGTCATTTCTATACGTCAATAACCGTAGCCTAAAACATTCTTATGCCTATTCCTCTAAATCTTGTCCAACATGATATGAAAACAAACTCACTCATTCATCCCAGATATTTGCAGCCAATCCTGTATGTCATTAACTGAAGCCTTACACATCCTTAAATTTATTCCTCATAATCCTGTCCAACATCCACATCTCCAACACCACATGAAAAACAAACTGACCCATTCATCCCATATATTTTCAGGCAATCCTACATGGCAATAATCGAAGCCTAAGATATCCTTAAACTTATCTCCAACATCCACATGCCCCAACTTTACACGAAAGGAAACTGACCAATTCATCTTAGATCTTTTCAACAAATCCCGTATGTCAATAACCGAAGCCTTACATATCCTTAAACTTTTTCCTCAAACTCCTGCCCAACATCCACATCCTCCAACACCTCATCAAAATAAACTGATTCATTCATCCCAGATCTTTTCAGGCAATCCTACATGGCTTACACAAGCTTTACACATCCTTAAATTTATTCATCGAACACATTTCCGACAACCACATCCTCAGATATCACATGAAAACAAACTGATTTCCAGAGGGCTCCTCTACCAAGAAGTTAATGATAATCTTCTCGAAAGAGACAAATAACTTGCAATCAAAAGCCATTATGTTGCAGTCACTTTCTCGAATTTAATGCTTACTCACAGCCCTCCTCTATTTGTAAAAGCTTGGGAAACAAACGTTTTAGCATGAATGTCCATTGAAGGATCTGTCACGGATCAATGAATCGTCACTATTATGCTTCACAATGGTTGAAACAATCGCCTTTCCCAAGAAGTTTTTTTTTTTTTTTCGATTTCGATTTCTTTTTTGATTTTTTATTTCCTCCAAATTTTAAAAATCTGTATGGGTTTGTAAAATATTTATTTGCAATTACTACTCTCTCAAACGATAAATATTGCATCCGGTAATAAAAGCGGTTTTTTTTTTTTTTTTTTTTTTTTATACTGTGAGTACTTGCTGTCGGTAAGGCAAACTCAAAAATCATTCGGAATTTTGAGTACAGAACAGTATATTCCAAACTGAATTATTTTACATGCACAACTTAGTTTTTGCAATAGTTCAAACAATCGCATATTGTTATCCGTTAAGGATTTTTTATTGCAAATATTCTCGGACAACTCACTCAATCCAGGTTTTAAGAGTTCTGTATGAATACGTTAAATATGTATTTGTTATCAGTACTCAGGCGATCAATACAGAGTCCATTGCGAGTATAATACGATTACTATTTTTTTTACTATGAATATTTACATATCTTACGTCGAGTTCAAAAATCATTAAAAAACTCATCGCAGTCAAAAGTCATTCACATACTCGTAATCAAATGATAAAATCTTCATAATACAGATATTTTACAGGTTGGAACAATCGCCCAATTGCTGCCTAAAACAAGGATGGTTTTTTTTTTTTTTTGCAATAATTGCAATGATTGTCTTTACAATTTTTTTACTCCAGATTTTAAAAGCCTATATGAATCCATTGAATGAGTCAGCTCCTGGTGGAATAATTTTTTCTAGTACACGATATATATTTTTTTCTTTTGTACGAATATTTGCAATCTCTAAGTGCATTTCATATAGCACAAAACAAGTCACACAATAAGAAATTCGAAATTGAAACACAGAATCGTCAAAGTGTATCCTCGCAAAGGTTGGAACGATCGAATATTTTTCTTCGCCAAGAAAGATCTTGGTTTTTTCTTGATCCAAGAAAGATCAAGAAACTTTTTGCTGGGATTCTCCAAACCCTTTACTTTGTCCCAGTTTCAAAAGTACATAAAGGTCCATTGAATCTATATTTGTACCTGCTATCCCGCGGCCATTGGCATATGTAGCCTATTATAATTTACTTTTTTTTACACTAAGAGGGCTTGCATTTATTACGTCAGTTTGATTTTTATTTTTTAAGTTTAATTTTGAAGAGGTGAGCAAATGATGGTCAAAATGAGCCGCATAGAAAATCTACCAATTATTCGTTCATTTTTCGTACCTAAGAGTTAAATTTAATAATCTGGCCAATAAAATACTTGACTCATTTGTGCATCTTGTAAGCAACATAAACAACAAGATAAACTAGATCCTTCTCATAACAAACGTAAAGTTTCATACTCTTTTTTAAAAAAAGTCACTAAAATAGCAGGAAACAAGTTATATTAAAAATAGAATTAAGTGAATTCCAATTTTACATTCATTTTTGGACGAAAGAATACTCCTGCTTGGAAGCAACAGTTTTGGTCTACTCTCTAACAACTTGACAAATTTGAATGTTCAACTCTTAGCAACAGTAATTTCTTATCTTCATTTCCAAAAAGAAAAGTAACACCACCAGTAATATAATTATCCTACGTCTCTATTTCAAGGCCAAGAACGTCACGTTCGACAGAATTATTGGATTCGTGCTAAATTCATACGTAGAAACCTTTCTCTACAACAGACCGAAAAAGGAAGAATACCTCGAACTTGAACCCCACAGTTTCTTTTGAACATGACAACCTAAATTTCATCAACAATGTTATTAACTCAGACAACAATCTCATAAGAGACGATTCGGAAATGTAGGATAATGTGGGGAAAGTATTTCTTTTCCAGGTTAATAACTCCCTGACTTATGAATGTAATTGAAACTTAGAATAAATGAACTCTCTTAAGTAGAAATACAAGCAATAAAGCGCCATTAATAATGGTCCAGCTTACGAGATAGAAATTCAAATATAATTTTCTGACTTTGACAAGATACAGCAGGCAGTAATTCGGTATCTTGACAAATACTTTTAAATCACTGTAGAATCTAACTTAACCATATCCTACATATATCATATGTAGAGTATGTTGCATACTCATTAAACACATACATGGAGATTCAAAAGAGTAAACTGCTGAACATCACAACATTAAAGCCAAATAGAAAAAAAAGACCCATCAAACCAGAGTGATAAATATATTGAAAAAAAATGTATCATTCGAAACCCTTTCTAACGTAGGCCCTCTGAACTGGAATGGCTTTCTATTGAATATCGAAACGTCCCCTTTCCTACCTGTTTTCGAAAAACTAATAAAAATTATAGTGACATGAGCTGCCGCGGTACATTTGGAAGTCCACAACTTCAAACTCAGAGCGATGTACTGACGTTTTTATAATGCATTGGATCTAATTAATGCAAGTTATGCTTTTCATGCATTCCTTGTGATATATACAAACTATATTTTTATTTTTAATGTCCAATACAAAAAAATTTTGTTAAATAAATGTGAAGAAAAATTCTCTCTCTATTTTTTTTCCTGTAACACAAATTAGATAACAGAAAACTGAAATCACCGGCCACTGAATCACTTAAAAAAATTGAATGCAAATTAATTCTGATTGAATCAAGAAATAATCGTGAAATATTTCTGAAATTAAAAACAACTATTTCAGTTTAATCAAATTGACTATCAAGTCAACTTTAATACTCATGATTAGTTAAATTTTTAGAAATACTGAAATCAGACATTTTAATTATAAAGGAAAAACATTAGCAAATTTTAATAATCAAATAACATGAAAGAAATAATTGTTAAATTTTCTTATTTGTAACATCTAATCTACATCTGGACCAAATTTCCATTGCATTATTTAATGACAGGTTACATAATTGACATAAATTAAAAGTCGGCATCACAGATAATTTTTTCTAAAGAATTAATGAAAAAAAAATTAGTCATTTATAATTAGTTTAATGATTAAAAGTCCGGGACGCTATAGCTTTATAAAATATCATGAATGGTGGAGATATTCTTCTTGCCTTATTGGATATTCCGACAAGGAAAGGATGGAAAAAGAAAAGATTCAATTCAGAAATCTATCGCACTTCATTTCGCTCTAAAGTAAGAATTTACACATACCTAATTGAAACAATACGCGTGCATTCATCTCTCATTTCTTAATCGCTTATCTTTATCGAAATAGATCGGATATTTGTTGTGGATACTTCCGTATGCCCGGCTACTTTAGAGTTGTTTCCAAGTTACTTTGTAGGTATTTTATCCATTCATTCGAAATGCGTAAATATTTAGAACGACTTACTACACTATATCGGCCGTTCATTGGCACTAGGAGAATTATTACAACCAGAAACAATGCCTAAAGCTCATAAAAGGAAAATATTTCCGCGTTGTCTCAATCTTAATCGTAAATATTCTATTGCAATAATAATTTCATTTATTATTCCGGGACTCTAAAAATTTTTTATAATTTTGAATCTACAAAATTTTGCAGTGAACAGAGTTTGGAATTTATCTAATAAATCTGTTTTCAAGAAATTTTTAAAATTAGCTGATAGTCTCTCAAAGATGTCAAAAATTTTGGTTTAAAAATATGAACCATAGTGCAATTTAGAAAGAAACATTATTTAGTTTTCAGACAGATTTCAAATCTCTGTAGATTTCAGTTTACGCTGACTACGAATAAATCCAAAATGCCTGATGGCAAAGCTTAATTTTTTAAAATAATTTATGAATTTATTACAGTTATAAGTAAATATTGTCTGAAAGCATACCCAATATGTGCGTTTACAGAACTGTGATAATAAATTAATGTGGAATTTCATTACTGCAGTGCATAAAATAATTCCTTTACTTTTAGTTTGAATTTTAATGAGAAAGTATATAATTAAAATTTATATTGAAGTAAAATATCAATACACTTATGAATACCAGGTTGCTCAAATAATTTCTTATCGTTTAAAGATATCCCTTTTTAAAATTCTAATCATAATTAGGAACGTAATGAATTTAAATATTAACCTTTTATTTTAAAAAGTATTTATAATTATCTAGACTTACAATAATGCTTAATAAAAATGAAAAAAATATAAAAGAATATTATTATCAATTAGAATAACAGAAACATTTTTTTAAAAATAACAATGCAGAGATAAAAAAATTCTTATTATTGAAGACAACGTGCACATTTGCGTTACAATTGTCATGATTTTTGAAAATTACATGATGACAACGTAACATTACACAGTTATATGACAAAAAAAAATATTACAAAAACTTTGCTTGGACAGCTGATAAACAATAATATATAAAATTGTAAATCTATATAATATACAGTAAGCAGAAATAAAGGGATTTTTTTCTTTTTGCTTCATTTTTTTTTCTTTTTTTAAAAATATTTTGTATTTTTTCATATTTTCTTTTTTTCATTTTTTTTTTCATATTTTTTTTCATGGGTTTTTTTTTTCATCTTTTTTTTTTCCTTTTATATTTTTTATATCTATTTTTTCCTTTTTTCTATTTTTTTATATATTTTTTCATAATTTTTTTTCTATTTTCTATTTTTTATCCCCTTTTTCAAATATATATTTAATGAACAAACATGGAAATAACATACATTTGATGAAAACAAAATTACAAACTATTTCAACAAGAAGTCATCTAACTATAAAATTTCTGCATGAGAAAATAGTTTCAATTTTATGAAACAAATTTGTAAAATATATTATTTTCTATGTTTAAAACATTCAATTGTCAAGATTTTTGAAAATTATATGATGACTAAATATATATATCATATATTTCACATTTATATGACAAAAGAAATATTACAAAAACTTTGCTTGGACAGCCTAAAAAGAATAATATATAAAATTGTATTTCTATATAATATACAGCAAGCGCAATTAAAGGGGATTTTTTATTCGTTTTCTTAATGTTTTCATTTCTTTTATATTTTATTTTTTGTATTTTTTTAAATATGTTCTTCTTTTTTTTTCATGATTATTTTCTTTTCTTTTTTTTCATTTTTTCTTTCTTTTTTTTCACCTTTTTTATATCTATTTTGTTTTGTTTTTTCTAATTTTTTAATATATTTTTTTATTTTATATTTTTAATCCCCTTTTTTAAATATAAATTTAATGAAAAAACATGGAAATCACACACATTTGATGAAAACAAATAAAATCACAAACTATTTGAACAAAAAATGATCTAATTATAAATTTTTGCATGAAAAAAAAGTTTGGATATTATTGAAACAAATTTGTAAAATATATTATTTTCTAAGTTTGAAACATTCTTGTTTCTTCTTGAAAGAATTCATTTGAACGTTATCATATATATATGTGTGTATTTATATAAATAATAAATTAAATTTATTTCACTTTTTTATATACAAATATCTTTTAATAAATTTTTGTGGTGTTTATAAATTCTATTGCATTACTTTAAAATATTATTTTCAGATTAATAACTCAAAATCCAAAAAGTTTTATTTTATTTATTTAAATTTAATAGGCAAATATCTTTCTTTTTAAACTTTTCGTTAAACATTTATTTTCAAGAGTATGAAATTTTTTTAAAAAATCTGACTTTCAGTCAATTCTTTTTCGATCGATCTTGTTCAATCAGTCTTTTGACAAATTCTTTAAAAAAATTTTGTTATGCGTTCACTTGATTCTAAAAGTAAAATGATTTTTAAAAGAATGAGACTCCAACAAATGATGTTAATTTTTAAAATTTTCATTCAAACCAAGCTCTAAAAAAAGCAATTATTATGGAGTAGAAGAACTTTAATTTGTTAATACTTTATAATATTAAGCCACTTGAATAAGGTAAGTTATGCAGGACTTTTATTATTATTATTTTCTTTATTCTCCCGTTTTTTTCATCAAGAAAATTTATCTCAGAAGCCCCTTCAATTAAACTTTATCAATTATAAATGTTTCAACTCATCTAATCGAATCTAAAAATATCTTTGTTCTTAATATAATATATGGCTGAAGAACTGCATATTTAGATAGGCGTTCTTTAACGGATTTCTTGAATACCTGTCTATAGTGTTTACTAATTTTATGGGATATGGAATTACTTTAAAATAGTTTTTACCCCTTATAATTTGAAATCTGAAAATTATAAGCGATATTTCTTAATCTGTAACAAGTGTTAATGGGAGAATTTTTTTAAGGATTTAAATAAAGTAATTTGCGCCATTTTCTAAGAAATAAAGAAAAACACCATGAAAACAAAGCAAAAACAATTTTACTTAAACTTCATCTTAGAAATTTCTTTTAAATATTACAATGGCTTTCTTTTTTTAATACGTATATACTTTTAAAATGTTAAGAGTTTGTGGATCTAACTTTATAATCCAATTTTCAATTATATCTTGAAATATTGAACCCTCATATCCATTCTTCCGAATTCCATATTCCAGTTGGAAATAAATTATTTAATATTTTCGAGTTATAGATATCAATGAAGCAAACTACAATTTCTCAGATGGAAATACAAAAATGAAGTATTTTCGATTGTCTATGAATCGTTTAACGTAATTAATTTTTCATTCTATTGCTAACTCAGTCTTAATAAATATCAAATTCGATTGATTTCATAATTCCAAAACGCTTTTAATGTATATTGAGAAATACATGTATAAAAATGAGCTGAATTTAATTATAAGCTCTTAAAAATTAATCTAACAATTACTATTTAAAACGTAGATAAAAATTTTCTATATTTTTTTTCGTAAGTGCTTAAGCTATTAATTAAATGAATAATAATTTTTATTATTATTAATATTACACTACTATTAATGAAAAACGCAACAATATGAAGTCGATGTATGTTCAAAAGAGGCCTAATTAACATTCAAGAATTCGTTAAAGCAGTGATCCAGTGCTCAGCAGATAAATTCTACTTCCGTTTTTTTTTTTTTTTTTTTTTTTTTTTTGCAATGCTTGTTTGAATATTTTATGTGACTTCAAAATATAATAAAATGATACATGGTTCTTCGAACGCTGATCAAGGGATATTTTTTTCTTTTCTTGCCTCGATTCTTCGGACCTTTTACTTAGCCCATATTTCAAAAGTCTATATGTGTCCATTAAATCTGTATTTTCAAATACTTTCCAGAAAATCGATGCAACTTCCAGTAGTTTTTCTGCAATGCCTGTTGGAATATTGCATGGCGCTTTGAAAATTTAAGAAGAAATCAATTCAAATCTCAGGATATAAGAAACAGAATCATTGATCTTCAAAACGTGCATAAATAAAATACTGGACATTTTTTTTGTGTGAAGTGAGGAGTTAGTAATGGTTTATTTATTTAATTTATTTTTTGCTCTGAATCGTTAGATTCTTGTCCATATTTCAATAGTCTATATGGTTCAGATTAAACTGTGTATGTAATTACATTTCAGGCAATCAGCGCAGTTCTTTGCTTTTTTTTTTTTTTGCAATTTGTATTTTTAGTTTCCAGGTTTAGTTGAAAATTCATGCAGAATAGAAGTCATACGGCAGGATATTGGAAACTGAATTATGAAGCCTTAAAAGAATGTACGTATGGAATGACTCGAACGCTGGGCTAGTATTTTTCAGCCAAAATGGCTATTTAAAATACTTTTTTGCTGGATTCTGCAAATCTTTATTCCATTATCTCAAAATTCTTAATATACTGAAGAATCTTTATTTTTAATAATTTCTTAGAAGATTGATACATTTTTTTTTTATTGTCGATTGCAAAATTTTAGAAGTCAAGTCACTGATTAGGAAACTGAAGAAACTGATTAGAAACTGAATGATATTATTTTAAAAATGTATTCTTCGAATGCTGGTCAAGTATTTCTCCTCCAAGAAGGGTTTTTTTTATTGCGATCCTGTTGTTGTAATTGTTGCACATCCCCAGGGACTGCAGAGCTTTATCAAGTCTATGAAATTGTGCACCGTGAAGAAGTCAAATACTAACAATGGACTGTCAATAAGACCCTGTCTGGAGAGGCGCAGACAAATCAGAATGCAATCAGCTGAAGTCTCTTGCCTAAAATAATTGGGAGAGATTTTAGCCTTGCTTGGAACCCACAGACAATTTTAAAGTTCTAAGGTGACCACTAAGACAGAGAGAGCTCAGCTCTCGCTTTTGCCAAGCCAATTTTTCTATTGAAGACAAAGACACATGAACAGAAGCAGAAAATGTCCACATATGATTCAAGGTGTACTTTTTCAGAGCAGATGGCTTTTATTCAGGGACTTATAAGACCGCGGAGTCCAGAACGCTAGTTAGATGATAGACGACTACAGATAACATGTTGTTTCTAGCCTCTGTGCGACGACATTAGAGATTATTCTGAAGCATTCGGAGCACTCGCATTAGCAGTTTAGCTCGCACTTACGTCCCTTGCAACCATACTCTGTGCTGAAACATTGTGCGCAAGGACTCTCTATAATTGAGGTATAATGTACTTCCTCATTTTGTAGAAAAGTCCCCAAGATTTTTTTAAATACCTATGATGGTATTATAATCTCTTTTAAAGCTTCAATGAGGCGCCTTATAGAAAAAATAATCCACTACAAAGAAGAATACTTTCTTTTTGATGTGGGGTGTCCGTTTTCTTTATGGTTCAATGCGAATATTAATTTATCGCTTTGCATTTTTTAGATTCTACAGTATTCGGATTGACCCCCTTATTTTAATGAAGAGCAGTCCTTTCAATATTTCCATTACGGACACATTAACAGAAGCAGAAAATGTCCACACATGATTCAAGGTGTACTTATTCAGATCAGATGGATTTCATTCAGGGACTTGTCAGTCCACAGAGCCCAGAAGGCTAGTTAGATGATAGACGACTAAAGAAAACATGTTGTTTCTAGCCTCTGTGCTACGACATTATAGATTATTCTGAAGCATTTGGAGCAGTCGCATTAGGAGTTTAGCTCGCACTTACGTCCCTTGCAACCATATTCTGTGCTGAAACATTGTGCGCGAGGACTCTCTAATTGAGGTACAATATTCTACCTCAATTTCTAGAAAAGTCCCCAAGAGTTTTTAAAATACATGTGATGGGATTATAGTCTCTTAAAAGGCTTTAGTTAGGCGCCTTATAGAACAAAGAATTCACTATATACTTTCTTTTTGATGTGGGGTGTCTGGTTTCTCTTTGTTCAGTGCGAATATTATTTTTTCTGCGGGAGTTTGTTAGATACTGCAGTATTGAGATGGACCCTCTAATTTTAATGAAGAGCAGTCCTTTCAATATTTCTATTAAGTACACATTAACAAAAGCAGGAAATGTCCACAAAGGATTCAAGGTGTACTTATTCATAGCTGATGGCTTTTATTCAGGGACTTGTAAGACCGCAGAGTCCAGAAGGCTAGTTAGATGATAGACGAATAAAGATAACATGTTGTTTCTAGCCTCTGTGCTACGACATTTTAGATTATTCTGAAGCATTTGAAGCAGTCGCCTTAGGAGTTTAGTTCGCACTTACGTCCCTTGCAACCATATTCTGTGCAGAAACATTGTGCGCCAGGACTCTCTATAATTGAGGTATAATGTTCTTCCTCAATTTCTAGAAAAGTCCTCAAGAGTTTTTTAACTACTTGTGATGGTATTATAGTCTCTCCTAATGCTTCAATGAGGCGAAGTTTAGAAAAAAGAATCCAATACAAAGAGGAATACTTTCTTTTTGATGTGGGGTGTCCGTTTTCTTTATGGTTCAATGCGAATATTAATTTATCGCTTTGCATTTGTTAGATACTACAGTATTCAGATGTACCCTCTTATTTTAATGAAGAGCTGTCCTTTCAACATTTTTATTACGGTCAGAAGCAGGAACTGTCCATATATGATTCAAAGTGTACTTTTTCAGAGCATATGGCGTTTATTCAGGGACTTGTAGAAGCGCGGAGTCCAGAAGGCTTGTTAGATGATAGACGACTAAAGATAACATATTGTTTCTAGCCTCTGTGCTACGACATTTAAGATTATTCTGAAGCATTTGGAGCAGTCGCATTAGGAGTTTAGCTCGCACTTACGTCCCTTGCAACCATACTCTGTGCTGAAACAGTTTGCGCGTAAAATCTCTATAATTGAGGTATATTGTTCTTCCTCAATTTCTAGAAAAGTCCCCAAGAGTTTTTAAAATACATGTAATGGGATGATAGTGTTTGAAAGGCTTCAATGAGGCGCCTTATAGAAGAAAGAATTCACTATAAAGAGGAATACTTTCTTTTTGATGTGGGGTGTCCGTTTTCTTTATGGTTCAAGGCGAATATTATTTTATCGCTTTGCATTTGTTAGATACTACAATATTGAGATGGACCCTCTTAATTTAATGAAAAGCAGTCCTTTCAATATTTCTCTTAAACACACATTAACAGAAGCAGGAAATGTCCATAAATGATTCAATTTGTAATTTTTCAGAGCATAATGGCTTTTATTCAGGGACTTGTAGAAGCGCGGAGTCCAGAAGGCTAGTTAGATGATAGAAGACTGAAGATAACATGTTGTTTCTAGCCTATGTGCTACGACATTATAGATTATTCTGAAGCATTTGAAGCAGTCGCATTAGGAGTTTAGTTCGCACTTACGTCCCTTGCAACCATATTCTGTGCAGACACATTGTGCGCCAGGACTGTCTATAATTGAGATATAATGTTCTTCCTCAATTTCTAGAAAAGTCCTCAAGAGTTTTTTAAATACCTGTGATGGTATTATAGTCTCTCAAAAGGCTTCAATGAGGCGCTGATAGAAGAAGGAATCCCCTACAAAGAGTAATAGTTTCTTTTTGATGTGGGGTGTCCGTTTTCTTTATGGTTCAAGGCGAATATTAATTTATCGCTTTGCATTTGTTAGATACTACAATATTGAGATAGACCCTCTTATTTTAATGAAGAGCTGTCCTTTCAACATTTTTATTACGGTCAGAAGCAGGAAATGTCCATATATGATTCAAGGTGTACTTTTTCAGAGCATATGGCGTTTATTCAGGGACTTGTAGAAGCGCGGAGTCCAGAAGGCTAGTTAGATGATAGACGACTAAAGATAACATGTTGTTTCTAGCCTATGTGCGTCTGTATTATTGATTATGCTGAAGCATTTGGAGCACTCGCTTTTGGAGTTCAGCTAGCACTTACGTAGCTTGCAACCATACTCAGTGCTGAAACAGTTTGCACGTAAACTCTCTATAATTGAGGTATATTGTTCTTCCTCAATTTCTAGAAAAGTCCCAAAGAGTTTTTAAAATACATGTGATGGGATTATACTCTCTTAAAAGGGTTTAGTTAGGCGCCTTATAGAAGAAAGAATTCACTATATACTTTCTTTTTGATGTGGGGTGTCTGGTTTCTCTTTGTTCAGTGCGAATATTATTTTTTCTCCGGGAATTTGTTAGATACTGCATGGACCCTCTAATTTTAATGAAGAGCAGTCCTTTCAATATTTCTATTAAGTACACATTAACAAAAGCAGGAAATGTCCACAAAGGATTCAAGGTGTACTTATTCATAGCTGATGGCTTTTATTCAGGGACTTGTAAGACCGCAGAGTCCAGAAGGCTAGTTAGATGATAGACGACTAAAGATAACATGTTGTTTCTAGCCTATGTGCTACGACATTATAGATTATTCTGAAGCATTTGAAGCAGTCGCATTAGGAGTTTAGTTCGCACTTACGTCCCTTGCAACCATATTCTGTGCAGACACATTGTGCGCCAGGACTGTCTATAATTGAGATATAATGTTCTTCCTCAATTTCTAGAAAAGTCCTCAAGAGTTTTTTAAATACCTGTGATGGTATTATAGTCTCTCAAAAGGCTTCAATGAGGCGCTGATAGAAGAAGGAATCCCCTACAAAGAATAATAGTTTCTTTTTGATGTGGGGTGTCCGTTTTCTTTATGGTTCAAGGCGAATATTAATTTATCGCTTTGCATTTGTTAGATACTACAATATTGAGATAGACCCTCTTATTTTAATGAAGAGCTGTCCTTTCAACATTTTTATTACGGTCAGAAGCAGGAAATGTCCATATATGATTCAAGGTGTACTTTTTCAGAGCATATGGCGTTTATTCAGGGACTTGTAGAAGCGCGGAGTCCAGAAGGCTAGTTAGATGATAGACGACTAAAGATAACATGTTGTTTCTAGCCTATGTGCGTCTGTATTATTGATTATGCTGAAGCATTTGGAGCACTCGCTTTTGGAGTTCAGCTAGCACTTACGTAGCTTGCAACCATAATCTGAGCTGAAACACTGCGCGCGAGGGCTCTCTATAATTGAGGTATAATGTTCTTTCTTAATTTCTAGAAAAGTACTCAAAAGTTCCAGGAGTTTTTAAAATACATGTGATAGTATTATAGTCTCTCAAAAGGCTTCAATGAGTCGCCTTATAGAAGAAAACTTGAAGTGGGTATGCACTTCAAAGAGGAATGCTTTCCCTTATGTGGCCTGTCCTATTTCTTTCTACGTTCGAATCGAACATCTTCGTTTTTTCGATGAGCTTTTGTTTGATACTGCAATATAAGGAAGTATTCTCTTAATTTAATAAAAAGCAGTCCTTTGAATTTTTCTTTTGAACTTTTTACACCAGAAGCAGGTGTCTTCCTAAAATATTTCTGCTTGTATTTTTTTAGGTCACTTTTTATCTTCTCTTCAGTACGCAATTTCTAATGTGCTGGCTCATTGAAACATTAATTTAGTTAACATGCATAGTTTTGTTTTTAGTTTTTCTTATTGTGCTTTCTCATATCTCATCAATATTGTTGTTCTTGCTTTTAAGTTTTTTTTCAGGCATTTTTTGACAAAATTTGTTGAGAATTCACATTTTGAAATTCTTTCTAAAGACACTGACTGCTTGTTGAAAAAGCAGCGCCGGAAGATTATTTTTAGTGAAATATCTATGTATTACCTTCCATTTTTTTTCACCACTTCAATTTTGTTTTAAATTCATTCATAAAAGGAACTTATAGATGTATTTTTTTATAGAAGAGCATAGACAACTGTGTCTAATGCACTTCATTTTAAATCTTAGAAATTTCTTAAAACAGTTTTCTGGGAATAACAAATATCTCAGAAACGCCTTCTTTTTTAGATAAAAGATGGCCTCCACTTTTAATACTGTAAAGTCAATTATAGAAGATGCCTTTTTTTATGTTGAGCTTGGTTTTCATCACTTTTTCACACGTAACCGGACTGAATCGATTAGACAGTAGTTACAATTTTTAATCTTCATTTAAGTCCTATTTGCATACAGAGCATATAAAATTGAGCAGGTCAGTCCCATTCATTACTTTTATTTATTCAGTTTTATCTTTCCTTTTTTTATTATTATTTTTGTTGCAATTTTCCAAAATAGTAGTTTATTTACTTTTAAAATCCTCAAAAATTAATAAATTAATTATTTTTTAAAATATGTAAAATTTATTTTTAAATTTAAACTATTTTTAAACTGTTACATTTTTTTAAAAGATATTGTATTAATTTATTTTTAAAATAGAAAAAAAATTAATTCTATTTTTAATATCTGATCATGTTTAAATAAGCAATTTAAAATTAAAAAAAATGACATTAAACAAATGCTCATAAATTATTTATTAGAATTATGAAATCAATACCCATTAATTCTGCTATCGCATCAATATTACGGCTACAATGTGACGTGGCTCAATTTATTTTTTGCATTCGCAAGATTATTTTCATGCGGATGCAAAAATAATTTTTTCAAAAATTTTAGAAAAGAATTATGTCTTATATTTCCACACTGGAACAACTTTACTTTAGAAGATGTGAATATGCATGTTTTATTTCGAGGAAAAAAAATGCTTTTTATTATTAGTTCTTATTGGAATACGTACACATTTTATTTTTTATTTTTTTTTTTTTTAAATACTGAAATGAGAATACTTTGTTAAAATAAAACTATTTATGTTACTTTATTTGGTAGCATTTCCTTTTCTTGTAAGTTTTCTATAAAATATATTCTAAACTGCTTTATGATAATTTCTAAACCTCTGTTTCTAACTATTTAAAAATTATGACAATTACTTTAATAATACAATATTTCAGCCATATTTATTGAAAATTCAAAATCAAAGCTCATTAAATTTTCTATTTTATAAAAGTCATAATAGAATTCTTTTCAGTAATATATCAGTGACCTTTAATTAAAATATATTTAAAATAAGTCAATAAAAATCGTTACATTAAAAACCACACGGAAATAGTGGCGTAAAAAAAGAGAAAAATATTTCATGAAATTACTTTTGCACAAATTTAGAGAGCTTGATTTTTCTCGGGCTCGTAAAAAGAGCCGATTCGTTTATTATTAAATTCGAATTACTTTCTGATGACCCGATGCTTCATACACCGGCATGTTTGTTGCCGGTTTATCAATTCATTTTAATACGTTTTGAGGATATTCAAATGTCCCCACGTGAAGGTAATTTAAGATGGAAAATATTTAAATTATTCGAAAGATAGCCAAAAATTAGAAAATACTTTAATCAAAATATATTTCTTCTTCTCAGAAGACAGTAATACCATTCTTTTAAAACAATTTTTATTATCTTGTTGGAGTCTCAGAAATTTTATCAACGTATAAAAAATTTACGGATCTATTTAATACTTAGTAAATATTAATGAAATGAACAAAAGTGTCACCATTATTCAAATGAATGAATAAATATTAATATTTTATGAAATAATTTAAAAGTTTAAACACTTTCCAATATTTTTTGTACTGATTTTGAAAAGTACACATTTTAAATTTGCAATATCATAAATAAAAATTTCGTAACTAATGATAATACTGACTTGATACGAACTTCATTGCAGAAAAAGCGAATCATATTTAAACATATTATATTTATTTGCAGAATAAAAATAAGTACTAATTTAGGCATGAAATAATACAATACTGATTTCCTGTAGTGAATTTGAACAGTACACATTGCAATACTATAAATAAGCATTTGAAAATTGATGATAATAATGACTTGATATAAATTTCATTGCAGTAATAACAAATCATATTAAAATATATTATAATTAATTGCAGAGTGGAACATAAGTATTTGCTTAGGCATGAAATAATGGAACACAATTTGTACTGTCTTTGAAATGTACACATTTTAAATTTGCAATACTATAAATATACATTTAAAAATAGCCATAAGAATGACTTGACATAAGTTCATTGCAGAAATAATTATTCAAATTTAAATATATCATAATTAATTGTAGAATTAAGTGTTAGCTTTTATTTAAGCGATAAACAACACAAAACAATTTGCATGATTTTTAAGTCATATAAAAAATTACTAAAAATAAAAAATTAATGGTTTACTTTTCTAAAAATCAATAGTTAAAAAAATTTCTCATTACAGATGCTAAAATTATAAAATTTGAAAATTATAAGAACAACCTGGAGACAACTGTTTCTTCAAAGAGCGTTTAGTTTTTATTGATACGATCAACTAAATTGAAACTGCAATTTATATTTTATAATCTTATTATCAATGGCAAGTTGTCAGAAGAAAAGTCTAGAAAGTATACAACTTTCTGTTTGTAAGGAAATATATTTTTACAGTCTGAAAACTAAAGAATGTTTAAGCAATTAAAATCTAAATTTAAATTCACTCTGTTGTATGCAGCGCTAAATTTGTTCTTACATGAAAAATCTTCTTCCTAAAGGCTTGATTCAAATCTGAAATTTCGTAAATAATTGAATTTTATGCAACTATTTCGAAAATCTGAAATATCGATTCGAGACTTTTATTAGCCAGTAAATGCATCTGTTTTTCTGATCTTATACTATTTCATAATAAGTTGCATTTTGCTTTCATCATTATTGTCATTATGAAGTGTTTTAAATATTTTTAGTGACTTCATAAAAAAAGATTCCTGTAAATTGAATCGGAAATTGCGAAAATGTTTAAAGGGATATTACAGAAAAATCTAAGAACATAAATATTGTATCCATCTGGTGATTTGCTATGCAAAAGGAAAAATAGTGATATAAGTTCACTGCAAAACTAACATGAACACATTACGTACATACAACGAGACAAATAGTTAAAAATCGCATTTTTTTTAATATTATTAACAAAACGATACAAAATTTGAATAATTGAGAAGGATATTTATTCGAATTTTCTTTATCAGTGCACAAACGAACCGCCTGTGTTTTCGTAGGTTTTCTAAAATTTCCAGCTAATTATTTCTTCAAACTAGAGGGCTTTAATCTTCTTTTCTATAAAGCGAAGTATATAACAAGAAATGAAGATATTTGAATGGTACTAAATTCTACTTGGATTTTGAAAAGAGGGAAATAATTTTTACTGATAAAAACTCATCTTGAGTTTTTTAAGATTGCAGCTATGAAAGAATCTTGGACTTCCTAAACTGTATTCTGTTTGATAATGATGACTTGGCTTAAAAAAATACTGTCTAAACAAACGAAACTTTATGAATTATTCTACGCGTTGTATAAAAAGAAGATACTATCTTTATTTATCTTTATGTCATTGAACTTCGATAATAACTAAATTAAAAGTGTTTCTTTAATCTATTTAAAATTACTATAGCGTCCCGCTGTCATGAATATAAAAGTAAAATAAAAATTTATTCTGTCTCGTTTAATGAAATATTAGACCATTTAAAAAGAAATATTTAATGTGAAATAGTTTTTGCCAAACTTAAAACTCGAATTATTTTAACAATGGAAATTTAGTATTTATTCCCAAAAATGGAATTTTTCTATCAATTAAAATTCTGCTTTCTGATTATTTAACTTCAGTGACTTAGTAAAATGCAGCTGTATAATCTCATATCTCTTCGAGATTATTTAGCGACCTCGTTCATTCTGAATCTTTACCAAACGAAAGGAGCCTCTAAATGATCCAGCACCTCTCTTCGAAATTGCACTTGAAACAAGCTGTAGAACGGCAGCTAATTTCTAAATTCAACGTATAATGTGCCTGTATAAAACGATTTTTCCTTAGAAATCAATCCTCAATCGTGTGGTCTGGAAGACACCACGATCCTAGGATTCATTGGAAGGCAAAGCATTAACAAAATTGGTTAACAGTCGCAGCTTTTCACAAAAGCATTATTGGATGCAAGGGTACTAGATAGGGCCCTATGCTCACCAGAGCCAGCCTTTATGTCATTGAAATGCTTATTTTCTTTATTTTGGTGCAGAACTCTACTTCGTGATGCAGTCACATGAAGAACAAGCATTGTATTTAAAAGCATTTATAAAACAAGCATTGTATTATTTCCGTATTGTGTTAATCAACAACAGTCACCTATGTTCCATCTGAACAGTAGGTGTGCTCTAGAATACTGTGAGAAATAGAAACTAGAAAAAAAGATAACTGTATCAAAACTGAGTTTCATTAACAACAACAGCATCTTTTATTTCTTACATAAAGACTCCATTTAACTTGAATGTTTTGAGTGTTTTTTAAAAAAACAAATAACAAAACATTTCGATACTTTAAAAGTATTTGCATAAAAATGTTTTAAATTTGTCATATGTCCATGTCTATAAAAGGATGGCAATTTCAGAAACAGTATTTAAATACTTTATATCATTTTATATAATGAATTCTATAGCTATGATGGTATCTTCTTTGTTCATAAAATGCTTTATTAAAAAAAAATATTTGAGGTAAACTTAAGGTTGCCGATTTTGCCTTTACAGTTTCAAGAGAACATCAAACAAAAAGATATTTGTTACTTATAATGAATTTACATATTTTAACAACTTACTGATTGTAAATATTTATTTTCAGAATTCCAACATTAGACCAACTGTTATGTCTATAAAAAGTGATGTTTTATCAAGTTGATGCATTTCATTATGGATACTGCAGATGCTTGTCTTTATTTCCGGATTTCTATTTGCACAATTTCATTCATTACAAGAGAGATTTTTATTCCTATACTGGGCACTTCATGAATGAGAGAAATATAAAGTTTTGTAGTCCACAGGATTGTATTTTTTAATTTATAAGCACATTCTAGATTACCATGTATCATAAATATATCATTTTTTAAAAAAAATAAAACCTAGTATCGTCCTATACATTTCTATGACTAAATGAATAAGAAATCCAACTGCAGATTTTCCTAAATTTAAACAGCAAATGGTTTATTGAAAGAATTCATTTTTAGACATGAATTCATTTGTAGACATAAATATTTCACTTCTTTGTATTAATTATTAATTTTTTAATTATTAAATTCGCTTCCTTTTTGAAACGGCATGAAATGTTCTTTCCATTCATTTAGGATAAAGACAGTCACACACATTTCATAACTTCAGCATCCATTTGCTAAAAGAATACAGTAACTTTTTTAACAGTGAATTGCATATTTGAAGCATAATTTCTAATTTTATAGGTAATGCGAAATAGGTTTTAATTATGAAATGTGTCATTTACTTTATATGTAAGCATTTAAACTATTAGGAGAGGATGTTTTACAGAATACGTAGGTGGCAGATATTTGTGCGAATAAAACAGCTCTCGATTTCCAATATAAATTAATAAGACTATAAGTGATAAATAAAATTCATAAAAAATGGAAACAATTGTGGAAATAATGGACTCCAGTATATTCTTTAAAATATTATAAAATTATAATTATATAAAAGTATAAATAATTTTACATAAATTCCACTTCTCGAAAAGAAACATTCATGACTTATTAATAGAGTAAATTTTTTCTAACTATACCCATGCGGCTGGGTTTAATTTTTACCTGTATGAAACATTAAATTACGATATATTACAGATGAAACATTCAGGAATAATTCAGCGATTTCTAAAAATTAAAAATATACATAATTTCATTTCCATTGTATGAGCTACCGGCAAAGTTATTCAAAGATAACGTAGTTTAAGCAATTTTTTAAAAAGATCTTGAAATACATATTGGATGTAAGATTAATATTTTGTTTTTGTTTGTTTCCCTCTCTGAACTACAAAATCCCATATAAGCGAAAGTATCTGATGTAAGCTACAAGAATTGCTGATACATATTTTTTTAAATATTTATTAATATTTAATATGAGACAAGGTAATATCAGGGGAAAAAATTCTTATCTAAGAACTAGAAAATATTATATGTGCTTGCAAAAACCGTATTTTTTCGAAGGTGACTTTATGAATCTTAAGCAATAAATACATTCTATGTCTTTAATTATTTCATTTTCAAATATTAATTATAATAGAAATATTTACAAAAGTGTGTAATAAGCACATAATTTTTGAGACTTTCTTGATTTTCTAACTTGACATGAATATTGTTTAATTTTTGAAATTATATTAGATTTATCTCTAGTTCATGCGATTTCGAAGAATTGCCCTAACCCTTTAAGGAACACTGATTTCTTCTGCCATATTTTCAGACGAAATGTCTTTTACCCCTTAACTGTTTTACTTACTTTATTATCTAATAAGGTGACACCTTCTGTTTTGGGAATATTTTGTTATTTTGATTCAAATTTCATTGAATACTTGACTTATCTATGAATTCGTAGCAATTTTAATGTTGAATTACAATCTTTATGAATGGTTTATTGTTTGCTTAAATTCGATAAATCGATGCAAGAGTGCCATGCGTGCAAAACATTTAAGCGGTTAAAAAGCTTTTTACTATAAAATAATAATAAATTATCTTTATTATTGTGTCAAAATAAATATTTTATATTCGACCTCATTGTTATGAACTGGGCTAGTTTGTAATGTGATTCACTAATTATTCTGCTCTGTGAATAATTTTTTTGTTAAAAAATAAAGCAGTTCCCTGCAATTAAAAGTGAAATTTCAAAAACCAGACAACAACTTTTGAGCTCACGCATTTGAGAGAAAACATAGAAAATTGAATAAACGGAAACCATAAAAACACGTCATGACAATGTTGTCCTTGGATTTTTTTACCCTCGCTCAATAATAATCTATGCATATTCTTTAATCTCAACTTCTCAGTCAGATTCAAAGCGAAAAATTTCATCTCATTAAATGATCCTTACAAAAACTGAAATTTTTACTGAATATTTTCAAGGTTATTCCGTTGTCTAAAAAATCCACTGCACCTGCTTTTTTCCTACAGGATGGGACATACGTAGTTGTTAATATATGCGTTTTCTGGCACAATGCGAAATTCGTATTAACTTTTTATCAGTATTACCTTAATAAACAATTTTTATCTGACAAATTTAAAATTCTGCAATAATTATCAGTTTAATGGTTGGAAATCTAATTAAAGTTTAGGAGAAATTATTATTCATTTTTCATATTTAGTAGAATCATCATTATTATCAAATGATTGATAGCAGGAATGTTCCAATTATTGAATGTAAATAAAAACTAAGTTAAGGAAAATGTAATGGTTGGCTTAAATTTTTAAGCGGTACGGGTATTTCATGACACTTGTTATTATTATTAAAAGAAATAAGCCAAAAAAAGTATATAAAAATTCAAAAATATATTTCAATTCCAGTAGGTTTTATGTCCGTAAAGAAACACCTTTAAGCAGCACTCTTTATTTAGTAGCATGATCTAAGTTTTAATTTATTTGAAAAATATGTCTCCAGGTACAAATTTCATTGTAGTACGCGAATTCTTATAGTTTTATATGGTATTACGTATTAGTAAATATACTTTATTTTTGAATGAATTAAAAGCTCATCCAACAAAAACTGTGCAAAACGCTTTTCAATGCAAGGTCTGAATTCCTCTTACTAATTTTTTCCATCAAGTATCAGCTATTCATCCAAGGGAAGAAATTAATTTTGATAATCAGTCAATGGGTTCTAAATTTTACCATTTTTTAAATTTTTTTTTCATACAATGTAATACTCTTCAAATACACGACATTCTGGAAATTGCGCTGAGTGACTTTGGAAATAAAGTAAAGATAGTCTTTTTTTTTTTTTTTTTCAGAATAAAATTTTCAGCTTTTATTGTGTTGAGAACTCAATTTTATTTATAAAATGTTTTGTCAAATAATTTGTGGGATTGTGCATTTCTTTTGTATATGAAGCATTTTTTAAGTTGTTTTTAATTGCCTTTATATGGTATTGCATTCGGTGAGGTATTGTATATCTCATTACTACATTTCGTTAATGAATTGTCGCTCACGTCGACCGGTAACGCAGTATTCATTAATTTTGTTGTTCTACTAGTGCTTTCATGACTTTGTAAACAGTAATAAATATTTCTTATTCATTAATGTATGAGTGGTATATTTTTAGGGAATGAATTATCTAGGAATCGCTATAGCTTGTTGATTGCTACGCGATTTTATATTTTATTGTTTTGTGCTTTGGGGGAGGGGAATTCTACCTTCTTTGAAATGCTAAATGGCTACATTGCCTCAATTTAAGTTTTATCTCTTTTCGATTATTATACACATTCAGCCATAGTGGTTGACACTAGTTCCTGTAAAGGATGCCACTAGAAACTCATCTGAATCCTTTCACTAGGAGTTAGCAGTTGCATTGTAATAACATCATCAATTTGCGGTACTGAGATAAATGTGATATTTAAGAATTGATCATTAACAATATCATTATGGACATTACCAAACCAATATTGTCACCCTCCTTCTCCATTAATACATCACCAGTGAACAGATGATGATATAACAATATTTTCGAATTGAGAAGAATTCATTTGCCTTGCAGGCCTGGTAGCAATCCAGACGATAAATAATTTTCTTAACATTTGTTTGAATACATGCGATCAGATTGAAAGATATAATGATGTCGAGTTATCTAAATAAAATTGATTTTCACGTTTATCAACAAATTACTTGTTAATATGGTGAAAGACGAGTTGAAATATCCATTAAGTTTGAATTAGAACAAATGAGTTCACATTTGTTCTAGATGAGCATTGCAGATGAAAAATGAATGTTTCGGATAAAAACGCATTGTTTAAATTTTTATAATTTAGTAAATTCTTTCAAATAAATTTGGTTACATTTAAATATGACATTGAATCAATCTTTGAATGAAACAAAAAATATTAAATTTGAAAATATAGGAAATTTAAAGACAAGATTATATTGAAGTAAAATGATATTGAAATCCCAATTTTTTTTAAATCTTTGATTGTCTTAATGTACTTAAAATTTCTGCTTCACATTTTATTAATCACTGTATGTCAGATTTTTAGCATTAAAATATTTCACCAAATAAACCGAAATGGGGAATGGGACCTTTCGGCATGAAATGTATTTCTATGTAAAGAAGCTTTTCTCAAACACTAAAGCAAGCAATGCATAAAAGTAATCCAGTAAATCAGATGGAAGGTTCTAAAATTTGTCTTCCTCAATTAACCATGTTTAAAATCTTTTAGAATTGTGATGGTAAATGTATATATTTTAAAAAAGTCTTAAAAAAATTTTATTAGGCATAATTATTAATTCTTTTTATACAAAAATCGAGATTTTTGCAGGAAAACTTCTTTTTTCTCATATTTAAGGATTCTAAGTTGTATAAAACGACAATTAAATATTTTAACTAAATATTTTGAGGTCATTAAAAAACATCTCTTTTTTTAGATTTTATTTAACTAATATAACTTCTACAAGTCTCGGAATACCTGTTTGATTTTATTTACACCAGATAAATCCTGTAGCTGCATAAAGCAAGAATAAAGATGGGAGGAGAAACTTCCTTGAAAAATTCGTCTAAAGAGGGATAATTTTTAATAAATATAATAGTTTTAGCACTCATTTTAACTAATTATTGCCTTCTGGATTTTTCCTTTTTTATATCAATCTGTAGCCAAGAGAGACGAAATTTATGTTATATTACAATTAATATATCAAAAAAACATTAATTTGCAAATTTATAATTTCGCAAAAAGAAGCACTGAGCATTGTTTAGAATTAGGTATTCCGTTTTTGGATTTATCCAGTAAATTAATTAATGTGTTTAAAAAGTTAATTTTTTTAAGGAAATTTTAATGTAAAAGGTGTCAAATTTCATTGATGTATACTACTGTACCAATTTAAATTTAAGCCTTATCTTACTTAAATAAAAATAGCACATTAAAAATTCATCATTAGATTCAAAATTATTATCATTTCTGACGAATTTTGTTTACCGTATTATTACTTATTTCACAATATAATAACGTGTTTATATATTATTCCTTCGAATATAACTAATATAATAAATTATGAATGCATTAATCGAAGGTTTATGTTGATTTTAGATTAACTAAAATCTTGTTTTGACTCTTACCTGCAGCTAAATAAGGTGCATTCCTTCCAGAAAATAAATTAAACTTTAAAATGCATGATCTCTTTAAATACGATTGAAAACTCATGCTTGTAATTTACAAATTTTATTCGAGGCACTTATTTTTATATATCTGCGGATGAGAGATATCAGTGCTTCATTATTACAATCAAGATTGGATTTATATTGAATGTTACATTGCAATGTGGTGCAACAACGAATTTTCACCTATTTCCATCTGATCGGACAAACATGCGAGAACAGAAACCGTTGCCTGACCGACAAAGGGGAATCAACGAATCCATTCCTCAGAACTGTTCCGTCCACCGGATCCTTTGACAGAGTCCCAGGAAACGAGAACTACCGCAGCGAAAAAGCTTGGCAGCGGTGAAAAAAGGGAGTGCTCGTTCTCAGAACTCTATATGTGCAGCTCAGTTGCTGCTTTAAAATATCGCTGTTGCATATACAAGTGATCCCTAAAAGCCTTTTATAAAGTTTAAGAGGTAACCTAGTATTTGGAAATAAGACATTTTCACAATAAAATAGGAAGTTGCAACGCAAAAGGTGATAGGTGCGAGCGGTATTTTGTCAGTCAATTCATTAACAGGAGAGAGTGAACAAGACAAACTTCCAGACGGATTAAATGGAATACAATGGATAGCAACATCACTAGAAGGTGTTGTTTCGGATGGCATTACAATTGAAGGATTTCTTTTTTTAATATTTCTACCCCTTTAGCTTATCCTTCCTCCAAAACTTGCCATCGTACCCATCAGGCCGCATAAAATTTTTAATGATATTATTGGTACTACTATGTTGTTGTGCTATGGGAATTTATATTTTATACGCCTATATAGTACATTTTATCTGTTGTATCCATTTCTGTTACTGAATTCATTTAGATTCATTACTTTCGCGATCGCCCTTTGCTGCCACAATTCCACATTTTTTTGTGAAAATGTCTTGTTCCTCTAACCTGACTATGCCTTCCCTATTTCAAATTTTCTCTCTGCATTTTAATGAATTGGACAAAGGATTTAAAAGGATCCATTGTAATGCATTAAAAAGATAACGATCCTATCATCATTTTCGGTGAAAGGTGTTTTTCACCACTAAATACTTGATCAATTATCGGGACATCACATTTCTTTATCATGATAACTCTACACACTGCGTCCAAGTATGGTTAGAATATTTCATAACTTTACTGTAAAACATATAATTCAAATCTAAATCATTCATAGATATTATTAATCTATAGAAAAGAGCACATCATAGCATCTCAAGGGATGCATGGATTCTTAATTGAATCTATGTTGGAATTTTTCAAACCAGAAAGCCTCACGCAATTAAATAGAAGAAAAAAACAACAAAATTAGGAAACTAATATTCTATTTTGCTATATATTTTTTAATAAAAACTTTCATTTCAGTTTTTCCTGAAGTCTGATACCAATTTTTTCCTAGGAAGCGTTTTCTTTCTTTTCGATTACGTGATTAGAAATTTGAGCTAAAACCAACCTATTAGGATTAAATTCAAGTTATAATTTACAAACCAACATGTTTTATATTCTAGTTGTGAGATTAATTTTGATTTATTAAGTCTCAAACTTCGTATTATTTTTAATAGCTATTTAGATGCACGATTGCAAATCGATTTACATATACTTAGAGAAGAAACTGTTGTTTTTTATCTATGCATTTCTGTAAAGAAGAAGCTGTCATTGCACTGTTAGTCAATTCTATTAAATAAATTTATACGATTCAATCTATAACAGGAAAAGGAATATCATTATGAGATGTTTATGTTGGTCATTGCAAAATTCTTTAAACATTCTCCAAATAGCCATATTATTGTGAAAGTGTTTCATCGCGCAGCAAAAGATGCTAATCTATAAATCGTTACTACACTAAAATATCCTTTAAACTTAATTCATGTTTTAAATCAGGTTGCCAAAGCTCCCATGAGTGAAAATATGAATCCTAAACTTTAAAGGGAGAATCAAATAATAATTGTGTCACTAAAAACAACTCATGGTTAATAATTTTTTTTTATTAACTTTGAATAGTTCATAATATGATCGAATTAAAATGCGCATTTTCCTCTAAGAATGTTTCGTGTAAAATTCTGAAAATTTTTGTATTTTATAATACGGAAGAAACATAATTTAAATAATATGAAATGATATTCCTCAATCGAATGAAATGAGATTTCTTCTAAAGAAATTATTCCATCAAATCGCATGTTCAAAAAACTAGATTACATGACTTTTTAACGACAATCGAAATTCCTCACAGAAACTTTAGCAACCAGTAAAGAATATGCAATCATTGTATAAATCTAAATTAAAAATAACGGAAATTTGAATAAAATTGCATATCAAATATTGAAACATGAACAAAAATCAAACATACCAATATATAGCTTCTTTAAAAGCATTGATTACAACTCAAAATAAAAAACGCAGCCATTTCACCGCTCATTTCAAACAAGAATGGCAAACTAAATCAAAACAAACAGAGAGAATGTACGTGCGCATGCGTGATGTCGAAATCTTTAAACAGCATTTCTGTTCTAGGAGCTTTTTTAAAATGTATTTCTTGAAAACCCAGTTGACAAGAAGAAAAGGTAGGACATCGTCACTTGCAGTTTAATGCGGAACGTCTTTTCCTTTCGAGATTTTTCTGTTTAAAAACATTTTTCTTGTTGATAAATGTTAATTATCTTTTTAAAACTGCCATAATTTGCCAAAATATTTTATATAACTCTACTTAAATATTTATTTTACCCCCGAAATAGGTGAAAATATTATTTGAAGTATTTATTGCTTTTGCAATCCATACAAGAACCTGAAGGTGATTTCAGATAGGTGTGTCAGAGAGAAGAGTACTTTTCAAATCATTTATTACTTTGGCTTTTTATTGTAGACAAAATTTTCAGACCTTTTGCAATTAGATGCCCTACTCGAACTCGTCATTCTGACCAAAGTAATGTACCCTGAATGACACCAACTATTTGAATGAAATATTTATGTGTATTTTTTTAAAATTTTTTTTATTTCTTTTAAGGCGAAAATATTATAATAGATTACAAAATACATCTCCGAATTCAAACATTTGACACCCGATGTTTCACACCTTCTCGAATGTTATAAACACGAATTTGAAATTAGAATTTGTGTGTGTCATTGTGATATCAACAATGAGCTCCAAGAAAGAGGTTCGACTATCCACCTTTTCAAATTTTGTATGGAATGCATTGATGGGAAATGCGTGATTGTCTGTCGATGTAAAACCAATTTTGGTATTTTAAAGTCAAAACTGTCTGCCAAAAAGTGTGTGAATGGGCAGGTAGAAAATATATACTTGTTAACTTTCGATATCAGCAGAGTTATCAGGACAGGAGAGGAATAAAACATCCCAAATATGAATTTAAAAATTAATTTTATAAAATTCTATTGAAATCTTTTACTGATTTTTGACAAATATGCTTAGAGAATACCCTTTCAACCAGTAGAAAATGTCTTAAATAAAGAACATTCAAACAGCTGATTGTGTAAAATTTTGATGCATTAGAAAATGTGAATCAAATATGTATTACCTTGATCATGTACCTTCGAAAATTTAAGATAATTTAATTCATTTGGGAAAAAAATACAAGTATGAATAATAGTGAAAGAGATTATATTTATTATTTTTTTCATAGAATTTGATATATCGATTATTTTGAATGGAGTGTCATTACACTTCACCAAATAGTCAGAAATTTTTGCGTGGTTTAAAACAAGGAAAAACACTTCATGCAAAATTATTTGTCATTGAATTATGAACATGGAGACATGAACATAAGCGAAAACATGAACATGGAGATTGCATCATTTTATTTTTATTTAAACCGCAAAGAATTTCGAAAAGCTAAACGATTTACTTTCTTTTTTCTATAAGTATTTTATACTTTGCTCACACTTTATAATCGATTTCACAAAATGATTTCTTTCTCCTGCATTAATGATTTTTTTATAATAAAATATAATAATACCTATGTTTCGGTGCTTTAGTTGCGCTTTTCTGTAATATCTCATTGATGAATTACTTTATATCTGAAACCAATGAAACTATTGATTTATGTATTTTTTATTGATTCTGGAGCTTTTTGGTCCTGTATTGGCGTTATATTTAAGCATATTAGCTCCAGTTTTTAAAACAGTAGCGAAAAATTTTTAAAAAGTATCAGAATAGAAATAAATGAAACTTTTCTGTTTTAAATAATGATATAATGTCTTTAATAAAAAAAATAATACTTTTTAGTAATTTCCCTTCTTTTAAACATCTTGAAATTAGAAATCTTACAAATATTTGCAACAGATAATATATTAATAATATATATTAATTAATTAATATAAATAATATATATTAATTAATTAATATAAATAATATATATTTTGTTAAATCTGTATAAAATGATACATTTGTACATAAAATAAGCGAAGCGAAATATAACAATAATTTAAGGATCAACTTTCACGTGTTGAATGTCTCTCAGTTTGAGTAACAAAAAACGATCTCAATATTGAGGTTATTGCACATAGAAACACACCCATGTGCATTTTATATCTTCTTTCTTAAACCCGCAAAGTAAATCCCCGCAAAGTAATACCCGCAAAGTTTCCGCAAAGTAAATCCCCTGGGATTCGCGTCTGCTAGCTTTGTAATCAGACATTCTCTTCTATACTACTACAATTAAGAGAAAAACAAGCATCTTAATAGGTAGTGGTCTGTATAAGAGATATGGATCATGGCAGTGGACTTGTTAAAGCTATATGAACAAAAAAACTTGCACAGTATCCAGTTGTAAATAATAAAGAATTGAATATCATGCAATAAAATATACTTTTTAAAAACTTCTTTGAAATATTTCACTTAATACCAATAAAATATTTTTATGACATCTTCCTTCTTCAGAATCTTACATAACTTCTTATTAAACACTGATTAGAAAAGGATTTCCTTTCTTATTTTAAATTATTCATTCCTGTTTAAAATATTTTTTTTTCATTTCTCATAGCTCTAGAACTTAATCAATGAATAGTATCTATCCAATAAATTTCTTCAATTTTTCTTAGAAAAGAACTGTAGTTACGTATGTTTTTTCAAAAAATTTCAGTCGGTTTTCATCGTGTTTTCATATGCTGAGAGAGAATACTTTACAATCAAGTATATATGTAAAGAAATCAATTTCCAGACTTAGAATTCAAATTTTAAATACCATTTCAGACTTTTATAATGCTTATTTTTGTAGTGGAGTGACATGGGTGTTTAATATTATTTCTTCTGAAACTTAAGAATATTTTTAAAAGATCGTTCCATTAGGCGTTTTCTTACAAAGCTATTCAAGCAGAATAAATGCTAACATTTTATCCCAGTATTCCAGGTAAAATTAATTTTCTTTGATGCAAATTTATGAGTAAACAATTCGGTTCCAGTCTTTAGAGAAACTAATTCTTCCTCTTTTCACAAACAGAAAGTTAGAAAGTAGAAACAGCAACAGGAGTTTGTTTTGCCACAATAGCATGTACATAGATAATAGGCTCAGATCTTATAAACAAATGTTTTGCCTTACATCCTTCAATCTCGATAATCTTTTGAACTATTTTCAAGAATATTCTAAAATGACTGCTGATTAGAAATGTTGACGTCATGAATGCGCGCGCACTCCAGTTTTGACTCGGTTTGTTTTGTTTTAGTTTGACGATGATCTGCCGTGTACCTCCTGGATATTAGTGCTGTTTTTCTACCAAATGAGGAATATCTATTCAGCGTTTTGTTTTGGTAAGTTATTATTCTCCTTTATACATTTTTTGAAAGATTTTGTAAATATTGATTGCTAGTTATATAATATGTACGGTATTTTAATCTTAGAAATTATTTGATGAAATGTAATAGGCTTCGAAAGTCTTCAAGATCTGTTTTATGAATATTGCCTTCAATGTATTTTAAGAAATTAAATGGTAAACAACAAGGATGGTTATTATGAGGCATACATATATAGCGCCATGTTTTCATTTTGAAGAATAATTTCATCCAACAAAAAAAATAGTATTATACAACTGAAAAACGAATTTTCTTGCTCAATATATATATATGTTTGCTTTAACGTATATGATAACTCAAATGCTGCTTCATTTATGAATTTTAATAGATCGATAAAATAATAAGAATATATGCCAGATATATTTTTTTTAAAATTGACTCCCCCCAAAATTTTTTCGATCAGTTAATATTTTTTAGAATCATTAATCGAATTAATTGTATTCCATATAGCATTTAAGACAAATTATAAGGTCAATGAATAGCGTAATTTAACATTATTATAATATACAAACTTGATGTGTTCCGGAAATTGAAATTATAGCTCCTTAAGCGTTATGCTTTTTTCTTATCTAATTAGATGACACATTCTTCGGGAATAAGCTGTTACATCGATTTCATAGAATATCTGAAATGTTTGTGGATTATGTTCAGTTTACATCGAGTCTTTGCATGATCAAATTTCAGCTTATGAATTTGAGAAGGCTTGAGGTTATTCGATGTCGCATGGCAAATAGGCCAGATAATTTAGGCTTTTCTCTCCCAAATCCTTGATTAAAAAACCATCTATAAACAGATAGTAAAATTAAATGAATGTCCTTTCTACCGAAACTTTGAAAAATTGTTAATGAAATCTTTAAAAGGAGAAAGATAGAAAGAATTTTTGTCTTGGTGGCAGAAAAATTTTTAAAAATTTCTTTTAAAGTCAACTGCAACAAGAAGACGAAAAAAAAGAAAAAATACGGCCGATCGTCTGTGCTTAATGCTGGGTTTACATCTCGTGGAATTCATTCAAAATCTCGAATTTCTTATTCTTGCCCGACTAGGAACTTGATACAGGATATGAGATACAGTGTGTTGCCCTGCATATTAATAAATTTCTTATTAAAGAACCTGGTTTGAAGTACCAAAATATATTCATTGAACAATTTAAAATTTATCAGGATTGCTAAAAATACAAGCTAAGATTTATGAATTTATATAGTCTGAGAATGATTGAGTCAATATTATACTCTTTCATTTTCTAATTTTCTAAAATTTCGTTAATGATGAAATCGCAGTTCTTGACATTAATTCTAGAGCTCAATCGTGAAAGCACTTTGAACTGGCAAATGCACAAAGGACTCTTTTATGAGGATCTGATACTTATATGAGATCATAAGAAAATTTAAATATAAAATTGCTTATTTAGGATACGAAAAAAATTAAAAAATCTTATTTTTATTCTGTTTTTATTTAATTTAGGATATAAAAAGTCATAATAAAATAAAATTTAAAAGATTTATTCTTGGTTATAATTGTTGTCACATACATTTAGAACAAAAAACTTGTAAATGCGACTTTAAATTTCTGTAGGAGATTTGTAAAATTTTTACATTTAACAATTCCGTTCACAAATTAAATTTGTATAAACACAGCATTGCGAGTCACTTTAATACACAATAATAATGAGGCAAAGCAGAATGCCGAGAAAGACCACATTATATTCTAATGAATATTTATTTTATTCACTTAGTTACATTACGCAGATTAAAATACTTCTTTATTTAGAAAAAGTAATTTTAAATATGGATAGTTTGTCAGATTTTTTTGGAGGGAAAAAAACCGAATACCTGAAATTAAAATTTTATGACAAATAAAGTCAAATTGTCATCTAGTTTTCTGAGGCTAAAAGTTTGAATATGGGATTAATGGAATTCGGAATTGGATACTTGCTTGAAGTGCAGACTTAATGCAAGGCATTTAAATTAAGAGGAAATATTTGACTTAAAAAATCATTCAAAGCATCAATTCTCAAAGAATATTACTTTTGTGCAAAAATCATATAGCCTACTGATTGGACATTGAAAATCAGCATTACGCAGTCGCTTTTTCTTAGTATTTATGTTTTATTGACATTGTCTCTTTCTTATTCACCTTAAATTATTTTTTTGAGCTCGAAAGTATTCAAATCATGGGTTTAACTTTAATTATACCGAAGTTTGGTTTATTAGAAAGATATTCACATTTCAAGTGACGATTATTTATCAAAGACACTTAATATGAATCTTATTTAAAAATAATTTTCTCACTCTCCGAAAAAAAAAAATATCTTGATCCGAAAATGAGACACAATCATATAACAGATAATCTGACATCGTATGATCAGAAATATTTTTAAAAAAATCAGAAAACGCATGATCGAAATATAATGATAAACGACTTATACTTAATCATGAAAAATAAATGTAAATATTTGTGAGGGATCTATTTGTAAATATTTGATCTTCTTAGAAGCTGTAGATGAAGCAGAATGGAATCGAGCTCTAGTCTGTTTTACGAGCATTTAGAAACCTTTTACAAGAAGGAAATTGACATATAATTACATTGTAGTTTGGATTACGGAAGATGAAAACAAGCCAGAAAAATTTGAATTGAGGGCGCGGTAATTTAAGGAAGGGGAGATAAAGGAATAAATAAGGCAAAGTAATGCGTTGTAAAGTCAAAGATGAAAGTTGTAAAGAATGCGCATAAAGTTCCTGATGTGAAACGTTAATTGCGCTTTACCGAAGTATGCTCATTAATTTCTATTATTGTGATTAATTCCATATCTATATTCCATACCTATATCTATCTACCTATAGATTATCTTAAATTGCAGTTCTGAATCTTGGGATTGAAAAAAATATCTTATATGCTATTTGTTATTATATTAATTTTTGAGTCAGATCCATTAATTTAATTCAAATACTTTTTGTGTTTGAATTTGTGTACAAATTATCTGAACAGTTTATCTTTTCAAACGCGCCTCAATGAGTGATATACAGCATAAAATTTTCTAATAAATTTTAAGCAGGAAATTATCAAAGTGCATTACAGATACTTCATTTCATCGAATATTTCTTGTCAAGCAAAGGATTGTTTTTACTGGTTAAAAACAGTTTGTAGATTGTTTTCCTCTTTAATTATTTGTCACCTCTCAAAACATTTTTATAACTTATGTATACAATTATGAAAAAAAAAAGAATGGGCTGAATATTTTAAAATCAAAATCGTCTATCACTCAGCTTGATGGCATGCATGCTTAAATCACCAGCTCCTTTCGGTCGAGTTTAATTGACGTACTTTGATTTCAAATTCAGAATGATGAATTATTATCTTATTCAGATTAGTTATATAATTAAAATTCTAAAAATTTATAATTCATATAATTTTACAGACTAAAAGTATCAAGAGTTAATACGAGTAGGAATGTTTGAAAATTTCTTCCTAAAAATAACAATGAAAATAATTTTTAAGGAAAAGTAGATTTTTTTTAATTCAAAATAATTTATAGTTAATTTTTGCAAACTAAGGTAAATCTATTAACTAAATCTATACTAAGCAAACTTTGGTAAATCTTAAGGAGATTTGTTACTGTGAATATGTGTTACTTTAAAGAAATAAAATGGAAATGTTCTTAGAATTCCTTAATAAGACAGTGTTCGTATGCTCATTTTCCTTTAAGTTTCTGAAATAGCAAAATCATTTCTTCCCGTATTGATGAAGAAAATATGGCACTAAATGTTGTTAAAACAGCAAAAGTAGCAGTCTGGATTTCACGCATGAAAATTACAATTTTTTGTAAATCTATGAAATGAAAAAATCTTTCAAAATCATTTTAATTTAAAATGTTCCGTTGTAAGAACAAATTAGAATATATAGAAAATTACATGCTCACTCAAAGCTTGCAGCATATATTTGCAGTTCAAAGCAAAGCAAATCATTAAACAGAATACTCATATATAGAAAATCTCTGAATTAGAAATTGTTTACATTAATAGATTCGATAAAACTGAAGTTTATTATCCTATTCATAATCGTTATCATATCATTAATTGAAATTTTGAAGTAGTATCTCCCCTGGTGTTAATAAAAATTTGCACAAAAGGTTGAGATAACTGAAAGAAAATGCAGCATTCTGTTTCAACACTTTCACTTTAGTATGATACCTGCTTTTAATATATAGTTTAAAATTAAATTTACAATGTCAGTAATAATTTTCAAGTTGAAATGCTATTTAAATACCAGAATTGTTTTAAAAAAATCTAGATTGATTTATAGTGTGATGGATATCTTACTAAAATCTTTTTCTATTCGGTTCTTGTTTCTGGTGTATATCTATAAGAAAATGTGGTAGTTAGTTGCCCTTCACTCCTCCAGGAAAAAAGAAAGAAAGAAAGGAAATTGATTCTCCCCAAGTGTCTACTAACAGCTGAAATTCAGTTGAGACCCTGAACGTTATTTACAGAATTCAGCTATCGGATAACATAACAGTTCATTTCGATTTAAAAATACTTCAGTCTGTTAGAAAATGTTGCATCCAAATACGGATTTTAAAAACTCAGGTATCAAAGAGTAAATATCATTTGATTAGGGATATTAGTAGCTCTTATGGCCACACTGTTCAAAAACTCGTTTTCATTGGTTACATTTTGAGATCTAAAAATAATTTTGCTGCAAAAAATTAATTTGATGATAGTTTATTTTAGAATGCACCACAACATAAAAAGTCAATTTTTTTACCAATACATCTGCAAATCTGAAGACAAGAGTTCTCAAATTTATGAATTCATGATTATGATTGTAAATTCATAAAGAAGATCGTCTCTTAATGATTTTTTATTACATTACTCAAAGATGAAAAATCGATTGATACAAACACGATATTTCCGTCTTTAAATTGGAGAGTAATACACCAAACGAGTTATTGTAGCGAAATTTCATCAATATTTGAACGGGTTTAATTTTTTCAAAGAAATATGAACATTATTGCTGTCATCAATTTTTAATAATCAAACTTTTAATTTTAGGAATACATTTGACTTCAATTAAAACTGCACTTATTAATCCTAATATGTTGATGAAAATTGTCAATGATTGAAATATTTCTAAAACAGAAGTGAATCTGAATTCTCTTATTTTTTTAAATGCTCGTCATTGGACGCAATGCAACACTCACGTAAAACTAAATTTGAGTCAAAAGAGGTAGATGAGGAAAATAATTCAAAATTCTAATAAAGTTTTTGAAAATATAATATTTATGATAAAAAAAATTATTTTGAAATAGAGGTACCCCTTAAAATTTTAACCAAAAGTATTTCGTCTGCCAATGAATTTTAATTATTCAGAAAATATCATTTTCTCTTCATTCAGAATTACTTCCTTAAAATGTATACTGGGTTATTTCAAGTACTGATGTCTATATATTCACACATATTAACTCATTTTCTAATAGCTTTTCAATTTTCGTCGCAACAGAAAACGATATAATTTTCCTCAGTCATTAGAATACAGTATAATATAATATAATACAGAATATAATACAGAAAATTGGAGATTCACCGGTTGAATGCATTCTCAGATCACCGTGCGTGTAACTATTATGATTGCTGAGTAGCTGGCTGGAAGAAAATATCACCTAAATTAAGAATCACAAAAGGTACAGATTTTATTTTTACATTTTTCGATCATGATTTCCTCTAAAGGAGTTTTGAGAATTGACACAATCAGTTTCATGCTGATGGAAGTCAGGTATTCTTCATGCGTTGCTGATTTCGTTAACGTGTCAATTTTAACATTTCCAATATTTTCTTATTCCCATGTGAAGTCTATTTTAAAGGGATCTTGCCGGATATTATCAATATCAGTCTTGTGGTTTTGGAATTAGATGATGACATGCTGGTTTCGTTGTCGATGTGAATTATTTAGATTCAGAACTTGTGTTGCACAGTTTAATGCTTGCAGCATAACTGTAAGTTCCAATTGGTGCACAGCGCTATTTTGATTTATCCCCTCTGTCCGTGTGCCCGTTCTCCAAAACGCAGCTCTCGCACCAAACTATGTATTTGACCTATCCTTGTATATTTTGAGATGAAATTGATAGGCATTTGTTCTTGCTGTTTCATTTTCATTCAGCAGAATTTGGTCTTGATGGAGGAAATGAGTTCTGTGAATCGCCAAGACAATTATTTATCTTTCTAGCTAAATGTGGTTTCATTACAACTACGTTTGACGGAAGAGGAATTTTGAGCTTGTAGAGGGATGTTAAGCACACCTCATAGTAGAGCTGCAGATGAAAGGAATCTGAACTCCTAACTTATCTTAACTGTAAGAGCTGCAAAGAAAGGGGTGAATCTCATATTCTCTACAGTTCGAGTGGCTTGATTTAAACTTCGTGATATTGAGAGATCTCTGTATTTTATTAGACCTCTATATTTTATTTATATATTACAGAAAAAATTGTAGTATTTGGAATTATGATTATAGGAATAAACATAAAATTACTCAAAACATGTAACATACTCGATAGGTGAATGTCTTTTCAATACAAACAAAATAGGGATTTTTCTGAATTTTGGAATTAAATCCATTTAAGAAACATCTGTGTTTCCTACGAGGGCGAACACGATAGATACAACAAATTAGGTTTAGGGAAACTTGGCGAATGGTTTTACTCTCAAAATTAAATTCTGCTTGAAAATTTAACATAATCTGACCTCGAGCAGATTGTATGTTGTCCTGCCTATTCATGTAAGGGTAAAATCAATGTCTGAATGATATAACTTGCTGGATTCATAAATTGTACCACGTGATCATTACGCAAGGAAGTTCAATTGTGAATTTTTTTTTTCTTGTTCAAAGCGAATCATATCCAAAATGCATACGTAATTGTCTTTATTAAAACGCGACGTTGAACACAATTTATGTCATAAACTCAGAAACTATGCCCATAAGCAACAAATTCGAAAGAAGACGTCTCCCATCAGTTACTAATATTTCCTTAAGTTTTCAAAGAAATGTGGTTAAATGTTCTCAATAGATTCTAAATTTGCCATTCTGCGATGTGAAAATGCATTTAAGTTATTCCAATACAGATGCTCCTGAATTTTAAAACACGATGTTTCTGTTCTTATGTTGCATCTAATAACACATTTTTTCAAATTCTGATTGTGAATCAACAGACTTCTCACATGCTAATGAATCCTAGCCCACTGGTGCTTTGTGCTTTGAGGGTTGCAAACTCTGTTTACTACTCTAAATTCAGCTTGTTTTTTTTTATTTATATTGATCTAGGACAGATTAAATGTCCCATTCGTCCAAAGTGTGAAAAATGGAAATTTAGAGAGAGATGCTCGCTCAGATATCGCTCTCTTCGTCTTATAGAATTTGCAATATCAATTTCCAAACAACAGTAATGCAATTTCTAAATATGAAGTTACTAAAATTACATTTTTCTAAGGATACCATTGAATACCGGTATTTAACAAGCAGAATTTCCAATCCTTTAAGAAAGTCCAATTGAAGCAATCATTAAAAAATTTCCATTTACAAGACCAGTTATTATTATATTCTGCAAATTTCTTTTGCATTAAATATTTCTTTTTAAACGTCTTGGATTACTAATTGATGTAGACTCATTTTTCAGCCTTATTTCAAATTTGATGTCAATGGTTCGCTTTAGTCTAATTTTAAGTAGATTAAATAATTCTTTTTACTCTTTTATTATTAAAGTTTAAAGATGGTAATAGTAAAAAAAAATTATAATAACAATAAATTTTTTAAACAAAGCCCATTAGGGCTCACCAGAATATCAGCATTTTCAATGTTATGGCAAATATTCATAGAAATATTTGTGGTGCATTCTTCTCGCTGACGCTTATTGAAGTAATTTAATGACTGGCAATAAACAAGCATGAAATGTTCGATGACTACAATTCAGTTTAAAATTTAATTTCTCTGTCATCCAGCGCAATTTTAGGTTTTAAAATCCGACAGTAATACAAAATTCTTGTGGACTCAATCACCTGAATGTTCAGAATGTGAATTTGAGAATGTGGAAAAATATGAATGAAAAAACGCAAAGTGGGTTCTAGCTACTACTTTCTTGATTAGGTTCTTGAAGAGAAACCGTCGTCTACTTCAAAATATCGATCTAATTAAGGTGCACGAAATGCAGGAAATACCTGTATCGTTCAAAAGAGACGAGCTTTTTAACCTCTGACAGTTTATATGGTCAATTACCTTCATTTATTTCCTTCAAAACTAGATATGAATTCTAGTATGTCCATTTAATTTTGTTACAAGGGAAAGCTTTCACAAATGGAAAGAGTCAAATATTAGAAGAAATATCTACTGCAGAATTTCAGAAAATTCAATAAAAAGTAATCCGTCCTTTTATAATGCAAATATTTATTTTAAAAAAAACGTAGGTACCGGAATAAATTCCGCGTGATCTACAACTGCTATTTGCATTTTTAAACTACTTGGATAAATTTAAAAAAGTTTTTCATTTATCTTACTTAGGAAAATTATTGTTTGTTTTCGGTTTTGCAGTGAAATTTATCTCACATTGTTTTCTTTTGCATTTTTCCTTAAATCACCTAATTTCTGTAATATTTGAGATCGTCAGTCTTATTAAATATGCATTATTTCCGTTGCAAATATTTCCCCCTTTCATTACTTGAGACTGTTGTCAAAGAATATAAAATATGAAGGCATATTTTAAAAGTTATATAAATCGTATATTATAAATTTAATATTAAGAAAAAAATATATTTTTTCGATTATTTTATAAAATGATTTGATATAATTATTTCAGTTTTTAAGAAAGACGCCTTTCTTTTAGAAATTTAACAACTTAAATTGCTTAAAATAATAAATAACTTATAAAAGACATAATTAAAATTTGACTATTAAGTTTGGAAACATTAATTGATTTTAAGACAGAGAAATGAATACTTTTCTTATAAATACTAATTTATGAACTAAGTTTATATATTTATATTACATGCAACAAATTATTAAAAAGAATAACTAAATGCAAAATGTTTAAAAAGATTTTATTATGTAAATGCATCTAGGCTCTTTTACAAGAAATATATACTCCCAGGTTGCTTTATGTCTATTGATTAATATTTATTGATTGGATAATATTCAGTAAGGTAGTTTTTTAAATCTTTATTTTATTAAACGAATGCAGTTTGTATTTTAAAAATGCAAAAAGTTATCATTTAGAGACAGATTGTGAGAAAAATGTTTGCTTCATTCGGAATCAATTATTCCATGCATAAATATAAAATGCTAAACTTTTCATTATATTTTATTTTAAGTCATTATTTTCTAAACTTTCGAAATATGCATTTGTAATACTGCAAATTTTTAAAGTATACTGTTCTGTTTTAATATGTAAAATAATATTTAAAATATTCAAACTTGGTAGTTATTTAATATGTTTTTAATTTTTTATCATTATTTGAAAACTGTTGATATTTGTGTAATTTCATGAAAATGCATTGTGCATAAAACATATTCAAGAACTTTGAAATTCATTTCTTAAAATACTGAGACTTCAATAAATTCATAAAATCTCTTTTTAAAGCATGAATTTATGAACATATTAAACAAAAGACTTTTTTAATTTAATTATTTTCCTTTACCTTTTCTTGAATAAATTTTGATAATATTATGGAATCTTCAAATAAAAATCACAAAAAGATGACAAAACGTGTGAAATAGTTTACTCGAACATACTATTTTATTGCAATTTATTTCCTAAAAAGTTAGAGTAGTACATTGTCATCGATAACGTGGATGTAGAATAGGTCTCATGAAAGTGAGGGCGCTATTAATAAAAAAAAATCCATTTTTAAAAGTTTTACCCAGCTCAAGTTCAATAAATCTGTACCAAAATGCATCGCAATTACTTTTTTTTTGTGCCATTATCTTCATGTTGTTTCCAAAGTAATGTTTTTGTCCTAATTTTTATGCATTATTTCAATTAAATATTATTGTGGTTAAGATTAGACTTTTAATATGGGTAAGATTAGACGAACTAATAAAACTCTAGGTTTTGAATAGGAATTGGTAATATCTGGTTGAAATATTACTTTATTAAAATAATCACAATTTTTATAAGTTAAAATCAAAGATTTATAAATTGTTAACAGCAATACGTTTAGAATATTTCGCATATAAAATTTATAAGAGGAAAAATGTTTTTAAATAAATCGCCACACATATTTTTATTTATACCCTGTATACTCATGTCAATGGTTCGCAATAACTTGTTGATGCAAGAAGTTTAAATTATTTTGAATTTTAAATCATTCTAAACATGAAAATTATGCGACGAAAGTAAGCAATGATTATTGATTTCATAATTCAAGTAACTAATTAGTGAGCATTTACTTAAAACTTTTCTTTATTTCAGAAGAGATTATTAAAAAAGAATTACGTTTTAAAAAATTGCTTGTTATAATATTTATTTTTAAAAAACTTAGGGAATAATAAACATTTTTAGATACAAATCAACTACTATTTTGAAAACTTGCAATTTAAATTTTAAATGAATAAAAAATGTAAACAAATCAATAAAAATAAACGGATTTGAATTTCAATTCATGCAATTCAATATCCGCAATGACATAACAAAAATAAATATAACAGATTTGTATACAGCTTTATAAAAATAAGAACTTTTTCTCTACCATCACCGATTAATCAGTTGTTTCCTGATATATATGAAGTTACATCAGTAACATTGTTCATATAAAATGCTATAATCTAATGCCTATGAACCACGAATTTAACAGATTTCCAACGATTCTGATTGCTTCATAGGTCTACCTGATAAACAAAAAAAAATATTCGAATAAAAAGAAATTCTTTGCATCTATCTCTTGCAAATGCATTCAATGATAGATTAAAATAAAAAATTAAAACAGTTGAATGTTTCTTTCGGGAAAGAAAAAAAACCCGAAATTTTCCAGAAATTCAATGGTTACTATGGATTATATGTTTAATAAAGTGGCTTCCAAGCAAGAAAAATTCAAAAAATAATAAGCATTCAAAGAAGGAAAAGAAATATTAGAAGAATTTCCTTTCATATAAACGAATAATCAATTACGATATTTATAACCAATGTATGCGAACATGTTGGTTGTTACTCAGTTCAATATGTAAAATGGAAGCATGCATTCTTAAAAGAATGCATTAGACTTCAAATAGTTCTATCTGCTTCTTGTGCTGCTGGACTGACTAAAAAAAAAAAAAAATCATTTTAAGCATCCAGATATTTCCATTTGGTGATATACACCAACTCCATTCAAGGTTTCTTTGGGAGAAGAAAAAACCACATACGTCCCTCTATTTCCCTGGACCTTTGAACTATGGACTAAATGACTACTGGATTGACTTCAAAGCAAAAAAAAAAAAAAAAGACGGAAAGATATTTTAATTTCTATTACCCAGTAATCAATATTTTGCACTTCAACATTAAAAATGGAAATATGCATTCTTAAAACAATGCATTAGACATCAAGCATTTCTATCTGATTGTTGTGCTGCTGGACAAACTAAAAAATCTTTTATTTTAGGCATCCAGTTATCTGCAGTTCGGTGGTATACACTAACTGCATTCAAAGTTTCTTCGGGAGAAGAAACAACATCAGCACATCCCGGTACTTCCCCAGACCTTTGAAATAGGGAATTAATGTCTACTGCATTGACTTCAAAGAAAAAAGAAATAAAAAAAGGGAAAGATATTTTCCTTCCTATAACCTAGTAATCAATACTCTGCACTTCAATATGAAAAATGAAAACATGCATTTTTTAAAGAATGCATTAGACATCAAGCAATTCTGTTTGTTGTGCTGCTGGACTGACTAAAAAATCATTCATTTCAAGCATCCAGTTAGTTCCAGTTCGGTGATATACACTAACTGCATTCAAAGTTTCTTCGGGAGAAGAAACAACCACAGTATGTCCCGGTACTTCCGTGGAACTTTGAACTATCGACTAAATGTCTACTGCATTGACTTCCAAACAAAAAAGAGAAAAGAAAAAAAAAAAGGAAAGATATTTTCCTTCCTATTACCCAGTAATCAGTATTCCGCACTTCAATATTAAAAATGGAAATAAGCATTCTTAAAAAAATGCATTAAACATTAAGAATTACTATCTGCTTGTTGTGCTGCTGGACTGACTAAAAAATCTTTCATTTCAAGCATCCAGTTGTTTCTAGTTCGGTGATATACACCAACTCCCTTCAAAGATCCTTTGGGGGAAGAAAAAACCACAGTACGTCCCGGTACTTCCCTGGATCTTTGAACTATGGACTAAATATCTACTGGATTGACTTCCAAACAATAGAAAAAGAAGGATAGATATTTTTTTGCTATCACCAACTAATACTCTGCCCTTCAAAATGAAAAATGGAAACATGCATTCTTAAAAGAATGCATTAGACTTCTACTAGTTCTGTCTGCTTCTTGTGCTGCTGGACTGACTAAAAATTACTTTCATTTAAAGCATCCAGTTATTTGCAGTTTGGTGATATACAGTAACTCCATCCAAAGTTTCTTTGGGAGAAGAAACAACCACAGTACGTCCCAGTACTTACCTGGACCTTTGAGTTATGGACTAAATGTCTACTACATTGACTTCCAGAAAGAAACGGAAAAAAAGGGGGGGGGGGGAGATATTTTCCTTCCTATAACCCAGTAATCAATACTCTGCACTTCAATAATAAAAATGAAAACATGCATTCTTAAAAGAATGCTTTTGACATCAAGCAATTCTATCTGTTTTTTGTGCTGCTGGACTGACAAAAAAATTTTTCATTTCAAGCATCCAGTTATTTGCAGTTCGGTGATATACACTAACTGCATTCAAAGTTTCTTCGGGAGAAGAAACAACTCCTGTACGTCCCGGTACTTCCCTGGACTTTTGAATTATGGACTAAATGTCTACTAGACTTCCAAACAAAAAAGAAAAAAAAAGGAAGGAAAGATATATTTTCTTCCTATTACCCAGTAATGAATACTCTGCACTTCAATACTAAAAATGAAAACATGCATTCTGAAAAGAATGCATTAGACATCAAGCAATTCTATCTGCTTGTGGTGCTGCCTGAATTCGTGAAAAAACTGACATTTCTAGCATTGAGTTATATCCAATTCGGTGATATACATTAACTGCATTCTTCGGGAGAAGAAACAACCACAGTGCGTCCAGGTACTTCCTTGGACCTTTCAAATATGGACTAAATGTTTACTACATTGACTTCCAAACAAAGAAGAAGACAAAAAGGGAAAGATATTGTCCTTCCTATAACCCAGTAATCAATACTCTGCACTTCAATATTAAAAATGAAAACATGCATTCTTAAAAGAATGCATTAAACATCAAGCATTTCTCTCTGCTTGTTGTGCTGCTGGACAGAGTAAAAAAACTTTCATTTCAAGCATATAGTTATTTCTAGTTCGGTGATATACACCAACTGCATTCAAAGATTCTTTGGGTGAAGAAACAACCACAGTACGTCCCGGTACTTCCCTGGAACTTTGAACTATGGACTAAATATTTACTGCATTGACTTCCAAACAAAAAAGAAAACAAAAAGGGAAAGATATTGTCCTTCCTATAACCAAGTAATCAATACTCTGCACTCCAATATTAAAAATGAAAACATGCATTCTGAAAAGAATGCATTAAACATGAATCAATTCTATTTGCTTGCTGTGCTGCTGGACTGAGTAAAAAAACTGACTTTTAGAGCACTGAGTTATTTTCAATTCGGTGATATACATTAACTGTATTCAAAGTTTCTACGGGAGAAAAACCAACCACAGTACGTCCCGGTACTTCCCTGGATCTTTGAACTATGAACTTAATGTCTACTGCATTGACTTCAAAGAAAAAAAAATAAAAAAAGGAAAAATATTTTCCTTTATATAACCCAGTAATAAATACTCTGGACTTCAATACTAAACATGAAAACATGCATTCTTAAAAGAATGCATTAGACATCAAGCAATTCTATTTGTTCTGCTGCTGGACTGACTAAAAAATCAATCATTTCAAGCATCCAGTTATTTGCAGTTCGGTGATATACACTAACTGCATTCAAAGTTTCTTCGGAAAAAGAAACAACCACAGTACGTCCCGGTACTTCCTTGGACCTTTGAACTATGGACTAAATGTCTACTGCATTGACTTCCAAACAAACAAAAAAAAAGACGGATAGATATTTTTCTTCTTATTACCCAGAAATCAATATTCTCCACTTCAATATTAAAAAAAGAAACATGCATTCTTAAAAGAATACATTAGACATCAAGCATTTCTTATCTGCTTGTTGTGTTGCTGGAATGTCTAAAAAATCTTTCATTTCAAGCATCCAGTTATTTCTAGTTCGGTGATATACGCCAACACCATTCAAAGTTTCTTCGGGAGAAGAAACAACCACAGTATGTCCCGGTACTTCCGTGGATCTTTGAACTATGGACTAAATGTCTACTGCATTGACTTACAAACAAAAAAGAAAAAAGAAAAAAAAAGAAAGATATTTTACTTCCTATTACCCAGTAATCAATATTCGCACTTCAGTATTAAAAATGGAAATAAGTATTCTTAAAAAATGCATTACACATTAAGAAGTACTATCTGCTTGTTGTGCTGCTGGACTGACTAAAAAATCTTTCATTTCAAGCATCCAGTTATTTCTAGTTCGGTGATATACACCAACTCCCTTCAAAGTTTCTTTGGGGGAAGAGAAAACCACAGTACGTCCCGGTACTTCCCTGGATCTTTGAACTATGGACTAAATATCTACTGGATTGACTTCCAAACATTAGAAAAAGAAGGAAAGATATTTTTTGGCCATCACCGACTAATCAATACTCTGCCCTTCAAAATGGAAAATGGAAACATGCATTCTTAAAAGAATGCATTAGACTTCTAGTAGTTCTGTCTGCTTCTTGTGCTGCTGGACTGACTAAAAATTACTTTCATTTAAAGCATCCAGTTATTTGCAGTTCGGTGATATACACTAACTCCATTCAAAGTTTCTTTGGGAGAAGAAACAACCATAGTACGTCCCGGTACTTCCCTGGACTTTTGAAATATGGACTAAATGTCTACTAGATTGACTTCCAAGCAAAAAAGAAGATAAAAAAAGGAAGGAAAGATATATTTCCTTCCTTTTACCCAGTAATCAATACTCTAAACTTCAATACTAAAAATGGAAACATGCATTCTGAAAAGAATGCATTAGACATCAAGCAATTCTATCTGCTTGTTGTGCTGCCGCACTGAGTAAAAAAAACTGACATTTCTAGCATTGGGTTATATCCAATTCGGTGATATACATTAACTGCATTCTTCGGGAGAAGAAACAACCACAGTGCGTCCAGGTACTTCATTGGACCTTTCAAATATGGACTAAATGTTTACTACATTGACTTCCAAACAAAAAAGAAGACAAAAAGGGAAAGATATTTTCCTTCCTATAACCCAGTAATCAATACTCTGCACTTCAATATTAAAAATGAAAACATGCATTCTGAAAAGAATGCATTAGACATCAAGCAATTCTGTTTGTTGTGCTGCTGGACTGACTAAAAAATCATTCATTTCAAGCATCCAGTTATTTCTAGTTCGGTGATATACACCAACACCATTCAAAGTTTCATCGGGAGAAGAAACAACCACAGTATGTCCCGGTACTTCCGTGGACCTTTGAACTATGGACTAAATGTCTACTGGATTGACTTCCAAGCAAATATATATATATAAAAATATTTTTCTTCCTATCACCGATTTTATGTGAAAGTTTCTTCATTTCGGAAGCATTGTATGTCTTCTCGAGTAATCAAAAAAAAAAAAAAAAAAATTGAGAAAGACGGAATGAAAGAAATTTACTTTGTTATCAGCAATTCATCAATCCCGTGATTTTTAGTGTCGGTAGTTGTCGAAAATCCGAGGAATAAATAATAATATAGATAGATATCTAATTGTAGCAGATATTTACAAATCCAAATTATACATTTACATAATTGTCAAGAATTGAGCCACTCTGAAATGAGATGGAAAATAGCCTATTTATTCAGAAATTAACTGTGCATAGAGTTTTCTTACACTTTCTTAGTAATTTCCTCCAAGGAGAAAGATATATTGCTTCTTTTCCAACAGAAAGGTCCTAAAGAAAAATCCTTTAAATAAAATGCCGTATTCATAAGATCAAAAGAAGAAATGAAAGAAAAATAGCCTTCTCGTCTTCCTAAACATGAAACTAGTCTGAGTCAAATCGTAGATCTCCATTATGAAGTTGCATCTTTCAATAATAGTATCAGGTTTTAAATAATTTAATTATCAATTATTATATTGTTAAATTAATTTTGAATAAACATATTTAATAAATACATTTATTACTGCTGTAAAGAAGAATTACATGGAATTACTTTCTATATAAAAAATTATTTATTATTATTAAAAAAATAATTTAAATTATTAAAAATATTTTTCTTATAATAATAAATAAATTATATATAAAATATAAATAATAAGTAATAATTAAACTTAAAAAAAAACTTTTGTAGCCAGTAATTAAGCCTTATTACTACTGCAGAATTATGAAATCAATGAAATATTAAAAACTTATTACTAGATCAAGCTACCAGTGGAAACCTAATTTAATCAAATTGAACGAATCATTGACAAATAAAACTTGAAAATATTCGAATAGCGTATTTTCATTTAGAAATTCAACGGTACGAGAATGGGTATAAAAATTATACATTTTAGGATATGAACGGCTAACCAGTTATAAAATTATACCCATGAAATAAAAAGAGTTATGAAAATATCTAAATAAAATTAACTATATATATATACATATATATGTACTCATATTTTTTAATCCAATGGAGTTGTCCAAGGAAAAGCTTAAACTCTTTTTAAACAAACAGCCTTTAAAACAGCAAAGAAATAAAGCATTGGGTTTGAGCCTGTGTTCTGTTTAAAATACAATTTCGAGATTTTTTTTCGGTCAAACTTGTCACGGATCACCGTTCATCTACAGATCGGTTCAAGAATTTGTAAGAAAGTAATATTTCAACCATTTTTTATTTTAAAGCCAGTTTGATTATGTTTCGATTAAATTAAATTAAATTAAATATAATTTTATTTAGAATATATTAAAGTTTATTCAATTAGTATCATAGATAAAATGTTCAGATGGTTAAATCTGAACAAATATTGTTCGAATATTTAAACGGTGCTTTAAATTCAGTCATCTTACGAAACTAAAAATAAAAATTCTATGTTTTTATATGATGATCAGTCCTGGGTAGTTGGTTATGATTGAAACAGTTTTATTTTTAATATTTTAAAGAATTAAAAACTAAAACTCCGCTAAATGAATCAGAAAAAAATCTTTAAATTATAATAGCAATATTTTTTGAACTAGAAAATTTTTAGCGCATTGAATTTCAGATTTTGAGAATCAAGAACATTGTTGGAGTCTCAGTATTAAAAAATAATTTTGATTAAATGTTTAAATAAAATGTGTTGTTAAATTTTTAATAAATTATATAACAAAATATTTTAGCGCATGTATGTCGCTCCTATCTGTGTTAAAATATGTATGTGACTTCTATCTCTGTTAAAATTTTAATTCCATGTAGAAAAGTTACAAGTATTTTTTTTTGTTAAAATAATTTATAATTTTTATGCAGTTTTACCTGCTATATGTTTGCTGCATGTTTCTTGATTAATTTGTTTTTAAAAGGGGAATATAAAAAAAATTAAAAAAAAAAACTGAAAAAAATATAGAAAAGAAAAAAATATTAATAAAGAAAAAAAAGAAAATATTAAAAAAGAAAAAAATATATTAAAAAGAAGAAAAAAATGTTAAAAAGAAGAAGAAAAAATGTTGAAAAGAAAAAAAAGAAAAAATATTTAAAGAAAAAAAAAATTAAAAAAAGGAAAGAAAAAAAAATATTGAAAAAAGAAGTAAAAAGAAAAAAGGTGAAGAAAAAAGAAAAAAAAATGAAAAAATACAGAAAAAAAAAAGGTTAAAAAAATTTAAATCCCCCTTTCAAATAAGCATGCTCTATGTTTGTTTTAAATAATGCTTTGATTTAAACTTGCTTTGACATAGTATCCTTATATATTATAGTTTATCATCACTCTAGTGAAAAGATATTGCAATATTTGTGTTTTATATAAAATGTGAAATATTTTATATGATAGATTTATGTAAATACTTGATTTTCAAGTTTTAAAAAGTCTTGGAAAAGAAAATGTTGATGGTTGTAGTGCATTTGGGTGCTTTGTATAACATTATAAGAAATATTATCCTTATTTCTGAATTATTATTTATAAAAAGCACTATCTGTCTCTTTTTTTAAAATATTAGTAATAATAATAATTTTCTAATTGTTCTTTGTCATTGAGCATGATTATAAGGTAATGCTAATAACTTCAGATAATAATACAATTGTTTATTTTGAAAAGAACGAATTCTTTGTATTATAAATTTTAAAGAATTATTTGGAGGCTTATAATCTATCTATAATTTTGACATAGTTTTAATTGACAAGGATGTAAATAATTATCTTGAGCAACCTGGGATTTATCTAGAGCTCTTTTTTAAAAAAAAAAATATCATTTAAATCCATTATAAATCTAAAAGTATTTAAATTCATTAAAAAATTTAATCGATTGATTAATTAGTATGATGAAGTTTATGATGAAACTAGTGCTCTCGGGGCATCTTGAATGAGTCTTCTAATCGAAAATAAATATTGCTTTAAAAATGAAAAATGATTAAATCATTCGGTTTTATGTCGAATGAATTTAAATTCTTAACAGACACCATGATTTTATTAGAAATCGTTATTTATTCCAATCCACAGATCTTTAACGCATGATTGAAAATTAAACAATGTGTTCCTAAATTACAATATTTTAACTATAATTGAATAACAATAAAGCATTGCCCATTTAAATTTCTACCTTACCCTTGATTAGATACTCAGTTCACTGCAAAACTGCGATTTGTCGATTAAAATTATTTAAAAACAAATTTACTAGTCCTCGTTTCTAAATGAAATTATTATAGTAACTGAATATTTAATGCCGTTTCAAAAGAAACATTAAGATTGAAATCGAAATTCCCGAACAAATGATTTGTTTTGATAAGTTTAGGTATTGCTTCTGTTTGCAGTTATATTCCTAAAGTAAATTGAAAATATGGGAGCTATTCCATTTAATTGATAAAAATCCATACAAACTAATTCAAAAACTATTTTAGAGTGGGTCAGTTTCTTAGGTAGCAAAATTCGCTATTCACATAAAATAAAGTTTGATAAAGCGAGAAGAAGGCACCCATATTGTTTTATTAAATATGTGCGATTTCTAATTTACAAGATAATTAATATTAAAATGTGATATCTTTGCAGATTCGAGCGCTGATGTTTTCATGTTGTTAGACTGGTTTCAGCGACCAGTAAACAAACTTCAATGTCGAAAATTATTTCCTATAGCTATAGCGTCTCAGACATTTTAGTACTAAATTAATTATTCTAGAATTATTTTTTTTTGAAAAATCATATGGTTAACACTAATTATTTTTAAATATGGACTTTAGATCATAACATTATATCACAGATTTGTCTTTGTCATTTACATTTAAAATGTCTAAATTTAGAATTTTTTTAAAAAACTTCTTTTTTTTCTCTGCAGTGTATATTTAAACATGATAAAACGACGTGCATACTTTCACGCGTTTTAATCATAAAAAACGATGTTTTGATGAAATTCTTTTTAACTGTAAAAATTTCTTTCGATAATTTTTCAATTGAATCAAAGTTAATTTGCTTTTCAAATGATTCATTGACAGTTAGATAGCTTTTTCTTATCTGATATTCATTACAGATACAAGATGATAAATGTCTTGGTCACATTAAACAAACATTTTCAGTACTTCAATTATTTGAAGAACACTCAATTAGCTATCCTTTTATGGAAAGGATTGCAGCTTTAATTCGGCTTGTTATTTAATATTCATTTAAGTATTGACAATTTGAGTAATGAAATGTTACATAAAATATCGCTTCCACTTGATAGATTCTCTCACTATGTCAAATAATTGTGCAATTCGAAAATTTCTAAAAAGGCAAATATAGAAAAATAAATTATGTCTTGAAAGGAAACTTATTATGATAGAAATTCATCATGAATTTTATACCATTAAAGCATTTACTCAGACTTTACTCGCACATTAAAAGAGGGGAAACATAATTTTAAAGCGTTGCATGTGTTCTGAAAGAAACTTGAAACTCTCTCAATGGAATTTGGATTTTCGGATTTGAATATATTCTATTCAATGTTCCACTTTTTATCCAATTCTAAATTGCACATTCAATAAAGTTTAGAGAAAAATGATAATATGATACCAAATCTGATAGTTCCATTGTCTCATTTTCATTAAAAACAATTTCCAAAACAGCTTAAGAAAACTGCATCCATTCTTTCAGTGCACTATGTAATGCACCAAGAAATGAAAGTCAGATTTTGATTATTTCGATGTACGTTTCATGTTTCCTGTCTGATTTGAAAACACAATTTTTTTACAGATTTAAAGCCTACTTTTTTGTTGTTGCTCAAATCTTATGTTAAATGCTGATTGAAAGAGTAATTATAATAATGCTTATTAAAATGACTTCAGTTCCCAAAATCCATATATAAGTAGTTATTAATATTCCTAAATGAATATTACATTGGACTAAAAAGAATGCTTGATGTTGAGGCTATTTTATTCAAAGGAATTGCATGATGGCATAGAATTCATTTTATTCCGCCAGTTATTCCAGCAAAGTAAAATGTTGCCTTCAACTATGGAAAAACGTTTTGGTTTTCTCTTCTTTGAATGAATATTTGATATTCAAGATTTTCTTTGAATAATCTTTTGGGTTGGGAGCCATAAATCTCATATATTCATTCTGTCTCTCTCTCTCTCTATATATATATATATAAAAAAAAACTACCAAATGCTCTCGAATATGGCACCTTATTTTTTCTATGTCAAATGACAGGAAATGTATGAATGAAAATTTAGATGAATGCCTAAAGGCTACATCACCTGTTCACTGCACACCCCCCCCCCACCTCCACCGGTCCTGCTAATAAGTATTTGAGCTCAAATAAAAAAATATATAGCATGCTATGCGATGTCTGTGCAATGGGAAAGTTGCATTCACTTGAATTATAATAATTCTGGGTTAGATAATTAAATCCGTAAATAAAATAGTGAATATGGAATATTTTCGCCAGGAAGCATATTGTTTCAGAATTATAAAATACAAAAATTAGTGTTAATTAACAAACAATAATTTTAACCTTATAAGACAAATACATGAGCTAACAAGAGAATAACATATACTCGTGCAAAGTGATTTGATACGCTTTATAATTTTGACAGAATTTGAAAACTTGTCAAGCAATAAGGAAAATGATTATACATGGAAATTAAAAAGAATTTTAAACTACAAAATAAAATGCAAAAAAATCACAAAATCAAATGATAAATGATTCATTCAATACATATTAAATCTTTTTCCTGCAAGAAATGGATTCATATTCGAATTTTAGTCGTAGATTGAATGCTATTCATCACTATTTCACCCCGCTCAAAACCGTTGAAGGTGCCGTGCTGGCTTGATGGTATGAAAGGAAATGATTCACTAGCTGGTTCTTGTCAAACTAAGAGGATTTCCTCATTCTTTGGAGCTGTCGATGACGTGATTATTTAAGTTGAACCTTCGGAAGAAAATGACCATTTCCTAATGTGAAATAGTTTTTCGTTCCGATTCCAGGGTACCAAATGAAAGACTTCTAACAAATCTTCGATCATAGTTTTGTTGTTAATGTGCTTTTCTCTTAGGTGTCCCCTTGGAACACTGGGATATTTATAGATGTATGTTCCAGTTATAATTGTTTACTTCACCAAGGTGTCTGAAGCCTCGTTGCCAGTATGGTCTCTGTGAGTCGAGTTTTTATCCTGCAGTAGTTCAAGAAAATGTGGTGATTTTTATTGACGATAGAGTTGATATTTTGAAAGTAACATTGGCTAGGGACAGAATCCGCCATCATTTCAGTTTTTTTTTCTTTTATATGTTGTGCGCTCACACATTCTGCATTATGCTATTTTTCTAGTAGATCCACGGGTTGTGATGGCCTGGTGGTAAGGTTTTGTCATTGGAGCCAGAGGGCTTCAGGTTCTATACTCGATTTAACCGAGGAACCGTCTTGTTGCACGTGAAATCAGTTTGGGCCAAACGTACTACCACTGGTGTGGTGTGGAAGTTTAGAGAGGGGGTGCCAGATCAGGTGCCGTCCTCACAATCTGAAATTACGAAGTCTGTCTCAAAATATCCCTAGTTTTGCTTTAAAACGGGAGGTTAGTATAACTGAATTGAAACTAATCTAGAAGAACAGAATTGAGTGCGGATAAATGAATGTCGAGTTTTCCTATCATATTGTAGTTAGGAGACATGGAGGCATTTAGCGAGGAAAGACAAGTACTTCCGTTATTGTAACACTCCTAAGAGTCAATCATGGATATACTGCATCAATTCTCTGGGTTGTAATCCTTGTTGTGAGTCAGATTGTCTTGAAATCCATTTTGAAAATAGGCTGTTTCATAAATGGTTATTTAAACCCACTCTTGTCACTCTACAGTATGCTTCATCTTCGGGGGTGAAAACAAAAAGGAAGGCTTTGTATTATTGCAATTGTGTTTGACATTTTATATTCTTTGGAAATGTAGGCATAAAATGTCTGTTGTACGGTTTTGAACATTCTAAATTCTCAGACAGTGAGAAAATAAAAAAAACTGTAATGCATGTTGAATGATTCTTTCAAACAAAAAACACATAGAGGAAACCAAAAAATGCGTACCGAAATGGATGATGGACTTGGTTTTTGCTATTTAAGTGTGGATTTTATGAAAGAATGTTATAAGAATGGATCAGCTGATATTGTTATTTGTGTTGCTTTTGAGATACATAAATGAGATGTGCAATTTCCTGGTCAGATTATTTAGTCTAAATAATGGGTTAATAAATAAAATATTAAAAAATAAAAATAAATAATAATAATTTCATTTTTTATTCAGAAAATTGAATTGGGTTAACATCGTTTCTTCCGAAAATGTTTAATAGTGTATCTGTATTGAACCCTAACTTAAGATTTCACATTACACTTTAAACATCTTGGTCAGAATATTTTGACAAAAACTAGTTTCAACATACACGCTTAACAGGTTGACATCAGTTCTTTCGCAAATGTTTAAGGGTGAATCTATCGTAAACCCTAACTTAAGATTTCACTTTACACATCTTGAGAATATGTTGATAAAAAAGTAATGTCGTCATACATGCTTGACGTTTTCCTGCATTTGAATTTCATATTTTTGTGCAATATAATAAACTGGCTTTGATTTCTCCATGGATGAATCTGCCTCAAAAAACACACAGCATCACAGTCGTGACCTCATACTTTCCATAATAAACTGCAACTTAAACAAAAAAACATTTTTTTTTCTCTCAGAAGAAATATGGAGGAGCCATTTGTGTGTTGATACCATAATTCATTTTCTTTTATCTTGCTTTGTGATTCGCCATTTATATGGCTTTTGGCTTGGACATAATACATACAAATACCCATAGTAAAAAAAAAAAATCAATAATAGTATTGATATTCTGAGGAATAAATACAAATATAGAATCAATGGGCCTGTAAGAGCGCTTTAAATTTGAAATAAGTGGATGAATAAAAGATTAAAAAAAAGCCAAGATATTTAAAAAAAGAAAAAAAAACCTTTGCTGAGAATTTCCAGATAATTCTTTGAACTTATGTGAATCGTGCACAGGTGTGCAGAATCTTATAAATTAACAAACGAACTGGTAATAGAATTATTGAGACAACTTTTCCCAATGTCTGTGTAGCCAGTTTTAGCTGCAAATTCATCATTAACCCTCGATAAAGCAATGAAAATTGACGAAAGAGTTCCGAAGGCATCGTCATCTCCAATAAATACGAATGCAAATCATGCCAACTTTTTAAAGAAGTTTAACGTGTCAAGGACCATATCTGTATTGGAATCAGAGGATTTCAGGTTCACCCCAAATCCACTTATTATATATTCGGACTTGGCGTGCTTTAAATCTGATGTCTTCGATGAAACGTCTTACCTTTTATGTGGATAGAATCGGTCGTAAAAAATATGTTGAGGTTTTTTCTAAAAGGGCTCTAGAGTCGCTGTCAAAGTGACCTTAATATAACTACATTAAACTAATCTAGAGAGGAACATTTGTATGTAGATATGGAAAAAAAGAACATTCTTCCTTTAACAAAGGCATGTCTAGTAATCAAATTCATAGATGCAGTTATCATCAAGGTTCACAAAACTATTTAAATCAGGACCAATAATATTTGAAAAATGTTTGTTATTATAAATAGACAATAGGGTTCTCTGATACGTTATCCTGTGTAACTTTGATTTGCAAATTTGCTTGATTTTGCAAAATAACGATATTGACGAAGCGAAACGGTGACAGTTGCGTTGCCGAAAATCTCACTTCGCCTATTCGTTAGAGAGAATATAAAGAATTTGGTGTACAGATCAGATCGTTTGGATCAGATCTTTCAGTAATTTCTACATACAATTCTCATAATCTCTCATTTGATCACAAATGCATGAGAGAAGATTTATTGGCCGTGAGATACTGGAATAGTTTTCCTTTAAACTATTAGAGGAAGTTCCATTCTGTTTGTGCTTGACCCGTTTGTATTAAGGCTGTTAATATGTCCTCCAGCATTTCAGTGTTTTAAATTTAGGTTGTCTAAATTATTACGAATAGTGGATACGTATACAATGTCAAATGATTCGATAAATACAATTGTAATATGGTGATTTTTTAGCCGGATGTCGTGTAGCTCGCATGGAGAGACAATGAATTGTATTATCGAAACAAGAGCCCTTCTTATTTTTTGTTTTAGTTGAATGGGGCAATTTGCTCAGATGTGATGGCAGGATCTTTACAGTTGAAATTTGGGATCGACTGTGAGTAGGAAGGATGATGGTTTGTTTGGTTTGAATGCAAGTCTCGTTTAACATTTTTCACTTCAGTGTTCAGTGAAGAGTGGAAAAAATTAAACCAGGATTTTTTTTTTAAAGTTTACATGAAATCAGCCCTGGGATCTTAGAATTATATTGATTAGGACCTTTAAAAATGTCAATTAGTTTAATTTTACTTTTGCTGATACGTAGTTCTTTGGAGAATATGGTTTATAATCATTCAGTCTTCTGTATAAAGTTTGTCTTGGTTACACGATATAGCTTTATGATGACGAAGATGATGTCTCATTTTGCTGAAGAATGCATTTTTTCGTCCATATAATATTGTACGAAAGGATGTTTTAATGAGTGGTAACTTCTACTGTAAACTGAGCCTTTTGCTTTCATGATGGAATTTTTAAATTCAGCCTTCTTCTGTTCATTTGTTTCGAAGAAATGCCTATGCAACAGTTCATTTATGTAGATCAACACGGATTTTAGCAAAATATTTGCAAATTTTAAGATGTTCTTGGATACTGAAAAAAAAAAAAATTTGGAATAAAGTATCAGCTTGGTATCAATGTAAAAGGCAACGAAGAGCTCTTAGTTAGAGAATTATGTAAATTGAAAAAAATCAGTTACTATCAGTTATTACTAAAAAAAGAATGTTTATTCACAGTAGAATAATAGCATGAAGAGCAAAATTATGCGCCATGAAAGATATAGAAAAATAATTCAGTATAATAACAAAATCCTGTACAATTTTTGGACATGGTTAATATTCACAATGAAAGTGTTTCATGATATTGAAATATTTCATGATATTGAAAGAAAAAAAACAAATTCTAAAATGATTCGAAATTTTTACATTGATAGTTACGTGTGATCTTTGTTAGTACATCAGTTACTATTTCTGGATATCTTATCTTTTTCTTAATAATAATAATAGTCTCAAATGCACTTCAAATAAAATATATAGGCTTTATCGTTCGATCTGGAAGATGGTGTACAATTAATTAGTACAGAACCATACTCGAGCTATTAGATATTTCACTTTTACAATGATACAGCTATAATAATTTGGAAAAAACAAAAAAAGGATACTATTTTAGTTCTTTTTCAAGCAAATTTCTGATACCATTTTCGGCACTGAAATTTGAATCGCTAGGTAGCACGTACAATATCGTTTTATAGTATGAGATGTTCCGTTTTTAAAATCGTCTTAACCTTATTTATAGGATGTTTTCTTTTGTATTTCATAGTTTTGCCTCTATAATATTAAAAAAATAGTAGTTTCACTAAAAAGAAATTTCAAGACCCTTTTCTTTCGTATGGACATCTTCTTGCATTTGCTAGTGTCAGGCATTATCAAATATGAGCATCAAATCACATTATCAGGCTTTGTTCGATTGTTTAGAATATATTTCTGTGAAGAAAGCATTTCAGTTAGTTAAGCACTCCTTTTGTTATTTGAGTGTTTTCCTTAACATGTCATTTATTTAAAAATAAATAATGAAAGAGCTGTTAAACAATTTACTACTTTTTTCCCTTTAATTGTTTTGTATTCATAACATGCACGATAAATGGTTTAAATGAAAATGATAGGACTTTATAGGTTACTTTTAAATGTAATCGGAAACTTATTCTCTTTCTTCACCATTTCCCGAATCATTGGCAGATGATATTATCCCGGAGAATTTTTTTATTTATTTTGAATAAAAATAACCACTCGTTAATTTTTTTTAAACAAAATAAGGTTTTTGCTACTCACTGAAGTAGCGTAAATCTAAACCTCAAAATACTTCTTTTAACTCTTTATAATATGATGCTACAATTATATTGCAAACCTTGTCAATGCTCATAAAATCTAAAATATCTGTTCAATTTAAATTAATAATATAATGCATGTCTGTAGAACTCTTTGCAATTTTAATCCATCTTAGCAAGAACAGATGGTATTGCTTGTTAATAAGTTAGGATTCGCCATGAAAAGTGTGTATTTCAAAAAATATTGCGAAACTCTAACATATGATTTGCAATAACAATCTAAAAGGGTTCTATATTGTTATGTGCAATGTTTAAATAAACAAAATAAGTGTTTCAGCGTATTTAAAGTGTTTCAAACTTTGTAGAATGCTTTGAAGTATTATAAAGCGATATAAAACAAAGGTTTAAATTCCATTTTTAAAAATTTTTTTCGTTATAAAATTTTTAAAAATTTTGTATTTTTATTTAAGAAAGTCTATCTAAACGCGTGGTTTTTGGACATGTTCAATGGTGCAAGGATTTAAAAAGCATTTAAATGCAAGCAGTATGAGAAATCGCACACTGAAACTGAAAATTAACTTCAAAGATTTTATCAATTTATCAAATATTGGCAAGTTCAATCTAAATCGGGCAAAGAGTAAAATGGAATTATTTTTGAGTATTGAAATCACCATTTTACAAATTACTTTCGATTTACAATATCTATCACTCTGTAATATAATATGACATAGATATTGTTTTCTGGATTACTGTGCAGATATTCTTTCTAGAATGGATCCAAAATTTTAATTTATTTATTCTTCTAATTAATAATTAATTCTAGAAATATCAAAATTTTATGCATTGTCACAAAAAATGTGTATTTGTTCAAAATTTCTAATATTTTGCTCACTTCGAAGTGAGTGTACAATTTATTATTTAATTCCATATTTTCGAACATGAAACATATTTCAAACATGTTTATATTTCCCGGAAACTCTTAAGTGAAAAATGTTAGCGGTTCTTAAAATTCCGATTGAAAACCAATCAATACATAGGAATTCAATATCGAGGTTCAAAATAAACATATTAATATCCCAAAAATTCAATTAAATGGTAAAGTCAATATTTAATTTTAATACTTCATAAGCATATTAGATGCATTTCCCGTCATGACATCTAGCTTACTTCATTTTTCTACTTTTTTATTGAAGTTTAAAATATTCATAATATAAATAAATCAATTTTTGTATGCTTTATGAAATTTTCATCCTCGACGTTCGAAATCTTCGAAAAATAGAAATAAATATTTTTTTACGATATAAATCATAAGATTATTTACACGATTTTTATTTTAAAACGAAATCAAGAGTGGTATTTTCATTGTATTTAAATTGCATAAATCGAAAGTAAAAATGCATAAATTTATTGCAAACCTCGGATCTTCTGAAATTTTTATTTTAATTACCTTTATTTGTCTGAATAAATAAGAACTTCATTGAAAATGATATTATTTAAAACTATCTTGACTTCGTATACATTAATAATTACTATATAAGCAGAAAATCCCATAAAACATCAGCTGTTAGCTAATATATACACTTGTGATAAAAATGAACGCATAATTAGCTGATGTTGTGATAAAAATAAAACATTCGTTTCCTTGTTTTTATGCAACAAATACTGAACAACTTACTGAATTTAAGAAGAGTTAAATGTATACAGAATGTACATTCATTCTTCGATTTTTCTTAAAGAATTCCAAAGTAAATCCAGTTCATAAGGCATGTATTTCTTTCTTAAATTTACTTTTAATACATATATTCTCAGTAACTTGAGAATATGGATTTATTTCAAATTGTTGAAACCTTTTTTATAGTTAGCTTTTCTAAGATGGTAATGCAGTGGTGGATTGATAGTATTTGAATTTATACTTTTTTTAATTAGCGTTTTTGTTTACAACAGAAAAAAAAATTCCTTTGCTTGTCAAGAAATGTAATGCATCTCTCCCCAATGCGTTAAAATTTAAATTAAAGTGCGTTATAATTCAAATATTAGATAATGTTTTGATATATCGCGAAATATGAATGTGGAAAGAAAATTGTAACTTTAAAGTTAGTGCGTTTGGAACATAATTAAAAAAATATATAAGAAAGTAAATATTTCAAAATATGGTATTTATAGGAATCGAGTAAAACATGAGTGGGAATAAGATGTTCTCTAATAAGAAAGGTTATCTAATATCTCCTTGAGAATTCAAATCGTCTTGGGCAACTGAAATAACAGAATTATATGTAGTTGTAGCAAACCAGAATGGCTGTGCCAGTGGAAATGGAAACTTCTGTCAAATATGTAAATCAATGTACGTATATATTTTTATAGTGCTATATGGCGCCATTCATATTTAGAGATACAATCTCAATATTGAGATAGCAAATTAATCAAATATGATTAAACTAATTTACATCTTAAAAACTCTCTCAAATCTATAAAATTAAAATTAATTCCCGTTTTAAATTAATTTGTACTCGCATTAGAAACACTGAAGCTTATCAGTAAAATAATTGAAGAGTTGTTTACGTATATTCCAGGGTTCTTTATAAAATTAGTCACATTAATTTTAATGTTATACACATTTGCCCTTTGCACTCCAGAAAGGACTTCCCGCCCCCGCTTATTTCGTTGCTACAACGGGATCGGAAAAGTTCTCGAGCGTAAAGAGTTAAAGAATAATGAGCGAAAGTCATCAAGATGATTAATGTGAGCGTTAGGATATTTAAATTGATTATAAAATGTGATGTCTTTCTAGTAATCGAAACGAAAACCTGAAGGGTACATTTTTGTTTCATAAGTTGCTAAGAAATTTCGAATATACAGATTACAATCACAGTTTAAAACAAATAATTTTAAAAAAGGTGGAGCGTTTTCAATATTTGTATTTCAGTGAATATTCTTTAATTAGATGTGGATTCAAATGTTTTGAAAAATTTAGTTTATCCCTTTCGTTTCATCAATAAAAATCACTTATTTTGCATATATCAAGTGTTTTTAATTCTTTTTAGATGCATTCCAGAATAGTTTTTAAAAATTTAATACCCGGAAAAAGGCTCCCAAGTTTTTGATTTCCAAATGAATTTGAAATGTTGGCCCTAAAGTGTTATAAACATTTCTATTCTTTTTCTAATTTCGTTTCAGAGAAAGAGTTCAGAGTTCATAATTATATATTTCAATTTTTATTCAGAATTAAAATTATCATTAAATGCAGATATCAACAGCTGAACACATTACAACTATTGCATTGCAAAACCCGAATAGTTGTCAATTCTTCGATTTGGCTCATGAAAAAGACTCCGTTCACCCATGGAAATATTTAATACGTTATTGCTATTGTCTGTAAGTAATTATTCCAAAGGAAATACGAAACATAAATCATACAAAATTTTGATTGCCTGAGCAATTATAGTATGAGTGATGATATTTAAGATTTGATATGTCTAAAAAAGTACATTTAAGAGATATGCATGAAAAGGATCATTTTAAACTAAAGTTTATCTGATGTTAAAGTAACACAAAAGTGTCTTATCCGACACTGGTGAGATCACAGACGATCTTATACAGGAAAAATAAAGCGTTAAGGTATTTTTTATCATCTAATTTGGAATAACACTACACCATAGAGTCATTAAAATACCCATTGAATACTTTTGAGCTCACATTTTCAGGGATTTTTATTTTTAAAAGATGCATTCTTTTTAAATGTTACAATATGATTTTAATCTAATTATTTGCAAGTATAAGAGAAAGTCTTCGAAGGATAATACTCGTTCATTAAATCAGCACTTTCTTTTCTTTTGGATTCTAGCTTATTTGATTAAACAATGTAAAATGTGCAGAGGACATGAATGGCATTCACTATAGATGTTTTTCGCATTGTGTGCTGAAAAGAATGTCTAATTTAATACATTGGAATAAGAATAGAAAATCGTATCCCCTCTAGAATTTCGAAGTTTAATTTTTTTTCTCAAAGCAATGTTTGTGCAATGAAATCTATCATCTCTGTTCGCACTTTTGCTAAACATGTAGCATTAACAGTTAGGGAAGCACAGTTCATATAAAATTAATTTCGTACGATTACGTTGAAATGTATCTTAAAACAAAAATAAGTTAATAAATTTTTCAAATTCAAAGGATGAATATTTTTTATAATACACGCAATCTACTTCAGAAATGCGGTAGACAGTTGATTTCTAAAATTTGTTCAGAAGATAAACCGTTATTTAAAGAACGTGGAACTCTTGCATTTCATCCTTCCCTTAAACAATTCATCAGGCTCCAATGAGTTTGATTCATTATAGAATAATTACAACTTTATCAACATGAATGAGGCATCATGTATTTTCAGCGTTATGAACAATGTCACGAAACCGCGTTGCCATTTTGAGTGCTTTCATGATTCAATTCTTGCCATATCGGTTGTATACATTCATTTATATTAGATTTTAAAAATAATAAATACATAAAAGTAAAAAAGTAATATTTGAATTGTATATTAAGTAAAATGGATTATCATGGATACTTCGAAAATGCATTCCCTGAGGTGCATTAAATTATAAAATAACCAAGAATTTTTAAACGGTGAATCGTGACTTAAAGCCATGTAAACCGGTATTAGTGTCCCCAAGTGCCTGCTTTCTCTTTCGTATTCTTTAAAATTTCTAAGAAAATCTGCTGTAGTAAAATCGATTTTAATTAGTTTCAACAACGTTTATGGCATTAAAAAATTAAAACTAAATATACTTCAATTGATGATTAATGAAAACTTTTAATTTAATTAATATTTTCTTTATTTTTCGAAGGTGGCAAAATTTCGTCATAACTTGTAACGGACTACTTTCATTTCTGAAAAAAAAGGTGCAAATATCTAATTTAACCCTATGTCTCATAAGCACAAAAAACAACTTCGTTCGAATCATATTTTTTTTTTCAATAATTGGCTACATTGTTTCTCGAAATTTTTAGCGAATAAGAAAAAGAAATGAATAAAAGCTATAACATATATAATATTTCCATGTTTACTGTTAAATAGTATAATTATATCAAATCATTGTTTCAAGTAGTATTCATTGCGTTTTTTTAAATTTCTAAAAACTGTCCAAACAATCGCAATAAATTCAAGTAGCATTCAAACATCTCAATAAAATGATTGATTGCAGAAATAAGTATTCAACCCTTCGTCAAGCACTGCGATTTATTCGATTACAAGGACTTAATAATTATTTATTTCATAATTAATAGTTAAAGTATTCTAATATCTGAGTTATTGGCCTTATTTCCATAATAATATGCAAGTCTCCTTTAGATTTTTGATTATTCTTGCTAAAACCAAAAATTACATTTTCCCAATGTCATTATGTAAGTTGAAGAAAAGGAAGTATATGCAGAAACGATTTCAGGACCAAAAAAATACCAAAATCAGACGAAAAAATAAATTATATTCACCCAATTAATTCAACAACTAGTATAAATTTACGTGAATATGCAAGATAAAGTTTACAAATCAAAAAGAATGAGAAAGTAATCGTTCGTCATCAGGTATCAGATTAATTGGAATACTTACATTTACCTTTAAAATACATACTCAACATTTCGCCTCGAAAACTGTTTCATTTCTGGACAATAACACACCAAGAATAATGGTATATTTCAAACGCATCATTAATATGCCGATCAATCATATCTAAATTTATTTCACGTCTATTATATTATTTGAAGGATCGTTAATTTAACCTTTCAATTAATAATATCCACACAAAAAAAATTGGTAAACGAAAGGTCAATCTGCATATCTAAATCATCCATTCCGTCACCTCAAATCACTTGTTAAATTACAAAAAATTTTCTTTCTCAGAAAAAAAAATACATAACTTTAAATACACTATCTTTTGCTATTATTTGTCAGTATATGCTTTTAAATTAAAGAAAAGATGTAGCATATCATTCGGACCTACTAACTGTATAAACTGGTCTCTTTTGCGTATATTAAAGTCTAACTGTCATTTCTGGGTATTATATCAGCGAATGCCGCTTCTCCAAGAACCTCTTCCGGTTTCGAGACATGTTGGGAAATAAAAATTTAAAATAATCTGTAGAATCAGGAATAGGATCGATTTCGCCAATATTACTCGACAGTTAATTTTACCTCTTTGTAATCTCTGTTAACCAATCACAGTGTTCCAGACAGGACTCAAATTATTGTGCAAATACAATTTAAAATAGTATTCTCTTCGTTTGCGTTAAGATGAAGTATTTAAAAATTGGCTGACATAAAAAACCATTAATACTATTAATGGTTTGGAAACAACTTTCTTCCAGTGGCTGCTAATCTATATATTAAAGATAGCAAGGAAAATCAAACTGCTATTTTCTCAGCACTTTTCTCCTGGTCAGATTACGCTATTTTTTTATATAATATGAGGATTCTTGATATTTAGACATGTCTTCATTAATGGTCTAATTCTTATAAACCGAAATTTTGACACATATTTCAAAAACACTTCTTCACTGCACATTGCCAATGAGAAAGCATAACTACGATCCCATCTTATATAAAAGGCATTCCAGTAAATGAATGATGCCACAATAATTTATCGCAGTGAATGATTGTTATTGCCCAACACGAAATTCACAGCCTCCATTTTCGATATTGGAAAGTGACAACAGATCCTTTTAAACAAGAACCCACGTCAGCAATACGGTATCAAAAATCTAACAAAATATGGACCTATTTTTGAAAACAGAAGGACCGACAACTTCTTCGAAAGGCATGAGACTATACTTAAATTCTCTAAAGTAATAACATATTCTAAGCAATATACAACAGTAGGCGTTCAAAAATGTGTTAATAACAGACATAGCAAATACATTACTTGATCCCAATAAAATCATTAAAACATCACAAACTTTCTTAATAACGATGACACAGGCAATAGGATACTTACAGCACCAAAAACCTGACCAGAGCCTGAAAACTATCTTTGGCTGTCTTCCAAAGTGTTGGAATTTGGTCCAAATCGAAATCAATATTTTGTCCAGGTTAAGACATCTGAAAATACATGCATTGTTACTAATTAGATTCCATTTTGTTTGCCGTTCATCAGGGAGACTTTTATTTCAAAAATTCGTAACTTGTACCACAGATTGTATAAATTCTTCATATATATATTGTTTCATCAGTTGCTGCAAGCGTCGTTAAAGAGTCGGTTCTCTCATTTCCGCTAACCCCCTGATGACTTTTAACCATAGCATTGTTATGCTCCGCTATATAGATCTAATTTTCTGAGTTCAAACTTGTAAAATCTTTTGTCCATTAAGGAGATGAAGGTAATAAAAAATGACCTGAAATCTGTGAACAATCATTTCTCTCATATTTAATATAATCTACGGCCTTTTTTACAACAAACATCTCAGCTATAAAATCTTATTGTGAATCCCGAGGCGATATATCTTCAATTCAATTTCTATACTTTTTCAAAAATGATTATCCGCACGTCCAAATCTGTTAACCAACTTTGATCCATCTCTGAAAGTATAATGACCATCGTCCTAAGCCAAAATAAACCTTAGAGATATTACTAAATAGTTCACAAATATTAAACATAATCACATGATAAATGTTTGTTTCGTGATCCACAATTTTCGGGTATATCGATCTCTCTTCTAATATCTACTGCCAATAGCCAGCCGCGGTAGGTAACGCCACATTATGATTATAGCTTTTGCATTTTCTGGAGCTTTTGAGGAAATACCATTGTTTCGTCAACAATCAGGAATACTCTGGAATCTTTGTTAGCATAAACGGTGTCAGTAATTATTTTAAGTGTCCGTCCTTCTTCAATTTTCTAAATACAGATTAAATTTCCTTTAATGTGAAATCTACCATACACTTGTCAACATTAAATGAATTATCTTTTATCATTGCGAAATGATTCCGAATTAAAACCATTTTTCTTTCCAGAATGTTAGTTGTAAACTAACTGTCCGTGCTCTATACATTCTAGAAAATAAGCACAAAAAACTGCCATTGGTTAAAAAATTTACAATCCAAATCCTAATCACTATTACTTTTTCACCAGTTTTCATTTTACAAGAAAATTAATCACCAACTGTATATCCACAATAGACACCTATACCCAGTTGGCCCACATTTTCGAAAAAAACTGGGGAAAAAAAGTCTTTGTTGGGATTTTTTTCCATAGAAAATAACATGCATTTTCAGACCAAGCTCTTTTAATTATTTGCTGGAATTATTTCATTCGAAAGATCATGGATTCATTTATCACTATTTCTATGATTTCTAGAATTCATTGATTTATTTATACAAACATTAACAATATCATCTGCCTCTGATCACACAACATTGTAAACATATACTAAAAGACACTGATCCGCTGTCAATTTCTATGAGAAAAGACCACGGCAGATCCCTTAAGCCACTGAGCTAATTTTGTCAATTATTATTCCAATGAAAGATTTTGAATATAAAATAATAATCAGTAGTCATTCGAACTCCAAAACATTCTACCTTCGATGGAAATCACGAGAACAATACTTCACTTTACATTTTCTAAACATGTAAACATTAAAATATTAATTAGGGTTTAAACCCATGATTTCTAGGTACATCATGAAAGATCTCTTAATTAATCGCCAATTCTTCCATAACCATTAAATATATCCATCAGTGGTGTCCTAAATATAACTGCTATTTCTTGTTGAGAGATTTAGCAAAACAAAAATTTTGCAGAACCCTTCTCAAAAACTGGATCGATTTCTCCAAATTTCTTTGCCAGTTTAATTCCGTACTTCAAATATAAATTAAAACAGTAGTTTTTCTTAGTTTTAAAAAAACTACAGTTCATCGAAATTGATTGACAAATCTAAATTATCGTGTAAATATGATGGATAAAGAGATCGTTGCCTAAATTGTCCAGTCTATTTAAAAAAACATGTCCAGAGAATCAATAAGTCAGTTGCAACCCCTCGATCGATATAGTTACTTTTTACTTCAAATGAGAGAACCTTAGATACCTCAATCAACGATGTCCCAACTTGTCATTCCGAACGTTCGAAAGAAATTACAAAAGCAGAATTTCATTCCTTCTTTGTCTGTGAAAAAAAGGCTTGACAGAATTTCTTAAACTCGTCAACAACTGCAATGACTTCATTAGTACTTATTTCATATGAAATTACAGCTTTAAAATCATAAGCAATAGCCGACTCTAGAAAAATATCAAAACACATCTTATCTTCACATTCTCTATTGAGAAAGATTTAATCAAAATCTACCAATTTCAATCACTGCACCCTTTTTTCAATTTTTATTTCATATGAATATTTATGACTCTTAGATACATTAGTAGTGGACATTCTACGATTGCGATATTCCGTTTTCGAAATATGCTACAAATGGACATTTAATTGCACTCGTATCACCAACAACTGAGCTCAATATTCCAGTTCCAAACTGTTTGCTAAAATGATTTTGGAAAAAAATAGGAAAACTAAGGACTATGTTTCCAAGCTCCAAACACTGCTCTGGTTTTGTCAAATTTCATTTCATATGAAAGATTATAATTTATATACAGGGTGTAGTTATTTCACTCTTACCCATCAATATTCAGCTTCTAGAAACACGAAAAAAATTGTCAAAGCAACAACCTCAATAAATAAGCTGTATTTGATAATTATGCTCGACAATAAATAACATTTAGTTTTTGTGCAAGTATATTCTTAATATTGGTTTATTCGATTGTGATGAGATATTATTTATCAAAGGTGTTTGTCATATTAGTATTTACAGCTTAAGCAAACAGATTGCCTCTGAAAGTTTCTAGACTATCTACTAAAATAAAAATAATAAAATTAGTAATCTAGTAACCTAGCTGTAACCCCCTAGTCATTTTTTTAATTTCACATGACAGGTCATGGACATTGAATCGATCATCAAGGGTCACATGCTTGTCTTAACACTTCTATGTCTGTGATAAACCTCCACAATCCAACTTCAATATTTGTCATCTATTGCTAAAAACTACGACAAACCTCCCTTAGATACGTCAATGATATTCATCTGTCCCGTATAGGCTTTCATAAACGAGAGAAATCAAACTGCTTTATTGTAACTACCAATAAGGAAAATTCCTCAGAGGATATTCTCAGTCGCATCCCTTGCACAGATTAGGCCAATTTTTATTTCATTTGAAATTCCGTGGTTCTTAGATGTGTCATCAATGGTCATTCCATGTGCTTCCTCCACTTTCGAATATATATCGCGAAATAGAAGTTTACAGAAACTTACAGAAGTCAATGGAACCATTTAATGTAGCTTTATTCACTTATTTATTTTTCAACTCTGTAACCATAGCCGAAAAGCAGAAGGATATAGATAAAATTTGTTAAAATAATTAAAAATAGCACGTTTTTTTCAAAATTGAATTTGTTCTGAAATAAGAAATATTTTATCAAAATTTCTTGAAATGAGTAAATTATCTAGTTAAAATTTTATTAGAATTTAATATCGTGAGTTTCGATATTATCACCAGAGATTGCTAGTATGTATTAAAAGAACCGGAAAAATCACTGCCACTCTCCCTTGGCCGAATTCAATAGTTTCTTTCAGCCAATTTTTTTATTTCTTATGAGATTTATGGAGACTTGTTATATCATGAAAGGTTTCAATTCCCTACAGCAGTTTTCCTTTTATGTAGAATTTTTTTTTAATATTTTTTCGCTGTATCTTCACTAAGAAGAAAACTTCTCCAGGATTGCTCAAGCCTGTGAAAATATGCCATTTTTTTTATTATACACGAAAAAATGATGGCAACTAAATAATCGCGGTAGAGGTCCCAATCCATTGCAGTTTGACAGTTTCATTTCGAAGGGAGTTCCTGAATTTTTATGCACTCAAATTAAGGACGTATACAATCGCATGTTTACCCAACCAGCATGCAGTTTAGACCTAAATATTAATAAACGCTTCTTTGTAAACCAGATCTCCAACCCCATCCACAGTAAGGATTTCGCTGTTATTTTTCATATGAAAATTCTTAACCCTTAAACGCCATTAACAATAATCATCTGTCCCAATAGAGTCACGTTTTGGATAAAAATCTCAAAACATTTTTATTTTTGGACTCACTTAAGATGATTCTTCCAAAATGAGTTTTCTAAATCGCAATTTTCATAATTTTTTAAAACTACTTCTGGATATGATATTAAAAGAAAAAAATAGAAAAATGATTCAATTGAGCATTGACATACAGAAAAAGAAATAAAATTTAGTCTCCTATGAGTCCATCAAATTTAACATTGAATGCCCCATCAAATTTGTTGACAATGATTACTATTGTTTTTTCATCTATAGAGATGGCAAAAATCTAATTGAATGAGAATGCTGAACACCAAAATGACTTTAAGATGGCATGCTGTATATTTTTCCATATTTTATATACTGAAACTCATATGTTCCAAATCTTGCATGCTTGTGGAGCAAAGTAGAGCAAGAGTTAACTGTTTCTGAATAGACTTAGTTTTGTTAGGGAAGAATTTTGTTCGGAAATGGTGGCATGATATCGATTTATTTTTTGTGCGGTAATCAGCAATATTGAGTTTTTGATACTATTGAAATTTTTAATATAATCATAATATTTAGATTTCTTCGATGTGGTTTTTGTTTCGAGTCGCTTGTTTTTCCACAATTATGGAGTAATAGATAAAGTGGCTTCAAAATATCCGTTTAGAAATACATGCCTTTCGTAATGAGAATATCAGCAAGCTCGTTTTCGATGATGCTGGGGTGTACTGTGGTCCAAAATCTGGTCTGGAATCAATTTGCTAAATCTATAGGTCTTTTAAGATCGATCAACTAACAATCAATAAAATGTATTGTTTGAGTTGATTAACAATTTTTTAAGCGCATGAATGACTGCGAAAAATTCATGAGTGAAACCGCTGTTATAAATTAAAAGAGATCCTGACCTATTTCCCCTTGTAGTAATATTTGCGAAACAAGATGCGCATTCATTGTTTCACTGAGATGCATCAGTCACTAGAATTATTTTATCCGCAATTCTGAAGTTTATAATCTTGGTACAAGCCTTGAATAGTTCTTCACGGCAGGTTTTTGAATCTAAAACGAAATACATGAAGATAAAGGAAGACATAGGTGTCGATTAAATTTATTAATGCGATCTTCGAGGAATTTTTTTCAGATTCATTAGTCTCGGTGGTTGCGAATTGGATATGAATATTTGAATAAGGAAAATGAAAGACTTAGTGCTAAATATTTGATTAGAGAACATTCGATTAGCATTGTACCTCTGAGTATATCTGAGGAACCGCTTCCAAAAGAATTGCAACAATGAACCATTTACGAAGCGATGAGAATGCCCTGCAGAGTTTCCGAAATAGAAAAAATCTCTCTTGTAAACAAAGAGACAAAGCAGACAGATTCAAGTTTCCTTCTAATTGTTGAATTTATTTTATTAAATGAAAGTAGAACAATTCCAATTCTTGGTTGCTATGTATTTGAGTACATCCAGTCTTTTAATAACTGATATTTTAAAAGAAGTAAAGGATTTTTAAAGGTACATTAGAAGAAAGAATATATGCTAAGGAATTTAAAATTTTCTTCCTACGGAATTTCAGCCCGATTTATTTTATACAGTATTCCTAATGTTAGAAAAATTAATAGATTCGCATTTTTCTGGGTGGATTCGTATATCCCACCAAGCGTTACACCACTGGATTATTATATCAAGATAAAACTGGTGGATTCTTAGGGTAAATGAGAGACTGGAGAAATAGTAGAATTTCGGTATGGGGTTGAATAATTTCAAATTGATCCTTCTTATGTATAAATAGAAAAGAGAAATCATTTTAGCCCCTTGTATTATGGAAAACTTTGAAATGAAGGCTTAATGTTTGATCTAGAAATTTTCCAAAAAGTGAAAAAGTTCCTAGTATCAGAGTAGCTTTCATAATTTTATTTCACTTCCATATCTTTAATACCTAGTTGAAGATATTTATAGAAAAAACCAATTTTCCGAACCAAATAATATATATATTATATCTAGTTTGATGGCGATAAAATTTTGTCAATTTTTCTTTTTACTTTTAAAATTTTATGATGTCAGATAGAAAAGAGACAGTGACAATACATTTGTGGCAAGAAAATAGAATGATTAAGACAAAAGTTTGTATCAGAATTCATTATTCCTTTTAGAAATAATCTTTCAAAAACTTTGTTTGAAAAAGCTATGAAAAAAATTGAGAAGTAAAATAAGGCATTTGCATTATTGTTTGCAGATCCCTGCATTTTAATAATTTTTTGTGTTCTGGTGTAATATTTATGTTACTTTAGATAGTTCGTTGCATTTTTTTAATAAGTAGTGTTTACAATTATCGAAAAGATTTTATGTAAATTGCGCTTAGATATGGCCTGAAGGAAATGTTGGGTATTAGGAATGTCGCAGTATGATATAATATATGAATAATAGTTTGAAATGTTTTAAAAGTTAGATTCTTTTTGCTGAATTCGTCATTGTAGAAATCGCAGAAATTTTCCCCATCGATATTTTGTAAGGTGAAGTTTTTTTTTTTTTTTTTTTTGGGGGGGGGGATATTAGCTTGTTGACGAGGGTTAGAGCTGAGGACGCTGAAATTCGTATGATGTTGGTGTTATTGATGGGAATGTGATCTCTGTTGCGGATGGACTTCTAAATCTTAGATTCTTACAGAAAAACCTACGTCTTCATAAATTCTGCTCCATTTATATAAGCTCTGTTTTGAAATGAGGTGTTACCTCAGGTCTTTTTTTTTTAAACGTTGAATCATAACAGAGATGGGAAAAATGGTCTCTATCTAGCAGCAGGAGGTTTTTCTTACCTAAATGAAAGTACGGTGGTCGTTGCACCAAGGAGAATTTGTATGGAAGGATATAATATTTTGAAGTGCATCAGCAAAGATTTCACTGGCATACATTTTAAAAAGAATAATAAAAAGTAAGATCATCTTCTGGTAGTTAATGCTGTGGCAGGAGATTTTTAATTTTCGTCCAATTAATTTTTTCTTGAAATTATGGGCATCGTTTCATGAATTCAGAAAAAATTGAATCTTTCTTGATTATCGAAATAAGCTGCAAAAATGATGAACGGATAAACATCTGATTTGGTGGTGTTGAGCTGTAGTAAGAATAATGAGGTTGATGTAACGTGAACATGCATGTGTTAGCATTTTGAAATCATTTTTAAAAATCAAGAAAAGAAAATCATCAGCCCCTGTACTTAAACTGCATATTGCAATTGCTGGATATTTGTGGATGAAGTAGTGAAAGGTAATTCAAAACTGAGATATTTGATTGCTTAGGCAGTCGAAACGATTAGCAGAAAACCCTTTTTGGAAATGTATACTGATGGGGGAAAGTTACAATGTTTAGAAGCTACTTGAATGACTCGAGCTTCAATATTTATTCGGGTTAAATATAAAGGGATCCGTTGATTAGAAAGTTTCCTATCAATAAATATAAGGTGCCATTTTCTACCATCTGATTGTTTGTCTTGACGACAACTGAATTAATTTAAGATGAAACTTTTATCCTGTGATTTAAGAAAGTTGCAGGAATTTGAAAATGAAAAAGAAGATTTTGTACCAAGGGATTTTGATTAGAGGACAAGGGATTAAAGTTTTGATTAGGTTAACGCCAATATCGAAATTCACATGGTCGAGAATTAAAGATTAGGTGCATTTTCCTCTTATGCTACCGCAGTTTGTCATTAAATACCGAATAGAACTTCTCATGCTATTCGACCAAGTTTCTAGAGCCTTCTCGATGCAAGACCAATGTTTGGATTTTGGAAGATGATTGGCAGATTGGTTTACATTCTAGTCACATTTATCAGTACAATCGGAAAAAAACTCTATATATTCAACAGTTCTAAGCTTAGCCAATGACCGAGTAAGTTCGAAGCCTTTGCTAAAGAAAATCGTAATGACTTTCCTATTTCGAAGTGGATCTGTCCAACATTATTAGCAGCAAAGACGTTCGCTTTTTCAGAAAACAAAGGTATATTTTTATCCTATTCATCTTCTTCCAGAACTAAGAAAAATTAAATGTAGCGCATTAAAAAGGTGAAATTTCTAAGGAAAAAAAATCCTCTATACCTACACTCATCCGAAATGGATGAAAATAACAATTGAAGGGAAACCATTCATTGCTTTAATAGACTCGAGCGATTTTTATAATCAATATCAATTAGCACAAAATTCGGCGTATCTAGATAAAGCAAGCTATGCGCGTAAATAAGTCGAACGTGCTTCTAAAAAAAGTAGATGGAATATTTTCAGAATCTTGTAGGGTGTTGAACAGCGAAGGTGACGAAGAAATCTTACAAGTTTATAGCCTTACAATAGTACAGTCAAAGTTTAATCTTAAGCTCGGACTTTTTAATAACATTACAAAATATAATTGGCAATGGTCATACTGATTTACTGTTGAAGACGCGATCAACAGCGGAGTATTTTTAAGAAAGCAATAACTGAAATGGCGATTACCGTATACAGCATAAGATGATTGACAATGCCCCATTATTTTGGAAAAGAGAAGTGCTCACTGATTCAGTATAGAGGAATCCAAACTCTTCAACGTGTTTTAATTAGCCTTAAAAACGATGGAAAAAACATTAACAGGTTGTACATTTTCAAACGAATTCCCATTTCCTTCATTAGCACATGCTTCAGATGGGATGAATATGTTAGTTAAGAGATCAGTTCTGAAGGTAAGAAGACGTGACCTTGGATAAATAAAAACTCCACAAGCGATAGTACAAGGTCCAAATATCAAACAAACAGAACTGTTAATTAAGGTGCAGCTTCAGTATCCGGAAATTTTAAACCAGGATAAACATAAAATGCTTTAAAATGCCGAATAAATACGAGAAACATTTTACCTATCAGTCAAATATTGCAGAGATTTAATGCAGCTGAGAGGAAGGAAATACAAGAGGAAGTAGAGAGAAGGTTTTGAAGGAGGTTTATTCCAGAATTTTCATGTCCGTGGGCAAATTCACGAGTGCATTTTCAGGATCTTGGAATTCATGAAGGAGTCAAAATGTAAAATGTCGCATCATTGCGTAATCCATCGCCGATTTAAAGGTTTATAGAAGAAAGAAATTTATAGAATTGAAATTATATTGGATAATTTAAAAGGTACCAATTGTTTATCATTCATAAATATTTTTTTTCTGGTTGTTGGTAAATAGAAATGAATGAAGATGACCAAAAATTCAGTATTTGTTATCTTTGACAGTTTAGTAAGTGTTTGAATTGATGCATTTTTATTTTGATCTCTTCAATGTCCCTTCCTCTTTTTAAAGAATGAAGCATGGCTTACATCAGCAATAAAATTCCACCTGCAGACAAAATATCAGAGGACTGGAACCAATCTTTTAAATCGTTTCTTTAAGCGTATTTTAGAAGAAACATGATTATTTGCTTGCAAAACATGATTAAAAACATGAACACATTATTTGCACTGATTATTTAACACAATATGCTATCACATGAGCACTTGCCAGCATCGAGGTGCTTTAGAAAGTAGGATTACTTCTGAAGGATATTCTTTTGAAGAAGGCAATTACAAAAAATACGTAATTAAATAGGAGAACTAGAATTCTGCCTAAAATATTGAGCAAAACTCTTTTGTCTCTGCAATATAGATACTCTAATTTTGACATCCTATCATCGTGCAATAAATGGTTTGCCTAAAAGTTTCAATAAAACACTGGTTAAAATTCTAAGGTATACGTCGAAGTTGAAAAAAAGAGATTGGAACGCAATTTTTCCATTTATCACATTTGTGTAGAATATTCAAATATAAAATAAGAAACTACGAATCCATTCCATTATATTGCTTCCAAAACGAAGACAACACTGTATAGAATACCCTCTCCAAAGCAGAATGTATAACTGATTCGGCATCCTAACTTGTTTGCAATCGCAGAGATAGGATGCCTTCGCTCCCTTGATATGCAAACGAAACTAGGAGAAATATTGGCCAATGCCTTATGCACCACGTTACCTTAAAAATCGTTTCAAACCGGTTTAAAAGTTTTATAAAATTTTCGCTAAAGTAACATTTTGAGTTCAATAAATTCACATGAAAACTGTCAGAGATAGTTTACTTGTTATAAGACGTTATCACTAATCGATGGAAAATGAAAGACATAGTTAATATAAAAGACACCATTGAAATGGACTGAATAAACCAGAAAATGAGTCCAGATTGGGAACATCGCATGATCTCGAAATCGTTTTCCAATCGACCGAAAGCTGGTGCTTCAGAGAAAGTGTTTCACATTAAAACAATTAATTGAAAGATTCTACGCTGACTTCCTTTCCTTGTATTGGAATTGATTAAATGCGCTTGAGCAAAAGTCGAATAGCTTGCAGATAAAATATTGGGAACATAATAAATTATCAATTTTAGAAAATTCTTGAATATGCGCACATTTTCGTTCTTTCCCTTTTTGTTAAAATCTTTCGTTGGAACAGGAATGTGCTTATTTTTGTATCGTCTTTAATTCATTTTTTTTAATTAAACCGATTTTTCAAAATTTATTTACATCGTACAGTATATTCAAAATAAATAAGTAATAACTGTTTCCCATCTAAAATCGCTGATCCTATTTCGTTAGTTTTTATTTCATATGATATTCATTCAGAAGAAATGCAGAAAGGATCTGTGTTCACCATACTTTCCCAACAGAAACCGTTTTCGATAGATACTTGATTACTGCACAATTATGCATTCCCTTGCAAATAAAAAGAACTATAGATTCCTTCAGTCTAGATGATTGGTCTGATTTCACCAGTTATTAAATCATAAAAAAAAACTGAATATTACTCCTTATTCCATAAATGTTCATAAATCCATCCCTAGCCTTCATTTTCGTTAGATAATTCAGAAGCATTTCTTTACTGTACATTCTCATCAGAGGTGAAACAAAACAATCTAAGAATAATGTGCTCTATAGTCCATGCTCTTTACTAAGCTTCAATTATTGTTTCCTATAAACTCTCATGATATTTTAAATATATAAGGAATAGCCATTTAACCCCACCTTTATTTCTGTGCTCCATTTTCGAGGGATATCTCAAAATAAGAATCTTATGAGACTCAACCCGAAAAACTATATCAATATTTTATAAATGTTTTCATCAATTAGCGAGAAAAGATCCGAATTCTTGCGCAAGTAGAGTATAAAGCAATATTTTCTTCGGTAATAACGTGGTTACTAAATAGCGGGTCGCCAAAAGGGAATGATTCATATATTTAAAATAATAAGAAAAATTACTTTCGTAGATCTGACCACTATTCCGATTTCGTAGATTTAATTCATTTGAAGACACATTATTTCCTTGCATGCCATCTGTAGTCACCAATACTTTAAAACACTCCGATTTGGAGAGAAATCTCACATATAATTCATTGGAACAAGGTGAAAATAATTGACAAAGTTATCCATTTATAAAAAAATATCACAAAATAAAAATTTAACCCAGCTTCAAAAACTGAACCGAGTTTTTCCTCAATTAAAGCACACAACAACGCAATGGTGCTTCTCTATGTTTATAGTGCCAGCTTAATTTAAAACCATATTTTCTTTGGTTGTGATGAGCTGCAATTCATTAAAATTCATTCATGTGGCTGAATTAATATATTCTCAATATAGTAGACGAAAAAATGATCTACGAGTGTAACTTGTTAATATATTAAAATAATAAGAATTATTATAATTAAATTATTAGAAATGAGTTCTTCTAGCACAACCACTCTTACAATTTTGCCAATTTTGAATTAATACAAAATTTTATGAGTCTAGATACGCCATCGATGATCATTTTCCCCGTATCACGACTCAGTTCCAAGAGAAATTTCAAAAACACTAACCTCATTTCTCTACGGAAGTTAACTCGACAGTTTTCTATGATCCCTACACCTATATCCCTTTCTTCAGATTTCACTTTCCATGAAAACTCCTCAACTCAAGATATAACACAGCCTCCAATTTTCGTATGAAATCTCAAAAAACAAACTTTATAGAGTTTTTTTTTTCCTATAAAAAGAGACAAAGAAATACCTCTACAAGGTCGACCATTTTACTGAATTCGCTATTTTCATTCAAAGAAGAGCTTTTAACCCCTACCAACATCATCAACAGTCACTTACTTACTTCAAGCTTCCAATTAAATTATTATCGTACAAATAAAAACAAATTAAAAGCGGCCTATCATCATCAATTGCATCGAATCCCAGAATTAATTTCACCATTTTGTAAGCAAATGTTCCTATTCATCATGCTCCAGGCTTATTTAAAACAGCTCATTCTTTGGTTGTAATAATATGCAATGCATCAAAGTAGATTAATATGATTAAATATATGTAATTAATATGTTGGTCAACAGCTGGTAATCGCAGGCGAATTACCTCATCATTTCAAGAGCGGACGGAGTTTGAATAATCCTTGAGCAAGGGAGCTTCTTCATTATATAAAAAAGAAATTATCCAGGAAAACATGCATATATAATGATACATCCAGAAGCTTAATGATCAAAACCATAGCTTTCTTTGCCAATGATTAATTCGTCTTCAGTAGGCCTTAAAGAAATTTTGGAATTCACTAATATTTTTGTTTTTGGGCTTCCTTATTTAAAGGGTAAGCGCAATGTTGGGAAAATGCGGCTTTTCACTTTGTTGGTTCAAAAACAATTAAAGCTTATAACTCTATCTGTATTTCTTAAAAATATAACCTTTTAGGCTATTTATGTAATAAAAGACTTTATTTTTTTACATTCTAGTAAATATAGTATAGAGAAAGTATAGTAACGATCAAAAAATTCGAGCTGGAGATTTTAAAAAAATCTTCACATTTTAGAACTCCTTAAGTTAGAAAAACACATTTTTCGGAAATGTCCATTTGTCAGACTGTGACAAAGATAACTCAAAAACGCTCTCATCTTAGACGACTGAAAATGGATGCACGATCTTTGCAACAGATTTCTATTAAATTTTGAATAAGAAGAACACATTTCACAAGAAGTCCGACTTTTCGCGTATAATTGAACGCAGAAAACTACAAATCAGAGAGAGCTAGATCATTTAAATTTAGTACATGCTATCAATAGAGATCACACTTGTCAAATCTTGGAGATGAATCCAAGAAGTGGTGGACCGTCTGTACTTTCAGAAACATGTCAACGCAATAACTCAAAAACGCAGTATATATCAAATTTAATGTGTAATTTTCCGAATAATTTTGGTTCAGTCAGTTAGGAAAAATTCTCGCGAAGCCGGTAGGAAACGTGAAATTGATTTTCGAATACTGTTGACCACATGGCAGGGATTAATCGCCAAATTAATCAGAAAGGATGGCAAGAGAGATTCATTAAAAATGCTAAATTCAAGCGAAAAGTTAATGTATCGTAATAATTGCACGCCAGTGCCATGTAAGGCTTTTTCTGGGATAACGCCTCTATTAGAGAGTACGCGAGACGATTTCAGACAGACGAATGCCACAGTTTTAGTGAAATATGATTAGTTCTCTCGGCCACTCTTAGCCGATCACTTAAATTAGATTTAATCTCAGAAAATATAATTTTTCTTGTATATCAGATTCGGGAATATAATTCGAGATGTTGTTCACTGAAAATAAATAAATATACAGAATGATAAAATTTGTCTAAGAAATTACAAACTTCAATGGCGAGATAGGCCAGTATCGTAAATTGAGAAGAAGTTTATACCCTGAAACGCTTTTCCATTCTGATGTACAGCGTATATTTTTTTCCTTCAAAGCAGTTCCACCTTTTCCACAGTAAACCAATCGGATTTGGGCAGTCAAAAATGTTGGTGATTTTTAGACCAAATTGTTATGAGCTTTTAAAAATAATAAAGAAATTCATAAATATTCCATGAATAATTATAAACATTTTTCTTATTATTATGCCTTATTTTCTTTTGTAAAGTAACAAAATTTCCATTATTTCCATCTGAAGGGTTTTCATTATTTTAATATCTTTAGAATTTCTCAGGAAAGAGAGAAAGTAGTGAAAATTCTAAGAAGTTTTACTCATCTTATTATGGCATTGTGATAAAAATGCAAACCCTCTTAATCCCAACAACGGTTCAATCTTTGAATCGGAACTTTGAAACTTCCAAAATTAAACCATTCGTTCATTTACAGCTCAGTATAAAAATTATGGAAACCCTTAAAATTTTCAGCTATTCTATGAACTTCAAGCTATTCGATGTTATTTCCAAATGAAAGTGTCATCTAATTATATAGAAAAATACAGTCTCATATTGATGAGTTAAACAAAAATGTATTGTTCTGAAAATATAATTCATTCCAATTTTATTAAAAGCGATGAGTTGACGAGACTTGCGTCTTTGCAATTTTAATTTCCTTGTAATAATAATTTCTCAAGCACCGCAATCGCTCTGAAAAAATTGAAGAATTTTTTTAAAATATACTTTTAATAACGGAATTTGACAATTTTTACAAGAATAATCCAGAAAATAAATTTCTGCATGGCAGAAAGATAATTTTATTTAAATCCTTGTCAATCGGAACAAATTCCGCAATCTTTCAGCAACAGACGCGCTTTATTAGGATAGGCCTCTTTAATGCAGAAATAAACACGAATCCAGGAACTGATGCCGCGGAGTCAATTCTTGGACTCATGTCAGAGAAGTATGTTACGTGGGTTAGGAGCCATATCTATTCAGATCAGTTTCATCCCTGGAACAAATGCTTAATAAAGTATACTACAGATTTCAGTACAGTATGCTACAGAATTTTTCTTTTCGGTTCAGTAAAAGTTTGCTTCCTGATATCTACTAGAAATGATTGCGGAGTCTGCCATTTCTTAAATCTCCACAATGGGCTTAATGTATGCTTTGCCATCTGATGGTGGAGCGAGAAACTCATATTCTGGATAAACAACGTGCCTTCTTGATATTTTGCATGCTTACTATTAATTATTTTTCTTTTTCCCCTGCCTCTGATGTCATGGGAGTGGTCAGAACCAACGCCAACTATAGATGAATCGACAGAAAAGCAATAATGAGCAATTTTCTCTTTCAAGCTGAAGAAAGCCTCTACCGTATTCTTAGAAAGAAATTTGGTTCATTTTTTATTAGGAGCAACCTCAAAATTACGACAGAGAGAGAAGGTTTCGAGTATCTTCCACGTCATCGAGACATTGTTCAAAACGGCAAAGATTTACCTGAAATATCCTTCGTGTTTCTTCAAAAAGGAACTATAATATAATTGACAGATGGATTTTTCTATTCATTTTTTTTAGTGCCATCAGAAACTTCTCAAACTTGGACATCATCATAACAAATTCAAGGGAATTAGGAGGAAAACCAAGCATTTATCGTAAACAATTAAGAACAATTCATAAATGAATGCTGTATCTTTTGATTCGAACTATTATTGACTGTATTCAATGAGATTGGACAATCCAAGTGCATTTTTTGATAATTTGTTGTATTTTCTGTTTTAATTTTTGTAATCTGATTTTAAGAATTGTGAAATATGTCTGATGTCATTTAAAAGTTTCTATCTATTCTCCAACAAAAGAAACTGGAGAAAGAAATCGTGTGGGCACGTATTCTCTCGCATCCAGACACTTTTGCTTTATGAGCTGAATGCGAATGATACGTTGTCAGTAGGTGTGTGTAATGTGTGTCTTACTTTCCCTTTAAGCTAAACAATTCAACAGCAATGAAAATTAGAATGCAATATATCCCTAATCGCTATTTATAAGCTGGACATCCAAAGCTAAACAATACGTAACTCAGTAACCTATAATTTAAAGAGCGGTATTTCAAAATAACACCAGTAGAATTCATATTAAAATATTTAATTATAATAAGCTTTTAAATTTTATATGGAAATAATCGGGATTTAGTAAGATTAATTCTATTTTGAGTGGACGCATAAAAGAAAAATTTTTGCACTCTATCAACTCAATAACTTATTGTGGTAGAATAGATTTGAAAATAAGGCAATTTTTTCAGTTGCTTCATTAACGTAATATGACATTCTGATACCGTCATTGGTTAGCTGTTTGTTTAATTTATAGATAGTGAACATTCACATTTAACGAGTTAATCGTATGTTCTAGTATAGAAATCAAATGCTTGTTCCTTGTTGAAAGGCCGTATTTTTCGCATAGCGTTAAAGTAGGATTATAAGAATAATGTAGTATCAAATATAAATTAAGCTAATTAAAAATTAATGAAGCTTGCACCATCATCATTCGCATTCAGACGCTTTTTTTATGAGCTGCGTGCGAGTGATGCATGGTCGGGCGTTTTAATCGAATTAGTATCAGTGATGGTATACTTCTCCCGTATATATAGAAAGAACTATTAGCCAAATATTATTCCATTCTTTTTTCATAAATTTATCATTGGAAGTAGTCGAATAAGGCTGTGAATTTATTTAGTTCGGTAACATTTATGGATACAAAGCATTACTTGTTTTTCTCGCCTGCTTGATTATGATATTACTTCCGCTTCACTGTCGGTCTCATCTCCCTCTTGCCCCCGGATAGTCAGTCGAGCATTGGAATTGTGTAAATTTAACCAATTGCTCAGGGTCTATTAATAGTTACTTCTATAATCTCCCTCCCTTTCCATAAAGGCAGAAACAAATATAATAAGAAGTTGAAATGAAACCGCAGCAAAAAGGACGTACGTAATTCATAGTGATATATGTAAAAGAAAAGAAAAATGGTTAAAAACGTTATACAAAATTTTCGATTTTAAAAGTCAGTTGTTAAACGAAATGTAGGCCAACAACCAAAGGTTCAAACACCTTACATTGGTGAAAGCCCTTAAACTAGCCTTTGGATTGCTGTCGTTATTCTTTTTTTCGAAAGTAATTTTAGCATTCTCAGAGGTCAAATTTGTTACTACAAGCAATAGGAAATCTCAATACTTATTAACTATAGTTTATTCGCTTTTCTTATGCTACAAGTAAATGATCAGCGCCGTCATAGAACCAACTCTGCTTGATCCGGTCATGTTTCTTTTACTTCCACTGAATTTCGACCAAACTGTATATTTTTGCATTTCGTTATCCACGACCAAACTATTATATAGCAGGCACCCTTTAAATGAGGTTCTAGTGCGATGTTTCGGAAAAGTAAGAATGAAGTCGCCAATTGCCCTCCATTTATTTAAAATACTTTTCCGTTGCGTGACCAGGGTTCGAAATTGCGAGATTTGTCATGGAATAGCTATGTTTTGCCCTCCTTTGTACCGATAATTTAAAATCTCTTTCAATGCCCTCTTAGATTCTCTTTAATATCCGATGAAATGCATTCTTATTCTTAATTTCATGTTTGGTCTTAAAACACTTTTTGTAGTTCTACACCAGACAAAGGGATTTTCGGGCATCTGAGTTTTTTCAAGATAATTTTATATCGTATTTTTTTTTAAACTTAAGATGGTTGAGGGAAGTATTGAAAACCGTAAGAATCTTAATGGTGACAGGAAATGGTCCAAGCACAAGTAAGTTACGCATATTACTCAAAGCTGCATTATGATATATAGAAAAGTTGTAATGTGGTTTGTTCAGATATTTCTAAAATTGCGCTAGGATGACGCAACGGAGATGTGTACCGTAGTTTTGTCAGTAAGCGAAAAATGGTAAATTGTCCGCTGAAGGTTACAATTTTTATTCCTTGAAGCCCCGAATCTATGTTTGCATAGGTATGTCTCCAGTCGGGTATTTTTAATATTGATATCAGTCGTATTTTGAATGGTCGTGAGAGGTGACGTCTCTACGGTGTTCTTGAATATTGTTACGATTCGATTGTTATTCATTTAAGCAGTCGACTTCCGAAAACAATTTCTGCGTGTTTCAATTTTTGAGAATATGGACCACGACAATCCTTTTCCTAGCAATGGTTGATTAAGATATACGAGTTATTTCCATTTCTATGCAGAATTTCATGAAAACGACATACCCTACATCATGAATATTTATCAAAACGCCTGTAATGAGGTGTGAAATTTTGAAAAACGAGACCGATCCTCTGTTTAATATCTGAATTCGTGCTTCTAACGACATGCATTTTAATTTAAAATCTTTTTATTCCTTAATTCCCGCAATTCGAAGTCTGTTTCGTACGGTGGATAAAAGAGTCGCTTTGTAGCTCGATTAGTCTTTCTGATAGATCGGGGTTTCAATGATCAATAAAAAATTCCAAACGACAGTTTATCACTAAAAGCTTGAGAGGAAAATGTTTATAGCACCAGTTTCTTGTGTTTTAATATGATCATTCAAACAAGACGAGCATGAATTTATAGAATACGATATTAAAATTTCTTATGAAGCTAGTGCATTTTAATACCAATTAACTGAGTCGCTTTTACGCAGTACGGTTTGAGGTGCAATAATTTTAATAGCTTGGGAAGTACCAAAACTGTCGGAAACTATGATTCGAGTTAGCGCAATCGGTCGAAGCTTGTATTTCTTTCCAATTCTACAATTATAATGACGGGAACTTCCTTTTATGAAATCAGACAAGACTTCAAATGCCAAATCTCCAAACTCGCCGTTTTTCTAAACAATCCTCAACTTATCGGTATTTTCTCGCGCTGTTTCTCATTCAGCTGAAATAAGTACAGATAAGATAATTCAAACTGTTCAATTTATGAGTGATTTAATGATCAAAATGTCGATCCCATGAAATAAAACATCAGGAACTCTGCCAACTAGCTCTAGTGATTTGCTACCACAGAGGCATTTTGCTTAATTATTTAAGATCGCTCTTTATAAATATGTCTTGTTTGGTTTTCAGATACTTCGAAACCGATATCAACTATAATTTTAATTGAAAACGCTTTTTAGCTATCGGATTTTCTTACCATTAACTTGTAAAGGGTCAAAACAGTCGATAAATTTAACTTTTAATGCAATCTATGAGCCATAGAAAAATATGGAAATATAAAGATGGATAACAAGCGAAAAAAACTCAAGCCATCAGAATTAAGAACTTTTCTCTCTTGACACACACATTAAGGGGGTAGGGGGTGCCTCAGCTCCACATGTACAAAATAATACTAGTTTATTTGACTAGTTCTGAAGGAAATGACTGTGCTTTATTATTTGTACTCCGACGTTATTAAACTATCATTTTAACCTTCACAATATCATTTTTATTCCGAGACTGGAAAAATTCTGACACCAAACGGTTAATGGCAGCATAAAAAGAAACATTAATTGCAGCTTTAAGTTATCTCAATTAAAGAGTATTTTTCTCTTTCTTGGGATAATTCTTCTACAAATATTATCCAATGTAACAAAATTACACTTTAAATGATTATGGTAAAACAATTCGGAATATAAAATTCTAATTTTTTTTCATCCCGACTCTACGTAAATTTGCAGTGAACTTGCAAACATTTCATCCTTTTTCAAAAACACATCAAAAATTTTATTGTCCTCTGGAAAAATACGAACTTAGATATTTGCAGTTTCTTTCCGTTGATAAAAACATACCCTATCGCACTTTTATAAAAAAGCAGTTTCGGATATACGGAAAAATTTGATTTTAAATCGCCATTCATTATTTCAGGAAATAATTTGTTTAAAATGGTCGAAATAACATCTTTCCGCTTAGCCGTTAGTGCTACAATTTTACTAGAGAAACCAAGACATATTTTCCGTTAGATAACTAATGTATTGAATATTCGTAGCCTGTTAATTCGATACGTTGGGCAACCAACTCTTTAAATTTCAAATATTATCAAGAAATTAAGTTTTCAGAGCCAACCTGCCTTAAAACAAATCATTCTGATCTATCATGTTCTTGATTTCTTACACTGCAGTCCACACTCTTACACGATAAATGTGTTTAATTGTCGAGGATCATTAAATAGCTTGTTGACTTACCTATTGAATGGTTAAATTTACTTACTGAAGGGAAAGTAAAGGACTTTTCCTAAAGATAAGAATTACATAATACCGAATTTCAAACATGATAGATAATCACTAAATCGTCCGTGTCTATGTTTGACATCTCAAAATTTAGAACCGGTGAAACTAATAGACATTAGATTTTTTCCAAACCAAACGATTTTTTCCATAAAATTAGGAATTGTTTCCGAAATCCTAGTGTTCCATTTCAGAAAACAGCGAATAAGCAAAACTGTTTTCATCTTTATAATTCCCTTACTTGCATCACACCCGTTAGAAATTCTTCTCCTAGCTGGGGAGGGGGGCATTTTCGATCTTGTATAACAAGTAGTAACTTAATAACAGTTACCTTAAGTTACTTGTTTCTTTCTAAGAGTAGAACTTTTGATTCGAATCTCAAATCGAAAAAGGGTAGAAACAATTACGCGGCAATAGAAAAATTACCTTAGGAATTCTTAATCCAAATTGAAATTTCATAATCTACGTAAAGACACTAACATATATATCTAATATATAAAACCAGACATTAAATACTGATGTGGTATTTAATTAAACCCTGCGGAAGAATTTCAAGATTTTTAAAATGCTTGGAACATAAGAATCTGTTTCATTAAAATATATTGAAATCATGGATGGTAATCAATTCATTTTAAGTTTATCATAGAGGATGAGTTCGATCTTTTCCTTTCAAGTTCGCATATTCCTGACAGCCTTAAATGAAACAACATGGAAACCACGGTTCGATTGGTACTGATTTAAAGTATTGATAAGCGAAAGTTGTATCTACCGGAGAAGAAACATCTTGCATACTTGAGTGCCGTTCCTTCCTCTAATAACCCAGAATTCGACAGATAGGGTGAACATTTATGAAAATCAAATGGTTTGTAAAGGATTACGGCATTTAAAAATATAGACACATTCTTTAAATCGGAACATTACCTAAAATCAGATACAATAAATACCCTTACCTTACATACTAATTAGATGACTCAATAATATGCTAAATGGTGAAGTTATCGAAAACATAAGTTTAAGCAAATTCATTTTAATAGAACAGTTATGAAAGAAACACATTAAATTATGATGAAAGTTTATTTTACCATGAAATACAATCAAACATTTGAAACAACAATTTAAGCAGAATTTTAGCATAAACTTTGGTTTGCAAATTGTTTAAAATTTGTTTATGCTATGTACCAAGTATCATGCACCAAGTTCCTTACATAATTTTCAGAGCACTTTTACAAATTCTTCGATGCGATTATTAATTTTATATATTTTATAGAATGACGATTCATTTTATTATACAAGATATTAAATAATCCAACAAATGTATAGTTTTTAACAAAAAATAAAATTTATCAATACGGAGAACAATACCATTAAATTATAATAATGAATTTCGACGTTCATTTCAAAGTTCATTTCGATGTAGGAGATACAATTTAGCTTTGAAGTAAAGTTTCTTAATAAATGCTGCCGATAAAAAATCGATTTTAAATACTACTAACGTGCCGATATTCGTTTCAGAAAAAGACTTTGGTTTTCAAAAAGCGGAAAAGGGACTTATAATCGTGTGAATCTTTCTAAATACCTATGCCTAAATTACTAAATTTATACATCTAATCCTAAAGGTATAATATAACCATATCTATTTTAATCTAACCTATTTAATCTAATCTAATCCTACAGAATTAATTATAATTACATTTAGTAAGATCCACACGAGTTGTGCCGTTATAATTTATTTTCATTTCATTGATTGAGCTTAACGTTTTTAACATCTTATCAAAATATTTTCATCTTGATTCTTTAACTCATTGCCAAATAAAAAAGCAGCAACGTCTCGATGTGAAGATGATATCCATTTTGACAGCGTTACAGCATTGTTATAAAGAAGTCTCCGTCCCAACCTTTCCTCTGGTTTTCTCGTCGGATTCTGGAAAATAGCTACGACAAAGAATAATTTTCACCAGATTCGCAAATTAAAAAATAACCTTAAATTAATCTTTCGCTTAGGAATTAAATTAAAAATTACATTTAAAATTATAAATTTCAAACTTATTTCTACTTGATACAGAAAATTCCTGAATCATTCAAGCCATAATTTAAAATTTCACTTCATCTTCAAATTAAACTAGCGTTTTAAACTAAAAGATGTTTCTTTAAAACTGTGCCGCGTGACCTACGAAAAAAAAATTTCACTTGAACTGCAATACTAAGGAATATTCGTCTCTATTGCAGAATTTTCTCTAAAAAATGGGAATCCTGCACATTTCACACTAGATCTCGTCTGATCAGATTCAATGAATGTTACTTATTTGAACCAAAAAAAAAGGCTCCTTCTAGAGCTTACACACACAAAAAAAAAGAAGAAAAAAAAACAGCCTCTTCCTTAAGCTCAATTTTAAAAAGCAAAAAACAAGCTCCGCTTGCGAAGAAACTAGACTTCAAAGTGAAAAAAAATCCATGAGTTGTAGAGAATACAGTTCACTCCGCCAAGAGTCGAGAATACAGTTCACTCCGCCAAGAGTCGAGAATACAGTTCACTCCGCCAAGAGTCGAGAATACAGTTCACTCCGCCAAGAGTCGAGAATACAGTTCACTCCGCCAAGAGTCGAGAATACAGTTCACTCCGCCAAGAGTCGAGAATACAGTTCACTCCGCCAAGAGTCGAGAATACAGTTCACTCCGCCAAGAGTCGAGAATACAGTTCACTCCGCCAAGAGTCGAGAATACAGTTCACTCCGCCAAGAGTCGAGAATACAGTTCACTCCGCCAAGAGTCGAGAATACAGTTCACTCCGCCAAGAGTCGAGAATACAGTTCACTCCGCCAAGAGTCGAGAATACAGTTCACTCCGCCAAGAGTCGAGAATACAGTTCACTCCGCCAAGAGTCGAGAATACAGTTCACTCCGCCAAGAGTCGAGAATACAGTTCACTCCGCCAAGAGTCGAGAATACAGTTCACTCCGCCAAGAGTCGAGAATACAGTTCACTCCGCCAAGAGTCGAGAATACAGTTCACTCCGCCAAGAGTCGAGAATACAGTTCACTCCGCCAAGAGTCGAGAATACAGTTCACTCCGCCAAGAGTCGAGAATACAGTTCACTCCGCCAAGAGTCGAGAATACAGTTCACTCCGCCAAGAGTCGAGAATACAGTTCACTCCGCCAAGAGTCGAGAATACAGTTCACTCCGCCAAGAGTCGAGAATACAGTTCACTCCGCCAAGAGTCGAGAATACAGTTCACTCCGCCAAGAGTCGAGAATACAGTTCACTCCGCCAAGAGTCGAGAATACAGTTCACTCCGCCAAGAGTCGAGAATACAGTTCACTCCGCCAAGAGTCGAGAATACAGTTCACTCCGCCAAGAGTCGAGAATACAGTTCACTCCGCCAAGAGTCGAGAATACAGTTCACTCCGCCAAGAGTCGAGAATACAGTTCACTCCGCCAAGAGTCGAGAATACAGTTCACTCCGCCAAGAGTCGAGAATACAGTTCACTCCGCCAAGAGTCGAGAATACAGTTCACTCCGCCAAGAGTCGAGAATACAGTTCACTCCGCCAAGAGTCGAGAATACAGTTCACTCCGCCAAGAGTCGAGAATACAGTTCACTCCGCCAAGAGTCGAGAATACAGTTCACTCCGCCAAGAGTCGAGAATACAGTTCACTCCGCCAAGAGTCGAGAATACAGTTCACTCCGCCAAGAGTCGAGAATACAGTTCACTCCGCCAAGAGTCGAGAATACAGTTCACTCCGCCAAGAGTCGAGAATACAGTTCACTCCGCCAAGAGTCGAGAATACAGTTCACTCCGCCAAGAGTCGAGAATACAGTTCACTCCGCCAAGAGTCGAGAATACAGTTCACTCCGCCAAGAGTCGAGAATACAGTTCACTCCGCCAAGAGTCGAGAATACAGTTCACTCCGCCAAGAGTCGAGAATACAGTTCACTCCGCCAAGAGTCGAGAATACAGTTCACTCCGCCAAGAGTCGAGAATACAGTTCACTCCGCCAAGAGTCGAGAATACAGTTCACTCCGCCAAGAGTCGAGAATACAGTTCACTCCGCCAAGAGTCGAGAATACAGTTCACTCCGCCAAGAGTCGAGAATACAGTTCACTCCGCCAAGAGTCGAGAATACAGTTCACTCCGCCAAGAGTCGAGAATACAGTTCACTCCGCCAAGAGTCGAGAATACAGTTCACTCCGCCAAGAGTCGAGAATACAGTTCACTCCGCCAAGAGTCGAGAATACAGTTCACTCCGCCAAGAGTCGAGAATACAGTTCACTCCGCCAAGAGTCGAGAATACAGTTCACTCCGCCAAGAGTCGAGAATACAGTTCACTCCGCCAAGAGTCGAGAATACAGTTCACTCCGCCAAGAGTCGAGAATACAGTTCACTCCGCCAAGAGTCGAGAATACAGTTCACTCCGCCAAGAGTCGAGAATACAGTTCACTCCGCCAAGAGTCGAGAATACAGTTCACTCCGCCAAGAGTCGAGAATACAGTTCACTCCGCCAAGAGTCGAGAATACAGTTCACTCCGCCAAGAGTCGAGAATACAGTTCACTCCGCCAAGAGTCGAGAATACAGTTCACTCCGCCAAGAGTCGAGAATACAGTTCACTCCGCCAAGAGTCGAGAATACAGTTCACTCCGCCAAGAGTCGAGAATACAGTTCACTCCGCCAAGAGTCGAGAATACAGTTCACTCCGCCAAGAGTCGAGAATACAGTTCACTCCGCCAAGAGTCGAGAATACAGTTCACTCCGCCAAGAGTCGAGAATACAGTTCACTCCGCCAAGAGTCGAGAATACAGTTCACTCCGCCAAGAGTCGAGAATACAGTTCACTCCGCCAAGAGTCGAGAATACAGTTCACTCCGCCAAGAGTCGAGAATACAGTTCACTCCGCCAAGAGTCGAGAATACAGTTCACTCCGCCAAGAGTCGAGAATACAGTTCACTCCGCCAAGAGTCGAGAATACAGTTCACTCCGCCAAGAGTCGAGAATACAGTTCACTCCGCCAAGAGTCGAGAATACAGTTCACTCCGCCAAGAGTCGAGAATACAGTTCACTCCGCCAAGAGTCGAGAATACAGTTCACTCCGCCAAGAGTCGAGAATACAGTTCACTCCGCCAAGAGTCGAGAATACAGTTCACTCCGCCAAGAGTCGAGAATACAGTTCACTCCGCCAAGAGTCGAGAATACAGTTCACTCCGCCAAGAGTCGAGAATACAGTTCACTCCGCCAAGAGTCGAGAATACAGTTCACTCCGCCAAGAGTCGAGAATACAGTTCACTCCGCCAAGAGTCGAGAATACAGTTCACTCCGCCAAGAGTCGAGAATACAGTTCACTCCGCCAAGAGTCGAGAATACAGTTCACTCCGCCAAGAGTCGAGAATACAGTTCACTCCGCCAAGAGTCGAGAATACAGTTCACTCCGCCAAGAGTCGAGAATACAGTTCACTCCGCCAAGAGTCGAGAATACAGTTCACTCCGCCAAGAGTCGAGAATACAGTTCACTCCGCCAAGAGTCGAGAATACAGTTCACTCCGCCAAGAGTCGAGAATACAGTTCACTCCGCCAAGAGTCGAGAATACAGTTCACTCCGCCAAGAGTCGAGAATACAGTTCACTCCGCCAAGAGTCGAGAATACAGTTCACTCCGCCAAGAGTCGAGAATACAGTTCACTCCGCCAAGAGTCGAGAATACAGTTCACTCCGCCAAGAGTCGAGAATACAGTTCACTCCGCCAAGAGTCGAGAATACAGTTCACTCCGCCAAGAGTCGAGAATACAGTTCACTCCGCCAAGAGTCGAGAATACAGTTCACTCCGCCAAGAGTCGAGAATACAGTTCACTCCGCCAAGAGTCGAGAATACAGTTCACTCCGCCAAGAGTCGAGAATACAGTTCACTCCGCCAAGAGTCGAGAATACAGTTCACTCCGCCAAGAGTCGAGAATACAGTTCACTCCGCCAAGAGTCGAGAATACAGTTCACTCCGCCAAGAGTCGAGAATACAGTTCACTCCGCCAAGAGTCGAGAATACAGTTCAGTCAGCCACCATTGGAGACGATAGTTCAGTCAGCCACCATTGGAGACGATAGTTCAGTCAGCCACCATTGGAGACGATAGTTCAGTCAGCCACCATTGGAGACGATAGTTCAGTCAGCCACCATTGGAGACGATAGTTCAGTCAGCCACCATTGGAGACGATTGTTCAGTCAGCCACCATTGGAGACGATTGTTCAGTCAGCCACCATTGGAGACGATAGTTCAGTCAGCCGCCATTTGAGACGATAGTTCAGTCAGCCACCATTTGAGACGATAGTTCAGTCAGCCACCATTTGAGACGATAGTTCAGTCAGCCACCATTTGAGACGATAGTTCAGTCAGCCACCATTTGAGACGATAGTTCAGTCAGCCACCATTTGAGACGATAGTTCAGTCAGCCACCATTTGAGACGATAGTTCAGTCAGCCACCATTTGAGACGATAGTTCAGTCAGCCACCATTTGAGACGATAGTTCAGTCAGCCACCATTTGAGACGATAGTTCAGTCAGCCACCATTTGAGACGATAGTTCAGTCAGCCACCATTTGAGACGATAGTTCAGTCAGCCACCATTTGAGACGATAGTTCAGTCAGCCACCATTTGAGACGATAGTTCAGTCAGCCACCATTTGAGACGATAGTTCAGTCAGCCACCATTTGAGACGATAGTTCAGTCAGCCACCATTTGAGACGATAGTTCAGTCAGCCACCAGTTGAGGGGATAGCTCAAAATTTTAAGCTGCAATATGCAATGCTTTCAACTGAAGCTTTTGAATCCTTTTTTGAACTTCTTCACTAAGCCCCAGCTTTGATATTCGACATCCGAAAATTTGAGATAAAAAATTTGTGATTTATGTGAAAAATGCATGATATTTTTAAAACTTTAAACTTATCAGTTTGGTACTTTGATAATCTTATTTTGAAATATTTCTTTGAAAGAATTCGTTTAAAAGTGATAAATGCTCTTTTAATACATGTATTGGATCCCAAAATTGAATTTTAAATCGATGAGTCAGTTTAAATATTACTGTAGTAGCGCTCTTAATCGGAAGAAATATATTCTGAGGCATTTCAGTTATTCCAAATAAGATTGTCACTTGCCTTTGCAACATACCACAATGCCCGTTTATCCTCAAGTTCTGATATCAACATCTCGGAAAGCTGTTAAAAAGTTTGATTTCTTGAAATACAAGAACCATTCAAAATAAAACATTCAAATTTAAATTCGATGCTTAATAAGCTATCAAAAGTTGCATTAATGATAGTTTTTTTTCCCTCCAAGATGAATAGGAGCTTCATGCTCAAGATTTTTTAAAATTATTTTATTAGAGACTTCAAATTAATCGACCTATAAGCGACTACACTGCAGCAACATCTGATATTTCTTTTGAACAATTCAGGGTCAAGCTCGTCGTTAGATTTTTCAATGAACAAATTTTACAAGTTCAATTCTTGAAAACTAATATACGCACTCAAATGCATCTAAACGCAGTTGTACTTATAGAAGTATGTATCTTTCTATAAATATTGTTTTATAGCTTTCAAAATAAACAAAATAATGCCAGAGATCTAATTTACTAATTTTAAATAATGATCTTTATAAAAAGCCTCGAGAATTTCATGATGGAGAAAAGATAATTCTCTTTATAATTTTCAATAGCAAAAAGTATTTCTCAATGCGATGGATAAGGCTGCATTTCTAGGCGTTTCAAATGAAGACTGCAGAGAATGGAATTTGCAGAAAGCTGGATGATTTATATTGTCTTTGTTTATCACCTCAAAAATCTATCAAAGGATATTCATTCGTTGATCATGCATCGCATTGTTTAAAGATTCGTTTGAAATTCATTCTGCCTTCGTGGAAAACAATTTAAGAATCCTAATTTAGGATGTAAAAGGGATACTCAAGTTTCACCTCATCAGTAGCCATGCAGCAACAAATACGTAAAGTTACTAGGTTCTTTACAGATAAATTTTTTTCGCATAAAGTATTAGTTTAGCCATCTTGCATTTTGAGAAACTTTCAGTTGGGAGAAGCAAAGACCATGCACAATGCCTTATTCCGCTTGCTAAAACGGAAACATTTTGGAGAAATCTTTCTTAAAAGCGAACTCGAACAGGGAAATCATCTATGTTAGTATTCTTCTAAAAAGAAGAGTATTTTTACGCTGAAAGGGTATGAACAATCATGGAAAGATTTATCAGCACCAAATGGCTGTAGAATTATACATAATTTTTTTTTCTTATTACAAGTTGAATGACGTCAGCACAAATGAATGGCCTTCACGTAGAAAAAGGAAAATTCTAGTGGAAAGAAAATGTAAATTATTTCCTTAAATGAAGCATCAGACCCCCTCATTTTGTCTCTAATGCCAATTAACTTATGCATAATTGTGACTCGTATGTATTCCTGGAAGTTCAATTGAAGTCTATCTTATTAACATTACTTTATATAAAAAACAATCTATTTATTGAACTTTTGAAGGGTTAATGATTTTATAATCATGGGAAATAATAGTCAGAATTATAGAACCATGGTCATGTTTCAACAACATGAATTCTCAAAATTGAATATATTGCCAAGTTGATTTTAGGCGAGTAACTACAGTGACTGAAAGACTGTTGGAATATATTAAAAGAAACTTCTTAATTAGTCAGAATAAAACTTTGATGTTTTAAATCATATTCTGAACTTCGAAAAGGCCTACAGAATTATCCGCATCATAAAATTACGGAAAGAGGATTAAAGTTGAAACGTTCCTTTATTCACAATGAAAAATTTACAAATTTTAAATAAATTAGCATTTGATATCATAATATGATTTGAGGAATGTGTATCTACTTCCCCAAGATGAGGAAATATGCATTTTGTAAAGCATTAACAGGATTTAACAGTTTATTTGTTTTAATTTTTAATTCAAATGAGATTGGCCTCTTAAGCTATATTCTATCAATTAAAAGTTCTGACGATAATTTATTTGCCTCCAAGGTATTAGAAATTAGAAAAGAATGGATTTAATATTGTCATACACCAAGTTAATAAAATGCTAATACTTTCTCAATGCATTTATTTGTCCGAAACCTAAATGAAGTATAATTAACATGGACAGATGAAAACCGTCTTAAAACTCAAGAATTTTAAATATGTGTCATTTCATTTCTTGTTGTTTTTTTTTTATGTATTTTAGTAGAAAGCCAGATTGTCAAACATTTGTATTCCTCATGTTATTCAAGATAATATAAATACATTTTTTGACTATACACGAATTGGTTACTATTCCAAATATAAATTTGAAATAATTATTATAATAAGTCACTTATAATAGGGAGCTAAATTTTTCAATCATTAATGTCTTAATTTTAAGAGAAAAGGTTTGTTTTACTCCTCATACAAATCAAATACTGGGTAAATCTAAAAGAACAAGCCTATTATCTTCATGGCATTTTAATTCCAATGAATAATCGATTCTTGCAGTTATATATTGAAGCAGTTAACTCCCAATATTTCCAGACAACCAGCATTGTTTTCATTCATCTTATATTGAACTTTTATAAAAAGTTGGTATAAAATATCAACGTTAATATACAAATCCAATTGCTACTAACTGTAGACCGATGAGAGCAAAATGAAGCCTAGTAATTGAATTATTCGTTTCAATAATTTTAGATTTTTTTAAAAAACCATAAAAATGAACAAATGCATCATGTATTAGCATTCAGAGTAATCAAAATGACACTACTCTGCAACAAATTGGACACTGACACAACAAAATAATCCATATTACAGCTTTGTTCACCTGCCCACTTTTCATTTAAGTTATTCAACCTGTCACAGAATGGAAGCAATTCGCTTCCACATTGTTATTATGGCCTCCACCGAAACCAACTTCCTTTCCACGAAGAAGGTTGGAGTATTGAGATAAAAAGATGAAAATTCGTATCGACAATTATCATTAAATTATATATATAAATATTAAATTTACCAAGCCTGTAAATATCTATAGTTGATAAACTATATTGCTTTCCGTTATTAATCGCATCGTAAAAACCTATATTTTATAACCACATTTACACTGGAATATCATGACTTTCTGCAACTCAGTCAAAAAAATATTTATAATAAAGATTTAATAATATTTTTGCATAATATATTCAAGACCATCACATTTAAAAGTTGTACAAATGATAACTGGTGAAAGTTCTCCATACAGAATTTTTACACATTCAATTCAAAACATCAGCGACTAGATACAATCTTTGCACAGTTTTGAAACAGTATAGAATCTTGGGTTTTTAATGTTCACCAGGAGAACCGAAAATTCTGATATCAACAAAGAATAATTTTTACGCTTTCAGAATTCTTTCGATTCGATTACTATTCCAAGAAGAAGTTTTCTTTCGTTTTCAATACGATGAGAGCCATTCGTATATTATAGAAAATAAGTTACAATCAGGAGTATATCTTATTTGCTAAGAGTAAAGAATTCTTAAACCCTATACACTGCTGAATACCCGATATTTATATCTTTGCCATTTTTACAATGTTAAATTAGTCAAAATTAAGTAATTAGGTATTGAAGAGAGAACGTTTTTCATTGGAAGAGAAAATTTATAGTAAAGAAGTTTAAATTAAAAACTAATATTTTAATCGGCTAATATGATTTCGAATGTTCCAAATTTATACACTTTTAGTTCAGTTTACTATGAACGAAGGATTTTATGAAGAATTTACTTTTATAGTACAATGAGCATATAAAATTGTAATATTAGCCGTGTTTCAAGTATTTTTGAATTAAAAAATCATTTTAACAGTTGAGGCAAGTGTTACAATTTCAACAAAACGTGCTAAACAAGAATTCGTTTGAAATAAGGTCAGATGGCTGTTCACACTCTCTCAAAGATTAAATTAGAAGAAATTTAATTATCTTCACCGAATATAACAAAAATATTTCATTGTAAATAGCAAAAATTAAGTAAAAAAGGAATGGCAATTATTCTGATAGAAGGACGTTAAATAGTCTATATTTACTACATTTTTTTCCATGAATCACATAAACATCCGCAAAGAAAAATACATATTTAACACATAATTAAATACATATTTAAAGATACAAAACAAATAAAAAAGCAGTTTTGTTTTTTTTTAATTCTTTTTTTTTTCCTTTATTTATTTTTTCTTTTCTCTTAGTTTTTTTTCATTTTCATTTTTTTTTCTTTATTTTTTTTAAATTTTTTTTCCTTTTTTTTACATTTTTTTGATATTTTTTTCCTTTTTTTTTCATATTTTTTTTCCCTTTTTTTTTACATTTTTTTTCATATTTTTTTCCTTTTTTTTTCATTTTTTTTCATATTTTTTCCCCTTCTTTTTTTACATTTTTTTTCTCCTTTTTTTTTACATTTTTTTTCCTATTATTTTTTCATTTTTTTTACATTTTTTTTTCATATTTTTTTCATTTTTTTTTTCCTTTAATTTTTCGCATTTTTTTAAATATTTTTCTTTAATTTTTCATTTTTTTTTTAATTTATTATAATTTTTTTTTCCAAAATTCAACTTTTTTTTCTCCATTCAACATTTATTTTTTCGACATTTTTTTTTTTTTTATCATTTTTCAAAGTTACAGTCGACAAAAAATAAATGAACAATTTATATATATTTCATATAAAATTAAACATTCATGAAGTTTAGACACATTTATTAATTATGTACTTACGAAATACACTTGTGCGCAAAGATTTAAGAACGATGTATGGTACCATTAAAATAATTTTTTCTCTTAAAAGTATCCTATGCGTTCGCGATTTAGTGAAACACGTCCCATAATTAGAAATATTAAGCACTTCAGCCATGGTTGTATAAAAAAAACAACACTGCTTTAAAGTCCTGTTTTTTTTTATTGTTTTTTTTATTATTATTATTTTCAATGAAATTCTTCTCAGTTCTACAAGATTAGCGATAAAGTGGTGAATCTTTCGTTTAAAAACAGTGAATATTTACTTTTTTCATGATTACTTTTTCAAATTTTTAATAAATTTGAAATTTTTTCAAATTCTTCAAAATTTAAATTTTTAATAAATTTTCTTTGCTCATTGAGTACAGATTATACATGACACGAAGCATTCTTTGATGAATTTCACCTTGTATGATCGTATATTAATGCGAACTGAATTGTTGATCCATAACATGAAGATTTCGTTCATTATACAAATTATCGCAGTCTTCATGTACCCAAAATATGGCAGTAAGAAATTCGACGTAATCACAAGAAAACATTTTTTTTTTTAATTTTCTGAAAAAAATTTACTACTACCAAGATTGAATATTGTTTTTTTTTTTTCCATGGTAGTAAATGGACGAAGTACTCTATGAAAAAAGTTTCTCAATGATCAAGCCTCTAAATGGACAAATACAAATTAGAAACATTTCCAACAGCGTTCTTGGTTACAACAGTTCTTTTATAGAAAATAAACATCCGTGAGCATGAAGATGAGGAATAATAATAAGGGTGGCAAGTGAATGTTCGTTCGCTACAGCACCAGGATTCATTTTCAAAGTTCTTGGAGACGCATGGAAGAGACTGGAACTTAAAGGCATGGACAAAAAGTTTCTTTCACAATCCATAATATTTCTACAGTTTTCCCCCACAAGGTTTTTTTTTTTTTTTTTTTTAACGTCCGCAATTTTCGAAGTTTTCAAGTCCATGATGCGAGGCAATCGCTTCTCTCCTTTCAACCTTTTATCCTTTTACCAAATGTGTACTTTATTTAAACATCGGTGGTGTATTCCCTCATGCCTATCTTGGAAATATGATAGTCAAAGAGGAAATAGCACGGAGTGGTAGATACGTTTCCAATCCTGCGCTCAGTTGAGCAGTCCATTCTTTCGGAAGAACAACCTTCTGTTTGATTATAAGCAATGCTGTGACAGGAAGTGAAGATTTGTTTTTTCCTCATGCCTATCTTGGAAATTCGACAGTCAAAGAGGAAAGAGCACGGACTGGTAGATACGTTTCCAATCCTGAGCTCGGCTGAGCAGTCCATTCTTTCGGAAGAACAACCTTCTGTTTGATGATGAGCAATGCTGTGAAAGGACGTCTGAAGATTTGTTTTTTTTCTCATGCATATTTTGGAAATTTGATAGTCAAAGAGGAAAGAGCACTGACTGGTAGATACGTTTCCAATCCTGAGCTCGGCTGAGCAGTCCATTCTTTCGGAAGAACAACCTTCTGTTTGATGATGAGCAATGCTGTGAAAGGACGTGTGAAGATTTGTTTTTTCCTCATGCATATTTTGGAAATTTGATAGTCAGAGAGGAAAGAGCACGGACTGGTAGATACGTTTCCAATCCTGCGCTCGGCTGAAAAGTCCATTCTTCCGGCAGAACAACCTTCTGTTTGATGATGACCAATACTGAGTGACATGAAGATTTGTTATTGCCCCATGCCTATCTTCCAATACCGATAGTCATAGAGGGGAACATAAAAACAACAATAATTCCGTATTTGTAGGTCCATTCACGGAAGTGGAAATGCTCAACCAAAGTCCTTTTAGCTACATGAAAGACAGCATGAGATTTTTATTTCTCATTCCAAACCTCGACACCCTCCTTTCCTTGCCAGACGAGAAATGATGTTACTAGCATGAAACTTAAGGCAAGTGCTTAATTTGCCTTTGTTTAAAATTAAGGCAAGTGCTTGTGATTGTGAGCAGTCTGTTCTTCAAATAAGATTTGACCTCCGGATTCATCTTGATTTTTTTTTTAATTTGTGCGAGAGGCGCGTTTGAGTCCAATTATTTTCTTGGAAAAGCATTGTTTGCATTTCTGTTCTATATAACATTCAATGTTAAGGCTTTCTTTCAAAAGACTTATTTGTTCTGGTTATTTTGGCATATATGACAGAAGAGAGCTGCATCTTTATTTTTCTCATTGATTGCTAGATACTAGTAACGTCACTTGATTAGCAGAGCAATATTAATTCTTTATACCTTCCACTTACATTAAGATAAATTACCCATTACGTTCTCAAATTTGCGCACAAGTGTATTTGCATTACATATAAATCACCACTTTCTTGATGATGCAACAAACAAATGATAAATCAGATTTACATTTTAAGAATAAAATGGTACTTAACTAAAAATATTCAATATTCATGATTTTATAATAAACGAATTCTTTGACCAAATAATTTGAGACTCCAAGTTATGTTTTTTTTTAAATATATTTTAAGTATTATCGGATGGAAATAAAATTTTAATCATTTCAAATTTTTAACAACGTTTTTTTTTTTTTTTTTTTGCTGTTGTTTAATTTTGGAAAAGACTCGAATATAAATCGTTTTGAACAATTAAGTTTATAAGCATACCTATGTTCAACTTCTAATTTCAAGTGTGTTCAAACGCATTTAAATCAGTAAGAAATTAGAGTCCAATGCAAATTAATCATTCAATCACGGGACGTCCTTTATTTCATTAGATAAAATAGATTTTTTTTTAAAAATTAGGATTTAAATTTTAATTTTGAGATTTATTAAGGATTTAAAAAAAAATTACGTTTTGTTCGAAAAATACTTTGGAAGTCTCAAATTACATTTTCATTTTCCTTCTGAATAGAATATTTGCCATCCTTTAAACCCCTTGCCACCTACTCCAACTTCAATACAAATTTAAAGCCCTCTAAGCTTAAAAAAACGAGAAAGAAGCCATTTTTTAGTAAATTTTCATATTGCATCCATGGGCAGAAACCGAAATTTAGAAAACAATGATTTATATATCTTATTTAAAAATTTGAAAGAAGTTTGAAATAAAAATTAATATTTAAAGACGTTTCAAGTAAATACGAATTTGTGACAAATTGCGAAATTTGTATCCCTGAATATGACAAGAAGTTCGTTGGCAAGGGGTTAAAAAACACATGCATAAAATATACAGCAGAATTTCACTAAGCATTGAACACTTGAAAAAAAAATTTATAGAGGATTCATTTTCCACTTTCCAAAGAAACACTTCACAAATTGTATAATTTAATATTCCAGTGTAAACTCAAATATTTGAATAATTTCTCAAATTATGTGGTCACAAACTTTAAACATTTAAAAGCAAATTCGGTATGCTAAAATTAGTTTTATCTCAAATCTATGAAATCATTCGTTCTAAAAATTCAAAATGCATTTTTATTTTGATATTAGGGACAAAATTAGAGGGACTACAAAGAACTGAAAAATCTACATCTTAAAGAAAAATATTTTCCTACAAAAAAATCCTGCCATAGAAAGTAAAATTTAAATTTCAATTCGATAATGTTTCGAATTTTTTACTTTTATCTCAATACCCCATACTATTCGGTTATGCTCCTCAGATTCCAGGCGCATAATGTCTGCTTAAACACTCGTTTTAAAAATTCGCAACAATATTTTTAAACATTAAATACCATGCTTATTCGAATATTGAAGAGTTAGAAACTTATCATCAGCTTCTAAATATCCTTCATCACAAATACCTTTTAATGGCTTGATAACAATTGATTTGAATGAAAACAATGCTATGGTATACACATCTGTAAACCTTTCAGAGATTGTAAATTTAATCTCTTTGAAGCAGTTTATTCTGGGAATGATTTATTAATGACGAACAGATCAACGTTACCCATTTTCTTATTGAATACATTGGAACTTTATTATTTCAAATAGTTAGGAAATTTAACAAGCGAACAAGTAACAGCAGATTTAACAGTTTTACTGGTGTTATCTTTTTTCGTTCCAAATGAAATTGGTATTCAACTGATTCAGATCTTAGGCCTTAAGTTGTATTTTAAATAAATTTATTAAACGCTTTACTATTTTCTGTATCTTTTGCGATTTCATGCAAACATGGTACCTTTGAGGTAATGATTTAAATTTGATTCCAATTTTTAGAGTATTTTCATTATAATAATGAAATAAATGTAATTGTCAAATCAATATCACTTTACTTTGGAACATTTCACAGAATGTATTAGCATGTGGTGCGAATCGGAAGAAAATGAATATGCCAATTAAGAAATTTTGAGAAAAGTCGATATTCGTATTATTTGTTGAAATAAAGATCAAAATTCAAATGAGGGGAAGTTGAATGATATTCATCATGTTTTAAATAGCAAAAAAAAGTAAACTGTAATACTTGGAAATTACCAACCTCGCACAGGCCCAATTGTTGCTCTGAAAATCTAGAATAGTTTAGGAACATCTGCAATAGATTTTGCCATTTTTCGATGATTAAATATTTCTACTTTTAATAAAGGATAAAATGCCGAAAGTTACATCAATAGAAATACGTTGATTAAATATTTTCTCCTGACATTTTCTCACGATACATTTTTTTTAAATCGCCGATTAGAAAATGTAATTACTGACTTCAAGTAAGCTGGATAAAGAAGCCTAGAAAATTCTTTCAATCATTCTATATCAATAAGACGGTATTCAAATCGTATTTTTATTGAATGATACGGGAGAAATGAACATTACAGAATGTTTTTAATTAATATGTTTGGTGTATGAAAGATATCAGGAAATAAATTTCATCAAATATTGGCAATAGAGACGAGGGATTCGCTTCCAACCCTTCGTATGACACCCGACATGAAGCGTCAACCTGCACTCTTCCTCCTGCAGAAACTTTCCGAACAGAATCTTGTCTTATAAGACGTTTGTACTTTTAAATCGTTCACTCTCGTAATTTTCTCAGAGTTTAGAGAGGTTATTATTTTCATGAACATGACAAACAAAATGAACGATGTTTTTTCGTGCTCTTCTGAACCACCCCCAGTTTATAATGAAAATGCAAGTTGCTGCGATGGCTACTATTAAGAAGATCCGTTTCGGGCATGCATCTTTCTAGATGATTTTTATAAAAATGCGGTGAAGCAATTTTGGGATCCATACATGTAAATTGAGCAATGGTACTAATACAGAGGAAATTTCTAAAAATATAAAAACATAAAATAAGTCACCAGAGCCGTCTCCAATAGAAGAACCAAAGGACAATCCGATTCGCAGAGTAATCTCTCCGCAATAACCGCATTATCTCTCCGCAACCAAAACAAGCGCGAGAGCCGGCCGCTAGCCCTCCGAAATAGAAAACAAAATTGACAAGAATTTCGAATGAAATGCAAAACAATTTTGATATAAAAAAATAAAGAATAATGAAAGAAATTGAGAAAAAATAAGCCAAATCAAGTTAATATAAAATTAAGTAAAAAGATATTTAATAAATTAAGCCAAATTAAAAGTTTTTGCTTATAATGTAAATAAATGAATTTAAAATTCAGAGGAACTAGTGCTCATTCCGACAGGCAGAAAGTTGTTGTTAATGATCTAAGCCACCCAAAGGTGTTCGATGGCTACCGATATGTCCCGGTCCGCGATTTGCCTCCGTTTTGCACAGAGAGCCACATCACGGGCCAAGGCATATCGGCAGAGCACCAAATACTCTTCGGGGGAATCCGCTGCCGGAATTGCATCTAAATTGATGCCGAGCTCGGCACGGCTCTGATCGCCTACCAGGTCCTTGATTCTTCTATCGAATAAAGCCCTGGTGACTCTTACCTCCGGGTTGGCGTCTCGGATCCTCTCGAAGAGGTCGTCGAGGCGGTCCTTGGCCGCCAAACGCCGGAGACGTTCCTGGATCCTTTCTTCGATCGCCGCATCGTTATTGGGCTGAAAAACAATCATAAGTTTAGCACAGATTTTTAAAAAAAAAAAAAATCATACAAAATATATTACAACCAACGAAATGATGTAGATCCAATCTAAATGGGACTTTTTAGTGCTTGAATTGGGGATAATAAATTTATATTTTCTAATTTGCATTCAACTTTTATCTAATTTTCTACAATAAAAATGAATATTTAAATTCATTCTTAGGGAAATGCAAGGAGTAACCGTTTCTTTGATCCCAAAATCAAGGACGTCACTTTGGGAAACGATAACTAAAAAAAATGCAATAATATATCGTTAAAAAATCAATATTTGCTTTATCGTGCAGTGGAATGTTGTATATACAACCAAATTTAAATTCCATCAGCTCATTTCTATGCGGACTTTTTACTGAGCGGTCTACGAGATCTATTAAAATACTTGGCAGCAATCAACAAATTTTAACAAGGCGTTCTCCTACGAATCCAGCGACCCGGCCGTCATAACTCAGGGTTTACTTCCATTTACTTAAAACAATCGATACAATGAAATGATCAAAATTTTATTCATTCATTCATTGAGTCTCGCAGGAACTTCGAAAGCAACTGCGGAATTTTGATCACTGTAACAAATGAAACATTAGAAAATTTCAAAGTTTGTAATTTTATTGTATGTAATGAAATTTTGAAAAAATATTGCTATTCGAAGGTGTCTGCATGTTTTTTATAGTAAGAGAAAAAAAAAGAGGATTTTTTTAATGCCAAAAAACAATTATAGCTTCACTAATAAATTAAGTATATTATTTGCACTATATTTTTCCAAATTTCAGAACTATTTATACACCATTCACTGATAACAAATATCCATGATTAATTTATTAAAGTATAATTTTTATTCCAATTTTTAACATTTTTAAAAGGTTTTTTGTAGACGCAACGATTTCATGGGGGAAAAAAAGCAAAGTTCATAAGGTTGAAGTCATTTACTTGCGATATGTTGCATTCTATTATTAGTGTTGCAGGAAATTCGATTTTATTTTTTTCACGATATAATATATTTTTTATCTGTATTTTAATGTTACACAAGGGTTGGGCAAAATAATGGAATTACCTAACATTTTGGCATCATAATCTTTGAACATGTTATAAACAATCAAAACTTGACATATTTCAATGTTTTTTAGTTTTATTATTTTCGTTATTTGATATGTTTATTTAAGATAACTGTTTTTTTACAGAAATTTTTGAAAAGAGGTTATAACCTTCTAAAAATGGCAGACCTCTCGGACTTCAAAAAGGTCAAATTGTTGGTGCTCGTATGGCAGACGCTAGTGTAACAAACTTCCCGAATGCTTGGCGTTTCAAGAAGTACTGCCTCAAAAGTAATGACTGCTGTTGAAAAAGAAGGAAAAACGTCCTGAGCAATGCACAGATCTGGCCAAAAATCGAAGTTGTCTCCGAGTGACCGTCGGTCTCTAAATCGAATTGCTAGAGAGGATCGCAAGACCACGGCACCTAAAATTACTGCAGAGCTCAATGAACACCTGCAAGAACCCAGTTTCCACGAAAACTGTTCGTCGGAAGCTACAAAAATCTGGATTCGACGGAAGATCTGCAATTAGAAAGCCCCTACTCTCAAAGACAAATGCTTCAAAGCGTTTAGAGTGATGTAGAAGCCTCTAGAACTGGTCCCTCGAGCAGTGGGAAAATGTAATTTTCTGACGAATCATCGTTTACTCTATTTCCAACCTCCGGCCGAATGTACATTTGGGGACAGCCGAAAGAAGCATTTCATTCAGACTGCCTTTTCCCAACTGTTAAACATGGCGGAGATTCTTTGATGATCTGGAATGCCATTTCTTGGAAATCCTATGGGCCAATGATTTCCCTTCATGGAAGAATTAACAGCCGAGACCTAGGAATTTAGGGTGACCAAGTTCATCCCATGGTTCAAGAACTGTTTCTGGAAGGGAACGCCATCTTTCAAGATGATAATGCACCAATCCATACAGCTAGAATTGTTAAACAATGGCACGAGGAACATTCTAATAAAGTTGAGCATCTCATGTGGCAACCACAACCCCCAGATCTCAACAGAGAGCATTTATGGTCGTATGGTCGATTTTAGAGAGTCAAGCAATAAGTGGATTTCCTCCGCCATCGTCTCTAAAAGAATTAGGTGTTTTAACTGAAGAATAGGCTAAAATTCTTTTGGAAACCATTCACAATCATTACCTCGGAGAATTGAGGCTGTAATTGCCTCAAAAAGGTGGTCCTACACCATATTAAAATATATTTTGTCAATTTTTCAAGATGTTTCCCTTATTTTGTCCAACCTCTGTATGCTAATCCATTTCGAATGATATTTTTTTTTTATTGTAAAATGAACGACACCAGAATAATGCAAGGTGGATCACTTTCTCAGAAACTGTGAATTCTTCTAAACTCGTGCTCTAAATTCAGATTTATACGATTTGGTTTAAACTTTTTTTTTCAGTTTTGAGTGAGTGACCGTTCCTATGCACTTAAAATTATTTGAAAAAAAGGAGATGAAATTTCAAATTTTCTTTTAATCATTTGCATCCATATAATTTTAACTATGTATCTATTCACTTCCTAGTGATATTATATCCCTTCATTACATTTGTCCCAAAATTTGTATTTTAATACAAGAACCAAACCTTTTTTTCTTCGATTGAAAAGTACTTATACACAAAATTTCGTAATGCTTTTATAAGAACTTTTTAGAAAATTAGTTACGGACTTCTTTGCAGATGCAATTCAAATAATAAAACAGCAAACAATGTAATAAAACAATGAAAATTTATATATCTCATTTCGTACATATGAAATTCAATAGTAAAAGCAATTAATTCAAAGTTAAATATCTACAAAATCTTAAAACCATATTTTTAAAAAAAGACTTTGCAAAATTAAATGATTGAACACAATATGAAAGAATAAAAATGTTCTTAGCGTTTCACTGTAACTGTTAACAGAAAAATGTTGCCTACATTCGACGTATTCCAAAGTTAAAATAATGCTGAATTCTGTAGTTAAATTCGGAAGCAAAAGGAAATGTCCATTAAAAAAATATGGAGTGAGAGAGAGTAAGTGAACTAACCATTTGTCCTCGGAGACAAAGTGTACCACGCAAATCTTTTGTAGGTGAAAATTTGCAATTTAGAGTGATTTTCTTCAAAAAATTATAAATCTTATTCATTAGAAATTAAACTAAACTTTGCCGTTTCTTCGAAACCACTTTCAATAATATTATTGCACAAAAATAAATTCTACACAATTTCAAAATTTAATAAAACTTTTCCTTAATTGATGCAAATTTGCTAGTCATGAAAATTCTCTGAAATTTCGATATTTTAAAATGCATTTTTTATTTGATTTCCAACATAGCTTACATTACTGTCTTAAAAATCAAAGAGTATTTATCATTTTATCAAATATAATAGTGGGAATTTTCTTTTACTGAAAACTAAAGAAAGAATTTTAGAAAACTATACAAGACTGATTAAAAAGAGTGAAGTTATAAATCCAGAAATTTACAAGAGAAACATGCGAATATGGAATCCTCAAATAGCATTATAATATCATGGTATTTGGCTCCATTAAAAAATAAACACTATGAACACAAAACGTTAAAACGACAAGGTATGGTTTTAATATCTGAATTTGACAAAATCAGGGACATGAAGCTATATCCAAACGATTGAACTGAATTTAAACATAACCAATATGTCTGGAAAACAGCTGATCGTCTAAGGTGATTAACCCAAAATATAAATTTTATAATATTTGTTAACAAATATTTGAAGTATTTTTGTCAGAAATCACATAAGTAAAATCGAACTGCAATTTTTAACTAACTCAAATTTTAATTTTTGAACTTGACAATTGCTAAAGATAACATGAGCCAAATTTCGTCTAGGTTGGACAAAAACTGCAGATTCACTCACTCATACAGATAATCTGCTTTATATAGAACAAATATTCTTAAAATTCTAACGAATTTTCTTGATTTTTCTCTAGTTAAGTTTTTGTGAATAAAAGGTGAATGACTTGTCTTCATTTCGGCAGTGATACTATGAAATACGAATTCAACAAACAGTAAACTCACCGGTCCATCATATGTTGCAGTTGGAACAAGTGGAAATTGTCGAACTCTCCTTCGTGGAGCTCTTGCTGGTCGTGGTCTAGGACTAGGTTGTGCGGTTGGTGGAGTAGGTTGTGGCGGTGGAGTAGGTTGTGGCGGTGGAGTAGGTTGTGGCGGTGGAGTAGGTTGTGGCGGTGGAGTAGGTTGTGGCGGTGGAGTAGGTTGTGGCGATGGAGTAGGTTGTGGCGGTGGAGTAGGTTCGATCATTGAAACATCATCCTAAAAAAATGAATACTTCATCAATTACAAAAAAAAATATCTTATAATATAATAAGGAAATATTATACACATTCAATTGAATGAAATATGAAAGAATGTGAAGTGTTCTATACAATTCATAATTAACATTCATTAGAAACATTTTTAGAGCAGGATGACACCAAAATGACTAATGTAATTGAAACCATTTATAAACCTCTAATCTAATAAACTGTAAGGAATCCATGGAATAATTTGAGATCTTGCCAATTCATTCAAAAAGAAATTTCAAAATTAAAAATTTTAATTCATTCAAGAAAAATTAAATGACATCTCCTAAAGAAATCGCTTCTAAAGGTAAGTTCTTTAGGTGCAAAATCCTCTCCAAGATATGCATGTTGTGAATCCTTTTTGCCTCGACTTTAAATATCTGCTTCTTTCTTAGTCAGTTTGCATGCGTCAACTGAGCTTCAAAATGTTGAAATAGCAATATCTAATTACGTTTTAAACTAAATTTATTCCTGATACCCAAATTTTGTTAAAAAAATATTGGCAATAAATCGCGTTTTTTTTCTTCTTTTTTTCTTTTTTTTTACTGTTAGATGTTCGCAGTTAAAGGAATGTTGCAGGAAATAAGCATCTGCAATTCATTTCATTTCTATACAGTTTCAAAAAAAATTATATTCCAGCTTATTTTAATAATATTTATTGTTAATCTTATTCAAAAATATTTTGTTATTTTAAATGATTATATTTAAAAACTAATTACTAGCCACCTATGGGGACCAGCCGGTTGGCTGGTATTAATGCTCGCTAAAATGCTTACGTAATATTTTAGGAAACAAGGCTTCAGAATAGATTTTCTTTTTTTTTTGCGAAATATTTTCTGCTTTAGATTTTGAAAATTATATAGTTCAATCATAATATTATTTTGGCTGTTCAAACAGTTCTGTTCATTGTACTACTTGTCTCTATTTCTGCCAGTGCCAAACATTTTAAACTTTAAAACAGAGTGGAAATGTTAAACTGCAATTAACATGAAAACATTTTTTTTACTGAAACCAACCATGTTTTTTTATTAAAAAAAATTGAAAGCATAGTCGTTCAGCTTTGAAGTAGTACGTGCGCTGCAGAATAATTTTCGTAATTTATATAATATCTTAAAAATGATTTAACAAAAATTTATCTGTTTCATCCTAAACTTCAGTTTTTAATTTCTTTTCAAATATTTAAATCATAAATAAAATATTTTATTTGTTTTCAGTCGGTAATTATACTTAAGAAAAAGTTTAAATTTCATACAGTCCTTTTGTCCTGAGTAATCATTCGGCGAAATTCTCTTGAAATATCTACTTTAAAAGAATAAACATTTCTTTTTTCTGCGATTAAATCTGGCCCATTTTATAAGTTTTTATTCAAGAATATTTGAACAATCAGCATTCTCATAATCATAGGCTATTCACTGTCGAGAAACTCTGACAGAAGATTTTCGTATCTTCTTTGAGGCGGTCGATGAAGGGATTTAAAATTGCCAGTTTTTATTGATGAGTAATATTCAAATTATATAAATTAGTCAGTTTTAGTGATTGATTTAAGTTCAATAATTTGTTTTAAATGTTTTTTGAGGAATATTTTGTTAAATATTATTCAAAAAGCAGAGGAACTATGAAAATTTAAAATTCGTAATTCAGCGGAGCATTTATTGACTCAAGTTATAAAAATACAATTATTCTGCTCATTTAGAACATTTTGTCAGCAGATATATGCCCCAAATTAGCTGATGGATGCTGGTTCGAGTGATTATGCTACGTATATTAAACCACGTTTGCCTTTAACTCTTTTATTGAATTAATAATATAGACATTGTAAATGATCATAGAAAACATTTCCTACATTTACTACTTAGAACGTATTATATTTCGAATTTCTTTTCACTTCATACAGACATATGCTAAAAATTACATTTATATATTTAATTTGCAGTAATAGTTAATTTATTTTTTAATTGAAACTTCTGTTAGTGTGATGGCAACGTGTTGATTAAAGCTATTTTTTTCTCACTTACATGCTCGGGCCGATTAAATTTTATTTTTATTTTGTGCGAATTATATTGTTGAAAAATATAATTAAAATATTTCTTTAAAAATTTGTTAAAGATCGAAATTTAATAGATTAAAGCATTGACATCATTAAAAAAATTGAATTATAATTAAAAATTAAGCGAAATGGACGTTTTTTTCGTTATAATTTCCGAAAATATTATAGTTCAAATTGATTTTTTGCATCAAGTTGAAGCTTAAAATATAATCTTTTCAATCAAAAAAAAGTTGCACTCCAATCAACTAAATCAATCATTAAAGATGACCGATTTTTGAAAATTTCAACATCATTATTTTATAAAAAGAGTTGATTATCAAACATATCATTGACCGTCTCAAAGAAGCCAATCATCTCCCAGAGTTTCTCAAGGGTGATTGGCCCTAAAATATGAAAATATTGATTGTTCTAATATTGCAATATTTAAAACTTAATAAATCGGTCAGATTTGAACGCAGAAAATAAAAACGTTTATTTTTTAAAAAATTGGAGTGGCAAGAATATCTTGCAGAATATGATTCCTTAGGACCAAAGGATTGTTTAAAATTCAAACTTCATAAAACTTCTACATTTTTAAATATATTTATGAACAGAAAAACAATAAAATATTATTGCGTTTATATCCTTTTAAAAATAAAACTGAAATCTGATTTTTTCACTGAATCCGTGAAATTTATTTTCAATAATTCTGTAAGACTTTATAAATAATGAAAATTATTCTGTAGTGCACATAAGACTTCTAAACGCTCTACAGGTCAGAACGTTTTACCTACAGCTACCAAGTGTAGCACGCGTATGACTTGGAGGCCGGTGATGTGCATCTCGGTGCGATTTTTTTTACAATTTTTTAATGGAATTTTAATTACAAATTAAGCAAAATTTCGGCCTTTTTCCGCTATAATTTCCGAAAATATTACAGCGGAACTTTAATTTTTGACGCAAGTTAAAGCTCAAATAATCGTCTTTTTATTGATAGCAATGCATTAACCTCAACATTAAATTTCGATTTTTTACGAATTTTTAAAAATAAATTTTAACCATTTTTTCAACAATAAAATTCTCAAAAAATAAAAAAGAAAATTTAATCTGCACGAGCGCGTCAATGTGAAAAAATTAGTTTTCATCAACGTGTTGTCATCGTATTAACATAAGTTCGAATTAAAAATTTGAACTTGAATATAAACAGTGAGGAATATAGCGACAAAGTCTGGTATACCATAGGTGCAAATTAAATAAATCAACTATTATACATATAAATAAAGATTAAATATACAAGCTGAAACAATAATTTTTATTTAAAATTGGTTAGAAAATTAAAATGAATTGTATGATTAATCAAAAATTTTCTTTGAATAATCCTTTGAGAAATTGCATATTTAAAAAAAAAAAAAATTATTCTGTAGTACACACAAGCCATCATTTTTGAACAATTCTATTTTCTGCATTCGCCGTTTTTACAAACATGTTTAATTTCAGTTAAAGCATTTTTTTTTTATTGATTGAAGTTTTATCACTTCTGTTTCAAATTCAAATTTTAGGAAGCCGGAAAAGAAAGTAGGATATGCATAGAACAATGACAGGAACGTTGCAAGGCTAATATGAGTTGTATGAATATGAAAATTTGAATTTAATAATTTGCTGAAGAAACCATAAATACCAAGTTGCAGAAAATAATTTAAAAATTTAACGATCATTACTCCCAGCGAAGTATCTCGTATTCAAAGTTGGCTACTTCGTAATGAAGTGTGAATTTTTATTTTCCCGAATTTCTTCAATCTTAAGATTCATTAAAAAATTAACTTTCTCATGGGAAATTTACCGAGTTTATGCCTGAAATAAGAAATTGAAGGAAATTAATGTGGCACTGGTTAACTTTGCATGCACTGAAACAGCGACTAAAACCTTTTGCATTTCTGTTAATATTGCACAGATTTATCTGAATTTTTATATCCGTTAATTTTTGAATATTGCGAATTATAAATGAAAAATTTGAAATATTTTACAAATTAAATGTATACAGTGAATGTAATTTATATAGAATTTAAGAAAAGTACATTTCCAGTTTGAAGGATATACTACCTTTTCGTCATCATTTGATAAAAATTATTAAACATCAATAAAATATTCCTCAATTTTTTTTATCAGAAACAAATCGATTGTAAAAGCTCAGTCTATCTTGGATTTCCTTTATCGCAATGAAAGCAGTATTTTCCAAATGTAAAATATATTCCCGTTTTTTCCCGCTGTACTACTCTTCCCTGTTTTAAACTTTGGCCGTTGAAGCAATATGTTATTTTACTACACAGATTAAAGGCCTTTTTTTTACATTTTTTTATTAGAAGAAATTTTAAAGTGGACTCCACCATTGTCTGACCCTTTCAAATAATGCGTAGAGGAATACAGCATTAAAGAAATGAAATGCAAAAACGGCTCGTTTACTATCTTTTTATTCGTTAAAACGCACTCTGCCTGAATCAATGCACGTATTTATTCTTGTTTTCTTTTTCTTTTTAACTTTCTGATATGCGATATACAGAAAAATATTGCAATCTTCAAAACCTTTAAACATTAGAGATTGATGAATATCCATGTTTTAGTTCGAAAAAGATTTTTGGCGTTATGTCTTGACAAAAAGAATTCAAAAGATGATTTAGTTTTTTGAATTTTGTGTATGACCTTCACACAGAATTTATAAATACTTATCGAAATTTGAATAAAATCAATTTTAGTTCAAATCCTATATTTGGACAACCGAGCTGGCAAATAATAACAACGAAACGGCAAGAGCTAGAGTGGTAAAATTTAGCATACAGATTTAACATCTACAAGTTGCACAGACAAATTTTATTTTAACTATCAATTTAAGTTTTATGCTGTTTAAATATCAATTTCGCTCTCAAACGGCACCATTTAAGATTTATTACATACTAATAAGTGTAAACATTCTACCTTTTGAAAAAAAATCAACTAGGTAAACATATGAAATTGCATCAGAAACTATACTCACAATGCGACTTGTTGATGGCTGGTTTCCATTTAGTTCTCCAGCCATTCTTTTAGCTGGCTGATTTGTTTCTCCGAACTCGCTTCTCCGTTTGCGAGAAGGAGTGGTTGGGATATGTTGGGGGCTCCTCGTTGCAGCCACTTCAACTGCTCTCTAGAAATGTTAAAAGATATTCATATTTGATATCAAAAATACGTTTTCGCAATCTAGATACTTCGCATTTATATTTCACCAATTAAATCGCAACTCAAAATGAAACGATTCACTCAACAGCACAAATGTTAGGCAGGAAGCAGTTAATGATTAAAATGCATATTTCATAACAACCAATAATATAATCAGAAAAATGTCGAAGAACTCGGTGGGATGGCGTTTTTTTTAGTGTGTTTGTTTTTCAAGATAACGAATTATAAATTGTTTTACTAAATGCTATCATTATTACCCTTACGAGCAACACTCAATCGTCCATTGGGATTACAGATTTTGTCTTAATTTTTCCATATAAGTAGAACTGTTCAAAAAGCACTTTTTGGGTGTTTTGCTTATTTGTAGACAACGATTCAAATGTTTTGAACAGATGAAATTTGATAGGTGATATTTACATTGAATTTGCAGGACTCCTCAAATTCTGAACGACATCCATTCTCAGAAAGTTTGCCTGTATGTCAGTATAAGTGGACATATTAACTGCCAAACGAGAAGCTAGTTGGATAAAATTTGGTATATAATTTTAGCATCTAAAGTACAATTCCTTATCAAATTTTGAATCTATTATCGACAGTCTGTTTATCTTTTCGCGTATTAAGTCCAAAACTCAATGATTTAAATGAATGAAATTTGGATTGTGATCTTGTTATTGTATCTCGAGATCGAATTGTGGTTTCAATTTGCTGATAAAAAGCCTTCAAAATATATATTTAGATTTTTTTCTGTATGCTACAAATCGCAAATAATCGTAAGAAGCATCTTAAGTTGTTTTACTTTCATTTTTTTTTTTTTTTTGTGCGGGGAGAAAAAATATTTATCTCACTGAGATTGTTTCTAGCTAATCATTAATCATTTTTTTCGCTCAATACGTAAATAAATTGCACATAAATAAATTGAGGGATTTTCCCCTTTCTATTTATTATTAAAAACATAATAAATAAATGTATTATATCATTAATCAATACGGTTTTTTTTTTTCGCTTCCTCGAATCCGAAATGCAAAATATTGTGATTGCCTAAATATTCGACTTGATTACGCAGAGAATCCGTATTTTATTTCTACAATATTATTAATGTATTTTTAATAATGTTGCTGAAATAAAAATATATTTCCTTGTCAACTGCAGTATAGGGTTTACAACAAAACTATCAACAGATGGAATTTCGATAAAGATCCATTTGAGATTCAATCGTGAACAATGTGCTTTCCCAATTTCGTTCCAGCTCGTATCGGATTTTTTTTATTTAGTTTTATTTATATTTATATTAATGTTCCGTTTTAAAGCAACACTAGGGCTATTTTGGAACCGATCTCATAATTTTGATCTGCGGTTAAATGACGAGGATGACACACACACCCCTCTCCAAACTTCCAATGAAAATGAAAAGAAATGCCTTCTCACTATTACGAAGGTTACTGATAAAGGGAAATGCGATTTACATGAAAAAAAATAACTTTTTATTTGCAGTTAATGTAATTGACGGAAATTGATTGCGATAAACGCAAAATATGAAATGTTGTTTATGAAGAGTTATTTTAAGCATATTTTCACGTTACTTTTATATTTGTTTTTTCTTTTCAAGCTATATTATCAATTGGTAAAGTAGGTGACTGTCTATAGGCCTTTATATTTTTTTTAAGCAACTTCAAGATAATTTAATTTGAAGTTTTCCTTTAAATTACTAAGAATTACCGAGTAATTGAACCTATTGAAATTAAGATCAAGTTTCGTTAAATTTTGGAATATTATTCTAAGAAAAATTTCTAATTAGCCACCTTTGGTGATCATTTGATTCACCAGGATTAATGATTACTGAAAATTTCAACTGTTTTCTCAGTTTTTTGCGGTTCAAATTTTGATAGACAAATAATTTATATTATTTCAAAAGTCTTACATCAGTTCTGTTTTTTATACTTTGCATTTGTCTAAGTTTTTTTTCTACATGTATATACATACAATTACATTACAAGAGAAAGCAATATTTTAAAGTGGAGACACTTTAAAATTTTCCGCTATTGCTTGATTCTGAGGTGAAAACTTCATTGCAAGGACGCAAAATCTTTCATTTATAAAAGCATATCTTATACCGAAACTACTCAACACACAAAAATAAGCAGAATCTTCGTATCGTAATGAGAACGATGGGGGGAAAAGGCAGGATGACATATTTATAACAACAATGCAAAGTTTCATTTCAGCAGTGAAATATGATAGTATAAAATCAGCCTAAAATACTTAAAAAAATGTTTGTTATTATGAAAAAAGGTAATTTTTTTAAATTTTATGCTGTTAATAGTTTTTCATTGCAAAAAATACAGGAAGCAATAGGTCCGTGGGAATTAATTGCCCTGAAGTAACATGCCTGTATTTTTTTTCGCTTACTGCACATGCGTTTGTAGAATTTGGTGGTGTTTTTGGCGTGAATAAATTGATCACTTATCACAGATTAATTCCGACATTTTTTTGCTTTTTGTTCTTTCTGATGCGAGATTGTATTTTCTTCATTTATTTTGCCATTTTTTTCTGTAGTTTTTCCAAATTTAGGAATGTTGATCATTTTTTTAAAATTTAACTGTTTCTTTGTGTAAATATCCATCATTTTCATACGATACACAGTGAAAAAGAAAATTTCAAAGACACCAGAAATTCCTCTTATTCTGCAAATGAAATATTTTACTAAGCTCAGAAAATTTGGCACTTTTCCCTCATGAAAAAGTTACCCTGAAATAGAAATGAAGTTGTTTTAAAACATGGATAACACGTTTTCATGCTATAGGCATCTATCAAAACAAAAAAAATAAGGTCTCATGATTAACTTTCCCGACATCAGTTATACAAGTGCACATAACATCGTATAATAAATTCCATCCACAATTCAGGAATTTGCTGTGTTAATCATTCAATTCATCTTAATTATTTGCTATTTTAATCATTATAAGCTTTTCACAGAGATAAAATAAAAATATTTGAGGCCACAAAAAATAACTGCAAACAATTTTTTAATGAAAAGTAATGATAAAACGCCAAATAAAATGTCATACCTTTAGTCGAGTTATGTGGTTTTGTGACTCTTCATATTTCTCTCGCCAGAATTTTATTTCTTGGCGATACATTGTAATCTCCTAAAATAGAAAAAAACGTTTTTTTTAGTTGAATTGAAAGGTCTACAGAAAATTTTTAAGCCACCATTAAGACGCAGCTTAGATATAAAATGTCTAAATCGTGCCATAATTTCATAAATTGCAGATATTTCCCTGCTATCTGTTATTTATCAAACTATTTGTGTTTGGTTAGCTGCAGCCTGTTTTGTTTATAATTCTTCGCATGATGACAACAAATTTGAAAGAAATCTGACTATTTATATCTATTCAGAGATTTATGGAACCTGGAACAAAGTTATATGAAAGATGCTAATGGCACTGAATACTCGATAATGGATGGTACTTCTTGTCCCTATAGTGCTTTAACGTTGGGGATAAGATATTTGCATTTTCGTGAAAGTCGAACATATACACCCTACTCCCACCGTGTGTGTGTGTGTGTGTGTGTGTGTGTGTGTGTGTGTGTGTGTGTGTGTGAGCGCGCGCATAATTTTTTAAGCAGAGGCCGTAAAGACAAAGATACTTTCACTTTTTAAACTTCGCAATATTCCATACCCGGAGGCATAATTTAAATACAAGAAGCACTAACGGAATGGCGTCCCTTCACAAGCGATGCAAGAGCAGATGAGCGTAAAGAGAGAAAGAAAATATTTTCCCCGATATTTATACTATGAGATTCTGATAGGGATTTCTTTACACGTGTTGATTTAGGATAAGGAAATACAGGTGTCTTTTAAAAAGAATTCGCTTGGCTTGACAGTTTTTTTATCCCTTGATTCGGAGTATGCGAACTTGTTGACTTTAGCAATTTTAGAACTCGTGTTGAATTAAATAAATAAAGGTGGAATTGGATCAGGGAATAAGAACATTTTAGAATTTAATGCGAGCTAAATTAAGATAAAATGTTGACAATAAGAATTGAAATTAGATTTTGAAATATTATTACATATATGAATTTCGATTTAACTGAACTGACTTAACAGTTCAGATAAATTTTTGAATACTTCAAAATGAACTAAACGAATCAATACTGTTTTAAATTACTATAAATGTCCGTTAAATGACGCTAAATAATGATTTTATAGTAGAGATGTCAATTACAAGTATCAGTTAAACATTTCTTTCGAATTCCTTTCATTTTAATGAGTAGAGTAATAAGCTTTTTTTTTTCTGAATTCAAATAAATGAAACTTTGCTTATTATTTACGTAATATTATTGTTTATATTGTGGTATGCCGAAAAGCAAAGACAGGCTTTAAGAAAATGCTTCAAGTTTTATTAAAGGAAGTATATGAAACTGCTACATACCTCTCGCAAGGAAGCAATGGTAGCCCCTGTGGAAAGAAGAAATAAATTTTTTAAAACTTAAAATTTTCAAATGGGAAATTTAAATTAATGTGAACAAAATCGTTATTCAAAAATATCAATCGAAATCCAATCAATTGGGTTTAATGCCTCGTAACTTCTATAAATAGCAGTAGAAATCCCTTGAAAAATAATCTTCATTAAATATTCCCATTCTTAAGCAGCTTTCAATATTACAGAATGGAACAATAAAATTGAGTATGGCTTAAGCCGAGATTAACATACTAACCTCATCGGTATGCGATTCATTTTATATGAAATTAGTCTTGAGTCAATGCAGTCGGAATGCTGAAAGCAAGATTGCCATCCAGTGGTACTTTCACAAGAAATATGCTAATACGTGTTTTCGCCCACTAGGGTGATGCCAAACCAAATCGTTTTCTAAAGGACGCAGCTGTATTATATACATTACACACAGTGTATTCATGATGTACAGACCAAAGGGCATTTTATCGTAACGTACATGTAATTGCATAGACTCTTACTGCTTGATACACAAGTTAAAACTTTCATAACAGTATAGCTGGTGAGAGTGGGATCAAGAAAACTTTCTCGCATACAATACAGGTGTTATCCCAGATAACACTTTGCATAGAAATAGTGTACAATAATTACGAAAGATTAAAATTTGGCTTACATTTAGTACTTTTACTGAATCTATCGTGTAATCCTCGAAGAGTTTTTTTAGCAATTAATTCCTGCCATGCGCTCAATAGAATCCGAAATTCGAATTCGTGTTTTCAACACGTTTGTCCAAACCGAATGAAATTAAAAATTTCCCAACACTGCATTTGTAGTCACAGAATCCCGTACCAAATTCGATGTGGTTGAGTCTTCGCATTTACAGCCAAGTTCCGAGACGAACAGTCAACTCCTTGGATTTGGCTGAAAATTTGATAGGTTGCTGAACTATAGATGGTCAATATATGTACCTAATTTTAACTATCTAGCTGTCTCCGCTTTGCGTATATCGTGTTAACTTGCATTCGAACAAATGGGAGACAGAAATCCTCTAAGCGCACTTCCAACAAAATTTCATACAAATTCAATAAATTTGGTGTAAAGTCCGTACAAATTCATCAATTTATCTCAACGCATTTCCTAAGTTATCTTTGTCACAGGCAAATAAAATGGCGGACGGGGGGGGGAGGTAAAACTTGGAGATTCGTAAAAATCTTGAGTTTGAATATCTTTGACGTTTATATACATTCGCGTCACACTTCGTTTACAAGAAAGTAATAAACAAGCCATGAGTAAAATAATGGTTTCAAAAAGTTCCGTTTTATGTACCGTGGCTAAATTGTCTTCAGATAAAAGTAACATTCTCGCTTTATTCTTTAGAATTTTGATTAAATCGTTGCGAAAAAGTTTCAAGATATCTTAAGAATTTGCAAGAAATGCATTATTTGATTTAGTCATGTTTCTTCTTTCAGACAAACCAGAATAACAGCTGCGTAAATATTTACTCCATATTCCATTTCGATTCCCTTAAAAAATTGTTGTACAAGATTTTGATTCTTCGGAAGACTTCGGAAACAATACTGCAGGTTGTTTATAAATTTAATAGACCGGCAGAATTGGGATATTAAAGAATATAAAGTACAGCATCGCTGTTCATCGGTAATTAAAACTAACGTTTGAAAGTTTAAATTCAACGAAGTCAAAAGTGTTCAATGTGATCTCCCCCCTTCCCTCAGAAATGCGAAGGATATCGGAGCGGTGCGGTAACTCATCCCACGGTTTTTTCTCAATGTCTAGTGTGAGTTATTAATATTAACGTCCCACTTTTCAAATCACACTAAGGCTATTTTGTGACGGCAGTGTCAATTTTGAACTGCAATTAGATGACGAGGACATCCGAGCCGTTACCCCTCTCTCCAAACTCCCACACCACATCAGTGGGAGGACGTTTAAGCCCGACTGATTTAGCATGCACCAGACCCGCTTACACGATGGTTCTTTAGTGGAATTGGGTTCGGTACCTGAAACATTCTAGTTTAGAAGCCGAGACCTTACCACCAGGCCACCGCGGTCCCATGTCTAGTATGAAGCAAAGATGCAGATCGGTATGTATTTCATTATATGAAATGTTTGTGATATATATAATGATAATATGAAATTATTATACTATTTTATGGGAACTGCACCCCAACAATGTTTGCCCCTCTACAACGCATCTTGATATCGTTTGCATTTTTGGAGGGGCTTACAACGAACATTTATAACTGTATTGGATTTAAATTTTCAATCACTATTTGTAATTTCCGAGGAAAACAAAGCCCTGCGAATATTTAAGCATTCTGTATTGTATTAAACAGCTGCTACATTTTCCCTAACAGTACTTGGGAAAAAAAAAAGTAAAAAATAATTCAACATTACAATAAAAATGTCTTCGGTAGCCTACACATTATTAGATCTCCAATTACTTGGCAGATCAGGCTTGTCTTAAAAAAATGTGAAAAAGCTGAAAACCAAATTTCTCACTTACAGCTTGCAGAGGGTTCCTGGGGTGGGGAGTCAATGGCGTGTGGCGATGGTCTTGGTTCGGGTGTGGGTGGTCTAAATTCGGGAGATGCTGGCTGAAAGAGAAAAATTTCTAGGTTTAAATAGATTGTCATTTCACTATATACACATAAATTTGCTTGCAGAAGACAAATTATTAAAACCAGCAATGTGATAAAATGGTGTTTGAAAAAATTCAAGAAATGTTGCGGTTTACGAAGAAAATACTTCGACATCAAGAGTTACAGTAGAAGAACGAAAAATGCCTTTCGTATTCTTTTAGTTTCTGCCTGGCATTTAAATAATTTTCTCTTCATTTAAAGAAGCCAAGAACTGGAAGAGTTGGGAAAGTAGTCAAGACTATCCACAAAAATATTGATAGCAAAGATTCCAGTATTCAATCTTAAAATAAAAAGTGTCTGGATGGGACGGAATCATATAAGTTAACCCATTAAACGCCAAAACACAAAATCATTATTTGTTTTCGATGCAAACAATACAAGTTATTATTTTGACCACATATAATAATAATTTAATGTAAAAATAAGGAAATTGCTCTTAACTTTAAAAATATAGGGTGTTGCGTTGGCGCTACGTCAGCGGAAAAGAGGTACGAATGTTGATCGCTATCACCGAGCACTACACCGCATTTTCTTCACGTTTTAAAAGCTAGAAATTTTTGTGAGCTTATTAAAAGGTGTAAAATAGTCAAAACACTTCTTTGAAAATTTTAATTTATTAAAAACTAACAAGTAAATGTAGTTGACAAGCTTATTATGTAAAAATAAGGCGATATAAATTTCAAGTATGATATGCTTCACTACAATTGTGGTGTAAAGCAACTTCACAAACATTGCAGTGATAAATAATTCGGCTGTGGCAATACTTGCAACGTAGTCTTCTGCTGTCTGTAGACTTAACAATTAGATGTCCTTCGGATATTGGTTTTGTAAGGTTGAATTTGCGTCTGTAACAGATGAAGCACAACCTCTTGTCTAAAATCCAACAGTGACTTTTTACTTCCTTCGTCAGAAACTCTTGATATTCACCAAGCATTTGTTAGTGCAACATCGATGAAATTTGAAAAAATCGGCCACCACCAACTTTTGTCACTGACCCTAATTCTGTAATTGGAAACAAAATTGTCACAAATCTACACCATCTATTTTCTAATTATATTGCTAAATGCAGTGAGGTTGGGCTACTAATATTTTCTTCTTCTGATTTTTAGAGTATCGAGAAACATTTTTTAGTCGTTCAATTTTTCCAAACGTTGACCCTGTTGTCACAACAGTTGTCGTTCCACCGAACAACAAGTATCTTTTTGTTTTCTTCATACTGAAAAAAAAAAAGAAAATATCTGCACTAGTTTTATCTTCTGCGATTTGTTTGATACGATCAATTGCAGCTTTTTCTTCATTTCTTTTGGTTGAGGCCAATCAATTGGTTCCTTTCTTATCCCTCGTAATTCTTCCTTTTTCCGTTTTTGTTTTTTAGCAGAACTTTTGGAAGCATCTAACTTCTTTACATGAACTTCAACTTCCCCTTCAGTATCTCTAGGTAAAAATTTCATTATCGTTATTTAAAATATTTTCATTGCCTTCTTCATCACTAGCATCTGCCGTTTCTGGAGGTATTACAATAATATCGGTCTCATCTGCATCTTCGTCATCGGAATTTCGTTCGAAAATTTTTTCCAAAGCTTCATCTAACGTAAGATATCTTGTTCTACGTATTTTAAACTACAGAGGATAAAAAAGTTGCTACCAATAAGACGCACAGTACTGAAATGAAATATTTCAAGAAGAACAGTCTACCCCCTTTCCGCTGACGTTGCGCAAACGCAACACCTGTTTTTGCTGTCCCCTCCTCCCCCACAAAAAACACCTGCTTTGTGGAATGTACTGACAAGGAGTGTCCTTGGCCAATGTATTTCATAACCAAACCCCAATTTGTTTTTAATTTTTATTTTTTCTAAGAAAAAATGAGTTTGGAAATTTGAACAAAAAAATTGCTAAAAGTCAAACATCGATATTAGGTGTAAAATAATTAATTTAAGTCAATTTTTTCACTGATTTGTTAGTAGAACTATTCTTTAACATAAAACTAATGCATTCAAAAGTTTGTTTAATCGTTATTTTTTTATATTTATTTATATTGACCGCTGCGTCAACGCAACACCAGTAGTTAATGGGTTAAACTGAAATGATAATAAATAAGTCACTACCATACACGGTAATCAACCAAACACGAATGTCCTAAAGTTTGAAAAAAAAAGTCTGCAATGGTTTGCAAAACATATAAAGTGATTAAAAGTACTTACCATATTTGAGGGGCCAGGTTGGGAGTCTGTAATGAGAAAAAGAATTATTTTACTGTCATTTATTTAATAGTTTAGCAAAGGAAAATTACAGTAATAATTAGACTTACAAGAGGGCCCAACTGGTGGCGAAGTCGTTCTCATTCCTCCTACAATTATGAAAAAATTACCATTGTCAGATCCGAATAAAATTATTTTATTGCTTAAGTATGAATAACTGATAATAACAAATAAGATATTTAATATGGAACGTTAAAGGAAGAACATAACATCTGACAAATTGAATATCCTCAAAATTTTACGTTTGGAATATTTTGATGCGTTCAGTTCAGTGACTGGCAGACTTAAAAACTAATAATATCAAGGCCGAAATCATTTAATACTCTTTGTTTCTTATTAATGGGACCAATTCCTATCTATTAAATAACTAATTAGGAGAAGGGTCTCCATGATGTGCATACAATCATATAGGAGATACCACGACATGGAAAGAACGGTTCGGACATTTCAAAATCGCGCTATTGAGGTTGAAGCTGTTTGTAGACGAAATGTATGTAGATGCACCTGTAGGAAAAGGACATACCAATAATATGTCGAAGGTAGCGAAATATTTTGCCATGAATAAAAAAATAATGTACCCATAAACTATTCTTGGAATATATGAAGCATTTTTTTAACGATTCAGTGTATAATAGTTAACAACGAAAGACGCAGAAAGAGCTTGGAGTTCGTTCCTAAATCGTTAATTTCTACTGACTACTTTGGGGTTGGAAATGGAATTATGGCTAACCTGGGAAGCTGGAATGAATAAGCGAACATTCTTGATGCAGATATGGTGGTATTTGAATGTAATTTCACAATTTAGTTTAATTATTTAAACATCCCATTTTAATGCAACACTAGGGCTATTTTGGGATGGACCTTGTAATTAATTTTGAACAGCAGTAAAATGACGAGGATGATGCCGGAACTGGCAGACCCCTCTCCTAAATTCACGTCACACCAGCGAGAAGTCGTTCAGGACTGACAGATTTAATATGCCCCAGACCTGCTTATTCGACGGTTCTTCGGTGGAATCTTGGTTTTCGGTCTTGAACCCGAAAAAACTGAGGTTCCGAAGCCAAAACCTAACCACCAGGCCATCGTAGCCGTTCCTTAACTTTGAATGTAGTTTCACAAAAGGATATTGAAGAATTCCTTATTAATAGTTTTTCTATGGATTTAATATTTTGAGATTTTCGTTTCAAGTAGGAAATTACTTTCGTTTTCCCGTCAATAAGAATCCTATTATATGAAATTGGTATTGTACTGTTTCAATATAAATTTTAAAAATCGAAGAGGCATCATAATAATCTGACTATATAATCTATAATAATATATAATCCGACTTTCAAGTAATAGAACCTACCTTCCTGATAATGGAAAATAGCTTTCAAGGAAGGACCTAGATGGAGAAACATTGAATTACTTCCTTTTAAAATGATTTATAGTGAATTTCAACAAAATTTATTGAGAATATGGGCAATAACGTACCTTCCATTACTGGTGGAAGCTCCTCCACAGGTCTGTCAGCTGTCCTGTGTGGCTCGAAACTTATGGGTGGAGCAGATGGTCTTACAGCTCCACTGGCTTTGTACGCCAGTTTGCCAGTACCTTTTTTAAGGAACTGAAACGGAATGTTTAACAGAGTTATTTATGATATGATTGCAACAGTCTACATTAGCCTAACAACAGATTCACACAAACCTAAAAAACCATTTATAAGAAGCGAAGAATGAAATCGAATATCTATTAAAAATAAATAGATTGAAGAATATCGTGCGTTTGCAATGAAATTTAAGAAAATATTAGTCTAACTGTAAAATTAAATTCATTTCTGGCAATAGCAAATTGGTTTATCTTAATTGTTATATTAAGAATCAGATCCGAGAAGCTTAGTAAAAAAACTTTGGTAATCGTTTTATACGCGTAGAATGTACATATCTCACCTTTTTCTATTCCGATAATACTAAATTTCCTCATATTAATGTATTTTAGAGTTAATATTTTAGAAAAATAGGACACCCCATACCCTCAAATTAATTTTATTGGTCAAATACTTAACAAAAGTTTTCCCTAAAAAATTACATTGAAAAATATTTAGTTATTAAGAAACTTTTTTTCATGAATCATCTGTATGAGCATTCCCTTTTGAAGCAAAATGAGGGCTGATTCAGGGCGAACTTGACCAGTTGAAATCATGGGCAGATAATGAAGGTAACACTTGAGGCGGCAAACCATACGATCGCTCCATACTAAAGAGTAAAATTTAGCACTCACCATGCTCATATAAATAGTGGATCTCGATAGAACCATTTTTCCAATCAATCCTCTATCCTCGAATCTGAGATATTTCCTCCAAACCTTATAATGAAGGTGGGGAAAAGAGGGGAATACAAATACAGTGGTGGCCAAAATTGTTGACACAATTAAAAATGTTTATGTTTTCTAATTTTTTTATGCTTATAGAAAATGTTGCGTTTCACAAAATGCAAAGTTTTGTATATAATTTTAAAGACAATTTAACACTGATTTCAATACAAAAATAGAATTCAAATATTTACAATACAAAAAAGTGTAATGGCAATAATTATCGAGATACACTAGACGCTGATGACTGCAGTGAGTTATCAGTACTTAGAAGGGTATCCTTAATTTTTATTACAGCTTCACACTGATGTTTCTTTGAGCTGACGACGCCTAAGCTTTTCCTTTGTTATTACATGATGCCAGGAAACAAATATAGATTCAATTAGTTCTCTTATTTGATGGATGGATTCGTACAAGAGTTTTCAAACTGTGCCATAAGTTCTCAATAAAGGAATGAGATCAGGACTGTTTCCTGGCCATAATAACAATACAGAGCTCTTTATACTAAACTACTCTTTCGATATTTTTCCTGTGCCGCAACGAGCTGAATACTACTGGGAAAAATGGTGCTTTGTTGGGTTTTTTTTGTTTAGTTATATTAACGTCCCGTTGTAAAGCCACACTGAGGCTATTTTGGGACGGACCTCGTAATTTTGAACCGCAGTCAGATGACGAGAACGACATCTCAGATTCATCGCAAAAACTAAATCCATTTTAAGAACTCGTGTATTTATATAGAGTACTGTAAATTAGGCAGAATAAAAAAAAAACCAGTTTTTGATTTTTAATAGCCCGAAGAAGTTGTCTTTTGGCATAGATAAAATAAATGAAAATTATAAAAAATATTGGTGTACATCTTGAGGTGCCGCAAGGACGTTAAAATTTCATAAAAAACACACTTTGTGCAACTTTTTAAGGATTTTTGTGTGCCTTAATTATGAATAAATGTATAAAAACACTTTTACTATTGCACTGGCAAGGCAAGAATCGTCGCTGTAACTGATGTTATTGAGTTAATACTCGAGAATTGTCTTTTTCCAATTACAAGGAGAGAGCTGGTTTCAAATCAGTAACTTTGCCGAGTTTAGTTGATTTGGCATCTCCGCTCCGTCTATTGCGTTGCTGATTAAGGTAATGATTTGTTACGCGCTTGTGTGTTTTGCTGCCAGTAAAAATGGCTCAGACTAAATTGGTGAAGACAAAACAAATATGGGAGTGTTCCGATTTTAGAAAATTTAGTGATTTGCCTGAAGTAGAACTCAGTACTTACAAATGTAGTGCTACTGCTATATTAGACATAACCTCAAAATTGCTTCAGAGGAGGATCTTTCTGTAAGCGAATTATGTAACACTTTAGTTCCAATGATAAAACATATGGTCAAGAACTTTTATTCCCGTTGAAAAAGAATACATCGACTTGATCTCATGGCTTGAACATGACGTAACTGAACCACCCTTGCTAAAAGAGGTTTCCCATGACTCTCTCAAAGACTTTATAAAGAAGACATCTGAGGCTGGACCAAATAATACAAGGGACTCGGGTTTTCGACTTTCCTCGGCTTCCTTGTCACATGCAAGCAATGGAAAGAGCTGCAAAACTGATGGCCGATTTGGCTCAAAATATGTGTGGTTCAATCGTAAGAGAAGGGTGCGTAAGAGCAAAAGTTGACTATGAAGAATGGGCCGAAAATTAAATTTAAAAAACAATTTAATGTGGAAGTGAAGCAGAAACAAACATTTGCAGCTATAACATTTGTAATCATTATGAATACATAATTAAAATGTTTTTACCAAATTTTGTGTGGTTTTTATTATTTTTGTATTTTGTAATTAATAATTTTTAATTATAATGCTTATATATGTATTTAAAACCATCTTTTGTAACATACATACGAAAAGTTCAAAAAAATATTTTCTCAAAATTTTTACAAAAACTTAAAGCTCTTTGCGGCACCTCAAGTTATTGAATTCTACCCATAATTTTTTTTAAATACTTTGGAACCTAAAGACTAACTTTCCTCCACTATTACCAAACTAAAATATAAGAAAAGAAATTTAAAGATTCTTTTTAAAAAGTTCCATTTTTCAATTTCTTTTCAAATTTCAAGCTCTTAGGGGCACCTCAAGATAATGGAATATTGCAACGGAATTTTAAAAAAAATTGTTTTTGAACCTAAAAGGCAATTTTGCGCTATTAAACTAAAATCTAAAAATTAAGGCCATTTTCGTCCCATCCTACTGTAGATACAGATTATAAATAAAAAAATCCTTTATTAAGAGGATGGAGAAAGTTATTTGCTAACTAAATATCAAGTGTGCATTTTATGAAAAAGCATATTTTAAAGGCTGTATTTTAAAGCTTCGCTTCGTGCTGCAATATGTACTAAATTGTCTTTGATATTTCGTTTCCAGTTAATACAAAGATACGATGAAATATCCCGCGAGTTTTTGCACCTGTTAAAGACTCTTATAAGAAGCTCGCGCATTGTGAAAGCAAACCAAATGAAGCGAGTCGGGCCATACAAGAAGACTTCCTTCATTTTGACTGGCTGCCATATTATATACAAAATTAATGTATATGCGTATACAGAATGAAAATGCACACGCACCAGGTTGCCTCTTTCCCCTAAAAGAATTATTTTTTTAAGTCGCTAATTATTCAAAAATGTAACGAGGAAAAAATTAAATTGCTCTAAATGTTGCAAATACCTACTGTTATTTTTTAAATTATTTTTTACTGTAGCATTAGTTGTTAAATCTCAGATTTTTTAAAGAAATAATGCTTATTTTTCAAATCTGCTATTTCCAATTCTCTGCAAAGTATATAACAAAATGAGTAAATTACTTAAATAACTAATTTTTATTTCTTAATCATAATTTTCACACATGATCTATTTGACGAATTGCAATAATTTGATGCCAGAACACAAATTTACGGATCGAACAACAATTTAGATAAAATTATATTTTATACTTACTTGGAGAACCAAAAATAAAATCCTACTGAAAGATTAAAATAGTTCAGCATTTCTTTTAATCGGAATATTCCAAGTGATTCAATCTGAATCTTCTAATTGCTCACTTTCAAATCTATTTGGTGCTAAGTTAGACATGCGTCACATTTTCTGAAATGCGTTTCTTTGTTGTCCAGTATTGGGATATTCCCAGCATAGGCAAATGATGCATTGTATTAATTTACATTTTTTTTTTTTTTTTTTTTTTTTTTGTAAATTTTCAGAAAGGTAAGAATTTGTTTCATTGGCCTTAAACACAAGCCTTTGTCTCTGAAATATTACAGGATTTTAAATATTTAAAAATGTCATGGGCAATTTTAAAGAAGTTTTATTTCTTTTTAGTACCGAGTATTTAGCTTGCTATTTTAAACAACTCAAAATGTGACAATTTGGCTGGAACTGAATAACCAATACCTTTTACCTACTTAATGATAACTAAAATCGTGAGAAGATGCATTTCATTCTTGTTGCATGTTTTTGACGGTACACAGGGTTCAATCTTTAATGACTCGTGTATCCCTAAAGCATTCAGACTACCATCTGACGTTTTGAAATTTCAAAATGCCGTGCAAGAAATTTGAACACAAAAGAAAGCTTCACCAATAGAAGCGTTTTTTAAAGATTATTATTTTCTGTATTTCTTCTATTCTCTGTTAAATGATATTTTAGTTTCAGAGCTCAGATTCGTAACTTGTTAAAAAAATAGACATTTTTTTTAAAAATCCAATCTTTTTTGCATGCGCATCAAGTTATTGCAAATTATCAGCCTGACATTTCAGGAAAATTAGGTCAATGATTAGGACGTAAAAATTCCTTTTTCAAATAATTTCGGGTATTTTTTTATTGTACGATTTGCAGAGAAATGTGGAATGGCAGGTTATAGTCGGATTTTAAAAGAATACTTTTTGATTCAAGCCAAGTACTTAATAGCTAATAACATAATAGTAAAATATCAAACAGACGAGAGAAATTTAAAAATCGTATAAATGAAAAATACAGTAGACTCGAGTATTCAACTTAATGTGACGGAAGGGTCGACCAGATAACAAAAAAGGCGGAGAGGCCGGAGTTCTTTGCCCACGAATACCTGAAGACAAAGTTTTTATGCCAAAATTCACTGCTACGCGACATTTTCTCATTTCTTATTAAGCCCTCCATTTGTCTCAAGCCACGTAGAATTTGAACGTTGCAAGGTGAATCATAGAAGCAGTGGGAAGAAGCAGCACGAATTTCAATATAAGGTTCTGTACTGGTAGTTTATATATGTTTATATACAGCACAGCATGCTTCAAAAATTTATTGCAGAAAAAGTAAATTAAAAGATAAATTTTACACATTTTAACCTAAGTTCTGTGATCTTCACTGTAATACACTTACGAAACATTAAATATACCCCAAGGACAATTTATGAATACTGTACATACTATACAGTTATAATCAGGAACACGTAGGAGGATCGCAACAGATGCTCACAGACTCGATACTACTCGCTCGGAGCAGAAAACTAATGCCTTGTCAATATTGCCAAGGCATGCCACGCCTGTCTCATTTAATTACGATAGAAGAAAACTTGGCCGGATAGTAAGGAAGCTGGACAAATCGAACCGGATACTCGGGAGCGTACTGTAATTCATTCTTTGTCATTTCCTGTGACTTATGCGAAAGCTAAAGATATGAACCAATTATATTAATTTTTCTCCCCTGTATATCTCGCCAAATAGAAATTTTCCCATGGTGTAGTAATATAAAAAAAAGATAGTTTTTTTTTCCAGCCGGAGGGGGGGAAGTTTGGCCAGGATGGATTTAACGTGCACCAAATCCACTTACACGACGGTTATTCGGAGGAATCGGGTCTCGTACCTGAAGCCCTCCGGCCTGAGACCTTACACCTGGGCCATCACCGTCTTCATTCCTTGAAGACTTGGTAAGAAACCGCTTAGATCAACATCTAGAAAAGGAAGGCGTGGTTTCTTCCAAAGAATTGAAAGCCGGATTTGTCCTTCTTTGGAATCAAAATCGCAATTAAAGGATCAAATATGTCTGTTTTTAAAAAAGCGAAATAACTTTAAAATTATATATTTCACTTCAGCTATATGCGGAGATCAATATATACAAAAGTCTACCAGGGGTAGCGGTAGACTTTTGTACATATTAATCACTGAATATAGGTAAATACGAATTTGTGTTTGTGGTGCGCTCTTTTTTTCTCCCAACCTATTGAAATCGAAATTTGACTCTGAACCACCAATATACTTACAATATATATTCATCAATATATTATCAAAATCACCAATTAAATATATATATCAAATACAAAATTTGATATATTTAATTGATTGCGTTCTTGAGATATCGCTTTTAAATACTTCTGAAAGTACATAGCAACAGTTGTTCAAAACCTTGCTGAATTTGGCTCGAGATTTAATAGGTGTTTACATTATACATGTTAAACCTTTTTACTGAATTTTATCCATCTAGGTCTTTTCATTCTGCAGTTACTTTAACTTATATTCGGACAGACAGGTAGACAGATTTCCTTTGAATAGAGTTTGCTCAAAATTTAATATCAATCTACAAATCTGGTGCAAAGACCATAAACGAAATTTCGATCGCCGTGCTCAAGATGTTTTTTTATTTTCATCATAGACATTTTCCAAAAATATATACTTCGAATTCAAAGAGGTTCAAAAAACGGAGATCTGTCAAAAATTCCAGCGCGAATTTTTTGACAATCACAATATTTTGTATGAGAAAGTAATAAACAAGCCAGGAATAAAATAACAGATTTAATGAGTCTTCTTTATTTTTCATGGTTGAATTCAATTCAGGATAACGAATCTTTTCCATGATTACGATGCGTCTCTATACTTCTTATAGAAGAAAGTCAAAAATCAACATATGAATCGAAATTCGCCCATCAGACAGAGGAGTGTGACCTTCTCCGAGTTCACCTGGCTAATGGAACAGGATATACAAATTGTGAGATCTCCTTTTTAATGACGTCCACTTCAAAAATGATACGACAGCCATAAGCAACCAAACAAATTGCTATTACTCTTTTTTCGCCTGTTTTTTTATTATTATACAAACAAGATTGTTTCAGCATTAAGCTCCCCTCCTCAACCTGCCCTCATTCTTCATTCAAATCTACTCCACGCAAAATAAAGGATAGAGAAAAATGGAGCAATTTGAACAGATCGTCATACCTTTTTACGTTCCTCCTTCCTGGGAGATTTTTTTCCTCCATTTCCATCTATAAATAAAAAAAATATACATTAAGAAATATGAAATTATAATATAAAATAGAAATAATCGTCTTTATAATAATTCTTAAGTAACTGCTAATGAAATCCAATTGCCATACTTAAAATCCTAGTTGACGTTGAAAATTATGATCTTATGAAAATTATGACCCCTCCGTCACAAATGCAAACGGGATTCACAAGTAAGGTATGCTTGAGAAACATTTAAAATAGCCTTGATGAGAAGATTGTATAGAAGAAAGAGAAATTATAACAATAGAAAAACGAAGAAACTTAGCAACAGAAAATGGGCAACATACGAAATGTCGCAACGATTAGCGCCTAACAATGATTTTAATTAAAAAGTTCCGCAATCGTTGGCACACATCCATTCAGAATCGTATTATGTACGTGTTTCCAACCCAACAGGAGATAAAAAGCATGTGAAAGTTTTCTAAAATTATATAACTATACAATGAAATTTTACACAAAGTATTTTCGGTGTTAATACGTGGAGAGTAGGGGAAATAAGAGCAAGCAACTCGCATGTGAAACTAGTGGTTAAAACCTTCTAAAAGGTCAGAAAAAAGGAAATTGCATACTTGCATATGCGTTTGAAGTATTTTTCTTGTATCTTTAGTTAGTGGTCCTTAATTTATTTATTTATTGTATACCAGCGCTCCACACTGCCAAAAAAAGGTTGGCAGCCGCTGCATTGGGATATCGTTTAGCGAAGAAGTTAGATGATGCCTAATAAAATGGATCTAATGAATGAGTAATGCCGCATGATAATTACTTCACCCCGTCGCCAAACTTCGCTCTGTTCTCATTCGCAAATAATTCATCTAATTCGATTATAATCAAGATCCGGACCAAAGAATCTGGTCAGTCAAACTCTTGACAATCACGGCGGAATGCAAACGTTTATTTTAGAAGTCATTAAAGGGAGCCGTAGTGAATAGTTATAATAAATGACAAATTCCCAAAACTTGCACAAAAATTAACAAATATGAACCAATTACTTACTTTTAGACGAGCCAGGAGTGTTTGGGTCCATCTAAAAAGGGAAAGAAAGCATTAAACATTATAAATAACAGCTGTAATTTAATTTTTTTAAAAGAATCTTGTTTTTACTGAAAATTTCGGGAACTTTTAAATCTTAAAAATAATTTTATTTGGGGATTCAATGATATTGATAGAAAAAAATATATTAAAATGAAGTTATACAATTATTTAACTTGGATGATTTGCGAAAATGAAATTGTGTAACAAACATTTCTGATCCCTGCTGTGCTAGAGTTTTAACATTCTGTATTTCCATTTATTTTCATGACAATACATTGTATTTCCAGAGAATTTTCTAAACTCTAAACCGAATAATTTAATGAAATTTTTATTCCATCAGTGAAATACCATCTCCTAGATAATTTTAAAAAATTGAGGAGTTAAAAAAATCTATATATTTAAAATATGGAAAACAATTGAACCGAACACACAGACACAACCACTAATTCTATTTGGCAATTTTTGTTCCATACAATAGTTCATGAAATCTAGATGTAAAACGTCCTTTATCTTCCATCACCCGGCAATTCTGGAAACAATCGAGGGAAAAAAACGAAAACTTAACTACACATGTTCTATGGTGAAATAATGCACCAGAATTTGCCAGCCACTATGGCCTGTTTCAAATTTTATTTTGTATGATAGCTCATGGCCCCTAGACACTTCAAGATCAGCCATCCACCACTTCCTAGTTTTGAGAGAAATTGAAACAATTGGCGACGAAAATGGGAGAAAAATGGCAAAATTGAAAATGGATGTGTGAAGTAAAACCGTCGAAATCGCCCGAAAGTTGAAATCGGGGAACTGTCTAAGTTGTATTTGAAATATCTTTCGAAAATGGGAATGGAGAGTCCAAATGACTTGATCCCTTACGTAGGAATCAAGAAATTTCATATCAAACGAAAATTGAAATCCAGGCATTAGATATTTTATTGAGTCGTTATGACTGTAGAGCTCTCAAGATTTCTGCAGCGTAGAGAATGAATATTGAAAGAATGTCTTTGAAATTCGGAATCGAACGATGGTTGAGAGAAAGCCATAATTCATTTCATATGATTTCGCACGACCTTTATAAGAATCTTGATTACTTTTTATTCACAAAAGTTTATTCATTCATTCTTAATTTCATATTAAATAAAAATTGGCAAAATAGATGCAACAGCTGGGGAGGGTAGCGTTATTGGTTTTCCCATTTTATTTTGAGGATTTTATATATTATATATGCTCAGTGAAGGGGTCTAATAGAAATTAACATTAAATTAAAAATTAAAAAGCAGAAATTTTTTCTTTATATTTTAGCTCAAAAAAAACATTCGTGTTCATAAAGCTTATTTTCTATTAAACCTTCGAAAAAGTTCCAAAAGAATGTATTGTTCAAATTTTCCGTACAGTCAAATACACATTAGATATTAGCAAGTGTCGACATATCTTGTTCTTAAGGCATTTCCTTCATTGGTAATATTCAGAAGAGTATTTTTTATTTGACCTTTTCCTATAATGCAATATTTATTTCAAAGCAGCAAATGAAAGGTAGGAAACAAAATTATAATAAATCAAATAGTATCCAAACGATTGTTACGGTATTTCAACGAATACACATAAAATTAGGTTTCGGCACTAAGATTTTCAGCAGTTTAGAAAACAAAAAAGGCGGCCTAATTCAGTCAAATTTCTTACATAATTCCATAAACTCATCGGTCCCATTCCAACTGTTCCCATCCGAATTGTAGAACATTGTTACTATCAACCTCCTAATTAAAAATTTGCGGCATGACAGATTTTATTACAAAAGGCGACTTGATTAGTTTCTGGCTTTGCTTCTGTAACAATTTGGTTAAAAAGAAATTAATTTTTTAATTATATTCCAAAAAAAAGTACTTCAAGAGGGAAGAAGAAATCAGAACTGCTGAACATCGATTTTACAAAAAGTGTTGCATTAAAATGATCCCAGCGTATATGTTTTAGTACATTATGAAAATGATTCCAAAAATCTAATTTCAAACAAAGTTAGCATGCCTTCATTGACGTTTAATGAAAGGAGAACTTTTACTTTGAAGCATTTACGCACAAACTATAAACACGTATGCGATTAGTAAGCAACAAAAATAAACATCGTTACAGGAGGGCTACCGAACTGACTTTTTGATTTCTAATACCTTATTTCAAATCTTGCAATTATTTGTTTGAGAAAATTCCTTCGCACTGCGATTTTAAAGCAATGTAAACATTCAGTTTTATAGATTTTCCTTTGAATCAATTTTAAATATTCCGAACGTCAAGTAGAAATTAGCACTGGAACAATTTGATTTAATAAAAACATTTTTAATCTAGTTTCCAGTATAAATTTGTTAAGAAATATGATATTTGAAAGCATTAAAAGGATAATCAATTTTATGCATTACTGCAGTTAGATGCAGAAGTACCTGCGTTCAAACTAATGATAAATTGTTAGAAGAAAAAAAAATCATTTTTTGATTAAAAACCGAGTAAAATTTTTCATCTTGCTTAGTTAAAAAATTGTAGGCACTTTCAAAAACGCTCATTCCAATCGAGTTTGAACCTCCCCCAATCGGATCTCGGCCAAAGCAATAAGTACAGTTTAGTTGTATCACGTTTTTAAAGCAAAGCTAGAGCTATTTTAGGGCGGACCTAGATATTCGAACCTCGGTCAGATGACGAGATCGACGCCCAAGCTGGCACCTTCCCTCTCTAAATTTCCACATCGCACCAGCGGGAGGACGTTTGGCCCCGAAGGATTTAACGTGCACCAGACCCGCTTGCACGACAGTTCTTCTGTGGAATCGTGTCTCGAGGTTGAAGCCCTCCGGTTCCGAAGCTGCGATATTACCATCAGACCACCGTGTCCTTGTAGATAGTGGAAGCCCTCCACATTGATCATTTCTTTGCGTGAAGAAAATGTAAAGACTCAAGCAGTAACAATACGTATATTTTCTCTGATTTTAATTCAAAACAAGAGCAGTCATCATCAGAACTAAACATCTGATATTTCAATATAGGTAAATATTGCTTTTCATTTCAAAAATATTTTAATAAAAAAAATTGTTTAAAAACCGACCTAATGAAAAGTTTATTCTTTAGCTTTGACCGAGAATTTTATTAAATATCCGAATAAAATGTTTACCCGTTACTAAAAAGCTTCCAACAGTTTTGGAATTTAGTAAAGTTAAAGGAGCAACACAAGAATTGCTTGGGGGGCAGACCATATAATTTTGAACCACGATTTTCCCTCTGAGAACCCTCACCATACCAGTGAGAGGGCACTTGATCCATGATACAAGAAAAACATACACCGTACACATAATATTATGTGATGAATCTTTTATAGAATCAGTATTCAAAATTCGAACCTTCTGGCCAGAACCTAAAATTTTACCACTTGACACAAATAGCCCCCAACATATTTGGAAGCTCAAGGTTTAGGGGTCAATCTTGCATAATGCCTGCATGTTCATATATTAACCCTTTGAACTCGGATGACTCCTCTCGGGAAACATTCCCGACGGTATAACATTTTAACTCTTTCTTTTTCTATTTTGATTGTTAAAAATGCCTACAGAACGGTGAAAAAACGTAGATTCATTTTTCGGGGAAATTCAACTTAAAATAATTGTATAATAATTTACTTTTTCGAACAATAAACAGGTTCTTGTATTAAGTGCACAGTTATGCATCCAACTACTTTTCAGAGTGCAGAGGGTTCATCCACAACAAGGATTGACACTTTAACAACATGAGAACGTTTTCTCATTTTGGTTTAAACATGTTGATTACGTGTTTCCCATTCACGTGACATCAAAAGTTCTCGGTCAATGTAGAATTTGCTTCGAGTAGATAAAAACCTATGTTTTGTTTAAAACTCCTTGTTTTAACACTTTTCTCAACACGTGAATCACCAGCTATTCATACATGATATCTAATTAGTTATTTTCTTCTCTGCTACAATTAAAAAAGCAAATAAGTAAGCATTTTTTACTAGATAGTGATCAGAAGTACCAATATCTAATCACTATCGAATCAGACATCCATCAAGGCATTGAGATCGTTAAATGTAAAGGAACTTGGTTCATTCGAAGCTAACACAACCACAAAAAATTGTCGGATTTTCAGAAATTCAAATTATGAAAAACTAGATCTAAAAATATGTGGAAAATTATTTTTAAAGTAAGAATAACAGAAAAAATATCTTTAATTTCTGATAGTTTTAATAGATGATACAGAATTAATAAGCGAGTAATAAAAAATATAACTATTATTAAAATTTTAATTGCTATATTTTAACTTACTAATATTAATAGATAATAAACATTTGATCCGGAATTCAGTATCATTAATCTGAGTTATTGACAATGACTCCACATTATGGTTATTAAAAATTGAAAGAACAAGAAAAATGATCGAATTAAAGAATCTTTATTAAATTTCGAATTAACCATTTCTTTGAACTTATTTTTTGTTTATCGTCTTTGCAATCAATTGCTGATCTTCTCCCCTCTTAACCATAAATAATACTTAGATTCAAAAAACTGGTTTCAAATGTCTCAATGCTATCATGGGAGCATATTTCTGCTCGCTGAAACTAAGCATTTTGATTTTCGATCAGCTGCAATGCGCATCCAATTACCCTCTTTGCAGAAAATTAATAATTAAGAAGCAACTGTATATACTTTCTACAAAAGACATAATTAAATTCTTTGAAATAGGACTGAACCAGGAGGAATCAGTTCGGTATTCTCCAAATGGTTGTGTTAAGTAATCCAATAAGCACAAGTCTGCATACATCGCCTACACAGTAATGAAATCCGAAATTCACAAAGCTATTCGAAGGAATCCTCATAAATTATCCACCATTGATCATTAAAAGGATTATCCTATGCTACATATTGTAAAGTCGAACCTAGGGATTTTCTATTTAATTTATGCTTAAATTATCTCATCCTTTTTGCAGAAAATTTCTTAACCCGAGTTGATGTCTTATAAATATAAACGGGAAAGAACCGGATTATTTTCATTGAATCGGAAACAAAGAATAGAAATTACGAGATTCATTTCTACAGGCTGAATTCAAAAATTTGTTCGTTTAAGTCCTGTTGTAATCTTCCGCAGACAATGGAATTTAAACACATTAAAATTTAGATATTAAGGCATTTTAATTGTCGCAATAGCTGTGTTAAATTTTCAGAACAGGAGACGTTGAAAAAATGGATAAAGAGTATCAGAAATCTTTGAATTGTAAATATTTTATATGAGCAAGGATAATTTGAACGTTTCAGATTTTGTTTCTTTTGACTTAAACTTTCGGTTATGTTACACCCCTCTCACTTCAAAGCATACGATATAAAACATTACAATAAATACAAGAAGCAACAAAACAATACAATAATCAACATCATAATAAAACATTAGGAAACGCTCCATAAAATCAAAACTGTTTAAAATGAACGGATAAAGATATACTATAATATGCATCGCATTGATTTTCACGGCATACGAAAATAATCGTTGCGCTGATCAAAAATTTACGATTTTACTGAAAAATCAGAATTCGTACTTCATACGTTGTTGCTATCAATTCATATGATTTCGAGATATTTAAAAGGCAATTAGCAATCGGAAGCAAAAATGTAGGCAATTTTCGATATACATGAGAGTGTGTTAAAAATTAACATTTAGAATAATATCACTTTAATCCGACAACAGGACTAATTTTTTAAATGTTTATATTAGATTTATAGAAAGTTAATAAATCACCAATACAATTTAAGTAAAATGCATAGAGTTAAAAGAATCGGAGAAGATGCAATAAATTTTACAAAATTGTCTTTCACTAATTAAAAAAATCGAGCATGAAAAGCTAATATATTTCTTTAATGAATTAATTTATTATCTATGGGAACACAGAAATTTAATAATACTTACATTTTTAATTTTTAAATAGTAATCAGAATAAATCTCTAAATAACATAAGCATAAAACTCTCAAGCAATAACGCACAGAATAAGCAATGACGAGATCTTTGGAAACAAGCTACTTTTATAAATTTAAAGTAAACCTAAAAAAGAAAGGTGTTTTTGGCTATTTAATATCGTCCACTTTCTCATCATTTGACGCCAAAATTCTAAGCGTAATCTTTATTTCGCATCTTTCACATTTGAACCTTTTTCGCATCTTTTTATGATTTAAAAATTATAACTTATTTTAACTTCTAATAATCATGACGATTTCTCAACGCTTATGTTGGATTGTTTTGTTAATTAAAGTTAGAAAGTCCATCTAATTTTTTTCCATGGCATTTTCTTAAAAATTGAAAAATATTTTGAATATGAGAATTGCAAAGGCTTAAATGATGCCCACCATACAGTAGAAGTGGCGTAATTTAGCCAAGCTGGATTCTTACGCCAAAGAAAAACTAAATCAAACTTTTAAGACAAATTTATTGAAAACTTTCAACAATTCATTCCTGCTATTAAACAGATAAAAAAACCCAAATTAAACCTTTATGGCTGTTTAATAGTAGAAATAAGCTGTTGAAAGTTTTCAATAAAATTGTCTTTAAACTTTGATAGATAAAGCAAGATCTGAAGAAAGTAGTAAGGGGTTTTTAAAATATTGCTGAGATTTTTAATTTTAATACCTATAATCAAAATGTAAACAAAAGGTGTCCAAAAGATACAACTGTTGAAAAGATAATTTTCTTCTGTAATCCTTCAAATAATCTTAGAATATTGTGGAATGAATGGTTTTTGAATTTAGTGCATCACAAAATTTTATTTTGCGAAACATTATAATTTGATTCAGAATCATTCATCTTGCTACTCTCCATAGAGAACATAATGACAAATTATAATAAGAAATTTTGATCAATATTATTTCACGTGATTTTCCAAAAGGTATTATTGCTGTTTTTCTTTTTACTTCTGGATTGTTTCCTATTTATTTTTTAAAGAAACATGCAAGATCTATCCCCCCCCTTTTTTTTCAAATTTAGATGTATCAGCTTTTTTTTCAACCACAGAATTATGACTGTAAAGGATCTTGATTATGATTTACTTTCATTAAATTCAGTCACTGATAAATTTAACATGCATCCACAAGTTATTAAATATTTTTAAAAGTATTAAACCCACAAACGAACTTGTTCTAAGATTCGGCCAAAAACAATTCGAGGAAATATTATATCTAATCTTGAGGCTAAGTTTAATATTCGCCAAATGAATCCTTTTCCACTGCAAGAATATAGTACGGAAAAAAATTAACCTACACTCATGTATTTCAAATACAAAATTTACCCGGCTCGGACAAATGATTTCTACGAAACAAGATCCGATTTGTGCTTCAAAACCGTTAAACTTGGAAAGAGCCATAAATATATGTACCTGTTAAAACGGACGCAATATGGGAGAACATAATGTCTCGTTTTCTTTTATTTGATATGCCTACCAAAGTACCACTTGAAGAAATTTAGTAGAAGAAGTAAGTAAAAAATGATATAGAAATCACTAAAATGCGTCTATTTTAAAAACAAAATTAATTTTTTTTTCAATTTCACCTGTCTTTATCACCATTCTTTTAGCTTCTTGCCAGATTCAATGAAAATTTTGCTCACAAATCAAAACTTCCAACCTTTTGTTGACCGTCCAAGGCATTATGCAAAATTTTTCAGTTTTGTCTACCCGTCTAACACTTGCGACAAACAAAAGTATGGCACATATGAGGCACCTCTCATGATGGTGAATGTCCGAATCAGCAAAAATGTATCAATTGTCAAGGTGCGCATCCAGCTACGGCGAAGGTTTGTCCCTTATACATTAACGAACAGCAAATATTGAAGCTAAAGTGTCAAAGTCACATAACAACAGATGAGGAGCATAGAATTTTAAATCGATCAACATCCACAAAATATTCTTCAGGCGTCAAAGCAAATGCGCTAATTATCGAGATCGAAAAAACCTTAATGACAAAATAGAATCTATGATTCAAGCTATTAATGAAAAAAAATGGTACTGCAATCAAAATTTCTCTTCGAAATATTTGAAAAAACAGCTGAGACTCTTCTTGGAAAATTTTTGTAACTTATTTAATCAGGGTGAAAAATCTGACTCGCCAATCAAAACAGCACTTAAATCCTTGCCAAATCTAACTGTCCCCCAATGCAGTTGGATGCAAGTATTTACAGTGAAAAATTTGTTTCTTAATCTTTCCATTTTTTATAGTTTTCGTTTCCTCTTTAATTTTCCTTTGTTTCTTTCACCTAGTTTTTCTCTTTTCCTTCATTTTAAACCTTTTCTTTCCTCACAGTTTTCTCTCTCTTCCTATCTCTCTATTCTGAATGTGTTTGACGTTTTCTTCATGGCATTTATTCAATGAAATTGCAGAAGTCTCAAAAATAAGCAAATTTGGCTTAACATTTCCCCATTCTCTACAACAGAATTTTGGATCTTTAAGGAGAATTTTCATAATTCAGAAGATCGCCTTCTCAACTCAACGAAGACCTTTTGCTATTCACACAAATCAACCTGGCGGAGGCCTAGTTATAAGTATCCTTAAGTCTACATGTGGTGAAATTATTCCGACAAGAATTCCTCATAACAGTAACATTCAAATATTAGAAATTGAAGTGGTCAAAAATGATCTAAAATTTATCATCATAAATTGTTATGCTCTTCAAGGCCTTAATATAAGCTAAAATGTATTACAAGCTTTTTTTTTCGAGTTACAAGAAATGAAAATTCCTTAGAGAATTTTAGGTCCATCTGAATGAATCGGTTCTGCATTGAAACTGGAACAGAGAAGTAATTTTCATGTATGTTCACTAACTAACTGTTTCTACCTTTTTAAATGTAGAAAGCTTATTTAATGTAACCTAAAATGCACTTCAAATTGTTTTTTTTTTCAGTAACGAGGAATGAAAATTCAATTAAAGTATATTTGAGTTGCATGTGATAAAACTTCTGTTAGAGGAATTAAAAATGTAATAAGGGTTTATTAAAACTTTTAAATCTTCTTATTTTTATTACGTACTAAAAAACAGCCTATAAGTCTTATTCCGTTTCTAAAGAATCTAAATTTCAAGTTTTTAAGTAATAATTTCGGATATTACAACACACAAATAATTACTTGTTTTTAATTGTCGATCAATTTTTAATAAAATAATTTATACCTGCTTTTTCAACAACATATTTGGCACATACACACATAGCCTCATAAAAAATATTTTACTTGCACAAATACATTATGCATGTATGGAATGAATTTTCCTTCAACGTTTTGATATCATACTTACAAAAGCTCAAACTGATAGATTAACTCCCGCAGAAAGACTAAACCTGAGAAAATGTCATTTTTAACACATGTCTATGCAATTAAATAAATATGGAACATCATCATCACATTTTCTAGAAAAATAAATGCAATAAAAGAGCTTCTGTGACTTAAAATATCTTTTCTTTATTTGATAGGTAATTTTTCACTTTTTCTTAAAATTCAATATTTCTCCACTAATTACTAAATCAATGGAGAGCTTAGCTTTCCTAAATAACACTTAAAGTCATCTTTTCATCTTGTATCCTTTTAAAACTTAGTTTTATGTTTATTTCTTATTCTAACAGACCATAAGAATATTTTCTCAAAACGATCAATAGTATTCATTTTGCCTTTGGGAAACAAATAATAAGATATTAATAAGCCAGGCTAATTACTTATAAAATTAAATGTTATGAAACAATTGTTTTTTGGAATTTTTACTTCAGTTTTTTTTATTATTATTATTATTATTATTGTTTTTCCTTTTTTTATAATGATTTATTCGTAACCTACTTTTTTAAGTTTTTCATACATGAACGGAGCTTATGATTCAACACAGTGACCAGAATGAAAACATTTACTTTTAAGATTGTGTTAAATGGAGCAGAAAAGGAAAAAAAAGAGAGACTTTCAATTCTATTCAAAATAGAAAATTAAATGCACATTCTTCAATCGTTAAAGAAAGTGAAATGCCATCAGCAATTTGTTTGATGGAGTCTTACGTTAGAAAATATCAATCCGTATTGCCTTTCTTCGTTTGACCGATTGAAAACGACAGTTTTCATCTTAAAACTGTTATTACTTTGCTTAAGAACGTAATTTTCGTAAATAACTAAATGAAAACAAGCTAACGTGTCACGATTTCGGCAAAAACACGAATAACAAGCTAGTGAAGATATGAATATACTATTAATAGTGACTGCTATACTTGTGAAATGTCTGCTTTGGATGAACTGAACATTCCAAATGTACCTACTATTCAATTCCAAGCACTATTTCTTCCACAATTTTCGGTTTTTGTTCAAAAAGTTGTCGATAGACGGCGCTGCAAATCTTTGTCTCTCCCTCATGCAAATCAAAGCACGCAGCATCAGAAAGATTACAGTTTTAGTTCAATAAGATGTCGACAGATGGCGCTGCAAATCTCTATCTCTCTTCCCGCAAGCAAATCATCAAAATACGCAGCCTCAGATGAGGTAACAATTTTGATTTTCAAAATTAGTTTTGTGACTGAACTAGCAGTAGACAACTGAGCAGCAGATTCTGTAACGATGTATTCATTGGTGAAACGGATTTTTTTTTTTTTTTTTTTTTTTTTTTTTGCATTGCAATTCCACCGATGGGGGGGGGGGATTATTATTGCAACAAGATAGGTAGGCATAGGTAGATGAAAATATGGTTAAAATAGCACGAGTCCAGCTTCTTCAAACAGTTAAATGTATCTGGAATCGAATTCCATGTTTCTAAAATTTCGTTACTGTCAATTTTACTGATATTGCTTGTTAATCTTTCTGTTTCAAACTATTCCAACTTTTCCTCTCTTTCAATAAATTTTTAAATACATATTGAATTAGACTGATATCACATCGGGGTACATAATAAACTTCAGATAATTCTTTGAACTGAGAAAATCTTGCTGAAAAATTCTTGATTGAAGAATCAATCTACCTATGCCTGCCAGTCATTATTTTCAGAGATAAATAACATTGAAGACTCGCTTAGAAACCGTTTGGCAGCTGACTCAAATTCAGCACTCATTCTGCTAAAAGTAACACTTTACAATCCTAATATAAGATATTTGTCATCTAATCTGCAACAACAGAAATAATGACAACACAACATGATCCATAAAGGTTCGCCATATATACTGCATTTTTTTTTTTAATTTTAAAACACTTTAAAAAAATTTTCTTAACAAGAACTATGTTTTGGATTCATTTAAACATTAAAAATACAATATGAGTTATAAAATACTTTTATTGTATATCTCGGTTCAAAAAAAAAATTTATGTACTTAAATTTCCCCCCAATTTAAAAATTATAAATTAGTTAAGATAATTATCTAAAAGCAATAAAAGTCTAAATCATCATGGCGAGGTAAAAGTCTAAATCGTCATAATAATTAACTCCAAATTAAAGGAAAAATAATAAAAATTAGTAGCAAAAAAATTGTCTAGAGAATTTCTTTTGATGAAATTACAAGTCAGCAGAAAGCTGACAGTAAGGTCTTATTAAATATGATTCAAAAATGCAGTCGATAATGATTGCATAAACTGTATGCTATGTTTAGAATTAGACACTGCAAAGCTTCTGGAATGATTATTTTCCCACACCCTTATTGCAACTGAAGCAATTCGCCACCCCATTTGTTAGATCATTTGGATTTCGAAAACAGACAGCTGGAATAATCTGAAATAACAAACGGGATTCTAGCAAAATTCATGAGCTAAAACAATGCAAACATTTTTTAATCGCGAAGCAGATTTTTTTTTCATAGAACTGTGATTAATTTTCATCGATGGCGTCAATGCAACAGTTAAAATACTTCATCTTAAAACGAAAGCCACAACATTTCAAGGGAAGCTGAATAATAAAAATCATAAATAATGAGTAACTTGGTTTAATTTGATACATACCTTATAATAAATTGTAATTTATCACATCAAAGTAACGAGAATAAAAACGCAGATTTTAAAGTAATCGGAAGCTGAAATAAATCACGAGTCGATTTCGCAACAATTCCAGTGACTTCGCTAAACAATATTAGGCGTTATTAGCACTGCCAGTTTTATTTTCTTTTTTGTTGTTCTTGACATTTTATTCTTGTTTCTTCTTTGTTATTCATACATTTTCAAAAAAGGGGTGTCTATGTAAAAGTAATTTCAAAGGGATTTTTATGTCCAAGTCTTTCAAAGAATTTCAAAAAAACATACATTTTGAAAATTAATTTCTTTTGGCCTTATAATTTAACCCTTTCAAAGTTTTTTTTTTCATGTTCTAATTATACGTAGCTGTTAGAGCATTTCCCTAGCTCGACAAATGCAGAATAAATGAATGTAGACGGCATTCACTGCGAAATGCAAAAATTGCCAGAAGAGATGATTAAAAAGGAAAATTATTACAAGTTGAGAAGAAAGAAGTTATAACCTAAAAAGCATGTATACACATAATTTATTATTAACTCTATCTTTAAATGCATTTTTCTCCAAATATATTTTTATTTATTTTTTGCTGACTTCAAGTCAGATAACTCAAAATATAATTATCATATTACTATGAAGTTTTGCTAATTTTGTCTTTCTACTATTTTCTAGGGAACAAAGTAAAAGAATTTAGATTGAGTGAATATTTTTTTTTAATTTATAATGTTCCGACCTGTCACTTGTGCTGCTCTCTTGCGGCAAAAGGAAAAACACTTCAGTGTATCGTGAGCGAGTGTGTGTGCGGTAGCAAGGCAGCGTGCTGCTAAACAATGATGGCCAGAATAAAAGGAAAAAGAGTCCAAAATTATTCTTGTGTGGTGATTTTTTAATAATGTGATAGCAATCAACATAAATTTAGTGCATGTATGTTCATATAACCTATTGTTTGAATAATAACGACATACATTTACTAAAAATTTCATGATAAATCTTCGATTTGTCCTAAAATCTTATTTATTATTATAACCACACACTTATAGTTCTTTCCCTAGAGAAAATTATGAAGTTAATGGTGGTATAAGTTTTTGGTGTAGCCAATTTGAAATTTTTTAAGAATTTATGCTATTAAATGCCAATTTTCAAAAATTATTAATGTTTATTTCAAATATTGCCAACCTATTACTAATTTCGAATAATCTTAAACACAGAAATATCGTTGAAGTATGTCTTCACCATGTTTTTCTTAAAAAAGTGCTCCGATAATTTAAGTGAATGCTTCTGACGCTACACGGTTACGTTTTAAATTAAATAAAGGCAACTGAACTTGCAATTTAATACTTAAACCTACCTGCAATTAAATCTGACCTTACAATAGTATGGTTTGCTTAATAACTAGCAAAAAAATGGGATTTACATTGTTGTTTAGTTCAATCTATAAACGTTCTCTTAAATGAACTATTTTTGCTAAAAAATTCAAACTTTTATAAGGGAACTTAACAGAAAACAATCATTTGAATGGAAAAAATTATTCGGTACGGTGTGCAAGATGAGTTGGAAGCAGAAAATGTATACAGGAGACACTAGCAAATATCAGCGAATCGTTAATGTTCGCGTATGTAATGGGGAATAACCGAACACAAACCACACAGCATTGAAACCACACAGAAGTCGCATGCCGGCTCATAAAAACGGCGTCTGGATGTGAGAGATGTGGGTTCGTGGGAGGCTTTGATTGGCCACCGAAATATCTCCTTTTTCTTTTGCAGGAGAATAGCGAAGTGCTTTTCTTCCAAATTTAAATACAATTAAAACCAATCTGATTCTGATAGCAGAGCAAAAAAATACATACAAACATTTTATTAAGAGTAGAGCATATTCTAGAAGGCCCAGGTGTTTCAAATAAAATTCAGATGATTGAGTTCATAAAAAAAGTCAAAATTCTTCACAAAACGTCCACAAAAGAAGTCGAGAAAAAGCACGGAGTTCGTTCATTGAAGAATATTAAACAAAGCAATTTCTCCTTTTAAAATTCTACGAAAATTCTCGATTACAGCAAAAGCCAGTCCAATCCATCGCAGAAAGTCAGTCTTACTTCCTAAAAGTTTTAGCATTTTGTAGTATGAACATGGCATACATGTCACAAAAGCCAGTATTCACATTCTTCCAGTAGCATGCTGGGAGAAGAGTGCTCGCCTCGCGAGATATGGAAAATAATTATATTAATAACAATGCAATTCACAGAAGTAAAATAATATCATAAAAAAAGACAATAATAAAAAGCAGCAATAGATTTGCTTCGGATAGTTCCGCGTCTTCTCAAGTATGTTCTGTTTAATTTAGGAGTAACAATTTGTAGTTATGAAAGTAATCGTTATTAATTATTACTTTCTCATATACGAGGTAGAGTGAAAGAATTGCAGTCATCAAAAAAATTCGAACTCGAGCTTTTGACTCATCTCCATGTTTCAGTCCTTTTCGAATTCGAAATATACATTTTTGGTATTATGTTTGTATGTATCCTGTCTATGCCAAAGATAATTCAAAAATGCTTTGAGGTAGACGGATGAAATTTGGTATACTGGCTTAGCTCCAAATTTTCAGATTTTTATCAAATTTTGATCTAAATTCGTTCGGTGAAAGTTGTCTGTCCTGCTGTTCGGATATAAGTTATCACGATAAATGCAAAACGAAAATAGCTGGGTCGATATAATTCGAGACACGGATGTCACTATATTGTAGACACACATGAAATTTTGAACTAAATCAAATTTTGAGATCGACCGTCTGCCGCTGTGTAACGCGATATTTCAGAAGACTGTAGATGGGATTACTCAAAGATACAATGCCTTAAAACTAGTCACAAAACCACATACCAAATTTCATGTAAGTTTTGTGTCAACTTTTCGTTTCAGTTGCTCGGGAATAATTTGAATATTGCACAAATTCGATTTTCGGACACTATTCACCGTTCGCCAGGGATTCATCGCCAAAACACACGACTGATTCAGTGAAAATGCTAAAGTCAAGCCACAGGTTCATATTTCGTAACTATTGTACGCCAAGGCCATGCATGGCATTCTTTGATATAACACCTTTATTAGAGAGTATGCGAGAAAGTTTTGATGTAACCTCTCCCGCTGGTCTTAATTCAGCGTCAGTTTCTCGTTATGATCAGGATTGGCCAAACGCATTTCTTACATTTTCTATTAGTAAACAGATATTCGTTTAAAGAAATGGATGTAATCGTTAAACATCACGAATCCGAATTTCATAACAGTAGCAGGTGTAGCTACAATAGAAATTTTATCGCAAACTAGAACACGCCGAATAGAACCACACTCTACTTTTTCTATAAAATACATGTGTTCCCTGTCTAATCTCGCATTAAAAATTGAAGAAAAATGAAAAATCAGTGATTAAAAAAATTGAATTTCACTGAAAGGCAAGAGAGGATTCCATTATTTGCTGATCCTAGGCATTACAAGTTACGTGGTCCCTCCTTTAATAAATTGGCCAAATTTATTTCGTATTTCACCAGGTATTTAAATTAAACAGCTTGTTAATGATATCAGTTCATTTTATATTATTTCTACAATTCCATGAAAAGTTGTATGCATTTACAAATTTATAAGCAATGTTTGGTGACCAGCTGATTCATCGGGCATACTGATTGCGTTCAATTTTGATGTTATCATTTATAAAAGAAAAAAAATCCTAATGTTCAAGATTTTTTTTATAAAATTATTTTAATCAGTTAAATGCCATGTAGCCCATATTTGAATGATAGGAAAAGCTGCTATTCAGTGTAGAATTAAATGAATATGAAACACACCTATGTTCAATTCAAACTTCTTTGCATTATCCGTTGTCCATAATGTGAATCACCCGTGATTCAAACCTACTATTTAATGAGGCAAGTTCATCTCTATTACAATTAAAATACAGTAAAGGCTTAAGCATCTTAAGGTCTGAATCACAGAAATGAATGCATTAAGCATGAAACTGTTCTAAACATTGAAAACTTTCATTTTAAAAGCCACACGCTTGTTCCATTCATAGTATGAATGAACTCTATACAAGTCAAATCCCATAGTATCACAATGCCATTGACAACGTCACTGAGTGAACTATTTTCTAATGACACATTAACTTTCCTGACAGCGCAACTTCGCCTTTTTACTTTCTCGTATGTGTGATATAGTAATCGTCACAAAAATTCTAAGCCGAGATTTTGACGAATTTCAAAGTTCTAAACCTCCCTGAGTTTGAGAAACATATTTCTGGAAGGTGTCCGTCTGTCTGTGATAAAGATAACTCGAAAACACTTTGATCTAGACAGATGAAATTCGGTATATGATCATTACACCAAATGTGTAGACTTCTATCAAATTTTAATCAAAATACTGTGAGAAGAACGAATGCTGGAATACAATTTATACTAATACACGAATATAAGTTAACATGACAACTATAAAACGAAGAAGGCTAGATGAATAAAATTCGGTGCACAGATTCAATATCTAAATTGTTGACGCCTGTCAAATATTGAGCTAAATCCAACTATGAAAAGAACGTTTATAGGTTTATACTTTCAAAAGATATAAACGTAATATTTGAAAACGCAATGATTTAAATCTATCAAATTCGAAATTCGGATACTATTAACCGTATGCCAGGGATTCAAATAACCAAGGATGACACGACAGATTCAGTAAAAATACTAAAATCACGCCAGAGGTTAATATTTCGTGGTTATTGTACGCCAATGTCATCTAAGGCGCTGTCTAGGATAACACCTTTATTAGAATATATGCGAGAAAGTTTGGGGAGAAGATACCCGCTGGTTTTGATATAGTTCTACAGTTTACACGTAAAGGTAATGTAATAATTAACTACTAATAACTTGCATAATATACTAATCATAAAGTGACGTAAATTAGATATATTTCAATAACTAAGAGAGCGTTGAGTGATGGAAACCTAATCAATTAGATTTAGCAAAATTCAGTATTATTTTAATATTTTAACATTAACAGAATTTGTTTAAAATTTATTTGGCGATTCATTCAACCAATTTTCAATCGACTATCAGCTTCTCCTCCTTTCCACCAAGAAGAATCTTGGTAACTGCCTATTCTCAAGTTTAGTTTAGTTACATTAACGTCCCGTTTTAAAGCAATACTAGGGTTATTTTGTGACGAACTTCGTCATTTTGAACCGCAGTTAGATGACGAATATGACACCTGAGCTGGCACCTCCTTCTCCAAACTTCTACACCAACCAGCAGGAGAACGTTAGAACCGACGGATTTAGTGTGCACCAGACTCCTTACACGCCAATTCTTCGGCGGAATCGGGTTTCGAGGCTGAATCCCACCTGCTCCGAAACTTTACTACCAGGACACTGCGGCCCGCCTATTCGTAAATATGCCTTTGTTTACATGTGCTTCATTCTTACGAAACACTGGTGTTGATAGAAATGAATCGAAACGAGCATTACAGGTTAAAAAGGTATTGTAATTAATTGCACAGTTTTTGTGTGAAATAACCAATAACTTGTATCCAAGTTGTTTCGCTTTAGGGCCAAATGTTATCCGCAGTTATGAGAATTAAATTCTAATGAATAACTGGTTAAAAATGTAATTAATATTTCAACTGTTATGAAATAATTTTACATTGAAGGCAGACTCGTACTAAATCGTCGTCGACTCAGGCAGGAGAAGACATTTAAGGCAAGACTCGTGTAAGACAATAGCTACGAGTCCTGCCTTAAATGTCTAATCAGAGCGAGGGGTCGACAATGATTCTTACGGCCCACATTCCATCTGAAAAACCTTGGGTACCTACAAGTCGTATCCTAAATGATATAATGTTTGTTAGACTATTTTCTATTCGTAATTTGAGCAGTTCGACATAAATCATGGAAAAATGATTCAAAACCCTCTATAAAGCAGTCATCCTGGCCTTAATGTGCCAGATTTATAGCCCGTCATTACTACTTGGGTGTTAGGTTCTCAATAATAATTTTTTCTAAACTGTAATCACAATTTCAATGAATTCGTTTTCAAATTCTTTACTTTTCCCCTCAAAAATTCCGATCGTGAGCAAAACTTTCGAGAATTTTAAAGTAATGTAAAAATGACCCTTTTGGAGAAATTAAGTTTATTTCCGTACATCTTTTTTTTACTAATTTTAAAAATATCTTAAGCGTATCATATAAAAAAAAAATCAGAATTATTTTAGTTGTTTACTTTACACATGCACTACCGAGTTATGTTATTCGAGTTTTTTCTTTGTGCTAAAATTCAACAGACGGTAAAAAGTTTATTTTTTAAAGATTGTCCAATTTTGATTCACAAAGCATTTCCATACAGTGAAAAAATAACCGCACCCTATTTTTGCAAGATCTCACTATTTTTCTATAACGTAAAAAAAAAAACGACAAACAAGAAAACCAGATTTCTAAATTTTCACTTACTCATTTCTACCAAGACCAAATTCCAAAGAATTCAGAGCATACTTCACAAATGGATTCTGTCATTATCGGTTGGATATATTATTAAAGCGAATTCAAACAAGTTTAAACGAGAGTACACTGTGCAGCTTTATAATCTTAGATTTTATTCAGAAGTGTTCTTAGAATTTTAAAATTAGTAAGAAATTTTTGATGTAAAATTGGATTTCTTCGCATTTTGCCTGAAAATGAGTAAAGTAGTAATAATTTTTAAATGAAATTAGAGAAATTAAAATATCTTAACACCTTTAATAGCGTACTATAATAACCAGCTAATATTAAAAAGCATAATCTAATGCAATAACTAAATAACATTAGCCTGCATGTAAAAATTCAGTAACTAAGTGAACTAGGGTGTTAAGAGCAAATGTAATATTTTTCTAATATTTTATAGTTAATAATATTCGTTACAAATTTATTTGGCAATTAACCCCATAATACTTTTTTTAATCGACCCAGTCGGTTAGTTAGACTCAGAAGTTCGTTAGTTTTACTGTACGTATAAGCAATGGATCATCCACAAAATCCTGTCTTCAATCCGTTCTCCAAACTAAACAAGAAACAGCCGAAAAGAATAGTGGAGTGGAACGTGGTAAAAATATTATGGCATTATCATCTTCTAATATTACTTCAGAACCGAACCCTAATATGGAAAGGATATCGAAAATCAAAAACATTTTAAAGCAGAAGCTACTACGCAATGAGGCAATTTTCGTCTTGCTTAATAATCTTCATTATTTCAATAATTGAAAGGAACATCTGGCGTATGTCACTGGATCCTTTCATATTTAACTAACAATATTAGAACGTTAAAGTGCACATGTTCACTTTTGGCTGAAAGCTTTTCCAGCATTTGGACTAAAATCAAAGGAAGAAGATATATGTCACGACGAAGGTACAGGTTGGAATGCCTAATCTGGTAGACCCACCTCTTCTCTCTACCTTTCTTACAAGAAAAGGTACATTGTTGCAGTATCCAATTTTCTGAGCACCTTTAATAATCATAAGCAAAAAATGAGATTAGGAAATTCTGAAGCCGGTTGAAGTGTTCGCCCTCTATTTTATTGCAAGCACCAGCAACATGTCTTTACCTTTACTATTTATTTTGTAGTGTTAAGAAACCCAAGAGCGTTTTACGACTTTTGAATATTCAACGATTTTGTCTGAAATTCGATAAGCATCTCTAATCACGATCTCAAAATGAAATATTAAATTTCAACTATTTAGCTGAATTTTTAAATGTTATTTTTGCATACCCATAATTAGATTGATCAAAAGAAAAGATGGAATGTCACAAAATTATAACACAGGTAAATGGCTGAAGGATTTGTTGCAAAAAAAGGCTTCATTCTGGATGAGTTAAAATACTATATCCAAACATTAATGACAATTCCCAAAAGATTCAAGGAGAGATCGAAGAAAATCTACCTACTTTTGAAATCATGTTCGTCTTTCGATTTAATAATTCAAAAACAAACCGAGCGAAAATGAATCAAATTTAATAAGTGTCGTTTACATTAAAATCAGACTTCTAGCAAATCTTATAAAAAAATCATTGGTCATAAGGCTAACTATAACTATATAACTATCTGTCCGTGTGTTTGTGAATGCGAGATATGAAAAACTCAAAGAGCAATATATATAATATAAAATTTTTGTCAGCAGAAGTTCTGTATCAAATTTTGGACTAAATTTGTGAGCTGGTTGATCGTCCATTCTGTATGTACAGTTATGTGCCTGTGACTAAGACAGATAAAATACCTGAATGATTTAGATAAATAAAGTAAGATTTATTGAAAGATTTCCCTTGTATGTTTAGCGGGTAGATTAAATTCTGAAATCAAATAAACACCTTTATTTAATCTGCGTCTTCGTTCCTTCGATTAGAGTTAATCTAAATCCATCGTTTTGCGTAATCTCAAAGTTATATTCTTATGAAATAACAGTTAAAATAACAACCTCTACCTCCTTTTTTTTATTTGCCAGGCCTTTACTTCATTTCTATATAGTGAATTCATGCGAAGCTAGAATCTAATTTCTATAATCTTCTTTCAACTAATTAATTACTTAAACCATTTGAAGCTTGGACAGGTATCAAAATTGGGAGGAACAACGCTCTAGATAGGAATCCTGGTATCATTAGCCCCATTCCAGTTATCGTATTCATATACACAGACTTCCTCCAGAAGAACCGGCTAAGATTTCGGTGCATATCTAAACATTGACAATATACCAAATTGCATTCACCTAGATCGTTGCGCTTTTGTGATATGCACACACACTCATGCAAGTTTAAAACGCAGAAATTTAAAATGTCGGGCCAAAAGTTTTTAATGATAAAAAATGAATTTTCTTTATATGCTTGATAAGTAAAAATCTATGTTAATGAAACTCGAATACTGAATCTTTTGTACCTCATGAAGTCCAAATGGCTGATTTTTAATATGGTTTTCTCACAAATGCTATTGGAATATAAGAAAGGATTTGGGACAATTAACACTAGAAAGTCCGTCGGTGTATATTGGACACCGGAGCCTGTTTAGTTGGTTCTCCTTTCCGCATTTTAGCAAGGAATTTAAAAAAATTTCGTGACTTTTAATTATTTTCCATGTAGAAAAGAGTTTCTGGTTCTAGGTTAATTAGGGGAGATTTAACAACTAAATATACCTAGAGCGTCCGGTGGGGTCGTTTCGATACCAAGGCAATTTATCATTATAAATAGCTGTTTTAGGATTATCGTTTGCTGTACTTTCGCACATTTATTTGACCTTGAATGCAGTGTTATTAGGTTCACAGCGGAAAAGAATCAATTATTCTGAAATTGTTGTGTCTAAGTGTTTCGTTAGAGAACATTTGCTTATATGTTCATTCAAAAAATTATTCGATTTTCGATTCTAAATTAAAAAATGTAATGAAAATGCAGTTAAAGAAATGTACGTCGCTTGCACGAAAATGGTGTGAGGAAAATGTACAGAAAAAATTGAATATCACTGTATCCATTGCAAACGAGGTATGTACAAAATATATTGCGTAAAAACGATAAATGATTAAAAAACGCGTTTTCGCAAAAATTACGATTTTGCTTATTATACTAATATTTATGAATATTATTTTTTATTTTATTTTTGTAATGAAAATGTGCGTCACTTGCACGAAAATGGTGTGAGGAAAATGTACAGAAAAAATTGAATATCACTGTATCCATTGCAAACGAGGTATGTACAAAATATATTGCGTAAAAACGATAAATGATTAAAAAACGCGTTTTCGCAAAAATTACGATTTTGCTTATTATACTAATATTTATGAATATTATTTTTTATTTTATTTTTGTAATGAAAATGTGCGTCACTTGCACGAAAATGGTGTGCATGAAATGTGCAGAAAAAATTGAATATCACTGTATCTATTGCAATTGAGGTATGCACAAACCATTATGCGTAAAAACGATAAATGATTTTTAAAAAAAACTTGCATTCTCACAAAAATTACGATTTTGCTTATTATACTAATATTTATGAATATTATTTTAAGATTTTTAGTTTAAGATTTCTAATGAAAGTAGCGACTTCTATTCCATTCCTTCCACCGAGGAAAAAAAAAATCCCCCTGAACTGTGTTGAGGTAGATGGAAAGAGGTTCCAGATATACAAACATTTCTTTATGGATAAATGGACTTCATTCTACTGAATTGTTATAATCAACTATTATGCTCAACCCTAGAAATCGAAGAGCCCTTTGTAAATGTCCTGAGCACATATGAGCTTTGTACTTCGCAGTCTATAGAAGAAAATTGATGTCAGCATTTTTGACACTTCTTCTCGACTGACTGAAATCGGAATTTGACTACATTTTCAGAAAGAAGATCAACAACTAAATTCCATCGATTGAAATTGTTTCGTTTGAGTTATCGCATTTACATGCACAGAAATGTGCAGACAAACAATCGGTTAATCCGTTGACGGATATGACTCAAAATTTGTTAAAGATTTATAGTGCAGATGCTAAACTGCAATTCCAGATTTGAAAATCTAGATCTTACGTTTATTATCATATTCATTTGTTCTCAGACAGATGTCAAACAAAGTACTGTAAATAAATTTTCGTTTAAAATTTGACAAAAACCTGCAAATTTGATATAAAGATCACACACCAAATTTCATTTTTATAGCTCAAAAATTTTTTGTTTAGCTGTAGTGTTCGTAGATAGATGTAAGTCCAAAAATGTGTTTTACGGACTAGAAAAGTTTTTAAATGCGGAGATTAGTAAAAACCTTGTGGTCGAATCTTTCGACAGTTACAATACTTTGTAAATTCCGTGTACGAGAAAGCGAAAAATCAATTTTTTTATCATAATTTTAATACTGGTAAAAGTACGCGACTGTACGATATGACGTAATCATGAAATTAGGAATGAAAGAAAATGTTGTTATAAATCTTGACTGATATAATAAAAGCATTTTTACAGACTGCATAAAAAATATTAAAAATTTATTCAATTAAAATTGTTTCATTAAGAGTAGATTAAATTATACGGAAATGAAATTAGAGTAATTAAAAAGGTATTTTTTGAATTTTCAAAAATTTTTAATATTTTTTATAAAACATTTTCAGAAGATAAATCTTTATACACTTAAAATTCAACAATAGTCTGCCTTTTTATTTTGAAAAAAAAGTGAGCAGAGTTTCATTAAGATCGGATAAAAATTTTAGATTTGCATTTAAAAAAACGTTAAAAAACATTTATCTTTATACACATAGATTTTTTAAATACCTCCTTTCTAGTGTATGTAAAACTGTGACATTTAAACGGAGAATATGTTTAAGTGCAGCTCCTTGAATCTCAATCTAATAATTAATCACCTTTTTTATTGAGAATTTTCAAAAAGTTTTTACATTTAATTTTTGCGAGGCGGCTAAAAAAAAGGAATCTGATAGATGAAAATACGAACTAAAAACGAATACAAATATTAAGAGTAATAATTCCAGTTCTTTCATTATACATAGATGGCAAAAATTACAATCATCTGAAGTCAAAGAACTGCATTTTGTCTATTTCTTAGATTTTTACTTAATGAAACCAGGAAAAATATTTAGACAATTCTATCAGGTCGGATTTACTTGTAAAACAGTAATGGTCAGTTTAATTAAGCATACATTCCTCTTTTTTTAATCTGAAATCTGGTATCCTATTTCTCGGGTCAAAAAACACATATCCAATAATGATTTAATAATTTTCAAAATGATAATCAAGGGCAAGAAAAACTTTTTGTTTTGGTATTCCATTGACGTACAGTGTAAGGAAAACGACACCTATGATTGACATTTTAGTATTAGAATGGCTATCAAATAGATAAAAACATGTTTTAATCGAACTTTAGTCCAGTGATACATCGAATGTCTCGTACTTCAGAAATACCGGTCTAACACCCACTTTGACTGACATTCGGAGTAATTCTGAGGATGAAGACAAATTACTTCCCCAGAACGAATCTAGCTCATAATTTTTCTGCTGACGTGAAAACCCCAGCCATTGTGTCAGAACGAGCTTCATGATTCATTTAAAGGTCTAAGCTTTTCTAAATTTAAATGAATCGCCGAAGCACTCACCCAGGTTCACACGACCGATTCAGTAAAAATGCCAAATCCAAACCAAAGACTATTAAACATTTCAAAACTATTGTACTCCAATGCCATGTAAGGCCGTTCTCTTGGTTAACACCTTCATTATAGAGTGTGCAAGGAATTTTCGGGAAAACATTTGTCATTTGTTTGTGATGATGTTCAGAACTTAAATACTTCTCGCATATGAATTATCAGAGACACCTGGTCAAATGTACGTTTATAAAAGCGTCAAAGCAATCTTGCAGCATAATGGTAATCCTTTAGAGCACTCGATGCAAATAGGAATCGAGTATAATGATTTGTATATGATTCTTCAACCAATTAACTATCGTTGGATATTTTATGGGAACTTTAAAATACTGCCCATGTTGTAGGGTCAGCAGGCAGGTTACACAAAATATCTAAATGCGAGAAAGCCAAATATTTTTATTGGTCTAAAGCTGAACCATTTCAAAGTGTCGTAACACCTGGCAAAGAAAAGCAACAATATAATTACAGCCTGAAAAAGTTTTATTACCACCTCTTTATTTAAAGTTAGGGCTCATTAAACTGCTTACAAAATCACCGTCTAAAGATGGGATTGCTTCAAATATCTGTACTTAAATTTACAAATATGACAGAAGCAAATTGAGAAAGGTTATTTTTACTGGCCCCGACAGAGAAAAAGTTATTCCTTCGTTTCAGGAAAAAAATGGAAGATAAAGAAAATAAAACGTGAAACTTTTAAGGATTCAGTGGACAGATTTTTATGGTTTCTCTGCACACCATCTCTACAAAATTACTTTATCACAAACAAAACAAAGTAAAAACATTGTACAGTCGCCAACAAAAATAATCGGATGCATCTGAAACTTGGTTATTTATTATCACATTTTCACAAAACTGGTGTCGTTGGAAATAGCTCAAAAAGACATCTTAGTTTAGACATTTTGACTAATTATGCGACTTTTTCCATTACACACAATGTTTTTCGTCCAATCGATTGCTTGTCATAAAATTAGCAGTCAATTTTTTTCTGAAATTCTGATGAAAATATCGAGTGTAAAAAAAGTTTTGAAAAATGGCACCTTCAATCTATCTATACTTATAATAAAGCTGAATGTGTGTGTGTGTGTTGGAGCTCTACACTGTTTGATCTACAGTTACCAAATTTGACACACACACACACACACACACACATATATATATATATATATATATATATATATATATATATATATATATATATATATATATATATATATATATATATATATATATTGGAGGTTGGGAATGCGCACCTCGGAGCTATTTCTTTAAATTTTTTATTAGAATTTTGATTAATTGACAATTAAGCAAAATTTTGGTGTGTTTTTTTTTTCAAGATAATTCCAAAAATATCCCACAAAAACAATTTTTACATCAAGTTCAAAAAATTATCTTTTTAATGATATGTTTTAGTCTATAAATTAAATTTTTATTGTTAATGAATTTTTAAAAAAATATTTTAATCATATATTTTAAAACTTTATTTCGCGCAAAATAAAAATAAAATTTAATCTGCTCGGATACGGCCATTTTAATCTGCATGGGAAAAAATTAGCTTTTATCAACGCGTTGCCAACATATTGACAAAAATTCGAATTAAAACAAAATAAGTTTACATCTTTCATGGTTTAATCTTCAGTAATATTATTTTCAACATGTGTCTATAAAATGGATTAAATATGAAATGTGATATTTTCTAAAAAAAAATGAATGGGTGAAAGTTTTTTCGACGTTTTAAAACAGCTATATTATCAATTAAATATTTCAGTTTCAGGAACACATAATTTAATATGTACAGGATATGTATTCTAATTGGGACCCAACAGTTAATTTGTAAACAAGTAGTATCATACATACATCTGCTGAAAAATGATTTAAAGGAAATAAATAATCATATTTTATGCAGTTTGAATCAAAAAATGTTCTAATGAATTACAAATTTTAAATCTTTTACAGATTCCCTGTTCTGGGTGTCATATTTAATAAAATATTCACTAATAAAGACTAAAATTCACTAATATTTTAAATAATAAAAGTTCACTCTTTTTCAATTAAAACTGACTGAGTTATGAAAATTTGAATGTCTCAAATCTATTTCTATAAAATCGCGCGATTTTAGATCTCTCCAACGACCGTCATTAAGAAAATAACTAATCAACGCTTGTACTTTCCCTAAGGCTGATTGTCTAAAATAATGAGATTATTTATTGTCCTAAAATAATCATATCCAAAGCTTTAGAACTCGGTAAAGCAAGCTTGGAAAAGTTAGAATTGTTAGATTGTCAAGATAATTTTACTGATTATGATTTACGGAATCGAAGGACTGTATAAAACTTAGACTTTATAATTGTTTTCAAAAGAATATTTGTTGATTGAAACAAAATAAAATATTATTTAGCACATTAAAATCCTTTCCTAAGAAAAAAACATATGATAAATCAGATAAATTTTTATAGAATAATTCTTTGATATATCGCATAAATTATGTGTACCACAAAGTACGCATGCTGTAGTTGTGTATGCTGTATTTTCTGTAGTTATATTATATCTATGTTTTGATCCAGGACCATCATTTTATTATTTAAGTTTTATCTCTTCCATTTCAAATTCAAATTTAAACCTTACGGCAGCTGAGAGCAAATTAGAGAGATGTATAGCAGAATGAACAAAACATCGCGATTCTTCTATAATAATACGAGTTATGTGACTATCGAAATTTGAAGCCTAAAAATATTTTGCTGAAGAAGCTATTAAGAGACCCAGGTACAAGAAGATTTAACAGAAAATCTTAGAATGCATTACCACTGGCGAACCAGCTGGTCGCCAAAGGTGGCTAGTGTGAAATGAAATGAATGAACTTTTGGCGATGTTATAATACATAACAAATTTCATCCTTCTAAACTCACTTCATTTTTGAGTTTGCGTGGTAGCTGAGATTTCAAATGTGCTTTTTCGGGCTCAGAATGTTTACAAATGTGAAGATTTGCTAAAATCAAGTAGTTCATCCATTTAAGCAAAACAGCTCTCTCTGCTCAATATAGTTCGCATTAGAAAAAAACAAAGTTTATTCCAAATATTGTTTCATTGCCATAAATATTAACTTAGTGTATTTCTATAACCAGATAAATGGAATTTTATTCCTCTCACTTTTACTTCCATAACATTTTTGAAAATTTTAGTATTCTTATAAGTTAAATCTTTAATATCCAGCATTTGCTTACAGCATTGAAATCCACTTATTGTCCACATTATCCCCATATTGTTGAACTATGTAAAAAATTAATATTTTTATAATAAAATAACCTTATTACACTTAATAAATATCCTATCCCATTGACAATCGCTTCAGGTTGAAAATAAAATTTCCTGTTTTTAATGAACACAGATCATTTCATTGTTTTAAAATGTGTGTACGAAATGCGCATTCCATCGATTGGGGAATTATAATAATGGTTAGAGTAACGTACTTCATTCGGCATAAAAATTCAGCTAAAGTTCAGTTTTCATTGAGGTGTCAACTAAAAAGGCAGAATGAATCCCTAATTTAAAAAGTAATAGTAATGCTGCAATTTCTACTATAATAAAAAATTCCTCTCGACAAGCTGATGGAAGCAAAGGTAGATTCCTTTTCATCCAAATTAATATTTCATAATTTTAATTTCAAGCAAAATGAGGGCTAGAAAATCATTCTTTAGCCCCTAACTCCTAAGAAATTGCAGTTATCAAAAAAAAAAAAAAAACCTTAAACACAGAAGTTGTTCGTCTTAATGAGGCACTCATTTGGTTAATTTGATTTATTTTTGTTTTCTCTTACTTGTAGTAGTATAGAAGGAAAGTCTAATTAGATGGACAGCAGCCGCGAATCCCAGTTAGTTTTGTTTGCGAAAACCGGGTTAAAAAGTTATAAACTAAACGTGGGTGCATTTTTATTCTAAAAAAATTCAAGATTGAGAGCTTTTGCTACCACTCAAATAGACAGACATTCAGCGAGTGAAAGTTTATCCTTAAATTATTATGTTAAATTTCGCTTCACTTGCTTTATGTACAAATGTATCGTTTTATACAAATTTATCAAAATATATATTAATTTTTATCTTAATTAATATATATTAAGATACTATCTTTTGCAAATATTTTTAGTATTTCTGATTTCAAGATGTCTACAAAGAAATAAAACAAGAAATAAATAATATTCTTTTATTAAATATATCAAATCATTATTTAAAACTGGAAAACATTATTTATTTCTATTTTGAGATTTTTTTTAAAATCTTATCTCTACTTTTTAAAAAACTGGAACTAATAAATTAAAATGTGATGTAAATATTTTTAATATTAAAAATATATAATAAGATTTAAGATAAAATATCTATTATATAGATTCACCTGGTACAGTCTAATTATTTTTTTCCGTGTTTGTTCAGGATTATGCATTTAAAAGAAAACTGTTCATATTAAAGATCAAAACATTAATTAAATTTAATAATAAATACTTGACACAATATCAAGTAATTCAGAGGCAAAATAAATATTTAAGTAGAGTTACGATGAATTATTTTGCATAACTTCTCGGAGTTTTAAACAGAAAATTATTAGTTAGGAAAGTATAAACAAGAAAAATGTTTTTAAACAGAAAAATCTCGAAAGGGAACGAACGTTCCGCACTAGACTGCAAGTGTGGATGTCCTACCTTTTCCTCTCGTAAATTGTGTTTTCAAGCGAAAAACTTCCAGAACAGAAATGCTGTTTAAAGGATTCGGCACCACGCATGCGCACGTACCTACTCTCTGTTTGTTTTGCTTTTAGTTAGTCATTTTTGTTTGAAATGAACGGTGAAAGTGCTTTGTTTCTTTATTTTGATTTATAATCAAGGCTGAAAAGGTTTTAAAGAGGAAGACTTACATCGGTATGTTTGATTTTTGTTCATTTTTCAACATTTGATATGCAATTTTATTGAAATTTTAATGATTGTTAATTTATATTTATGCGATGATTGTGTGTTCTGTGCTGGTTGCTAAAGATTCTGTGAGGTTCTGCTATGATCGATATTTTTGAAAAAGAATTTTAATTGAGTAGTTTCTTTAGAAGAAATCTAACTTCATACAAATGGAAAATACTGTTAAGAATTATTTAAGTTTCGTCTGCATCATAGAATATATGAACTTTGAGAAGTTTTTAGAACTGTATCCGAACACTCTTAGAGAAACTGTGATTAAAATACGATCCGCGTTTTAATTCGATCATTTATGTTAGATGCTGTTCTGTTTTAATGAAAAGTCAATCTGTTTGATGTAAAGAATGCATGTTTCGTTTCGCGTTTAATATATGCATCTAATTTTCATACTACATAGCAGTTTACACTCATTTAGAAAGAGTTTCTAGATTATAGTTTCATAGATGTTTTCTATTAATATCATTTAAGGTTAATGAGAAAAAATCTCTAGAACTGGAGTTGTTTGTCGTAATCCGATTATTGTTCGATTATTCCTTTGAAGTTTAGGATTCATATTTTGACTCATAGGAGCTTTGGCAACCTGGTGTAAAACATTAAGTAAGGTTTAAAGATAATTTACTTTGTTTACAATTTCTTGATTAGATTATTTTGCTTCCTCATGAAACATTTCAATAATAATATAAGTTCTTAATCTTTGAAGAATGTTTAAATGATCTTGCAGTGACAAACATAAACATCTCATAATGGTAGTTCTTTTCCTGGTGTAGATTTATTTATATAAATTTATTTAATAGCATTCAATAATATTAGAATGATAAATTCTTCTTTAGAAAAGTATATAGGTATAAAAAAAAACCATAGAATTTTTTGCAAGCATATGTGAATCGATTTGCAATCGCGCATCTAAGTAGCGGTAAAAAATAACTCAAATGTTCAGTATTCATAAATCAAAATTAATCTCACAACTAGAAATTAAGACCTGTTGATTTGTAAATTATCCTTGGAAGTTATTTCTAATGCATTGGTTTTGGTTCAAATTTTTAATCACGTAATCGAAGAGGAAGAAAAAAGCTTCTGAGCTATAAAATTATGTAACACTTCGGGAAAAAAATTAAATATAAGATTTAAAAAAAATATAGTAAAATAAAATATCAGTTTCTTAATTTTGTTGTTTTATCTACATCTTATTGGATGAGACCTTCTGGTTTGGAAAATTCCAGCATAGATTTAATGAGGGTTCCATATGTCACTTGATATGCCATGATATGTGTTTTTTATAGAATAATATTATCTATAAAAGATTTAGATTTGAATTTGAATGATTTTGAATCATTTATACAATAAAATGAGTAATATATTAACCATGCTTGGACTCACAGTGTGATGGTCAAAGTACGAGGAGAAGAAATCTGATGTCCCATAATTGATTTATTTAATGGTGAAAAAAAGTTTTTTGCCAATAATGATGATAGGATCATTACTTGTCTAATGCATTATAATGGATTCTTTTCAATCCATCGCCCTATTCATTAAAATGCAGAGGGACAGTTTAAAATAGGGAAGACAGAGACAAGCATAGAGGAACAAGATATTTTCACAAAAGAATATGGGGTTGTGGGCTCAAAGGACGATCGCGAAAGATAGAAATCTTAATGAATTAAGCAATAAAAATTAAACGTCAAATATAAAGTAGATGTATGCAATATAAATTCATAAAAGCTGTATAAAATGTTTAAAAATTAAAATTTTATGTAGCCTGAAGGGTACAGTGACAAGTAGGTGGTAGCATAAGAAAAAGGACTAGAAACATTAAAAAAAAACTTTCACGCGTAATGCCATCCAAAACAATACCATTTTCTGATGTTGCTATCCATGCGACTGTATTGTTGTGTTTTCACAAATTCTATTCCATTAATCCTGTCTGGAATTTTATGTTCTTCACTCGTTTCTGTTAATGAATTAACTGATAAAATAACTGAAAAATATATCTTTTGCGTTTGCAACTCCCTGTTTTATTGTGAAAATGTCTTGTTTTCAAAAACCAGGTCATTTCGTAAAGATTTTGATAGGTCTTTAAGGAATAACTTGTACATGCAATAGCAATATTTTAAAGCAGCAACTGAGCTGCACATATAGAGTTCTGAGAATGAGCAGTCCTTTTTTACCGCTGCCAAGCTTTTTCGCTGCAGTAGTTCTCGTTTCCTGGGACTCTGTCAAAGGATCCGGTGGACGGAACAGTTCTGGGGAATGGATTCACTGATTCCACTTTGTCGGTCCGGCAACTGTTTCTGTCCTCGCATGTTTGTCCGATCAGATGGAAATAGGTGAAAATTCGTTGTTGCACCACATTGCAATGTAACATTCAATATAAATCCAATCTTGATTGTAATAATGAAGCACTGATATTTATTATCAGGCAGATATTTTTAATAAAAAGTGCATCGAATTAAATTTGTAAATTGCAGATACGCTTTTTGAATCGTATTTAGAGTGAGCATCCATTTATATTTCAATTTAATATTTAATTTCAGAATGGAAAGTACGTTATTAAGCTGCATATAAGAGTCAAAACAAGATTGTTAATTAATCTAAAATCGACATAAACCTATGATTAATGCATTCATTTTTTATAAAATTACTTATATTCGAAGGAATTATATATAAACACTTTATTGTATTGTGAAATCTGTAGCAATATACTGTGCGCTAAAATCAAATTAGATACGATAATATTTTTGAACCTCATAAGCAATTTTTGAATGTGCTATTTTTGTTTAAGTGAGAAAAGAGATATAATTAAATAGTACAGAAGTAAAAATTGAGAAACTTCGACAACATTATACTAAAATTTCATAAGGAAAATTAACTTTGTATGCGTAGTAATTAATTTACTCGATAAATTTAGCAAACGAAATACCCACATCAAAACAGTGCTTAGTGCTTCTTTTTTGAATTATTGATATACGGATAAAATTTATTTTATTAAATACTAATTGTAATCTAATAAAAATTTCGTCCATTCTGGCTAGAAATCAAAAATATTTGGAAAAAACCAAAGGTGATATTTAGTTAAATTAAGTTCACAATCTATTCAATTTATTGCAAATTATTATCTTTTAGAGGAATTTTTTATGGAAATTTCTCTCTTCATCTTTGTTTGCTTTATGCAACTACAGTTTTTATCTGTTGTAAATAAAAACAAATAGTTAATCCAAGAGTTGTATTATATATATTTGTGAAATAAAATCAGAATATAATTTTTTCTGAATGGCCTCAAAATATCCAGCTTTCTTAAAAGTAAAACTGTGCTCCTTTTCAACTTATAAACCTTAAATATGAAAATTGACTTGTTAAAATCTAGTTTTTTATGCAAAATAAATTAATATATAATTTAAAAAATTTTTTTATTTTATTCTTAAGGCTTTTTAAAATATATACGCTCACCATGACAATTTTAAAAGATATTAAACAAGGTAAACTGAGAAATATAAATTTTATATCTTTTGACCTCGATTACCCATATACATTGCTTGTTTTAGTGTTTGTGTAAAGCTTCTTTACGTAGAAATTCACTTCATGCCTAAAGGTTCCTTTTCCCATGGCGGTTTATATAATTATTTGGTGAATAACGCAAATATTAAAAATCTGTTGTAGTAGGTAATTTGGAGAAATGCGACTTTTTAAAACCATTAATAGCAATAATGAATAAGCAATTTAAAGAGTTTTAATAAAATCAAAGATAAAAAGGGAGATTTCAATATCATTCTTCTTCAATGATCTTACAATATAATCTTGTCTTAAAATTTCTTATATTTTCGAATTCAGTACTACTGTTTAATTGAAAATAGATTTAACGTCGTATTTAAAAATAACAAACGTATTTATATGAATTTTATAAATTATACAAATTTAAATAATGCTTTTTTTCCCCGATCATCTTCTTTTCATCTACAATTCTCGCCTAGAAGGAAATATGAACTCATTTGTTCCAATTCAAATTTCATGTATATTTCAACTCGTCTTTCACCATATTAACAAGTAATATAATGATAAACGAGAAAATATTTTTTATTTAGATAAGTCGATATGATTCTAACTTTCAATTTGATGACATGTATTGAAATAAATGTTAAAAAAAATATTTATCTTCTGAATTGTATCGAGGTCTGCAACGCAAACTATTTCACCGAATTCGAAAAAATTTGTTATATCGTCATCCGTTTGCTGGTGGTGTATTAACGGAGAAGGAGGATGCCAATATGGGCGTGGAAAAATGTCCATGATGTCATTGTTGGTGACGAATGCTCAGGATAATTAAACATTACATTTATCTTAGTATTGCTAGATAATGGGGTTTATTCAAATGCTGCTGCCAACTCCTAGTGAAAGGATTCCGATGATCTTCTTGTGTGCATCCTCTATAGGAATAAGTAGGGCTGACTGTGTATAGTAATTAAAATAGGTACAACATAAATACAGACAATGTAATCATTTAAAGTTTCAAAGAATGGCACAATCTCCCCCCCCCCTCAAAGCACAAAGCAATAAATTATGAAATCACGCAATTTAATCATTAAGATATAGAGATACGTAGTTAAATCTTTCCCTAAAAATTCTGCAATTATACATTAATGTATAAGAAGTATTTATTACAATTTACAAAGTTATGAAAGCACTCGTAGAACATCAAAATTATTGAATATTGCATAACCTGACGATGCTTGTGACAATTCATTTACGAAATGAACTAACGAGATATGCAATACCTAGTGATTATAATTAAAAACCTTTAATTAATAAAATTAAATAATATTAAAACGCTAAAATAAAAATTTAAATGCTAAATATACAAAAATATTATAGTTTTGTAATAATTTGACAAAATACTTCATAAATAAAATTAAGTTCTTAACACAATAAAAGCTGAAGAGTTTACTGTGAAAAAGAAACTATATTTACTTTTTTTCTAAACTCACTCAGAGAAATTTCCAGAATGTCCTGTATTTGACAAGTACTATATTGATTGAAAAAAAGGGGAAAATTTAGAACCCATCGACTGATTATCACAATTCATTGTTTCTCTTCGATTAATAGTTGATACCTTTTGGAAAAAATTGGGGAGAACAAATTCAGACGTTGCATCGAAAATCATTTTGTACAATCGTTGTGCGATGATCTTTCAGTTCAATAAAAAATGCAGAATATTTACAAATACGTTATACCATATATACCTATAAAAATTCGTGTTCGTCAATTAAAATTGTACTTAGCGATATATTTTTCAAATAAATTAAAGCTTAGGTCAGGTTACAAAATAAAGAAAGCTGTTTTATCGTGTTTTTTTTAATATCATACAACCACCTGAAATTGAAAGATATTTTTATTTTCTTATTTTCCTGCATTTTGTTTGTATATTTCTTTTAATAAAGACGAAATGTGTTATGAAACATTCGTATCATTTAAGAATTTAGACCAATCATTATATTTTGCTTACTTTTGATTTACTTTCAATAATTGGGACGTTTTCCCTAACAATCTTTTGATAGGAATGTTGATTTCTCTAAAAAACGAAAAGTAATGAACTCTAACTAAATAACCAATCATTAAAAAGAAAATTCATGTAGAATTTTCAATCTATCTGTTAGATAAAAACTCTTTATTGAAATAATACTAATAAAAAGTTAATACGAATTTCCTATTGTCCCAAAAAAACATATATTAATAATTAAATGTGCCCTATCCTGTGGGAAAAAGCAGGTGCAGTGGATTATACGTATCTGTCGTTTTTTAGACTACAGAATAATCATGAAAATTTTCAGTGCAAAATGAAAATTTTCATTTTTGCAAGGATCATATACTGAGATTCTTTTTCGCTCTAAATCTCACTAAGAGGTTGAGGTAAAGACAAATTCCCAGATTATTACTAAATGAGGGAAGAAAAATCCCATTCCAACGCCTTTGTGACGCGTAATATTATTATTATTATTATTATTGTATTCTCTTTCCGAATCATTCAATGTCTGTGTTTTCTCTCAAATGCTTGAGCTCAAGATTAATGTCTGGTTTTTGAAATTTTGATTTTAATTGCAGGAAATTTCTTTATTTTGTAAAAAAAAAAAAAAATATTCAAAGTGCAGAATTCTTTTTAAAGACATTTCGACGAAAAATATGGTAAAAAAACCTTATTTCTTAAAGGGTTAGGACCATTTTTCCAAATAGCATGAACCAGGGATACGAATGTGATATAATTTCAAGCATCGAACGAGATTCTTGTCAATGTAGAAAACGAAAACAGCCTCAACAATTTTTTCTAATTATATGCCCTGAAAATATTCCTATTATGAATAATACTTGAAAAGTAATTGAAGACGTAGAATGTAGTTATTGTTTAAGTTTAATAAAGTCAATTTGTTTGCGAAACATTTTTTGTGAAAACATATAGAGCATTATCTTTTACATAAGAATTTTTTTCACTCATATCACTATCCCTGTCTCATATCAAATAGTAATAGATTTTTTAAAAATATATATCGCCAATTCTAGTAGCTTACGTCAGATGCCATCACTTATATTTATTTTTTTGTAGTTCAAATGATCAAATAATACAGTAAAGCAGAAAAATAATTATTTTAAAAACAATCTGGACTTTAAGATTTTTTTAAAAAATTGCTATTACTACGTTTTCTTTGAATAACTTCGCCGATCGTTCATAGAAAGAAATTGAAATTATATATAATTTTAACTCTAAGAATTCGCCGAAGGATCGCACGCTTACTCTTGTTTTGTTCGCTTCTCTTTTCTAAGAAGCATCAAATATCTCATGTTTTTTATTCGCTGTCGTAAGATGCCACCGCCTGTAATCTGTTGCAATTTTTTGTGCGTTTTCACTAGTAATCTAAATATGCGAATTTAAATAATGATAAATTTAATCATTTCTATTAATAAATTGCTATTTCATAAAAATACGCAGCCGCGTAGTTAAAGTTGAAAAAATGTCCTTCTTTAATAAGTCATGAATGTTTCGTATCGAGAAGTGGAATTTATGTAAAATGATTAATAATATTACGTGATTTAAATTTATAATATTTTTAAAAGAATATGGTGGAATACATTATTTCCACAATTCTTTCCCATCCTTTATAGATTTTATTTATCCCAGATAGTCTTATTAATTTATGTTGGAAATCGCTGAAACTTAAAAGGGCTGTTTTTTCCGCACAAATAACTACCATCTACGTATTTTATAAAACATCATCACCTAATCGTTCAGCTGTTCACATACAAAATAAACGATAGATTTGAAAGTGAAAATCTATTTTTCATTACCTCCTGAATTAGAAATTTTCAAATATTCAATTGACTACTAAAGAAAGATGGAAATGTTTACATTACACTTTTAGCAAATGGATGCTGAAGTTATGATATGAGCATATTTATCTTTATCATGAATGAATGGGAAGCCAAATCATAACAAAAAATAAAAAAATTTAAACCATCTAAAGATCAATGTGTACAAATCTATAAAATGATTTATTTCTCTAAATCAATTGCTGTTTGAAGTTGGATTTCTTATTCCTTTAGCTATAGAAATGCATAGGATAATACCAGATTTTTTTAAATGATATTTTTATGATTCGCATTAATCTTGATGACCAAATGCGCTTATCTATTAAAAAAACCATCCTTAAGACTGCTAAAATTCAGCGTTCTCTCATTTATGGAGTGTCCAATATGGGAAATAGAGCTCTCCTATATGTGTGAATAAACACAAATGCCATTCTCCAAAGAGAAGTCATGAAACAAACATAAGCATCTGCGGAATTATTAATGAAATGTATGAACATGATAAAATATAATTTCTTATAAACATGGCATTTGTTCTAATGCTGAAATTCTCAAAATATAATTTACAGTTAGTAATTTATTAGAATCCGTTCACTAATTATAAGTTACAAATGTGCTTTTTCATTAAATATTGCTTTGAAATTGTAAAAGGAAAATCGAAGATTTGAAGCTTACGTCAAAGATTTTTTTTAAGAAAGTATTTAAAAAACAAATACAGACCAGATCGTACTTATAGAATTCATTATATCAAATGATTTAAATTTGCTGGTGCTCTTTTTAAAATTGTCATCTTTAAATCAGGAATCACATGGTGACAAATTTAAAAAGTTCTAATGAAGTACTAAAAATTTTTATTATTTGTTTTTTTTAAAAATAATTAAAACATTCAATTTAAAAGAAATCTTTACATGTCAAATAATTGAATATAAGAAATGTTGTTATTTATTCTAGTACATGCCTACTGTTCAGCTGTAACATAGACGAACATTATTGGTTAACACAATACAAGCACCAAAATAACACAGTGCTTGTTTCTTAAATGCTATTAAATGCATTGCTTGTTCTTCATGTAACTGCATAACACAGTTGATATCAGCATCAAAAGACAGAAAATAAGCATTCAAATGTCATGATGCATGCTTGCTTGGTTGAACATAGGGCACTCACTATCTGTTACCCTTGCATCCGATAATGCTTTTGTTAGAAGCTGCGATTTTGAACCAACAAATGCCTTGCCTACCAATGAATCCTAGAATCGTGGTGGCTTCATGACCACACGCTTTCGGATTCAAATCTAAGGATGAACCATTTTATACAGACATAGGGTACATTAACTCCACAAATGGTAAAACGTCCTAAAACTTGTGCCAATTGGAATTTCGGAGAAAGCTTTTGGCCATTTAAAGGTGCGTTTCGCCTGACAAAGATGCAGGATAAACAATGCCGCTAAATAATCTTAAAGTAATGTGAGCTTATAAAGCTACATTTTACCAAGCGAATGAAATTAGATAATCAAAAAATGTCAATTTTTGAGAATAACTGCGAAATTTAAATTTTCAGAGTATACACTAAATTTCCATTGTTAAAACAAATTGACTTTATAGTTCTGCAAAAAAAAAAAAAAAAAAAAAAATCTAATGAATATTTTTATATAATTTGTCTAATATTTCATGAAGCGAGATAGAATAATTTTTCGCTTTTCTTTTATTTTTATGCCAACGGGACGCTATAGCAATTTTAAAAAGAGTAAAGACACTTTTAACACAATTTAGGAAGTCCAAACTTCTTGCATAGCTGTAATCTTAAAAATTCCAAGATGAGTTTATATCAGTCAAAATTCTTCTATAATTCATATCGAAATCCAATTCGAATATTTTACCATTCAAAAATTTTCTTTTCTTGTTGTATTCTTGGCTTTATACTAAAGAAAATTAAAGCTCTCTGGTTTGAATAATTGATAAACTGCAAAGTTATATGAAACTCATTAAAGAACAGGCGGCTCTTTTGTATATTTCTGAAGTAAATTCGAATAGTAATTCTTGACAACCATTCTAATTTAATATTTCAATGTTAATAATAAGAAAAAAATGTACTTTTCAGCTATTGGTCTCGATTGTAGGTAGGTAACGGGATTGTGTTAGTTTTGCAGTGAACTTCTCTAAACATTTTCCTTTTTCCCCAGTATATTAACATGCGTATTCAAATTTATGTTCTCCAATTTTTTCTATTACATTCGTTAAAAAAATTTCCTCAATTTCAAATTAAATGCACTGGAAGCCTATTTATGAAACCTCTGAAAATATTCTAAGCACATCAGAAGGACAGTTCTGATTAAAATAAAATTAATGATTATGAAATCAGAAAAAAATGCCTTTACTGGTTAATAAAACCCAAGGATTAATATTTTAGTTTTAAGAAATAGGTGCATAGAATTGAATGATTTAGAAAGCTTGAGATTTGAATAAATTCTTCAGAAAGAATATATTATTATAAGAACAGTTACATTCATATAATATATTTAATTTAATAAGATTAATTTAATTTATATTAATATAATAAAAAATTTTAAAGTAAGAACAAATTTATAGCTGCTTATAAAAGAGTCAGTTTTAACTTAGTTTTTAATTGCGGAAACATTAGTTGATTTTCAGACAGTAAAATATATTTTCCTCCAAATACGAAGTTGGGAATGTTTTAGAATTTAATTCAAACAATTTGGAACAAAGAATAAATTAAAGTAAATATAAATTGTTGTTTCAATTTAATTTATTGTATAAATAAAAACTAAACATTTTTGAAAGAATAATTTTCCCCAGGTTGCTCTTATAATTTTTCATGAGTATTTAATTGGAACGTCTGTCCTGAGGTAATTTTTCTTCTCTTGATTTTAATGAATGAGTTTAATGAAAAATGTGAAGATTAATTTTTGAATTTTAATAAGCAATAGAATAATTTGAAAATAATACAAGCAGTTCTGTATTATTTCATACCAAAATAAATGCTTGTGTATTATTCTGCTGTAAATTATGTTTCAATATGAATTATTATTTCTGTAATGAAACTTATATCAAATCATTATTATCATATTTTACAAATGTATATTTATAATATTGAAAATTTAAAATGTGTATATTTGAATGTCAATACAAATTGTTCAGCATCATTTCATGTCTAAACAAATACTTATGTTTTATTTTGCAATCAATTATAATATATTTAATATGATTCGTTATTTCTGCAAAGAAATTTATACCATGTCATTATTATGAATAATTTTCAAATGTGAGTTTACGATATGGAAAATTTAAATTGTGTATTATTCAAAATTAGTACAAAAAGAGTATTAGAGAGTACTTAAACTTCGAAGTTTTTACTTAAAATATTAATATTAATTCAATAATTTGAATAATGGTGACACTTGTGTTCATTTCATTAGTGTTTAATAACATTAAATAGATCGGTAAATTTTTTTATAGTTGATAACATTTCTGAGACTCCAACAAGATGAAAAAAACTTTTTTAAAAGAACGATATCACTGTCTACTTAAAAGAAGAAATATATTTTAATTAAATTATTTTCTATTTTTTGGCCTTTTATTGAAAAATGTAGATATTTCTTTCGCTCTTAAATTACCACCTGGTGACGACAATTGTATACAGCGCTCATTAAAATACATCGATAAACCGGTAATAAACATGCAAAAGTGTAAATCACCGGGTCATCAAGAAGCGAGTGCGATATTGATTAGAAAACTCTTTTTTTATATACATGAGAAAAATCGATCTCTATAAATTTATACAAAAGCAATTTTATGAAATAAAAGCTCTTTTATTCTGAGCCACCATCTCCGTGATATTTTCTTCGTAAAGATTTTAGCTGTCCTATGTTGAATATATTTCAATTAAAGGTCATAGAGATATTATTGAAAATAATTTTAATATTATTAACATATATTTAAAAGAATAATAAACTGAAATCTGAATTAATATAAATATGGCTGAAATACTATATCGTTAAAGTTAATCGACATATTTTTATTTAGTCAAAAACAAAAGCGTAGAAATCGTGATCAGAAAAAAGATGATAGTATTTTATATAGAACACTAAAAAAATAGAAATGTCTGCAAATATATTAACATATATAGATTTATATTAACAAAGTATTCTCATTTCAAAATTTAAACATGAAAATAAAAATAAATAATAAATAAAATATAGCAAGAAATCTAATAAGAACGAATAATTCGAAGCATTTTTTCCCTCGAGAAACAAAACATGCATATATTCCCGCATTCAAATAAAATTTGTTTCCGAGTAGAAATACAAGATAGGATATTTTTCTAAAGATCTGAAAAATCATTCTTGCATCCGCATGGGAATAATCTTGCGAATGCACGAAATAAATTTGCATCCCTACCAATGTAGCCTTAATATTCATATGATATCAGAATGGGTATTGATTTCATAATTCCATTAAATAATTTAAGAACATTTGCTTAATGTATTTTTTTTTTATTTTCTGTTGCTTATCTGAACATGATAAAGTATTAAAAATAGTTTAAAAAGTATATAATTTATTTTAAAAAATAAACTAATTTAATATTTAAAAAAAATTTTAACAGTTAAAAAATAGTTTAATTTTAAAAATAAAATCCATGCAGTTTTAAAAATAAATTAACTTTAATATTTTTTAAAAAATGTAACAATTTAAAAAATAGTTTAAAATTAAAATTATATTTCAGACAGGTTTTAAAATAAATTAATTTTTAAAAAAAATTTGTAGATTTTAAAAGTAAGGAAACTACTATTTTGGAAAATTGCAACATAAATAATAATTGGAAAGATAAAACTGCATAAATGAAAAAGATGAGTGGGGTTTTCTCAGTCAGTTCTATATGCAAATATTACTTAATTAAAGATGAGAAACACACTGAGAACAGATGATCATACTCTAACATTACACTGCCAGCATTTAATTTGCGAGTGGGCAAATAATGTAATATTTCTTATAATTCTGCCCATTCTCAATACAATCGAGTGACCTATGAGAGAGTAATAAAAGCCATTCTCAACGAAAAAAAAAAACGTTGGCAGACCATTATAATTGACTTTAAAGTTTTGAAAATAGAGGTCATCTGTTATCACCTGTGAGAAAGTGATAAAAGAGAATCTCAAATTCAAAAAAAAAAACAAAAAAAACGAGGGCTGCAGATGTACATAATTGACTTCTACAGGCATTGGCGCTAAGCCAGATGTCTACCTTTGGTGATCCAGTCTTAGGACACTGAATCTGACCATTTTCCCCGTCTACGAGCTTGTCTTTAAGCATCTAAAATGTTTCGGTTTTGTTCTGGATCCTGAAATACTGAGCAACAATCATATAAATCATTTTGTGTTGAGAGCTAGGAGACGCCTCAACATTCTAAAATATATCTCCGGACCTGAATGTGGTGGTAACACTACTACTCTCAGAAGCATCTATATTTCTCTTATTCGGCAGATCCTGGAATATGGATATACAATATATTGTTGTGCTTCAGATTAAAACTTGCAGAAATGTTGACGAGGCAAGCTTAGTGCTTCTTGAAGGATCAATGGCCTATGAAATTCTTGCCCTAATGACATGGTTAATTACTGCAATACGCTTTGTAGCCGGTAGTCTTGGTTCACGAAATAGAACTTCCGCTTTCCTAACACTTTGGAGCAACAATCAAAGACTCAAAAGAAACTGTAAATTTAGTCAAGTACAAACTAGCAGCATTGTCTCTTGTCCTGTGGAACAACATCACTTAATCCAGTGTTTCGTTCCATCTGATGGTCTTGCTGGTGTATTTTACCATACTGACTACTTGTTCAAGTGAACAGCAAAATCATCTACCAATTTATCTGACTCTTGGGAGAAATAATCATATTCCAAGAGACGCAATTCAAATATATACGGAAGGTAATAAAAATAATAATAATTTTATTAGGAGTGGAATCTACACCAAATCTGAAAATGAAGAGTCAAAAATCTAGAAGAGTAATCCCGTGTTCTGATCTGTTTTTGTTATATTGTTTATTGCCATCAATGAAGGACTAGAATTGCTCAAATCATTCACTTATAAAAATGAAATTTGGATTCTTTTAGATAATAGAAGTTCAATTCAACACTTTGCTAACTGGTGTAGTGTGAGGGATAATGTGGCAGTGAATACACTCAGAAATCTGAAATGCCTTTATTTGTCTTATTAGAGCCACCTACAATGGATACTCTCCCATGGTGGCATCGTGTGTAATGAGATTGTGAATGCCATGGCAAAGGCGTGGGAAAGTGATGCCTCTGTGCCTATTGAAACTCTTACCTGCGTAGATATTTTCTCGAGAGCTAAAAGCCAGAAAAAAACCATTTGGATTGTTCCACCGGTACGTCACTGGTCATGAAGGGGGTCTCTGACTCTTGAGTGCAGGAAGCAGGATCCGACTACTCTTACTCTCTTAGTGGTCACCTTAGAACTTTAAAATTATCTGAGGGTTCTAAGCAAGTGCTGAAATCTCCGAGAATTGTTTTAGGGAAGGGACTTCAGCTGATTGCATTCTTATTTGTCTGAACCTCTCCAGCTAGGGTCTTATTGACAATCCGTTATTAGTATTTGACTTCATGATTCACAATTTCAGACTTGATATAGTTGTGCTGTCCCTTTCGATGTGAAACAATAACAACAACAGAATCGCAACAAAAAATCAAAAGAAATAACTTCTTGAAGGGGAAATACTTGACCAGAATTCGGAGAGGGAATTTTTAAGATATCATCATTCAGTTTCCACTATCCTAATCAGTGACTTGATTTCTTCTAAAATTTTGGAATCCAAAAAAAAAAAAAAAAAAAAAAAAAAAAGACGCTGTATCTATTTTTTTAAGAAATTATTAAAAATACAGATTTTTCAGCCTATTACAGAATTTTGAAATAATGGAAGGAAGGTTTGCAGAATCCAGCAAAAATTTTTTAAGTAGCCATTTTGGCTGAGAAATACTTGCCCAGCGTTCGAGTCACTCCTTTAAGTTTATTCCCTCAGGTACATTTTTTTAAGGATTCATAATTCAATTTCCAGTATCCTGTCATATGACTTCTATTCTGCATAAATTTTGAACTAGATCTGAAAACTAAAAATTCAAACTTCAAAAAAAAAAAAAAAAAATGCAAAGAACTGTACTGATTGCCTGAAAAGTAATTACATACACAGATTCATCGGAACCATATACAACTAAATTGAAATATTGACTAAGAATATAATGAATCAGAGCAAAAAAAAAAAAAAAAAAAAACATTACTAAGCGTTTTTACTTCACAAATAATGTCCAGTATTTTAATCATGCACGTTTTAAAGATCAATCATTCAGTTTCTTATATCCTGAGATTTGAATTGATTTCTTCTTAAATTTTGACAGCGGCATGCAATAGTTCTACAGGCATTGCAGAAAAACTACTGGAAGGTGCATCGATCTTCTGGAAAGTATTTAAAAATACAGATTAATATGGATCCATATAGACTCTGAAATATGGCTGAAGTAAAGGGTCCGAAGAATCGAGGCAAGAAAAGAAAAAAACGCCCCTTGATCAGCGTATCATTTTCTTACATTTTGGAAGTCACATGAAATATTCAAAGACTCATTGCAAAAAAAAGAAAAAGGGGAAAAAAAAGCTACTTCAAGTAGTATTTATCTGTTGAGCACTGGATCACTGTTTTAACGAATTCCTGAATGTTAATTAGGCCTCTTTTGAACATACATCAACTTCATATTGTTGCGTTTTTCATTAATAGTAGAGTAGTATTAATAATAATAAAAATTATTTTTCATTTAATTAATAGCTTAATCACTTACGAAAAAAATGTATTTATAGAAAATTTCTGTTTGTGTTTAAAATAGTAATTGTTAGATTAATTTTTTAGAGTTTATAATTAAATTCAGCTCATTTTAATAAACGTATTTTTCAATATACATTAAAAGTGATTTGGAATTATGAAATCAATCGAATTTGAGATTTATTATAAGACTGAGTTAGCAATAGGATGAAAAGTTAATTACATTAAAAGATTCATAGACATCCGAAAATACTTCCTTTTTGTATTTCCATCTGGAAAATTGTAGTTTGATTCATTGACATCTATAATACAAAAATATTAACTATTTTATTTCGAATTGGAATGATGAAATTCGGAAGAATGAATATGAGGTTTCAATAATTGGATTATAAGATCTACGAACTCAAAACATTTTAAAAATATATACGTATAAAAGAAGAAATCCAATGTAATATTTAAAAGAAAATTCTAAGATTAAGTTGAAGTAATTCTGTCAGTAACACTTCTTATGAATTAAAAAATATCACTTATAATTTGCAGATTTTAAATTATAAATGATAAAAAGTGTTTTAAAATAATTCCATATCCCATAAAATTTGTAAACACCATAGGTAGGTATTTAAGGAATCCGTTAAATAACGAATGCCCTAATATATATTCTTCAGCCATATATTATTTTAATATCAAAGATATTTTTAGAATAGATTAGATGAATTGAAACTTATTTATAATAGATAAAGTTTTATTGAAGGAGCTTCTGAGATAAATCTTCTTGATGGCAAAAATCGGGAGAAAAAGGAAAATTAAAAAAGAAAAAAATCCTGCATAACTTAGTTCATTCAAGTGGTTTAATATTATAATGTATTAACAAATTAAAGTTCTTCCACTCCATAATAATTGTTTTTTAAAGCTTGGTTTGAAAAAAAAATTTTAAAAAAAATAAAATCATTTGTTGGAGTCTCATTCTTTTAAAAATCATTTTACTTTTAAAATTAAGTGAACACGGTTCGAAAATCTTTTAATGAATTTGTCAAAATATTGATAGAAAAAGATTGATCAAAGAATAATTGTTTTCTGTCGGAATTTTTTAAAAAAGATTTCATACTCTTAAAAAAAAAATGCTAACAAAAAGTTTAAAAAAGTTTCGAAGGATAATTGCTTATTAAATTTAAATAAATAAAATAACACTTTTTGAATTTTGAGTTATTAATCTGAAAATAATATTTTAAAGTAATACGATAAAATTTATAAACACCACAAAAAAATTTATTAAAAGATATTTGTATATAAATAAGCGAAATAAATTTAATTTATCATTTATATAAATACCGACATATGTGTATGATAACATTCAAATGAATTCTTTCAAAGAGAAGCAAAGAATGTTTCAAATTCAGAAAATAATATATTTTACAAATTCAATAAAATTGAAACTTTTATCTCATGCAAAAATTTATAATTAGATAACCTCTTATTGATATAGTTTTGATTTTATTTGTTTTCATCAAATATATGTTATTTTCATGTCTCTATGTTAAATTTATATTTGAAAAAAAGATTTAAAAATTTAAAAAAAAATAGAAAATAGAAGAAAAAAAAGAAAAAAAATTGAAAAGAAAAGAATGGATATAAAAAAGAAGAAACAAAAGAAAAAAACTGAAAAAAATATATATAAAAAATGCAAAAAGAAAAAAAAATTAAAAAATGAAAAAAAAGAAAATTAAGAAAAAAAGAAGAAAATCCCCTTTAATTGTGTATGCTGTATATTATGTAGAATAACAATTTTATATATTATTGTTTATCAGCCGACGAAGAAAAGTTTTTGTAACATTTCTATTGTCATATAAAATTTGAAATGTTATACATGATATATATATATATTTAGTCATCGTGTAATTTTCAAAAATCTTGACAATTGAATGTTTCAAACATAGAAAATAATATATTTTACACATTTGTTTCAAAAAATTGAAACTTTTTTCTGATGCAGAAAATTTATAATTAGATGACTTCGTATTTAAATAGTTTGTGATTTTATTTGTTTTCATCAAATGTATGTTATTTCAATGTTTTTTCATTAAATTTATATTTGTAAAAGGGGATTAAAAAAAATAGAAAATAGAAAAAAAATTATGAAAAAATATATAATAAAATATAAAAAAAATTAGAAAAGAAAAAATAGATATAAAAAAAAAAGAAAAGAAAAGAAAATGAAAAAAATAATTAAAAAAAATATGAAAAATTACTAAAAAAAAAAAAAAATGTTAAAAAATGAAAAAAAAAATTAAGAAACAAAATCCCCTTTAATTGTGGTTGCTGTATATTATATAGAATTACAATTTTATATATAATTGTTTATCAGCTGTCCAAGCAAAGTTTTTGTAATATTTCTTTCTTTATATAAATGTGTAATGTTATACATGATATATATATATCTAGCCTTCATGTAATTTTCAAACATCTTCTCAACTGTAACGCCAAAGTGCATGCTGTATGAATTTATAAGAAATTTTATTTTTCTGTCTGAATTTTTAATTTTAAGATTCCTTTTATTCTATTTGATAATAATATCCTTTTATATATTTTTTTCATTTAAAGGTTAATATTTAAATTTGTTAAGTACTTATTATGATTAGAATTTTAAAAAGGAACGATAAGAACTTAAAACGATAGGAAATTATTTGAGCAACCTGGTATTCAAAAGTGTATTGCTATTTTACTTCATTATAAATTTTCATTATATAGTTTCTTATTAAAATTCAAACTAAAAGTAAAGGAATTGTTTTATGCACTGCAGTAATGAAATTCACATTAATTTTTTATCACATTATAAACACACATATTGGGTATGCTTTCAGATATTATTTACGTATAACTGTAATAAATACGTAAATTATTTTTTAAAAAATTTTATCATTAGGTATTTTGGATTAATTCGTTGTTGGCGTAAACTGAAATCTACAGAGATTTGAAACTTGTCTGAAGTCTAAATAATGTTTCTTTCTAAATTGTAATATGGTTCATATGTTTCAATAAAAAATTTTGACATCTTTAAAGAGACTATCAGCTAATTTTAAAAATCTTCTTGAAAACGGATTTATAAGATTAATTCCAAACTCTGTTCACTGCAAAATTTTGTAGATCAAAATTATAAAGAAAACTTTTAAGCCCCGGAATAATATATGAAATTATTATTGGAATAGAGCATTATCGTTCAATTATTAAGACTAAGACAACGTGGAAACGTTTTCCTTTCATGAGCTTCAGGTATTGTTTCTGAATGTGATAACTTTCCTAGTGCCAATATAGTGCAGTAAACAGTTGTAAACATTTACGCATTTCGATTGAATGGATAAAATGCATACAAAGTAACTTGGAAACATCTCTAAAGTAGCCGGGCATACGGAAGTATCCACAACAAATATCCGATCTATTTCGATAAAGATAAGCGATTAAGAAATGAGAGATGAATGCACGCGTATTGTATTAATTAGGTATGTGTAAATTCTCACTTAAGAGCGAAATAAAGTGCGATAGATTTCTTAATTGAATCTTTTCTTTTTCTATCTAAAGGGCCCCTTGTCGGAATATCCAATAAGGCACGAAGAATAGCTCCACCATTCATGTCATTTTATAAAGCTATAGTGCCCCGGACTTTTAATCATTAAACTGATCATAAATGAACTAAATATTTTTTTCAGTAATTCGTTGGAAAAAATTATCTGTGAAATTGTTTTTTTAATTTATAAATACCTGTCATAAAATAATGCAATGGAAATTTGGTCCAGGTGTAGATTAGATTTAACAAATAAGATAGTTTAAGAATTATTTCTTTCACGTTATTTGATTATTAAAATTTACGAACGTTTTGCCTTTATAATTAAAATGTCTGATTTTAGTATTTCTAAAGAATTTAACTAGTCATGAGTATTAAAGTTCACTTGATAGTCAATTTGATTAAACTGAAATAGTTGTTCTTAATTGCAGAAATATTTCACGATTATTTCTTGATTCAATCAGAATTAAATTGCCCTACATCTGTGAATTGTCTCTTATGAGATTGTTGCCTGAGTTAATAACATTGTTGATGAAATTTAGGTTGTCAAGTTCAAAAGAAACTGTATGGTTCAAGTTCGAGGTATGCTTCCTTTTTCGGACTGTTGTAGAGAAAGATTTCTGTGTATGAATTTGGAACGAATCCAATAATTCTTACGTACGTGATGTCTTCTTGGCCTTGAAATAGAGATTTAGGATCGTTGTATTACTGGTGGTGTTACTTTTTTTGGAAATGAAGATAAGAAATTACTGTTGCTAAGAGTTGAACATTCAAATTTGTCAAGTTGTTAGAGAGTAGACCAAAACTGTTGCTTACAAGCAAGAGTATTCCTTTTGTCAAAAAAATGAATGTAGAATCGAAATTCACTTAATTCTATTTTGTAATATAACTTGTTTCCTGCTATTTTAGTGACTTTTTTAAAAAAGAGTTTGAAGCCTTTGCGTTTATTATGAGAAGGATCCAGTTTAACTTGTTGCTTATGTTGCTTACAAGATGCATAAATGCGTCAGGTATTTTTTGGACAGATTATTATATTTACTTCTTGGGTACGAAAAATTAACGAATAATAGTATTGCTAGATTTTTCAGTCGGTTCATTTTGACTATTATTTTCCACTTTTGAAATAAAAATTAATAATAAAATTAAAAAAATCCTCTTCAAGAATAAAAATCATCAGAATATTCAAAAATCAAACTAACGTAATAAATGGAAGCCTGCTTAGTGTAAAAAAAATTATAATGGTCTACATATCCAACTGGCCTCAGCATTGCAGGGACAAATACAGATTCAATGGACCTTTATGTACTTCTGAAACTTGGCAATGTAAAGGGTCCAGAAAATCACAGCAAGAAGTTAAAAAAGCTCTTTCTTCGCGAAGAAAAATACTCGATCGTTCCAACCATTGTGAGGATATATTGTGACGATTCTGTGTTTCAATTTCGAATTTGCTATTGTGTGATTTGTTTTCTGCTTCAATTTTGAAATGCACATAGAGAATGCAAATATTCGTGCCAAAGAAAAAATATACACTCAAGAGCCAAAATATTATGACCACCTGTCAATAACGAGTTGACCCTCCTTTGGCGAGCAACACAGCTTCATCCAGCATTGGCATGAATGCCCCAAGTCCTTGGTAGATGGCCGGAGATAGATTGTACCAAATGTTTAAGCAACGGTCACGCAAATCCTAGATATTGCGAATTGGTGGTCTTTGAACTCTGATCTGCCGTCCCATGTCATCCCAAAGGTGTTCTATCGGATTGAGATCCGGTGAGTTAGGCGGCCAGGACATTAACTGGAATTCAGCATCATGTTCCTGGAAACACTCCAACACAATTTTAGCCTTGTGACACGGGGCGTTGTCCTGTTGGAACATTCCATTTCCAGCTGGAAAAACAGAGGCCATGTAAGGGTGCAACTGGTCCGCAATGATGTTCAGATACCCTGTAACATTCATGATATGCTCTACCACAACCACGGGTCCACGAGTCGCCCAAGAGAACATCCCCCAAAGCATAATACCGCCACCACCGGCCTGTGTATGACCTACTGTACATTGAGGGAGCAACTGTTCGCCTGGAAGAAGGCGTATCCTGACACGGCCATCGGCGAGATGCATGGCAAACCGTGATTCATCTGACCAGGCAACTCTCTCCCACTGATCCATGGACCAGTCGCGATGTTCCCGGGCCCAGCGCAGGCGCCTTTGGCGATGACGCTTGGTCAGCAAAGGCACACGAGTGGGACATTTGCTGCGTAGCCCCATATCCAACAGTGTCCACTGAACAGTGTGCTCCGATACTATTCTACTTGGCCCTGCATTGTATTGGGCTGTCAGCTGAGCCACTGGCTCCGGTTTTGCTTCACCATGCGAGACAGTCTCCAACGACCTTTTTCTTTGGGAGCGTGTGGACGTCCAACACCATGTCGTCTACTACTGCTTTCACCGTCATTCATCCACTTTGCATAAGTACTAACAACTGTGGATCGCGCACAACCCACGAATGATGCAGTTTCGGAAATACTTGTTCCGCGCCTTCGAGCCATTACAATCTGCCCTCTATCAAAGTCGCTTAGATCCGCAGCCTTTCCCATTACACACAGAAGTAAGTGAAAGAATGATTCTTCAGACTCTCCAGCAGTAGTTAAATACCACTTCCATCCATACCACTGATCACGTGCCTTTCACCTCATCCAGGCGAATTCATTGCAAAATGTAGGGTTGGTCATAATGTTGTGGCTCTTGAGTGTATATCGTGTACTAGAAAAAATTATTCCACCAGAAGCTGACTCATGCAATGGATTCATATAGGCTTTTAAAATCTGGGGTAAAGAAATTGTAAAGACAATCATTGAAAAAAGGAAAATATTCGTTCCAGGGAGCAACTGGGCGATTGTTCCAACCTGTAAAATATTTATATTATGATTTCATCATTCGACTTTTGACTGTGATGAGTTTTTTAATCATTTTTGAACTCGACGTAAGATATGCAAATATTCAAAGTAAAAAAAAAAAATAATCGTATTATACTCGCAATAGACTCAGCATTGATCGCCTGAGTACTTATTACAAATACATATTTAACGTATTCATACAGAACTCTTAAAATTTGGATTGAGTGAGTTGTCTGAGAATAATTGCAATAAAAAATTCTTAACAGATAACAATATACGATTGTTTGAACTATTGCAAAAACTATGTTGTTCATGTAAAATCCTTCAGTTTGGAATATACTGTTCTGTACTCAAAATTCTGAATGATTTTTGAGATTGCCTTACCGACAGCAAGTACTCACAGTACAAAAAAAAAAAAAAAAAAACGCTTTTATTACCGGGTGCAATATTTATCGTTTGAGAGAGTAGTAATTGCAAATAAATATTTTATAAACCCATACAGATTTTTAAAATCTGGAGGAAATAAAAAATCGGAAAAAAATCGGAATCGAAAAAAAAAAAAAAACACTTCTTGGAAAAGGCGATTGTTTCAACCATTGTGAAGTATAATAGTGACGATTAAAAAAAAATTATATTGGGCTACATATGCCACTGGCCACGGGATTGCAGGTACAAATACAGATTCAATCGATCTTTATGTACTTTTGGAACTTGGAAAAAAGTAAAGGGTTTGGAGAATCACAGCAAAAATTTAAAGATCTTTCTCGGCGAAGAAAAATATTCGATCGTTCTAACCATTGCGAGGATAAACTGTGACGATTCTGTGTTTCAATTTCGAATTTCCTATTGTGTGACTTGTTTTCTGCTACAATTTTGAAATGCACATAGAGAATGCAAATATTCGTACAAAAGAAAAAAATATATATCGTGTACTAGAAAAAATTATTCCACCAGAAGCTGACTCATTCAATGGATTCATATAGGCTTTTAAAATCTGGAGTAAAGAAATTGTAAAGACAATCATTGCAAAAAAAAAAAAAAAAAAAAAAAGTTGTTCCAGGGAGCAACTGGGGGATTGTTCCAACCTGTAAAATATCTGTATTATGAAGATTTTATCATTTGATTACGAGTATGTGAATGACTTTTGACTGCGATGAGTTTTTTAATGATTTTTGAACTCGACGTAAGATATGTAAATATTCATAGTAAAAAAAAAAAAAAAATAGTAATCGTATTATACTCGCAGTGGACTCTGCATTGATCGCCTGAGTACTGATAACAAATACATATTTAACGTATTCATACAGAACTCTTAAAATCTGGATTGAGTGAGTTGTCCGAGAATATTTGCAATAAAAAATCCTTAACGTATAACAATATGCGATACTGTTCTGTACTCAAAATTCTGAATGATTTTTGAGTTTGTCTTACCGACTGCAAGTAATCACAGTAAAAATAAATAAATAAAAAACTGCTTTTATTACCGGATGCAATATTTATCTTTTGAAAAGTAATTGCAAATACAAATTTCACACACCCATACAGAATTTTAAAATCTGGAGGAAATAAAAAAAATCGAAAAAGAAATCGGAATCGGGGAAAAAAAAAGAAAAAGAAACTTCGTGGGAAAGACGATTGTTTCAACCATTGCGAGGTATAATAGTGACGATTAACTGATCCGTGCCAGATACTTCAATGGACCTTCATGCTAAAAGGTTCGTGTCCCAAGCTATTGCAAATAGAGGAGCACTATAAGTGACCATTGAATTCGAGAAAGTGACTGCAGCATAATGGTGTTTAGCTGCAAATCCTTTGTTTCTTTCTTGGAGATTATAATTGATTTCTTGGTAGATGAGCCCTCAGTAAATCAGTTGGTTTGAATGGGGCAGTTTGTTTTCATGTGATGTCTGAGGATGTGGATGCTGGAAATGTGTTCGATGAAAAAGATTAAGGATGTGTAAAGCTTGGGTAAGTCATAAAGGATTGCCAGAAAAGATCTGGGATGAACGAGTCAGTTAATTTTCATGAAGTGTTGGAGGATGTATATGTTGCACAAGATTTTGAGAAATAAGTTTAGGGATGTGTAAGGCCTCGGTTATTGACATATAGGATTGATTAAAAAGATCTCAGATGAATAGGTCAGTTTGCTTTCGTGTAATGTTGGAGGATGTTGGAGATGTGTTCCATGGATAAGTTTAAGGATGTCTAAGGCTTCGATTATTGCCATGTAAGATTGCCTGAAAAAATCTGGGATGAATGAGTCTGCTTGTTTTCATGTGGTGTTGGAGATGTGGATGTTGGACAGGATTTTCAAGAATAACTTTTAATATGTATAAAGATTCGATTATTGCCATGTAGGTTTTGTTGAAAAGATCAGGGATGAATGGGGCAGTTCGTTTTCATGTGGTGTTGGAGGATGTGGATGTCCGTCAGGATTTTGAAGAATAAGTTTAAGGATGTGTAAGGCTTCGGTTACTGACATATAGGATTGGCTTCAAATATCTGGGATGAAAGAATGAGTTTGTTTTCATATGATGTTGGACAAGATTTAGAGGAATAGGTATAAGAATGTTTTAGGCTTCGGTTACTGTCATGTAGAATTGACTGAAAAGGACCTAGGGCAAATGGGTCAGTTTGTTTTCCTGTGATGTTGGAAGATGTGTATGTTGGACAGGATTTTGAGGATTATGTTTAAAGATGTCTAAGGCTTCAGTTATTGATATAGAGAATTGGCTGCAAATATCTGGGATGAATGAATCAGTTTGTATTCAGATGATGTTGGATAAGATTCGGAGGAATAAGTATAAGGATGTGTAAGGCTTCAGTTAATGACATACAGGATTGGCTGCAAATATCTGGCATGAATGAGTGAGTTTGTTTTCATATGATGTTGGACAAGATTTAAAGGAATAGGCATAAGAATGTTTTAGGCTACGGTTATTGACATATAGAAATGACTGAAAAGGACCTAGAAAAATGGGACTGTTTGTTTTCATGTGGTGTTGGAGGATGTGTATGTTGGACGGGATTTTAAGTAATAAGTTTAAGGATGTGTAAGGCTTCAATTATTGCGATGTAGAAATGGTTGAAAAGATTTGGGGAAAAAGGGGTCAGTTTATTTTCATGTGGAATTGGAGGATGTGGATGTTGGACAGGATTTTCAAGAATAAGTTTAAAGATGTGTAAGACTTCAGTTATTGACATATAGGATTGGCTGCAAATATCTGGGATGAATGAGTGAGTTGGTTTTCATATGATTTTGGACAAGATTTAGAGGAATAGGCATAAGAATGTTTTAGGCTATGGTTATTGACGTATAGAAATGACTGAAAAGGACCTAGGATAAATGGGACTGTTTGTTTTCATGTGGTGTTGGAGGATGTGTATGTTGGACGGGATTTTGAGTAATAAGTTTAAGGATGTGTAAGGCTTCGATTATTGCGATGTAGAAATGGTTGAAAAGATTTGGGGATGAATGGGTCAGTTTGTTTTTCATGTGGTGTTGGAGATGTGGATGTTGGACAGGATTATGAGGAATAAATTTAAGGATGTGTAAGGCTTCAGTTAATGACATACAGGATTGGCTGCAAATATCTGGGATGAATGAGTCAGTTTGTATTCATATGATGTTGGACAAGATTCGGAGGAATAAGTATAAGGATGTTTTATGCTTTGATTATTGACATATAGGATTGGCTGAAAAGATCCTGGGATAAATGTGTCAGTCAATTTTCATGAGATGTTGATGGATTTATCTGTTGGAAATGTCTTAGAGGAAAGCATTTAAGGATATATAAGGCTTTCCCTCTTGACATATAGAAATGACTGAAAAGATCCTAGGATGAATGGATCGGTTTGTTTTCCTACAATGTTAGAGGATGTGGATGTTGGTGATGCGCTGGAGGAATAATTATATGGAAGGGTAACAGTTTTTTCTTATACCATGTACGATTAGCCGAAAGATCTTGGGGGTGAGTGGCAGTAATTTGAAATCAATAACATTTTGTTTTCACAGTGATACTTTCATTAAAATTTGTTTCTTCAAAGAAAGTGGTTAGTAAATTTATTTTTTCATTTTTTCGACTTGAGATTTCTGCATCACTTTCAATACTATAGAATTCTTATATTCAGTATTTACAATTTTTTGTTCTCAATGTGATCTCGGAAGATCTTTCAGAATTTTGATATTATAAGTTTTTTTAATACTTCAAATTTTTTTGGATGGATCTGATTTGTGGTTTCTGTTCATTCTTTTTGTAGCTGTTATTATTTAGTAAGGAAATGATTGGTTTAGAATGTGTTGTTATAAGCAGTTTGATGAGGGAATAGTTCTTTGACATTAGTTTTGATGTAATGTGACCTTAGAGAGATGAATCTTCGAAGACAATCCATTTTTAACCTATGGAACTGAAGTTAAATATGAGATGTAATTTCAATATTTGTGCGAAAATTCAGTCTTAAAATCAGCAATTTTTTTATCCTTATACAAACTTTAATTATACTAGAGTAGATATATTTAATTTTACATTTTAAAATATTCAATACCTTAAACATTTTTTTAATATCTTTAATTTTTATCTTGAGAATTTTTGAACTGTGACAAAATGAAAGTTATTAAAAAATATTTTTTGTCCCTCTAAAATTATAGGTCCATAACAATTTAAAAATTCCACTCTCGATAAGAACTAAAACATTTTTCCCGTTACAGATTAAAGTGGAGTTCTGAATTGAAATATTTTGGTGTTGCTTATCATAATATTTTTGGTATTATATAAATTTGACTGCGCCATATTTAAATCTGTGAGAATCAGTATTTGAAATTAAAATATTTTAGGATTGGAACATCTAGAGGAATATTAAGTTCGACGGTTGTATTTGTATGTTCAAAATATCTATAAGAATTTCCAAGTACAAATAAATGGAATTTTTAGAATAGATATAGAAATTCGAGTACGATTTTACACTTTTAATATCAATGTTATTAGAACAAAATATTCAACAAGAAATTTTTAATAGAATCCTACGGCAATGTAATTGACTTCGAATAAATTTATTTATTAAAAAAGTTATCTCATATCAATGCAAATTATCTTTATATTTTAACAAAATTCTAAATCAATGCAAGATAAATAGTGAAAATGAATGGCATTTAAATTTTTAAAATTATCTTAATCCTCCTTTATTATTCAGGTTAATTCATATCTTTGGTTTGCAAAATACACTTGAAAGAATAAGTCACAATTTAATATTTCAAATGTTTATGAATTTTTTTCTTTGTTAAAACCTTTGTTGTTAAAAAAATAGCGAATCATTAACTTTATTGTGAATTTGGTAGAACTTTGTTTACTGATGTTTCAGCGAGCCAAACAAATTGATAATTTTAACAAAATAAGTATTGACTGTGAAATTAAAACCAATTTCTTATCCATGTTTGATGAAAAAAAAACCAATCAGCATCCAGGTAGTATAATTTAAGAATTTAATATCTATTACACTCGAAGAATGCTTCTCAAATTAAGAACAATTCCTTTAACTTAAAAATCATTACAAAATGTAAGTGGTCGAAGAATAATATTGGTATCTATCATTTTTGTTCTTTGACTCTAAAATTTAATTTTATTAAATAGCATATATATTTACCTCAACTGAAATTATTTGAGAAATGGAAATTAAAACTGAAAGGATCAATCTTTGAATTACTTAAGGGAAGATTTAAAAAAATTAGTGTTACTAAATTTACTTTATGTATACAATTTGAGCCATTTTTTTTTCTATTACAATAGGGCGAATTCAGAATTTATTCATAGCCACCTGCAAGACAGTGTTTAGGAAATTTCAACTTATCAAGAGGGGTCTATCAATTAACTTTGAAACAGAAAATAATTTATTGCCGTTGGTTTTTTTTTTAGAATATTTCATTCAAAAGATTTCCCGTGTTATAGATCCGTGAATGATACCAATATATTTTAAAATATAAAAAAAGGCTCCTTTTTCTTTCAAAACAAAATCGCAAAAAATACTCATCAAAGAAATGCTTGCTCATTAAGTTTGCGATGCAGCTTAGGAAGTAAAACTTTTTTTATTGGAAATTGCATCGTTTCGAAGTCTTTGTGGAATATTCAGACCAAATGACTATGAGCTCAAGCGTATGACATTTTATTTTCTCAATAATAACTAACTTCCATAGATTTAAAAATTCGGGAACAAGTTCCTCTTCTTCTAGATTCTGATTGAAATTTCTTTTTAATTACATTAATCTTATAATTATTTTCATGAGACCAATGAGTTCTTAGTAATATTTGACACTATAAGGAACTGTAAGGAATGCTTAATTTAATGCATTTCGGACGATAAGAGACAACTTCCATGTCTTAAAAAAATCAGAGATTTTTACCGTATTCAAATGAATTGGGAATTGAAGGTATGATTTTGTTCTTTATTAACACAAAATTAATGATAAGTCAGTGCCGTAACTTTACCTTTTTCGCATTGATTTCTTAAATGCATTATCGGATTTAGATTCTGAACTAAGTACAAATATGTTATATGGACGTTAAAATTGGAAGAAAGCTATTATTAAATGTCATTATCCAATCTCTTCATTTGCTCATTCATTCCATTTCTATCGAATCTTCACAAAAAATGAATTATAAGAGAGTGAAAATTTACTTTTCTCGAAATTTGTAATAATCATTCGAAAAGAACTTTCATTGCTTAAGGGAACTTTATAGATTAATAAAGTATACTTCTCTCATTTAATAAATAAAGAATTGAGTACCAATGAAAACTTGTCCCAGATTTCTACACGAAATACTGTCGAATCGATTGCACCTGCATCATTCAATAAAGCTGGATTTGTCCAAATAACTTTCTGTTTGGTGATTGAAAATTCACAATAGCTCATTTGTCGCATGCTTCTTGCACTTAAAACAGCATTTAGATTTGATTTTTGACAAATTATATATATATAGTAAATTGATCTTATTTGTCAAAAAACTTAGTAACAGATGTAGATGAGCAATTTATAAATTAAATGAAAATTCTGCACTCGTAATTTGAAAGGCATTTCTTGGAAATCTTGAAATACACTGAGGAAAGTGAAAGATTAAATTTAAAAAAAAAATCATTTAAACTTGATCTTATACTAAAAAAACATTTCGAACTGATAAGACTATGTAAAATTCGATGCTTGATAATGTGACTTGAAATGATACAGACTTTATGCTGTTATGTCTGGCAATGAAACGTAATGCTGAATTAATTATGATTGTAGACTCGGTAAAAATAATTTTTACCGGTTCATTTATCAAACAATGGTCGCATATATCAGATGAAAGCTCTTACAATTTAAGAAATAATTTTTGTAAACTAGTTTCATGTAGGTGAAAAATAATATGCGAAAGCATAACGTGGTACTAATTTTTTATAAAAATATTTTTTATGCTTCAATTTTTGTATATCACAGTTTTCTTGAACAGTGCACTCAGTTAAACTGGTTTCAAAATGGATCTTTAAAGGAAGTGACTCAATCTTCAATTCATAATCTATTAACATCAGTTTACTGTTTTAGGGTATTGTATTAATATGCCAAGGATTCATTTCGTATAGAGATTGGGTTCATTGGGAACATTTATAAATATCGTGCACCTTTCTGGCCCATTAGGATTAAGAAATAATTCAAAAAAAATATGGAAAAAATATTTTTTCTTTTAATTTAATGACAGAATACAAATGATACCTGTATTTGTAAACCTGCAAAAAACCTGATGTGTCATGAGTGCTATCATAACTCAGGCCACCAAATTTCATTGACAGTGTTTTTAAAATAATTATAATTAGAAATGGAAAAACTACAAAGAGAAAAAAAAAACTTATGTTTCTTTTGAAACGCTATCAATTTCGTCCTTAACCGTATAATCAATAGTTCTTATAAAAAAACAAGGAGAATCTAACTACTGAGAAATTTATAATTTAATAGCTGCAAAGTTATTTCAATTATATGAAACTTAAAAGAATCGGTTTGAAAATTATGTTATTGCTTAGAACATCAATTTTTTTCGAATCATTTTTAGTATGCATAAATAAAGCTTAATTAATAAGTCAAATATCACTTCATATTAAGCATTATTATTTTATTTATTTATACATTTTCTAATGATAAAATATTGCTTATCTGTGGGTGTATTGACGCTCCAGAAACAAAACTTTTCGACTAACTATTACTATTACAACTGACATATATAATCTATGGAGGGAGGGAGGGAATGTGCACCTCGGAGGACTTTTTTAAAAATGAAATTATTATTTAAATTAATGAAAAATTAAACTAAATTTTATTGTCTTGATGGGGTAACTTTCAAAACTATTACAGCGAAAAAATTATTGCTTTATCATCATAAAATTGAAAAAAAAAAATATTATTTTGCCTTCGGAAGAAACATATCAATCCTCAGCCTATACGCATCCAGAAACGTAATGTAATAATTTTGTAATAATTTTTTTCGATCTGCCTTTGTTTTAAAAATTATTGCATGGCACACAGAATTGAATTAAAACAAAATTGAAATTATGTGAAAGCGTAACATTAATCGACTGCATTCAAACTCTTAGTTAGCTCTGTATTATGTAAACAAATGCCGCCTACAATTAATAGATTCGAATTAAAGTAAAGATATCATAATTAAATCTCATATTTTGAATCAGCATTTCAAACTAACTTACATGATTAAAGCTATTTTGCACACTTTTCCATCGACGCATATGATACCTGGTAAGAAGCAGCAGCATTTTTACTCCTAATACGATCATGATTAACGAAAATTGATTTTTGTCTAGTCATTGAATAGGCTTCGTTAACCCTCCTTTCGCAAGGTGTTTCAAAAGTTTATATATTTCTCAGCATTAAGTCTAATTAAGGATAATTTATGACTCTTACATTCAGTAAAATACGTGGAAGGAACAAAACAATAAAATTATATCCTTTTGTATGCAATAATCTGATGTTGGTATAAAATGCGTCCAAATTTTTAAGTAGAAAAACGTAGACACCCTCCTTCTCCGTTGCATAACATCAGAATTATTACTGTTTTTTTTATATAATATGTCAAATATCGAAAAGTTTGCCAAACACTAAAACAAGTCACGGTTTTTCTGTAATAAAGCAACAAAAAGTTGTCTGTTTACAACAATATATATTATTCGGAATACATTGCACTTTAGTGCAATAACGAATTTCCATCTGATTCCATCTGGTCGGACAACATGCGTGAGCTGAAGTTGTTTCCCGCCCGCCACTGCGGAATCTGTGCGTCCGTTCCTTAGATGTGTCGCGTCCATTGGATCCTCCGATGGAGCCTCCGGAGTTGAAAACCACCTCAGCAGAAAGGTGTGACAATGGTAAAAAAGGAGTGTAGTTCTCAATACTATACATGTGCAGTGTTTCTTACTGCTTTAAAATATCAATATTGCATTTACAAGGTATATATGAAAGTAATTAACTGTTTTTAAGTTTGTCAAGCATTAAGGAACAATTTATTTGAAGAATGGAAAATCTCGTTGCAAATGAAGGGAGTGATTAGAACAATGTACTGCATGTCATTATTATGTAAATGTAAAACAGCAGATAAATTGTTCAAAATGGGGTAAAAATTACACAAATGTATAACTAAACAACATCTGAATTGCATGACTAACAATATTGACAAGTGGTATGCAGCACAGCATGCGATTGGTTAAAAATCTCATAATAAGCGGAATCGATTACAAGCCTTTGGAGTATTTGAAAAAAGTGTTGAAAAAATGTTTTGTCTCAAAATTATACAAGATAAGCTATACACTGTAAAATCATCTTCAATTTTTTTTATTTAAACTTCTGTTGTAAATTTTTTCATTTACATAATTCACTGAAAAACATAAATCTTTAAAATTGACATTAAAATAGGAATCTTTAAAACTGAAGGAAAGTATTATAATGTTTCAATTAAAAATTAAATTGTATGCATAATTTATATTTTTGATGCCATAATGTATACGAGAATTGAAAGCCAAAACATTTCTGCTTTTTGAAGAAATTTCTACTTATACATTAAATCAAGATTATTCAGCCTATGCATATTTAAATTTTTGCAAAAAAATGTTGAATTCAATTTTGACGCATATCGGCACCCTTTCCAGTTATTCACTTATCAGTAACATTCCATTCCATTGATAGAATTTATCTTAAAATTGTCCATAGAATAAAATGTATCGTTCGCTGAACAAAATAACAATTTTTTTTATGAAACGCAATCTGAAAATAAACGTCAGTTGTTTTAGCTCATAACGTGTTTAAATGACTTAGAAAAAAATAAATTACTTAAAAAAAATAAGAATTATTTGCGAATAAATCATTGAAAAAATTCCTAAATGATGCCTTATTACTGGTCTAGAATACCTTATATGCTTTCATTTTTTGAAAAATATTTAGTGTGGCGTATTATTATTTACGGAGCTTAAAATAGTATAATTATAGCAATCTTCATTATACGGTATGTACGGAGAAGAAGAAAAAATCATGATAAGTCTGAATGGGATATCGGAGTTAAGACCAGCAAGAAGACCAAATTATTAAATAAGATACTTCTATTTATGTAACCTAAAACAACCCACTCACCGAATATGTCAAATATTCATTTTCGAACGGATTTTTGAGACAGTTTTTTTCACACGTCTCTTCACATAAAAGTACATATTCTAGACATTGCACGGTGATATTTATTTTTTATTACTTGTATGACTGAACTAGTTTTTACTAAAAAAGAATTAAAAGTTATCAGCAAAAATTTGGAAAAATATAAGAAATAAATATTTGTATCATTTAATACGATTAGGGTTATAGTACTTTTTTTTAAACATTGTATAATTCTGAAAATTTTAGTTATTCTAACAGTTACTCTCCTTAGAAAATTATCATAACAAGTTGATGTAGTCTTAAGTATTTTGCTCCATATTTTTAGATTTAAAAATTTACTTTAATATCATTGATTTAGAAATAAAATATTTTTCGTAGCTTGTGTAAGTAGGGTGGTTTTCTAATGCCGAATATGAACATCCGGGTTTTGCGCAATGGGATGTTATAATGTTTTTTTAGAAAACGTTGGACTCTTTCAAAAATATTTTTGTTCCATGTTTCAATAGAATTTATTACCTAATATCTCAAGCATTTTAATGTGTTGAATAACTTTTTTTATTCAAATAATTGGATCTTTTTCCTGCGTGATTTGTAGAAATTACCGAGATTGGAAAGCAGTGGGTTGCATTTTGTCCGTCATGAGATTCGCACCATTGTCCTGCATCATGGACAGCTCCTGGAAAAATTATGAGGTACAACGGCTCGTCATGTCTCCTTCCTACAAGAAAATAGCATAAAACAACAAGCTTTTAGTATTACGAATTATTAATTTAATGTGTACGATAATGTTTTTTTTAGATTAGTAAATATAATACAAGAAACCGAGGGTCATAGTAGAACTGAATGTATTACCGAATAAATGATATGCTTGCTCTAAAGTTGTTCTCACACATGCATATAACTCGATACATGAGCTAAAAGAAGTAATCTGTGGAAATGCTCAAGGAATACATTTTTACAATTTTCTCTCTTACTTGAATAGTCGAAATACTAATATAGTATGAAGAAGGCACCATGAAATTTATGAAAATAGAGTAGGAAGTATTCGATCCAAGAGGTTTAAGATTGGAGAGGTCTCTCAAAATGAATTTTTGAAATATACCGATGATTGCTATGAAAATTTGTTTGAAAATCGAGGATGATTTACTAAATAAAAAAATGAAACAGGATGAATTATAAGGAGTAAAGAGATGTAGAAAATCCTATGGCAGCTTTAAAAAGTAACAAAGAGATATATAATATTTTGTTTGCAATTGTCTGGAAGAAAGTATCCAGGTTATAAAGAGTCTTAGTAAATTTTCTTCTCAGAAGTGTGCATTCTCCTTCTGCGGAAGAAAAAAGAACCATTATTTAGAGAGCATATTCTCTTAGGAACTCCTTGACTTAGACTTTAGGAACGAAGAACCAGCACAAGAAATAAAAATGATGCAAATTTGTGTATCTTTAAATCGATCCTTGATTTAGATCCTTGATTTGAATGATGCTGGACAAAAGTACTCTTGACTTGTCCTGAGTAACTAACGCTGAATCTTGAACTGACTGACCCCATGCAGAGAATTGTTGTTCGGGCTGAAGACATTTTATTCTGGTGGATGGATGGATGGATCGTGGGATTTAGTGGCCCAAGAGCCATATTTGACTATACTGCGCCAATCGTATGGTTAAAATATATAAGGCGTTTTTATGTAAGACGCTGTAAAATTAGAAACTGATTAATAAAATTGCAAGGCCATGTCTTCTAACATTGTAAAATTGGCAACGAATTGAAATGTTAAATGAAATTATAAAAACCAATTGCTTTTAAAAAATTAAAAAGGTTTTTGTGGGGACGATCCCCCACGAGCATTTGCATGCTCACTGTTGAAGCACAGAAAAAACGTAAACGATGATGATCAAAATAAGGGCATTCTATTAAAAGATGAAGAACGGTTAAAATCACTTGACATCTAGAGAAGAAAGGAGCTCTATCACCGATTAAAAGTTGTTTATGAGTAAAACGAGTGAGACCAATGTGGAGTATAGACAATTTGACGTCTAGCTCTCGCACTGGTAAACAAGACCAGGATGAAATGATAGGTTTTACGTTATGAAGTTTGTTATCAGTATGATTATTCCATGATTCCCGCCAGAGTGAGTATAGACGACGTTGAAAAATATTTTTAGCATCACAGAACGGGATGTCTCGCTGTGAAAGCAAAGATGCACTCTTTGCATTATCCGCCAGCTCATTATCGGTGATTCCGACATGACTCGGAATCCAGCAAAATAATATCTTAAACTTCCTGTTTTTTAAAGTCCTTAGAAGATCAAGGATTTCCACGGCAATTGGGTGAATCTGATTATTACAGTTGGAAAACATTATCAATGAACTCATGCTGTCAGTATAGATACAAAATTTACGATCAGAAGAGAGTGAAAGCCCCTGAAGAGCATAAAAGAGGACTTATAATTCAGCAAATAAAATAGATAGAGAGGAATCTAGACGGTAACTAAATATGTTGGTATCGAAAACAATACCGCAACCAACATGATCCTCTAATTTCGAGTCATCCGTAAACATTTTTAAGTTATCTAAATACTGACAGCAATGAGAAATAAACAGTTTTTGGTGGGCTGTACTCTGCTTCTCAAAACCAGAGAAGGGATTTAAAAATGAAAACTGAGGAATATTTCAGGGAGGAAAGGAAAATGGATCTGTAGTCTGGATTACCTTATCATGAAGTTCATAATCACGAAGGAGCAGTTTAACTCTGTCGCAGAATGGAAGTGCGTGAGAGCGACGAGCATTATAGTCTCCGAAGACTAAGCCATACACCGTACTTCCGTAATCTATACGGGATAAAGTCACTACTTGATAAAATCTGAGCAAGGAAGTCTCCTGCTCCCTGCAAGTCGATCTGCTCCCCAAGTGGTTCTGGATAGTAAGTACCTTGAGAATGTTTAATGACCTGTCACACTTCTTCCGTAGATGTAGGACATGCGAAAGTGAGCTTACGGTCAAATATTACCCTCAAAAACTTTATTTCATTTACCACAGGGATGGTAGCATTACGAATCTGAACTTTGGTATCTAAATGTATACCCCGTTTCCTACAAAAATGTACGCATTTACTTTATTCTGGAGAAATCTTATGTTCATTTTCATTGCACCAATCTACAAGTTTGTTTACAGCAACCTGCAGTTGTCCCTCTATCAGGTGCATATTGCTTCCTTGGCAAGAGATCTGTAGCGTATAATGTGCCTTGAATAGATGGAGGTAAAACATTAATTATTTGGCTAAAATGGACAGTAAAAAGAGTAACACTAAGAATGCTCCCTGCGGAACACCTTCAGTTTGAATAAAATTATTTGAGTAGACGTTACCCATGTGAACTTTAAACGTTCGACAAGATAAAAAGATTTTTTTTAAAAATAGGTAAATTTCCTCTAAAACCAAAGTTAAAAAGCATTAAAAGTATGCCGTGACGCCACGTATGGTCGTACGCTTTCTCTATATCAAAAAAATAGATACAAGGTGATTTCTTCTCACAAATGGATTGCGGATTTGCGTTTACAGAAGCACGAGGTTGTCAACAGTAGACCGTCCTCTACTGAAACCACTCTGCAACTGAGAGATGCATCCTTGTTTTTCTAATTCAAAAGAAAGACAAGAATTGACCATACGTTCTAATGTTTTACAAAGACAGCTCGTCAAAGCTATTGGTCGGTAGTTCAGAGGATTGGATGTATCTTTGACAGGTTTTAGGATTAGGATAACAATAGCTTCGCGCCATTGTAAGGGCTACTTCTGCTCTGTCCAGATTCTGTTAAATAACAATAACAGATTGGAAAGGGAAGTAGTATTCAAATGACGGATCATATTGTATGTAATTCCATTTGGCCCTGGACTGGTATCATGAGATTTAGATAACGCCTTTTCGAGTTCAAACATTTTAAATTTACAGTTGTATGAAAACTTGCGACGGTGATTAAAATGCAAAGGCAACCGTTCCGCGGGATTCTTAATCGCCAGAAACTCAGGACTATAAGAATCTATTGCGGAAACTTCTGCGAATGCTTGGCCCAGAATATTGGCTACTTCTATTGGGGCAGAATATATCAGACTTCCTGTATATAAAACAGGAATGGAAGGTTCGCAATAAATACCATTCGCAGCCTTTACTTTTTTCAACAACTATTTGCTGGAGGTTGATGATGTAATAGAAGATACGAATTTAATCCAGGAGTCCATCTGACTCTGACGACGAATGCGACGAGTTAGCGCTTTGTCTCTTTTAAAAGCAACGAGATGTCGGGTACATCCGAAAGATGTTCCACAATTTTTTCTGCTGCTTGTGGCTGTCGCGACAAGCCTCATTCCACCACGGTCTGCGAAATTATTTGATACGTGGGGAGGTCTTTGGAATGGTGGCATTTGCGGCGTTTATTATGGTGTCAATAGCAAGTTGCATTGCTTCCATGATGTCGTAAGTATTGATCATGGTCTCTGTGATATCTGCCAATTGTGTGAAAGTATCCCAGTCTGCCCGCTAGAATAGAAAACGCGGAGGACAGGGAGTCACACCGCCACTATCAGCATGGGAGACAATAATAGGGAAATGATCACTATTATGTAGATCTTTGCTGACTGCAAAGTTCAACACCGGCAAGAGTTCAGGAGAGCACATGGCTAGATCAAGGCTATGGAAGCTACGGGTGGGTTCATGGAAGTACATCTTCTCATCATTATTGAGCAAACAGAGACGATTATTAGCAATAAATTGTTCTATCTGTTGCCCACGAGAATTTGTAGTACCCGAACCCCACAACGTACTATCTCCGTTAAAATCTCCAAGTATAATAAATGTCGAAGGGAGTTGGTCCACAAGGTTATCAAGATCTTGTTGACGAATGACATCATGAGGTGGTAAGTAAATGCAGCAGACTGTGACAAAATTTCGTGTGTGAACTTGAACAGCCACAGCCTGCAGAGAAGTGTGTAATAGGAGAGGTGTGATCGGATATAAATTCGACGTGAAAATAGAAACTCCACCAGAAGGATGAGATGCTGTTTCTGCATCTTTACGAGCACAGTTATAACCGCGTATTTTGATGTGGATATTAGGTGTCAAGAAGGTCTCCTGAACACCAAAGCAGATAGGATGAAAGTTGTTAAGGATGGTCTTTATGTCATTCAATTTGGACGAAGGCCACGACAATTCCATGAAACGAAGGTACCCATTAAGAAACCTTTCCTTCAAGTGAAGGATTGAGAACTGTGTTGGGAAGTTGCGAAATATCGCAACTCATTTTAAGTTCTTCATCCTCTTCTTCAGATGGATGAAATGCGATTAAGTCTACACTTTTGGAAGTGCCACCAAAAATGGACGTTAAGTCTTTGTGGACTGCAACCCGATTTGCGAGTCCCAAAGCAACCGAATTGTGCAAGGTTGATTTTCTAAGTTTTGGTCTAACATCCTGTGGAGAAAGACCACGTTTTGAAAATTGTAGTTTTAAATGCTTTCCAGATTTTGATTTGTTTCTATTAGGTTTATCATGTTTCAAGAATTCAATTTCATTGTTTGTGGAATGCTCTGTTTCTGAATCGCTTGACTTTTCAAGTGTTTTTGTGTGGGTGACAGATTTAACACAATTTGCATAAGAACAATTTACACAAAACTGTTTCTGTACCACAGAAGCATAAGTTAAACCAGTCTTAGGTGTTTGAGCTAGAATTTTAAGTCTAGCTTCAAGATATGTTATCTTTGTATTTGAGAGTGGTTATTTGTTTTTCGAGTATCCAACGTTTGCAAAGTCTCGAAAAGGAAACATGATCTTCACCACAATTGACGCACTTTTCTGGCGCAGTACACTCCTGGCTTTCATGACCTTTTTCAGCACATCGGGCCAAGTTACTGTCCGCGGCAATTAACTTTGGAGTGGCCGAAACGTTGACATTGGAAACATCTCAAGGGATTAGGAATATATGCTCTAACAGGTGATTTCAGATAGCCGGCATATATAAATTCAGGTAGTTTAGGCGAATGGAATGTGAGGATGAGATGTTTCGTATAAATGAGTTGCCCATCCCGCCGAATGGTTATGCGGAGTACATGAGGTCATCTCTAAGAATTGAAAGTTTTACATTTTGTGTTTAAGCGCTTTAAATGACTAGTTCAAGTGTAAATAGAATGCATATGCCTGATGCGTAGGAATTCTTATACCCGCTGTCATGTTTCAAACATTTATTACGGATTAGGAAAATTAATTTCAAATGAGTCAATTGTGAATACATTGAATAACAAGAATCATATCTGAGGAACTTTCATTCATTTTAATTTAAAAGTTTCCATTTAATTGTTTTCCAAAGAACAAAACTATAAATTGTAGTAGTTTTTGTAATTTTGTATTCGAAATAAACCAAGTTAACCGAAGAAGTTTAACGGAGTGCCCAGCCCAAAAATGATCTGTCCGTGCAGATCTTTCTGAAGCTTGACATTCAATGGAGGGCTTTTGCGATTTTGTGAAGATTTTTCATAGATGGCACAGAAACGGAAATGAAAACACATGCTTCTATTGCACATTTAAAATGGCATTAAAATACTGCAATGGACAGGAAAACCGGGAAAATGCCATAAAAGGTTTCAGGCCAAAACAACTGAAAAAAAAAACGTTTACTCGAGTTAATGGGAAATTCAAATAAGGACAGACAGCTTCTCGAGTTTATTGATGGAATAAGATCCCAGAGCTCCTCATTAGTTAGTCCGAGATTCAATCATGTTTCATCCAAAACCCAAATGTTCTCTTTAGGTGGATAAAAGCACATATTGGGCGTTACGGCGATGATGGAATCAAGACTATCGACGTCATCGAAGATAGTTCTGTGAAAACTCTAAATCCTGGCGGTCAACTTAACCATTGTTTAAGGAAATCTATAATCATTGTTTATAGAAATAGTTTTGAAGAAAAGATAAAACATTTGGTGCAGTGGAAACTCCGGCTGATTTGTTTTTGAAATCTTGAAAACTGTCAAACTATTCCAACTCTCCTGAGATTCTCCGAAATTTGAAAAGTATAAAAAATAATGTATAGCAAAAGAATGTCTGGTACTTCCATATGTTTCCCTTGGTGGTTCTATGTGGTAAAATTTTCCCGTTTATTCCTGCAAAAAAACGAAACTAGAAGGAAAACTGTCATAAACATTTCAAAACATTTAGGTGACGTAAGTATAAATAACTTTGGTTTTGAAAACAGTTATTGATTATCCCATATTGAATATGTTTCTTAAAAAAATGTTTTAAAAAAAGCAGTTTATAAATTTAGTGTCATCATCATGAAACATGAAGTTTAGTTTTGTACAAAATCTGTTCTTTGAAATAAGAAGATCAATTTGACAAATTTTTACAATCTTTTAGAATCAAATTTGCGATATTAAGCTTGAAAAAATCTAAAATTTGTGAAGGTCAAAAGCAAAGAAATCTTATAAAAAAATTTAAAATAATTACCAAAGGTAGAAGTCTTTTTATCAAACATTCACAGTATCACCAGATGCTGAATAAATAAAAGGGGATTAGTTCAAGAAGCGCATAATTTGAGAATATGTGATATAAATTCCGAAGACAAGATATTTCGAAGCTGTAAATTAGCAAGAGCAATGGTAGCAATTTAAGAGATGCATCAGAAGAAAGAACAGAACAGAAGGTAAAGTAAAATGAAGATTTGATGATAATACGAAATAGATAATTGTGAAAGTAAATGAACGTAATAAAGTAGTATACACTGGTGCGCAAAACTTAAGCAACAATGTAAATTTTAAGCAGTTAGCCATGAAAATGCAGAAAAAGGGTTATTGTGATTAGTACAATGAACACGCAATTCAGTAGAAAGGTGATGCGTATGCAAATGTCAGGAACAAAAGGGTATCAGCGAAGTGAGTGTGCGCAAAACACGTACAGTCGGAGCGAACAGCTCAAGACTACAGGGAAAGGAATACATTCGCTATAAGTGCAAATGAGTTCTTTCTTGAAATATGGCTAGACGAAATCACCTGGACGACTTTACACGTGGAAGAATGTTCGTAAAGAAGGAGGAAGGACGCAGTATAGCTGAAAATTTCGGAATCAACAAAAGTGTCATTTTGCTTGGAAGGTACAGTTGATAGAAAAGTTGTTGGTGGCCATCCTAGAAAAATAACTACTGTTTATGGCTTTTATATCGTCCTGCATGCGAAAAGACCCAGATACCAGTCAGCAAGTGTGTACAGAATCAGGGAGACAAATGTCGCGGTTTACTATGGCAGTCGCGTTTACAAAGGTGGCCTATTCGTCCACCGCCGTGAAAGCTGCATGCCTTTGAAAGTTGGCCATCCGTGACACCGTTCAAAGTAGTGTTAGGAGTGCAAAAACTGGAAATCTCATCCATGGAGTTGTATCCTCCTTACGGATGAGAGTCGTTTCAGTACCACAAATGATTCTCAACGACAATTCATTTAGAGGGAGGTCGGACAACGCTTTTATTCGAATAACATCATGGACAGAGACCTCTAAGATGGGCATGGAAATTATCGTTGATGAGGCATTGTGCTGAACAGGTAGACTGAACTTTTAGGTAGACTGAAGTTTTAGACAAAAGTTCTGTAATTGGAGATCGCTATTGAAAGAAAGTTATTCTTCCCCATGTCTGCCTGTTCCAAAGTGCTATTAGACGATACTTCGTTTTCATGGATGACAATGCACGGTCACACCGTACTGCTGATGTTCATAGGCTACTGCAGAGTAAAGATATCACACTAATGTATTGGCCAGTCTTTTCTCCTGATTTAAATCCCATAGAACATGTATAGGATGTTTTGGGGACATTCCTTGCTGCAAGATTCAATCCTCCAGGGAACATCCAACAACTGAAGCAGAGGCTGATTGATGAATGGACACTCTTACCTCAAGAACTGCTGGACAATCTGGTGCTGAGTATGGAGAGATGGTGCGAAGCAATCATTGCATTAAGGATTTGGCATATCTCATATTACGGGACGTCTGCTTCTTGTTGTTCCTCTTGGATAGACAAACACTTACTATATCCATTATATTCATTTTTTTCACCTACACTTTCGTCATCGTTTAAGTACAAAATGCTATCTCTCATATGATTTTACGTTTAGTTATGGCAAAAAAGCACCTTTTGCTTAAGTTTTGAACACCAGTGCAAAAGAACTTATGTTCAACATTTAAAACTCCATGAAGACTCCGAAACGATATGAAAACTATATGACCTGTATTTAAATAAAATTAATATTTTATATAAATATTTGAAGATGAACTCAACATTTACTTTAACATTTAAAAATAAATGTAAATCATTCAACAGCAGTGATTTTATATAGTATTTAAATGGATTTTATTTCAATGTATTAGAGAATTTGCAAAGAATTCGTAGTAAAGTTTAAGCGATAATCTGGAAGTGTGTTACACTTGGTGTAGAAACTTGAAGATATTTATTAAGAAAAGACGATATTTGATATTTTTGAGGTGTATTTTTTGTTGTTGTTATTGAGAGAAAGTTATAATTGATTCTCTTTCAGTATTATTGTTGCCTGTATTCCATATCATGAGTTTTGTAGTAAAATTTCTAATGCTGAATATAGAAAGATTTATCATGGTCATCTATTCTGCCACTAAGAGGATTGATATTCTATGCATCAATTATTATGGAAGTAATTAAAAACATTACTGGAAGGGTAAAGCGATGTAAATATTTCTTAAAATTAATATCAATCTAGTTTGTTAAATATGTAAAAAGATATATTGACTAGAAATAGTAAATAGAAGTAATGGTTGATTACAAAAAATGGTTATTAGTTTTTGCCTATTGTCTTCTAGCTTCGTTGCAAATATTTATCACCATTCTTTGTAAATATAATTTAGAATCTTTACTATTATAACAGATTTAGTTTTCGAATTACTTGTGCTACGGGCATTCTTGAAGGCAAACCGAAAGCCATTTCTCCTTTGAAGGAAAATTATTTTGTGAATGACGACATTTTATAAAATAGAATTGTTATAAATTGGTTTTGCATTAGCATGAAAACAAATGTTCTTTCAGAAGTTTTTTTTTTATTAATTTAAATAAAATATGTGTCTTTTTATTAAGACGTGCAACATTTTTTTTTGCTATATTTTAAGACTGTGTAATGTTTTGACTGTAAACTGAAGTGTTGATAATATTCTGGACAAAAACATTAAATCACATTTCACCATTATGGAAAGAACTTATTCATATTTTCCTGAATACATGCTTTGTTTTGCTGGAAAATATGTTTCTCTGAAAGTATTTGGCATGATATAAGGAGGTCGAGAAATGTAGCAGAAAAATGATTGATGTGAAAGATATCCAAATACATATTTAATTAAATTTTCTTAATTTAAATAAATGAAAAACAATTGCACTTTTTTTCAGTAAATTAAGCGAAAACAGAAGTCACCAAAATTAGAACTGACTACATTTCATGATGAAGGTATGGGTTGATGAAGTGTAAAGGGATGACGAGATTCAGAGTTTCATCTAGATTGTTACTGAAAGAAAGAGGACACAGGAAATTATAAACATTTGCATACCAACAAATGAAAATTATTCTAAGCCATGCACAAATTAAAAATTGTCTTTTAGCAAAGATGATTTGCTAATTGAGTGCTGCTTTGAAGATCTTCTAAAATTCATTACAATCAATTCTACGGAATTAAATTGAAAATTATATACCTCTCGTATCCATAACAATATAGAAACATAGGTATTCTGGAATCAATTCGTTTGATGTCTGGCAAATATTAGATATTGCTTTGCCGTCTCTTTGAGTCTTGCATAGTAAAAGACATTTTTAGTGAATTGCAAAGTAATCTTATTGTTATTTCAAACGATGGCTCATTAAACACTGTTTATACTTAAAATCATAAACATTTTTAGCTATTTTGGGAAACAGATAATATATAGTGAAGAAAGAATTAATTTTGCAAAAACATAGTTTATACCAAACGAGAATAATAAGTTTAAATTTAAAAAATTCTCATTTATCTGTATTTCTCTTCTCTACATACTTATATTCTAGAACAAGAGAAAAAGGAAGAATGTAGATTACTGAATTTTTTGAGAGAAATTTCATGCCAAAAAAATATAAAATTCCCCTCAAAGTTCTGATATCGATAAAAAAAAGCAAGTTTTTGAAAAAATAATGCTTTATTTGCTTAAAATCAAGAAATAAATCAGGTTATCAGGACTTAAGAACTATGGGCTTGATTTACATTTAGAGAATTGGGACATCTGAAATAATCTGAGATTATAAAACAAACAAACGATCGCTAAAACCTATAATATGAAAAACTATGAAAGATAATTTAATTTTGTTTCAAATTACCAAAACTTGCAAGACATTAAAATGTTCACATGTTTAAATCGAGATTTTTACTGTGCACATTTTGAGGAAAGAGACATGCATTGGAATGTCGATTAGTGGCATATTAGACTCTTATGAAAACCGAGGGAATGATTTTGCTCATCTATTAATATTGTTGTTTTTAGATAATTTATAGATATATTATTTTAAGATAATTCTATAGACAGAAAGTTCGGATATTAAAAATCTATTTCATAATAAATGTATTGAATAAAATGTAATAATTAACTTTCTGAGGACAATGATTCGAGCTAAAAAGAAGACATACTTAGGAAAATTACTTTTAACAGAAACGGAAAATATTCTATGAGAGAATTGATTCCTATTGTGTATTCGAACCTCCAGAAGCTTAACTGTATAGGGATTACACAATTTCAGACTGTTTTCGAAGATGGAGTTGGTGAAATTATACAAAATGTTTATAAGAAATGGAAAATTCAAGGTTATTTACTTCAAACAATAGTTTTTAGGTAGAATTATACAAACTTATACGCAGTGCGACGGTTATGTCGAACCAAGAAATCTCAAGCTTTAAATGATAATCTGGAAAAATTCTATCTTTTTAAATGAACTTTCGATAGAAATTAAAATTATTTTCCACTACTAAAATTGTCTTTCTTCAAAATGAAAGACTGAAGATCAAGATAGTGGTTTAGAGTTTCTATAAAATGTGATTTGGGAATCGAGAAAATGAAAAATTTTTTCCTTGTAGATTTATTGATAAAATCACTTGCAGCCCTTTCTCTTCTCGGTAGTTATAAATTACTTTGAGAGAAACTAAAGAGCAGTTTGTAGAAAGCTAAGAAAAATGCATCTTTCTCTTTACTTCAATAATTCTATGATCTCAATTGGATTTTTTTCTTGGGGGGGGGATTAAAAAAATAACTGTAGAAATACTGGCCAGGTTTTCTCTTTGATATGATACAGAAATTTAATGCCATTTCCTCCAGCAAAAAAAGAAGTAACTAATTCAAAAAGTATTGTAAAACACTGTCAAGAAATACTAGAAGCTCAGTTAAAGAACATTAAAAAAGCCTATCAACTTAGATGACCAAGTTTGAATATTTCGGGTTCATCTGCTGCTCTTTTTGAATGCAATGAAAATATCATTGGGATACAGTTGTTAGTAATAGGTAAGAGAAAAATAAGAAATTCTGCTTGAAAGGAAGTTGGAGGAATCTTCAATGTACTTGAAATTTTATTGATCACACGTAGTGTGGCTGTTCAGTCCAATAATTTCTAAAATAGGTTGGTTGGAGTGTCCAGAGTTGAAAGATCCCAGTTTGATAGTAACATTATTTCAATTCAATCTGGAAATTTTTTTTAAAAATGAGAAAAATGGAACTATTCTATTAGTCAAATCTTCTTTCATGTTATTTCCACGAAGATCTCAAAGTATACTGAAAATTGTATGTCTGTTATTTTACTTCTGTGGCTTACAGTAAATGATTGCATTTAAATGACAGGAAAGAGCTTTTAACTGTTCCAGAATTGGATTCAGCAAATAATAAATTCGTCCAATCTGTGAATTAAGAATCTTCAAGGAAGGAACATTTGAAATTTAGACTTAAAAAATTTACATATTCACTGATCTCAATAGAATAATCAGATTACTCTACGTTATCCCTCTTAGTTATAATAGTGAATAAATATTTTAATATTTCCCGTTTACCTCATATGATCATTGGCATTCCGTCCAGATGCAACGTCATCGGTTTTCCACACATTGTTAAGTGCCTCCGGACCTGCATATGGAGACCCTCTTCACCAGTGGAGTCATTGTGTCTGGTTATTCTCTCTATCCAGATAAAAGACCACATATGTGTGTTTCGTCTTTTCGAAGAAATTCATCGTATTTTTAAGCGAGAAGAACTTCAAAACATCCAGATGTTAAACTTCTTTTATATTATGAAGGCACTCCTTGCATCTTCGAGGAACGAACAAGTACGAGCGACAGTTGTCATTAAATTTCGAAGTCAACTGGACCTCAGCCGGTGTGTTAGCGGGGGACTGAATGTAATTAACGTGTGTTTGGGAAGAGCCAGCTGCAAAGATGGATTATGAACAGACATTCTCATGATCGACTGGAAGTCATTGAGGAAACATTACTGAGCAGCTATCGGGCGATAAGGAATTCAAATGATTCGACGGAGATAAAATGCCGGATTTTTGTTTTGAGATGAGAGAAGAGCAATAAAAGTCATTTAAGAAGTTCGAAGTAAGAGTTCGAAGGTGTTTCAAATTTTGCACCGTGTGAATCGGGTTTCTATGCTAAGTTCCACCCATAAAGATCGGTGGATTTCTGGAGCTGCCCCTTGAGTAACCGCATAAGTTAACAGCATGTTACCGTTTTTTTTTTTTTTCTTTTCTTCTCTGTGTGTGTGTGTATTCTCCGAATTAATAGAGGAACTATTTCATGAATAACTTTCAACTGTAGTGTGAATTATGTAAATAATATTAAATAATATTATGTAAGATATACTAGATCAGAACAAGTTGTTTTGCTGTACATATATAAAGCTGTAAATAACGGATTTTTTTTTTTACGCTACTCTCTTATTTGATTGGCCAGGATCAAGAAATTACTATGTACTTCATTTAGTACGCGTTTCTGGTAAGGTATACTTAGATTAATAGAAGTGTGAGTGCATATGTGTGCTAGGGCCCATAACATTAACCATAGCGAGCTAACATAATAGGATATTTTTTTTGTTTGTTGTAGCATTTGTTATTTCAAAATATTTCAATAAATGCGCTAGTAACTTAGATGTTTCAAAGAAGGATGTGTTGTTCAGAGTATATTAATATCTGAAAAATTGAGTCTCTTGGATATGATGAAAATTTGTTTTATTCTAATCCACTTCATACGCGATCACCTGAGATATGCACGTGGTTGCTACCATTGGCAGAAACATGCTGCCTTTCAGCATTAATTTGAGGTTAGTAATTGCGTTACTGGCATGTCTTTGATTACGACAAGGACACCAGTTCTCATAGAAACCAGTTAAGAGAGATTGTTTTTTGATATTATTCGAGTAGTTGCCATTTCTTATGAACAAGAATGTCGCAGTCAGTTGATTGTCAAAATAACTTTTCTTGGGAGTTGTCTCATTCGTGGACATATTTTTTCTACAATTTTCAATATTCAATAAAAATCGAAGTTTCGAATAGTAACAATTTGATACGGAAAAGAAAGCTATATAGAAAAGATAAGGATGCGGAAGTTGCGAGGAATGAGTGTTTCAGAAAAATAGATAAAAGACAGCACAAGTTAGTGCGCCGAACATTCATTAGAAGACATAAGAGATGGGAAAAAATGGGCAAACAGTACTTGGTAGATTAAGTGGGCTGGTTTCATAGGTGGAAGAAAAGAGAGGAGTTTTGGATAGTGTGCGCCAGATTAAGAAGCAGTCAAGCCGTGGATCAAAAAAACTCTTAGTGTATTGTTGTTGAAAGATCACTATTGCATATGGTTGTAGAAGACAAGGTATTATTACAAACATTCATCTGAACATACAGAAAATCAAGAAAGTGAGCATAAGCAAAATGCATTTAACTATTTTTACTGTGCAACTCTGACAGGAGAGGAAACAAATTGCTCGTCATATTTAAAAATGAGAAATAAATTAAAATTAAATGCACACATTAAAAATTAAATGCACACTTTAATGCGTGTAATACTGAAGACTAGATTAGAAATTGTGTGAAACTGATAAAAAGTGGCGTTTTGTTTTATTCAAGCAATCGCCAACTCATGCGCCTTAACTGTATTTAAAGCTTACTCGTTTAATTCTGAATCACTTATCCAATCATAAGATTAAAGAATCTCCCGTACTTTGAGAGATATATGAATAGGGCAAGAGGATAGTGACGAAGAAATGGAGACAGAAAATAAAGAATTTCTACACGCGTTGCATCAGTTCTATACCATACTGATATTTTGATGAGCATTGTGTGAATGACTGGTTATACATCACTTGCCTGGTAGTACAATAATCATGTTAGTCCGGAAAACAGTTTTATAAAAGTGTGTTATTTTATTTTCGATTCTGTATATAATGTAGACTTTTTGTTTTTAAATAAAACAAATAAATATTATAAATAATGTGTGATCCATTGTTTTCATTTTAGTTTTGTGTAGATTTCATGCCTTTAAATAAAATGGATCAATGCAATAAGTATTGTTGTGGGATTCATTGTTTTCCTTTTATCCTTTTATTATCATAGTTTCGTATTATTTTAAATGCATTTTAGTTGTATATATCTTGTATATGTAATGATTAGCGAATTGGATTCAGAATGATATTTATAAGTGATACCTAGCATTTAAAATAAAGTAGTTAAAATTCTAATTCGAACAAATATTTAATAAATGATCAAAAGAATTTATCTGTCTGTCTATGTGACAACAAACTGTGTCCTCTTATAAGCATAATAATTGTTGCAATAATTGGTTATCGTTATATGTTTATAGAAGATGGGTTTTAGGTAATATGTTTCTCATTTTGTTATTAATCAACATATCAAAGATAACAGTAATATAAATATTTCGTATAGTTACAAAGTTTTTTTTTAGGGGAGATGAAAATAAAAATAATGAAATTTTATTGGCTATTTGCCATTTTTGATCTGAAGAAAACCTCAAAGCATTATGTGCAATTAAGGCTAGTATCGTTTACTCCAAAAACTAAATCCTAAATTAAAAACCATTTTTTAAACCAAATCTACTCGTTAGCTGGTAAACGGGTTTGGTTCATCTTTAAATATAGGAAAAAATATCCAATACAAATGAGAATATTTATTTTTCATTTGGATATTATTGAATATCGATAGAGCTTCAAAATGAATCATTGGGAGCAATAATGAAGATGCCAGAAATTTTTGGAAAAGAACTGTAGGCTTAAAAAGAATACTAACGAATTCTTCAACTGAAACTAATCTAAATACAGTAAAGATATTTTAATTTTCAAGAGAAATGTGGTAGGAATTGCAGAAAATAGATAATGCCTCTTCAATTATGTAACAGAAAATTGAGTAAATTAGCCTTCAATGATGAAACACTTGTGCAATGAGAACTGAAATGAAACTAAATTTCAAGATTTTGAAAAAAACTGAATTTCAACATTTGAAGATTTTAATTCAAAAGTGACATGCAGATAGAAAACCACCAAACTTGGTTTACAGATGGTACTTAAAATCATTTGATTTTTTTTCTCAAAGCTGACAATTTTACAAGTACATCAAAATCTTCAAAAGTACCTTCTATGTATCAGTAATCATATAGTTCAGTGGCCACTCGTACAACTGAAATCAGATTTTTCAGACCTGCGAACTGAACAATAGAAACAAATAAAACCTTTCTCTCCGTTTACCTATGGGTCATCTCTCACATCCTCTCCACATCAGCCTCAGTTACATTGTTGCAACTGATTTCATCGTTGACTGCAGAGCATCAGTGATCTGCTTGACTTCTACAGACTTGAAACGGAAGAGAAATCTTATATTTTAAGACCATTTTAAGAGATTACTCCGAATAGTTTTCATTCGCTTTTATCCCGAAAAGATCTTTGAGAAGTACGTACAATTGTTCCTGATAATTCTATTTAACAGTTATATCATGAAAGATGGGTCGTGAAAATAAAAGCAATATTCCAGAATGATTCGAAACACCTTTTGGACATAACAGCTAAGTTTCCTAATATAATATGTGGAGCTTGTCATACTTGCGATGCATATCGTTAGGAATGTTGAAATTTTTAAATTTTGAACATTCTTTGATAACACATAAGTCAACTGGTCTAGTTGACATAATTTTCAGAAAGTTTCAGTAATCTGTTATATTGAATGATCGTGGCATCAAAGTTTTTGAATTTTGCTTCCTCGGCGGTGTCAGAAATGTCTCCTAAATTAGAACGCTTCTTTGCTAATAGAAAACTTAACACTTAACATTAAAAGCTATCGAGTAGAAAAAAGAAATGGAGAATCCGATACTGAAAAGATTAAGAAATTTTTAATAAAAAATGATATTTAAACTATATTATATACATCAGAAATAAATAGAGGCAGCGAACGCATCGAAATGTCAAACAAATTAATTTAATTCAAAGGTCGATTAAATTTTTCCCTTGAACTGAATACAAAACTGAAATATATTTAATTAGATTTCAAACATGTGAACTTACGCAATTAATTAACTTAAAATAAAGCACTCACTCTTGATTAAATCCAGTATCATTCTTATATTTTTAAAGAAAAAAATTTCATCGAAAAGCCATGGAAGTCAATTTAATTGGATATAACTGTGATGATTAAGGAAAGAAATTTTGTGATTTGCTGCTAAATGTTGCATCCAAAGAGTCAATCAGGGTTTCTGAATTTCCTTTTTGATTTTGAAGAGAAGATTTCTGATTGAAACAGAACGAAATCAGGAGAAGCTGTAGATAGAATCGATTTCTGAAGAAGAATAAGGCGATGAACATGCAGCAGAGAAACCTTTAATGAAAAATATGCGGAAAGTCACACCACAACAGGTTATAATAAAATCAATCGAAAAAAAACTGAAAAAAGCTGAAATGTTTGTTAATATTTTAAAGAAAGGGAGTTGATGCATTTATGAAAATATTTGAACATCCAGAAATTAATTAAAAGAACATTAAATTCAAACAATAAAACTTTAATTATTAAGCTGCCATTTGTTGTAAATTAATATATTTAATTTTGCGAAACTTGGAATTAAAAAAAAAAACAGTAACAAATTTTTTCAGCCCTATCATGAAAATGGGCGTATAAGAAAGAAGTTTTCCAATGGTTCAATGAACAATTAAATATCAAACTTGATTAGTCTTTCACAAATGCTAATTATGCAAATTAATTGCAGGTCCTGTTAAATGTTAAACTTCAAAGCAATCTGTTCAGATTATAATAGACATCCTGTTATTGGAATATTTTTTGTGACTTTCTGTAGCAACTGGTTTTATGTCTCATATGAAGCTAATTCCTTCTGATATATAGAAATAATGGTAGATAATTATATATTTCTGTGCCAATAAAGCATTAGTTATAGCAGCTGATGTGAAAGGAACTAAAGAATCGGAAAGGAATTAAAATCAAGAGTAAAAATGACAGTTAAATCCTTAAAACATTGTCTAGGAATTGAATGAAATTTTGTGAAAAAGGACGAAAATAAAACGCAGAACAAAGAGATTTTGATTAAATTTTGAAAACAAATATAAATCGAGCTTTAATGTTAATGTTGTCATTTTTAACCTAAACAAGAAAAAAGCTTGTGGAACACGAGAAATAATCGTTGCAGAGAAAAAGTGCAAATATGTTTCATGTTCCATCGTGGGCCAGATTCGGTTGAGGGTGTCCCTATGAATTTTCACCAGTTAGAAAATTCATTCAAAACAATTATTGGACATAAATTTATCTAATTAAAATTTATTTGAAAAGTTAAGTATCCTAATGAATGTGCAATGCAGAAATGAAAAATATTAAAGAATATTCTATTAAGGATGCGATTTGATTATGTCAATTAACAAGAAAAGTGTTTAACTGAAAGAAATGAATTGTTGCAACATCATTAAAAGAAGCTGGGATTATTGCAACTACAAAAAGGTCAAAAGAAAATCTTTGATTAAGAATTCTCTGTGTGGGTCTTATCAATTGAGCTGTGATTCCAGTACAATATATAATTTTGCATCCAGAAAATATACATAGACTACAAATATTCCGGGGTCTCAAAAATATTAATATTAAACATTTTCTGAGAGGAAAACTTTTAAATAAAAAGTTCTTAATGGAGCAAATTTTTTCAACATAGGCTTTATTTCCTCTGTGAGCAATTGATATATGTCAGAATTTTATGTCATTTTTACAAAAATAAACATTATAAAAATTAAAAATCGAAATAAGACGATCATCTTCGATAGTTTAACGGATCTTCATCTTTCGAAAAAACCCCATTTAAACACTCTTTTTTATCTATCTGATTGTGAACAAGGCGACACAAACAGCGAATTCAGCTTCAATATTAAAATGTGTTTAACCAACATTACGCCAAATGTGTCGGTTTTTCTCAGATTTTGAACTAAATCTGTGAAAGGAAGTGATGCCTGTTCTTCCTTATGTGAACAAGCTGATTCAATAACTCAAAGAAATAGACAATGAAATTTAGTGCATAATATTTTGTAATCCAAAATGTAAATGCTGAATACATTTTTAATCACATTTGTTCAAGTTGTGCCCATTTGTTTGTTTATTTGTCAATATATATTTAAAGCAGCAAACCAAAAAAAAAAAATAATAATAATAATAATTTGAATAAAAGGTATTTGACAGGGCATTTTGCTATTTAAATTATATATTTGCATTAAAATATGGATTTAATCGATCTAAAGAACTGTGTTCAACATGCATAACGGATTTTCTCCGTTACATAATGAAACATAAATCACTGCTCATTAAGTAATAAGACGCGAATGTCTGTTAAGGGTGTAGTGAGATGGGTAGCTATTAATCTTGCGGACTTAATAAGGCCGTGGATGGCTTGCTTTTTCCTTTCCCATTTCGAACTCCGTGATTCGGAAAGGGATCGTTGGCTTAGTAAGAACAGAAAAAAGGATGCAATATTGTCTAAGTATACGATAAATTCGAGGGCAGATTATTCTTGCTGAATTTGTAAGATTGAAATCTCCATTGAGAAGGGAAACTATTTATCTGAGTAGGTGCATGCCAAAGAATTAAAAATATTTACTTTCTTAAATATGATAACAGCTATTTTAAGCAATCTATTTTACGTAAATTTTTTACCATATTATGCCCGCGACACCTCCGCTCATTTTGATATTATTATGGAAAATTTCAAAGTTTTCACCAGTACAAATATTTCATGTCAAAAAATATTTATTGAGACTGATATTTGTGTTGAATTATTAGGAATATATTAATTGGATTCAATATTTTTTTTCAAAAAAAAAAAAAAAAAAAAAACCTTTGAAATATTTTATGAAAAATATTTCAACCGAATGATTTTCAAATAAGTTTATTTTAGATTCCTTGAGCAATATCATTTAAATAGTAAAATAATATAGACTTTTAGCATCAATTTGGCAATTAATTAGAGTTAATTACAACTGCAGAATATTTTGAAAATGCTACCTTTTTGCACTTAATTTTTTAAAAGGCTACATTTTTAGATTTTGTAGTTCAATTCACGTTTGAAAATTCTAGAAAATGTGAAATTATAGCTGAATGAATTGGCAGGTAAGCTCTCGCACTCTCAGCAATACAAAACTCGCTCAGGAATAATTGTTGGAAGAAATAGAAATGACTGGTTCTATAATTTTTCTGCACTTCAAGTAGAATTAAGCTGCTGAGAACAAATGCTATATGACGGGAAAACTATTGAAGCGTATTTCGCGATCTGACTTCTAATATTATCTTTGATCTGTAAGTTGTTTTTAAACGCATTTCAAGAAAAAACGTTTTCAAAACTTTTTAAGCATAAAATCAATTTTTGCATAATGCTATAATACAATTAAAAAGAAAAATGAGATATTATTTCAGGCTTTCGGAAGTATAGAATCGTCTTTGACAAACTGAATAACATTTTGTATTTTTTTAATATTTCGTTTCACAATCTTTGCTTGTTTCTCCCTGAACAAGAATTTTTGTTTCTAAATATTTTGTAAAAAAGAAACTAAAGGAAAGGCTAACTGGAAGTAACAGAAATGTATTAGAATCTTAAAAATCATTATTGTTTTGTGTCACTTACTGCTTGCATTCATTCAGAAAACAATAGAAAAAATTTTACACACGTTTTATGATGCAAAAATCTCAAAACTGCATGCAGCTGCTGAGAATCTAAAATCAAAATATTTAACAATGAAACGATTCATTTGATGAACTCTTCCCAAAGAAAGTATTGTTTGTTTCTAATTAGTTTGGATACTACAAAATGAATTTTGTAATATTTTCTCACAATATTTTTTAATGTATATTTTTAATATAAAAAAGGAAATACGTTAATCGTTGATTTTACTTATAAATGTAAATTATCATAATCCTGAAAATCCATGAAATTTTCGCTATATTGACATAAGAATTATCACATTCGTATTCCTAATTATTTCTTAATAAAAATATGTAGATAAAAATAAAAGTCACTCTCCATTTATGAATCCGAAATGACTCTGAATTTGAACTTTTAAAAGTCACTTTTGGAAAGAAATGCATCTTTTAAAAGTTTTTTTCTTACGATACATTTCCGGGAATCAGTACATAAATCACGTGGTAAAATACTAAAGCTGGTCTTTTTAGCATTAGAAGTAAACTATATTTAGATTCGAAGATGTTTTTTTTTATGATCTTGTATCAAATCCTCTATCGGATCCAAAGCGATAATAAAATGGAAATGGATTATTTTTTTCGGAATTATTTTTTTTCTGAGAAAAATCTGTAACGTAAGGAATTTTCAGTAGCTGTTTTGTCCTTCTTGTCATACTTGAATACAGCACTGAAATATTTATTTTTCTATTGATTACAGCTTTCAATTAAATTAATAGAGAAAAAACTTTAGTTAGTTGTTATTTTTTTCTTCTTAAATTTTAATTCGGCAAAATCTTGATATCGACACATCGTCACATACTTTAGTTTGTCGTGTTGTTACAAATAATAGCTAATTATGAAAACTATAACTGAGCCATTTAAAATGTGGTGGATAATCTTTAAAGAATGCATGGAATCTAAAAACATTTTACGTCCATGATTTATTTTTATATGCTTTTATTTAGTTTGACCTGATTCTTGCTTCTGAAAAATGCAGTTATTCATTTACCCGCTTACTAATCTGTTAGAAAAATGAAATTTTACGAACTTAGCATATTGATATTGCAAAAACGATGTTGGAAGCTTCAGAACTTAATTATCTGTTAAATTTAATTATTTTAATTAATTCTGTTTTTCTGAAATTGAATTTCTGGTAACTAATTTGAAAAAAATTGCTAAAATATAGTTTATTACTGAAAAAATAAATAAAGAATAGATAAAAAAGAAAGCTATTTTTTAAATCGCTAATGAAGGAGAGCTTTCAAAATTTAAATTTCTTTAAACTAAATTTATCGACTTAATCAAAATGACTTCTCTTTATCCAATCCAAATCAGAAGGTCTTACGCATTTTCAACTTAACCGTTGAAACATTATTAAGTGATGTTGTTGCCATGATAAAAAGAAGACTCTAATTCTCCCCTCAATGCCCGTTATTAAACTTCAATTAATAGATTACGGTTTAAATCGAGATATTTAAAGGCGTTTTGATATGGTCGCTTTACCTCTTGTTACAGAATAACCAGAGACATGAAAATTCATAAATTCGGGGAATACATGTTAATTGCGTCGATCATGGAAGATTAGTGAAACCTGTTAATTTAATAGGAGTAACTTGTTAGAAGTGTTAACTATGTAGTAACTTCTTTCAGTTATTTCCCTCTATCTAAAGAAACGGCATCCAATCTTCATTTTAATGGATACTAATTGTTTTCCCCTTTCTGCAAAAACCAGAGTTGAGGAACAAATTTATTTGTGATAAATGCCCCTCCCCTCTATTTATAAAAATATCAATCAATAAATATTTTAATGTAAGGTAAATGAAAATTTCGATATTGTTCCTTGGATAATATGAAGAACCATTTTTATCCAAATTGAATGGATTTGTTTAGATATTTAGATGCAATGATTGCAAATAGATCAAATAAATTTTCCTTTTTTTATTCACGGTTATGTTGGAATAATTATTTAAATCCATTTTTATTAATTCAGGGCTGCAATGTCAATATTGTTACACAATTAATATGTCTCATTCCGGCTACTCCATTAAAGGTTCTAATGAAAAATGCTAATTCGTTTAGAAATAATCATTAACAATTCATGATCGCATGAAATATATCCCTTTAAACTGAATCGTCAAAACTTAAAGTTAAATCTAAACCAATCAAAGTCAAATCTAAAACAATCAAATCAAGTCAAATCTAAATCAAACAAATCTTAAAGTCAGTTAAAAACATTTTATTCCATCTTTTTTCCAATAAAAAAATTGGGTAATCAATGCAAACAAATCTTCAAAATTTTTTATAGAAATTTATACTTAGTTTAGAACTTATTTTTAAGTTTATAATACTTTTATAAAGATATAATGAATATAATTATAAGTTTTTTTGTAAATGTCCTTCTATGTATTTTATTTTGTTTGTAGTTTTCTAATAATATAAGATATATGGTTAATATATTAATTATTATTATTCTAAGCACATTTCCTCTGTATATTTATAATCATATGATGAATAAGATTAAATATATTTGTAATTCTATATTATATGGTTCCTTCTTTTATGTATTACACTAATATGAGACTTGCTCAGAAAGTATTATTCCTGTGAGGGATAAATTAAAAGTAATATTACTCGGAAAAAAGATAGCTAATGTTGAGCAACAGATTTAATATGCTCATCGGTGTAATTAGATGCATGAGTCCAAAAACTGATGCCGCGGAGTCAGTCTTTGGATTTAAGCGTCGTAGAAAAATTATCGCGTTAATAAAGAATCAGTCTTTATTAGTATACGTTCTAAGGATACACCAGGTGTCCATTCCTGATAAAACAATTTCAATTAAAAGTATCGTTTTGCTATTATTTTATTGATTCTGTTTTTTTTTTACATGTATGTTGTCACCCGTCTGTCCTGAGCCTTTCTTCATTTGAAGAATCGATACGAGAAGCCTTCTTTATGGGAGCCGTTCTGAAAAACCACAAGATTTGATCCAACAATATGCGATCTGGAATCATCATGGAAACAGAATCTGGATCTGGTTTTCCGCTCAGCATCTGACGAGGATTCTGAAAAAAAAAATGTTCACCACGATATTGCTCTCCATCATCCAAACAGTTTCCCTTATATTGCGTAAACAGATAAAATTCTGCCGTTCTGGTATGACTTCAAGAAATTCCAGACATGACTTCTTTTCAAAAACTGATTCTTTTATCAGAACTTCATATCCTCTTCATAAAAAATGAGATTCGAAGCGCAACTTTAATTGATGGACATTGACTTTTAAGAACTTTATCTTTCTAGCATTGGACAATTTCTCTGACTACATTTGATTTTAACTTTTAACTTACTTGGACAATTTTTATTGAATTCGATTAATTCCTACGAACTACATATTATTCATGAACTTTTATTTAAAAAATGAACTTAGAATCCCTATTGTAATTTTAGGAGAGTAATTCTGATAAACTTTACTTTTCTAACATGTTGCGGAAATTTCCTGACTACATTTGATTAGCTGATTGAAAATATTTTTGCATGTATAGTTATAATTTGCATTACATTGTATTGCACCTTTTGTAATCAAAATTTAATGCATTTAAATTACATTGTAAAATTCATAATGTATATTATGTATAATGTATATAATGTAATGTATATTGCATGTATATATTTCATGTTTGTAGTTATCATTTTCCATGTATATGTATCATTGTATCATTGTTGTATATGTATCATTGTATTGCACTTTCTGTAATCAAAACTGAAATGTATTGTAAAATTTTTATTATATTTAGAAACTATCTGGCCTCCAACAAAAGAAACGGGAGGTAATAAGATAGCCGGAATGGCTCGTGTGGACACGTACCTCTCGCATCCAGACACTTGCTTTATGAGCTGGGTGCGATTGCTGCGTAGTCAGTAGGTGTGTGTCATGTGTCACTTATTTTTACTATAAGCTGAAACCTTAGGTTGACAGTAAGGAGAAATAATATTACCTATGCAAATAATACTCCCTATAATATTAAATACATTCAAATATAATGTAATAGCTTTGGAATTTAACCAGCAATGCTTAAAAGTAATATGATTATTTAAATTATAAATTAGGGCTTAAAAGTTGGAAAACATTATTTGCAGGTACGCAAATAATGCTCTTTGTAATATAAAATATATTAGTATATTATTAAATAGCTTTAGGCTTTAACCAGCAATTTGTCTAAATAATATGATTATTTAATGGGATAAATTTAGGCTCAAAAATAAGAATTTTTGTAGGTATTTCACCCACGGATGAAGCGTTATTTATAGGTACTGTTTCCAGAAATTAAATGAAGATCGTTTAATTTTTTTTGATTTCGAAGTATTTATTGAATACTTTAGAGCTGAAATTTTCTCTCAGAATTTGAATCAAATGTCAAAGTTGCAGTGCTTTCGTCAATTTAAATGCATTATATAAACCACGAAATATTTTCTAATATTTCATTCTATGTAAATCCGAAGGAAATATGATGTTAATTCATTTCCTTTATACACTTTTTTAAAAGAACGACAGTCACAAAAATTAACTACCTCGTTATGCATAAGTTTTTAATAAACAGTTCGCGGTACATTAGTAAATAGTGGTTTCTCTAGATGATGATTGTTTCGATCGGTATGCCTTTCCTTATAGTAAAACATGAAAATATTAAGCTGCAGAAATGCAATGTTTTCTTAATTTTACTGCTCTCTATGATCAAATTTTCTTATCCAGCAAATTTAATTTCTATTTCCAATTTATCTGGTACTGAAGCCGTTTTTCCTAAATTAAAAAATAAAGTGCTTTAAAGAGTAATTTTAAAGCCACTAAGAAGAACGCTTAATGACCAAGAACGTATAACTTTTAATTTTCTACATTTATATATTTCATTCTATTCCTTTAATTAATGTATTCAATGAAAATGTGCACGTGTGTTGACAATCGCCAACGCAGATTGTTTGACCTGAAGCTACTATATTTTGGAGCATACAATCTCCAAAGGATGAGAATGCGCATGTCCAGCGGTTATTTTTGAAATGACAATAGAATTTTAGATAGTTAAATATTCAGTCCAATTTTGCGTTTTTCGGCAATGATCAGACATTTATTATAGAAAATTATTTTTTTAACTTTTCTAAAATATATAAATTAATTTTTATTGTTATAAATTTAACTGTAATTTTTCTCAATCTCTAATTTAAAAAAAAAATGTCGTATAGTTTACAGTGAGAGTTAACATTGCTCCATCTAATAAGAAATAGCCTACATTTTATCTATCGCAAAAAAAAAAAATCTTTCTTTTTTCTAGCGCATATTGTATTAAAAATACGTATGTGACCCCTTAAAAAGAAAATATGATTTCGAAAATAGTTTATTAGTCCAGTTAAGTTTTCAATGCCACTATGACGCCATAGGATATACATTCAACTCGGACAAACAAACGAAGCAACAAATTGACTTGAAGTTTGTAAATTAACATGCCTAACTTTGTATAAAACAATTGATGCTTAAAATTAATTTAGAAAAATAACCAAAAGCAATTTATGCATAAAGGTGTTAAGAGCATTATAATAAATAAAAATTCCTATTTAACGAACCTGTCGATCATGGGAGCTAGTTTAAATATTTTGAAATCCTGGGAGAAAGGCTTCTCAAATTAACTGCTAAATGACGCTACTCATCTGGGAACAATATAATTAAATTAATTTCTTAATTCATGATTTTTTTCTTATAAAATGAAATAATGCATCAAGGCGAATACTTATATTTGAAATATTTGTCAAACTTACGAACAAAAATAATTTGTTCGTCATATAGATAAAAACTTAAAACGATAAGAATGGAAATTCTCTGAAAATAACATTTCAAGTGCATATAGGACCCAATTTAAATTAGCTTAAAATATTGTATCTCTAACTTAACGAGAATGGGATTCGAAAAATATATTCCGACAGACTGAAGCTATTGCTTTGTAAAGTGTTTGTCGCGATCGACACAGTGGAACTGCAACGCATCTTTGCATTCCCGTGAGTGTATAGTACCTCCAAATAATGCTACCCTTAAAAGTAATGCAAAGTACCATTTAAATCATTTAAAATAAGATGCATTTTAATTCTTGTATCATTCCTATTTTATATACTGCACATTTTTTGCACATGCTTTATGAGCTGGGTGCGATTGCTGCGTAGTCAGTAGGTGTGTGTCATGTGTGACTTAGTTTTACTTTAAGTTGAACACTTAGGGTGACAGTAAGGAGAAATTCTATGCAAAAAACAGTCCTTTTAATATTAAATGTATTCATATATAGTTGAGATACTACGGAGTTTAAACAGGAATGCTTAAAAATAACATGAGCATTTAAACGATAAATTAGGTCTTAAACACAAGAAATCATTATTGGCAGGTACACAAGTAATCTTCCATATTATATTAAATGCATTAATATATAATTTAATAGCATTGCAACCTAACGAGCAATGCTTCAATTCAAAATTTAAAGGATAAATTAGGTCTTAAAGGTAGGAAAACTTTATTTGCAGGCACGCAATTAATACTATTTATAATTTTAATTTTTTATATATAGTTAAGTAGCTTTATATTTTAACCGTCAATTCTCAAAAATAACATGATTATTTAAAGCATAAATTAAGGCTAGAAAATAAGAAATCCGTTTTGTAGGTACTTCACTAATGGATTAAGCGTAATTTGTAGGTACTCTACCCCCGAATTAAATTTTTTTTTTCGGATATTGTGAAATTTATAAATCATTTTGTAGGATTTTTATTTGGGTTTAAATTATTCACTGATACTTTTGAGAAATATTTTATTGTTTTGACGAAATCGTTTGATGCTCCGAAGCCAAATTCCCCGCATGAATATCATTTCATTCTCTAATTTAATACAATTTTTTGAATCATTTAGAGCTGGAATTTCCCGGCAGATCTTGAATCAAAAGGCAATTTTTAGAACTTCCGTCGATTTGAAAGATTTGCATACACCATGGAATATTTTCTAATAGACCCTTTTTCGTAAATCCGAAGGAAATGCAATGTTAATTAATTTAATTTCTACGTTTTTTAAAATGCCTTTGGTCACAAAAATTAACTACTTCGTCTTGCATAAGTATCTGATATACACTTCGCAGTATATTAATAGATAGTGATTTGTCTAGACGATAACTGTTTCGAATCGACATGTTTTTCCATCTAGCAAAACACGAAGGATTTAATTCCTGAAATATTCTTTATTTATATTAAGCTGGGGAATTTTTTACCTTAATTTTACTCCTTTGATCTGATCAAATTTTGTTATGAGGCAAATTTAATTTCCATTTCCAATATAGAGAATGAAGAAGCTCCCACCCCCCCCCCAAAAAAAAAAAAAAGTAAAGGAAGAAAAAGTTTTTAAGTAGAGCCACTAAGAAGAGCTCTAAAGAACGTAGAACCTGTAACTTTTAATTTTGTACTTTTCACTTCGTACGTTGTATACTTTATTATATTTATTATACTAAACGAAAGGTACAGGTGTATTGACAATCACCGATGCAGGTAGTTTCACCTCTATCTATTAAATCTGGAGCATAGGATCTTCGAAGAATAGGAATGTTCATTTATAACCGTTATTTTTGAAATTTCAATAGAATTTTAGTTGATTATAAAATTCAGCTAGAATTTTGCGTTTTTGGACAATGGATACTAAAACTTATTTTGGATCAAAAGTAATTTTTTAAATATATATTATTTGTTTTAATATTATTAGTATAATTATGTTGTAATTTTTTCTAAATATCTAATTAAAAAAGAAATATTCTATAATTATCAGCAATAGTTGACATCGTTTCATCTAATTTGTAATTGCATGACTTTTAGTTAGTGTAAAAAGGCAAGGATTTATGCCTTTGCTTTCGCATATTCACTGAGAAATAAACTGAAGATAGAACACCCCCCCCCCCAAAAAAAAATTGCAGTTAATAAATTAACATGTCTAACTTTGCATAAAGTTACTGATGCTAAAAGCTATTTTAGTGAAGTAGTCAGAAGAATGTTATGCATAAGGGAAAAATTAGAATTTTAGTACACTAACATTTCCAAACAGCGGTTGATAACGACTGCAAAATTTAAATATTGGGAATCTTGTGAGCTATACTGCTCGAATTCGGTTGCAAATGAGTTTACATGTCTATGATCTATTTAATGAAATTAATTTCTTAATTCATGATTGTGTTTCCGATAAGAATGAAATAATGTACTGTCATGGAGAATGCACAAATTTGAGATATTTGATGTATTTAAAAACAAACATAATGCATTGATTATATAGATGAAAATTGTCTACAAAAACACGTATCTAGGAGCTGATTTATTTTAGCTAAAATGAAATGATAAGGATTAAATTAGCTTTAATGATTAGGAACTTCATTAAGTTAACGAAATAAGGCCTCATTAAAGAATGAACCGACAGATTGAGGTTATTACTTTATAAAGTACTTATCGTGATTGATACAGATTAACTATAGTGCACATTTGAATCGGTGTAGGTATAGTGTACTTGCAAATAATGCAAAACATATTGCTCAAATTAGCCTTATAATAAGTTAATTTTAACTCTTCCATCCTTCGCCCTTTAAAGATGTGCTCAAAAATCAGATTTGTAGTGCTTCCATAGATGTCAATGCATCACATTAGACATGAAATAATCTCTAATTTTTCCAGATAAAATAAAACCAAAGTACATACAATTCTAATTAATTTACATTAAAAGATTTTTCAAAAAATGAAGGTCACAAAAGTTAACTGTGTTGCCCTGTACATGTAACTGATAAACGCATGGCGCTACATTTGGTACATAGTAATTCACTTAGGAAGGTGACTCTTCGAATCGATATACTTCTTCAATCAGAACGTGAAGAATCTAAACAAAAAAAAAAAACTTTCTTTTTTAAGTTAAACTGGCGGACATCGGTGTCTTCTCAATCAGTTTACACGGTGAATATTTTGTTGACTGGGTAAATTTAACAATATCTTAATGCAAATGGTATTGAAAGGATTTCCAAACGAAACAAAAGAAATTTAAGTGGTTCTATAAAATATTCCTATATAAAGGCGCTAAAGCGTAGAGCTATTTCTTTTAATTTTCTGATTTTAAGCCCTTAATTTGTATATTTTATTATATTCCTGATAACATTAAATGAAAGTGTTAACGCCCAATAGCAGAGGTAGTTTGACCTATAACTGAGAAAATTGGAGGAAATAAGTTTCGAACGGTGGGAATGTGTTCTTGAAACGTTATTTTTGATATTTTAAAAGGATTTCTGTTAATTATAATTTCTGCTCGATATTTTTGTTTTGCCATAATAATCTGAAATTTATTAAAGATAAAAAATAATTTTTAAATTCGATTAAAATGCATAGTTAAATTTTAAATGTTATTAATTAATGAAAAGAAATTTCATGTATAGAGAAATAGTTTTCGGTTTTCCATCTAATATGTAATAGCACGGCTTTTACTTGTTGCCAAATGATAATGATTTTTGCTTATTACTGGCTCGTACTCCATGAAAAATAAGAAAGTGAATTGAGACGAAGGAACAATATGCATTTCGAAAATCGATTACTCGCGCAATTATATTTTCAATACCATTATGACGTTACAGAATTTAGCTTTATTAAAACGATCTTGTGCAAAATAAGCGATATAGGTGTGAAGCTAATTAATGTGTCTATTTTTGTATATACCAAATGGTACTTAAAATTATTTAAGTATGAAAAAGAAATTGTACATAAAGAAATGAATAGAATTTTAAAATAACGAGTATTCGAGAAAAGCGATTCGGTTAAATACTCAAATTATGGAATCTTTTGATCAATTTTTTGAAACTAACTGGAAAATGGCACTGGACGTCAGGTATCAATTTAATTAAATTAATTGATTCATTCATGATTGTCTTCCGATATGACGGAAATAGAGTTATCATAGAGAATGTGCAAGGTTGAAATATTCGACATCTTTAAGAATGAAAAATACTTGCAAATAAAATAAAAAGTGCAATAGGACCTGATAAATTAGCTTTAATTGCTATATCACTCATTCTACGATATATTACTCGAAAATAATATACCGAGGGACAGAGGTTACTGCTTTGCAAAGTCTTTAAATTGATTTATACAGTTTAATTGTAGTATACATTTAAATCTCCTTGAATGTATTGTACCTACGAATAATGCTAACCTTAAAAACAATGCAAAATATTACTGAAATCAGCCTTAGAATACGATGCATTTTAACTCTCATATTATTCGCCTTTTATAGGTTGCTCACGGCAAGGCTGTGGAGCCTATATCGCCGCACAAGTGAATGCTCGAATTCCTAACCATAGATTTCAAAATCCACCCTCGTTATATGATTGCCGTCTGGAAGGAATAGAAAGGAAAGCTAACCGTCGTTTGCGGTATCTTCTTTGTTTTGTTACATATTCAAATACATGAATAGTAATTTTTTATATTCATCACATTGATGGAATCTTAAAAGGAATAGATTGAAAAATACAAATATCATTTTTAACGTACATAAAACTCGTTTCAACTTCGTTTATAATGTTATCTCAAAAACCTACTTTTTGAGTTACGGACTCGAAAAAGAAATACAACTAGAGTTAGGTTATAACCTATTGACTTCTTTGCCAATTACCGAGCTTTATTCGATACAGTTTAAATGTATTCCGCATTGGAATCGCCGTAAGAGCATTCTACCTGCAAATAATGCTGCCCTTAAAAGTTATGCGAAATTACGATTCAAATCAGTCTCAGAATAAGATGCATTTTAACTCTTTCATAATTCCGCCGAACATTTGAAGACTCCAATTCGTAATGGAAAATTATAAAACAAGCATTTTATATAATTGCCGTCTTTTATAGAAAGAAAAACTAACTGTTCTTTTCGACGATGGACAGGATAGTCCCATCATCCTCATTCGTGGGAATTGGCCCCGTTTTGCGTCACACGGGTATTTTCAATTCACCGAATTATTATTTTTTACTTTGAATTTATAATGTGCTTAAATAACATGAAATAACAATAACTATTCTTCTCTTACGATTTTGTCTCCTACTACACTTTAAATAAGCATTACATGAAAGAGGTATTTGTTTATTTTGATGCTATTGAGAGCAATGTATAATATATACTATATATACCCCCCCCCCCCCGAATATTCGAGATCCGTTATTGCTCATGGCTTACTACACACTCTAAACGTTTCTCAGCTGAAACAAATAATGAGAAAAAAATTTTCCGCAGAAAAAAAGTTTAACTGCAAGAATTTAACCTGTCAGATTTGCATAGCTGAATCATTTTCATACACACAATTTTGTAACGCAATCTAATGTTCCATAGTCAACTAGTTATACTGTTAATAATGTAAACATAATATCGAATTGCCAGCAGGATGAAATTATGTTGCTACAACATTATGCTCAGAGTAATTAGTGCATAAATATGATAATAATTGCAAATGTAATTTTTCGACAGACTGTATTTTATTTAAATAGAATGAACTTTTTAAATATTAGAAAGAAGTCTTTGTCAAGAGACACGGTCGTTTTCTACTTACTGTCAACTTGAGTATTCACCGATTTCTCAATGCGATTCAAATATTAATTCTTCGTTAGTTGTTGTTACCTCTTTGTCAGCATGATCATTTTATAATGTTAACATATTTAGCATAATATGTGCATGAGATATAACAAATTAGCAGTGATGAAGTTGTATCAACCTACATTACGCTAACAGACTATTGTAGGAACTCCTTTACTTTGATTTTCGACCGAAATTGAAATCTTGAATTTTGTTTCGAATGCTCCTTTTCTAATTTTCTTTTCTCAGTTTTAGGATCCATATTTTCTTACTCTGTTAAAAATTGTGATATCAAACTGTACTTATCGTTTGTCAAATTAGGAAATATTCGTTTTTCTTTAGAATTGGGAGCCTTAACGCTTCAGTGACATAAATTCACGTGGAAGTAACGAAGACAGTCCCCACCAGTGTCTAATTTATACAATCAGCTTTAATTGTTTTATGGAAATTTATTATAGGCTATCATACAAAATTCAACGAATTATATTGTCACTTTTCTAATGCACTAGACTTAGTAAGTGGTAAGTTAGTGCCGCGTGTATTTTGGTTCGAAGATATGGGAGATTTCTCGAGACGTATCGTTAATTGTTTGTTTAAAATTTGCATTATTCATTATTCTCAAATTGATTTTCCCTTCATGTGAATTTAAATTCTAAAACATAACCTTTATTCCCTAATTTCCTACATATTTAATAGCTGATAATTGCTTGTGACTCAGAAATCACTGTCTGTTGCGCATAAAAGCCAGCCAGAATCACAAATGAATATTTGATTGAAATTCTTCACGCGCACGCGCACACACATACACAAAATCATAATAGAATAATAAATATTCAAAATATCAGCCAACTGGAATAAATATCATTTTTTAAATCAGAAATTGGCAAATATAGTGAGTATGCTTATGTCTAATTGAAACTCTTGGATTGCAGCTTCTTATCGTTCACATTCTTGATTATATCATTGTGGTCATTGTGTTCCGAGCTTCGAAAAGCTCCGGAAAGAGTCTACATTTCGGGAACATTCAAAGCTTTTAAAAAAATTATTGTAACTAGGTCGGCATAACAATCGTCTCTTTATTCATTATATGGATAGCGAGTTTTTTGATATTCATGTGGTCTGTTTTCTTTTAAAATTTTAAATAAAATGAAGGAAGTTAACGATTTCCAGCTGACTCTTTAGCCGTTTCTGCCCTTCCTTAATCTGAGAATTCGGTCATTTTTGTCTTTCTTCACTCTTCTGACATATTTATCGGAAAAATTTGAATCATCCTACATATTTTCCTTCTTATTGTCATGCAACCAAACGGTTTTTAGTTTCATTATTTCGAATTGTACTTCTTACAAAAAGTCAGCATGTTTTACATTAAAAAAAAAGTCCGTAATGCCAATACATTCGTTTAAAATCCCTTATCGCCATTGTCATATTAAAAGTACATGCCAAAATAACCCTCGTATTGCTTCAAACTAAATTAATGTTATTAAAAATCATTTTCGTCATGTGCTCCGATGGAGCTTTCACTTTTTAACATGTATTTTCTCGCGCCATGGTATAATAAAATATATTATAGGATTGAGATTGGTTTAAGAAAAGTGATTCATTTAGTTTATTATAAAAATTAAATTCGATTAATTAATTAATAGTGTGAATTAATAATTAATAAACAAATGAAGACATAACATTTTGATTGAGATAAGGAATTGAAGCAACTAAGTTTCTTTCCTATTGAAAAATTTGTCAGAATTTGTGCTAAACTACATAACTTCATAGAAAATGGAGGAATTTGGTGGGGGGCATTCTTCCCATGGCCTTAGAAAGGTTTAAAGAAGCGAAGAATAAATTAAAATTAGCTTTTGATTATTATTTGAAGGCCGCTTATATATAAGGTTTGCTACAGTACTGTGCTAATTAATTTGGAGAAACACAAAAATTTTCACAAATGTTTTTTAATTATTATCGGTTAACTGACATGCACGGTATAGCAATTTAATACAAAATATGTCCTCCTCTAGCTTGAATGAGATCCTGTACAAGGTTTAGCATAGATTCGACTAAATTAGAACATAAACTGATTAGAACATAGATATGATCTCATCATCACGAAACCAAACTTTTATAGCATTCTCAATCATTGTTTTCTTTGTCGAGCAGTCCATTTAACTCACACGTCTCTTTACAATGCTCCACAAATTTTAGATGGCACTTATATCAGGAGAATTACCAGGCTAATCCAAAACCGTTATTTTCTGTCTTTGAAAAAAATTCGTTGTTGGCTTAGAAATATGGCATGGAGCAAGATCTTGTTGAAAGATACCAACATCACCAGCGAACTTTTGCATCATAGGCACAATTTTACTTTCGATTATATAAATGTATTGTTTAGAGTTCATCATCCCTTCAACTGGTGCTAAGCTGCCATGTCCTCCGGAAGTAAAATACCCCCCAAACATCTGTTTCTGACAGAGGCGGCGGTAGCAGGGGGGCAAGGTGGGCAATTGCCCCCCTGATGGCAGCCTCTCGCCCCCCCCCCACCTCCCCGTCATCGAGAGATTGAGAGTTTCGTCGGCAAAAGTGTTCACCATTTCAGAATGGCTGTAGAGAGTTGCGCATTATCGAATATGATTATTTAAAATCCACCTTAAAGTTAATATATATTGTAAACAGTCGAAATATCCAAGTAACGGTTAAAATCTTTTGGCTATATTTGGACAAAATAATCGATAGGGCGGTAAGTCACTATGCCTATTTTGCGGACAATTTTTGATAGCTGAACTAAGAAATGAATGCAATGGATGTCGAAGACGTTAAGTTCGCAGATTTTCAGACATCTGATTCAAATGTCTTTCATTAAGCTTTTAATTTGTACTATGGCAATATAACCCAAGGTAGCAAGTGAATAAGATATCGACAAGTTGATATTCTCATTTTACTAGCAATTTTTGATCGGTCGACTGTGAACTCAAAGTGATGAGTGCCGAAGATGTTAAATTTGCAGATTTTCAGACATTTGATTGCAATGTCGTTTACTTGGCTTATAATTTGCAATAGATTTGGCAATACATCCAACAAGTGAATAAGATACTACATTCTGCCGATAACTTTTGGGTGGCTGACTATGAACTAAATGTGATGAATATCGAAGACTATATTCACAGATTTTCAGGCATTTGATTCAAATGTCGTTCATCAATCTTTTAATTTGCACTACTTTTGGCAATATTACCGACAAGACGACACGTGAATAAAACATAAAGCACGTTGCATTTTGTCAAAAAATTTTGATCGGTTGACTAAGAATTCAATGCGAATGGGTATCGACGATTCCTAATTCTCAGTCATTTTATTTAAATGCCGTAATGTTCACTCAGCATATAATTTATACTATATTTAGCAGAATAATCAATAATCTGGTAAATGAATAAGCCATCACATTTTTTTCCCAACCAATCTTTGTCCTTCGGCTAAGATTTTATCGTAGACTATGAAAAAATATTGTTTTCATCAGGCACTTCGATTATCTGTTAGTGGAATTAATAGAGAAATTGGTGCTTTTATATTATTCATGAACAGGACGACAGAGTTGTTTTCATAATTCAAATCCAAGTTCTAAAATTAATCGCCATCTTATTCATATAATAGTTACTTCCTCGGTAACGAATTGATAAATTTATTTTTTTCATTTCACTATGAGAATTGCCTGACTAAAATCTAGTTAATGGTTAAACAAAATTAAAAAAAAAAATGTTTCCTTTGGACAATCTTATGAGTATGAATGCTAAGATGAGCTATTTTGCTGTGCCCAAATTATGTGAATTCATGATAAATCACTGTACTAAGTAAATTTATTTAATATTAAAATATCTGTTTTCTTTCACAATCTAATTTATCAGGCTACAATTATTACACTAAAGAAATATTACCAACTGCAAGTGACGACAAAGAAATTTTGTGCTACGGTAGCTTTTTAGATACACTAAAAGAATTTACCCAAGTATGCACTAAATTTGTTAAATAAATTACTACCTGAATTCTTCAGGCTCTGCATTCAATATTATATGTAATCGGAGAACTTATCGTTTATATATACTTTTCTTTCAATTACTATTCGCGGCAAAAAGTATATAATTTCAGATGCTTCTAAATTTTTAATTGACTTTGAATAAAGATGTCTTGATAAAAAGATGATATAATTTCAGATGCTTCTAAACTTTTAATAGACTTTGAATAAAGATGTCTTGATAAAAAGATGATTAAAATAGTTATTCATAGAATATTCATAAATTACACATTAACCCCTTGACATACGAATTTACTTAACTTCCTAATTAGATGGCAGATCTTATTTGGGAACAATTGTCGTTATTTTAATCCCTAGAATAACATAAGGGTATTTGAGGTAATGATGCGTTTTCAAGTGATTTTGCATTTTAAATTACTTAATACTTTCCCTTAATTGCAGATTTAAAGTTAAAAATTTATTAATTCCACAGCGAATCAGACTCGTCATTGTATACGAAGGGTTAAGAAAAACTTCACTTTTTGGGAGGAATATTAGCTTGCAATAACTTCGAATTAAAAAAGTACTTAACAATAAGAACGCATGCCTAAAAATGAAGATAGGGGAATTCATATTCCAGAACTAATTATTTCTTAGTAAAATGCATTGGTTTTTTAAGCATAAATATGTATTGAAAAATAAATACATGGGGGATCTAATGTTTAAGCAGTCCATTTTTCATAAGAATATTTTTCATATTCTACATAAGTTTGTACATATATTTACAAAATATTTTCTCCAGTATTCCTAAGAAACAACATCATTGTAACTTTTCCGCATTCTATAATCATCGTGTCGAAACTATAGTAAATTTTTGTTATATTAAATGTAATTTGTTGTATTTTTGTTCCTTACTTTTTCTCCTCGGATTCGAAACATATCTTAATTCCTGCTCGCCGTTGCAGTCCTTATTTAACAAATATTTTAGGTAGGGCAACTAAGCAGAAAAATCGGGTTTTGGCGAAAACGTCGAATGTTTATTGATTATTCTGGATTTCTATAAAAGTTTCTTTTATAAAACTTTTTGTTTCAATATTCATTTTATATAGCTTCTGATATAAAATAATAAGAGAATGCATTTGTTCATTTAGCATGTTATGTCATTCTGGTGCAATCTGTGTTTCTATCTATATTCTACAATCTAGAATGGAATATGACTATATTCATTTCCAAAATTAGATCTCAGTGAAATTAAATCTCACAACTCTCATAAAGAAATAAACTCAAATATTGACAATTTTTTGATGGTTAGTAAAGAAAAGTAAAAAAAAAAAAAAAAAAAAAAGAGAGAGAGAGAGAGAGAGAATATTTTTTACAAATGCCTTTATAAAATTTTAACAATGAAAGAAAGGATCAGCATCAGAAATCAGAATAAAAAAAAGTTAAATAATGCTTAATTTTCTTTAATTAAATGTAAAATTAATTTTGAGTTATTCTGAAGCTAAATTAGAGATATTGTGTTGCCCCCCTGTAGAATTTGTCATGCCCCCCCCCACCCGTCGGTAAATCTCTGCCGCCGCCTCTGGTTTCTGAGGGTGCTTAACTGTTTGAATAAGATATTGATGAGTGTTTGAATTAAGATACCTGATTGGTTCTCCACCACTAAGCCTGACAAATCTTGGTCGAAACCCTTGCACAAGAAAATGCGTTTCGTCGCTGAATACAATCTTCTTCCAACCTTGTGCAGTTCAGGATTGATATTTCCTGGCTCAATCCAAACGTTTTTTCGCCATTGCAGGGGTTAATAACTGTTTTTCATTGGTTTTCTAGCAAATCACACCAGTAACTAATAATTCTCTCTGAAGATCTCTACTTGTTTTGTAAAGATTCATTGTACTACTTCGTACAAAAAATTTGTCTGTTCGAGGTGTGGTCTTGCGTTTGCGTCCACATTTACTTTTTCGTTGTGGAGACATTGTCACAAAATTATCTTTCTGATTAATAATCCTAGAAACACTGGATTTTTCAACTCTAACTGCTGCAGAATATCCCTGATAGTCATAGAAGTATGCTGACTGAGGGTAACAATTGTAGTCTTTTTCCTGGGAGTGATATCCATTTTTTAAATACACGTCAGAAGGAGACAATTCACGCTAGCGACCGCTTCTTACAGCAACTGAAGGGAAAAATTTTCGACGTATAATTACGTGGTCCAGCAGGCTTAAACTAGCCCATCGAGCACCGGCTGTCTAGTTTAAGAATGTTCTTAAAACGGCCGCAGTCAAAATAAAAGTTGAACACAATTTACTATAAAAGAAATTGGCAGGCCGTAAACCGGCCTGGTATGTTTTTGCTTTTCCCCGATCATTAACAACAGGGGGTAAACTTTCCCGCGTCACGAATATCACGTCCCCCTAAACACCGGGGATTTTGAATAATACTGACTGATCAATCAAGTTATAAATCTGTCAACGCAGAGCAATTACCATGCGGTTTTTCAACTAAGAATTTTGTTTTCGCTCAAAGAACTAAGAACTTCTCTTTTTATCTGCAGTGTTTGCAGACAATAGAATTTATTAAAAAATGAATTTAAAAAAAACTCCACAATATGATTTTATAAATTTTTATAAGTAATAGAAAAATGTGTTTAATAAATTATTTAAAGGAATTATCATTCACCAAATTGCATTACGAATATAATACATTCTTCTTACTGACATTCAGTAAATTTTACTTCAGTTTTTTCTAATGTTTAGTTGTAAGCATTTTAATCGAAATGAAAATAGCATGATATATATATATATATACAGGGTGGTCCAAAAAAACCTTCCCCTATATATGAAACCCTAGCGGCCTATCCGCTCAACCAATCGAACCAAAATTTCAGACATGGTTGTTTCAAGAGATGCGCTGGAGATTGTGATGATTCTAAACAACGCAGAGCTCACGGTTACGGTTACAGTGAGAGAATTTTGAAATTTTCGAATGGCAACACCCACTTTTTCCTTGCGCAAATTGACCAGCGTATTGAAAAACCACAAATGGCGTTGGAACAATTAGCATGTGACGAAAATTGCCGCCGTAAAGCATATGCAAAGAAGAGCATTATGAAGGAATAATGACAACACAGAGAGGAAAGAGAAAAAAAGTTTTTATTGGAATGGAAAGTTATAATTACAAGTTTTCAACGTGTTCATCTTCGCAGGCGACAACGCATTGCATTCGGGGGATTGTGGACAACAATGCCGAACGTAACATGAAAAGAAGAATCCGCATAACTCCACGTGTTATGACATCTTGCAATTCTGATAAATCTCGTGGACCAGGCGTATACACCTTAGATTTCAGATAACCCCAGAACCAGAAATCCATAGGAGTGAGACGGGGGATCGCAGTGGCCACGAAACTGCAAAGTTACTAGAGATGACACTATCACCAAAGCGTTGTTGCAGCACTGGTCGAACACATTGGGCTACGTGTGGAGGAGCCCCATCTTGCACCCATACAATGTCCCTAATGACATTTCGTTGCTGCAATTCAGGAATAATGGAATTCTGCAACTGTGTCAGAATTGCAAGATGCGATAATACGTAAAGTTATGCATATTCTTCCTTTCATGTTACGTTCGGCATTGTTGTCCACAATCTCCCGAATGCAATGCGTTATCGCCTGCGAAGATGAACACGTTGAAAACCTGTAATTATAACGTTCCATTCCAATAAAAACTTTTTTCTCTTTCCTCTCTGTGTTGTCATTATTCCTTTATAATGCTCTTCTTTGCATATGCTTTACGGCGGCAATTTTCGTCACACGCTAATCGTTCCAACGCCATTTGTGGTTTTTCAATACGCTGATCAATTTGCGCAAAGAAAAAGTGGGTGTTGTCATTCGAAAATTTCGAAATTCTCTCACTGTAACCGTAACCGTGAGCTCTGCGTTGTTTAGAATCATCACAATCTCCAGCGCATCTCTTGAAACAACCATGTCTGAAATTTTGGTTCGATTGGTTGAGCGGATAGGCCGCTAGGGTTTCATATATAGGGGAAGGTTTTTTTTGGACCACCCAGTATATATATATATATATATATATATATATATATATATATATATATATATATATATATATATATATATATATATATATATATATATAATGAAGGAATATATAGTTCTTTGATTAAAATAAATTATAAAAAATTTATTATTAATAATTTAAAAATACTACAATCATTTCGGAAAATATAATCTGTTATTGAACATTTTTTAATAAAAATTTGTGCGATTTTTTTTTGTGTGTGTGTTTTTAGATTTTTGTTTTCCATTCCATTTTTTTAAGTTCCGAAAATAATTAAACAATCTTTTGTCAATAGATAGTAGGTGAATATTTTATTGATAATATGTTCATGAAAATGTTATTAACTTGAATATTTTTGACTTACTATCTTATTTTGAAATAATTAAAATAATAAGTTGAAATAATACATTTTTAAAGTTAATTTTAATACTAAAATAAGAAAACATATTAATATATCCATTTACTCACGAGGCTTATATCTGATAAAAATTAACATTTCATTTATATTTTTAATAAGTGAATATTTTGAATGTCAATTTCTTATATCGTTCCTAATCTTATCACAAATCTTGGTAAAAATAGTTGGTGCAGAAATATTTTCATAAATCCATGGATTTCTCTGCCGACAAATATTGCAAAGAATCTTTCCTTCATCAAACTCCATCAATGAAATCAAATTTCAACTGAGCCCATTTTATTAAATATAACATTATGATTTTTTTTTGAAAATTCGTAAATTATCTCGTAGATAGAAATGAGACTTAGCTGCATGTGTCCAAGAATTAAGAATTACCTCTTTCAGACTGTTGCTTCCATGCTCTTCATGTCTGAAAAATTCAAACGAATTTCATTGGCAATATTTATAAGGTATTTCACTGCATGTGAATTTAGAGAGATAAATGCAAAATAAAATTTAAAAAAAAACAATCTAGAGTAAGTAAACATAACTTCAACAACGTTTAAAAACCCGTGAGTGAAAAATAAGGTTTTTATTTCATTGCAACAATAAAAATACTTGCTACAAATTTTGGCACATTCATTAAAATAAAACAAATTATGGATATTAATGAATCTGTAATAATTTTACCAGTTTGTGGAGGATGGGTAGAGTTCTTAATTTAAAGGATCTTAACCTCCGGTCGCAAAAATTGAATGGAAGAAAAGTGGCTTAACAATGACATTACATATTAAGAAGGTTGTGCTAAATCAGAAATGATATATATATATAAGTTATTTTATATATATAAGAAAAATAGAGAGAAGCGTGAATTTTTACTCATAGAATTAATTGGCAAAGACTGAGTCGGAGAATCATGTTGGTGTGGTAAAGCAGCAAGTTAGTGGTGGTCTAGTCACAGATGACTCATCGAGATCTCCTGATGTTAAAATCTTCTTATCATATGTAACTACTTTTTATCAAAGCAAAAATAATATTCACAAATAGTTTTAAAAAATCCAAAAGCTAATATTTTCGTAAATTATTAATTTTTAAACCATAATAAAAATTTAATTAAAATTTTCCCGTGATAGTTTGAAGGAAATTAAATTAATTAATTTGACATTTGTATTTTAATTTATCGAATTTTACATCAATATATTTCATTATGGAAGTGAAATTAAATCGTCTTCATTGTTGCTTCTATCATTTCAACAAAAATTTTTTCCATTGTTGATATCAAGATATGATCCAACTTATTATTTAATGTTGAGTATGTTTCAGTGGTATGTTTTTGTTAAAACTTTTGTTATACTTTAGATCTCTTAAGTTAATTATTGTAAAGTTCAAGTGCAGAATCAAGCATTGGTGAAAAAGGTTTAGCTCGTTTTTGAAAATTGCTATTAGGATTGGCCTTAGGAGGTGCATTAGATATAAATTTCCTAAAGGAAGCAATTTTTCTATTCGAAACAATCTTCAGTAGTATCTGATCAATAGCCGAATTTCAACCAGAATATAAACAAATTTAGTAAGAAAATCCAGTTGCATTGTATTAGTGAACAGAGAAATCGAATTTTTTATTTTCCTTTTTAGTCATTAAGTATTATTAAATATACTAAGAAGTACGTCTTTAAATGTTGCATGAAAAAAAAAACTTTAGTATAATAGATATGAAAATCAAAAATAGTAGAGCACACACTTTGTTTGACATAAAATCGAAAACTGATTAAAGAAATTAGCTTAAAAACTTTTTCCATAGATTATTGCCATAATACCCACGTTAATTTTATAAAAAGAACAGCGCTTTCAGGAATGATGAATAAATCTTTTGAATCCAAGACTCATAAATTTCAAGAATGGTAAAGATTAAAAGAACTGCTCAGAACATCTTTCAAGAATTCATTCGTGTTTTGGTGAATGCCTAGCAAGGGAAAATATCCTCCCTTTCAATGCAAGATTCGTATTAAAAGTACTTCTATTGTACAATCTGCCTGGCGCATGTTCTATATAACCCATTTTGAGACACTAATTTTCCTTGAATAAGCTGTTGTCACCAGATGTAACGCTTCTCTTTGCAACGTAACTTGGGCAACTTTAAGCACTAAACCTACCGCCATTTTACAGCTTGATTTGATCATAAAACTTCTATTAATAATCCGGACAAAATGGAAAACTTTTTTCACATAGAGAATCACATGGACTTTCTTGCCGGATACTAACAATTGAAAGAAACCGAAATCCATAGATAAAAAAGTTCTGAATCTACAGCCTTGTGATACTTTCAAACAGTTAGAAATCGTATCAGCCTTTAACGCATTTATTTCATTAAATAGCTAATACTGTTTTAATGCAAAGCAATCATTATAATTGCACAGATACATTTATTAATTCTATTTATCAAAGCATTATCATACTCATCATTGAATTTTGTTGAATATAAATAAATGTTTTCCATTTATTAAATATATTTTCTTTCTTTCATATGCTAAACTTTTTTAATAGTCCTTATTATTACTAATTTTTTTCATTTACGCTTTTTGCAGCCCGTCACAAGACACAAAACTTCCTCCCATTTGAATGTGCTTTGATTTTTATAGAGATTTTAAATATACCGGGTGTCCCATAAATTTGTAAATACTTTAAAAATTCATAAAAATTGAAGGAATGAGTATATTTTAATGCGGTCTGCGAAACTGCTATTCTCATGAAGGGTAATTTTTTTTTCATACAAAAAAAAGTTCAAAAATTTGTCGATAGAGGGCGCTAAACACAATCAAAACATACAATTCTACGGGAAAAATACTTTTATTTGCATGCAAGCAATTGTTAACATGCGTATGACACCAGTACTACAGTACTTGTTCTATGTGTCCGCCATCACCACAAATAACAGTTTGGAAGCGGGAGACAACACTGGTGACTGCATCATACAGCATATCCGGATGAATGCATAACATTTCGTAACGAATGGCTTCCTTTAGCTGCACTAACGAAGTTGGCCTATGGCGGTACACCCGAGACTTAAGGTAACCCCATAGCCAAAAATCAAGGGCTGTTAAATCTGGTGAATGTGGAGGCCATTCATGTGTAAAGTGACTGCTGATTATCCGTTCTTCAGTAAAAGTTCTTCTCAAAAATGCCTTCACTTCGGTGTCAATGTGAGGAGGTGCCCCGTCTTGCATGAATGTCACTGTGTCAAGGACATCGTGTTCCAATAAGGACGGAATCACTTCCTTCTGTAACATTTCCAAGTAACTTGTTCCATTAACTGAACATGTCTTCCATCCTGCTTTTTTACAGGGCTTTTCAAAGAAAAAAGGGTCTACAATAATGGATGCAGTGAAAGCACACCAAACAATAACCCGTGGTGAATGCAGGGGCTTCTCAGTGTAAGCATGTGGACTCTCGCGTGCCCATATTCTACAGTTATGGGTATTAACTGCTCCATGCAAAGCAAAATGAGCCTCATCTGTCCACAATATTTTCAGCAGCCATCGCGGATCATCTTCAATTTTCGCCAAAGCCCAATTTGAGAATTCCAATCTCTTAGCTGTATTATTTGGTAAGAGCTGATGTAGCGATAGCAATTTGTATGGGCACAATTGCAATACACCATGAAGGATACGGTACACCGAAGTGTTTGGTATACCAGTTATTTGTGCCACTTCTCGTGCTCTACTGACTGCACTTGTAGACTGTTCCCTTAGCGTGTCCATTTGCGAAGAGACATCGGGGGTACGGACTGTTGTTAAACGAGGTGCACCACTGCGTGGCCGATGACACAAACTTCCAGTTTCTTCGAAACGGCGTACTAGGGAAACAAGTCCAGCAGGAGTGATCGGACCTGAACCTTTCTTCAATCCTTTCTGGGTCCTAAACTTTCGTAAGGCTTCAGCCGCCGATTCGTTGCTGACATAAAACAACTTTACCAATAGTGCTTTATCCACCAGTGTCAATATCTTAATAGAAACCTTATGAAAACCTTTAGAAATGATGTGTCAATCGCTCACTCTGCCTTTCATAAGACTTTAACTTGAATATATTTCCACTGATTTGCTTGTGTGCAGAGCCCTCTATTGACAAATTTTTGAATTATTTTTTTCCTGTATCAAAAAAAAAAATCCCCCTTCATGAGAATAATAGTTTCGCAAACCGCATTGAAATATACCCAGTCCTTCAATTTTTTTGAATTTTTAAAGTATTTACAAATTTATGGGACACCCGGTATATTTATAATTATATATTTTAAAGATATAATCTCTAAAAAATATTTTTTATATTTATAAAAGAAGCGGTTTTTTTTTCTACCTGTGCCCCCCCCCTCCTCCAAAAAAAGAAAGACAAATATGATTTGCAAAAAGCAGTAAACAACGCTTGTATTTAAATAGTGAAATAAAAAATAATATTAAGCAGTAAAAAAGAATAATAGTAACTACATTTATCAAGATACTTTAAATAAAAAAATCTATAAAAATAATTAAAAACACTTTTACTAAAAACTCACTCTAAACAGTAAAAAATAAATAATTAGATCCAAAAATTTTCAAGTTTGCCTTTTATTACGTATTAAATGCTTGGCCAAAAATCTATATACAAAGCTTAAGCAATAGTTAAAGTTACATTTGTAAATAAATATTTGTCTCGCTTAATAATCGGGATGAAAATAAATTTAAAAATTTTATATAAGGATTTTTTTTTATTTTACTGCATTTTAATGAAAGTATTATTAAAAGTTGAAACGTACTATTTTAATATTTCATCAATCAAGTACAGAAAAATCAAACTTGTTTTTGCGAACTAATCACAATCATTAACTGTTATACATGGTTATGACATGTAAATATGAGGGATTCCCTACCTTTAATAAATATAATAGTTTTCATTTACATGTTAAATTTGTGGTGAAATAATGAAATATTCAAATCAGAAATGAAGTATACAACTCATATCACCAATCGATCCTGCAATCACGAATTCTTACGAAAAACGTTATTTCCCTTTCTCGGGAGTTCATTCCCCTAATTGGAGAGACAACCTAAATTCTGTCAGCGAAAACCACAAAATGACCTTAACAAGCAGATGACCCATCTCGTCTATTGCATTTAAGGGGGAAAGCATTGACGACTCTCTACGTCGGAGCCGGGTTTAAAGCAGTTTGCGGAAAGCAACTTCCTACGTTCCAACCGGGTTTAAAGCAATTTGCGGAAAGCAACTTCCTACGTTCCAGCCGGGTTTAAAGCAGTTTGCGGAAAGCCACTTCCTACGTTCCAGCCGGGTTTAAAGCAGTTTGCGGAAAGCCACTTCCTACGTTCCAGCCGGGTTTAAAGCAGCTTGCGGAAAGAAACTTCCTACGTTCCAGCCGGGTTTAAAGCAGTTTGCGGAAAGCCACTTCCTACATTCCAGCCGGTTTTCAAGAGACACGTTGGAGCGACTTTCTACGTTCCAGCCGACTGAAGAGCTAGTCAAGGGCAGTCGCGCGTTGTAAGAAAATGCAGTTGAAACCGTTTGAGGCAGAAAATCCCCTAGAAGGAACAATTTTCTTGAAAAATATGTTTGTCCCAATTAATTCGCACAGTACTGTAGATCTAAAAATGTTTTCTGGCTGCCTTGTTTTGAACCGGATATGAAGAGATTTTAGATGCAAAGACATGTATGTAGTTTTGATTATTTTTTAAAATGCTATACTATACTACTATAAAAATGGATTTTCTTTTGTGTGTGATGATACATTCCAAAACAAGCGGAGGAAAAGTTTGATATTCTGAATAATGTTCAGTTATTAATCTAATTAGAATTTTGTAAACCATTTTTCAGTGAGCAATAGCTGTGCAAGAAGTAGTGTGTAAAATTCTGTAAATCTAAATTTGATTGCCTGCTCTGAATAGGTTATTGGAAAATTTTGTAGCATATCTATCGCAGGGTGAATCAAGCAATTTTTGCAATTTTGTCATTCTTTACGCGTTATTGTGTTAAAATTAATCGTTCTTTTTCCTAAATGTCGACGTTATCAGTACTATAAATTTTGGGATTAAATTGTCTATCGACTTATAAACAAACATTTGGCATTTTCGGTGAAACCGTTCTAAATTACCTCAAAAAAGTGATTTTAATATCAATAATATTAGTTTTAAAGTGATCTTTTATGTGAATTCAATTTAATAGTTCTCACCTATCCATGATTTCTCCACATTTTAAAAATATTTACATACATGATTTTCAACAATACTTATCAGTGTTCCAGTAAAATTCAAAACATTCAACCACGTTTCGAAGGAAAAAAATGAGTAAAAAATACGGGATTGAAAAGTTTCTTTACGGAAACAAAGACATGCATATCTATAATTCCTTCTTTCAAGTTTCAATTTACGATTTATATACAGATAAAGAGTTATATCATTCAAACAGTTTCATCTTTAGACTTTTATGAATCGTCTATGCATCTATCTTTAGACTTTTATGAATCGTCTATGCATCTATCTTTAGACTTTTATGAATCGTCTATGCATCTATCTTTAGACTTTTATGAATCGTCTATGCATCTATCTTTAGACTTTTATGAATCGCTGGGTTTTAGAGAATCCTCCGAATCTTAAATTTGTGCATGTTACTACATTTTTCTAAAATGTAAAGTTCTAAATCTAATCTTTTACTTCTGTACTTTTCCTGTATTCTAGACTAGTTTTGAGACCATCCACTGCCGCATTCTATTAAACTATCATATCGCACAAAAGGATTTTTTATCAACAGCGTTAAGGGTTTGATTTAGTTGTGAAATCAAATTACTTTAATGTATGAAGGGGCGATATATTGAAAAATATGTGTCGGATTTTTTTCTTTTTTGATTTTTTTGCGATTTTTATAAAAATGAATTAAAAATTAGCCAATAAAACAAATAGCATGAAATAATTTCGAATTAACTTATGAGGAAATTTAACAATTATTCAACAAGTATTCATCCTTTCAGATGAAAGATAATTTCATTATGATTCTTGATCATATTTAACAGAACTGTGTTTTACAAAATTAGCTTTAAACAAAGACATATATAGCCTCATATCCTAAACGCTCCTTACAGCGATATTTATTTTAAAATAATCCTGTTCAATCCGCAGGTTCTATTTCAACGAAAAGTATTAAATATTTAACAGCAAGCTCTTGACACTTTTCTTTCAACTGGATTTCCATAACTTTTCTTCAACCACTTATGTTTCAAGATATTTGCATTACCAACATTACTAGTGCCTTGTTTAAAAAAAATGTCTTGCGGCATTCCAGTACAAGATCATTACAAAAATTCTGACAATAAGGAAGTAAGTTTGAAATAAAAAAAACACAGCAAAAACTTGAGTAGTATAAATAATACAAGAATTACTCTCACAGTAATAAACAAAAAAAAATCATAACTACTTTATATCTTTTACCGACTTAAACTGTATGGTAATTTTTTTAATTTCTTAGATTTTTTAAATGATTGTTCTCAATTGAAGTGTATTTCTTCAGAAATTTTATTATATTATGAAGTATTATTATTTTTTTGTAAAAAATAATATATATGCATAGACTTGCCATCTATTTTTGCGGCGTTGTTCCATTATTTTATATTCTTTCACTCATTTTTTTCTTTGTATGCCTCTCTTGATAAAATTCCCTGCAGTGAGTTTATAGTTATAGAATTTTTAGGACCTTAGATGTTCCATCTCTGAAAACATCATACTGTATGGTATGAAAGTTTTTAGAAGGTATGTGAAGTGTGTATGTTAGGTATGTGAAGGTATGTGTTATGTCCATCACACACATAAAAGCTAAATATTAAATTGTATTACATTTAATTTTTTGGCATAATAGTTCGACCCTCGTATTTAGTCAGGACTCTTGGTTGATAAGTTATGAGAGTTAATATTGATCGCATTTTTTTCCAAAGATAATTGCTCTGTTTCTAAATTTGAATCATCACAAACAATCGGCATTTTTTATCTTTCATTGCTATGTAAGTTGAAATCCATCCTCAGTCACGTAAAAAAATAGTTGATGTTTAGAATAGATTGCTGTTGCAGTCACGAATGTCTAACTTTCTAATTAAACTCTGGTAATGTTTTAGGAGCGACTAAGGAAGATGCCAACTGAAAAACCTTTTTCGACGGGAATGTTACAATTAAACTCAGAGTACAGTAAAAAGTCTCTGAACAGCCACCTTTATTCGATTATTTTCTTAAACGGCCACAAATCGTTCTGTATCTATAATGATCTTCATAATATTATTTAATTTTGCCTTTATTCAATATATTAAATGTTTTTAACTAAACTCGGTCAACGGGCATCATAGGGATGGCCATAAAAATTCTGCAGCCAACACAGAGCTGACCATAAAAAATAAAATCGAATTTAGAAATTTAAAAAAAAAACCTATTCCCATACGTCTGTGAACTATATTACACATTTTTGTTTAAAAAAATTATGCTAAAATATTTCTATTATATGAAAAGAAATTAAAGCAAATCTTTACTGAATTCTCTGGAATCCGAATTCTCTGGCTATCCGAACGGAAAACAGATCATGTGTTTACTGTTGAGGATTATATCTTCACCAGCCACACCCTTATTTCATGTCTCTCTTTAAGATCTAAATATTCCTCCTTTTCTCCTCTTCCCCAGGTTAGCGTTGAAATGCACTATTTATTTAGTCAGATAGAACTGGTTGTTATCTGTTGTTTCAGATCGTGTGACTTCCATTACATAGTTTGAACAAATTTTTTGCTCTTGCATAAGAAGAGAAACCGAATTGAAACTAGTAAAAAATTAAATTGAACGGCGAAAAAATGTGATTAAAGATCATAAACGAAATCTCTTATCGTCAAGAAAAGCCCGCAGAAAAATATCCTCCCCGAAAACTCAATTCAATCAAATTTTATCAAATTCCAACGGTTTGATAAAAACATAAGAAAATATATGCAAAAACCCATAGAGCAAATATATATAATGCATTAAACTACAGCATTTTGTTTTGCAATATGAAAGCTAAATTGAACCTATTTTCCAATTTCTTTCTAAATTGAGATTTTCCCAAAACTTCCGTATTAATAGCCTCAATGAAATCCAATTTCGAAATTGAAAATTTAATAATTGGTAGTTCAGTTTATCTAACTTAATTTTATGAATCTTGGCAACACATTTTTAACTAAAATATAATAATTCTCGCTATTGTTGCATGACTAGTTCTCACCCTGGCACTACGGAAAATATAAATCGGAACGTATTCTCTACTCGTGTATTTAGCATCAACCGCAAACCAGCTCATAAAAAAAAGCCATGAAAGCTTCAGGATACAAGTGAGGGGGTATTCCCGCATTCATTTCACCCGAATTAAAACATAAACATTGAAAAATGTAATACTTTTCAAAATCGGTAGAAATGCAAAATTTAGCCGAGCAGTTATTTATTCTGTTATTTCTCTACCATTAAATCGGAAGTGTTTCTTTTAATCTGTTATTTTCTAGAAGAGGAGAAAAAGGTTGCTCCGAATCTAAAAATCGAGAATAATGAAATCAAAGGAAAATAACTTATTGCGATCATGATTTGGATAGCAAATATAAAAAAAGTTAGCAACAAATTATGAATATAACGTCATCGTATTAATCGCATGCCAGCTCATAAAAAGAATGCCGAAATTCTGGATGTGAAGAATATGCGCACAAAACAACCTTTCTTGGCTGTCGTTAAAAACCTCCCTTGACTCCTCAAGGACTTCCAGAGTTATCTGTTACGTTCTCGTAGGTTGATACCTACTCTATATCAACTTACTAATTTGTTATATATCGTGCACATGTTATGCTAATTGTGCTAACACTATAAGCATAAGTCATTATAAAATGATCCTGCTGTCAGGGAGTTAACAACTAACGAAGAATTAATATTTAAACAGTATTGAGCAATCGGTGAATACTCAAGTTGACAGTAAGTAGAAAACGACGAATGATAGTGTCTCTTGACAAAGACAACTTTCGAATCTTAAAAAAGTTCATTTTAATTTCAACAAAATGCAGTCTGACGAATAATTACATTTACAATTATTTCAAATTTAAGAACATATTACTCTGAGCATCATGTTATATCTGCATAGTTTCATCTTACTGGCAATGTAATATTACTTTTATATTATTACTTGCAACGGAATAGCTAAAACACGCACTAGGTGACTATGCAGCATTAGCATGCAATACAAAATTGTCTATAGGAAAAAATTCGGAACTACATATCTGGCATTCTCAACAATGCGGGGGTTTTTTCTTTTGTTTTCAAATACATACATCTCTAGTCAAGGTAGGGGTCAAGAGTAACGGACATATACCCCATATATCAATACATGCACTAAGCCACTACTAGGGTCAGAAGCAGAAATATCTCTCATGAACTGCATATTTAAAATACTGCAGACGAGAAAATTTCGTAGGTTTGAAAATGGCACATGAGTCATTATAATATGATGCCATTTCAGTTTATTAGACCCTGCGATAAAGACTGAAATTTAAACATAAGAAATCAGTGAAATGAAATTACCCATTTGAAAGAGAAAAAGTCAATTCGATTCCCACGAATGATGATGATGATAATGGGACTGTACTGTCATTCACCGAAAGCATCGGTTCATTTTCCTTCAGGTTTCTTAAAGTTGACTTAAGTTCAGCTCTCTATGCCTCTGTATAGGCCAGACATAGGATATTTTAAAAAGACGAATGATATAAGAATTAAAATGTAACTGACTTTAAGGCTGAATTGAGTCACATTTTGTAAGTTAGCATTATTTGCAGGTACAGTATGCCACGGCGATTCAAAGATCAATTTCAGTTAAACTTCATCCGTCACGATAAGTTCTTGACAAAGCAATAATCTCAGTCTCTTGTTGAATTGTTTTCGAGTCTCTATCTCGTTAAGTTAGTGATTTAACAATTTAAGCTAATTAAAATCAGATCTCAACTGATATAAAATGTTATTTGCCACAATTTTCCAGTCCTTTGGTTTTAAGTTTTCATCTGTGTATAATATTCCCCTATATAGTATTATTGTGTCGAGAAGTTCAACTCCGTGCATTCTCCACTCTAGCCCACTATTTTAATCTTACCGGAACACAATCATGAATAAAACAATTAATTTAATTTAATTAATTGAAGAATTTAATTTCTTTTACTGGTTAATTTAATTTAATTGATCCCACATGTTTAGTTTCAGTTACCAGTTCATTTCAGAAAGTTGACCCATAATTCTATACTACTGGTATTTATACCGAAACGCCTTTCTCGACTAAATGGTATTCTAATGTTCTATTATTTCCTTTATGCATAACTTGTCCAAGCTACCTTTTTTAAATACAGTTAAGCACGGATTACACTAAGTTAGATACGTCAATTGGATAGCTTCACACAGATTTCGTTTATTTTGCACAGGAATCCTTTTATGAAGTTAAATCCGATGGCATCAGAATGACACTGAAAATATAACTGCATGAGTGCGATTTTCGAAATGCAAATTTTCTCCAAATTCAAGTTTTTATTTCAATGTAATAAGCAACAGTCATTATCTTTTGACAACAGATGAAATCTATGCTATTATATATTAGACGGAGCGATGAAAATTTTAACAGTAAATTATTCGAAATAATTTTTAAAAAAATTAGCGATCCCGAAAAAAATTAGAGTACTTTAAACATTAATTAACAAAAAATTAATTTGTTATTTTCAAAGAGGATTAAAAATTATTTCTTGTAATAAACTATCAGATTACTGCCAAAAAACGCAAAAATCGAGCTGAATTTATTATTAACTGAAATTCTATTGAAATTTCAAAAATAACGATTAAAAATTCCTTCCTTTCCGTCGAATTTTATATGCTCCAATTTAAGTAGTTTTATGTCAAACTATCATTTCCGTTGAGTTTCAATGCGCCCACACGTTTTCATTTAATATTATTGAAAATGGGAATATAATAAAATATACATACTAAGGGAGGAAAAGTAGAAAAATAGAAGAAATAGTTCTATGCTTCAGAGACTTCATTTAAATGTATTTTATAGAAGCACTTAAAAGAATTTATCTTTTAATTTTAAAAACTCTGCTGAACCTTATAAGTTAAAACGTTAAATTTGCCCCTTCACAAGATATGCTCAGAAAAACCGATTAAGGAAACACAGAATTTCTCTAGTTTAATTCAAAGAAAATAGATTTTTCCGAGTTTAAATTCATGTTCTGATTGAACGGAAAGCATATCGATTCGAAACTGTAACCTACGTAGTCATATTTTACCAAATGTACAGCGAACGTTTACCAGATATTTGTACAGGAGGTACTTAAAATTATGACCTTCGTTGTTTGATAAAATGTTTGATGGAAATTAATTAGCAACGGCTTTACCTCGAATTTGCGTAGAATAGAATATTAGAAATTAATTCAAGCTGAATTCAATACATTGAAATCAATAAAAGCACTGCTAATTTGATATTTGATTAAAAATGTGCAGTATTTAAAATACGAATGATACAAGAATTAAAATGCATCTTTTTTTAATGATGATTTAAATGGTACTTTGCATTACTTTTAAGGGTAGCATTATTTGGAGGTACAATACACTCACGGGGATGCAAAGATGCGTTGCAGTTCCACTGTGTCGATCGCAACAAGCACTTTACAAAGCAATAGCTTCAGTCTGTCGGAATATCTTTTTCGAATCCCATTCTCGTTAAGTTAGAGATACAACATTTTAAGCTAATTTAAATTGGGTCCTATATGCACTTGAATTGTTATTTTCAGAGAATTTCCATTCTTATCGTTTTACGTTTTTATCTATATGACGAACAAATTATTTTTGTTCGTAAATTTGACAAATATTTCAAATATAAGTATTCGCCTTGATGCATTATTTCATTTTATAAGAAAAAAATCATGAATTAAGAAATTAATTTAATTATATTGTTCCCAGATGTGTAACGTCATTTAGCAGTTAATTTGAGAAGCCTTTCTCCCAGGATTTCACAATATTTAAACTAACTTCCATGATCGACTGGTTCGTTAAATAGGAATTTTTATTTATTATAATGCTCTTAACAACTTTATTCATAAATTGCTTTTTGTTATTTTTCTAAATTAATTTTAAGCATCAATTGTTTTATACAAAGTTAGGCATGTTAATTTACAAACTTCACGTCAATTTGTTGCTTCACGTTTGTTTGTCCGAGTCGAATGTATATCCTATGGCATCATAGTGGCATTGTAAATCTAACTGGGATAATAATCTATTTTCGAAATCATATTTTCTTTTTAGGGGGTCACTTACGTATTTTTAATGCAATATGCGCTAGAAAAAAAAATATTTTTTTTGCGATAGATATGCTATTTCTTATTAGATGGAGCAATCTTAACTCTCGCTGTAAACTATACGACATTTTTTTAAAATTAGAGATTGAGAAAAATTACAGCTAAATTTATAACAATAAAAATTAATTTATATATTTTAGAAAAGTTAAAAAATAATTTTCTATAATAAATGTCCGATTATTGCCGAAAAACGCAAAAATTGGGCTGAATATTTAAATATTTAAAATTCTTTTGTCATTTCAAAAATAACGGCTGGACATGCGCATTCTCATCCTTTGGAGATTGTATGCTCCAAAATATAGTAGTTCAGGCGAAACAATCTGCGTTGGTGATTGTCAACACATCATGTGCACATTTTCATTTAATACATTAATTAAATAGAATGAAATATATAAATTGAGAGACGAAAAGTAGAAAATAAAAAGTTATACGTTCTTGATGCGTTAGCGTTCTTCTTAGTGGCTTTAAAATTACTCTATAAAGCACTTTCTTTCTTAATTTAGGAAAAACGGTTTCAGTACCAGATAAATTGGAAATAGAAACTAAATTTGCCGGATAAGAAAATTTGATCATAGAAAGCAGTAAAATTAAGAAAACAGTGCATTTCTGCAGCTTAATACCTTCATGTTTTGCTATAAGGAAAGGCATACCGATCGAAACAATCATCATCTAGAGAAACCACTATTTACTAATGTACCGCGAACTGTTTATTAAATACTTATGCATGACGAGGTAGTTAATTTTTGTGACTGTCGTTCTTTTAAAAAAGGGTATAAAGGAAAAGAATTAACATCATATTTCCTTCGGATTTACATAGAATGGAATATTAGAAAATATTTAATGGTTTATATAATGCATTTAAATCGACGAAAGCACTGCAACTTTGACATTTGATTCAAAATCTGAGAGGAAATTTCAGCTCTAAAGGATTCAATAAATACTTCGAAATCAAAAAAATTTAACGATCTTCATGTGGGAAAATAGATTTCGAGCATCACAAGTTTTCGTCAAATCACTGAATTATCTCTCTAACAATGTAATTAAATTACTTCATACCAATTTAAAATATAAATCCTACAAAAGGAATTCTAAATTTCTCAGTACCTAAAAATAAAATTTAGTTTCTGGATGGAGTACCTACAAATAACGCTTAATCCGTGGGTGAAACACCTACAAAAAATTCTTATTTTTGAGCCTAAATTTATCCTATAATCATGTTTTTTTGACAAATTGCTGGTTAAAGCCCACAGCTATTTAATAATATACTAATATATTTTATATTACAAGGAGCATTATTTGTGTACCTGCAAATAATGTTTTCCAACTTTTAAGCCCTAATTTATAAGTTAAATAATCATATTACTTTTAAGCATTGATGGTTAAATTCCAAAGCTATTAAATTACATATGAATATATTTAAAATTATAGGGAGTATTATTTGCATAGGTAATATTATTTCTTCTTACTGTCAACCTAAGGTTTCAGCTTATAGTAAAAATAAGTGACACATGACACACACCTACTGACTACGCAGCAATCGCACCCAGCTCATAAAGCAAGTGTCTGGATGCGAGAGGTACGTGCCCACATGAGCCATTCCGGCTATCTTATTACCTCCCGTTTCTTTTGTTGGAGGCCAGATGGTTTCCAAATATAATATAAATTTTACAATACATTTCAATTTCGATTACAAAAAGTGCAATACAATTATACATATACATGCAAAATGATAACTACAACAATGATACATACACATGCAAAATGATAACTACAATCATGAAATATATACATGCAATATACGTTACATTATATACATTATACATAATATAAATTATAAATTTTACAATATAATTTAAATGCATTAAATTTTGATTACAAAAGGTGCAATACAATGTAATGTAAATTATAACTATACAAAATATTTTCAACATCGAAGATATACAATACAGCTAATCAAATGTAGTCAGGAAATTTCCTTAACATATTTGAAGAGTACAGTTCATCAAAATTACTGTTCTAAAATTAAAGTACTAAATCGAAGTTCATTTTTTTTAAATAAAAGTTCATGAATAATGTAGAGTTCGTACGAATTAATAGAATTCATTAAAAAATGTCAAAGTCCGCTAAAAGATAAAATCAAATGTACTCAGGGAAATTGTTCAATTGTACAGAGGTAAAGTTCTTAAAAGTCACAGTCCAACAATTAAAGTTGCGCTTCGAATCTCATTTTTTAGGAAGATGATATGAAGTTCAGATAAATAAATGGAGTTTTTGAAAAGAAGTCCATGCCTAGTTTCTTGAATTCATACGAGAATGGCAGGATTTTATCTGTTTACGCAATATAAGGGGAAATGTTTGGATGCTGGAGAGCAATATCGTGATGAACATTTTTTTCTTTCAGAATCCTCGTCAGATGCTGAGCGGTAAACAGGAACCAGAATTTGCTTCCAACACGATTCCGGGGTGCATATTCTTGGATCACACCTTACGATCTGTCACTGCGGTTCCAATGAAGAGGACATCTCGTATCGATTCATCAAATGTAGAAAGGCTCGGGACATACGGATGAGAGTAGACACATAAAAGAAAAAAGGAATTAATAAAATATATGCAAAATGATATTTATAATGATAGGTGGTTTATATGAAATGGGTACCTGACACATTCTTAGAATTTGTACTAATACAGAGTGATTCTTTATGCAAGCGATAATTTTTCTACGACGCTTAAATCCAAAGACTGACTCCGCGGCATCAGTTTTTGGACTCTTGCATCTAATTACACCGATGAGCATATTAAATCTGTTGCTCAACATTAGCTATCTTTTTTCCGAGTAATATTACTTTTAATTTATCCCTCACAGGAATAATACTTTCTGAGCAAGTCTCATATTAGTGTAATACATAAAAGAAGGAACTATATAATATAGAATTACAAATATATTTAATCTGATTCATCCTATGATTATAAATATACAAAGGAAATGTGCTTAGAATAATAATAATTAATATATTAACCATATATCTAATATTATTAGAAAACTACAAACAAAATAAAATATATAGAAGGACATTTACAAAAACACTTATAATTATATTCATTATATCTTTAAAAAAGTATTATAAAATTAAAAATAAGTTCTAAAAGTAAGTAAAAATTTCTATAAAAAAAATTGAAGATTTGTTTGTATTGATTACCAATTCTTTTATTGGAAAAAAGATGGAATAAAATGTTTTTAACTGACTTTAAGATTTGTTTGATTTAGATTTTACTTTGATTTAGATTTGACTTGATTTGACGATTCAGTTTAACGGGATATATTTCATGCGATCTTGAATTAATAAAGAATATTTCGAAACGAATTACCATTTTTCATTAGAACCATTAATGGAGTAGCCGGAATGAGACATATTAATTGTGTAAGAATTTTGATATTGCAGCACTGGATTAATAAAAACGTATTTAAATAATTATTCCAATATAACCCTGAATAAAAAAAGGAAAATGTATTTGATCTATTTGCAATCATTACATCTAAATATCTAAACAAATCCATTCAATTTGGATAAAAATGGTTCTTCATATTATACAATGAACCATATCCAAATTTTAGTTTATCTTACATTGAAATATTTATTGACTGATATTTTTATAAATAGAGGGGAGGGGCATTTATCACAAATAAATTTGTTCCTCAACTCTGGTTTTTGCAGAAAGGGGAAAACAATTAGTATCCATTAAAATGAAGATTGGATGCCGTTTCTTTAGATAGAGGGAAATTACTGAAAGAAGTTACTACATAGTTAACACTTCTAACAAGTTACTGCTATTAAATTAACAGGTTTCACTAATCTTCCATGATCGACGCAATTAACATGTATTCCCCGAATTTATGAATTTTCATGTCTCTGGTTATTCTGTAACAAGAGTTAAAGTGACCATATCAAAACGCCTTTAAATATCTCGATTTAAACCGTAATCTACTTATTCAAGTTCAACAACGGGCATTGAGGGGAGAATTAGAGTCTTCTTTTTATCATGGCAACAACTTCACTAAATAATGATTCAATGGGTAAGTTGAAAATGCGTATGACTTTCTGATTTGGATTGGATAAAGAGAAGACATTTTGATTCAGTCAATAAATTTAGTTTAAAGACATTTAAATTTTGAAAGCTCTCCTTCATTAGCGATTTAAAAAATAGCTTTCTTTTTTTCTCTATTTTTTATTTATTTTTTCAGTAATAAACTATAATTTAGCAATTTTTCTCAAATTAATTACCAAAAATTCCAATTTCAGAAAAATAGAATTAATTGAAATAATTAAATTTAACAGATAATTAAGTTCCGAAGCTTCCAACATTTTTTTTTGCAATAGCAATATGCTAAGTTCGTAAAATTTCATCTTTCTAACACATTAGGAAGCGGGTAAATGAATAAATGCCTTTTTCAGAAGCAAGAATCTGGTCAAGCTAAATAAAAGCATATAAAAATAAATCATGGACGTAAAATGTTTTTAGATTCCATGCATTCTTTAAAGATTATCCACCACATTTTAAATGGCTCAGTTATAGTTTTCATAATTAGCTATTATTTGTAACAACACGACAAACTAAAGTATGTGACGATGTGTCGATATCAAGATTTTGTCGAATTAAAATTTAAGAAGAAAAAAATAACAACTAACTAAAGTTTTTTCTCTATTAATTTAATTGAAAGCTGTAATCAATAGAAAAATAAATATTTCAGTGCTGTATTCAAGTATGACAAGAAGGACAAAACAACTACTGAAAATTCCTTACGTTACAGATTTTTCTCAGAAAAAAAATAATTCCGTAAAAAATAATCCATTTCCATTTTATTATCGCTTTGTATATGATAGAGCATTTGGTACTAGATCATAAAAAAACATATTTGAATCTGAAAATAGTTTAGTTCTCCTGCTAAAAAGACCAGCTTTAGTATTTTACCATGTGATTTATATACTGATTCTCGGAAAGGTATCGTAACAAAAAATCTTCTAAAAGTAGATTTTCTTGCCAAAAGAGACTTTTAAAAGTTGAAATGTAGAGTCACTTCGGATTCATAAATAGAGAGTGACTTTTATTTTTATCTAAACATTTTTATTAACAAATAATTAGGAATTCGAATGTGATAATTCTTGTGGCAATATACTAAAAATTTCATGGATTTTCATGATTACGATAATTTACATTTATAAGTAAAATAATCTCAGCGATTAACGTATTTCCTTTTTTATATTAAAAATATCCATAAACAAATATTGTGAGAAAATATTACAAAATAATTAGAAACAAACAATGCTTTCTTTGGGAAAAGTTCATCAAATGAATCGTTCCATTGTTAAATATTTCGATTTTATATTCTCAGCAACTGCATGCAGTTTTGAGATATTTGCATCATAAAACGTGTGTAAAATTTTTTCTATTGTTTTCTGAATGAATGAAAGCAGTAAGTGACTAAAAATAATATTGATTTTTAAGATTCTAATACATTTCTGTTACTTGCAGTTAGCCTTTCCTTTAGTTTCTTTTTTACCAAATATTTAGAACTAAAATACTTTTCCCAGGGAAACAAGCAATGATTGTCAAAAGACATATTAAAATAATACAAATATTTATTCAGTTTGTCAAAGACTATTCTATATCGCGAAAGCCTGAAAAGATATCGTATTTTTCTTTCTAATTGTATTATTATAGCATTATGTAAAATTTGATTTGAAGCTGAAAAAGTTTTTTCTTGAAATGCATTTAAAAGCAACTAACAGCTCAAAGATAATATTAGAAGTCAGATCGCGAAATGCGCTTCACAAGTTTTCCCGTCATTTAGCATTTGTTCTCATCAGCGTTATTCTAATTGAAGTCCAGAAAAATCATAGAATCAGTCATTTCTATTTCTATTATTACAAAATCTAAAAAAGTAGTCTTTTGCACAAAAGTCTAAAAAAATAGCATTTTCAAAATATTCTGCAGTTGTAATTAACTGTAATTAATTATCAAATTGATACTAAAAGTCTAAGTTCTTTTAATATTTCAATGAAATTGCTCAAGGAATCTAAAATAAACTTATTGGAAAATCATTCGGTTAAAATATTTTTTATAAAATATTTCAAGTTTTTTTTTTTTTTTTTTTTAAATAAATATTGATTCCAATTAATATATTCTTAATAATTCAACACAAGTATCGGTCTTAATAAATATTTTTGTGACATGAAATATTTATACTGGCGAAAACTTTGAAATCTTCGATAATAATATCAAAACGAGCAGAGGTGTCGAGAGCATAATATGGTAAAAAATTTACGGAAAATAGATTGCTTAAAATAGCGATTATCATATTTAAGAAAGTAAATATTTTTAATTATTTGGCATGCATCTACTCAGATAAATATTTTCCTTTCTCAATGGAGATTTCAATCTTACAAATTCAGCATGAATATTCTCCCCTCGAATTTATCGTATACGTAGACAATATTGCATCCTCTTTTCTGTTCTTACTAAGCCAACGATCCCTTTCCGAATCACGGAGTTCGAAGTGGGAGAGGAAAAAGCAAGCCCTCCACTGTCTCATTAAGTAGGCAAGATAAATAGCTACCCATTTCACCACCTCCTTAACAGACATTCGCGTCTTATTACTTAATGCGCAGTGAATTATGTTTCATTATGTAACGAAAAAAATCCGTTATGCATGTTGAACACAGTTTTTCAGATCGGTTAAATCCATATTTTAATGCAAATATATAATTACAATCGCAAAATGCCATGTCAAATACCTTTTATTCAAATTATTTTATTTTTGGTTTGCTGCTTTAAATATATGTTTACAAATAAACAAACAAATGATCACTACTGCAAGAAATATGATTTAAAATGTATTCATCATTTACATTTTGGATTACAAAATATTATGCACTAAATTTCATTGTCTATTTCTTTGAGTTATTGAATCTGCGTCTTCACATAAGGAAGAACAGGCATCACTTCCTTTCACAGATTTAGTTCAAAATCTGAGAAAAACCGACACATTTGGCGTAATGTTGGTTAAACACATTTTAATATTGAAGCTGAATTCGCTGTTTGTGTCGCCTTGTTTACAATCAGATAGATAAAAAAGAGTGTTTAAATGGGGGTTTTTCGAAAGATGAAGATCCGTTAAACTATCGAAGATGATCGTTTTATTTCGATTTTTAATTTTTATAATGTTTATTTTTGTAAAAATGACATAAAATTCTGACATATATCAATTGCTCACAGAGGAAATAAAGTCTATGTTGAAAAATTTGCTCCATTAAGAACTTTTTATTTAAAAGTTTTCCTCTCAGAAAATACTTAATATTATTATTTTTGAGACCCCGGAATATCTGTAGTCTATGTATATTTTCTGGATGCAAAATTCCAATATTGTACTGGAATCACAGCTCAATTGATAAGACCCACACAGAGAATTCTTAATCAAAGATTTTCTTTTGACCTTTTTGTAGTTGCAATAATCCCACCTTCTTTTAATGATGTTGCAACAATTCATTTCTTTCAGCTAAACAATTTTCTTGTTGATTGACATAATCAAATCTCATCCTTAATAGAATATTCTTTAATATTTTTCATCTCATCCTTAATAGAATATTCTTTAATATTTTTCATCTCATCCTTAATAGAATATTCTTTAATATTTTTCATCTCATCCTTAATAGAATATTCTTTAATATTTTTCATCTCATCCTTAATAGAATATTCTTTAATATTTTTCATTTCTGCATTGCACATTCATTAGGATACTTAACTTTTCAAATAAATTTTAATTACATAAATTTATGTCCAATAATTTTTTGAATGAATTTTCTAAATGGTGAAAATTCATAGGGACACCCTAAACCGAATCTGGCCCACGATCGAACATGAAACATATTTGCACTTTTTCTCTGCAACGATTATTTCTCGTGTTCCACAAGCTTTTTTCTTGTTCAGGTTAAAAATGACAACATTAAAATTAAAGCTCGATTTATATTTGTTTGCAAAATTTAATCAAAATCTCTTTGGTGTGCGTTTTATTTATTTTTTTTTTCGTCCTTTTTCACAAAATTTCATTCAATACCCAGACAATGTTTTAAGGATTTAACTGTCATTTTTACTCTTGATTTTAATTCCTTTCCGATTCTTTAGTTCCTTTCACATCAGCTGCTATAACTAATGCTTTATTGGCACAGAAATATATAATTATCTACTATTATTTCTATATATCAGAAGGAATAAGCTTCATATGAGACATAAAACCAGTTGCTACAGAAAGTCACAAAAAATATTCCAATATCAGGATGCCTGTGATAATCTGAACAGATTGCTTTGAAGTTTAACATTTAACAGGACCTGCAATTAATTTGCAATTTCGTAGCATTTTTGAAAGACTGATCAAGTTTGATATTTAATTGTTCGTTAAACCATTGGAAAACATTTTTTATAGGCCCATTTTCATGATAGGGCTGAAAAAAATTGTTACTGTTTTTTTTTTAATTCCAAGTTTTGCAAAATTAAATATATTAATTTAGAACAAGTGGCAGCTTAATAATTAAAGTTTTATTGCTTGAATTTAATGTTCCTTTAATTAATTTCTGGATGTTCAAATATTTTCATAAATGCATCTACTCCCTTTCTTTAAAATATTAACAAACGTTTCAGCTTTTTTCAGTTTTTTTCGATTGATTTTATTATAAACTGTTGCGGTGTGACTTTCCGCATATTTTTCATTAAAGGTTTCTCTGCTGCATGTTCATCGCCTTATTCTTCTTTAGAAATCAATTCTATCTACAGCTTCTCCTAATTTCATTCGGTTTCATTCAGAAATCTTCTCTTCAAAATCAAAAAGTAAATTCAGAAACCCTGATTGACTCTTTGGATGCAACATTTAGCAGCAAATCACAAAATTTCTTTCCTTAATCATCACAGTTATATCCAATTAAATTGACTTCTATGGCTTTTCGATGAAATTCTTTTCTTTAAAAATATAAGATTGATACTGGATTTAATCAATAGTGAGTGCTTTATCTCAAGTTAATTAATTGCGTAAGTTCTCATGTGCGAAATCTAAGATATTTCTGTTTTGTATTCAGTTCAGGGGGAAAATTTAATCGACCTTTGAATTAAATTAATTTGCTTGACATTTCGATGCGTTCGCCACCTCTATTTATTTCTGATGTATATAATATAGTTTAAACATCATTTTTTTATTAAAACTTTCTTAATCTTTTCAGTATCGGATTCTCCATTCCTTTTTTCTACTCGAGAGCTTTTAATGTTAAGTGTTAAGTTTTCTATTAGCAAAGAAGCGTTCTAATTTAGGAGACATTTCTGACACTGCCGAGGAAGCAAAATTCAAAAACTTTGATGACACGATCATTCAATATAACAGATTACTGAAACTTTCTGAAAATTATGTCATCTAGACCAGTTGACTCATGTGTTATGAAAGAATGTTCAAAATTTAAAATTTTCAATATCCCTAACGATATGCATCGCAAGTATGACAGGCTCCACATATTATATTAGGAAACTTAGCTGTTATGTCCAAAAGGTTTTTCGAAACATTCTGAAATATTGCTTTTATTTTCTAGACCCATCTTTCATGATATAACTGTTAAATAGAATTATCAGGAACAATTGTACGTACTTCTCAAAGATCTATTCGGGATAAAAGCGAATTAAAACTATTCGGTGTAATCTCTTAAAATGATCTTAAAGGTTTCTCTTCTATTTCAAGCTTGTAAAAGTCAAACAGATCTTTGAGGTTCTGCAGTCAATGATGGAATCATTTACAACTATGTAATTGAGGCTGATATGGAGAGGATGTGAGAGATGACCCACAGGTGACCGGAGAGAAAAGTTTTATTTGTTTCTATTGTTCAGTTCGCAGGTCTGAAAAATCTGATTTCAGTTGTGCGAGTGGTCACTGAACTATATGATTACTCATACACAGCAGATACTTTTGAAGATTTTGATGTACTTGTAAAATTGTAGGCTTTGAGAAAAAAAATCAAATAATTTTAAGAACCATTTGTAAACCAAGTTTGATGGTTTTCAATGTGCATGTTACTTTTGAATAAATCTTCAAATGTTTAAATTCAGTTTCTTCGAAAATCTTGAAATTCAATTTCATTTCAGTTCTCATTGCACAAATGTTTCATCATTGAAGGCTAATTTACTCAATTTTCTGTTACATAATTGAAGAGGCATTATCTATTTTCTGCAATTCCTATCACATTTCTCTTGAAAATTAAAATATCTTTACTGTATTTAGATTAGTTTCGGTTGAAGAATTCGTTAGTATTCTTTTTAAGCCTACAGTTCTTTTCCAAAAATTTCTGGCATCTTCATTATTGCTCCCATTGATTCATTTTGAAGCTCTATCGATATTCAATAATATCCAAATGAAAAATAAATATTCTCATTTGTATTGGATATTTTTTCCTATATTTAAAGATGAGCCGATCCCGTTTACCAGCTAACGAGTAGATTTGGTTTAAAAAATGGTTTTTAATTTAGGAATTAGTTTTTGGAGTAAACGATACTAGCCTTAATTGCACATAATGCTTTGAGGTTTTCTTCAGATAAAAATGGCAAATAGCCAATAAAATTTCATTATTTTTATTTTCAGCTCACGTAAACAATAAACTTTGTAACTATACAAAATATTTATATTACTTTTATCTTAGATATGTTGATTAATAATAAAATGAGAAACATATTACTTTAAACTCATCTTCTACAAAAATCTAAACGATAGACAATTATTGCAATTATTATTATGTTTATGAGAGGAAACAGTTTCAATTTGTTGTCACATAGACAGATCGATAAATTATTTTGATCAATTATTAAATATTTATTGGAATTAGAATTTTAACTACTTTATTTTAAATGCTAGGTATCATTCTGAATCCAATTCGCTAATCATTACATGTAAAAGATATATACAACTAAAATACATTTAAAATAATACGAAACAATATGATAATAAAAGGATAAAAGAAAAACAATAAATAACACAACATAACTTATTGCATTGATCCATTTTATTTAAAGGCATGAAATCTACACAAAACTAAAATGAAAACAATGGATCACACATTATTTATAATATTTATTTGTTTTATTTAAAAACAAAAAGTCTACATTATATACAGAATCGAAAATAAAATAACACACTTTTATAAAACTGTTTTCCGGACTAACATGATTATTGAACTACCAGGCAATTGATGGAAAACCAGTCATTCACACAATGCTCATCAAAATACCAGTACGGTATAGGCCTGATTTTCTCAATGCAACGCGTGCAGAAATTCTTTCTCTTCTGTCTCCACTTCTTCGTCATTAACCTCTTGCCCTATGCATATATCTCTCAAAGTAGGGAGATTCTTTAATCTTATGATTGGATAAGGGATACAGACTTCACTGACTAAAACTTTGTAGCGTGCTTTAAATACAGTTAAGGCGCATGAGGTGGCAATTGCTTGAATAAAACAAAATGTCATTTTTTATCAGTTTCACACTATTTCTAAACCAATCTTCAGTATTGCATGCATTAAAGTGTGCATTTAATGATCGTGTATACTTTAAACATTGTTATTTTTCATTTTTACAAATAACAAGCAATTTGTTTCCTCTCTTGTCAGAATTGCACAGCAAAAACAGTTAAATGGACTTTGCGTAGGTTCGCTTTCTTGATTTTTTTTTTCGTTTTGAAAATATATGTGTGTTTAGATGAATGTTTGTAATAATACCTTGTCTTCTATAACCATATGCAATAGTGGTCATTCAACAACAATACACTAAGAGTTTTCTTTGATCCACGGCTTGGCTGCTTCTTAATCTGGCGCACACTATCCAAAACTCCTCTCTTTTCTTCCACCTATGAAACCAGAGCACTTAATCTACCAAGTACTGTTTGCCCATTTTTTCCCATCTCTTATGTCTTCTGATGAATGTTCGGCCCACTTACTTGTGCTGTCTTTTATCTATTTCTCTGAAACACTCATTTCTCGCAACTTCCGCATCCTTATCTTTTCTATATAGCTTTCTTTTCCGTATCAAATTGTTACTATTCGAAACTAGGGATTGCAATACCGGACCAAAATTTCAATACCGGTATTCGGTATTGTTTAAATCTTAATATCGGGATACCGGTTTTAATACCGGTATTAGAAATTTTAGAAAACACAAGCGTTTCTTTTTTTTTATTTGCCAGTTTTGTTAGAGAGTATAAATAGCACAAAAAATAATCTCTAATAAATTATAACAGTATATAATCACAAAAAAGTAAAGAAACGCCTTATTTATTTAAATCACAAAAAAAGTGTAAATATCACTATTCAGTCTGTGGTACTATTCCAAATTTTTGAAATGTGATCTAAAAAAACAATGCATCAATTGTACTGTCAATAAGCATGAAAAGTAATTTTGTGTAAAAATTACCAGCTGTCGAAAACGCTCTTTCGGCATCTACGCTAATTGGCGGTACTGTTAGCAATGCGCGATATACTTTTTTCAAGTATTTACTCATGAGTCATGAGTATGAGTCATCCCTCATCTTCAAATAAATCGATTTCTCGTCGGATGGTTTTGGATATAGCTGATTACTGTATTGTATTTTGGTTCGTTGAAATTTTTTTATTTATCGCTAATTCTAATTTTTGTTCAAGAGACAATTCCTTTTCACTATCGACTGTAGTGACATCATAATCTTCGATAATTGAAGCGAATTCTGAATGTGGATAGGTTTGTGATAAAAAAATTTTTAAGAAACTTTACTCTAACTTAATCAGATTTGAATTGGTTATTTTCTTTTCTTCTTTTCATTTTCATTTTTAAAATCATTAGAATTATGTAAATACCATAAGACATTTTCTATTTCGATATGCCTTTCTTCTGTGCGATTTTTCAATGTAATATATAATTCTTCAGATACTGATGTATGCTGTTTGCTATTCTTTCAGTGACTGCAACATGAAATTTATTGTTGCATTAGCTGTTAATAAATAAGAATCTCTCCGACATAATGCCTCATTTGTCAGTTTTATTGGAAGTAGAGCTGATACAGTTCTGGATATTAAGTCGAATTCACTATCTGAAAAATTAATTTACAGGTCAAAGCCGAATATTGCTTTTTGGATTGGATTTCTCAGTTTCAAAAATCGTTCCATCATTAGGAGTAAACTGTTCCAACGTGTTTTAGAATCTAATATTAACATATATTCTGTTTTATTTTCAGTTAGTATATATTTTAGTAATATATCCTTTTTATAGGGGGGGGGTGTTTAAATATTTTAATAATTTTTCGAACTTTATAAATTATAGGAAACAATTCTTGATAGGTTAATATTTCACTCTTATTAGCAATATCTTCTTCAACAATTACATTGTCATTATCATCATTGTCAATATCACTCTCACTCTTTTCAAAGTTGGAATCCGAAGTTTCTATATCCACAATATTTGGATTCTTCTGTTCTTTATATTTTTGGTATAATATATCTATTACTCCTAATTGAATTCTATGTGCAAAGCACAATTGCTGATTTGCACCAATCAACTTTCCAACTTTTTTCATAATTGTTGCTCCATTATTCGTTATGGATACAATATTTTCTTTCAGGGATAATCCATGTTTCGCTAATTTAGATTTAAGAAATTAATTAAGCCATTAATTAGCTAATTAATTTCGCCCGTTAGGGAGATATAAAAACAAAAACGTATACTATATTGCTATGTTCGCGATACCTGAACATATAATGGAGATAATTTTAAAAATTTCTAGTAAGTACCGAAAAACCGGTATTTAAACTTGTGAATACCGGTATTACAAAATTGTACAAATGGCTCAAAATACCGGTATTCGGTATCCCGGTATACCGGTATTGCAATCCCTACTCGAAACTCGAGATTCATTTTTTATTTTTGCAACTCAGAAATGAATCGTCAACATTCAGAAATATTCAACATAAACGCAGTCTCCCATTGATTTAAACTGAGAAATAGATCTTATTCTCACAAAATATTAAAACGTTCTTTCAAGATGAATGTAATACATTTACTCATCGAAAATCATCACAATGTTCTCTGGAAACAACATATATCTCAGTAAATGTGACGCAAAATACTGAAGATTGTAGAAACAAAATGTGTCCACAAATGAGACAACGACCAAGAAAAGTTATTTTGACTATTTTTAAGTGGCAACTACTCGAACAATATCAAAATACAATCTCTTTTAACTGGTTTCTCTGATAACTTCCGTGCTTATCGTAATCAAAGACATGCCAGTAACGCAATTACTAACAGCAAGATAATGCTGAAACACAGCTATGCTTCTGCCAATGGTAGCAAAAACATGCATATCTCAGGTGATCGTTTATGAAGTGGATTAGAATAAAACAAATTTTCATAATATCCATGAGACTCAACTTTTGAGATGTTAATATACTCTGAACAACACCTCCCTTCTATCAAACATCTAAGTTACTAGCGCATTTATTGAAATATTTTGAAATAACATATGCTACAGCAAACAAAAAAAATCTCCTATTATGTTAGCTGGCTATGGTTAATGTTATGGGTCCTAGCATATACATATGCACCCACAACATCTATTAATCGAAATATATCTTACCAGAAACGCGTACTAAATGAAGTATATTGTAATTTCTTGATCCTCACCGATCAAATAAGAGTGCAGCGTAAAAAAAAAAATCCTTTATTTACAGCTATATATATGTGCACCAAAACAACTTGTTCTGATCTAGTATATCTTATATAATATTATTTACATGATTCACACTACAGTTGAAAGTTATTCATGAAATAGTTCCTCTATTAATTCGGAGAATACACCCCTACACAGAAGAAAAAAACGGTAACATGCTGTTAACTTAGGCGGCTACTCCAGGGGCAGCTCCAGAAATCCACCGATCTTTATGGGTGGATCTTAGCACAGAAACCCGATTCACACGAAGCAAAATTTGGCACACCTTCGAACCCCTACAGGTTTCCTTAAATAGCTTTTATTGCTCCTCTCTCATCTCAAAACAAAAATCCGGCATTTTATCTCCATCGAATCATTTGAATTCCTTATCGCCCGATAGCTGCTCAGTAATGCTTCCTCAATGGCTTCATGAAATCGTGGGAATGTCTGGTCATAATCCATCTTTGCAGCTGACTTTTCCCAAACACACGTTAATTAATTCAGTCCCCCGCTAACACATCGGCTGAGGTCCAGTTGACTTCGAAATTTAATGACAACGGTCGCTCGTACTTGTTCGTTCCTCGAAGATGCAAGGAGTAATTTCATAAAGGAAAAGAAGTTTAACATCTGGATGTTTTGAAGTTCTTATCGCTTAAAGATACGATGAATTTCTTCGAAAAGACAAAACACACATATGTGGTCTTTTATCTTGATACCATAAATGATCAGACTCCAATGGTGAAGAGGGTCCCCATTTGCCGGTCCGGAGGCACTTAAAGATGTGTAGGGAAAACAGATGACGTTCCATCTGGCTGGATTGCCAATTATCATATGAGGTAAACGGGGAAACGTTACAATATTTATTCATTATTATAACTAAGATGGATAACATATAATAATCTGATTAATCTATTAAGATCAAGAATATGTAAAATGTTTACGTTTAGATTTTATACTTTCTTTCCTTGAAGATTCTTGATGCCCAGATTGGAAAAATTTGTTATTAGCTGAATCGAATTCTGCAATCATTTCCTGTAAGCCACATAAGTAAACTAACAGACATACAATTTTCAGTATACTTTGAGATCTTCGTGGAAATAACATGAAAGAAGATTTGACTAATAGAATAGTTCCATTTTTCTCATTTTTAAAAAAATTTTCGAGATTGAATTGAAATGATGTTTCTATCCAACTGGGAACTTTCAACTTTAGACACTCCAACCAACCTATTTTAGAAATTATTGGACTGAACAACCACACTACGTGCGATCAATAAAATTTCAAGAACATTGGAGTTTCCTCCGAGGTTCTTTTAAAGCAGAATTTCTTACTTTTTTCTTATCTGTCACGAACAATTGTATCCCAATGATATTTTCATTGCATTTAAAAAGAGCAGCAGATGAACCCGAAATATCCAAACTTGGTCATCTACGATGATGGTTTTTTTAATGGTTTCTTTTCTTTAACTGTGCGTGTAGTAATTATAGGCGGTGTTTTATAATACCTTTTGAATCAGCTACTTTTTTTTAATTTTTATTTTTGCTATGAGAAAATGATCATTAAATTTCTGTATAAGATCGAATAGAAATCCTGGCCATTATTTCTACAGTTCTTTTTTTAATCTAAAAAAATATTGCACTTTCAGATCATAGAATTATTGAAGTAAAGAGAACGATGCATTTTTCTTAGATTTCTAGAAACTGCTCTTTAGTCTCTCTAAAAGTAATTTATAACTACCGAGAAGAGAAAGGGCTGCAAGTGATGCTATAAACAAATCTGCAACGTATAAAAAGGTTACTTCCTCCATTCCCAAATTACGTTTTAAAGAAACTCTGAACTACTATCTTTATCTTCAGTCTTTCATTTTGAAGAAAGGCATTTTTAGTAGAGGAAAATACCTCTACTTTATCACAAAATTTAATTAGAAAGGATAGAATTTTTTTCAGATTAGCATTTAAACCTTGGGTTTTCTTGGTTCTACAAGAAGCATTGCACTAGATATAAACTTGTTTGTATAGTTCTACCTAGAAACTATTGTTTGAAGTAAATAAAAACTTGAATTTTCTAATTGTTATTAATATTTAGTATGATAATTATACCAAGCCCATCTTCGAAAACTGCCTGAAATTGTGTAATCCCTATATAATTAAGCATCCGTTTCTGTTAAAAGTAATTTGCCTATGTCTTGTTTTTAGCTCGAATAATTCTCTTCATAAAGTTAATTATTACATTTTTTTCAATACATTTATTTTGAAATAGATTTCTAATATCCGAACTTTCTGTCTTTAAAGATTAGCAATAGAATTATCTTCTAAAAACAACAATATTAATAGAGGAGCAAAATCATTTCCTCGGTTTTCATAAGAGTCTAATATACCACTAATCTTCATTTCAATGCATGTCTTCTGTTTTCTTAAAATGCGCACAGTAAAAATTTCGATTTAAACATGTCAACATTTTAATGTCTGGCACATTTTAGTCATTTCAAAGAGAATTAAATTGTCTTTCATAGTTTTCTTATTGATATGAAGTATATTTTGGACGATAATTTGTTAATGACGTATTTGGATATTACAGGAAAAATTAGTACTCGAATTCTAAAGAAATGTTCAATATAATCGATTATCTTGTTTTCGTTATCTATATCTATTAAATACTGAATATTACTACATTTAATTTCGAAAGATATTATTTCTAATTTACCTTTGTAAACAAAAAAGAGAACTATAAACCACCGTCAAAAAGAACTGGTCTTTGCATTTCGCTTTGTTACCGATAAAAAACTGCAAAACTTGAAGGCGAAATTTTCCGAATCCCAACAATTGATTGTACTTACTCACAGCATTTTCATATTATAACTTTCAGCGATCGTTTTGTTTGTTTTATCATCACAGATTATTTCAGATGTCCCAATTTTTTTAATGTAAATCAAGCCCATAGTTCTTAAATCCTGATAACCTAATTTATTTCTTCATTTGAAGCAAATAAAGCATAAATAATGCTTTTTTATCGATATCAAAACTTTGAGGAGAATTTCATATTTTTTGGCATGAAATTTTTCACAAATTCAGTAACCAACATTCTTCACTTTCTCTCCTTCTCTTGAATATAAACATGTAGAGAAGGAAAATACTGCTAAATGGAAATTTTTTAAATTTAAATTTAATTAAATTTTTTCTCGTTTTGGTGTCAACTATGTTTTTGCAAAATTAAATCTTTCTTTACTATATATTTCCCGAAGGAGCTAAAAATGCTTATGATTTTAAGCATAAACAGTGTTTGATGAGCCATCGTTTGAAATAACAATAAGATTACTTTGCAATTCACTAAAAATGTCTTTTACTATGCAAGACTCAAAGAGATAAAAAAACAATATCTTATACTTGCCAGGCATCAAACGAATTGATTCCAGAATACCTATGTTTCTATATTGTTATGAATACGAGAGGTATATAATTTTCAATTTAATTCCGTAGAATTGATTAAAATGAATTTTAGAAGATCTTCAAAGCAGCACTCAATTAGCAAATCATGTTTGCTAAAACACAAGTTTTAATTTGTGCATGGCGTAGAATAATTTTCATTTGTTGGGAAGCAAATGTTGATAATTTCCTGTGTCCTCTTTCTTTCAGTAACAGTCTAGATGAAACGATGAATCCCGTCATCCCTTTAGACTTCATCAACCCATACCTTCATCATGTAATGTAGTCATTTCTAATTTTGGTGGCTTCTGTTTTCGCTTAATTTACTGAAAAACAGTGCAACTGTTTTTCATTTATTTCAACTAAGAAAATTTAATTAAATAAGCATTTGCATATCTTTTACATCAGTCATTTTTCTGCTATATTTCTCTACCTGATTATATCATGCCACATACTTTCAGAGAAATATATTTTCCAGCAAAACGAAGCATGTATTCAGGAAAATATGAATAAGTTCTTTCCATAATGGTGAAATTTGATTTAATGTTTTAGTCCAGAATATTATCAACACTTCAGTTTACAGTCAAAACATTACACAGTCTTAAAATATAGCAAAAAAAATGTTGCACGTCTTAATAAAAAGACACATATTTTATTTAAATTAATAAAAAAAAAACTTCTGAAAGAACATTTATTTTCATGCTAATGCAAAACCAGTTTATAACAATTCTATTTTATAAAATGTCGTCATTCACAAAATAATTTTCTTTCAAAGGAGAAATGGCTTCCGGTTTGCCTTCAAGAATGCTCGTAGCACAAGAAATTCGAAAACAAAATCTGTTTTAATAGTTCAGATTCTAAATTATATTTACAAAGAATGGTAATAAATATTTGCAATGAAGCTAGAAAACAATAGGGAAGAAATAATAACCATTGTTTGTAAACAACCATTACTTCTATTTACTATTTCTAGTCAGTATATATTTTTACATATTTAACAAACTAGACTGACATTAATTTTTAGAAATATCTACATCGCTTTACCCTTTCACTAATGTTTTTAATTACTTCCATAATAATTGATGTATAGAATATGAATCCTCTTATAATGGCAGAATAGATGACGTTGATAAATCTTTTAATATTTAGCATTATAAATTTTAATACAAAACAAAAGATAGGGAATCCAGAGAGCAATAATACTGAAAGAAAATCAAGTATAACCTTCTTTCAATAACAGCAACAACAACAACAAAAAAATCATTACAAATATCAAATATCGTGTTTTCTTAATAAGTATCTTCAAGTCTCTACTCTGAGCGCAACACACTCCCAGATTATCGCTTAAACTTTACTACCAATTCTTTGCAAATTCTCTAATACATTGTAATAAAATCTAATTAAATACTATATAAAAATCATTGCCATTGAATGATTTACATTTATTTTTTAATTTTAAAGTAAATGCTGAACTCATCTCCATCTTTATATAAAATATTAATATTATTTTAATATAGACGATGTAGTTTTCATATCGTTTCAGAGTCTTAATGGAGTTTTAAATGCTGGACATACGTTTTTTTGCATTGGTGTGTAAAACTTAAGAAAGGTGCTTTTTTGCCATAACTATACGAGAAATCATCTGAGAATCACGAAATTCAGAAATAAGAGAGAGCATTTTGTACCCAAACGATGATGAAAGTGTAGGTGCGGAAAAATAAATATAATGGATATAGTAAGTGATTGTCTATTCAAGAGGAAGAACAACAAGCAGACGTCCCGTAATATGAGATATGCCAAATCCTTTATGCAATGCTTGCTTCGCGCCGTCTCTCCTTACTCAGCACCAGATTGTCCTGCAGTTCTTGAGGTAAGAATGCCCATTCATCAATCAGCCTCTTCTTCAGTTGTTGGATGTTCCCTGGAGAATTGAATCTTGTAGCAAGGTTTGTCCCCAAAACATCCCATACATGTTCTATGGGATTTAAATAAGGAGAAAATGCTGGATAATACAATCTTGTGATATCTTTACTCTGCAGTAGCCGCTGACATCATCAGTACGGAGTGGCCGTGCATTGTCATCCATGAAAACGAAGTATGGTTCTAATAGCACCTCGGAACAGGCACACATGGGGAAGGATCACCTTCTTTCAATAGCGATCTCCGATTACAGAACTTTTGTCTAAAACTTAGAGCACAGTCCACCTGTTCAGCACAATTCCTCATCGACGACAATTTCCACGCCCACCTTAGAGGTCTTTTTCCGTGATGTTATTCGAATAAAACCATTTCCTGACCTCTCTCTAAATCAATTGACGTTGAGAATCATTTGTGGTACTGCACGATTATCATCTGTAGAAGGACACGACTCCATTAATGAGATTTCCAGTTTTTGCGCTCCTAACACCATTCTGAACGATAAATTTTATTTTATGGGCAATTTGAAGATAATTTCTATTAATGGAATGGAATGTTACTGATAAGTGAATAAATGGAATGGTGCCGATATACGTCAAAATTATATTCTACATTTTTATGCAAAAATTTAAATAGGCTGAATAATCTTAAATTAAAGTATAAGTAGAAATTTTTTCAAGAAACAGAAAATTTTCTATATTCAATTCTCGTATACATTGTAGCATCAAAAATATAAATTATGTATACAATTTAATTTTTAATTGAAACATTACAATACATTCTTTAAGTTTTAAAGATTCTATTTTAATGTCAATTTTAAAGATACATGTTTTTCCGTGAATTATGTAAATGAAAAAGATGCACCAGATAAAATTTATAACAGAAATTTAAATAAAAAAATTACAAGAAGTCGTTTTTACAGGGTATTGTGTGTGTGTATCCTGTATAATTTTGAGCCAAAATCTCCTTTTAACATTTATTTCAAATACTCCAAAGGTTTGTAATCGATTCTGATTATTATCAAATTTTTGACCAATCGCATGCTGTACTGCATACCACTTGTCAATACTGTTGGTCATGCAATTTAGATAATGTGCAGTTATACATTTGTGTAATTTTTACCCCATTTTGAACAATTTATCTGCTGTTTTACATTTACATAATAATGACATGCAGTACTTTGTTCTAATCACTTCCTTCATTTGCAACGAGATTTTCCATTCTTCAAATAAATTGATCCTTAATGCTTGACAAACTTAAAAACAGTTAATTACTTTCATATATACCTTGTAAAAGCAATATTGATATTTTAAAACAGTAAGAAACACTGCGCATGTGCAGTATTGAGAACTACACTCCTTTTTTACCATTGTCACACCTTTCTGCTGAGGTGGTTTTCAACTCCTGAGGCTCCATCGGAGGATCCAATGGACGCGACACATCTAAGGAACGGACGCACAGATTCCGCAGTGGCGGGCGGGAAACAACTTCAGCTCACGCATGTTGTCCGACCAGATGGAATCAGATGGAAATTCGTTACTGCACTAAAGTGCAATGTATTCCGAATAATATATATTGTTGTAATAAGACACCTTTTTGTTGCTTAATTACAGAAAAAACGTGACTTGCTTTAGTGTTTGGCATACTCTTCGATATTTGACATATAAAAAAAAACCGTAATCATTCAGTGGTGTTATGTAACGGAGAAGGAGGGGTATACATTTTTATACTTAAAAATTGGGACACATTTTATAAAAACAATAAACTACTACATACAAAAGAATATAATTTTATTAAGTTTTCTTCCTTGCACGTATTTTACTGAATATAATAGTCATAAATTATCCCTAATTAAATTTAATGCCGTGAAATATATAAACCTTTGAAACACCTAGCGATAAGAGGGTTAAAGAACGCAAATTCAATATCTAGACAATAATCAACCTTCATTAATCATGATCCTATTGCGAGTAAAAGTGCTGCTTCTATCTAGGTAATGCTGAAAATAATCAAATTTTATCATATGAAACGACGCAAAAGTGTGCAAAATAGCTTTATATTAGTCATGTAAATTAATATAAAAAGCCTAATTTAAAATATGAGATTTATTTTGACATCTTAATATTTAAATGAGATTTTACTTTAATTCGAATCTCTTTATTGTAGTCGGCAATTTTTTATATTATCCAGAGCTAATTAAGAGTTTGAATGCAGTCGATAAAGGTTACGCTTTTACTTAATTTCAATTTTTTTTTTTTTTTACAAAAAAAATTAATTATATGTGCCGTGCAATAATTTTTAAAACATAGGCGGATACAAAAAAAAATTATTGAAAATTTAATACATTTTGTTTCTGGATGCATATAAGCTGAGGATTGCTTTGTTTCCTCCGAAGGCAAAATAATACGAACTATTAAGAAATTATATATTTTTTCAATTTTATGATGATAAAGCACTCATTTTTTTAGATGTAATAGTTTTGAAAGTTATCCCATCAAGACACTAAAATTTTGTTTAATTTTTCATTCATTTAAATGATAATTTCATTTTTTTTAAATTCTCGGAGGTGCACATTTCCTCCCTCCATAGATTATTTATGTCAGTTGTAATAGTTCTAGGTCGAATAGTTTTGTTCCTGGAGCGTCAATACACCCACAGATAAGCAAACTTTTATTTTTAGAAGATGTAGAAATAAATAAAATAATAATGTGTAATATGAAGTAGTATTTGACTTATTATTTCATCTTTCTTTCTGCATATTAAAATGATTTGTAAAAATTGATGTTCTAAACAATAACATAAACAATAACAAACCGATTCTTTTAAGTTCTCTTTAAATTGACATACCTTTGCAGCTATTAAATTTTAAATTTCTGAGTAGTTAATTTCTCCTTGTTTCAAACATTTTTTTAGAACCAGTGATTATTCGGTTTAGGACAAAATTGATAGCGTTTAAAAAGAAACATTAGCTTTTTTTTCTCTTTGTATTATTTCCATTTATAATTATAATTATTTTAAAACACTGTCAATGAAATTTGGTGGTATGAGTTATGAAAGCACTCACGATTTTTTTTTTTTACTGGTTTACAAATACAGGTATCATTTGTATTCTGTCATTAAATTTCAAAAAAATATTTTTTTCATATTTTTTTAATTAATACTTAATTATAATTGGCCAGAAAGATGCACGATATTTATAAATATTCTCAATGAACCCAATCTCTATGCGAAATGAATCCTTGGCATATTAATACAAAACCCTAAAACAGTAAACATCATAATAAATTATGAAAGCTAATCTTGTGTCACATCTTTTAAAGATCCATTTTAAAACCAGTTTAAATGAATATACTTTTCAACAAAACTCCGATATACAAAAGTTAAAGCATAAAAATAAAAAATAAAAATTCTTTAATATGTACCATTTCATGCGTACGCATATTATTTTTAAATAAAATTACAAAAATTATCTCTTAAATTGGAAAAGCTTTCTTCTAATATATGCTACAATTGTTTGACAAATGAACCGGTAAACATTATTCTTATCGTGTCTACAATCATAATTAATTCAGCAATAAGTTTCATTGCCAAGCATAACAGCATAATGTCTGTAACATTTCAAGTCGCCTTATTATGCATCGAATATCGTATATTCTTATCAGTTCGAAATGTTTATTCAGTATAAGATCAAGTTTAGATGATTTTTATTTTAAATTTAATATTTCACTTTCCTCAGTTTATTTAAAGATTTAAAAGAAATGCCTTCTAATTACGAGTGCAGGATTTTCATTTTACATTATAAATTGCTCGTCTACATTTGTTGCGGAGTTGCTAATTTACTGAGAATTAAGATCAATTTACTATGTCAAAAATCAAAATCTAAATGCTGCTTTAAGTGCAATAATCATACGACAAATGAGCTATTGCGAAACGTCGATCACCAAACAGAAACTTATTTGGACAAATCTAGCGTTATTGAACGATGCAGGTGCAATGGATACGACAATATTTCGTGTAGAAATCTGGGAGAAGTTTCCATTGGTACACAATTCTTTATTTATTAAATGGGAGTAGTATATTTTATTAATCTATAAAGATCTCTTAAACAATAAAAGTTCTTTTCGAATGATTATTACAAACTTCGAGAGAAGTAAATTTCCACTCTCTTATAATTCATTTTTGGTGAAGAATCGATGAAAATGGAATGCATCAGCAAATGAAGAGACTCGATAATACCATTTAATAATTGCATTCTTCCAATTTTAAATTAGCATATTTGTACTCAGTAAATCATAGCATATTTGTACTCAGTTCAGAATCCAGATCCGATAATACAATTAAGAAATCAATGCTAAAAAGGTAAAGTTAATGTTCAAATAAAGGCATTGACTTATCATTTATTTTGTGTTAATAAAATCATACCTTCAACAAATTCCAAACTGATTTGAACACGGCAAAAATCTCTGATATTTCAGGACACGCAATTTGTATCTTACTGTTCGAAATGCTATGACTGATGACGCTATAAGGAATTAAGCATTCCTTATAGCGTCAAATATTTATAAGAATTCATTGGTCTCATGAAAATAGTTAAAAGATTAATGGAATTTAAAAGAAATTTCAGTCAGAATCTAAAAGAAAAGGAACTTATAACTCGAATTTTTAAATATATATAGAAGATAGTTATTACAGAGAAATTAAAATATCATACGCTTGAGCTCAAAGTCATTTGGTCTGGATATTCCACAAAGAATTCCAAACCATGTAAATTCCAATCAAAAAAAAGTTTTACATCCTAAGCTGCATCGCAAATTTAATAAGTGAGCATTTCTTTGATGAGTTTTTTTGCGATTTTGAATTGAAAGAAAAAGGAGCCTTTTTTGTATTTTAAAACATAAAGGTATTATTAAAGGATCTATAACAGATAAATGAAAGACCGCTTTTGATGAATTCAAATTTTATAAACTCTGTCTAGAAGCTCGCTATACATCAATTCTGAATTCGCACTTTTGTAATAGAAAAAAATTGGATCAAATTGTACACATAAAGAAAATTTAGTTATACTTATATTTTAGAAATCTTCCTTTAAGTAATTCAAAGAATGATCCTTTCAGTTTTAATTACCATTTCTCAAATAATTTCAGTTGAGGTAAAAATATACGCTATTTAATAAAATTAAATTTTGGATTCAAAGAACAAAAATGATAGATATCAATATTTTTCTCAGACCACTTACATTATGTAATGGTTTTTTAAGTTAAAAGTATTGTTCTTGATTTGAGAAGCTTTCTTCGAGTGTACTAGATATAAAATTCATAAATTATTTCTTGGATATTGATTGTTGTTTTTTTTTCATCAAACTTAGCTAAAAAATTGGTTTTCATTTCACTATAAATACTTATTTTATTAAAATTATCAACTTGTTGGTCTCGCTGAGACATGAGTTTTACAAAGTTCTACCAAATACACAATAATGTTAATGATTCGCTATTTTTTTAACAACAAATGTTTTAACAAAGAAAAAATTCATAAACATTTGAAATATTAAACTGCGACCTATTCTTTCACGTGTATGTTGCAAACCAAATTTCAGTTACCAAAGATATGAATTAACCTGAATAATAAAGGAAGATTAAGATAATTTTAAGAATTTAAATATCATTCATTTTCACTATTCATCTTGCGTTTGTTTTGAATTTAATTAGAATTTAAAGATAATTAGCATTGATATGAGAAAAAAAAATTTAATAAATAAATTTATTCGAAGTCAGTTACCCTGCGGTTAGATTCTATTAAAAATTTCTTGTTAAAGTGACAATAAATCGCAGTCAAATTTCTATATATATTCTAAAAATTCCATTTATTTGAAATTCGTATAGATATTTTGAACATACAAACACAACCGTTGAACTTTTCATTTCTCTTGATGTTCCAATCTAAAAAAAATTTTAATTTCAAGTACTGATTCTCACAGATTTAAATATGACGCAGTCAAATTTTTAGCAACAAACATATTATGATAAGCAACAACAAAATATTTTAATTCAGAATTGCATTTTAATCTATAACGGTAAGAAATGTTTTATTTCTTATCGAGAGTGGAATTTTTGAATTGTTATGAACCTATCATTTCAGAAGGATAAAAAATATTATGGATTTTTTAAAATTAAATATATATATATACTCTAGAATATTTGAAGTTTGTATAATGATAAAAAATTTTACATTTTAAGACTGAATTTTCGCACAAACATTGAAATTATATCTCATATTCAACTTCAGTTCGTTAGGTAAATAATGGATTGTGCTGGAAGATTCATTTTTCGAAGGTCACATTACATCAAAGCTAATGTCAAACAACTACTACCTCATCAAACTGCTTATAACAACATATTCTAAGCCAATCATATCCTTACTAAATGATAAGAGCTTCAGAAAGAATGAACAGAAAACACAATTCAGAGCCAATCAATAAATTTTGAAGTATAAAAGAAACTTAAAATATCAAAATACTGAAAGGTTCTCCAAGATCAACTTGAGAACAAAAAAATTTAAATACAGAATAAAAAAAACTATAACATACGGAAAGTGATACATAAATCGCAGGTCGAAAAACTGAAAACAAAATAAATTTACAATTCACTTCCGTTGAAGAATCAAACTGAGTTGAAAGTATCACAGTGAAAAAAAAGTTCCTGATTTCAAATTACTGCACTCACTCCCAAAGATCTTCCGGCCTATCCTACATGGTAAAAGTAAAAACTGTAACCCTTCCTTATAACTATTCCTCCAACGCATCTCCAACATCCACATCCTATAGAATTGTAGGAAAACAAATCGACCCCTTCGTCCTAGGATCTTTTCAGTCATTTCTATATGTCAAGAGAGAAAGCCTTATATATACATAAATGCATTTCTCCAAGACTTCTCTAACATATAAATCCTCCAACATCTCATGAAAATTGACTGGCCCATTTATCCAAGGATCTTTTCATGTAATCTTATATGTCAATGGTAAAGCTCTAACATATCCTTAAACTTTTCTCTCCAACCAATATTCTACATCCTCCAGCAAAACATGAAAACAAACTGACCTATTCATCCCAAGATCTTTTCAGCCATTCCTACATGTCAATGGAAAAACCTAACACATACTTAAACTCATTCCTTCATCACATACCCAACATCCTCATACTCAAACATCACATGAAAACCAACTGACCCATTCATCCCAGGGTTTCTCCAGCCAACCCTATATGTCAATAATCAAAGCATAAAACATCCTTATACTTATTCCTCCGAATCTTGTCCAACATCATATGAATACAAACTGACTCATTCATCCCAGATATTTGCAGCCAATCCTGTATGTCATTAACTGAAGCCTTATACATCCTTAAATTTATTCCTCATTATCCTGTCCAACATCCACATCTCCAACACCACATGAAAAACAAACTGACCCATTCATCCCCAAATTTTTTCAACCATTTCTACATCGCAATAATCGAAGCCTTACACATCCTTAAACTTATTACTCAAAATCCCGTCCAACATCCACATCCTCCAACACCACATGAAAACAAACAGTCCCATTTATCCTAGGTCCTTTTCAGTCATTTCTATACGTCAATAACCGTAGCCTAAAACATTCTTATGCCTATTCCTCTAAATCTTGTCCAACATGATATGAAAACAAACTCACTCATTCATCCCAGATATTTGCAGCCAATCCTGTATGTCATTAACTGAAGCCTTACACATCCTTAAATTTATTCCTCATAATCCTGTCCAACATCCACATCTCCAACACCACATGAAAAACAAACTGACCCATTCATCCCATATATTTTCAGGCAATCCTACATGGCAATAATCGAAGCCTAAGATATCCTTAAACTTATCTCCAACATCCACATGCCCCAACTTTACACGAAAGGAAACTGACCAATTCATCTTAGATCTTTTCAACAAATCCCGTATGTCAATAACCGAAGCCTTACATATCCTTAAACTTTTTCCTCAAACTCCTGTCCAACATCCACATCCTCCAACACCTCATCAAAATAAACTGATTCATTCATCCCAGATCTTTTCAGGCAATCCTACATGGCTTACACAAGCTTTACACATCCTTAAATTTATTCATCGAACACATTTCCGACAACCACATCCTCAGATATCACATGAAAACAAACTGATTTCCAGAGGGCTCCTCTACCAAGAAGTTAATGATAATCTTCTCGAAAGAGACAAATAACTTGCAATCAAAAGCCATTATGTTGCAGTCACTTTCTCGAATTTAATGCTTACTCACAGCCCTCCTCTATTTGTAAAAGCTTGGGAAACAAACGTTTTAGCATGAATGTCCATTGAAGGATCTGTCACGGATCAATGAATCGTCACTATTATGCTTCACAATGGTTGAAACAATCGCCTTTCCCAAGAAGTTTTTTTTTTTTCGATTCCGATTTCTTTTTTGATTTTTTATTTCCTCCAAATTTTAAAAATCTGTATGGGTTTGTAAAATATTTATTTGCAATTACTACTCTCTCAAACGATAAATATTGCATCCGGTAATAAAAGCGGTTTTTTTTTTTTTTTTTTTTTATACTGTGAGTACTTGCTGTCGGTAAGGCAAACTCAAAAATCATTCGGAATTTTGAGTACAGAACAGTATATTCCAAACTGAATTATTTTACATGCACAACTTAGTTTTTGCAATAGTTCAAACAATCGCATATTGTTATCCGTTAAGGATTTTTTATTGCAAATATTCTCGGACAACTCACTCAATCCAGGTTTTAAGAGTTCTGTATGAATACGTTAAATATGTATTTGTTATCAGTACTCAGGCGATCAATACAGAGTCCATTGCGAGTATAATACGATTACTATTTTTTTTACTATGAATATTTACATATCTTACGTCGAGTTCAAAAATCATTAAAAAACTCATCGCAGTCAAAAGTCATTCACATACTCGTAATCAAATGATAAAATCTTCATAATACAGATATTTTACAGGTTGGAACAATCGCCCAATTGCTGCCTAAAACAAGGATGGTTTTTTTTTTTTTTTTTTTTGCAATAATTGCAATGATTGTCTTTACAATTTTTTTACTCCAGATTTTAAAAGCCTATATGAATCCATTGAATGAGTCAGCTCCTGGTGGAATAATTTTTTCTAGTACACGATATATATTTTTTTCTTTTGTACGAATATTTGCAATCTCTAAGTGCATTTCATATAGCACAAAACAAGTCACACAATAAGAAATTCGAAATTGAAACACAGAATCGTCAAAGTGTATCCTCGCAAAGGTTGGAACGATCGAATATTTTTCTTCGCCAAGAAAGATCTTGGTTTTTTCTTGATCCAAGAAAGATCAAGAAACTTTTTGCTGGGATTCTCCAAACCCTTTACTTTGTCCCAGTTTCAAAAGTACATAAAGGTCCATTGAATCTATATTTGTACCTGCTATCCCGCGGCCATTGGCATATGTAGCCTATTATAATTTACTTTTTTTTACACTAAGAGGGCTTGCATTTATTACGTCAGTTTGATTTTTATTTTTTAAGTTTAATTTTGAAGAGGTGAGCAAATGATGGTCAAAATGAGCCGCATAGAAAATCTACCAATTATTCGTTCATTTTTCGTACCTAAGAATTAAATTTAATAATCTGGCCAATAAAATACTTGACTCATTTGTGCATCTTGTAAGCAACATAAACAACAAGATAAACTAGATCCTTCTCATAACAAACGTAAAGTTTCATACTCTTTTTTAAAAAAAGTCACTAAAATAGCAGGAAACAAGTTATATTAAAAATAGAATTAAGTGAATTCCAATTTTACATTCATTTTTGGACGAAAGAATACTCCTGCTTGGAAGCAACAGTTTTGGTCTACTCTCTAACAACTTGACAAATTTGAATGTTCAACTCTTAGCAACAGTAATTTCTTATCTTCATTTCCAAAAAGAAAAGTAACACCACCAGTAATATAATTATCCTACGTCTCTATTTCAAGGCCAAGAACGTCACGTTCGACAGAATTATTGGATTCGTGCTAAATTCATACGTAGAAACCTTTCTCTACAACAGACCGAAAAAGGAAGAATACCTCGAACTTGAACCCCACAGTTTCTTTTGAACATGACAACCTAAATTTCATCAACAATGTTATTAACTCAGACAACAATCTCATAAGAGACGATTCGGAAATGTAGGATAATGTGGGGAAAGTATTTCTTTTCCAGGTTAATAACTCCCTGACTTATGAATGTAATTGAAACTTAGAATAAATGAACTCTCTTAAGTAGAAATACAAGCAATAAAGCGCCATTAATAATGGTCCAGCTTACGAGATAGAAATTCAAATATAATTTTCTGACTTTGACAAGATACAGCAGGCAGTAATTCGGTATCTTGACAAATACTTTTAAATCACTGTAGAATCTAACTTAACCATATCCTACATATATCATATGTAGAGTATGTTGCATACTCATTAAACACATACATGGAGATTCAAAAGAGTAAACTGCTGAACATCACAACATTAAAGCCAAATAGAAAAAAAAGACCCATCAAACCAGAGTGATAAATATATTGAAAAAAAATGTATCATTCGAAACCCTTTCTAACGTAGGCCCTCTGAACTGGAATGGCTTTCTATTGAATATCGAAACGTCCCCTTTCCTACCTGTTTTCGAAAAACTAATAAAAATTATAGTGACATGAGCTGCCGCGGTACATTTGGAAGTCCACAACTTCAAACTCAGAGCGATGTACTAACGTTTTTATAATGCATTGGATCTAATTAATGCAAGTTATGCTTTTCATGCATTCCTTGTGATATATACAAACTATATTTTTATTTTTAATGTCCAATACAAAAAAATTTTGTTAAATAAATGTGAAGAAAAATTCTCTCTCTATTTTTTTTCCTGTAACACAAATTAGATAACAGAAAACTGAAATCACCGGCCACTGAATCACTTAAAAAAATTGAATGCAAATTAATTCTGATTGAATCAAGAAATAATCGTGAAATATTTCTGAAATTAAAAACAACTATTTCAGTTTAATCAAATTGACTATCAAGTCAACTTTAATACTCATGATTAGTTAAATTTTTAGAAATACTGAAATCAGACATTTTAATTATAAAGGAAAAACATTAGCAAATTTTAATAATCAAATAACATGAAAGAAATAATTGTTAAATTTTCTTATTTGTAACATCTAATCTACATCTGGACCAAATTTCCATTGCATTATTTAATGACAGGTTACATAATTGACATAAATTAAAAGTCGGCATCACAGATAATTTTTTCTAAAGAATTAATGAAAAAAAAATTAGTCATTTATAATTAGTTTAATGATTAAAAGTCCGGGACGCTATAGCTTTATAAAATATCATGAATGGTGGAGATATTCTTCTTGCCTTATTGGATATTCCGACAAGGAAAGGATGGAAAAAGAAAAGATTCAATTCAGAAATCTATCGCACTTCATTTCGCTCTAAAGTAAGAATTTACACATACCTAATTGAAACAATACGCGTGCATTCATCTCTCATTTCTTAATCGCTTATCTTTATCGAAATAGATCGGATATTTGTTGTGGATACTTCCGTATGCCCGGCTACTTTAGAGTTGTTTCCAAGTTACTTTGTAGGTATTTTATCCATTCATTCGAAATGCGTAAATATTTAGAACGACTTACTACACTATATCGGCCGTTCATTGGCACTAGGAGAATTATTACAACCAGAAACAATGCCTAAAGCTCATAAAAGGAAAATATTTCCGCGTTGTCTCAATCTTAATCGTAAATATTCTATTGCAATAATAATTTCATTTATTATTCCGGGACTCTAAAAATTTTTTATAATTTTGAATCTACAAAATTTTGCAGTGAACAGAGTTTGGAATTTATCTAATAAATCTGTTTTCAAGAAATTTTTAAAATTAGCTGATAGTCTCTCAAAGATGTCAAAAATTTTGGTTTAAAAATATGAACCATAGTGCAATTTAGAAAGAAACATTATTTAGTTTTCAGACAGGTTTCAAATCTCTGTAGATTTCAGTTTACGCTGACTACGAATAAATCCAAAATGCCTGATGGCAAAGCTTAATTTTTTAAAATAATTTATGAATTTATTACAGTTATAAGTAAATATTGTCTGAAAGCATACCCAATATGTGCGTTTACAGAACTGTGATAATAAATTAATGTGGAATTTCATTACTGCAGTGCATAAAATAATTCCTTTACTTTTAGTTTGAATTTTAATGAGAAAGTATATAATTAAAATTTATATTGAAGTAAAATATCAATACACTTATGAATACCAGGTTGCTCAAATAATTTCTTATCGTTTAAAGATATCCCTTTTTAAAATTCTAATCATAATTAGGAACGTAATGAATTTAAATATTAACCTTTTATTTTAAAAAGTATTTATAATTATCTAGACTTACAATAATGCTTAATAAAAATGAAAAAAATATAAAAGAATATTATTATCAATTAGAATAACAGAAACATTTTTTTAAAAATAACAATGCAGAGATAAAAAAATTCTTATTATTGAAGACAACGTGCACATTTGCGTTACAATTGTCATGATTTTTGAAAATTACATGATGACAACGTAACATTACACAGTTATATGACAAAAAAAAATATTACAAAAACTTTGCTTGGACAGCTGATAAACAATAATATATAAAATTGTAAATCTATATAATATACAGTAAGCAGAAATAAAGGGATTTTTTTCTTTTTGCTTCATTTTTTTTCTTTTTTTAAAAATATTTTGTATTTTTTCATATTTTCTTTTTTTCATTTTTTTTTTTTCATATTTTTTTTCATGGGTTTTTTTTTTTTTCATCTTTTTTTTTTCCTTTTATATTTTTTATATCTATTTTTTCCTTTTTTCTATTTTTTTATATATTTTTTCATAATTTTTTTTCTATTTTCTATTTTTTATCCCCTTTTTCAAATATATATTTAATGAACAAACATGGAAATAACATACATTTGATGAAAACAAAATTACAAACTATTTCAACAAGAAGTCATCTAACTATAAAATTTCTGCATGAGAAAATAGTTTCAATTTTATGAAACAAATTTGTAAAATATATTATTTTCTATGTTTAAAACATTCAATTGTCAAGATTTTTGAAAATTATATGATGACTAAATATATATATCATATATTTCACATTTATATGACAAAAGAAATATTACAAAAACTTTGCTTGGACAGCCTAAAAAGAATAATATATAAAATTGTATTTCTATATAATATACAGCAAGCGCAATTAAAGGGGATTTTTTATTCGTTTTCTTAATGTTTTCATTTCTTTTATATTTTATTTTTTGTATTTTTTTAAATATGTTCTTCTTTTTTTTCATGATTATTTTCTTTTCTTTTTTTTCATTTTTTCTTTCTTTTTTTTCACCTTTTTTATATCTATTTTGTTTTGTTTTTTCTAATTTTTTAATATATTTTTTTATTTTATATTTTTAATCCCCTTTTTTAAATATAAATTTAATGAAAAAACATGGAAATCACACACATTTGATGAAAACAAATAAAATCACAAACTATTTGAACAAAAAATGATCTAATTATAAATTTTTGCATGAAAAAAAAGTTTGGATATTATTGAAACAAATTTGTAAAATATATTATTTTCTAAGTTTGAAACATTCTTGTTTCTTCTTGAAAGAATTCATTTGAACGTTATCATATATATATGTGTGTATTTATATAAATAATAAATTAAATTTATTTCACTTTTTTATATACAAATATCTTTTAATAAATTTTTGTGGTGTTTATAAATTCTATTGCATTACTTTAAAATATTATTTTCAGATTAATAACTCAAAATCCAAAAAGTTTTATTTTATTTATTTAAATTTAATAGGCAAATATCTTTCTTTTTAAACTTTTCGTTAAACATTTATTTTCAAGAGTATGAATTTTTTTAAAAAAATCTGACTTTCAGTCAATTCTTTTTCGATCGATCTTGTTAAATCAGTCTTTTGACAAATTCTTTAAAAAAATTTTGTTATGCGTTCACTTGATTCTAAAAGTAAAATGATTTTTAAAAGAATGAGACTCCAACAAATGATGTTAATTTTTAAAATTTTCATTCAAACCAAGCTCTAAAAAAAGCAATTATTATGGAGTCGAAGAACTTTAATTTGTTAATACTTTATAATATTAAGCCACTTGAATAAGGTAAGTTATGCAGGACTTTTATTATTATTATTTTCTTTATTCTCCCGTTTTTTTCATCAAGAAAATTTATCTCAGAAGCCCCTTCAATTAAACTTTATCAATTATAAATGTTTCAACTCATCTAATCGAATCTAAAAATATCTTTGTTCTTAATATAATATATGGCTGAAGAACTGCATATTTAGATAGGCGTTCTTTAACGGATTTCTTGAATACCTGTCTATAGTGTTTACTAATTTTATGGGATATGGAATTACTTTAAAATAGTTTTTACCCCTTATAATTTGAAATCTGAAAATTATAAGCGATATTTCTTAATCTGTAACAAGTGTTGATGGGAGAATTTTTTTAAGGATTTAAATAAAGTAATTTGCGCCATTTTCTAAGAAATAAAGAAAAACACCATGAAAACAAAGCAAAAACAATTTTACTTAAACTTCATCTTAGAAATTTCTTTTAAATATTACAATGGCTTTCTTTTTTTAATACGTATATACTTTTAAAATGTTAAGAGTTTGTGGATCTAACTTTATAATCCAATTTTCAATTATATCTTGAAATATTGAACCCTCATATCCATTCTTCCGAATTCCATATTCCAGTTGGAAATAAATTATTTAATATTTTCGAGTTATAGATATCAATGAAGCAAACTACAATTTCTCAGATGGAAATACAAAAATGAAGTATTTTCGATTGTCTATGAATCGTTTAACGTAATTAATTTTTCATTCTATTGCTAACTCAGTCTTAATAAATATCAAATTCGATTGATTTCATAATTCCAAAACGCTTTTAATGTATATTGAGAAATACATGTATAAAAATGAGCTGAATTTAATTATAAGCTCTTAAAAATTAATCTAACAATTACTATTTAAAACGTAGATAAAAATTTTCTATATTTTTTTTTCGTAAGTGCTTAAGCTATTAATTAAATGAATAATAATTTTTATTATTATTAATATTACACTACTATTAATGAAAAAAACAACAATATGAAGTCGATGTATGTTCAAAAGAGGCCTAATTAACATTCAAGAATTCGTTAAAGCAGTGATCCAGTGCTCAGCAGATAAATTCTACTTCCGTTTTTTTTTTTTTTTTTTTTTTTTTTTTTTTTTGCAATGCTTGTTTGAATATTTTATGTGACTTCAAAATATAATAAAATGATACATGGTTCTTCGAACGCTGATCAAGGGATATTTTTTTTTCTTTTCTTGCCTCGATTCTTCGGACCTTTTACTTAGCCCATATTTCAAAAGTCTATGTGTGTCCATTAAATCTGTATTTTCAAATACTTTCCAGAAAATCGATGCAACTTCCAGTAGTTTTTCTGCAATGCCTGTTGGAATATTGCATGGCGCTTTCAAAATTTAAGAAGAAATCAATTCAAATCTCAGGATATAAGAAACAGAATTATTGATCTTCAAAACGTGCATAAATAAAATACTGGACATTTTTTTTGTGTGAAGTGAGGAGTTAGTAATGGTTTATTTATTTAATTTATTTTTTGCTCTGATTCGTAAGATTCTTGTCCATATTTCAATAGTCTATATGGTTCAGATGAATCTGTGTATGTAATTACATTTCAGGCAATCAGCGCAGTTCTTTGCTTTTTTTTTTTTTGCAATTTGTATTTTTAGTTTCCAGGTTTAGTTAAAATTCATGCAGAATAGAAGTCATACGGCAGGATATTGGAAACTGAATTATGAAGCCTTAAAAGAATGTACGTATGGAATGACTCGAACGCTGGGCTAGTATTTTTCAGCCAAAATGGCTATTTAAAATACTTTTTTGCTGGATTCTGCAAATCTTTATTCCATTATCTCAAAATTCTTAATATACTGAAGAATCTTTATTTTTAATAATTTCTTAGAAGATTGATACATTTTTTTTTTATTGTCGATTGCAAAATTTTAGAAGTCAAGTCACTGATTAGGAAACTGAAGAAACTGATTAGAAACTGAATGATATTATTTTAAAAATGTATTCTTCGAATGCTGGTCAAGTATTTCTCCTCCAAGAAGGGTTTTTTTTATTGCGATCCTGTTGTTGTAATTGTTGCACATCACCAGGGACTGCAGAGCTTTATCAAGTCTATGAAATTGTGCACCGTGAAGAAGTCAAATACTAACAATGGACTGTCAATAAGACCCTGTCTGGAGAGGCGCAGACAAATCAGAATGCAATCAGCTGAAGTCTCTTGCCTAAAATAATTGGGAGAGATTTTAGCCTTGCTTGGAACCCACAGACAATTTTAAAGTTCTAAGGTGACCACTAAGACAGAGAGAGCTCAGCTCTCGCTTTTGCCAAGCCAATTTTTCTATTGAAGACAAAGACACATGAACAGAAGCAGAAAATGTCCACATATGATTCAAGGTGTACTTTTTCAGAGCAGATGGCTTTTATTCAGGGACTTATAAGACCGCGGAGTCCAGAACGCTAGTTAGATGATAGACGACTACAGATAACATGTTGTTTCTAGCCTCTGTGCGACGACATTAGAGATTATTCTGAAGCATTCGGAGCACTCGCATTAGCAGTTTAGCTCGCACTTACGTCCCTTGCAACCATACTCTGTGCTGAAACATTGTGCGCAAGGACTCTCTATAATTGAGGTATAATGTACTTCCTCATTTTGTAGAAAAGTCCCCAAGATTTTTTTAAATACCTATGATGGTATTATAATCTCTTTTAAAGCTTCAATGAGGCGCCTTATAGAAAAAATAATCCACTACAAAGAAGAATACTTTCTTTTTGATATGGGGTGTCCGTTTTCTTTATGGTTCAATGCGAATATTAATTTATCGCTTTGCATTTTTTAGATTCTACAGTATTCGGATTGACCCCCTTATTTTAATGAAGAGCAGTCCTTTCAATATTTCCATTACGGACACATTAACAGAAGCAGAAAATGTCCACACATGATTCAAGGTGTACTTATTCAGATCAGATGGATTTCATTCAGGGACTTGTCAGTCCACAGAGCCCAGAAGGCTAGTTAGATGATAGACGACTAAAGAAAACATGTTGTTTCTAGCCTCTGTGCTACGACATTATAGATTATTCTGAAGCATTTGGAGCAGTCGCATTAGGAGTTTAGCTCACACTTACGTCCCTTGCAACCATATTCTGTGCTGAAACATTGTGCGCGAGGACTCTCTAATTGAGGTACAATATTCTACCTCAATTTCTAGAAAAGTCCCCAAGAGTTTTTAAAATACATGTGATGGGATTATAGTCTCTTAAAAGGCTTTAGTTAGGCGCCTTATAGAACAAAGAATTCACTATATACTTTCTTTTTGATGTGGGGTGTCTGGTTTCTCTTTGTTCAGTGCGAATATTATTTTTTCTGCGGGAGTTTGTTAGATACTGCAGTATTGAGATGGACCCTCTAATTTTAATGAAGAGCAGTCCTTTCAATATTTCTATTAAGTACACATTAACAAAAGCAGGAAATGTCCACAAAGGATTCAAGGTGTACTTATTCATAGCTGATGGCTTTTATTCAGGGACTTGTAAGACCGCAGAGTCCAGAAGGCTAGTTAGATGATAGACGAATAAAGATAACATGTTGTTTCTAGCCTCTGTGCTACGACATTTTAGATTATTCTGAAGCATTTGAAGCAGTCGCCTTAGGAGTTTAGTTCGCACTTACGTCCCTTGCAACCATATTCTGTGCAGAAACATTGTGCGCCAGGACTCTCTATAATTGAGGTATAATGTTCTTCCTCAATTTCTAGAAAAGTCCTCAAGAGTTTTTTAACTACTTGTGATGGTATTATAGTCTCTCCTAATGCTTCAATGAGGCGAAGTTTAGAAAAAAGAATCCACTACAAAGAGGAATACTTTCTTTTTGATGTGGGGTGTCCGTTTTCTTTATGGTTCAAGGCGAATATTATTTTATCGCTTTGCATTTGTTAGATACTACAATATTGAGATGGACCCTCTTAATTTAATGAAAAGCAGTCCTTTCAATATTTCTCTTAAACACACATTAACAGAAGCAGGAAATGTCCATAAATGATTCAATTTGTAATTTTTCAGAGCATAATGGCTTTTATTCAGGGACTTGTAGAAGCGCGGAGTCCAGAAGGCTAGTTAGATGATAGAAGACTGAAGATAACATGTTGTTTCTAGCCTCTGTGCGTCTGCATTACTGATTAAGCTGAAGCATTTGGAGCACTCGCTTTTGGAGTTCAGCTAGCACTTACGTAGCTTGCAACCATACTCAGTGCTGAAACAGTTTGCACGTAAACTCTCTATAATTGAGGTATATTGTTCTTCCTCAATTTCTAGAAAAGTCCCAAAGAGTTTTTAAAATACATGTGATGGGATTATACTCTCTTAAAAGGGTTTAGTTAGGCGCCTTATAGAAGAAAGAATTCACTATATACTTTCTTTTTGATGTGGGGTGTCTGGTTTCTCTTTGTTCAGTGCGAATATTATTTTTTCTCCGGGAATTTGTTAGATACTGCATGGACCCTCTAATTTTAATGAAGAGCAGTCCTTTCAATATTTCTTTAACTACACATTAACAAAAGCAGGAAATGTCCACAAAGGATTCAAGGTGTACTTATTCATAGCTGATGGCTTTTATTCAGGGACTTGTAAGACCGCAGAGTCCAGAAGGCTAGTTAGATGATAGACGACTAAAGATAACATGTTGTTTCTAGCCTATGTGCTACGACATTATAGATTATTCTGAAGCATTTGAAGCAGTCGCATTAGGAGTTTAGTTCGCACTTACGTCCCTTGCAACCATATTCTGTGCAGACACATTGTGCGCCAGGACTGTCTATAATTGAGATATAATGTTCTTCCTCAATTTCTAGAAAAGTCCTCAAGAGTTTTTTAAATACCTGTGATGGTATTATAGTCTCTCAAAAGGCTTCAATGAGGCGCTGATAGAAGAAGGAATCCCCTACAAAGAGTAATAGTTTCTTTTTGATGTGGGGTGTCCGTTTTCTTTATGGTTCAAGGCGAATATTAATTTATCGCTTTGCATTTGTTAGATACTACAATATTGAGATAGACCCTCTTATTTTAATGAAGAGCTGTCCTTTCAACATTTTTATTACGGTCAGAAGCAGGAAATGTCCATATATGATTCAAGGTGTACTTTTTCAGAGCATATGGCGTTTATTCAGGGACTTGTAGAAGCGCGGAGTCCAGAAGGCTAGTTAGATGATAGACGACTAAAGATAACATGTTGTTTCTAGCCTATGTGCGTCTGTATTATTGATTATGCTGAAGCATTTGGAGCACTCGCTTTTGGAGTTCAGCTAGCACTTACGTAGCTTGCAACCATAATCTGAGCTGAAACACTGCGCGCGAGGGCTCTCTATAATTGAGGTATAATGTTCTTTCTTAATTTCTAGAAAAGTACTCAAAAGTTCCAGGAGTTTTTAAAATACATGTGATAGTATTATAGTCTCTCAAAAGGCTTCAATGAGTCGCCTTATAGAAGAAAACTTGAAGTGGGTATGCACTTCAAAGAGGAATGCTTTCCCTTATGTGGCCTGTCCTATTTCTTTCTACGTTCGAATCGAACATCTTCGTTTTTTCGATGAGCTTTTGTTTGATACTGCAATATAAGGAAGTATTCTCTTAATTTAATAAAAAGCAGTCCTTTGAATTTTTCTTTTGAACTTTTTACACCAGAAGCAGGTGTCTTCCTAATATATTTCTGCTTGTATTTTTTTAGGTCACTTTTTATCTTCTCTTCAGTACGCAATTTCTAATGTGCTGGCTCATTGAAACATTAATTTAGTTAACATGCATAGTTTTGTTTTTAGTTTTTCTTATTGTGCTTTCTCATATCTCATCAATATTGTTGTTCTTGCTTTTAAGTTTTTTTTCAGGCATTTTTTGACAAAATTTGTTGAGAATTCACATTTTGAAATTCTTTCTAAAGACACTGACTGCTTGTTGAAAAAGCAGCGCCGGAAGATTATTTTTAGTGAAATATCTATGTATTACCTTCCATTTTTTTTCACCACTTCAATTTTGTTTTAAATTCATTCATAAAAGGAACTTATAGATGTATTTTTTTATAGAAGAGCATAGACAACTGCGTCTAATGCACTTCATTTTAAATCTTAGAAATTTCCTAAAACAGTTTTCTGGGAATAACAAATATCTCAGAAACGCCTTCTTTTTTAGATAAAAGATGGCCTCCACTTTTAATACTGTAAAGTCAATTATAGAAGATGCCTTTTTTTATGTTGAGCTTGGTTTTCATCACTTTTTCACACGTAACCGGACTGAATCGATTAGACAGTAGTTACAATTTTTAATCTTCATTTAAGTCCTATTTGCATACAGAGCATATAAAATTGAGCAGGTCAGTCCCATTCATTACTTTTATTTATTCAGTTTTATCTTTCCTTTTTTTATTATTATTTTTGTTGCAATTTTCCAAAATAGTAGTTTATTTACTTTTAAAATCCTCAAAAATTAATAAATTAATTATTTTTTAAAATATGTAAAATTTATTTTTAAATTTAAACTATTTTTAAACTGTTACATTTTTTTAAAAGATATTGTATTAATTTATTTTTAAAATAGAAAAAAAATTAATTCTATTTTTAATATCTGATCATGTTTAAATAAGCAATTTAAAATTAAAAAAAATGACATTAAACAAATGCTCATAAATTATTTATTAGAATTATGAAATCAATACCCATTAATTCTGCTATCGCATCAATATTACGGCTACAATGTGACGTGGCTCAATTTATTTTTTGCATTCACAAGATTATTTTCATGCGGATGCAAAAATAATTTTTTCAAAAATTTTAGAAAAGAATTATGTCTTATATTTCCACACTGGAACAACTTTACTTTAGAAGATGTGAATATGCATGTTTTGTTTCGAGGAAAAAAAATGCTTTTTATTATTAGTTCTTATTGGAATACGTACACATTTTATTTTTTATTTATTTTTTTTTAAATACTGAAATGAGAATACTTTGTTAAAATAAAACTATTTATGTTACTTTATTTGGTAGCATTTCCTTTTCTTGTAAGTTTTCTATAAAATATATTCTAAACTGCTTTATGATAATTTCTAAACCTCTGTTTCTAACTATTTAAAAATTATGACAATTACTTTAATAATACAATATTTCAGCCATATTTATTGAAAATTCAAAATCAAAGCTCATTAAATTTTCTATTTTATAAAAGTCATAATAGAATTCTTTTCAGTAATATATCAGTGACCTTTAATTGAAATATATTTAAAATAAGTCAATAAAAATCGTTACATTAAAAACCACACGGAAATAGTGGCGTAAAAAAAGAGAAAAATATTTCATGAAATTACTTTTGCACAAATTTAGAGAGCTTGATTTTTCTCGGGCTCGTAAAAAGAGCCGATTCGTTTATTATTAAATTCGAATTACTTCCTGATGACCCGATGCTTCATACACCGGCATGTTTGTTGCCGGTTTATCAATTCATTTTAATACGTTTTGAGGATATTCAAATGTCCCCACGTGAAGGTAATTTAAGATGGAAAATATTTAAATTATTCGAAAGATAGCCAAAAATTAGAAAATACTTTAATCAAAATATATTTCTTCTTCTTAGAAGACAGTAATACCATTCTTTTAAAACAATTTTTATTATCTTGTTGGAGTCTCAGAAATTTTATCAACGTATAAAAAATTTACGGATCTATTTAATACTTAGTAAATATTAATGAAATGAACAAAAGTGTCACCATTATTCAAATGAATGAATAAATATTAATATTTTATGAAATAATTTAAAAGTTTAAACACTTTCCAATATTTTTTGTACTGATTTTGAAAAGTACACATTTTAAATTTGCAATATCATAAATAAAAATTTCGTAACTAATGATAATACTGACTTGATACGAACTTCATTGCAGAAAAAGCGAATTATATTTAAACATATTATATTTATTTGCAGAATAAAAATAAGTACTAATTTAGGCATGAAATAATACAATACTGATTTCCTGTAGTGAATTTGAACAGTACACATTGCAATACTGTAAATAAGCATTTGAAAATTGATGATAATAATGACTTGATATAAATTTCATTGCAGTAATAACAAATCATATTAAAATATATTATAATTAATTGCAGAGTGGAACATAAGTATTTGCTTAGGCATGAAATAATGCAACACAATTTGTACTGTCTTTGAAATGTACACATTTTAAATTTGCAATACTATAAATATACATTTAAAAATAGCCATAAGAATGACTTGACATAAGTTCATTGCAGAAATAATTATTCAAATTTAAATATATCATAATTAATTGTAGAATTAAGTGTTAGCTTTTATTTAAGCGATAAACAACACAAAACAATTTGCATGATTTTTAAGTCATATAAAAAATTACTAAAAATAAAAAATTAATGGTTTACTTTTCTAAAAATCAATAGTTAAAAAAATTTCTCATTACAGATGCTAAAATTATAAATTTTGAAAATTATAAGAACAACCTGGAGACAACTGTTTCTTCAAAGAGCGTTTAGTTTTTATTGATACGATCAACTAAATTGAAACTGCAATTTATATTTTATAATCTTATTATCAATGGCAAGTTGTCAGAAGAAAAGTCTAGAAAGTATACAACTTTCTGTTTGTAAGGAAATATATTTTTACAGTCTGAAAACTAAAGAATGTTTAAGCAATTAAAATCTAAATTTAAATTCACTCTGTTGTATGCAGCGCTAAATTTGTTCTTACATGAAAAATCTTCTTCCTAAAGGCTTGATTCAAATCTGAAATTTCGTAAATAATTGAATTTTATGCAACTATTTCGAAAATCTGAAATATCGATTCGAGACTTTTATTAGCCAGTAAATGCATCTGTTTTACTGATCTTATACTATTTCATAATAAGTTGCATTTTGCTTTCATCATTATTGTCATTATGAAGTGTTTTAAATATTTTTAGTGACTTCATAAAAAAAGATTCCTGTAAATTGAATCGGAAATTGCGAAAATGTTTAAAGGGATATTACAGAAAAATCGAAGAACATAAATATTGTATCCATCTGGTGATTTGCTATGCAAAAGGAAAAATAGTGATATAAGTTCACTGCAAAACTAACATGAACACATTACGTACATACAACGAGACAAATAGTTAAAAAATCGCATTTTTTTTAATATTATTAACAAAGCGATACAAAATTTGAATAATTGAGAAGGATATTTATTCGAATTTTCTTTATCAGTGCACAAACGAACCGCCTGTGTTTTCGTAGGTTTTCTAAAATTTCCAGCTAATTATTTCTTCAAACTAGAGGGCTTTAATCTTCTTTTCTATAAAGCGAAGTATATAACAAGAAATGAAGATATTTGAATGGTACTAAATTCAAATTGGATTTTGAAAAGAGGGAAATAATTTTTACTGATAAAAACTCATCTTGAGTTTTTTAAGATTGCAGCTATGAAAGAATCTTGGACTTCCTAAACTGTATTCTGTTTGATAATGATGACTTGGCTTAAAAAAATACTGTCTAAACAAACGAAACTTTATGAATTATTCTACGCGTTGTATAAAAAGAAGATACTATCTTTATTTATCTTTATGTCATTGAACTTCGATAATAACTAAATTAAAAGTGTTTCTTTAATCTATTTAAAATTACTATAGCGTCCCGCTGTCATGAATATAAAAGTAAAATAAAAATTTATTCTGTCTCGTTTAATGAAATATTAGACCATTTAAAAAGAAATATTTAATGTGAAATAGTTTTTGCCAAACTTAAAACTCGAATTATTTTAACAATGGAAATTTAGTATTTATTCCCAAAAATGGAATTTTTCTATCAATTAAAATTCTGCTTTCTGATTATTTAACTTCAGTGACTTAGTAAAATGCAGCTGTATAATCTCATATCTCTTCGAGATTATTTAGCGACCTCGTTCATTCTGAATCTTTACCAAACGAAAGGAGCCTCTAAATGATCCAGCACCTCTCTTCGAAATTGCACTTGAAACAAGCTGTAGAACGGCAGCTAATTTCTAAATTCAACGTATAATGTGCCTGTATAAAACGATTTTTCCTTAGAAATCAATCCTCAATCGTGTGGTCTGGAAGACACCACGATCCTAGGATTCATTGGAAGGCAAAGCATTAACAAGATTGGTTAACAGTCGCAGCTTTTCACAAAAGCATTATTGGATGCAAGGGTACTAGATAGGGCCCTATGCTCACCAGAGCCAGCCTTTATGTCATTGAAATGCTTATTTTCTTTATTTTGGTGCAGAACTCTACTTCGTGATGCAGTCACATGAAGAACAAGCATTGTATTTAAAAGCATTTATAAAACAAGCATTGTATTATTTCCGTATTGTGTTAATCAACAACAGTCACCTATGTTCCATCTGAACAGTAGGTGTGCTCTAGAATACTGTGAGAAATAGAAACTAGAAAAAAAGATAACTGTATCAAAACTGAGTTTCATTAACAACAACAGCATCTTTTATTTCTTACATAAAGACTCCATTTAACTTGAATGTTTTGAGTGTTTTTTAAAAAAACAAATAACAAAACATTTCGATACTTTAAAAGTATTTGCATAAAAATGTTTTAAATTTGTCATATGTCCATGTCCATAAAAGGATGACAATTTTAGAAACAGTATTTAAATACTTTATATCATTTGATATAATGAATTCTATAGCTATGATGGTATCTTCTTTGTTCATAAAATGCTTTATTAAAAAAAATATTTGAGGTAAACTTAAGGTTGCCGATTTTGCCTTTACAGTTTCAAGAGAACATCAAACAAAAAGATATTTGTTACTTATAATGAATTTACATATTTTAACAACTTACTGATTGTAAATATTTATTTTCAGAATTCCAACATTAGACCAACTGTTATGTCTATAAAAAGTGATGTTTTATCAAGTTGATGCATTTCATTATGGATACTGCAGATGCTTGTCTTTATTTCCGGATTTCTATTTGCACAATGGCATTCATGTTTACTGACAGATACAAGAGAGATTTTTATTCCTATACTGGGCACTTCATGAATGAGAGAAATATAAAGTTTTGTAGTCCACAGGATTGTATTTTTTAATTTATAAGCACATTCTAGATTACCATGTATCATAAATATATCATTTTTAAAAAAAAAATAAAACCTAGTATCGTCCTATACATTTCTATGACTAAATGAATAAGAAATCCAACTACAGCTTTTCCTAAATTTAAACAGCAAATGGTTTATTGAAAGAATTCATTTTTAGACATGAATTCATTTGTAGACATAAATATTTCACTTCTTTGTATTAATTATTAATTTTTTAATTATTAAATTCGCTTCCTTTTTGAAACGGCATGAAATGTTCTTTCCATTCATTTATGATAAAGACAGTCACACACATTTCATAACTTCAGCATCCATTTGCTAAAAGAATACAGTAACTTTTTTAACAGTGAATTGCATATTTGAAGCATAATTTCTAATTTTATAGGTAATGTGAAATAGGTTTTAATTATGAAATGTGTCATTTACTTTATATGTAAGCATTTAAACTATTAGGAGAGGATGTTTTACAGAATACGTAGGTGGCAGATATTTGTGCGAATAAAACAGCTCTCGATTTCCAATATAAATTAATAAGACTATAAGTGATAAATAAAATTCATAAAAAATGGAAACAATTGTGGAAATAATGGACTCCAGTATATTCTTTAAAATATTATAAAATTATAATTATATAAAAGTATAAATAATTTCACATAAATTCCACTTCTCGAAAAGAAACATTCATGACTTATTAATAGAGTAAATTTTTTCTAACTATACCCATGCAACTGGGTTTAATTTTTACCTGTATGAAACATTAAATTACGATATATTACAGATGAAACATTCAGGAATAATTCAGCGATTTCTAAAAATTAAAAATATACATAATTTCATTGCCATTGTATGAGCTACCGGCAAAGTTATTCAAAGATAACGTAGTTTAAGCAATTTTTTAAAAAGATCTTGAAATACATATTGGATTTAAGATTAATATTTTGTTTTTGTTTGTTTCCCTCTCTGAACTACAAAATCCCATATAAGCGAAAGTATCTGATGTAAGCTACAAGGATTGCTTATATATATTTTTTTAAATATTTATTAATATTTAATATGAGACAAGGTAATATCAGGGGAAAAAATTCTTATCTAAGAACTAGAAAATATCATATGTGCTTGCAAAAACCGTATTTTTTCGAAGGTGACTTTATGAATCTTAAGCAATAAATACATTCTATGTCTTTAATTATTTCATTTTCAAATATTAATTATAATAGAAATATTTACAAAAGTGTGTAATAAGCACATAATTTTTGGGACTTTCTTGATTTTCTAACTTGACACGAATATTGTTTAATTCTTGAAATTATATTAGATTTATCTCTAGTTCATGCGATTTCAAAGAATTGTCCTAACCCTTTAAGGAACACTGATTTCTTCTGCCATATTTTCAGACGAAATGTCTTTTACCCCTTAACTGTTTTACTTACTTTATTATCTAATAAGGTGACACCTTCTGTTTTGGGAATATTTTGTTATTTTGATTCAAATTTCATTGAATACTAATCTATGAATTCGTAGCAATTTTAATGTTGAATTACAATCTTTATGAATGGTTTATTTTTTGCTTAAATTCGATAAATCGACGCACGAGTGCCATGCGTGCAAAACATTTAAGCGGTTAAAAAGCTTTTTACTATAAAATAATAATAAATTATCTTTATTATTGTGTCAAAATAAATATTTTATATTCGACCTCATTGTTATGAACTGGGCTAGTTTGTAATGTGATTCACTAATTATTCTGCTCTGTGAATAATTTTTTTGTTAAAAAATAAAGCAGTTCTCTGCAATTAAAAGTGAAATTTCAAAAACCAGACAACAACTTTTGAGCTCAAGCATTTGAGAGAAAACATAGAAAATTGAATTAACGGAAACCATAAAAACACGTCATGACAATGTTGTCCTTGGATTTTTTTACCCTCGCTTAATAATAATCCATGCATATTCTTTAATCTCAACTTCTCAGTCAGATTCAAAGCGAAAATTTTAATCTCATTAAATGATCCTTACAAAAACTGAAATCTTTACTGAATATTTTCAAGGTTATTCCGTTGTCTAAAAAATCCACTGCACCTGCTTTTTTCCTACAGGATGGGACATACGTAGTTGTTAATATATGCGTTTTCTGGCACAATGCGAAATTCGTATTAACTTTTTATCAGTATTACCTTAATAAACAATTTTTATCTGACAAATTTAAAATTCTGCAATAATTATCAGTTTAATGGTTGGAAATCTAATTAAAGTTTAGGAGAAATTATTATTCATTTTTCATATTTAGTAGAATCATCATTATTATCAAATGATTGATAGCAGGAATGTTCCAATTATTGAATGTAAATAAAAACTAAGTTAAGGAAAATGTAATGGTTGGCTTAAATTTTTAAGCGGTACGGGTATTTCATGACACTTGTTATTATTATTAAAAGAAATAAGCCAAAAAAAGTATATAAAAATTCAAAAATATATTTCAATTCCAGTAGGTTTTATGTCCGTAAAGAAACACCTTTAAGCAGCACTCTTTATTTAGTAGCGTGATCTAAGTTTTAATTTATTTGAAAAATATGTCTCCAGGTACAAATTTCATTGTGGTACGCGAATTCTTATAGTTTTATATGGTATTACGTATTAGTAAATATACTTTATTTTTGAATGAATTAAAAGCTCATCCAACAAAAACTGTGCAAAACGCTTTTCAATGCAAGGTCTGAATTCCTCTTACTAATTTTTTCCATCAAGTATCAGCTATTCATCCAAGGGAAGAAATTAATTTTGATAATCAGTCAATGGGTTCTAAATTTTACCATTTTTTAAATTTTTTTTTCATACAATGTAATACTCTTCAAATACACGACATTCTGGAAATTGCGCTGAGTGACTTTGGAAATAAAGTAAAGATAGTCTTTTTTTTTTTTTTCAGAATAAAATTTTCAGCTTTTATTGTGTTGAGAACTCAATTTTATTTATAAAATGTTTTGTCAAATAATTTGTGGGATTGTGCATTTCTTTTGTATATGAAGCATTTTTTAAGTTGTTTTTAATTGCCTTTATATGGTATTGCATTCGGTGAGGTATTGTATATCTCATTACTACATTTCGTTAATGAATTGTCGCTCACGTCGACCGGTAACGCAGTATTCATTAATTTTGTTGTTCTACTAGTGCTTTCATGACTTTGTAAACAGTAATAAATATTTCTTATTCATTAATGTATGAGTGGTATATTTTTAGGGAATGAATTATCTAGGAATCGCTATAGCTTGTTGATTGCTACGCGATTTTATATTTTATTGTTTTGTGCTTTGGGGGAGGGGAATTCTACCTTCTTTGAAATGCTAAATGGCTACATTGCCTCAATTTAAGTTTTATCTCTTTTCGATTATTATACACATTCAGCCATAGTGGTTGACACTAGTTCCTGTAAAGGATGCCACTAGAAACTCATCTGAATCCTTTCACTAGGAGTTAGCAGTTGCATTGTAATAACATCATCAATTTGCGGTACTGAGATAAATGTGATATTTAAGAATTGATCATTAACAATATCATTATGGACATTACCAAACCAATATTGTCACCCTCCTTCTCCGTTAATACATCACCAGTGAACAGATGATGATATAACAATATTTTCGAATTGAGAAGAATTCATTTGCCTTGCAGGCCTGGTAGCAATCCAGACGATAAATAATTTTCTTAACATTTGTTTGAATACATGCGATCAGATTGAAAGATATAATGATGTCGAGTTATCTAAATAAAATTGATTTTCACGTTTATCAACAAATTACTTGTTAATATGGTGAAAGACGAGTTGAAATATCCATTAAGTTTGAATTAGAACAAATGAGTTCACATTTGTTCTAGATGAGCATTGCAGATGAAAAATGAATGTTTCGGATAAAAACGCATTGTTTAAATTTTTATAATTTAGTAAATTCTTTCAAATAAATTTGGTTACATTTAAATATGACATTGAATCAATCTTTGAATGAAACAAAAAATATTAAATTTCAAAATATAGGAAATTTAATGACAAGATTATATTGAAGTAAAATGATATTGAAATCCGAATTTTTTTTTAAATCTTTGATTGTCTTAATGTACTTAAAATTTCTGCTTCACATTTTATTAATCACTGTATGTCAGATTTTTAGCATTAAAATATTTCACCAAATAAACCGAAATGGGGAATGGGACCTTTCGGCATGAAATGTATTTCTATGTAAAGAAGCTTTTCTCAAACACTAAAGCAAGCAATGCATAAAAGTAATCCAGTAAATCAGATGGAAGGTTCTAAAATTTGTCTTCCTCAATTAACCATGTTTAAAATCTTTTAGAATTGTGATGGTAAATGTATATATTTTAAAAAAGTCTTAAAAAAATTTTATTAGGCATAATTATTAATTCTTTTTATACAAAAATCGAGATTTTTGCAGGAAAACTTCTTTTTTTTCATATTTAAGGATTCTAAGTTGTATAAAACGACAATTAAATATTTTAACTAAATATTTTGAGGTCATTAAAAAACATCTCTTTTTTTAGATTTTATTTAACTTATATAACTTCTACAAGTCTCGGAATACCTGTTTGATTTTATTTACACCAGATAAATCCTGTAGCTGCATAAAGCAAGAATAAAGATGGGAGGAGAAACTTCCTTGAAAAATTCGTCTAAAGAGGGATAATTTTTAATAAATATAATAGTTTTAGCACTCATTTTAACTAATTATTGCCTTCTGGATTTTTCCTTTTTTATATCAATCTGTAGCCAAGAGAGACGAAATTTATGTTATATTACAATTAATATATCAAAAAAACATTAATTTGCAAATTTATAATTTCGCAAAAAGAAGCATTGAGCATTGTTTAGAATTAGGTATTCCGTTTTTGGATTTATCCAGTAAATTAATTAATGTGTTTAAAAAGTTAATTTTTTTAAGGAAATTTTAATGTAAAAGTTGTCAAATTTCATTGATGTATACTACTGTACCAATTTAAATTTAACCCTTATCTTACTTAAATAAAAATAGCACATTAAAAATTCATCATTAGATTCAAAATTATTATCATTTCTGACGAATTTTGTTTACCGTATTATTACTTATTTCACAATATAATAACGTGTTTATATATTATTCCTTCGAATATAACTAATATAATAAATTATGAATGCATTAATCGAAGGTTTATGTTGATTTTAGATTAACTAAAATCTTGTTTTGACTCTTACCTGCAGCTAAATAAGGTGCATTCCTTCCAGAAAATAAATTAAACTTTAAAATGCATGATCTCTTTAAATACGATTGAAAACTCATGCTTGTAATTTACAAATTTTTATATATAAGAGGCACTTAGTTTTATATATCTGCCGGATGAGAGATATCAGTGCTTCATTATTACAATCAAGATTGGATTTATATTGAATGTTACATTGCAATGTGGTGCAACAACGAATTTTCACCTATTTCCATCTGATCGGACAAACATGCGAGAACAGAAACCGTTGCCTGACCGACAAAGGGGAATCAACGAATCCATTCCTCAGAACTGTTCCGTCCACCGGATCCTTTGACAGAGTCCCAGGAAACGAGAACTACCGCAGCGAAAAAGCTTGGCAGCGGTGAAAAAAGGGAGTGCTCGTTCTCAGAACTCTATATGTGCAGCTCAGTTGCTGCTTTAAAATATCGCTGTTGCATATACAAGTGATCCCTAAAAGCCTTTTATAAAGTTTAAGAGGTAACCTAGTATTTGGAAATAAGACATTTTCACAATAAAATAGAAAGTTGCAACGCAAAAGGTGATAGGTGCGAGCGGTATTTTGTCAGTCAATTCATTAACAGGAGAGAGTGAACAAGACAAACTTCCAGACGGATTAAATGGAATACAATGGATAGCAACATCACTAGAAGGTGTTGTTTCGGATGGCATTACAATTGAAGGATTTCTTTTTTTAATATTTCTACCCCTTTAGCTTATCCTTCCTCCAAAACTTGCCATCGTACCCATCAGGCCGCATAAAATTTTTAATGATATTATTGGTACTACTATGTTGTTGTGCTATGGGAATTTATATTTTATACGCCTATATAGTACATTTTATCTGTTGTATCCATTTCTGTTACTGAATTCATTTAGATTCATTACTTTCGCGATCTCCCTTTGCTGCCACAGTTCCACATTTTTTTGTGAAAATGTCTTGTTCCTCTAACCTGACTATGCCTTCCCTATTTCAAATTTTCTCTCTGCATTTTAATGAATTGGACAAAGGATTTAAAAGGATCCATTGTAATGCATTAAAAAGATAACGATCCTATCATCATTTTCGGTGAAAGGTGTTTTTCACCACTAAATACTTGATCAATTATCGGGACATCACATTTCTTTATCATGATAACTCTACACACTGCGTCCAAGTATGGTTAGAATATTTCATAACTTTACTGTAAAACATATAATTCAAATCTAAATCATTCATAGATATTATTAATCTATAGAAAAGAGCACATCATAGCATCTCAAGGGATGCATGGATTCTTAATTGAATCTATGTTGGAATTTTTCAAACCAGAAAGTCTCACGCAATTAAATAGAAGAAAAAAACAACAAAATTAGGAAACTAATATTCTATTTTGCTATATATTTTTTAATAAAAACTTTCATTTCAGTTTTTCCTGAAGTCTGATACCAATTTTTTCCTAGGAAGCGTTTTCTTTCTTTTCGATTACGTGATTAGAAATTTGAACTAAAACCAACCTATTAGGATTAAATTCAAGTTATAATTTACAAATCAACATGTTTTATATTCTAGTTGTGAGATTAATTTTGATTTATTAAGTCTCAAACTTCGTATTATTTTTAATAGCTATTTAGATGCACGATTGCAAATCGATTTACATATACTTAGAGAAGAAACTGTTGTTTTTTATCTATGCATTTCTGTAAAGAAGAAGCTGTCATTGCACTGTTAGTCAATTCTATTAAATAAATTTATACGATTCAATCTATAACAGGAAAAGGAATATCATTATGAGATGTTTATGTTGGTCATTGCAAAATTCTTTAAACATTCTCCAAATAGCCATATTATTGTGAAAGTGTTTCATCGCGCAGCAAAAGATGCTAATCTATAAATCGTTACTACACTAAAATATCCTTTAAACTTAATTCATGTTTTAAATCAGGTTGCCAAAGCTCCCATGAGTGAAAATATGAATCCTAAACTTTAAAGGGAGAATCAAATAATAATTGTGTCACTAAAAACAACTCATGGTTAATAATTTTTTTTCATTAACTTTGAATAGTTCATAATATGATCGAATTAAAATGCGCATTTTCCTCTAAGAATGTTTCGTGTAAAATTCTGAAAATTTTTGTATTTTATAATACGGAAGAAACATAATTTAAATAATATGAAATGATATTCCTCAATCGAATGAAATGAGATTTCTTCTAAAGAAATTATTCCATCAAATCGCATGTTCAAAAAACTAGATTACATGACTTTTTAACGACAATCGAAATTCCTCACAGAAACTTTAGCAACCAGTAAAGAATATGCAATCATTGTATAAATCTAAATTAAAAATAACGGAAATTTGAATAAAATTGCATATCAAATATTGAAACATGAACAAAAATCAAACATACCAATATATAGCTTCTTTAAAAGCATTGATTACAACTCAAAATAAAAAACGCAGCCATTTCACCGCTCATTTCAAACAAGAATGGCAAACTAAATCAAAACAAACAGAGAGAATGTACGTGCGCATGCGTGATGTCGAAATCTTTAAACAGCAATTCTGTTCTAGGAGCTTTTTTAAAATGTATTTCTTGAAAACCCAGTTGACAAGAAGAAAAGGTAGGACATCGTCACTTGCAGTTTAATGCGGAACGTCTTTTCCTTTCGAGATTTTTCTGTTTAAAAACATTTTTCTTGTTGATAAATGTTAATTATCTTTTTAAAACTGCCATAATTTGCCAAAATATTTTATATAACTCTACTTAAATATTTATTTTACCCCCGAAATAGGTGAAAATATTATTTGAAGTATTTATTGCTTTTGCAATCCATACAAGAACCTGAAGGTGATTTCAGATAGGTGTGTCAGAGAGAAGAGTACTTTTCAAATCATTTATTACTTTGGCTTTTTATTGTAGACAAAATTTTCAGACCTTTTGCAATTAGATGCCCTACTCGAACTCGTCATTCTGAGCAAAGTAATGTACCCTGAATGACACCAACTATTTGAATGAAATATTTATGTGTATTTTTTTAAAAATTTTTTTATTTCTTTTAAGGCGAAAATATTATAATAGATTACAAAATACATCTCCGAATTCAAACATTTGACACCCGATGTTTCACACCTTCTCGAATGTTATAAACACGAATTTGAAATTAGAATTTGTGTGTGTCATTGTGATATCAACAATGAGCTCCAAGAAAGAGGTTCGACTATCCACCTTTTCAAATTTTGTATGGAATGCATTGATGGGAAATGCGTGATTGTCTGTCGATGTAAAACCAATTTTGGTATTTTAAAGTCAAAACTGTCTGCCAAAAAGTGTGTGAATGGGCAGGTAGAAAATATATACTTGTTAACTTTCGATATCAGCAGAGTTATCAGGACAGGAGAGGAATAAAACATCCCAAATATGAATTTAAAAATTAATTTTATAAAATTCTATTGAAATCTTTTACTGATTTTTGACAAATATGCTTAGAGAATACCCTTTCAACCAGTAGAAAATGTCTTAAATACAGAACATTCAAACAGCTGATTGTGTAAAATTTTGATGCATTAGAAAATGTGAATCAAATATGTATTACCTTGATCATGTACCTTCGAAAATTTAAGATAATTTAATTCATTTGGGAAAAAAATACAAGTATGAATAATAGTGAAAGAGATTATATTTATTATTTTTTTCATAGAATTTGATATATCGATTATTTTGAATGGAGTGTCATTACACTTCACCAAATAGTCAGAAATTTTTGCGTGGTTTAAAACAAGGAAAAACACTTCATGCAAAATTATTTGTCATTGAATTATGAACATGGAGACATGAACATAAGCGAAAACATGAACATGGAGATTGCATCATTTTATTTTTATTTAAACCGCAAAGAATTTCGAAAAGCTAAACGATTTACTTTCTTTTTTCTATAAGTATTTTATACTTTGCTCACACTTTATAATCGATTTCACAAAATGATTTCTTTCTCCTGCATTAATGATTTTTTTATAATAAAATATAATAATACCTATGTTTCGGTGCTTTAGTTGCGCTTTTCTGTAATATCTCATTGATGAATTACTTTATATCTGAAACCAATGAAACTATTGATTTATGTATTTTTTATTGATTCTGGAGCTTTTTGGTCCTGTATTGGCGTTATATTTAAGCATATTAGCTCCAGTTTTTAAAACAGTAGCGAAAAATTTTTAAAAAGTATCAAAATAGAAATAAATGAAACTTTTCTGTTTTAAATAATGATATAATGTCTTTAATAAAAAAAATAATACTTTTTAGTAATTTCCCTTCTTTTAAACATCTTGAAATTAGAAATCTTACAAATATTTGCAACAGATAATATATTAATAATATATATTAATTAATTAATATAAATAATATATATTAATTAATTAATATAAATAATATATATTTTGTTAAATCTGTATAAAATGATACATTTGTACATAAAATAAGCGAAGCGAAATATAACAATAATTTAAGGATCAACTTTCACGTGTTGAATGTCTCTCAGTTTGAGTAACAAAAAACGATCTCAATATTGAGGTTATTGCACATAGAAACACACCCATGTGCATTTTATATCTTCTTTCTTAAACCCGCAAAGTAAATCCCCGCAAAGTAATACCCGCAAAGTTTCCGCAAAGTAAATCCCCTGGGATTCGCGTCTGCTAGCTTTGTAATCAGACATTCTCTTCTATACTACTACAATTAAGAGAAAAACAAGCATCTTAATAGGTAGTGGTCTGTATAAGAGATATGGATCATGGCAGTGGACTTGTTAAAGCTATATGAACAAAAAAACTTGCACAGTATCCAGTTGTAAATAATAAAGAACTGAATATCATGCAATAAAATATACTTTTTAAAAACTTCTTTGAAATATTTCACTTAATACCAATAAAAATATTTTTATGACATCTTCCTTCTTCAGAATCTTACATAACTTCTTATTAAACACTGATTAGAAAAGGATTTCCTTTCTTATTTTAACTTATTCATTCCTGTTTAAAATATTTTTTTTCATTTCTCATAGCTCTAGAACTTAATCAATGAATAGTATCTATCCAATAAATTTCTTCAATTTTTCTTAGAAAAGAACTGTAGTTACGTATGTTTTTTCAAAAAATTTCAGTCGGTTTTCATCGTGTTTTCATATGCTGAGAGGGAATACTTTACAATCAAGTATATATGTAAAGAAATCACTTTCCAGACTTAGAATTCAAATTTTAAATACTATTTCAGACTTTTATAATGCTTATTTTTGTAGTGGAGTGACATGGGTGTTTAATATTATTTCTTCTGAAACTTAAGAATATTTTTAAAAGATCGTTCCATTAGGCGTTTTCTTACAAAGCTATTCAAGCAGAATAAATGCTAACATTTTATCCCAGTATTCCAGGTAAAATTAATTTTCTTTGATGCAAATTTATGAGTAAACAATTCGGTTAAAGTCTTTAGAGAAACTAATTCTTCCTCTTTTCACAAACAGAAAGTTAGAAAGTAGAAACAGCAACAGGAGTTTGTTTTGCCACAATAGCATGTACATAGATAATAGGCTCAGATCTTATAAACAAATGTTTTGCCTTACATCCTTCAATCTCGATAATCTTTTGAACTATTTTCAAGAATATTCTAAAATGACTGCTGATTAGAAATGTTGACGTCATGAATGCGCGCGCACTCCAGTTTTGACTCGGTTTGTTTTGTTTTAGTTTGACGATGATCTGCCGTGTACCTCCTGGATATTAGTGCTGTTTTTCTACCAAATGAGGAATATCTATTCAGCGTTTTGTTTTGGTAAGTTATTATTCTCCTTTATACATTTTTTGAAAGATTTTGTAAATATTGATTGCTAGTTATATAATATGTACGGTATTTTAATCTTAGAAATTATTTGATGAAATGTAATAGGCTTCGAAAGTCTTCAAGATCTGTTTTATGAATATTGCATTCAATGTATTTTAAGAAATTAAATGGTAAACAACAAGGATGGTTATTATGAGGCATAAATATATAGCGCAATGTTTTCATTTTGAAGAATAATTTCATCCAACAAAAAAAAAATAGTATTATACAACTGAAAAACGAATTTTCTTGCTCAATATATATATATGTTTGCTTTAACGTATATGATAACTCAAATGCTGCTTCATTTATGAATTTTAATAGATCGATAAAATAATAAGAATATATGCCAGATATATTTTTTTTAAAATTGACTCCCCCCAAAATTTTTTCGATCAGTTAATATTTTTTAGAATCATTAATCGAATTAATTGTATTCCATATAGCATTTAAGACAATTTATAAGGTCAATGAATAGCGTAATTTAACATTATTATAATATACAAACTTGATGTGTTCCGGAAATTGAAATTATAGCTCCTTAAGCGTTATGCTTTTTTCTTATCTAATTAGATGACACATTCTTCGGGAATAAGCTGTTACATCGATTTCATAGAATATCTGAAATGTTTGTGGATTATGTTCAGTTTACATCGAGTCTTTGCATGATCAAATTTCAGCTTATGAATTTGAGAAGGCTTGAGGTTATTCGATGTCGCATGGCAAATAGGCCAGATAATTTAGGCTTTTCTCTCCCAAATCCTTGATTAAAAAACCATCTATAAACAGATAGTAAAATTAAATGAATGTCCTTTCTACAGGTCTTCGCTTCCATTATAGTTAAAATATATAATTATTAATAAAATAAACTTATACGGGTGCCGAAACTTTGAAAAATTGTTAATGAAATCTTTAAAAGGAGAAAGATAGAAAGAATTTTTGTCTTGGTGGCAGAAAAATTTTACAAAATTTCTTTTAAAGTCAACTGCAACAAGAAGACGAAAAAAAAAAAAAAATACGGCCGATCGTCTGTGCTTAATGCTGGGTTTACATCTCGTGGAATTCATTCAAAATCTCGAATTTCTTATTCTTGCCCGACTAGGAACTTGATACAGGATATGAGATACAGTGTGTTGCCCTGCATATTAATAAATTTCTTATTAAAGAACCTGGTTTGAAGTACCAAAATATATTCATTGAACAATTTAAAATTTATCAGGATTGCTAAAAATACAAGCTAAGATTTATGAATTTATATAGTCTGAGAATGATTGAGTCAATATTATACTCTTTCATTTTCTAATTTTCTAAAATTTCGTTAATGATGAAATCGCAGTTCTTGACATTAATTCTAGAGCTCAATCGTGAAAGCACTTTGAACTGGCAAATGCACAAAGGACTCTTTTATGAGGATCTGATACTTATATGAGATCATAAGAAAATTTAAATATAAAATTGCTTATTTAGGATACGAAAAAAATTAAAAAATCTTATTTTTATTCTGTTTTTATTTAATTTAGGATATAAAAAGTCATAATAAAATAAAATTTAAAAGATTTATTCTTGGTTATAATTGTTGTCACATACATTTAGAACAAAAAACTTGTAAATGCGACTTTAAATTTCTGTAGGAGATTTGTAAAATTTTTACATTTAACAATTCCGTTCACAAATTAAATTTGTATAAACACAGCATTGCGAGTCACTTTAATACACAATAATAATGAGGCAAAGCAGAATGCCGAGAAAGACCACATTATATTCTAATGAATATTTATTTTATTCACTTAGTTACATTACGCAGATTAAAATACTTCTTTATTTAGAAAAAGTAATTTTAAATATGGATAGTTTGTCAGATTTTTTTGGAGGGAAAAAAACCGAATACCTGAAATTAAAATTTTATGACAAAGTCAAATTGTCATCTAGTTTTCTGAGGCTAAAAGTTTGAATATGGGATTAATGGAATTCGGAATTGGATACTTGCTTGAAGTGCAGACTTAATGCAAGGCATTTAAATTAAGAGGAAATATTTGACTTAAAAAATCATTCAAAGCATCAATTCTCAAAGAATATTACTTTTGTGCAAAAATCATAAAGCCTACTGATTGGACATTGAAAATCAGCATTACGCAGTCGCTTTTTCTTAGTATTTATGTTTTATTGACATTGTCTCTTTCTTATTCACCTTAAATTATTTTTTGAGCTCGAAAGTATTCAAATCATGGGTTTAACTTTAATTATACCGAAGTTTGGTTTATTAGAAAGATATTCACATTTCAAGTGACGATTATTTATCAAAGACACTTAATATGAATCTTATTTAAAAATAATTTTCTCACTCTCCGAAAAAAAAATATATCTTGATCCGAAAATGAGACACAATCATATAACAGATAATCTGACATCGTATGATCAGAAATATTTTTAAAAAAATCAGAAAACGCATGATCGAAATATAATGATAAACGACTTATACTTAATCATGAAAAATAAATGTAAATATTTGTGAGGGATCTATTTGTAAATATTTGATCTTCTTAGAAGCTGTAGATGAAGCAGAATGGAATCGAGTTCTAGGCTGTTTTACCAGCATTTAGAAACCTTTTACAAGAAGGAAATTGACATATAATTACATTGTAGTTTGGATTACGGAAGATGAAAACAAGCCAGAAAAATTTGAATTGAGGGCGCGGTAATTTAAGGAAGGGGAGATAAAGGAATAAATAAGGCAAAGTAATGCGTTGTAAAGTCAAAGATGAAAGTTGTAAAGAATGCGCATAAAGTTCCTGATGTGAAACGTTAATTGCGCTTTACCGAAGTATGCTCATTAATTTATATTATTGTGATTAATTCCATATCTATATTCCATACCTATATCTATCTACCTATAGATTATCTTAAATTGCAGTTCTGAATCTTGGGATTGAAAAAAATATCTTATATGCTATTTGTTATTATATTAATTTTTGAGTCAGATCCATTAATTTAATTCAAATACTTTTTGTGTTTGAATTTGTGTACAAATTATCTGAACAGTTTATCTTTTCAAACGCGCCTCAATGAGTGATATACAGCATAAAATTTTCTAATAAATTTTAAGCAGGAAATTATCAAAGTGCATTACAGATACTTCATTTCATCGAATATTTCTTGTCAAGCAAAGGATTGTTTTTACTGGTTAAAAACAGTTTGTAGATTGTTTTCCTCTTTAATTATTTGTCACCTCTCAAAACATTTTTATAACTTATGTATACAATTATGAAAAAAAAAGAATGGGCTGAATATTTTAAAATCAAAATCGTCTATCACTCAGCTTGATGGCATGCATGCTTAAATCACCAGCTCCTTTCGGTCGAGTTTAATTGACGTACTTTGATTTCAAATTCAGAATGATGAATTATTATCTTATTCAGATTAGTTATATAATTAAAATTCTAAAAATTTATAATTCATATAATTTTACAGACTAAAAGTATCAAGAGTTAATACGAGTAGGAATGTTTGAAAATTTCTTCCTAAAAATAACAATGAAAATAATTTTTAAGGAAAAGTAGATTTTTTTTAATTCAAAATAATTTATAGTTAATTTTTGCAAACTAAGGTAAATCTATTAACTAAATCTATACTAAGCAAACTTTGGTAAATCTTAAGGAGATTTGTTACTGTGAATATGTGTTACTTTAAAGAAATAAAATGGAAATGTTCTTAGAATTCCTTAATAAGACAGTGTTCGTATGCTCATTTTCCTTTAAGTTTCTGAAATAGCAAAATCATTTCTTCCCGTATTGATGAAGAAAATATGTCACTAAATGTTGTTAAAACAGCAAAAGTAGCAGTCTGGATTTCACGCATGAAAATTACAATTTTTTGTAAATCTATGAAATGAAAAAATCTTTCAAAATCATTTTAATTTAAAATGTTCCGTTGTAAGAACAAATTAAAATATATAGAAAATTACATGCTCACTCAAAGCTTGCAGCATATATTTGCAGTTCAAAGCAAAGCAAATCATTAAACAGAATACTCATATATAGAAAATCTCTGAATTAGAAATTGTTTACATTAATAGATTCGATAAAACTGAAGTTTATTATCCTATTCATAATCGTTATCATATCATTAATTGAAATTTTGAAGTAGTATCTCCCCTGGTGTTAATAAAAATTTGCACAAAAGGTTGAGATAACTGAAAGAAAATGCAGCATTCTGTTTCAACACTTTCACTTTAGTATGATACCTGCTTTTAATATATAGTTTAAAATTAAATTTACAATGTCAGTAATAATTTTCAAGTTGAAATGCTATTTAAATACCAGAATTGTTTTTAAAAAAATCTAGATTGATTTATAGTGTGATGGATATCTTACTAAAATCTTTTTCTATTCGGTTCTTGTTTCTGGTGTATATCTATAAGAAAATGTGGTAGTTAGTTGCCCTTCACTCCTCCAGGAAAAAAGAAAGAAAGAAAGGAAATTGATTCTCCCCAAGTGTCTACTAACAGCTGAAATTCAGTTGAGACCCTGAACGTTATTTACAGAATTCAGCTATCGGATAACATAACAGTTCATTTCGATTTAAAAATACTTCAGTCTGTTAGAAAATGTTGCATCCAAATACGGATTTTAAAAACTCAGGTATCAAAGAGTAAATATCATTTGATTAGGGATATTAGTAGCTCTTATGGCCACACTGTTCAAAAACTCGTTTTCATTGGTTACATTTTGAGATCTAAAAATAATTTTGCTGCAAAAAATTAATTTGATGATAGTTTATTTTAGAATGCACCACAACATAAAAAGTCAATTTTTTTACCAATACATCTGCAAATCTGAAGACAAGAGTTCTCAAATTTATGAATTCATGATTATGATTGCAAATTCATAAAGAAGATCGTCTCTTAATGATTTTTTATTGCATTACTCAAAGATGAAAAATCGATTGATACAAACACGATATTTCCGTCTTTAAATTGGAGAGTAATACACCAAACGAGTTATTGTAGCGAAATTTCATCAATATTTGAACGGGTTTAATTTTTTCAAAGAAATATGAACATTATTGCTGTCATCAATTTTTAATAATCAAACTTTTAATTTTAGGAATACATTTGACTTCAATTAAAACTGTACTTATTAATCCTAATATGTTGATGAAAATTGTCAATGATTGAAATATTTCTAAAACAGAAGTGAATCTGAATTCTCTTATTTTTTTAAATGCTCGTCATTGGACGCAATGCAACACTCACGTAAAACTAAATTTGAGTCAAAAGAGGTAGATGAGGAAAATAATTCAAAATTCTAATAAAGTTTTTGAAAATATAATATTTATGATAAAAAAAATTATTTTGAAATAGAGGTACCCCTTAAAATTTTAACCAAAAGTATTTCGTCTGCCAATGAATTTTAATTATTCAGAAAATATCATTTTCTCTTCATTCAGAATTACTTCCTTAAAATGTATACTGGGTTATTTCAAGTACTGATGTCTATATATTCACACATATTAACTCATTTTCTAATAGCTTTTCAATTTTCGTCGCAACAGAAAACGATATAATTTTCCTCAGTCATTAGAATACAGTATAATATAATATAATACAGAATATAATACAGAAAATTGGAGATTCACCGGTTGAATGCATTCTCAGATCACCGTGCGTGTAACTATTATGATTGCTGAGTAGCTGGCTGGAAGAAAATATCACCTAAATTAAGAATCACAAAAGGTACAGATTTTATTTTTACATTTTTCGATCATGATTTCCTCTAAAGGAGTTTTGAGAATTGACACAATCAGTTTCATGCTGATGGAAGTCAGGTATTCTTCATGCGTTGCTGATTTCGTTAACGTGTCAATTTTAACATTTCCAATATTTTCTTATTCCCATGTGAAGTCTATTTTAAAGGGATCTTGCCGGATATTATCAATATCAGTCTTGTGGTTTTGGAATTAGATGATGACATGCTGGTTTCGTTGTCGATGTGAATTATTTAGATTCAGAACTTGTGTTGCACAGTTTAATGCTTGCAGCATAACTGTAAGTTCCAATTGGTGCACAGCGCTATTTTGGTTTATCCCTTCTGTCCGTGTGCCCGTTCTCCAAAACGCAGCTCTCGCACCAAACTATGTATTTGACCTATCCTTGTATATTTTGAGATGAAATTGATAGGCATTTGTTCTTGCTGTTTCATTTTCATTCAGCAGAATTTGGTCTTGATGGAGGAAATGAGTTCTGTGAATCGCCAAGACAATTATTTATCTTTCTAGCTAAATGTGGTTTCATTACAACTACGTTTGACGGAAGAGGAATTTTGAGCTTGTAGAGGGATGTTAAGCACACCTCATAGAGCTGCAGATGAAAGGAATCTGAACTCCTAACTTATCTTAACTGTAAGAGCTGCAAAGAAAGGGGTGAATCTCATATTCTCTACAGTTCGAGTGGCTTGATTTCAAGTTCGTGATACTGAGAGACCTCTATATTTTACCTACCAAGGTCCAGAAAAAATTGTAGCTTTTGGAATTATGATTATAGGAATAAACATAAAATTACTCAAAACATGTAACATACTCGATAGGTGAATGTCTTTTCAATACAAACAAAATAGGGATTTTTCTGAATTTTGGAATTAAATCCATTTAAGAAACATCTGTGTTTCCTACGAGGGCGAACACGATAGATACAACAAATTAGGTTTAGGGAAACTTGGCGAATGGTTTTACTCTCAAAATTAAATTCTGCTTGAAAATTTAACATAATCTGACCTCGAGCAGATTGTATGTTGTCCTGCCTATTCATGTAAGGGTAAAATCAATGTCTGAATGATATAACTTGCTGGATTCATAAATTGTACCACATGATCATTACGCAAGGAAGTTCAATTGTGAATTTTTTTTTCTTGTTCAAAGCGAATCATATCCAAAATGCATACGTAATTGTCTTTATTAAAACGCGACGTTGAACACAATTTATGTCATAAACTCTGAAACTATGCCCATAAGCAACAAATTCGAAAGAAGACGTCTCCCATCAGTTACTAATATTTCCTTAAGTTTTCAAAAAAATGTGGTGAAATGTTCTCAATAGATTCTAAATTTGCCATTCTGCGATGTGAAAATGCATTTAAGTTATTCCAATACAGATGCTCCTGAGTTTTAAAGAATGATGTTTCTGTTCTTATGTTGCATCTAATAACACATTTTTTCAAATTCTGATTGTGAATCAACAGACTTCTCACATGCTAATGAATCCTAGCCCACTGGTGCTTTGTGCTTTGAGGGTTGCAAACTCTGTTTACTACTCTAAATTCAGCTTGTTTTTTTTATTTATATTGATCTAGGACAGATTAAATGTCCCATTCGTCCAAAGTGTGAAAAATGGAAATTTAGAGAGATATGCTCGCTCAGATATCGCTCTCTTCGTCTTATAGAATTTGCAATATCAATTTCCAAACAACAGTAATGCAATTTCTAAATATGAAGTTACTAAAATTACATTTTTCTAAGGATACCATTGAATACCGGTATTTAACAAGCAGAATTTCCAATCCTTTAAGAAAGTCCAATTGAAGCAATCATTAAAAAATTTCCATTTACAAGACCAGTTATTATTATATTCTGCAAATTTCTTTTGCATTAAATATTTCTTTTTAAACGTCTTGGATTACTAATTGATGTAGACTCATTTTTCAGCCTTATTTCAAATTTGATGTCAATGGTTCGCTTTAGTCTAATTTTAAGTAGATTAAATAATTCTTTTTACTCTTTTATTATTAAAGTTTAAAGATGGTAATAGTAAAAAAAAATTATAATAACAATTAATTTTTTAAACAAAGCCCATTAGGGCTCACCAGAATATCAGCATTTTCAATGTTATGGCAAATATTCATAGAAATATTTGTGGTCAATTCTTCTCGCTGACGTTTATTGAAGTAATTTAATGACTGGCAATAAACAAGCATGAAATGTTCGATGACTACAATTCAGTTTAAAATTTAATTTCTCTGTCATCCAGCGCAATTTTAGGTTTTAAAATCCGACAGTAATACAAAATTCTTGTGGACTCAATCACCTGAATGTTCAGAATGTGAATTTGAGAATGTGGAAAAATATGAATGAAAAAACGCAAAGTGGGTTCTAACTACTACTTTCTTGATTAGGTTCTTGAAGAGAAACCGTCGTCTACTTCAAAATATCGATCTAATTAAGGTGCACGAAATGCAGGAAATACCTGTATCGTTCAAAAGAGACGAGCTTTTTAACCTCTGACAGTTTATATGGTCAATTACCTTCATTTATTTCCTTCAAAACTAGATATGAATTCTAGTATGTCCATTTAATTTTGTTACAAGGGAAAGCTTTCACAAATGGAAAGAGTCAAATATTAGAAGAAATATCTACTGCAGAATTTCAGAAAATTCAATAAAAAGTAATCCGTCCTTTTATAATGCAAATATTTATTTTAAAAAAAACGTAGGTACCGGAATAAATTCCGCGTGATCTACAACTGCTATTTGCATTTTTAAACTACTTGGATAAATTTAAAAAAGTTTTTCATTTATCTTACTTAGGAAAATTATTGTTTGTTTTCGGTTTTGCAGTGAAATTTATCTCACATTGTTTTCTTTTGCATTTTTCCTTAAATCACCTAATTTCTGTAATATTTGAGATCGTCAGTCTTATTAAATATGCATTATTTCCGTTGCAATTTCCCCCTTTCATTACTTGAGACTGTTGTCAAAGAATATAAAATATGAAGGCATATTTTAAAAGTTATATAAATCGTATATTATAAATTTAATATTAAGAAAAAAATATATATTTTCGATTATTTTATAAAATGATTTGATATAATTATTTCAGTTTTTAAGAATGACGCCTTTCTTTTAGAAATTTAACAACTTAAATTGCTTAAAATAATAAATAACTTATAAAAGACATAATTAAAATTTGACTATTAAGTTTGGAAACATTAATTGATTTTAAGACAGAGAAATGAATACTTTTCTTATAAATACTAATTTATGAACTAAGTTTATATATTTATATTACATGCAACAAATTATTAAAAAGAATAACTAAATGCAAAATGTTTAAAAAGATTTTATTATGTAAATGCATCTAGGCTCTTTTACAAGAAATATATACTCCCAGGTTGCTTTATGGCTATTGATTAATATTTATTGATTGGATAATATTCAGTAAGGTAGTTTTTTAAATCTTTATTTTATTAAACGAATTTAGTTTGTATTTTAAAAATGCAAAAAGTTATCATTTAGAAACAGATTGTGAGAAAAATGTTTGCTTCATTCGGAATCAATTATTCCATGCATAAATATAAAATGCTAAACTTTTCATTATATTTTATTTTAAGTCATTATTTTCTAAACTTTCGAAATATGCATTTGTAATACTGCAAATTTTTAAAGTATACTGTTCTGTTTTAATATGTAAAATAATATTTAAAATATTCAAACTTGGTAGTTATTTAATATGTTTTTAATTTTTTATCATTATTTGAAAACTGTTGATATTTGTGTAATTTCATGAAAATGCATTGTGCATAAAACATATTCAAGAACTTTGAAATTCATTTCTTAAAATACTGAGACTTCAATAAATTCATCAAACCTCTTTTTAAAGCATGAATTTATGAACATATTAAACAAAAGACTTTTTTAATTTAATTATTTTCCTTTACCTTTTCTTGAATAAATTTTGATAATATTATGGAATCTTCAAATAAAAATCACAAAAAGATGACAAAACGTGTGAAATAGTTTACTCGAACATACTATTTTATTGCAATTTATTTCCTAAAAAGTTAGAGTAGTACATTGTCATCGATAACGTGGATGTAGAATAGGTCTCATGAAAGTGAGGGCGCTATTAATAAAAAAAAATCCATTTTTAAAAGTTTTACCCAGCTCAAGTTCAATAAATCTGTACCAAAATGCATCGCAATTACTTTTTTTTTGTGCCATTATCTTCATGTTGTTTCCAAAGTAATGTTTTTGTCCTAATTTTTATGCATTATTTCAATTAAATATTATTGTGGTTAAGATTAGACTTTTAATATGGGTAAGATTAGACGAACTAATAAAACTCTAGGTTTTGAATAGGAATTGGTAATATCTGGTTGAAATATTACTTTATTAAAATAATCACAATTTTTATAAGTTAAAATCAAAGATTTATAAATTGTTAACAGCAATACGTTTAGAATATTTCGCATATAAAATTTATAAGAGGAAAAATGTTTTTAAATAAATCGCCACACATATTTTTATTTATACCCTGTATACTCATGTCAATGGTTCGCAATAACTTGTTGATGCAAGAAGTTTAAATTATTTTGAATTTTAAATCATTCTAAACATGAAAATTATGCGACGAAAGTAAGCAATGATTATTGATTTCATAATTCAAGTAACTAATTAGTGAGCATTTACTTAAAACTTTTCTTTATTTCAGAAGAGATTATTAAAAAAGAATTACGTTTTAAAAAATTGTTTGTTATAATATTTATTTTTAAAAAACTTAGGGAATAATATACATTTTTAGATACAAATCAACTACTATTTTGAAAACTTGCAATTTAAATTTTAAATGAATAAAAAATATAAACAAATCAATAAAAATAAACGGATTTGAATTTCAATTCATGCAATTCAATATCCGCAATGACATAACAAAAATAAATATAACAGATTTGTATACAGCTTTATAAAAATAAGAACTTTTTCTCTACCATCACCGATTAATCAGTTGTTTCCTGATATATATGAAGTTACATCAGTAACATTGTTCATATAAAATGCTATAATCTAATGCCTATGAACCACGAATTTAACAGATTTCCAACGATTCTGATTGCTTCATAGGTCTACCTGATAAACAAAAAAAAATATTCGAATAAAAAGAAATTCTTTGCATCTATCTCTTGCAAATGCATTCAATGATAGATTAAAATAAAAAATTAAAACAGTTGAATGTTTCTTTCGGGAAAGAAAAAAAAAACCGAAATTTTCCAGAAATTCAATGGTTACTATGGATTATATATTTAATAAAGTGGCTTCCAAGCAAGAAAAATTCAAAAAATAATAAGCATTCAAAGAAGGAAAAGAAATATTAGAAGAATTTCCTTTCATATAAACGAATAATCAATTACGATATTTATAACCAATGTATGCGAACATGTTGGTTGTTACTCAGTTCAATATGTAAAATGGAAGCATGCATTCTTAAAAGAATGCATTAGACTTCAAGTAGTTCTATCTGCTTCTTGTGCTGCTGGACTGACTAAAAAAAAAAAAATCATTTTAAGCATCCAGATATTTCCATTTGGTGATATACACCAACTCCATTCAAGGTTTCTTTGGGAGAAGAAAAAACCACATACGTCCCTCTATTTCCCTGGACCTTTGAACTATGGACTAAATGACTACTGGATTGACTTCAAAGCAAAAAAAAAAAAAAAGACGGAAAGATATTTTAATTTCTATTACCCAGTAATCAATATTTTGCACTTCAACATTAAAAATGGAAATATGCATTCTTAAAACAATGCATTAGACATCAAGCATTTCTATCTGATTGTTGTGCTGCTGGACAAACTAAAATATCTTTTATTTTAGGCATCCAGTTATCTGCAGTTCGGTGGTATACACTAACTGCATTCAAAGTTTCTTCGGGAGAAGAAACAACATCAGCACATCCCGGTACTTCCCCAGAACTTTGAAATATGGAATTAATGTCTACTGCATTGACTTCAAAGAAAAAAGAAATAAAAAAAAGGGAAAGATATTTTCCTTCCTATAACCTAGTAATCAATACTCTGCACTTCAATATGAAAAATGAAAACATGCATTTTTTAAAGAATGCATTAGACATCAAGCAATTCTGTTTGTTGTGCTGCTGGACTGACTAAAAAATCCTTCATTTCAAGCATCCAGTTAGTTCCAGTTCGGTGATATACACTAACTGCATTCAAAGTTTCTTCGGGAGAAGAAACAACCACAGTATGTCCCGGTACTTCCGTGGAACTTTGAACTATCGACTAAATGTCTACTGCATTGACTTCCAAACAAAAAAGAGAAAAGAAAAAAAAAAGGAAAGATATTTTCCTTCCTATTACCCAGTAATCAGTATTCCGCAATTCAATATTAAAAATGGAAATAAGCATTCTTAAAAAAATGCATTAAACATTAAGAATTACTATCTGCTTGTTGTGCTGCTGGACTGACTAAAAAATCTTTCATTTCAAGCATCCAGTTGTTTCTAGTTCGGTGATATACACCAACTCCCTTCAAAGATCCTTTGGGGGAAGAAAAAACCACAGTACGTCCCGGTACTTCCGTGGATCTTTGAACTATGGACTAAATATCTACTGGATTGACTTCCAAACAATAGAAAAAGAAGGATAGATATTTTTTTGCTATCACCAACTAATACTCTGCCCTTCAAAATGAAAAATGGAAACATGCATTCTTAAAAGAATGCATTAGACTTCTACTAGTTCTGTCTGCTTCTTGTGCTGCTGGACTGACTAAAAATTACTTTCATTTAAAGCATCCAGTTATTTGCAGTTTGGTGATATACAGTAACTCCATTCAAAGTTTCTTTGGGAGAAGAAACAACCACAGTACGTCCCAGTACTTACCTGGACCTTTGAGTTATGGACTAAATGTCTACTACATTGACTTCCAGAAAGAAACGGAAAAAAGGGGGGGGGAGATATTTTCCTTCCTATAACCCAGTAATCAATACTCTGCACTTCAATAATAAAAATGAAAACATGCATTCTTAAAAGAATGCTTTAGACATTAAGCAATTCTATCTGTTTTTTGTGCTGCTGGACTGACAAAAAAAATTTTCATTTCAAGCATCCAGTTATTTGCAGTTCGGTGATATACACTAACTGCATTCAAAGTTTCTTCGGGAGAAGAAACAACCACAGTATGTCCCGGTACTTCCGTGGAACTTTGAACTATCGACTAAATGTCTACTAGATTGACTTCCAAACAAAAAAGAAAAAAAAAGGAAGGAAAGATATATTTTCTTCCTATTACCCAGTAATGAATACTCTGCACTTCAATACTAAAAATGAAAACATGCATTCTGAAAAGAATGCATTAGACATCAAGCAATTCTATCTGCTTGTTGTGCTGCCTGACTTCATAAAAAAACTGACATTTCTAGCATTGAGTTATATCCAATTCGGTGATATACATTAAATGCATTCTTCGGGAGAAGAAACAACCACAGTCGTCCAGGTACTTCCTTGGACCTTTCAAATATGGACTAAATGTTTACTACATTGACTTCCAAACAAAAAAGAAGACAAAAAGGGAAAGATATTGTCCTTCCTATAACCCAGTAATCAATACTCTGCACTTCAATATTAAAAATGAAAACATGCATTCTTAAAAGAATGCATTAAACAGCAAGCATTTCTCTCTGCTTGTTGTGCTGCTGGACTGAGTAAAAAAACTTTCATTTCAAGCATCTAGTTATTTCTAGTTCGGTGATATACACCAACTGCATTCAAAGATTCTTTGGGAGAAGAAACAACCACAGTACGTCCCGGTACTTCCCTGGAACTTTGAACTATGGACTAAATATTTACTGCATTGACTTCCAAACAAAAAAGAAGACAAAAAGGGAAAGATATTGTCCTTCCTATAACCAAGTAATCAATACTCTGCACTTCAATATTAAAAATGAAAACATGCATTCTGAAAAGAATGCATTAAACATGAATCAATTCTATTTGCTTGTTGTGCTGCTGGACTGAGTAAAAAAACTGACTTTTAGAGCACTGAGTTATTTTCAATTCGGTGATATACATTAACTGCATTCAAAGTTTCTACGGGAGAAAAACCAACCACAGTACGTCCCGGTACTTCCCTGGATCTTTGAACTATGAACTTAATGTCTACTGCATTGACTTCAAAGAAAAAAAAATAAAAAAAGGAAAGATATTTTCCTTTATATAACCCAGTAATAAATACTCTGGACTTCAATACTAAACATGAAAACATGCATTCTTAAAAGAATGCATTAGACATCAAGCAATTCTATTTGTTCTGCTGCTGGACTGACTAAAAAATCATTCATTTCAAGCATCCAGTTATTTGCAGTTCGGTGATATACACTAACTGCATTCAAAGTTTCTTCGGAAAAAGAAACAACCACAGTACGTCCCGGTACTTCCTTGGACCTTTGAACTATGGACTAAATGTCTACTGCATTGACTTCCAAACAAACAAAAAAAAAGACGGATAGATATTTTTCTTCTTATTACCCAGTAATCAATATTCTCCACTTCAATATTAAAAAAAGAAACATGCATTCTTAAAAGAATACATTAGACATCAAGCATTTCTTATCTGCTTGTTGTGTTGCTGGAATGTCTAAAAAATCTTTCATTTCAAGCATCCAGTTATTTCTAGTTCGGTGATATACGCCAACACCATTCAAAGTTTCTTCGGGAGAAGAAACAACCACAGTATGTCCCGGTACTTCCGTGGATCTTTGAACTATGGACTAAATGTCTACTGCATTAACTTACAAACAAAAAAGAAAAAAGAAAAAAAAGAAAGATATTTTCCTTCCTATTACCCAGTAATCAATATTCGCACTTCAGTATTAAAAATGGAAATAAGTATTCTTAAAAAATGCATTACACATTAAGAAGTACTATCTGCTTGTTGTGCTGCTGGACTGACTAAAAAATCTTTCATTTCAACATCCAGTTATTTCTAGTTCGGTGATATACACCAACTCCCTTCAAAGTTTCTTTGGGGGAAGAGAAAACCACAGTACGTCCCGGTACTTCCCTGGATCTTTGAACTATGGACTAAATATCTACTGGATTGACTTCCAAACATTAGAAAAAGAAGGAAAGATATTTTTTGGCCATCACCGACTAATCAATACTCTGCCCTTCAAAATGGAAAATGGAAACATGCATTCTTAAAAGAATGCATTAGACTTCTAGTAGTTCTGTCTGCTTCTTGTGCTGCTGGACTGACTAAAAATTACTTTCATTTAAAGCATCCAGTTATTTGCAGTTCGGTGATATACACTAACTCCATTCAAAGTTTCTTTGGGAGAAGAAACATCCATAGTACGTCCCGGTACTTCCCTGGACTTTTGAAATATGGACTAAATGTCTACTAGATTGACTTCCAAGCAAAAAAGAAGATAAAAAAAGGAAGGAAAGATATATTTCCTTCCTTTTACCCAGTAATCAATACTCTAAACTTCAATACTAAAACTGGAAACATGCATTCTGAAAAGAATGCATTAGACATCAAGCAATTCTATCTGCTTGTTGTGCTGCCGCCGCACTGAGTAAAAAAAACTGACATTTCTAGCATTGGGTTATATCCAATTCGGTGATATACATTAACTGCATTCTTCGGGAGAAGAAACAACCACAGTGCTTCATTGGACCAGGTACTTCATTGGACCTTTCCAATATGGGCTAAATGTTTACTACATTGACTTCCAAACAAAAAAGAAGACAAAAAGGGAAAGATATTGTCCTTCCTATAACCCAGTAATCAATACTCTGCACTTCAATATTAAAAATGAAAACATGCATTCTGAAAAGAATGCATTAAACATGAATCAATTCTATTTGCTTGTTGTGCTGCTGGACTGAGTAAAAAAACTGACTTTTAGAGCATTGAGTTATTTTCAATTCGGTGATATACATTAACTGCATTCAAAGTTTCTTCGGGAGAAGAAACAACCACAGTACGTCCCGGTACTTCCCTGGATCTGTAAACTATGAACTTAATGTCTACTGCATTAACTTCAAAGAAAAAAGAAATAAAAAAAGGGAACGATATTTTCCTTCCTATAACCCAGTAATCAATACTCTGCACTTCAATATTAAAAATGAAAACATGCATTCTTAAAAGAATGCATTAGACATCAAGCAATTCTGTTTGTTGTGCTGCTGGACTGACTAAAAAATCCTTCATTTCAAGCATCCAGTTATTTCTAGTTCGGTGATATACACCAACACCATTCAAAGTTTCATCCGGAGAAGAAACAGCCACAGTATGTCCCGGTACTTCCGTGGACCTTTGAACTATGGACTAAATGTCTACTGGATTGACTTCCAAGCAAATATATATATATAAAAATATTTTTCTTCCTATCACCGATTTTATGTGAAAGTTTCTTCATTTCGGAAGCATTGTATGTCTCCTCGAGTAATTAAAAAAAAAAATTGAGAAAGACGGAATGAAAGAAATTTACTTTGTTATCAGCAATTCATTAATCCCGTGATTTTTAGTGTCGGTAGTTGTCGAAAATCCGAGGAATAAATAATAATATAGATAGATATCTAATTGTAGCAGATATTTACAAATCCAAATTATACATTTACATAATTGTCAAGAATTGAGCCACTCTGAAATGAGATGGAAAATAGCCTATTTATTCAGAAATTAACTGTGCATAGAATTTTCTTACACTTTCTTAGTAATTTCCTCCAAGGAGAAAGATATATTGCTTCTTTTCCAACAGAAAGGTCCTAAAGAAAAATCCTTTAAATAAAATGCCGTATTCATAAGATCAAAAGAAGAAATGAAAGAAAAATAGCCTTCTCGTCTTCCTAAACATGAAACTAGTCTGAGTCAAATCGTAGATCTCCATTATGAAGTTGCATCTTTCAATAATAGTATCAGGTTTTAAATAATTTAATTATCAATTATTATATTGTTAAATTAATTTTGAATAAACATATTTAATAAATACATTTATTACTGCTGTAAAGAAGAATTACATGGAATTACTTTCTATATAAAAAATTATTTATTATTATTAAAAAAATAATTTAAATTATTAAAAATATTTTTCTTATAATAATAAATAAATTATATATAAAATATAAATAATAAGTAATAATTAAACTTTAAAAAAAACTTTTGTAGCCAGTAATTAAGCCTTATTACTACTGCAGAATTATGAAATCAATGAAATATTAAAAACTTATTACTAGATCAAGCTACCAGTGGAAACCTAATTTAATCAAATTGAACGAATCATTGACAAATAAAACTTGAAAATATTCAAATAGCGTATTTTCATTTAGAAATTCAACGGTGCGAGAATGGGTATAAAAATTATACATTTTAGGATATGAACGGCTAACCAGTTATAAAATTATACTCATGAAATAAAAAGAGTTATGAAAATATCTAAATAAAATTAACTATATATATATATATACATATATATGTACTCATATTTTTTAATCCAATGGAGTTGTCCAAGGAAAAGCTTAAACTCTTTTTAAACAAACAGCCTTTAAAACAGCAAAGAAATAAAGCATTGGGTTTGAGCCTGTGTTCTGTTTAAAATACAATTTCGAGATTTTTTTTCGGTCAAACTTGTCACGGATCACCGTTCATCTACAGATCGGTTCAAGAATTTGTAAGAAAGTAATATTTCAACCATTTTTTTATTTTAAAGCCAGTTTGATTATGTTTCGATTAAATTAAATTAAATTAAATTAAATATAATATTATTTAGAATATATTAAAGTTTATTCAAGTAGTATCATAGATAAAATGTTCAGATGGTTAAATCTGAACAAATATTGTTCGAATATTTAAACGGTGCTTTAAATTCAGTCATCTTACGAAACTAAAAATAAAAATTCTATGTTTTTATATGATGATCAGTCCTGAGTAGTTGGTTATGATTGAAACAGTTTTATTTTTAATATTTTAAAGAATTAAAAACTAAAACTCCGCTAAATGAATCAGAAAAAAATCTTTAAATTATAATAGCAATATTTTTTGAACTAGAAAATTTTTAGCGCATTGAATTTCAGATTTTGAGAATCAAGAACATTGTTGGAGTCTCAGTATTAAAAAATAATTTTGATTAAATGTTTAAGTAAAATGTGTTGTTAAATTTTTAATAAATTATATAACAAAATATTTTAGCGCATGTATGTCGCTCCTATCTGTGTTAAAATATGTATGTGACTTCTATCTCTGTTAAAATTTTAATTCCATGTAGAAAAGTTACAAGTATTTTTTTTTGTTAAAATAATTTATAATTTTTATGCAGTTATACCTCCTATATGTTTGCTGCATGTTTCTTGATTAATTTGTTTTTAAAAGGGGAATATAAAAAGAATTTTAAAAAAAACTGAAAAAATATAGAAAAGAAAAAAATATTAATAAAGAAAAAAAAGAAAATATTAAAAAAGAAAAAAATATATTAAAAAGAAGAAAAAAATGTTAAAAAGAAGAAGAAAAAATGTTAAAAAGAAAAAAAAAGAAAAAATATTTAAAGAAAAAAAAATTAAAAAAAGGAAAAAAAAAAAATATTGAAAAAAGAAGTAAAAAGAAAAAAGGTGAAGAAAAAAGAAAAAAAAAATGAAAAAATACAGAAAAAAAAAGGGTTAAAAAATTTAAATCCCCCTTTCAAATAAGCATGCTCTATGTTTGTTTTAAATAATGCTTTGATTTAAACTTGCTTTGACATAGTATCCTTATATATTATAGTTTACCATCACTCTAGTGAAAAGATATTGCAATATTTGTGTTTTATATAAAATGTGAAATATTTTATATGATTTATGTAAATACTTGATTTCAAGTTTTAAAAAGTCTTGGAAAAGAAAATGTTGATGGTTGTAGTGCATTTGGGTGCTTTGTATAACATTATAAGAAATATTATCCTTATTTCTGAATTATTATTTAAAAGCACTATCTGTCTCTTTTTTTAAAATATTAGTAATAATAATAATTTTCTAATTGTTCTTTGTCATTGAGCATGATTATAAGGTAATGCTAATAACTTCAGATAATAATACAATTGTTTATTTTGAAAAGAACGAATTCTTTGTATTATAAATTTTAAAGAATTATTTGGAGGCTTATAATCTATCTATAATTTTGACATAGTTTTAATTGACAAGGATGTAAATAATTATCTTGAGCAACCTGGGATTTATCTAGAGCTCTTTTTTTAAAAAAAAAATATCATTTAAATCCATTATAAATCTAAAAGTATTTAAATTCATTAAAAAATTTAATCGATTGATTAATTAGTATGATGAAGTTTATGATGAAACTAGTGCTCTCGGGGCATCTTGAATGAGTCTTCTAATCGAAAATAAATATTGCTTTAAAAATGAAAAATGATTAAATCATTCGGTTTTATGTCGAATGAATTTAAATTCTTAACAGACACCATGATTTTATTAGAAATCGTTATTTATTCCAATCCACAGATCTTTAACGCATGATTGAAAATTAAACAATGTGTTCCTAAATTACAATATTTTAACTATAATTGAATAACAATAAAGCATTGCCCATTTAAATTTCTACCTTACCCTTGATTAGATACTCAGTTCACTGCAAAACTGCGATTTGTCGATTAAAATTATTTAAAAACAAATTTACTAGTCCTCGTTTCTAAATGAAATTATTATAGTAACTGAATATTTAATGCCGTTTCAAAAGAAACATTAAGATTGAAATCGAAATTCCCGAACAAATGATTTGTTTTGATAAGTTTAGGTATTGCTTCTGTTTGCAGTTATATTCCTAAAGTAAATTGAAAATATGGGAGCTATTCCATTTAATTGATAAAAATCCATACAAACTAATTCAAAAACTATTTTAGAGTGGGTCAGTTTCTTAGGTAGCAAAATTCGCTATTCACATAAAATAAAGTTTGATAAAGCGAGAAGAAGGCACCCATATTGTTTTATTAAATATGTGCGATTTCTAATTTACAAGATAATTAATATTAAAATGTGATATCTTTGCAGATTCGAGCGCTGATGTTTTCATGTTGTTAGACTGGTTTCAGCGACCAGTAAACAAACTTCAATGTCGAAAATTATTTCCTATAGCTATAGCGTCTCAGACATTTTAGTACTAAATTAATTATTCTAGAATTATTTTTTTTGAAAAGTCATATGGTTAACACTAATTATTTTTAAATATGGACTTTAGATCATAACATTATATCACAGATTTGTCTTTGTCATTTACATTTAAAATGTCTAAATTTAGAATTTTTTTAAAAAACTTCTTTTTTTTCTCTGCAGTGTATATTTAAACATGATAAAACGACGTGCATACTTTCACGCGTTTTAATCATAAAAAACGATGTTTTCATGAAATTCTTTTTAACTGTAAAAATTTCTTTCGATAGTTTTTCAATTGAATCAAAGTTAATTTGCTTTTCAAATGATTCATTGACAGTTAGATAGCTTTTTCTTATCTGATATTCATTACAGATACAAGATGATAAATGTCTTGTTCACATTAAACAAACATTTTCAGTACTTCAATTATTTGAAGAACACTCAATTAGCTATCCTTTTATGGAAAGGATTGCAGCTTTAATTCGGCTTGTTATTTAATATTCATTTAAGTATTGACAATTTGAGTAATGAAATGTTACATAAAATATCGCTTCCACTTGATAGATTCTCTCACTATGTCAAATAATTGTGCAATTCGAAAATTTCTAAAAAGGCAAATATAGAAAAATAAATTATGTCTTGAAAGGAAACTTATTATGATAGAAATTCATCATGAATTTTATACCATTAAAGCATTTACTCAGACTTTACTCGCACATTAAAAGAGGGGAAACATAATTTTAAAGCGTTGCATGTGTTCTGAAAGAAACTTGAAACTCTCTCAATGGAATTTGGATTTTCGGATTTGAATATATTCTATTCAATGTTCCACTTTTTATCCAATTCTAAATTGCACATTCAATAAAGTTTAGAGAAAAATGATAATATGATACCAAATCTGATAGTTCCATTGTCTCATTTTCATTAAAAACAATTTCCAAAACAGCTTAAGAAAACTGCATCCATTCTTTCAGTGCACTATGTAATGCACCAAGAAATGAAAGTCGGATTTTGATTATTTCGATGTACGTTTCATGTTTCCTGTCTGATTTGAAAACACAATTTTTTTACAGATTTAAAGCCTACTTTTTTGTTGTAGCTCAAATCTTATGTTAAATGCTGATTGAAAGAGTAATTATAATAATGCTTATTAAAATGACTTCAGTTCCCAAAATCCATATATAAGTAGTTATTAATATTCCTAAATGAATATTACATTGGACTAAAAAGAATGTTGAGGCTATTTTATTCAAAGGAATTGCATGATGGCATAGAATTCATTTTATTCCGCCAGTTATTCCAGCAAAGTAAAATGTTGCCTTCAACTATGGAAAAACGTTTTGGATGAATATTTGATATGAAGAATATTTGAATGAATATTTGATATTCAAGATTTTCTTTGAATAATCTTTTGGGTTGGGAGCCATAAATCTCATATATTCATTCTGTCTCTCTCTCTATATATATATAAAAAAAACTACCAAATGCTCTCGAATATGGCACCTTATTTTTTCTATGTCAAATGACAGGAAATGTATGAATGAAAATTTAGATGAATGCCTAAAGGCTACATCACCTGTTCACTGCACCCCCCCCCCCACCTCCACCGGTCCTGCTAATAAGTATTTGAGCTCAAATAAAAAAATATATAGCATGCTATGCGATGTCTGTGCAATGGGAAAGTTGCATTCACTTGAATTATAATAATTCTGGGTTAGATTATTAAATCCGTAAATAAAATAGTGAATATGGAATATTTTTGCCAGGAAGCATATTGTTTCAGAATTATAAAATACAAAAATTAGTGTTAATTAACAAACAATAATTTTAACCTTATAATACAAATACATGAGCTAACAAGAGAATAACATATACTCGTGCAAAGTGATTTGATACGCTTTATAATTTTGACAGAATTTGAAAACTTGTCAAGCAATAAGGAAAATGATTATACATGGAAATTAAAAAGAATTTTAAACTACAAAATAAAATGCAAAAAAATCACAAAATCAAATGATAAATGATTCATTCAATACATATTAAATCTTTTTCCTGCAAGAAATGGATTCATATTCGAATTTTAGTCGTAGATTGAATGCTATTCATCACTATTTCACCCCGCTCAAAACCGTTGAAGGTGCCGTGCTGGCTTGATGGTATGAAAGGAAATGATTCACTAGCTGGTTCTTGTCAAACTAAGAGGATTTCCTCATTCTTTGGAGCTGTCGATGACGTGATTATTTAAGTTGAACCTTCGGAAGAAAATGACCATTTCCTAATGTGAAATAGTTTTTCGTTCCGATTCCAGGGTACCAAATGAAAGACTTCTAACAAATCTTCGATCATAGTTTTGTTGTTAATGGGCTTTTCTCTTAGGTGTCTCCTTGGAACACTGGGATATTTATAGATGTATGTTCCAGTTATAATTGTTTACTTCACCAAGGTGTCTGAAGCCTCGTTGCCAGTATGGTCTCTGTGAGTCGAGTTTTTATCCTGCAGTAGTTCAAGAAAATGTGGTGATTTTTATTGACGATAGAGTTGATATTTTGAAAGTAACATTGGCTAGGGACAGAATCCGCCATCATTTCAGTTTTTTTTTCTTTTATATGTTGTGCGCTCACACATTCTGCATTATGCTATTTTTCTAGTAGATCCACGGGTTGTGATGGCCTGGTGGTAAGGTTTTGTCATTGGAGCCAGAGGGCTTCAGGTTCTATACTCGATTTAACCGAGGAACCGTCTTGTTGCACGTGAAATCAGTTTGGGCCAAACGTACTACCACTGGTGTGGTGTGGAAGTTTAGAGAGGGGGTGCCAGATCAGGTGCCGTCCTCACAATCTGAAATTACGAAGTCTGTCTCAAAATATCCCTAGTTTTGCTTTAAAACGGGAGGTTAGTATAACTGAATTGAAACTAATCTAGAAGAACAGAATTGAGTGCGGATAAATGAATGTCGAGTTTTCCTATCATATTGTAGTTAGGAGACATGGAGGCATTTAGCGAGGAAAGACAAGTACTTCCGTTATTGTAACACTCCTAAGAGTCAATCATGGATATACTGCATCAATTCTCTGGGTTGTAATCCTTGTTGTGAGTCAGATTGTCTTGAAATCCATTTTGAAAATAGGCTGTTTCATAAATGGTTATTTAAACACACTCTTGTCACTCTACAGTATGCTTCATCTTCGGGGGTGAAAACAAAAAGGAAGGCTTTGTATTATTGCAATTGTGTTTGACATTTTATATTCTTTGGAAATGTAGGCATAAAATGTCTGTTGTACGGTTTTGAACATTCTAAATTCTCAGACAGTGAGAAAATAAAAAAAACTGTAATGCATGTTGAATGATTCTTTCAAACAAAAAACACATAGAGGAAACCAAAAAATGCGTACCGAAATGGATGATGGACTTGGTTTTTGCTATTTAAGTGTGGATTTTATGAAAGAATGTTATAAGAATGGATCAGCTGATATTGTTATTTGTGTTGCTTTTGAGATACATAAATGAGATGTGCAATTTCCTGGTCAGATTATTTAGTCTAAATAATGGGTTAATAAATAAAATATTAAAAAATAAAAATAAATAATAATAATTTCATTTTTTATTCAGAAAATTGAATTGGGTTAACATCGTTTCTTCCGAAAATGTTTAATAGTGTATCTGTATTGAACCCTAACTTAAGATTTCACATTACACTTTAAACATCTTGGTCAGAATATTTTGACAAAAACTAGTTTCAACATACACGCTTAACAGGTTGACATCAGTTCATTCGCAAATGTTTAAGGGTGAATCTATCCAAAACCCTAACTTAAGATTTCACTTTACACATCTTGAGAATATGTTGATAAAAAAGTAATGTCGTCATACATGCTTGACGTTTTCCTGCATTTGAATTTCATATTTTTGTGCAATATAATAAACTGACTTTGATTTCTCCATGGATGAATCTGCCTCAAAAAACACACAGCATCACAGTCGTGACCTCATACTTTCCATAATAAACTGCAACTTAAACAAAAAAACATTTTTTTTTCTCTCAGAAGAAATATGGAGGAGCCATTTGTGTGTTGATACCATAATTCATTTTCTTTTATCTTGCTTTGTGATTCGCCATTTATATGGCTTTTGGCTTGGACATAATACATACAAATACCCATAGTAAAAAAAAAATCAATAATAGTATTGATATTCTGAGGAATAAATACAAATATAGAATCAATGGGCCTGTAAGAGCGCTTTAAATTTGAAATAAGTGGATGAATAAAAGATTAAAAAAAAAAGCCAAGATATTTAAAAAAAGAAAAAAAAACCTTTGCTGAGAATTTCCAGATAATTCTTTGAACTTATGTGAATCGTGCACAGGTGTGCAGAATCTTATAAATTAACAAACGAACTGGTAATAGAATTATTGAGACAACTTTTCCCAATGTCTGTGTAGCCAGTTTTAGCTGCAAATTCATCATTAACCCTTGATAAAGCAATGAAAATTGACGAAAGAGTTCCGAAGGCATCGTCATCTCCAATAAATACGAATGCAAATCATGCCAACTTTTTAAAGAAGTTTAACGTGTCAAGGACCATATCTGTATTGGAATCAGAGGATTTCAGGTTCACCTCAAATCCACTTATTATATATTCGGACTTGGCGTGCTTTAAATCTGATGTCTTCGATGAAACGTCTTACCTTTTATGTGGATAGAATCGGTCGTAAAAAATATGTTGAGATTTTTTCTAAAAGGGCTCTAGAGTCGCTGTCAAAGTTACCTTAATATAACTACATTAAACTAATCTAGAGAGGAACATTTGTATGTAGATATGGAAAAAAAGAACATTCTTCCTTTAACAAAGGCATGTCTAGTAATCAAATTCATAGATGCAGTTATCATCAAGGTTCACAAAACTATTTAAATCAGGACCAATAATATTTGAAAAATGTTTGTTATTATAAATAGACAATAGGGTTCTCTGATACGTTATCCTGTGTAACTTTGATTTGCAAATTTGCTTGATTTTGCAAAATAACGATATTGACGAAGCGAGACGGTGACAGTTGCGTTGCCGAAAATCTCACTTCGCCTATTCGTTAGAGAGAATATAAAGAATTTGGTGTACAGATCAGATCGTTTGGATCAGATCTTTCAGTAATTTCTACATACAATTCTCATAATCTCTCATTTGATCACAAATGCATGAGAGAAGATTTATTGGCCGTGAGATACTGGAATAGTTTTCCTTTAAACTATTAGAGGAAGTTCCATTCTGTTTGTGCTTGACCCGTTTGTATTAAGGCTGTTAATATGTCCTCCAGCATTTCAGTGTTTTAAATTTAGGTTGTCTAAATTATTACGAATAGTGGATACGTATACAATGTCAAATGATTCGATAAATACAATTGTAATATGGTGATTTTTTAGCCGGATGTCGTGTAGCTCGCATGGAGAGACAATGAATTGTATTATCGAAACAAGAGCCCTTCTTATTTTTTGTTTTAGTTGAATGGGGCAATTTGCTCAGATGTGATGGCAGGATCTTTACAGTTGAAATTTGGGATCGACTGTGAGTAGGAAGGATGATGGTTTGTTTGGTTTGAATGCAAGTCTCGTTTAACATTTTTCACTTCAGTGTTCAGTGAAGAGTGGAAAAAATTAAACCAGGATTTTTTTTTTAAAGTTTACATGAAATCAGCCCTGGGATCTTAGAATTATATTGATTAGGACCTTTAAAAATGTCAATTAGTTTAATTTTACTTTTGCTGATACGTAGTTCTTTGGAGAATATGGTTTATAATCATTCAGTATTCTGTATAAAGTTTGTCTTGGTTACACGATATAGCTTTATGATGACGAAGATGATGTCTCATTTTGCTGAAGAATGCATTTTTTCGTCCATATAATATTGTACGAAAGGATGTTTTAATGAGTGGTAACTTCTACTGTAAACTGAGCCTTTTGCTTTCATGATGGAATTTTTAAATTCAGCCTTCTTCTGTTCATTTGTTTCGAAGAAATGCCTATGCAACAGTTCATTTATGTAGATCAACACGGATTTTAGCAAAATATTTGCAAATTTTAAGATGTTCTTGGATACTGAAAAAAAAAATTTTTGGAATAAAGTATCAGCTTGGTATCAATGTAAAAGGCAACGAAGAGCTCTTAGTTAGAGAATTATGTAAATTGAAAAAAATAAACAGATAGTTTATAAAAGAAGAATGTTTATTCACAGTAGAATAATAGCATGAAGAGCAAAATTATGCGCCATGAAAGATATAGAAAAATAATTCAGTATAATAACAAAATCCTGTACAATTTTTGGACATGGTTAATATTCACAATGAAAGTGTTTCATGATATTGAAATATTTCATGATATTGAAAGAAAAAAAAACAAATTCTAAAATGATTCGAAATTTTTACATTGATAGTTACGTGTGATCTTTGTTAGTACATCAGTTACTATTTCTGGATATCTTATCTTTTTCTTAATAATAATAATAGTCTCAAATGCACTTCAAATAAAATATATAGGCTTTATCGTTCGATCTGGAAGATGGTGTACAATTAATTAGTACAGAACCATACTCGAGCTATTAGATATTTCACTTTTACAATGATACAGCTATAATAATTTGGAAAAAACAAAAAAAGGATACTATTTTAGTTCTTTTTCAAGCAAATTTCTGATACCATTTTCGGCACTGAAATTTGAATCGCTAGGTAGCACGTACAATATCGTTTTATAGTATGAGATGTTCCGTTTTTAAAATCGTCTTAAACCTTATTTATAGGATGTTTTCTTTTGTATTTCATAGTTTTGCCTCTATAATATTAAAAAAATAGTAGTTTCACTAAAAAGAAATTTCAAGACCCTTTTCTTTCGTATGGACATCTTCTTGCATTTGCTAGTGTCAGGCATTATCAAATATGAGCATCAAATCACATTATCAGGCTTTGTTCGATTGTTTAGAATATATTTCTGTGAAGAAAGCATTTCAGTTAGTTAAGCACTCCTTTTGTTATTTGAGTGTTTTCCTTAACATGTCATTTATTTAAAAATAAATAATGAAAGAGCTGTTAAACAATTTACTACTTTTTTCCCTTTAATTGTTTTGTATTCATAACATGCACGATAAATGGTTTAAATGAAAATGATAGGACTTTATAGGTTACTTTTAAATGTAATCGGAAACTTATTCTCTTTCTTCACCATTTCCCGAATCATTGGCAGATGATATTATCCCGGAGAATTTTTTTATTTATTTTGAATAAAAATAACCACTCGTTAATTTTTTTTAAACAAAATAAGGTTTTTGCTACTCACTGAAGTAGCGTAAATCTAAACCTCAAAATACTTCTTTAAACTCTTTATAATATGATGCTACAATTATATTGCAAACCTTGTCAATGCTCATAAAATCTAAAATATCTGTCCAATTTAAATTAATAATATAATGCATGTCTGTAGAACTCTTTGCAATTTTAATCCATCTTAGCAAGAACAGATGGTATTGCTTGTTAATAAGTTAGGATTCGCCATGAAAAGTGTGTATTTCAAAAAATATTGCGAAACTCTAACATATGATTTGCAATAACAATCTAAAAGGGTTCTATATTGTTATGTGCAATGTTTAAATAAACAAAATAAGTGTTTCAGCGTATTTAAAGTGTTTCAAACTTTGTAGAATGCTTTGAAGTATTATAAAGCGATATAAACAAAGGTTTAAATTCCATTTTTAAAAAATTTTTTCGTTATAAAATTTTTAAAAATTTTGTTTTTTTATTTAAGAAAGTCTATCTAAACGCGTGGTTTTTGGACATGTTCAATGGTGCAAGGATTTAAAAAGCATTTAAATGCAAGCAGTATGAGAAATCGCACACTGAAAACTGAAAATTAACTTCAAAGATTTTATCAATTTATCAAATATTGGCAAGTTCAATCTAAATCGGGCAAAGAGTAAAATGGAATTATTTTTGAGTATTGAAATCACCATTTTACAAATTACTTTCGATTTACAATATCTATCACTCTGTAATATAATATGACATAGATATTGTTTTCTGGATTACTGTGCAGATATTCTTTCTAGAATGGATCCAAAATTTTAATTTATTTATTCTTCTAATTAATAATTAATTCTAGAAATATCAAAATTTTATGCATTGTCACAAAAAATGTGTATTTGTTCAAAATTTCTAATATTTTGCTCACTTCGAAGTGAGTGTACAATTTATTATTTAATTCCATATTTTCGAACATGAAACATATTTCAAACATGTTTATATTTCCCGGAAAATCTTAAGTGAAAAATGTTAGCGGTTCTTAAAATTCCGATTGAAAACCAATCAATACCTAGGAATTCAATATCGAGGTTCAAAATAAACATATTAATATCCCAAAAATTCAATTAAATGGTAAAGTCAATATTTAATTTTAATACTTCATAGGCATATTAGATGCATTTCCCGTCATGACATCTAGCTTACTTCATTTTTCTACTTTTTTATTGAAGTTTAAAATATTCATAATATAAATAAATCAATTTTTGTATGCTTTATGAAATTTTCATCCTCGACTTTCGAAATCTTCGAAAAATAGAAATAAATATTTTTTTACGATATAAATCATAAGATTATTTACACGATTTTTATTTTAAAACGAAATCAAGAGTGGTATTTTCATTGTATTTAAATTGCATAAATCGAAAGTAAAAATGCAGAAATTTATTGCAAACCTCGGATCTTCTGAAATTTTTATTTTAATTACCTTTATTTGTCTGAATAAATAAGAACTTCATTGAAAATGATATTATTTAAAACTATCTTGACTTCGTATACATTAATAATTACTATATAAGCAGAAAATCCCATAAAACATCAGCTGTTAGCTAATATATACACTTGTGATAAAAATGAACGCATAATTAGCTGATGTTGTGATAAAAATAAAACATTCGTTTCCTTGTTTTTATGCAACAAATACTGAACAACTTACTGAATTTAAGAAGAGTTAAATGTATACAGAATGTACATTCATTCTTCGATTTTTCTTAAAGAATTCCAAAGTAAATCCAGTTCATAAGGCATGTATTTCTTTCTTAAATTTACTTTTAATACATATATTCTCAGTAACTTGAGAATATGGATTTATTTCAAATTGTTGAAACCTTTTTTATAGTTAGCTTTTCTAAGATGGTAATGCAGTGGTGGATTGATAGTATTTGAATTTATACTTTTTTTAATTAGCGTTTTTGTTTACAACAGAAAAAAAATTCCTTTGCTTGTCAAGAAATATAATGCATCTCTCCCCAATGCGTTAAAATTTAAATTAAAGTGCGTTATAATTCAAATATTAGATAATGTTTTGATATATCGCGAAATATGAATGTGGAAAGAAAATTGTAACTTTAAAGTTAGTGCGTTTGGAAAATAATTAAAAAAATATATAAGAAAGTAAATATTTCAAAATATGGTATTTATAGGAATCGAGTAAAACATGAGTGGGAATAAGATGTTCTCTAATAAGAAAGGTTATCTAATATCTCCTTGAGAATTCAAATCGTCTTGGGCAACTGAAATAACAGAATTATATGTAGTTGTAGCAAACCAGAATGGCTGTGCCAGTGGAAATGGAAACTTCTGTCAAATATGTAAATCAATGTACGTATATATTTTTATAGTGCTATATGGCGCCATTCATATTTAGAGATACAATCTCAATATTGAGATAGCAAATTAATCAAATATGATTAAACTAATTTACATCTTAAAAACTCTCTCAAATCTATAAAATTAAAATTAATTCCCGTTTTAAATTAATTTGTACTCGCATTAGAAACACTGAAGCTTATCAGTAAAATAATTGAAGAGTTGTTTACGTATATTCCAGGGTTCTTTATAAAATTAGTCACATTAATTTTAATGTTATACACATTTGCCCTTTGCACTCCAGAAAGGACTTCCCGCCCCCGCTTATTTTGTTGCTACAACGGGATCGGAAAAGTTCTCGAGCGTAAAGAGTTAAAGAATAATGAGCGAAAGTCATCAAGATGATTAATGTGAGCGTTAGGATATTTAAATTGATTATAAAATGTGATGTCTTTCTAGTAATCGAAACGAAAACCTGAAGGGTACATTTTTGTTTCATAAGTTGCTAAGAAATTTCGAATATACAGATTACAATCACTGTTTAAAACAAATAATTTTAAAAAAGGTGGAGCGTTTTCAATATTTGTATTTCAGTGAATATTCTTTAATTAGATGTGGATTCAAATGTTTTGAAAAATTTAGTTTATCCCTTTCGTTTCATCAATAAAAATCACTTATTTTGCATATATCAAGTGTTTTTAATTCTTTTTAGATGCATTCCAGAATAGTTTTTAAAAATTTAATACCCGGAAAAAGGCTCCCAAGTTTTTGATTTCCAAATGAATTTGAAATGTTGGCCCTAAAGTGTTATAAACATTTCTATTCTTTTTCTAATTTCGTTTCAGAGAAAGAGTTCAGAGTTCATAATTATATATTTCAATTTTTATTCAGAATTAAAATTATCATTAAATGCAGATATCAACAGCTGAACACATTACAACTATTGCATTGCAAAACCCGAATAGTTGTCAATTCTTCGATTTGGCTCATAAAAAAGACTCCGTTCACCCATGGAAATATTTAATACGTTATTGCTATTGTCTGTAAGTAATTATTCCAAAGGAAATACGAAACATAAATCATACAAAATTTTGATTGCCTGAGCAATTATAGTATGAGTGATGATATTTAAGATTTGATATGTCTAAAAAAGTACATTTAAGAGATATGCATGAAAAGGATCATTTTAAACTAAAGTTTATCTGATGTTAAAGTAACACAAAAGTGTCTTATCCGACACTGGTGAGATCACAGACGATCTTATACAGGAAAAATAAAGCGTTAAGGTATTTTTTATCATCTAATTTGGAATAACACTACACCATAGAGTCATTAAAATACCCATTGAATACTTTTGAGCTCACATTTTCAGGGATTTTTATTTTTGAAAGATGCATTCTTTTTAAATGTTACAATATGATTTTAATCTAATTATTTGCATCTGCAAATAATTAATTGCAAAAAACTAATTTCCGCTTTTGCTTTTCACGCACATAAAGAGAAGCTGTTATGAACAAAATGCTCAGACTCGAGATTTTGATGAATATCACGTTTGAGATCTCCCGAGTCCAAAGAATGCATTTTCGGCATCATGTCTTTCAGTGAATACAAAAAAGCTTCTAGTGAGTCGGGTGAAATTTGGTATGTGATCTAAACATAAAATTTGCAGATGTATATTGAATTTTATTCGAAACCATTAAGAAGAAATTTTCTGAGCAAGGAGACACAATATTTACTTTACTTAAATAACTAGGTAAATAACTACTATCTCTAGAGTAGATTAATATCAGATTTTGAACCAAATCTCAGTCAGCGGGTTAATAATTTATTGCTTTGTGCCTTTGCATACGATAACTCGAAAATATAATGATTTATATAAATTAAATTTGGTATCATTTTGTATTATATAAATTAAATTTCGTAATTTGTAGTTTTATATCTAATTTTGATTTGAATCGGCTGAAAAAAAAGCTTTCAAAATTCAAATTTGTTTTTTTTTAATATAATACAAATCTCAAAATCCTCATTTGCAAAATTGAAAATGATATATCAGAATTTTCGTAATGTTCACGGTCTTGCTGAGGGTCCACATTTTTTATATGATGAGAGAAGAAGAATATTTTAATTTCGGAGTATGAGAGAAAGTCTTCGAAGGATAATACTCGTTCATTAAATCGACACTTCTTTTGGATTCTAGCTTATTTGATTAAACAATGTAAAATGTGCAGAGGACATGAATGGCATTCACTATAGATGTTTTTCGCATTGTGTGCTGAAAAGAATGTCTAATTTAATACATTGGAATAAGAATAGAAAATCGTATCCCCTCTAGAATTTCGAAGTTTAATTTTTTTTCTCAAAGCAATGTTTGTGCAATGAAATCTATCATCTCTGTTCGCACTTTTGCTAAACATGTAGCATTAACAGTTAGGGAAGCGCAGCTCATATAAAATTAATTTCGTACGATTACGTTGAAATGTATCTTAAAACAAAAAGAAGTTAATAAATTTTTCAAATTCAAAGGATGAATATTTTTTATAATACACGCAATCTACTTCAGAAATGCGGTAGACAGTTGATTTCTAAAATTTGTTCAGAAGATAAACCGTTATTTAAAGAACATGGAACTCTTGCATTTCATCCTTCCCTTAAACAATTCATCAGGCTCCAATGAGTTTGATTCATTATAGAATAATTACAACTTTATCAACATGAATGAGGCATCATGTATTTTCAGCGTTATGAACAATGTCACGAAACCGCGTTGCCATTTTGAGTGCTTTCATGATTCAATTCTTGCCATATCGGCTGTATACATTCATTTATATTTGATTTTAAAAATAATAAATACATAAAAGTAAAAAAGTAATATTTGAATTGTATATTAAGTAAAATGGATTATCATGGATACTTCGAAAATGCATTCCCTGAGGTGCATTAAATTATAAAATAACCAAGAATTTTTAAACGGTGAATCGTGACTTAAAGCCATGTAAACCGGTATTAGTGTCCCCAAGTGCCTGCTTTCTCTTTCGTATTCTTTAAAATTTCTAAGAAAATCTGCTGTAGTAAAATCGATTTTAATTAGTTTCAACAACGTTTATGGCATTAAAAAATTAAAACTAAATATACTTCAATTGATGATTAATGAAAACTTTTAATTTAATTAATATTTTCTTTGTTTTTCGAAGGTGGCAAAATTTCGTCATAACTTGTAACGGACTACTTTCATTTCTGAAAAAAAAGGTGCAAATATCTAATTTAACCCTATGTCTCATAAGCACAAAAAACAACTTCGTTCGAATCATATTTTTTTTTTCAATAATTGGCTACATTGTTTCTCGAAATTTTTAGCGAATAAGAAAAAGAAATGAATAAAAGCTATAGCATATATAATATTTCCATGTTTACTGTTAAATAGTATAATTATATCAAATCATTGTTTCAAGTAGTATTCATTGCGTTTTTTTAAATTTCTAAAAACTGTCCAAACAATCTCAATAAATTCAAGTAGCATTCAAACATCTCAATAAAATGATTGATTGCAGAAATAAGTATTCAACCCTTCGTCAAGCACTGCGATTTATTCGATTACAAGGACTTAATAATTATTTATTTCATAATTAATAGTTAAAGTATTCTAATATCTGAGTTATTGGCCTTATTTCCATAATAATATGCAAGTCTCCTTTAGATTTTTGATTATTCTTGCTAAAACCAAAAATTACATTTTCCCAATGTCATTATGTAAGTTGAAGAAAAGGAAGTATATGCAGAAACGATTTCAGGACCAAAAAAATACCAAAATCAGACGAAAAAATAAATTATATTCACCCAATTAATTCAACAACTAGTATAAATTTACGTGAATATGCAAGATAAAGTTTACAAATCAAAAAGAATGAGAAAGTAATCGTTCGTCATCAGGTATCAGATTAATTGGAATACTTACATTTACCTTTAAAATACATACTCAACATTTCGCCTCGAAAACTGTTTCATTTCTGGACAATAACACACCAAGAATAATGGTATATTTCAAACGCATCATTAATATGCCGATCAATCATATCTAAATTTATTTCACGTCTATTATATTATTTGAAGGATCGTTAATTTAACCTTTCAATTAATAATATCCACACAAAAAATTGGTAAACGAAAGGTCAATCTGCATATCCAAATCATCCATTCCGTCACCTCAAATCACTTGTTAAATTACAAAAAAATTTCTTTCTCAAAAAAAAAATACATAACTTTAAATACACTATCTTTTGCTATTATTTGGCAGTATATGCTTTTAAATTAAAGAAAAGATGTAGCATATCATTCGGACCTACTAACTGTATAAATTGGTCTCTTTTGCGTATGTAAAAGTCTGTCATTTCTGGGTATTATATCAGCGAATGCCGCTTCTCCAAGAACCTCTTCCGGTTTCGAGACATGTTGGGAAATAAAAATTTAAAATAATCTGTAGAATCAGGAATAGGATCGATTTCGCCAATATTACTCGACAGTTAATTTTACCTCTTTGTAATCTCTGTTAACCAATCACAGTGTTCCAGACAGGACTCAAATTATTGTGCAAATACAATTTAAAATAGTATTCTCTTCGTTTGCGTTAAGATGAAGTATTTAAAAATTGGCTGACATAAAAAACCATTAATACTATTAATGGTTTGGAAACAACTTTCTTCCAGTGGCTGCTAATCTATATATTAAAGATAGCAAGGAAAATCAAACTGCTATTTTCTCAGCACTTTTCTCCTGGTCAGATTACGCTATTTTTTTATATAATATGAGGATTCTTGATATTTAGACATGTCTTCATTAATGGTCTAATTCTTATAAACCGAAATTTTGACACATATTTCAAAAACACTTCTTCACTGCACATTGCCAATGAGAAAGCATAACTACGATCCCATCTTATATAAAAGGCATTCCAGTAAATGAATGATGCCACAATAACTTATCGCAGTGAATGATTGTTATTGCCCAACACGAAATTCACAGCCTCCATTTTCGATATTGGAAAGTGACAACAGATCCTTTTAAACAAGAACCCACGTCAGCAATACGGTAATAAAAATCTAACAAAATATGGACCTATTTTTGAAAACAGAAGGACCGGCAACTTCTTCGAAAGGCATGAGACTATACTTAAATTCTCTAAAGTAATAACATATTCTAAGCAATATACAACAGTAGGCGTTCAAAAATGTGTTAATAACAGACATAGCAAATACATTACTTGATCACAATAAAATCATTAAAACATCACAAACTTTCTTAATAACGATGACACAGGCAATAGGATACTTACAGCACCAAAAACCTGACCAGAGCCTGCAAACTATCTTTGGCTGTCTTCCAAAGTGTTGGAATTTGGTCCAAATCGAAATCAATATTTTGTCCAGGTTAAGACATCTGAAAATACATGCATTGTTACTAATTAGATTCCATTTTGTTTGCCGTTCATCAGGGAGACTTTTATTTCAAAAATTCGTAACTTGTACCACAGATTGTATAAATTCTTCATATATATATTGTTTCATCAGTTGCTGCAAGCGTCGTTAAAGAGTCGGTTCTCTCATTTCCGCTAACCCCCTGATGACTTTTAACCATAGCATTGTTATGCTCCGCTATATAGATCTAATTTTCTGAGTTCAAACTTGTAAAATCTTTTGTCCATTAAAGAGATGAAGGTAATAAAAAATGACCTGAAATCTGTGAACAATCATTTCTCTCATATTTAATATAATCTACGGCCTTTTTTACAACAAACATCTCAGCTATGAAATCTTATTGTGAATCCCGAGGCGATATATCTTCAATTCAATTTCTATACTTTTTCAAAAATGATTATCCGCACGTCCAAATCTGTTAACCAACTTTGATCCATCTCTGAAAGTATAATGACCATCGTCCTAAGCCAAAATAAACCTTAGAGATATTACTAAATAGTTCACAAATATTAAACATAATCACATGATAAATGTTTGTTTCGTGATCCACAATTTTCGGGTATATCGATCTCTCTTCTAATATCTACTGCCAATAGCCAGCCGCGGTAGGTAACGCCACATTTGAAACGGAACAATGGCAGTCAATTATTGCCCTCCGTTATCCTCTGAATCTGCGGATTCTTAATCATAAGCTTGTTTGCGTCCCTCAATAAAAATTAACTACCTTAAATAAAGAATTTTTCAATGACCGTCAAATATAATAAACTTAATTCAAGCCCTCAAGCCTAAGGTAGTCCGAGGAGATCTTAATTTTCCATTCAATTTGCTCCCTCTGATTCAAATATAATTTCGACTTTTATATTCATATAAGTTAAGATTTTTCAGAAGTTAAACTTACGTTTCGGAAACGCATTATTTCTTTTCTATGTTTTAAATACTATAAACATCTGTCCAATGAACTTTAAATCAAATTTCTTCGCCCATTTCACTAAATCAACAAATACTATTCTACTCGATTCTGAAAGTCAGTAGGTAACAGGTGTTCTCATGAAGACAGCAATAACGCCAGCGTATGCATGCAAAAATCCTTAACATTCTACATATTTAGAGTTAATAGCTTCATACGTAATACATAAAGTTTTAGGACCAAAGCGCGGTCCTTGTGCACTACAATATTATATTCCCACGGTCTGTTTGTCCGTGAACTGTGCGGTTCTAGAAATAAGAAACACATTCATTACTCCAGCGATCATAGCAAAAACATTGAATTTCCACACAATCAATTTAATGGACCTATACTTTACAGAATTAAAGGCATTTTGAATGACCGCCGGTGATATCAAATAAGCTAATTACTTCTGTTCCTGAGCATGAATAATGAAGGAATAAATCATTTTAAAGACGCAACCGTGCCTCCATGCTTATAAACTATATTGATACTTAGTCACCTGTTTGACTCTAGATAGTTTATTAATCGACCGGTAATAAACTTGTTCAATACTTTACACAAATTGGGAGTAGAAATATGGGACGATAAGAGCTGGTCAATTGGAGTTCTCTTCTGTAGGAATGATTATAGCTTTTGCATTTTCTGGAGCTTTTGAGGAAATACCATTGTTTCGTCAACAATCAGGAATACTCTGGAATCTTTGTTAGCATAAACGGTGTCAGTAATTATTTTAAGTGTCCGTCCTGCTTCAATTTTCTAAATACAGATTAAATTTTCTTTAATGTGAAATCTACCATACACTTGTCAACATTAAATGAATTATCTTTTATCATTGCGAAATGATTCCGAATTAAAACCATTTTTCTTTCCAGAATGTTAGTTGTAAACTAACTGTCCGTGCTCTATACATTCTAGAAAATAAGCACAAAAAACTGCCATTGGTTAAAAAATTTACAATCCAAATCCTAATCACTATTACTTTTTCACCAGTTTTCATTTTACAAGAAAATTAATCACCAACTGTATATCCACAATAGACACCTATACCCAGTTGGCCCACATTTTCGAAAAAAACTGGGAAAAAAAAGTCTTTGTTGGGATTTTTTTCCATAGAAAATAACATGCATTTTCAGACCAAGCTCTTTTAATTATTTGCTGGAATTATTTCATTCGAAAGATCATGGATTCATTTATCACTATTTCTATGATTTCTAGAATTCATTGATTTATTTATACAAACATTAACAATATCATCTGCCTCTGATCACACAACATTGTAAACATATACTAAAAGACACTGATCCGCTGTCAATTTCTATGAGAAAAGACCACGGCAGATCCCTTAAGCCACTGAGCTAATTTTGTCAATTATTATTCCAATGAAAGATTTTGAATATAAAATAATAATCAGTAGTCATTCGAACTCCAAAACATTCTACCTTCGATGGAAATCACGAGAACAATACTTCACTTTACATTTTCTAAACATGTAAACATTAAAATATTAATTAGGGTTTAAACCCATGATTTCTAGGTACATCATGAAAGATCTCTTAATTAATCGCCAATTCTTCCATAACCATTAAATATATCCATCAGTGGTGTCCTAAATATAACTGCAATTTCTTGTTGAGAGATTTAGCAAAACAAAAATTTTGCAGAACCCTTCTCAAAAACTGGATCGATTTCTCCAAATTTCTTTGCCAGTTTAATTCCGTACTTCAAATATAAATTAAAACAGTAGTTTTTCTTAGTTTTAAAAAAACTACAGTTCATCGAAATTGTTTGACAAATCTAAATTATCGTGTAAATATGATGGATAAAGAGATCGTTGCCTAAATTGTCCAGTCTATTTAAAAAAACATGTCCAGAGAATCAATAAGTCAGTTGCAACCCCTCGATCGATATAGTTACTTTTTACTTCAAATGAGAGAACCTTAGATACCTCAATCAACGATGTCCCAACTTGTCATTCCGAACGTTCGAAAGAAATTACAAAAGCAGAATTTCATTCCTTCTTTGTCTGTGAAAAAAAGGCTTGACAGAATTTCTTAAACTCGTCAACAACTGCAATGACTTCATTAGTACTTATTTCATATGAAATTACAGCTTTAAAATCATAAGCAATAGCCGACTCTAGAAAAATATCAAAACACATCTTATCTTCACATTCTCTATTGAGAAAGATTTAATCAAAATCTACCAATTTCAATCACTGCACCCTTTTTTCAATTTTTATTTCATATGAATATTTATGACTCTTAGATACATTAGTAGTGGACATTCTACGATTGCGATATTCCGTTTTCGAAATATGCTACAAATGGACATTTAATTGCACTCGTATCACCAACAACTGAGCTCAATATTCCAGTTCCAAACTGTTTGCTAAAATGATTTTGGAAAAAAATAGGAAAACTAAGGACTATGTTTCCAAGCTCCAAACACTGCTCTGGTTTTGTCAAATTTCATTTCATATGAAAGATTATAATTTATATACAGAGTGTAGTTATTTCACTCTTACCCATCGATATTCAGCTTCTAGAAACATGAAAAAAATTGTCAAAGCAACAATCTCAATAAATAAGCTGTATTTGATAATTATGCTCGACAATAAATAACATTTAGTTTTTGTGCAAGTATATTCTTAATATTGGTTTATTCGATTGTGATGAGATATTATTTATCAAAGGTGTTTGTCATATTAGTATTTACAGCTTAAGCAAACAGATTGCCTCTGAAAGTTTCTAGACTATCTACTAAAATAAAAATAATAAAATTAGTAATCTAGTAACCTAGCTGTAACCCCCTAGTCATTTTTTTAATTTCACATGGCAGGTCATGGACATTGAATCGATCATCAAGGGTCACATGCTTGTCTTAACACTTCTATGTCTGTGATAAACCTCCACAATCCAACTTCAATATTTGTCATCTATTGCTAAAAACTACGACAAACCTCCCTTAGATACGTCAATGATATTCATCTGTCCCGTATAGGCTTTCATAAACGAGAGAAATCAAACTGCTTTATTGTAACTACCAATAAGGAAAATTCCTCAGAGGATATTCTCAGTCGCATCCCTTGCACAGATTAGGCCAATTTTTATTTCATTTGAAATTCCGTGGTTCTTAGATGTGTCATCAATGGTCATTCCATGTGCTTCCTCCACTTTCGAATATATATCGCGAAATAGAAGTTTACAGAAACTTACAGAAGTCAATCGAACCATTTAATGTAGCTTTATTCACTTATTTATTTTTCAACTCTGTAACCATAGCCGAAAAGCAGAAAGATATAGATAAAATTTGTTAAAATAATTAAAAATAGCATGTTTTTTACAAAATTGAATTTGTTCTGAAATAAAAAATATTTTATCCAAATTTCTTGAAATGAGTAAATTATCTAGTTAAAATTTTATTAGAATTTAATATCGTGAGTTTCGATATTATCACCAGAGATTGCTAGTATGTATTAAAAGAACCGGAAAAATCACTGCCACTCTCCCTTGGCCGAATTCAATAGTTTCTTTCAGCCAATTTTTTTATTTCTTATGAGATTTATGGAGACTTGTTATATCATGAAAGGTTTCAATTCCCTACAGCAGTTTTCCTTTTATGTAGAAATTTTTTTTAATATTTTTTCGCTGTATCTTCACTAAGAAGAAGCCTGTGAAAATATGCCATTTTTTTATTATACACGAAAAAATGATGGCAACTAAATAATCGCGGTAGAGGTCCCAATCCATTGCAGTTTGACAGTTTCATTTCGAAGGGAGTTCCTGAATTTTTATGCACTCAAATTAAGGACGTATACAATCGCATATTTACCCAACCAGCATGCAGTTTAGACCTAAATATTAATAAACGCTTCTTTGTAAACCAGATCTCCAACCCCATCCACAGTAAGGATTTCGCTGTTATTTTTCATATGAAAATTCTTAACCCTTAAACACATTAACAATAATCATCTGTCCCAATAGAGTCACGTTTTGGATAAAAATCTCAAAACATTTTTATTTTTGGACTCACTTAAGATGATTCTTCCAAAATGAGTTTTCTAAATCGCAATTTTCATAATTTTTTAAAACTACTTCTGGATATGATATTAAAAGAAAAAAATAGAAAAATGATTCAATTGAGCATTGACATACAGAAAAAGAAATAAAATTTAGTCTCCTATGAGTCCATCAAATTTAACATTGAATGCCCCATCAAATTTGTTGATAATGATTACTATTGTTTTTTCATCTATAGAGATGGCAAAAATCTAATTGAATGAGAATGCTGAACACCAAAATGACTTTAAGATGGCATGCTGTATATTTTTCCATATTTTATATACTGAAACTCATATGTTCCAAATCTTGCATGCTTGTGGAGCAAAGTAGAGCAAGAGTTAACTGTTTCTGAATAGACTTAGTTTTGTTTGGGAAGAATTTTGTTCGGAAATGGTGGCATGATATCGATTTATTTTTTGTGCGGTCATCAGCAATATTGAGTTTTTGATACTATTGAAATTTTTAATATAATCATAATATTTAGATTTCTTCGATGTGGTTTTTGTTTCGAGTCGCTTGTTTTTCCACAATTATGGAGTAATAGATAAAGTGGCTTCAAAATATCCGTTTAGAAATACATGCCTTTCGTAATGAGAATATCAGCAAGCTCGTTTTCGATGATGCTGGGGTGTACTGTGGTCCAAAATCTGGTCTGGAATCAATTTGCTAAATCTATAGGTCTTTTAAGATCGATCAACTAACAATCAATAAAATGTATTGTTTGAGTTGATTAACAAACTTTTAAGCGCATGAATGACTGCGAAAAATTCATGAGTGAAACCGCTGTTATAAATTAAAAGAGATCCTGACCTATTTCCCCTTGTAGTAATATTTGCGAAACAAGATGCGCATTCATTGTTTCACTGAGATGCATCAGTCACTAGAATTATTTTATCCGCAATTCTGAAGTTTATAATCTTGGTACAAGCCTTGAATAGTTCTTCACGGCAGGTTTTTGAATCTAAAACGAAATACATGAAGATAAAGGAAGACATAGGTGTTGATTAAATTTATTAATGCGATCTTCGAGGAATTTTTTTCAGATTCATTAGTCTCGGTGGTTGCGAATTGGATATGAATATTTGAATAAGGCAAATGAAAGACTTAGTGCTAAATATTTGATTAGAGAACATTCGATTAGCATCGTACATCTGAGTATATCTGAGGAACCGCTTCCAAAAGAATTGCAACAATGAACCATTTACGAAGCGATGAGAATGCCCTGCAGAGTTTCCGAAATAGAAAAAATCTCTCTTGTAAACAAAGAGACAAAGCAGACAGATTCAAGTTTCCTTCTAATTGTTGAATTTATTTTATTAAATGAAAGTAGAACAATTCCAATTCTTGGTTGCTATGTATTTGAGTACATCCAGTCTTTTAATAACTGATATTTTAAAAGAAGTAAAGGATTTTTAAAGGTACATTAGAAGAAAGAATGTATGCTAAGGAATTTAAAATTTTCTTCCTACGGAATTTCAGCCCGATTTATTTTATACAGTATTCCTAATGTTAGAAAAATTAATAGATTCGCATTTTTCTGGGTGGATTCGTATATCCCACCAAGCGTTACACCACTGGATTATTATATCAAGATAAAACTGGTGGATTCTTAGGGTAAATGAGAGACTGGAGAAATAGTAGAATTTCGGTATGGGGTTGAATAATTTCAAATTGATCCTTCTTATGTATAAATGTATAAATAGAAAAGAGAAATCATTTTAGCCCCTTGTATTATGGAAAACTTTGAAATGAAGGCTTAATGTTTGATCTAGAAATTTTCCAAAAAGTGAAAAAGTTCCTAGTATCAGAGTAGCTTTCATAATTTTATTTCACTTCCATATCTTTAATACCTAGTTGAAGATATTTATAGAAAAAACCAATTTTCCGAACCAAATAATATATATATTATATCTAGTTTGATGGCGATAAAATTTTGTCATTTTTTCTTTTTACTTTTAAAATTTTATGATGTCAGATAGAAAAGAGACAGTGACAATACATTTGTGGCAAGAAAATAGAATGATTAAGACAAAAGTTTGTATCAGAATTCATTATTCCTTTTAGAAATAATCTTTCAAAAACTTTGTTTGAAAAAGCTATGAAAAAAATTGAGAAGTAAAATAAGGCATTTGCATTATTGTTTGCAGATCCCTGCATTTTAATAATTTTTTGTGTTCTGGTGTAATATTTATGTTACTTTAGATAGTTCGTTGCATTTTTTTAATAAGTAGTGTTTACAATTATCGAAAAGATTTTATGTAAATTGCGCTTAGATATGGCCTGAAGGAAATGTTGGGTATTAGGAATGTCGCAGTATGATATAATATATGAATAATAGTTTGAAATGTTTTAAAAGTTAGATTCTTTTTGCTGAATTCGTCACTGTAGAAATCTCAGAAATTTTCCCCATCGATATTTTGTAAGGTGAAGTTTTTTTTTTTTTTGGGGGGGGGATATTAGCTTGTTGACGAGGGTTAGAGCTGAGGACGCTGAAATTCGTATGATGTTGGTGTTATTGATGGGAATGTGATCTCTGTTGCGGATGGACTTCTAAATCTTAGATTCTTACAGAAAAACCTACGTCTTCATAAATTCTGCTCCATTTATATAAGCTCTGTTTTGAAATGAGGTGTTACCTCAGGTCTTTTTTTTTTAAACGTTGAATCATAACAGAGATGGGAAAAATGGTCTCTATCTAGCAGCAGGAGGTTTTTCTTACCTAAATGAAAGTACGGTGGTCGTTGCACCAAGGAGAATTTGTATGGAAGGATATAATATTTTGAAGTGCATCAGCAAAGATTTCACTGGCATACATTTTAAAAAGAATAATAAAAAGTAAGAACATCTTCTGGTAGTTAATGCTGTGGCAGGAGATTTTTAATTTTCGTCCAATTAATTTTTTCTTGAAATTATGGGCATCGTTTCATGAATTCAGAAAAAATTGAATCTTTCTTGATTATCGAAATAAGCTGCAAAAATGATGAACGGATAAACATCTGATTTGGTGGTGTTGAGCTGTAGTAAGAATAATGAGGTTGGTGTAACGTGAACATGCATGTGTTAGCATTTTGAAATCATTTTTAAAAATCAAGAAAAGAAAATCATCAGCCCCTGTACTTAAACTGCATATTGCAATTGCTGGATATTTGTGGAGGAAGTAGTGAAAGGTAATTCAAAACTGAGATATTTGATTGCTTAGGTAGTCGAAACGATTAGCAGAAAACCCTTTTTGGAAATGTATACTGATGGGGGAAAGTTACAATGTTTAGAAGCTACTTGAATGACTCGAGCTTCAATATTTATTCGGGTTAAATATAAAGGGATCCGTTGATTAGAAAGTTTCCTATCAATAAATATAAGGTGCCATTTTCTACCATCTGATTGTCTGTCTTGACGACAACTGAATTAATTTAAGATGAAACTTTTATCCTGTGATTTAAGAAAGTTGCAGGAATTTGAAAATGAAAAAGAAGATTTTGTACCAAGGGATTTTGATTAGAGGACAAGGGATTAAAGTTTTGATTAGGTTAACGCCAATATCGAAATTCACATGGTCGAGAATTAAAGATTAGGTGCATTTTCCTCTTATGCTACCGCAGTTTGTCATTAAATACCGAATAGAACTTCTCATGCTATTCGACCAAGTTTCTAGAGCCTTCTCGATGCAAGACCAATGTTTGGATTTTGGAAGATGATTGGCAGATTGGTTTACATTCTAGTCACATTTATCAGTACAATCGGAAAAAAAATCTATATATTCAACAGTTCTAAGCTTAGCCAATGACCGAGTAAGTTCGAAGCCTTTGCTAAAGAAAATCGTAATGACTTTCCTATTTCGAAGTGGATCTGTCCAACATTATTAGCAGCAAAGACGTTGGCTTTTTCAGAAAACAAAGGTATATTTTTATCCTATTCATCTTCTTCCAGAACTAAGAAAAATTAAATGTAGCGCATTAAAAAGGTGAAATTTCTAAGGAAAAAAAATCCTCTATACCTACACATCCGAAATGGATGAAAATAACAATTGAAGGGAAACCATTCATTGCTTTAATAGACTCGAGCGATTTTTATAATCAATATCAATTAGCACAAAATTCGGCGTATCTAGATAAAGCAAGCTATGCGCGTAAATAAGTCGAACGTGCTTCTAAAAAAAGTAGATGGAATATTTTCAGAATCTTGTAGGGTGTTGAACAGCGAAGGTGACGAAGAAATCTTACAAGTTTATAGCCTTACAATAGTACAGTCAAAGTTTAATCTTAAGCTCGGACTTTTTAATAACATTACAAAATATAATTGGCAATGGTCATACTGATTTACTGTTGAAGACGCGATCAACAGCGGAGTATTTTTAAGAAAGCAATAACTGAAATGGCGATTACCGTATACAGCATAAGATGATTGACAATGCCCCATTATTTTGGAAAAGAGAAGTGCTCACTGATTCAGTATAGAGGAATCCAAACTCTTCAACGTGTTTTAATTAGCCTTAAAAACGATGGAAAAAACATTAACAGGTTGTACATTTTCAAACGAATTCCCATTTCCTTCATTAGCACATGCTTCAGATGGGATGAATATGTTAGTTAAGAGATCAGTTCTGAAGGTAAGAAGACGTGACCTTGGATAAATAAAAACTCCACAAGCGATAGTACAAGGTCCAAATATCAAACAAACAGAACTGTTAATTAAGGTGCAGCTTCAGTATCCGGAAATTTTAAACCAGGATAAACATAAAATGCTTTAAAATGCCGAATAAATACGAGAAACATTTTACCTATCAGTCAAATATTGCAGAGATTTAATGCAGCTGAGAGGAAGGAAATACAAGAGGAAGTAGAGAGAAGGTTTTGAAGGAGGTTTATTCCAGAATTTTCATGTCCGTGGGCAAATTCACGAGTGCATTTTCAGGATCTTGGAATTCATGAAGGAGTCAAAATGTAAAATGTCGCATCATTGCGTAATCCATCGCCGATTTAAAGGTTTATAGAAGAAAGAAATTTATAGAATTGAAATTATATTGGATAATTTAAAAGGTACCAATTGTTTATCATTCATAAATATTTTTTTTCTGGTTGTTGGTAAATAGAAATGAATGAAGATGACCAAAAATTCAGTATTTGTTATCTTTGACAGTTTAGTAAGTGTTTGAATTGGTGCATTTTTATTTTGATCTCTTCAATGTACCTTCCTCTTTTTAAAGAATGAAGCATGGCTTACATCAGCAATAAAATTCCACCTGCAGACAAAATATCAGAGGACTGGAACCAATCTTTTAAATCGTTTCTTTAAGCGTATTTTAGAAGAAACATGATTATTTGCTTGCAAAACATGATTAAAAACATGAACACATTATTTGCACTGATTATTTAACACAATATGCTATCACATGAGCACTTGCCAGCATCGAGGTGCTTTAGAAAGTAGGATTACTTCTGAAGGATATTCTTTTGAAGAAGGCAATTACAAAAAATACGTAATTAAATAGGAGAACTAGAATTCTGCCTAAAATATTGAGCAAAACTCTTTTGTCTCTGCAATATAGATACTCTAATTTTGACATCCTATCATCGTGCAATAAATGGTTTGCCTAAAAGTTTCAATAAAACACTGGTTAAAATTCTAAGGTATACGTCGAAGTTGAAAAAAGAGATTGGAACGCAATTTTTCCATTTATCACATTTGTGTAGAATATTCAAATATAAAATAAGAAACTACGAATCCATTCCATTATATTGCTTCCAAAACGAAGACAACACTGTATAGAATACCCTCTCCAAAGCAGAATGTATAACTGATTCGGCATCCTAACTTGTTTGCAATCGCAGAGATAGGATGCCTTCGCTCCCTTGATATGCAAACGAAACTAGGAGAAATATTGGCCAATGCCTTATGCACCACGTTACCTTAAAAATCGTTTCAAACCGGTTTAAAAGTTTTATAAAATTTTCGCTAAAGTAACATTTTGAGTTCAATAAATTCACATGAAAACTGTCAGAGATAGTTTACTTGTTATAAGACGTTATCACTAATCGATGGAAAATGAAAGACATAGTTAATATAAAAGACACCATTGAAATGGACTGAATAAACCAGAAAATGAGTCCAGATTGGGAACATCGCATGATCTCGAAATCGTTTTCCAATCGACCGAAAGCTGGTGCTTCAGAGAAAGTGTTTCACATTAAAACAATTAATTGAAAGATTCTACGCTGACTTCCTTTCCTTGTATTGGAATTGATTAAATGCGCTTGAGCAAAAGTCGAATAGCTTGCAGATAAAATATTGGGAACATAATAAATTATCAATTTTAGAAAATTCTTGAATGTGCGCACATTTTCGTTCTTTCCCTTTTTGTTAAAATCTTTCGTTGGAACAGGAATGTGCTTATTTTTGTATCGTCTTTAATTCATTTTTTTTTTAATTAAACCGATTTTTCAAAATTTATTTACATCGTACAGTATATTCAAAATAAATAAGTAATAACTGTTTCCCATCTAAAATCGCTGATCCTATTTCGTTAGTTTTTATTTCATATGATATTCATTCAGAAGAAATGCAGAAAGGATCTGTGTTCACCATACTTTCCCAACAGAAACCGTTTTCGATAGATACTTGATTACTGCACAATTATGCATTCCCTTGCAAATAAAAAGAACTATAGATTCCTTCAGTCTAGATGATTGGTCTGATTTCACCAATTATTAAATCATAAAAAAAAACTGAATATTACTCCTTATTCCATAAATGTTCATAAATCCATCCCTAGCCTTCATTTTCGTTAAATAATTCAGAAGCATTTCTTTACTGTACATTCTCATCAGAGGTGAAACAAAACAATCTAAGAATAATGTGCTCTATAGTCCATGCTCTTTACTAAGTTTCAATTATTGTTTCCTATAAACTCTCATGATATTTTAAATATATAAGGAATAGCCATTTAACCCCACCTTTATTTCTGTGCTCCATTTTCGAGGGATATCTCAAAATAAGAATCTTATGAGACTCAACCCGAAAAACTATATCAATATTTTATAAATGTTTTCATCAATTAGCGAGAAAAGATCCGAATTCTTGCGCAAGTAGAGTATAAAGCAATATTTTCTTCGGTAATAACGTGGTTACTAAATAGCGGGTCGCCAAAAGGGAATGATTCATATATTTAAAATAATAAGAAAAATTACTTTCGTAGATCTGACCACTATTCCGATTTCGTAGATTTAATTCATTTGAAGACACATTATTTCCTTGCATGCCATCTGTAGTCACCAATACTTTAAAACACTCCGATTTGGAGAGAAATCTCACATATAATTCATTGGAACAAGGTGAAAATAATTGACAAAGTTATCCATTTATAAAAAAATATCACAAAATAAAAATTTAACCCAGCTTCAAAAACTGAACCGAGTTTTTCCTCAATTAAAGCACACAACAACGCAATGGTGCTTCTCTATGTTTATAGTGCCAGCTTAATTTAAAACCATATTTTCTTTGGTTGTGATGAGCTGCAATTCATTAAAATTCATTCATGTGGCTGAATTAATATATTCTCAATATAGTAGACGAAAAAATGATCTACGAGTGTAACTTGTTAATATATTAAAATAATAAGAATTATTATAATTAAATTATTAGAAATGAGTTCTTCTAGCACAACCACTCTTACAATTTTGCCAATTTTGAATTAATACAAAATTTTATGAGTCTAGATACGCCATCGATGATCATTTTCCCCGTATCACGACTCAGTTCCAAGAGAAATTTCAAAAACACTAACCTCATTTCTCTACGGAAGTTAACTCGACAGTTTTCTATGATCCCTACACCTATATCCCTTTCTTCAGATTTCACTTTCCATGAAAACTCCTCAACTCAAGATATAACACAGCCTCCAATTTTCGTATGAAATCTCAAAAAACAAACTTTATAGAGTTTTTTTTTTCCTATAAAAAGAGACAAAGAAATACCTCTACAAGGTCGACCATTTTACTGAATTCGCTATTTTCATTCAAAGAAGAGCTTTTAACCCCTACCAACATCATCAACAGTCACTTACTTCCTTCAAGCTTCCAATTAAATTATTATCGTACAAATAAAAACAAATTAAAAGCGGCCTATCATCATCAATTGCATCGAATCCCAGAATTAATTTCACCATTTTGTAAGCAAATGTTCCTATTCATCATGCTCCAGGCTTATTTAAAACAGCTCATTCTTTGGTTGTAATAATATGCAATGCATCAAAGTAGATTAATATGATTAAATATATGTAATTAATATGTTGGGCAACAGCTGGTAATCGCAGGCGAATTACCTCATCATTTCAAGAGCGGACGGAGTTTGAATAATCCTTGAGCAAGGGAGCTTCTTCATTATATAAAAAAGAAATTATCCAGGAAAACATGCATATATAATGATACATCCAGAAGCTTAATGATCAAAACCATAGCTTTCTTTGCCAATGATTAATTCGTCTTCAGTAGGCCTTAAAGAAATTTTGGAATTCACTAATATTTTTGTTTTTGGGCTTCCTTATTTAAAGGGTAAGCGCAATGTTGGGAAAATGCGGCTTTTCACTTTGTTGGTTCAAAAACAATTAAAGCTTATAACTCTATCTGTATTTCTTAAAAATATAACCTTTTAGGCTATTTATGTAATAAAAGACTTTATTTTTTTACATTCTAGTAAATATAGTATAGAGAAAGTATAGTAACGATCAAAAAACTCGAGCTGGAGATTTTAAAAAAATCTTCACATTTTAGAACTCCTTAAGTTAGAAAAACACATTTTTCGGAAATGTCCATTTGTCAGACTGTGACAAAGATAACTCAAAAACGCTCTCATCTTAGACGACTGAAAATGGATGCACGATCTTTGCAACAGATTTCTATTAAATTTTGAATAAGAAGAACACATTTCACAAGAAGTCCGACTTTTCGCGTATAATTGAACGCAGAAAACTACAAATCAGAGAGAGCTAGATCATTTAAATTTAGTACATGCTATCAATAGAGATCACACTTGTCAAATCTTGGAGATGAATCCAAGAAGTGGTGGACCGTCTGTACTTTCAGAAACATGTCAACGCAATAACTCAAAAACGCAGTATATATCAAATTTAGTGTGTAATTTTCCGAATAATTTTGGTTCAGTCAGTTAGGAAAAATTCTCGCGAAGCCGGTAGGAAACGTGAAATTGATTTTCGAATACTGTTGACCACATGGCAGGGATTAATCGCCAAATTAATCAGAAAGGATGGCAAGAGAGATTCATCAAAAATGCTAAATACAAGCGAAAAGTTAATGTATCGTAATAATTGCACGCCAGTGCCATGTAAGGCTTTTTCTGGGATAACGCCTCTATTAGAGAGTACGCGAGACGATTTCAGACAGACGAATGCCACAGTTTTAGTGAAATATGATTAGTTCTCTCGGCCACTCTTAGCCGATCACTTAAATTAGATTTAATCTCAGAAAATATCATTTTTCTTGTATATCAGATTCGGGAATATAATTCGAGATGTTGTTCACTGAAAATAAATAAATATACAGAATGATAAAATTTGTCTAAGAAATTACAAACTTCAATGGCGAGATAGGCCAGTATCGAAAATTGAGAAGAAGTTTATACCCTGAAACGCTTTTCCATTCTGATGTACAGCGTATATTTTTTTCCTTCAAAGCAGTTCCACCTTTTCCACAGTAAACCAATCGGATTTGGGCAGTCAAAAATGTTGGTGATTTTTAGACCAAATTGTTATGAGCTTTTAAAAATAATAAAGAAATTCATAAATATTCCATGAATAATTATAAACATTTTTCTTATTATTATGCCTTATTTTCTTTTGTAAAGTAACAAAATTTCCATTATTTCCATCTGAAGGGTTTTCATTATTTTAATATCTTTAGAATTTCTCAGGAAAGAGAGAAAGTAGTGAAAATTCTAAGAAGTTTTACTCATCTTATTATGGCATTGTGATAAAAATGCAAACCCTCTTAATCCCAACAACGGTTCAATCTTTGAATCGGAACTTTGAAACTTCCAAAATTAAACCATTCGTTCATTTACAGCTCAGTATAAAAATTATGGAAACCCTTAAAATTTTCAGCTATTCTATGAACTTCAAGCTATTCGATGTTATTTCCAAATGAAAGTGTCATCTAATTATATAGAAAAATACAGTCTCATATTGATGAGTTAAACAAAAATGTATTGTTCTGAAAATATAATTCATTCCAATTTTATTAAAAGCGATGAGTTGACGAGACTTGCGTCTTTGCAATTTTAATTTCCTTGTAATAATAATTTCTCAAGCACCGCAATCGCTCTGAAAAAATTGAAGAATTTTTTTAAAATATACTTTTAATAACGGAATTTGACAATTTTTACAAGAATAATCCAGAAAATAAATTTCTGCATGGCAGAAAGATAATTTTATTTAAATCCTTGTCAATCGGAACAAATTCCGCAATCTTTCAGCAACAGACGCGCTTTATTAGGATAGGCCTCTTTAATGCAGAAATAAACACGAATCCAGGAACTGATGCCGCGGAGTCAATTCTTGGACTCATGTCAGAGAAGTATGTTACGTGGGTTAGGAGCCATATCTATTCAGATCAGTTTCATCCCTGGAACAAATGCTTAATAAAGTATACTACAGATTTCAGTACAGTATGCTACAGAATTTTTCTTTTCGGTTCAGTAAAAGTTTGCTTCCTGATATCTACTAGAAATGATTGCGGAGTCTGCCATTTCTTAAATCTCCACAATGGGCTTAATGTATGCTTTGCCATCTGATGGTGGAGCGAGAAACTCATATTCTGGATAAACAACGTGCCTTCTTGATATTTTGCATGCTTACTATTAATTATTTTTCTTTTTCTCCTGCCTCTGATGTCATGGGAGTGGTCAGAACCAACGCCAACTATAGATGAATCGACAGAAAAGCAATAATGAGCAATTTTCTCTTTCAAGCTGAAGAAAGCCTCTACCGTATTCTTAGAAAGAAATTTGGTTCATTTTTTATTAGGAGCAACCTCAAAATTACGACAGAGAGAGAAGGTTTCGAGTATCTTCCACGTCATCGAGACATTGTTCAAAACGGCAAAGATTTACCTGAAATATCCTTCGTGTTTCTTCAAAAAGGAACTATAATATAATTGACAGATGGATTTTTCTATTCATTTTTTTTAGTGCCATCAGAAACTTCTCAAACTTGGACATCATCATAACAAATTCAAGGGAATTAGGAGGAAAACCAAGCATTTATCGTAAACAATTAAGAACAATTCATAAATGAATGCTGTATCTTTTGATTCGAACTATTATTGACTGTATTCAATGAGATTGGACAATCCAAGTGCATTTTTTGATAATTTGTTGTATTTTCTGTTTTAATTTTTGTAATCTGATTTTAAGAATTGTGAAATATGTCTGATGTCATTTAAAAGTTTCTATCTATTCTCCAACAAAAGAAACTGGAGAAAGAAATCGTGTGGGCACGTATTCTCTCGCATCCAGACACTTTTGCTTTATGAGCTGAATGCGAATGATACGTTGTCAGTAGGTGTGTGTAATGTGTGTCTTACTTTCCCTTTAAGCTAAACAATTCAACAGCAATGAAAATTAGAATGCAATATATCCCTAATCGCTATTTATAAGCTGGACATCCAAAGCTAAACAATACGTAACTCAGTAACCTATAATTTAAAGAGCGGTATTTCAAAATAACACCAGTAGAATTCATATTAAAATATTTAATTATAATAAGCTTTTAAATTTTATATGGAAATAATCGGGATTTAGTAAGATTAATTCTATTTTGAGTGGACGCATAAAAGAAAAATTTTTGCACTCTATCAACTCAATAACTTATTGTGGTAGAATAGATTTGAAAATAAGGCAATTTTTTCAGTTGCTTCATTAACGTAATATGACATTCTGATACCGTCATTGGTTAGCTGTTTGTTTAATTTATAGATAGTGAACATTCACATTTAACGAGTTAATCGTATGTTCTAGTATAGAAATCAAATGCTTGTTCCTTGTTGAAAGGCCGTATTTTTCGCATAGCGTTAAAGTAGGATTATAAGAATAATGTAGTATCAAATATAAATTAAGCTAATTAAAAATTAATGAAGCTTGCACCATCATCATTCGCATTCAGACGCTTTTTTTATGAGCTGCGTGCGAGTGATGCATGGTCGGGCGTTTTAATCGAATTAGTATCAGTGATGGTATACTTCTCCCGTATATATAGAAAGAACTATTAGCCAAATATTATTCCATTCTTTTTTCATAAATTTATCATTGGAAGTAGTCGAATAAGGCTGTGAATTTATTTAGTTCGGTAACATTTATGGATACAAAGCATTACTTGTTTTTCTCGCCTGCTTGATTATGATATTACTTCCGCTTCACTGTCGGTCTCATCTCCCTCTTGCCCCCGGATAGTCAGTCGAGCATTGGAATTGTGTAAATTTAACCAATTGCTCAGGGTCTATTAATAGTTACTTCTATAATCTCCCTCCCTTTCCATAAAGGCAGAAACAAATATAATAAGAAGTTGAAATGAAACCGCAGCAAAAAGGACGTACGTAATTCATAGTGATATATGTAAAAGAAAAGAAAAATGGTTAAAAACGTTATACAAAATTTTCGATTTTAAAAGTCAGTTGTTAAACGAAATGTAGGCCAACAACCAAAGGTTCAAACACCTTACATTGGTGAAAGCCCTTAAACTAGCCTTTGGATTGCTGTCGTTATTCTTTTTTTCGAAAGTAATTTTAGCATTCTCAGAGGTCAAATTTGTTACTACAAGCAATAGGAAATCTCAATACTTATTAACTATAGTTTATTCGCTTTTCTTATGCTACAAGTAAATGATCAGCGCCGTCATAGAACCAACTCTGCTTGATCCGGTCATGTTTCTTTTACTTCCACTGAATTTCGACCAAACTGTATATTTTTGCATTTCGTTATCCACGACCAAACTATTATATAGCAGGCACCCTTTAAATGAGGTTCTAGTGCGATGTTTCGGAAAAGTAAGAATGAAGTCGCCAATTGCCCTCCATTTATTTAAAATACTTTTCCGTTGCGTGACCAGGGTTCGAAATTGCGAGATTTGTCATGGAATAGCTATGTTTTGCCCTCCTTTGTACCGATAATTTAAAATCTCTTTCAATGCCCTCTTAGATTCTCTTTAATATCCGATGAAATGCATTCTTATTCTTAATTTCATGTTTGGTCTTAAAACACTTTTTGTAGTTCTACACCAGACAAAGGGATTTTCGGGCATCTGAGTTTTTTCAAGATAATTTTATATCGTATTTTTTTTTAAACTTAAGATGGTTGAGGGAAGTATTGAAAACCGTAAGAATCTTAATGGTGACAGGAAATGGTCCAAGCACAAGTAAGTTACGCATATTACTCAAAGCTGCATTATGATATATAGAAAAGTTGTAATGTGGTTTGTTCAGATATTTCTAAAATTGCGCTAGGATGACGCAACGGAGATGTGTACCGTAGTTTTGTCAGTAAGCGAAAAATGGTAAATTGTCCGCTGAAGGTTACAATTTTTATTCCTTGAAGCCCCGAATCTATGTTTGCATAGGTATGTCTCCAGTCGGGTATTTTTAATATTGATATCAGTCGTATTTTGAATGGTCGTGAGAGGTGACGTCTCTACGGTGTTCTTGAATATTGTTACGATTCGATTGTTATTCATTTAAGCAGTCGACTTCCGAAAACAATTTCTGCGTGTTTCAATTTTTGAGAATATGGACCACGACAATCCTTTTCCTAGCAATGGTTGATTAAGATATACGAGTTATTTCCATTTCTATGCAGAATTTCATGAAAACGACATACCCTACATCATGAATATTTATCAAAACGCCTGTAATGAGGTGTGAAATTTTGAAAAACGAGACCGATCCTCTGTTTAATATCTGAATTCGTGCTTCTAACGACATGCATTTTAATTTAAAATCTTTTTATTCCTTAATTCCCGCAATTCGAAGTCTGTTTCGTACGGTGGATAAAAGAGTCGCTTTGTAGCTCGATTAGTCTTTCTGATAGATCGGGGTTTCAATGATCAATAAAAAATTCCAAACGACAGTTTATCACTAAAAGCTTGAGAGGAAAATGTTTATAGCACCAGTTTCTTGTGTTTTAATATGATCATTCAAACAAGACGAGCATGAATTTATAGAATACGATATTAAAATTTCTTATGAAGCTAGTGCATTTTAATACCAATTAACTGAGTCGCTTTTACGCAGTACGGTTTGAGGTGCAATAATTTTAATAGCTTGGGAAGTACCAAAACTGTCGGAAACTATGATTCGAGTTAGCGCAATCGGTCGAAGCTTGTATTTCTTTCCAATTCTACAATTATAATGACGGGAACTTCCTTTTATGAAATCAGACAAGACTTCAAATGCCAAATCTCCAAACTCGCCGTTTTTCTAAACAATCCTCAACTTATCGGTATTTTCTCGCGCTGTTTCTCATTCAGCTGAAATAAGTACAGATAAGATAATTCAAACTGTTCAATTTATGAGTGATTTAATGATCAAAATGTCGATCCCATGAAATAAAACATCAGGAACTCTGCCAACTAGCTCTAGTGATTTGCTACCACAGAGGCATTTTGCTTAATTATTTAAGATCGCTCTTTATAAATATGTCTTGTTTGGTTTTCAGATACTTCGAAACCGATATCAACTATAATTTTAATTGAAAACGCTTTTTAGCTATCGGATTTTCTTACCATTAACTTGTAAAGGGTCAAAACAGTCGATAAATTTAACTTTTAATGCAATCTATGAGCCATAGAAAAATATGGAAATATAAAGATGGATAACAAGCGAAAAAAACTCAAGCCATCAGAATTAAGAACTTTTCTCTCTTGACACACACATTAAGGGGGTAGGGGGTGCCTCAGCTCCACATGTACAAAATAATACTAGTTTATTTGACTAGTTCTGAAGGAAATGACTGTGCTTTATTATTTGTACTCCGACGTTATTAAACTATCATTTTAACCTTCACAATATCATTTTTATTCCGAGACTGGAAAAATTCTGACACCAAACGGTTAATGGCAGCATAAAAAGAAACATTAATTGCAGCTTTAAGTTATCTCAATTAAAGAGTATTTTTCTCTTTCTTGGGATAATTCTTCTACAAATATTATCCAATGTAACAAAATTACACTTTAAATGATTATGGTAAAACAATTCGGAATATAAAATTCTAATTTTTTTTCATCCCGACTCTACGTAAATTTGCAGTGAACTTGCAAACATTTCATCCTTTTTCAAAAACACATCATCAAAAATTTTATTGTCCTCTGGAAAAATACGAACTTAGATATTTGCAGTTTCTTTCCGTTGATAAAAACATACCCTATCGCACTTTTATAAAAAAGCAGTTTCGGATATACGGAAAAATTTGATTTTAAATCGCCATTCATTATTTCAGGAAATAATTTGTTTAAAATGGTCGAAATAACATCTTTCCGCTTAGCCGTTAGTGCTACAATTTTACTAGAGAAACCAAGACATATTTTCCGTTAGATAACTAATGTATTGAATATTCGTAGCCTGTTAATTCGATACGTTGGGCAACCAACTCTTTAAATTTCAAATATTATCAAGAAATTAAGTTTTCAGAGCCAACCTGCCTTAAAACAAATCATTCTGATCTATCATGTTCTTGATTTCTTACACTGCAGTCCACACTCTTACACGATAAATGTGTTTAATTGTCGAGGATCATTAAATAGCTTGTTGACTTACCTATTGAATGGTTAAATTTACTTACTGAAGGGAAAGTAAAGGACTTTTCCTAAAGATAAGAATTACATAATACCGAATTTCAAACATGATAGATAATCACTAAATCGTCCGTGTCTATGTTTGACATCTCAAAATTTAGAACCGGTGAAACTAATAGACATTAGATTTTTTCCAAACCAAACGATTTTTTCCATAAAATTAGGAATTGTTTCCGAAATCCTAGTGTTCCATTTCAGAAAACAGCGAATAAGCAAAACTGTTTTCATCTTTATAATTCCCTTACTTGCATCACACCCGTTAGAAATTCTTCTCCTAGCTGGGGAGGGGGGCATTTTCGATCTTGTATAACAAGTAGTAACTTAATAACAGTTACCTTAAGTTACTTGTTTCTTTCTAAGAGTAGAACTTTTGATTCGAATCTCAAATCGAAAAAGGGTAGAAACAATTACGCGGCAATAGAAAAATTACCTTAGGAATTCTTAATCCAAATTGAAATTTCATAATCTACGTAAAGACACTAACATATATATCTAATATATAAAACCAGACATTAAATACTGATGTGGTATTTAATTAAACCCTGCGGAAGAATTTCAAGATTTTTAAAATGCTTGGAACATAAGAATCTGTTTCATTAAAATATATTGAAATCATGGATGGTAATCAATTCATTTTAAGTTTATCATAGAGGATGAGTTCGATCTTTTCCTTTCAAGTTCGCATATTCCTGACAGCCTTAAATGAAACAACATGGAAACCACGGTTCGATTGGTACTGATTTAAAGTATTGATAAGCGAAAGTTGTATCTACCGGAGAAGAAACATCTTGCATACTTGAGTGCCGTTCCTTCCTCTAATAACCCAGAATTCGACAGATAGGGTGAACATTTATGAAAATCAAATGGTTTGTAAAGGATTACGGCATTTAAAAATATAGACACATTCTTTAAATCGGAACATTACCTAAAATCAGATACAATAAATACCCTTACCTTACATACTAATTAGATGACTCAATAATATGCTAAATGGTGAAGTTATCGAAAACATAAGTTTAAGCAAATTCATTTTAATAGAACAGTTATGAAAGAAACACATTAAATTATGATGAAAGTTTATTTTACCATGAAATACAATCAAACATTTGAAACAACAATTTAAGCAGAATTTTAGCATAAACTTTGGTTTGCAAATTGTTTAAAATTTGTTTATGCTATGTACCAAGTATCATGCACCAAGTTCCTTACATAATTTTCAGAGCACTTTTACAAATTCTTCGATGCGATTATTAATTTTATATATTTTATAGAATGACGATTCATTTTATTATACAAGATATTAAATAATCCAACAAATGTATAGTTTTTAACAAAAAATAAAATTTATCAATACGGAGAACAATACCATTAAATTATAATAATGAATTTCGACGTTCATTTCAAAGTTCATTTCGATGTAGGAGATACAATTTAGCTTTGAAGTAAAGTTTCTTAATAAATGCTGCCGATAAAAAATCGATTTTAAATACTACTAACGTGCCGATATTCGTTTCAGAAAAAGACTTTGGTTTTCAAAAAGCGGAAAAGGGACTTATAATCGTGTGAATCTTTCTAAATACCTATGCCTAAATTACTAAATTTATACATCTAATCCTAAAGGTATAATATAACCATATCTATTTTAATCTAACCTATTTAATCTAATCTAATCCTACAGAATTAATTATAATTACATTTAGTAAGATCCACACGAGTTGTGCCGTTATAATTTATTTTCATTTCATTGATTGAGCTTAACGTTTTTAACATCTTATCAAAATATTTTCATCTTGATTCTTTAACTCATTGCCAAATAAAAAAGCAGCAACGTCTCGATGTGAAGATGATATCCATTTTGACAGCGTTACAGCATTGTTATAAAGAAGTCTCCGTCCCAACCTTTCCTCTGGTTTTCTCGTCGGATTCTGGAAAATAGCTACGACAAAGAATAATTTTCACCAGATTCGCAAATTAAAAAATAACCTTAAATTAATCTTTCGCTTAGGAATTAAATTAAAAATTACATTTAAAATTATAAATTTCAAACTTATTTCTACTTGATACAGAAAATTCCTGAATCATTCAAGCCATAATTTAAAATTTCACTTCATCTTCAAATTAAACTAGCGTTTTAAACTAAAAGATGTTTCTTTAAAACTGTGCCGCGTGACCTACGAAAAAAAAATTTCACTTGAACTGCAATACTAAGGAATATTCGTCTCTATTGCAGAATTTTCTCTAAAAAATGGGAATCCTGCACATTTCACACTAGATCTCGTCTGATCAGATTCAATGAATGTTACTTATTTGAACCAAAAAAAAAGGCTCCTTCTAGAGCTTACACACACAAAAAAAAAGAAGAAAAAAAAACAGCCTCTTCCTTAAGCTCAATTTTAAAAAGCAAAAAACAAGCTCCGCTTGCGAAGAAACTAGACTTCAAAGTGAAAAAAAATCCATGAGTTGTAGAGAATACAGTTCACTCCGCCAAGAGTCGAGAATACAGTTCACTCCGCCAAGAGTCGAGAATACAGTTCACTCCGCCAAGAGTCGAGAATACAGTTCACTCCGCCAAGAGTCGAGAATACAGTTCACTCCGCCAAGAGTCGAGAATACAGTTCACTCCGCCAAGAGTCGAGAATACAGTTCACTCCGCCAAGAGTCGAGAATACAGTTCACTCCGCCAAGAGTCGAGAATACAGTTCACTCCGCCAAGAGTCGAGAATACAGTTCACTCCGCCAAGAGTCGAGAATACAGTTCACTCCGCCAAGAGTCGAGAATACAGTTCACTCCGCCAAGAGTCGAGAATACAGTTCACTCCGCCAAGAGTCGAGAATACAGTTCACTCCGCCAAGAGTCGAGAATACAGTTCACTCCGCCAAGAGTCGAGAATACAGTTCACTCCGCCAAGAGTCGAGAATACAGTTCACTCCGCCAAGAGTCGAGAATACAGTTCACTCCGCCAAGAGTCGAGAATACAGTTCACTCCGCCAAGAGTCGAGAATACAGTTCACTCCGCCAAGAGTCGAGAATACAGTTCACTCCGCCAAGAGTCGAGAATACAGTTCACTCCGCCAAGAGTCGAGAATACAGTTCACTCCGCCAAGAGTCGAGAATACAGTTCACTCCGCCAAGAGTCGAGAATACAGTTCACTCCGCCAAGAGTCGAGAATACAGTTCACTCCGCCAAGAGTCGAGAATACAGTTCACTCCGCCAAGAGTCGAGAATACAGTTCACTCCGCCAAGAGTCGAGAATACAGTTCACTCCGCCAAGAGTCGAGAATACAGTTCACTCCGCCAAGAGTCGAGAATACAGTTCACTCCGCCAAGAGTCGAGAATACAGTTCACTCCGCCAAGAGTCGAGAATACAGTTCACTCCGCCAAGAGTCGAGAATACAGTTCACTCCGCCAAGAGTCGAGAATACAGTTCACTCCGCCAAGAGTCGAGAATACAGTTCACTCCGCCAAGAGTCGAGAATACAGTTCACTCCGCCAAGAGTCGAGAATACAGTTCACTCCGCCAAGAGTCGAGAATACAGTTCACTCCGCCAAGAGTCGAGAATACAGTTCACTCCGCCAAGAGTCGAGAATACAGTTCACTCCGCCAAGAGTCGAGAATACAGTTCACTCCGCCAAGAGTCGAGAATACAGTTCACTCCGCCAAGAGTCGAGAATACAGTTCACTCCGCCAAGAGTCGAGAATACAGTTCACTCCGCCAAGAGTCGAGAATACAGTTCACTCCGCCAAGAGTCGAGAATACAGTTCACTCCGCCAAGAGTCGAGAATACAGTTCACTCCGCCAAGAGTCGAGAATACAGTTCACTCCGCCAAGAGTCGAGAATACAGTTCACTCCGCCAAGAGTCGAGAATACAGTTCACTCCGCCAAGAGTCGAGAATACAGTTCACTCCGCCAAGAGTCGAGAATACAGTTCACTCCGCCAAGAGTCGAGAATACAGTTCACTCCGCCAAGAGTCGAGAATACAGTTCACTCCGCCAAGAGTCGAGAATACAGTTCACTCCGCCAAGAGTCGAGAATACAGTTCACTCCGCCAAGAGTCGAGAATACAGTTCACTCCGCCAAGAGTCGAGAATACAGTTCACTCCGCCAAGAGTCGAGAATACAGTTCACTCCGCCAAGAGTCGAGAATACAGTTCACTCCGCCAAGAGTCGAGAATACAGTTCACTCCGCCAAGAGTCGAGAATACAGTTCACTCCGCCAAGAGTCGAGAATACAGTTCACTCCGCCAAGAGTCGAGAATACAGTTCACTCCGCCAAGAGTCGAGAATACAGTTCACTCCGCCAAGAGTCGAGAATACAGTTCACTCCGCCAAGAGTCGAGAATACAGTTCACTCCGCCAAGAGTCGAGAATACAGTTCACTCCGCCAAGAGTCGAGAATACAGTTCACTCCGCCAAGAGTCGAGAATACAGTTCACTCCGCCAAGAGTCGAGAATACAGTTCACTCCGCCAAGAGTCGAGAATACAGTTCACTCCGCCAAGAGTCGAGAATACAGTTCACTCCGCCAAGAGTCGAGAATACAGTTCACTCCGCCAAGAGTCGAGAATACAGTTCACTCCGCCAAGAGTCGAGAATACAGTTCACTCCGCCAAGAGTCGAGAATACAGTTCACTCCGCCAAGAGTCGAGAATACAGTTCACTCCGCCAAGAGTCGAGAATACAGTTCACTCCGCCAAGAGTCGAGAATACAGTTCACTCCGCCAAGAGTCGAGAATACAGTTCACTCCGCCAAGAGTCGAGAATACAGTTCACTCCGCCAAGAGTCGAGAATACAGTTCACTCCGCCAAGAGTCGAGAATACAGTTCACTCCGCCAAGAGTCGAGAATACAGTTCACTCCGCCAAGAGTCGAGAATACAGTTCACTCCGCCAAGAGTCGAGAATACAGTTCACTCCGCCAAGAGTCGAGAATACAGTTCACTCCGCCAAGAGTCGAGAATACAGTTCACTCCGCCAAGAGTCGAGAATACAGTTCACTCCGCCAAGAGTCGAGAATACAGTTCACTCCGCCAAGAGTCGAGAATACAGTTCACTCCGCCAAGAGTCGAGAATACAGTTCACTCCGCCAAGAGTCGAGAATACAGTTCACTCCGCCAAGAGTCGAGAATACAGTTCACTCCGCCAAGAGTCGAGAATACAGTTCACTCCGCCAAGAGTCGAGAATACAGTTCACTCCGCCAAGAGTCGAGAATACAGTTCACTCCGCCAAGAGTCGAGAATACAGTTCACTCCGCCAAGAGTCGAGAATACAGTTCACTCCGCCAAGAGTCGAGAATACAGTTCACTCCGCCAAGAGTCGAGAATACAGTTCACTCCGCCAAGAGTCGAGAATACAGTTCACTCCGCCAAGAGTCGAGAATACAGTTCACTCCGCCAAGAGTCGAGAATACAGTTCACTCCGCCAAGAGTCGAGAATACAGTTCACTCCGCCAAGAGTCGAGAATACAGTTCACTCCGCCAAGAGTCGAGAATACAGTTCACTCCGCCAAGAGTCGAGAATACAGTTCACTCCGCCAAGAGTCGAGAATACAGTTCACTCCGCCAAGAGTCGAGAATACAGTTCACTCCGCCAAGAGTCGAGAATACAGTTCACTCCGCCAAGAGTCGAGAATACAGTTCACTCCGCCAAGAGTCGAGAATACAGTTCACTCAGCCAAGAGTCGAGAATACAGTTCACTCAGCCAAGAGTCGAGAATACAGTTCACTCAGCCAAGAGTCGAGAATACAGTTCACTCAGCCAAGAGTCGAGAATACAGTTCACTCAGCCAAGAGTCGAGAATACAGTTCACTCAGCCAAGAGTCGAGAATACAGTTCACTCAGCCAAGAGTCGAGAATACAGTTCACTCAGCCAAGAGTCGAGAATACAGTTCACTCAGCCAAGAGTCGAGAATACAGTTCACTCAGCCAAGAGTCGAGAATACAGTTCAGTCAGCCAAGAGTCGAGAATACAGTTCACTCAGCCAAGAGTCGAGAATACAGTTCACTCCGCCAAGAGTCGAGAATACAGTTCACTCCGCCAAGAGTCGAGAATACAGTTCACTCCGCCAAGAGTCGAGAATACAGTTCACTCCGCCAAGAGTCGAGAATACAGTTCACTCCGCCAAGAGTCGAGAATACAGTTCACTCCGCCAAGAGTCGAGAATACAGTTCACTCCGCCAAGAGTCGAGAATACAGTTCACTCCGCCAAGAGTCGAGAATACAGTTCACTCCGCCAAGAGTCGAGAATACAGTTCACTCCGCCAAGAGTCGAGAATACAGTTCACTCCGCCAAGAGTCGAGAATACAGTTCACTCCGCCAAGAGTCGAGAATACAGTTCACTCCGCCAAGAGTCGAGAATACAGTTCACTCCGCCAAGAGTCGAGAATACAGTTCACTCCGCCAAGAGTCGAGAATACAGTTCACTCCGCCAAGAGTCGAGAATACAGTTCACTCCGCCAAGAGTCGAGAATACAGTTCACTCCGCCAAGAGTCGAGAATACAGTTCACTCCGCCAAGAGTCGAGAATACAGTTCACTCCGCCAAGAGTCGAGAATACAGTTCACTCCGCCAAGAGTCGAGAATACAGTTCACTCCGCCAAGAGTCGAGAATACAGTTCACTCCGCCAAGAGTCGAGAATACAGTTCACTCCGCCAAGAGTCGAGAATACAGTTCACTCCGCCAAGAGTCGAGAATACAGTTCACTCCGCCAAGAGTCGAGAATACAGTTCACTCCGCCAAGAGTCGAGAATACAGTTCACTCCGCCAAGAGTCGAGAATACAGTTCACTCCGCCAAGAGTCGAGAATACAGTTCACTCCGCCAAGAGTCGAGAATACAGTTCACTCCGCCAAGAGTCGAGAATACAGTTCACTCCGCCAAGAGTCGAGAATACAGTTCACTCCGCCAAGAGTCGAGAATACAGTTCACTCCGCCAAGAGTCGAGAATACAGTTCACTCCGCCAAGAGTCGAGAATACAGTTCACTCCGCCAAGAGTCGAGAATACAGTTCACTCCGCCAAGAGTCGAGAATACAGTTCACTCCGCCAAGAGTCGAGAATACAGTTCACTCCGCCAAGAGTCGAGAATACAGTTCACTCCGCCAAGAGTCGAGAATACAGTTCACTCCGCCAAGAGTCGAGAATACAGTTCACTCCGCCAAGAGTCGAGAATACAGTTCACTCCGCCAAGAGTCGAGAATACAGTTCACTCAGCCAAGAGTCGAGAATACAGTTCACTCAGCCAAGAGTCGAGAATACAGTTCACTCAGCCAAGAGTCGAGAATACAGTTCACTCAGCCAAGAGTCGAGAATACAGTTCACTCAGCCAAGAGTCGAGAATACAGTTCACTCAGCCAAGAGTCGAGAATACAGTTCACTCAGCCAAGAGTCGAGAATACAGTTCACTCAGCCAAGAGTCGAGAATACAGTTCACTCAGCCAAGAGTCGAGAATACAGTTCACTCAGCCAAGAGTCGAGAATACAGTTCAGTCAGCCAAGAGTCGAGAATACAGTTCACTCAGCCAAGAGTCGAGAATACAGTTCACTCAGCCAAGAGTCGAGAATACAGTTCACTCAGCCAAGAGTCGAGAATACAGTTCACTCAGCCAAGAGTCGAGAATACAGTTCACTCAGCCAAGAGTCGAGAATACAGTTCACTCAGCCAAGAGTCGAGAATACAGTTCACTCAGCCAAGAGTCGAGAATACAGTTCACTCAGCCAAGAGTCGAGAATACAGTTCACTCCGCCAAGAGTCGAGAATATAGTTCAGTCAGCCACCATTTGAGACGATAGTTCAGTCAGCCACCATTTGAGACGATAGTTCAGTCAGCCACCATTTGAGACGATAGTTCAGTCAGCCACCATTTGAGACGATAGTTCAGTCAGCCACCATTTGAGACGATAGTTCAGTCAGCCACCATTTGAGACGATAGTTCAGTCAGCCACCATTTGAGACGATAGTTCAGTCAGCCACCATTTGAGACGATAGTTCAGTCAGCCACCATTTGAGACGATAGTTCAGTCAGCCACCATTTGAGACGATAGTTCAGTCAGCCACCATTTGAGACGATAGTTCAGTCAGCCACCATTTGAGACGATAGTTCAGTCAGCCACCATTTGAGACGATAGTTCAGTCAGCCACCATTTGAGACGATAGTTCAGTCAGCCACCATTTGAGACGATAGTTCAGTCAGCCACCATTTGAGACGATAGTTCAGTCAGCCACCTTTGAGACGATAGTTCAGTCAGCCACCATTTGAGACGATAGTTCAGTCAGCCACCATTTGAGACGATAGTTCAGTCAGCCACCATTTGAGACGATAGTTCAGTCAGCCACCATTTGAGACGATAGTTCAGTCAGCCACCATTTGAGACGATAGTTCAGTCAGCCACCATTTGAGACGATAGTTCAGTCAGCCACCAGTTGAGGGGATAGCTCAAAATTTTAAGCTGCAATATGCAATGCTTTCAACTGAAGCTTTTGAATCCTTTTTTGAACTTCTTCACTAAGCCCCAGCTTTGATATTCGACATCCGAAAATTTGAGATAAAAAATTTGTGATTTATGTGAAAAATGCATGATATTTTTAAAACTTTAAACTTATCAGTTTGGTACTTTGATAATCTTATTTTGAAATATTTCTTTGAAAGAATTCGTTTAAAAGTGATAAATGCTCTTTTAATACATGTATTGGATCCCAAAATTGAATTTTAAATCGATGAGTCAGTTTAAATATTACTGTAGTAGCGCTCTTAATCGGAAGAAATATATTCTGAGGCATTTCAGTTATTCCAAATAAGATTGTCACCTGCCTTTGCAACATACCACAATGCCCGTTTATCCTCAAGTTCTGATATCAACATCTCGGAAAGCTGTTAAAAAGTTTGATTTCTTGAAATACAAGAACCATTCAAAATAAAACATTCAAATTTAAATTCGATGCTTAATAAGCTATCAAAAGTTGCATTAATGATAGTTTTTTTTCCCTCCAAGATGAATAGGAGCTTCATGCTCAAGATTTTTTAAAATTATTTTATTAGAGACTTCCAATTAATCGACCTATAAGCAACTACACTGCAGCAACATCTGATATTTCTTTTGAACAATTCAGGGTCAAGCTCGTCGTTAGATTTTTCAATGAACAAATTTTACAAGTTCAATTCTTGAAAACTAATATACGCACTCAAATGCATCTAAACGCAGTTGTACTTATAGAAGTATGTATCTTTCTATAAATATTGTTTTATAGCTTTCAAAATAAACAAAATAATGCCAGAGATCTAATTTACTAATTTTAAATAATGATCTTTATAAAAAGCCTCGAGAATTTCATGATGGAGAAAAGATAATTCTCTTTATAATTTTCAATAGCAAAAAGTATTTCTCAATGCGATGGATAAGGCTGCATTTCTAGGCGTTTCAAATGAAGACTGCAGAGAATGGAATTTGCAGAAAGCTGGATGATTTATATTGTCTTTGTTTATCACCTCAAAAATCTATCAAAGGATATTCATTCGTTGATCATGCATCGCATTGTTTAAAGATTCGTTTGAAATTCATTCTGCCTTCGTGGAAAACAATTTAAGAATCCTAATTTAGGATGTAAAAGGGATACTCAAGTTTCACCTCATCAGTAGCCATGCAGCAACAAATACGTAAAGTTACTAGGTTCTTTACAGATAAATTTTTTTCGCATAAAGTATTAGTTTAGCCATCTTGCATTTTGAGAAACTTTCAGTTGGGAGAAGCAAAGACCATGCACAATGCCTTATTCCGCTTGCTAAAACGGAAACATTTTGGAGAAATCTTTCTTAAAAGCGAACTCGAACAGGGAAATCATCTATGTTAGTATTCTTCTAAAAAGAAGAGTATTTTTACGCTGAAAGGGTATGAACAATCATGGAAAGATTTATCAGCACCAAATGGCTGTAGAATTATACATAATTTTTTTTTCTTATTACAAGTTGAATGACGTCAGCACAAATGAATGTCCTTCACGTAGAAAAAGGAAAATTCTAGTGGAAAGAAAATGTAAATTATTTCCTTAAATGAAGCATCAGACCCCCTCATTTTGTCTCTAATGCCAATTAACTTATGCATAATTGTGACTCGTATGTATTCCTGGAAGTTCAATTGAAGTCTATCTTATTAACATTACTTTATAGAAAAAACAATCTATTTATTGAACTTTTGAAGGGTTAATGATTTTATAATCATGGGAAATAATAGTCAGAATTATAGAACCATGGTCATGTTTCAACAACATGAATTCTCAAAATTGAATATATTGCCAAGTTGATTTTAGGCGAGTAACTACAGTGACTGAAAGACTGTTGGAATATATTAAAAGAAACTTCTTAATTAGTCAGAATCAAACTTTGATGTTTTAAATCATATTCTGAACTTCGAAAAGGCCTACAGAATTATCCGCATCATAAAATTACGGAAAGAGGATTAAAGTTGAAACGTTCCTTTATTCACAATGAAAAATTTACAAATTTTAAATAAATTAGCATTTGATATCATAATATGATTTAAGGAATGTGTATCTACTTCCCCAAGATGAGGAAATATGCATTTTGTAAAGCATTAACAGGATTTAACAGTTTATTTGTTTTAATTTTTAATTCAAATGAGATTGGCCTCTTAAGCTATATTCTATCAATTAAAAGTTCTGACGATAATTTATTTGCCTCCAAGGTATTAGAAATTAGAAAAGAATGGATTTAATATTGTCATACACCAAGTTAATAAAATGCTAATACTTTCTCAATGCATTTATTTGTCCGAAACCTAAATGAAGTATAATTAACATGGACAGATGAAAACCGTCTTAAAACTCAAGAATTTTAAATATGTGTCATTTCATTTCTTGTTGTTTTTTTTTATGTATTTTAGTAGAAAGCCAGATTGTCAAACATTTGTATTCCTCATGTTATTCAAGATAATATAAATACATTTTTTGACTATACACGAATTGGTTACTATTCCAAATATAAATTTGAAATAATTATTATAATAAGTCACTTATAATAGGGAGCTAAATTTTTCAATCATTAATGTCTTAATTTTAAGAGAAAAGGTTTGTTTTACTCCTCATACAAATCAAATACTGGGTAAATCTAAAAGAACAAGCCTATTATCTTCATGGCATTTTAATTCCAATGAATAATCGATTCTTGCAGTTATATATTGAAGCAGTTAACTCCCAATATTTCCAGACAACCAGCATTGTTTTCATTCATCTTATATTGAACTTTTATAAAAGGTTGGTATAAAATATCAACGTTAATATACAAATCCAATTGCTACTAACTGTAGACCGATGAGAGCAAAATGAAGCCTAGTAATTGAATTATTCGTTTCAATAATTTTAGATTTTTTTAAAAAACCATAAAAATGAACAAATGCATCATGTATTAGCATTCAGAGTAATCAAAATGACACTACTCTGCAACAAATTGGACACTGACACAACAAAATAATCCATATTGCAGCTTTGTTCACCTGCCCACTTTTCATTTAAGTTATTCAACCTGTCACAGAATGGAAGCAATTCGCTTCCACATTGTTATTATGGCCTCCACCGAAACCAACTTCCTTTCCACGAAGAAGGTTGGAGTATTGAGATAAAAAGATGAAAATTCGTATCGACAATTATCATTAAATTATATATATAAATATTAAATTTACCAAGCCTGTAAATATCTATAGTTGATAAACTATATTGCTTTCCGTTATTAATCGCATCGTAAAAACCTATATTTTATAACCACATTTACACTGGAATATCATGACTTTCTGCAACTCAGTCAAAAAAATATTTATAATAAAGATTTAATAATATTTTTGCATAATATATTCAAGACCATCACATTTAAAAGTTGTACAAATGATAACTGGTGAAAGTTCTCCATACAGAATTTTTACACATTCAATTCAAAACATCAGCGACTAGATACAATCTTTGCACAGTTTTGAAACAGTATAGAATCTTGGGTTTTTAATGTTCACCAGGAGAACCGAAAATTCTGATATCAACAAAGAATAATTTTTACGCTTTCAGAATTCTTTCGATTCGATTACTATTCCAAGAAGAACTTTTCTTTCGTTTTCAATACGATGAGAGTCATTCGTATATTATAGAAAATAAGTTACAATCAGGAGTATATCTTATTTGCTAAGAGTAAAGAATTCTTAAACCCTATACACTGCTGAATACCCGATATTTATATTTTTGCCATTTTTACAATGTTAAATTAGTCAAAATTAAGTAATTAGGTATTGAAGAGAGAACGTTTTTCATTGGAAGAGAAAATTTATAGTAAAGAAGTTTAAATTAAAAACTAATATTTTAATCGGCTAATATGATTTCGAATGTTCCAAATTTATACACTTTTAGTTCAGTTTACTATGAACGAAGGATTTTATGAAGAATTTACTTTTATAGTACAATGAGCATATAAAATTGTAATAATATTAGCCGTGTTTCAAGTATTTTTGAATTAAAAAATAATTTTAACAGTTGAGGCAAGTGTTACAATTTCAACAAAACGTGCTAAACAAGAATTCGTTTGAAATAAGGTCAGATGGCTGTTCACACTCTCTCAAAGATTAAATTAGAAGAAATTTAATTATCTTCACCGAATATAACAAAAATATTTCATTGTAAATAGCAAAAATTAAGTAAAAAAGGAATGGCAATTATTCTGATAGAAGGACGTTAAATAGTCTATATTTACTACATTTTTTTCCATGAATCACATAAACATCCGCAAAGAAAAATACATATTTAACACATAATTAAATACATATTTAAAGATACAAAACAAATAAAAAAGCAGTTTTTTTTTTTAAATTCTTTTTTTTTCCTTTATTTTTTTTTCTTTTCTTTTAGTTTTTTTTCATTTTCATTTTTTTTTCTTTATTTTTTTTAAATTTTTTTTCCTTTTTTTTACATTTTTTTTCATATTTTTTTCCTTTTTTTTTACATTTTTTTTTTCATATTTTTTTCCTTTTTTTTTTACATTTTTTTTTTCATATTTTTTTCCCTTCTTTTTTTACATTTTTTTTTTCCTTTTTTTTTACATTTTTTTTTTTTCATATTTTTTTCCCTTCTTTTTTTACATTTTTTTTTCCTTTTTTTTTTACATTTTTTTTTCCTATTTTTTTTTTTTTTTTCATTTTTTTTACATTTTTTTTTTCATATTTTTTTCATTTTTTTTTCCTTTAATTTTTCGCATTTTTTTAAATATTTTTCTTTAATTTTTCATTTTTTTTTTATTTATTATAATTTTTTTTTCCAAAATTCAACTTTTTTTTCTCCATTCCACATTTATTTTTTCGACATTTTTTTTTTTATCATTTTTCAAAGTTACAGTCGACAAAAAATAAATGAACAATTTATATATATTTCATATAAAATTAAACATTCATGAAGTTTAGACACATTTATTAATTATGTACTTACGAAATACACTTGTGCGCAAAGATTTAAGAACGATGTATGGTACCATTAAAATAATTTTTTCTCTTAAAAGTATCCTATGCGTTCGCGATTTAGTGAAACACGTCCCATAATTAGAAATATTAAGCACTTCAGCCATGGTTGTATAAAAAAAACAACACTGCTTTAAAATCCTGTTTTTTTTTATTGTTTTTTTTATTATTATAATTTTTAATGAAATTCTTCTCAGTTCTACAAGATTAGCGATAAAGTGGTGAATCTTTCGTTTAAAAAAAGTGAATATTTACTTTTTTCATGATTACTTTTTCAAATTTTTAATAAATTTGAAATTTTTTCAAATTCTTCAAAATTTAAATTTTTAATAAATTTTCTTTGCTCATTGAGTACAGATTATACATGACACGAAGCATTCTTTGATGAATTTCACCTTGTATGATCGTATATTAATGCGAACTGAATTGTTGATCCATAACATGAAGATTTCGTTCATTATACAAATTATCGCAGTCTTCATGTACCCAAAATATGGCAGTAAGAAATTCGACGTAATCACAAGAAAACATTTTTTTTTTTTAATTTTCTGAAAAAAATTTACTACTACCAAGGTTGAATATTTTTTTTTCCATGGTAGTAAATGGACGAAGTACTCTATGAAAAAAGTTTCTCAATGATCAAGCCTCTAAATGGACAAATACAAATTAGAAACATTTCCAACAGCGTTCTTGTTTACAACAGTTCTTTTATAGAAAATAAACATCCGTGAGCATGAAGATGAGGAATAACAATAAGGGTGGCAAGTGAATGTTCGTTCGCTACAGCACCAGGATTCATTTTCAAAGTTCTTGGAGACGCATGGAAGAGACTGGAACTTAAAGGCATGGACAAAAAGTTTCTTTCACAATCCATAATATTTCTACAGTTTTCCACCACAAGGTTGTTTTTTTTTTAACGTCCGCAATTTTCGAAGTTTTCAAGTCCATGATGCGAGGCAATCGCTTCTCTCCTTTCAACCTTTTATCCTTTTACCAAATGTGTACTTTATTTAAACATCGGTGGTGTATTCCCTCATGCCTATCTTGGAAATATGATAGTCAAAGAGGAAATAGCACGGAGTGGTAGATACGTTTCCAATCCTGCGCTCAGTTGAGCAGTCCATTCTTTCGGAAGAACAACCTTCTGTTTGATGATGAGCAATGCTGTGAAAGGACGTGTGAAGATTTGTTTTTTCCTCATGCATATTTTGAAATTTGATAGTCAAAGAGGAAAGAGCACGGACTGGTAGATACGTTTCCAATCCTGCGCTCGGCTGAGCAGTCCATTCTTCCGGAAGAACAACCTTCTGTTTGATGATGAGCTATGCTGTGAAAGGACGTGTGAAGATTTGCTTTTTCCTCATACATATTTTGGAAATTTGATAGTCAAAGAGGAAAGAGCACGGACTGGTAGATACGTTTCCAATCCTGCGCTCGGCTGAAAAGTCCATTCTTCCGGAAGAACAACCTTCTGTTTGATGATGAGCAATGCTGTGAAAGGACGTGTGAAGATTTGTTTTTCTTCTCGTGCATATTTTGGAAATTTGATAGTCAAAAAGGAAAGAGCACTGACTGGTAGATACGTTTCCAATCCTGAGCTCGGCTGAGCAGTCCATTCTTTCGGAAGAACAACCTTCTGTTTGATGATGAGCAATGCTGTGAAAGGACGTCTGAAGATTTGTTTTTTTTCTCATGCATATTTTGGAAATTTGATAGTCAAAGAGGAAAGAGCACTGACTGGTAGATACGTTTCCAATCCTGAGCTCGGCTGAGCAGTCCATTCTTTCGGAAGAACAACCTTCTGTTTGATGATGAGCAATGCTGTGAAAGGACGTGTGAAGATTTGTTTTTTCCTCATGCATATTTTGGAAATTTGATAGTCAAAGAGGAAAGAGCACGGACTGGTAGATACGTTTCCAATCCTGCGCTCGGCTGAAAAGTCCATTCTTCCGGAAGAACAACCTTCCGTTTGATGATGAGCAATGCTGTGAAATGACGTGTGAAGATTTGTTTTTTCCTCATGCATATTTTGGAAATTTGATAGTCAGAGAGGAAAGAGCACGGACTGGTAGATACGTTTCCAATCCTGCGCTCGGCTGAAAAGTCCATTCTTCCGGCAGAACAACCTTCTGTTTGATGATGACCAATACTGAGTGACATGAAGATTTGTTATTGCCCCATGCCTATCTTCCAATACCGATAGTCATAGAGGGGAACATAAAAACAACAATAATTCCGTATTTGTAGGTCCGTTCACGGAAGCGGAAATGCTCAACCAAAGTCCTTTTAGCTACATGAAAGACAGCATGAGATTTTTATTTCTCATTCCAAACCTCGACACCCTCCTTTCCTTGCCAGACGAGAAATGATGTTACTAGCATGAAACTTAAGGCAAGTGCTTAATTTGCCTTTGTTTAAAATTAAGGCAAGTGCTTGTGATTGTGAGCAGTCTGTTCTTCAAATAAGATTTGACCTCCGGATTCATCTTGATTTTTTTTTAATTTGTGCGAGAGGCGCGTTTGAGTCCAATTATTTTCTTGGAAAAGCATTGTTTGCATTTCTGTTCTATATAACATTCAATGTTAAGGCTTTCTTTCAAAAGACTTATTTGTTCTGGTTATTTTGGCATATATGACAGAAGAGAGCTGCATCTTTATTTTTCTCATTGATTGCTAGATACGAGTAACGTCACTTGATTAGCAGAGCAATATTAATTCTTTATACCTTCCACTTACATTAAGATAAATTACCCATTACGTTCTCAAATTTGCGCACAAGTGTATTTGCATTACATATAAATCACCACTTTCTTGATGATGCAACAAACAAATGATAAATCAGATTTACATTTTAAGAATAAAATGGTACTTAACTAAAAATATTCAATATTCATGATTTTATAATAAACGAATTCTTTGACCAAATAATTTGAGACTCCAAGTTATGTTTTTTTTTAAATATATTTTAAGTATTATCGGATGGAAATAAAATTTTAATCATTTCAAATTTTTAACAACGTTTTTTTTTTTTTTTTTTTTTTTTGCTGTTGTTTAATTTTGGAAAAGACTTTCGAATATAAATCGTTTTGAACAATTAAGTTTATAAGCATACCTATGTTCAACTTCTAATTTCAAGTGTGTTCAAACGCATTTAAATCAGTAAGAAATTAGAGTCCAATGCAAATTAATCATTCAATCACGGGACGTCCTTTATTTCATTAGATAAAATAGATTTTTTTTAAAAAATTAGGATTTAAATTTTAATTTTGAGATTTATTAAGGATTTAAAAAAAAATTACGTTTTGTTCGAAAAATACTTTGGAAGTCTCAAATTACATTTTCATTTTCCTTCTGAATAGAATATTTGCCATCCTTTAAACCCCTTGCCACCTACTCCAACTTCAATACAAATTTAAAGCCCTCTAAGCTTAAAAAAACGAGAAAGAAGCCATTTTTTAGTAAATTTTCATATTGCATCCATGGGCAGAAACCGAAATTTAGAAAACAATGATTTATATATCTTATTTAAAAATTTGAAAGAAGTTTGAAATAAAAATTAATATTTAAAGACGTTTCAAGTAAATACGAATTTGTGACAAATTGCGAAATTTGTATCCCTGAATATGACAAGAAGTTCGTTGGCAAGGGGTTAAAAAACACATGCATAAAATATACAGCAGAATTTCACTAAGCATTGAACACTTGAAAAAAAAATTTATAGAGGATTCATTTTCCACTTTCCAAAGAAACACTTCACAAATTGTATAATTTAATATTCCAGTGTAAACTCAAATATTTGAATAATTTCTCAAATTATGTGGTCACAAACTTTAAACATTTAAAAGCAAATTCGGTATGCTAAAATTAGTTTTATCTCAAATCTATGAAATCATTCGTTCTAAAAATTCAAAATGCATTTTTATTTTGATATTAGGGACAAAATTAGAGGGACTACAAAGAACTGAAAAATCTACATCTTAAAGAAAAATATTTTCCTACAAAAAAATCCTGCCATAGAAAGTAAAATTTAAATTTCAATTCGATAATGTTTCGAATTTTTTACTTTTATCTCAATACCCCATACTATTCGGTTATGCTCCTCAGATTCCAGGCGCATAATGTCTGCTTAAACACTCGTTTTAAAAATTCGCAACAATATTTTTAAACATTAAATACCATGCTTATTCGAATATTGAAGAGTTAGAAACTTATCATCAGCTTCTAAATATCCTTCATCACAAATACCTTTTAATGGCTTGATAACAATTGATTTGAATGAAAACAATGCTATGGTATACACATCTGTAAACCTTTCAGAGATTGTAAATTTAATCTCTTTGAAGCAGTTTATTCTGGGAATGATTTATTAATGACGAACAGATCAACGTTACCCATTTTCTTATTGAATACATTGGAACTTTATTATTTCAAATAGTTAGGAAATTTAACAAGCGAACAAGTAACAGCAGATTTAACAGTTTTACTGGTGTTATCTTTTTTCGTTCCAAATGAAATTGGTATTCAACTGATTCAGATCTTAGGCCTTAAATTATATTTTAAATAAATTTATTAAACGCTTTACTATTTTCTGTATCTTTTGCGATTTCATGCAAACATGGTACCTTTGAGGTAATGATTTAAATTTGATTCCAATTTTTAGAGTATTTTCATTATAATAATGAAATAAATGTAATTGTCAAATCAATATCACTTTACTTTGGAACATTTCACAGAATGTATTAGCATGTGGTGCGAATCGGAAGAAAATGAATATGCCAATTAAGAAATTTTGAGAAAAGTCGATATTCGTATTATTTGTTGAAATAAAGATCAAAATTCAAATGAGGGGAAGTTGAATGATATTCATCATGTTTTAAATAGCAAAAAAAAGTAAACTGTAATACTTGGAAATTACCAACCTCGCACAGGCCCAATTGTTGCTCTGAAAATCTAGAATAGTTTAGGAACATCTGCAATAGATTTTGCCATTTTTCGATGATTAAATATTTCTACTTTTAATAAAGGATAAAATGCCGAAAGTTACATCAATAGAAATACGTTGATTAAATATTTTCTCCTGACATTTTCTCACGATACATTTTTTTTTAATCGCCGATTAGAAAATGTAATTACTGACTTCAAGTAAGCTGGATAAAGAAGCCTAGAAAATTCTTTCAATCATTCTATATCAATAAGACGGTATTCAAATCGTATTTTTATTGAATGATACGGGAGAAATGAACATTACAGAATTTTTTTAATTAATATGTTTGGTGTATGAAAGATATCAGGAAATAAATTTCATCAAATATTGGCAATAGAGACGAGGGATTCGCTTCCAACCCTTCGTATAACACCCGACATGAAGCGTCAACCTGCACTCTTCCTCCTGCAGAAACTTTCCGAACAGAATCTTGTCTTATAAGACGTTTGTACTTTTAAATCGTTCACTCTCGTAATTTTCTCAGAGTTTAGAGAGGTTATTATTTTCATGAACATGACAAACAAAATGAACGATGTTTTTTCGTGCTCTTCTGAACCACCCCCAGTTTATAATGAAATTGCAAGTTGCTGCGATGGCTACTATTAAGATGATCCGTTTCGGGCATGCATCTTTCTAGATGATTTTTATAAAAATGCGGTGAAGCAATTTTGGGATCCATACATGTAAATTGAGCAATGGTACTAATACAGAGGAAATTTCTAAAAATATAAAAACATAAAATAAGTCACCAGAGCCGTCTCCAATAGAAGAACCAAAGGACAATCCGATTCGCAGAGTAATCTCTCCGCAATAACCGCATTATCTCTCCGCAACCAAAACAAGCGCGAGAGCCGGCCGCTAGCCCTCCGAAATAGAAAACAAAATTGACAAGAATTTCGAATAAAATGCCAAACAATTTTGATATAAAAAAAATAAAGAATAATGAAAGAAATTGAGAAAAAATAAGCCAAATCAAGTTAATATAAAATTAAGTAAAAAGATATTTAATAAATTAAGCCAAATTAAAAGTTTTTGCTTATAATGTAAATAAATGAATTTAAAATTCAGAGGAACTAGTGCTCATTCCGACAGGCAGAAAGTTGTTGTTAATGATCTAAGCCACCCAAAGGTGTTCGATGGCTACCGATATGTCCCGGTCCGCGATTTGCCTCCGTTTTGCACAGAGAGCCACATCACGGGCCAAGGCATATCGGCAGAGCACCAAATACTCTTCGGGGGAATCCGCTGCCGGAATTGCATCTAAATTGATGCCGAGCTCGGCACGGCTCTGATCGCCTACCAGGTCCTTGATTCTTCTATCGAATAAAGCCCTGGTGACTCTTACCTCCGGGTTGGCGTCTCGGATCCTCTCGAAGAGGTCGTCGAGGCGGTCCTTGGCCGCCAAACGCCGGAGACGTTCCTGGATCCTTTCTTCGATCGCCGCATCGTTATTGGGCTGAAAAACAATCATAAGTTTAGCACAGATTTTTTTTAAAAAAAAAATCATACAAAATATATTACAACCAACGAAATGATGTAGATCTAATCTAAATGGGACTTTTTAGTGCTTGAATTGGGGATAATAAATTTATATTTTCTAATTTGCATTCAACTTTTATCTAATTTTCTACAATAAAAATCAATATTTAAATTCATTCTTAGGGAAATGCAAGGAGTAACCGTTTCTTTGATCCCAAAATCAAGGACGTCACTTTGGGAAACGATAACTAAAAAAAATGCAATAATATATCGTTAAAAAATCAATATTTGCTTTATCGTGCAGTGGAAGGTTGTATATACAACCAAATTTAAATTCCATCAGCTCATTTCTATGCGGAATTTTTACTGAGCGGTCTACGAGATCTATTAAAATACTTGGCAGCAATCAACAAATTTTAACAAGGCGTTCTCCTACGAATCCAGCGACCCGGCCGTCATAACTCAGGGTTTACTTCCATTTACTTAAAACAATCGATACAATGAAATGATCAAAATTTTATTCATTCATTCATTGAGTCTCGCAGGAACTTCGAAAGCAACTGCGGAATTTTGATCACTGTAACAAATGAAACATTAGAAAATTTCAAAGTTTGTAATTTTATTGTATGTAATGAAATTTTGAAAAAATATTGCTATTCGAAGGTGTCTGCATGTTTTTTATAGTAAGAGAAAAAAAAAGAGGATTTTTTTAATGCCAAAAAACAATTACAGCTTCACTAGTAAATTAAGTATATTATTTGCACTATATTTTTCCAAATTTCAGAACTATTTATACACCATTCACTGATAACAAATATCCATGATTAATTTATTAAAGTATAATTTTTATTCCAATTTTTAACATTTTTAAAAAGGTTTTTTGTAGACGCAACGATTTCATGGGGGAAAAAAAGCAAAGTTCATAAGGTTGAAGTCATTTACTTGCGATATGTTGCATTCTATTATTAGTGTTGCAGGAAATTCGATTTTATTTTTTTCACGATATAATATATTTTTTATCTGTATTTTAATGTTACACAAGGGTTGGGCAAAATAATGGAATTACCTAACATTTTGGCATCATAATCTTTGAACATGTTATAAACAATCAAAACTTGACATATTTCAATGTTTTTTAGTTTTATTATTTTCGTTATTTGATATGTTTATTTAAGATAACTGTTTTTTTACAGAAATTTTTGAAAAGAGGTTATAAACTTATAAAAATGGCAGACCTCTCGGACTTCAAAAAGGTCAAATTGTTGGTGCTCGTATGGCAGACGCTAGTGTAACAAACTTCCCGAATGCTTGGCGTTTCAAGAAGTACTGCCTCAAAAGTAATGACTGCTGTTGAAAAAGAAGGAAAAACGTCCTGAGCAATGCACAGGTCTGGCCAAAAATCGAAGTTGTCTCCGAGTGACCGTCGGTCTCTAAATCGAATTGCTAGAGAGGATCGCAAGACCACGGCACCTAAAATTACTGCAGAGCTCAATGAACACCTGCAAGAACCCAGTTTCCACGAAAACTGTTCGTCGGAAGCTACAAAAATCTGGATTCGACGGAAGATCTGCAATTAGAAAGCCCCTACTCTCAAAGACAAATGCTTCAAAGCGTTTAGAGTGATGTAGAAGCCTCTAGAACTGGTCCCTCGAGCAGTGGGAAAATGTAATTTTCTGACGAATCATCGTTTACTCTATTTCCAACCTCCGGCCGAATGTACATTTGGGGACAGCCGAAAGAAGCATTTCATTCAGACTGCCTTTTCCCAACTGTTAAACATGGCGGAGGTTCTTTGATGATCTGGAATGCCATTTCTTGGAAATCCTATGGGCCAATGATTTCCCTTCATGGAAGAATTAACAGCCGAGACCTAGGAATTTAGGGTGACCAAGTTCATCCCATGGTTCAAGAACTGTTTCTGGAAGGGAACGCCATCTTTCAAGATGATAATGCACCAATCCATACAGCTAGAATTGTTAAACAATGGCACGAGGAACATTCTAATAAAGTTGAGCATCTCATGTGGCAACCACAACCCCCAGATCTCAACAGAGAGCATTTATGGTCGTATGGTCGATTTTAGAGAGTCAAGCAATAAGTGGATTTCCTCCGCCATCGTCTCTAAAAGAATTAGGTGTTTTAACTGAAGAATAGGCTAAAATTCTTTTGGAAACCATTCACAATCATTACCTCGGAGAATGGAGGCTGTAATTGCCTCAAAAAGGTGGTCCTACACCATATTAAAATATATTTTGTCAATTTTTCAAGATGTTTCCCTTATTTTGTCCAACCTCTGTATGTTAATCCATTTCGAATGATACTTTTTTTTTGTATTGTAAAATGAACGACACCAGAATAATGCAGGGTGGATCACTTTCTCAGAAACTGTGAATTCTTCTAAACTCGTGCTCTAAATTCAGATTTATACGATTTGGTTTAAACTTTTTTTTTCAGTTTTGAGTGAGTGACCGTTCCTATGCACTTAAAATTATTTGAAAAAAAGGAGATGAAATTTCAAATTTTCTTTTAATCATTTGCATCCATATAATTTTAACTATGTATCTATTCACTTCCTAGTGATATTATATCCCTTCATTACATTTGTCCCAAAATTTGTATTTTAATACAAGAACCAAACCTTTTTTTCTTCGATTGAAAAGTACTTATACACAAAATTTCGTAATGCTTTTATAAGAACTTTTTAGAAAATTAGTTACGGACTTCTTTGCAGATGCAATTCAAATAATAAAACAGCAAACAATGTAATAAAGCAATGAAAATTTATATATCTCATTTCGTACATATGAAATTCAATAGTAAAAGCAATTAATTCAAAGTTAAATATCTACAAAAACTTAAAACCATATTTTTAAAAAAAGACTTTGCAAAATTAAATGATTGAACACAATATGAAAGAATAAAAATGTTCTTAGCGTTTCACTGTAACTGTTAACAGAAAAATGTTGCCTACATTCGACGTATTCCAAAGTTAAAATAATGCTGAATTCTGTAGTTAAATTCGGAAGCAAAAGGAAATGTCCATTAAAAAAATATGGAGTGAGAGAGAGTAAGTGAACTAACCATTTGTCCTCGGAGACAAAGTGTACCACGCAAATCTTTTGTAGGTGAAAATTTGCAATTTAGAGTGATTTTCTTCAAAAAATTATAAATCTTATTCATTAGAAATTAAACTAAACTTTGCCGTTTCTTCGAAACCACTTTCAATAATATTATTGCACAAAAATAAATTCTACACAATTTCAAAATTTAATAAAACTTTTCCTTAATTGATGCAAATTTGCTAGTCATGAAAATTCTCTGAAATTTCGATATTTTAAAATGCATTTTTTATTTGATTTCCAACATAGCTTACATTACTGTCTTAAAAATCAAAGAGTATTTATCATTTTATCAAATATAATAGTGGGAATTTTCTTTTACTGAAAACTAAAGAAAGAATTTTAGAAAACTATACAAGACTGATTAAAAAGAGTGAAGTTATAAATCCAGAAATTTACAAGAGAAACATGCGAATATGGAATCCTCAAATAGCATTATAATATCATGGTATTTGGCTCCATTAAAAAATAAACACTATGAACACAAAACGTTAAAACGACAAGGTATGGTTTTAATATCTGAATTTGACAAAATCAGGGACATGAAGCTATATCCAAACGATTGAACTGAATTTAAACATAACCAATATGTCTGGAAAACAGCTGATCGTCTAAGGTGATTAACCCAAAATATAAATTTTATAATATTTGTTAACAAATATTTGAAGTATTTTTGTCAGAAATCACATAAGAAAGTAAAATCGAACTGCAATTTTTAACTAACTCAAATTTTAATTTTTGAACTTGACAATTGCTAAAGATAACATGAGCCAAATTTCGTCTAGGTTGGACAAAAACTGCAGATTCACTCACTCATACAGATAATCTGCTTTATATAGAACAAATATTCTTAAAATTCTAACGAATTTTCTTGATTTTTCTCTAGTTAAGTTTTTGTGAATAAAAGGTGAATGACTTGTCTTCATTTCGGCAGTGATACTATGAAATACGAATTCAACAAACAGTAAACTCACCGGTCCATCATATGTTGCAGTTGGCACAAGTGGAAATTGTCGAACTCTCCTTCGTGGAGCTCTTGCTGGTCGTGGTCTAGGACTAGGTTGTGCGGTTGGTGGAGTAGGTTGTGGCGGTGGAGTAGGTTGTGGCGGTGGAGTAGGTTGTGGCGGTGGAGTAGGTTGTGGCGGTGGAGTAGGTTGTGGCGGTGGAGTAGGTTGTGGCGGTGGAGTAGGTTGTGGCGGTGGAGTAGGTTGTGGCGGTGGAGTAGGTTGTGGCGGTGGAGTAGGTTGTGGCGGTGGAGTAGGTTGTGGCGGTGGAGTAGGTTCGATCATTGAAACATCATCCTAAAAAAATGAATACTTCATCAATTACAAAAAAAAAATATCTTATAATATAATAAGGAAATATTATACACATTCAATTGAATGAAATATGAAAGAATGTGAAGTGTTCTATGCAATTGATAATTAACATTCATTAGAAACATTTTTAGAGCAGGATGACACCAAAATGACTAATGTAATTGAAACCATTTATAAACCTCTAATCTAATAAACTGTAAGGAATCCATGGAATAATTTGAGATCTTGCCAATTCCTTCAAAAAGAAATTTCAAAATTAAAAATTTTAATTCATTCAAGAAAAATTAAATGACATCTCCTAAAGAAATCGCTTCTAAAGGTAAGTTCTTTAGGTGCAAAATCCTCTCCAAGATATGCATGTTGTGAATCCTTTTTGCCTCGACTTTAAATATCTGCTTCTTTCTTAGTCAGTTTGCATGCGTCAACTGAGCTTCAAAATGTTGAAATAGCAATATCTAATTACGTTTTAAACTAAATTTATTCCTGATACCCAAATTTTGTTAAAAAAATATTGGCAATAAATCGCGTTTTTTTTTTTTTTCTTTCTTTTTTTTTACTGTTAGATGTTCGCAGTTAAAGGAATGTTGCAGGAAATAAGCATCTGCAATTCATTTCATTTCTATACAGTTTCAAAAAAAATTATATTCCAGCTTATTTTAATAATATTTATTGTTAATCTTATTCAAAAATATTTTGTTATTTTAAATGATTATATTTAAAAACTAATTACTAGCCACCTTTGGGGACCAGCCGGTTGGCTGGTATTAATGCTCGCTAAAATGCTTACGTAATATTTTAGGAAACAAGGCTTCAGAATAGATTTTCTTTTTTTTTTTTTTTTTTTTGCGAAATATTTTCTGCTTTAGATTTTGAAAATTATATAGTTCAATCATAATATTATTTTGGCTGTTCAAACAGTTCTGTTCATTGTACTACTTGTCTCTATTTCTGCCAGTGCCAAACATTTTAAACTTTAAAACAGAGTGGAAATGTTAAACTGCAATTAACATGAAAACATTTTTTTTACTGAAACCAACCATGTTTTTTTATTAAAAAAATTGAAAGCATAGTCGTTCAGCTTTGAAGTAGTACGTGCGCTGCAGAATAATTTTCGTAATTTATATAATATCTTAAAAATGATTTAACAAAAATTTCTGTTTCATCCTAAACTTCAGTTTTTAATTTCTTTTCAAATATTTAAATCATAAATAAAATATTTTATTTGTTTTCAGTCGGTAATTATACTTAAGAAAAAGTTTAAATTTCATACAGTCCTTTTGTCCTGAGTAATCATTCGGCGAAATTCTCTTGAAATATCTACTTTAAAAGAATAAACATTTCTTTTTTCTGCGATTAAATCTGGCCCATTTTATAAGTTTTTATTCAAGAATATTTGAACAATCAGCATTCTCATAATCATAGGCTATTTACTGTCGAGAAACTCTGACAGAAGATTTTCGTATCTTCTTTGAGGCGGTCGATGAAGGGATTTAAAATTGCCAGTTTTTATTGATGAGTAATATTCAAATTATATAAATTAGTCAGTTTTAGTGATTGATTTAAGTTCAATAATTTGTTTTAAATGTTTTTTGAGGAATATTTTGTTAAATATGATTCAAAAAGCAGAGGAACTATGAAAATTTAAAATTCGTAATTCAGCGGAGCATTTATTGACTCAAGTTATAAAAATACAATTATTCTGCTCATTTAGAACATTTTGTCAGCAGATATATGCCCCAAATTAGCTGATGGATGCTGGTTAGAGTGATTATGCTACGTATATTAAACCACGTTTGCCTTTAACTCTTTTATTGAATTAATAATATAGACATTGTAAATGATCATAGAAAACATTTCCTACATTTACTACTTAGAACGTATTATATTTCGAATTTCTTTTCACTTCATACAGACATATGCTAAAAATTACATTTATATATTTAATTTGCAGTAATATTTAATTTATTTTTTAATTGAAACTTCTGTTAGTGTGATGGCAACGTGTTGATTAAAGCTATTTTTTTCTCACTTACATGCTCGGGCCGATTAAATTTTATTTTTATTTTGTGCGAATTATATTGTTGAAAAATATAATTAAAATATTTCTTTAAAAATTTGTTAAAGATCGAAATTTAATAGATTAAAGCATTGACATCATTAAAAAAATTGAATTATAATTAAAAATTAAGCGAAATGGACGTTTTTTTCGTTATAATTTCCGAAAATATTATAGTTCAAATTGATTTTTTGCATCAAGTTGAAGCTCAAAATATAATCTTTTCAATCAAAAAAAAGTTGCACTCCAATCAACTAAATCAATCATTAAAGATGACCGATTTTTGAAAATTTCAACATCATTATTTTATAAAAAGAGTTGATTATCAAACATATCATTGACCGTCTCAAAGAAGCCAATCATCTCCCAGAGTTTCTCAAGGGTGATTGGCCCTAAAATATGAAAATATTGATTGTTCTAATATTGCAATATTTAAAACTTAATAAATCGGTCAGATTTGAACGCAGAAAATAAAAACGTTTATTTTTTAAAAAATTGGAGTGGCAAGAATATCTTGCAGAATATGATTCCTTAGGACCAAAGGATTGTTTAAAATTCAAACTTCATAAAACTTCTACATTTTTAAATATATTTATGAACAGAAAAACAATAAAATATTATTGCGTTTATATCCTTTTAAAAATAAAACTGAAATCTGATTTTTTCACTGAATCCGTGAAATTTATTTTCAATAATTCTGTAAGACTTTATAAATAATGAAAATTATTCTGTAGTGCACATAAGACTTCTAAACGCTCTACAGGTCAGAACGTTTTACCTACAGCTACCAAGTGTAGCACGCGTATGACTTGGAGGCCGGTGATGTGCATCTCGGTGCGATTTTTTTTACAATTTTTTAATGGAATTTTAATTACAAATTAAGCAAAATTTCGGCCTTTCTAGGCTATAATTTCCGAAAATATTACAGCGGAACTTTAATTTTTGACGCAAGTTAAAGCTCAAATAATCGTCTTTTTATTGATAGCAATGCATTAACCTCAACATTAAATTTCGATTTTTTACGAATTTTTAAAAATAAATTTTAACCATTTTTTCAACAATAAAATTCTCAAAAAATAAAAAAGAAAATTTAATCTGCACGAGCGCGTCAATGTGAAAAAATTAGTTTTCATCAACGTGTTGTCATCGTATTAACATAAGTTCGAATTAAAAATTTGAACTTGAATATAAACAGTGAGGAATATAGCGACAAAGTCTGGTATACCGTAGGTGCAAATTAAATAAATCAACTATTATACATATAAATAAAGATTAAATATACAAGCTGAAACAATAATTATTTAAAATTGGTTAGAAAATTAAAATGAATTGTATGATTAATCAAAAATTTTCTTTGAATAATCCTTTGAGAAATTGCATATTTAAAAAAAAAAAATTATTCTGTAGTACACACAAGCCATCATTTTTGAACAATTCTATTTTCTGCATTCGCCGTTTTTACAAACATGTTTAATTTCAGTTAAAGCATTTTTTTTTTATTGATTGAAGTTTTATCACTTCTGTTTCAAATTCAAATTTTAGGAAGCCGGAAAAGAAAGTAGGATATGCATAGAACAATGACAGGAACGTTGCAAGGCTAATATGAGTTGTATGAATATGAAAATTTGAATTTAATAATTTGCTAAAGAAACCATAAATACCAAGTTGCAGAAAATAATTTAAAAATTTAACGATCATTACTCCCAGCGAAGTATCTCGTATTCAAAGTTGGCTACTTCGTAATGAAGTGTGAATTTTTATTTTCCCGAATTTCTTCAATCTTAAGATTCATTAAAAAATTAACTTTCTCATGGGAAATTTACCGAGTTTATGCCTGAAATAAGAAATTGAAGGAAATTAATGTGGCACTGGTTAACTTTGCATGCACTGAAACAGCGACTAAAACCTTTTGCATTTCTGTTAATATTGCACAGATTTATCTGAATTTTTATATCCGTTAATTTTTGAATATTGCGAATTATAAATGAAAAATTTGAAATATTTTACAAATTAAATGTATACAGTGAATGTAATTTATATAGAATTTAAGAAAAGTACATTTCCAGTTTGAAGGATATACTACCTTTTCGCCATCATTTGATAAAAATTATTCAACATCAATAAAATATTCCTCAATTTTTTTATCAGAAACAAATCGATTGTAAAAGCTCAGTCTATCTTGGATTTCCTTTATCGCAATGAAAGCAGTATTTTCCAAATGTAAAATATATTCCCGTTTTTTCCCGCTGTACTACTCTTCCCTGTTTTAAACTTTGGCCGTTGAAGCAATATGTTATTTTACTACACAGATTAAAGGCCTTTTTTTTACATTTTTTTATTAGAAGAAATTTTAAAGTGGACTCCACCATTGTCTGACCCTTTCAAATAATGCGTAGAGGAATACAGCATTAAAGAAATGAAATGCAAAAACGGCTCGTTTACTATCTTTTTATTCGTTAAAACGCACTCTGCCTGAATCAATGCACGTATTTATTCTTGTTTTCTTTTTCTTTTTAACTTTCTGATATGCGATATACAGAAAAATATTGCAATCTTCAAAACCTTTAAACATTAGAGATTGATGAATATCCATGTTTTAGTTCGAAAAAGATTTTTGGCGTTATGTCTTGACAAAAAGAATTCAAAAGATGATTTAGTTTTTTGAATTTTGTGTATGACCTTCACACAGAATTTATAAATACTTATCGAAATTTGAATAAAATCAATTTTAGTTCAAATCCTATATTTGGACAACCGAGCTGGCAAATAATAACAACGAAACGGCAAGAGCTAGAGTGGTAAAATTTAGCATACAGATTTAACATCTACAAGTTGCACAGACAAATTTTATTTTAACTATCAATTTAAGTTTTATGCTGTTTAAATATCAATTTCGCTCTCAATCGGCACCATTTAAGATTTATTACATACTAATAAGTGTAAACATTCTACCTTTTGAAAAAAAATCAACTAGGTAAACATATGAAATTGCATCAGAAACTATACTCACAATGCGACTTGTTGATGGCTGGTTTCCATTTAGTTCTCCAGCCATTCTTTTAGCTGGCTGATCTGTTTCTCCGAACTCGCTTCTCCGTTTGCGAGAAGGAGTGGTTGGGATATGTTGGGGGCTCCTCGTTGCAGCCACTTCAACTGCTCTCTAGAAATGTTAAAAGATATTCATATTTGATATCAAAAATACGTTTTCACAATCTAGATACTTCGCATTTATATTTCACCAATTAAATCGCAACTCAAAATGAAACGATTCACTCAACAGCACAAATGTTAGGCAGGAAGCAGTTAATGATTAAAATGCATATTTCATAACAACCAATAATATAATCAGAAAAATGTCGAAGAATTCGGTGGGATGGCGTTTTTTTTTAGTGTGTTTGTTTTTCAAGATAACGAATTATAAATTGTTTTACTAAATGCTGTCATTATTACCCTTACGAGCAACACTCAATCGTCCATTGGGATTACAGATTTTGTCTTAATTTTTCCATATAAGTAGAACTGTTCAAAAAGCACTTTTTGGGTGTTTTGCTTATTTGTAGACAACGATTCAAATGTTTTGAACAGATGAAATTTGATAGGTGATATTTACATTGAATTTGCAGGACTCCTCAAATTCTGAACGACATCCATTCTCAGAAAGTTTGCCTGTATGTCAGTATAAGTGGACATATTAACTGTCAAACGAGAAGCTAGTTGGATAAAATTTGGTATATAATTTTAGCATCTAAAGTACAATTCCTTATCAAATTTTGAATCTATTATCGACAGTCTGTTTATCTTTTCGCGTATTAAGTCCAAAACTCAATGATTTAAATGAATGAAATTTGGATTGTGATCTTGTTATTGTATCTCGAGATCGAATTGTGGTTTCAATTTGCTGATAAAAAGCCTTCAAAATATATATTTAGATTTTTTTCTGTATGCTACAAATCGCAAATAATCGTAAGAAGCATCTTAAGTTGTTTTACTTTCATTTTTTTTGTGCGGGGAGGAAAAATATTTTATCTCACTGAGATTGTTTCTAGCTAATCATTAATCATTTTTTTCCCTCAATACGTAAATAAATTGCACATAAATAAATTGAGGGATTTTCCCTTTCTATTTATTATTAAAAACATAATAAATAAATGTATTATATCATTAATCAATACGGTGTTTTTTTTTCGCTTCCTCGAATCCGAAATGCAAAATATTGTGATTGCCTAAATATTCGACTTGATTACGCAGAGAATCCGTATTTTATTTCTACAATATTATTAATGTATTTTTAATAATGTTGCTGAAATAAAAATATATTTCCCTGTCAACTGCAGTATAGGGTTTACAACAAAACTATCAACAGATGGAATTTCGATAAAGATCCATTTGAGATTCAATCGTGAACAATGTGCTTTCCCAATTTCGTTTCAGCTCGTATCGGATTTTTTTTATTTAGTTTTATTTATATTTATATTAATGTTCCGTTTTAAAGCAACACTAGGGCTATTTTGGAACCGATCTCATAATTTTGATCTGCGGTTAAATGACGAGGATGACACACACACCCCTCTCCAAACTTCCAATGAAAATGAAAAGAAATGCCTTCTCACTATTACGAAGGTTACTGATAAAGGGAAATGCGATTTACATGAAAAAAAATAACTTTTTATTTGCAGTTATAATTGACGGAAATTGATTGCGATAAACGCAAAATATGAAATGTTGTTTATGAAGAGTTATTTTAAGCATATTTTCACGTTACTTTTATATTTGTTTTTTCTTTTCAAGCTATATTATCAATTGGTAAAGTAGGTGTCTGTCTATAGGCCTTTATATTTTTTAAGCAACTTCAAGATAATTTAATTTTAAGTTTTCCTTTAAATTACTAAGAATTACCGAGTAATTGAACCTATTGAAATTAAGATCAAGTTTCGTTAAATTTTGGAATATTATTCTAAGAAAAATTTCTAATTAGCCACCTTTGGTGATCATTTGATTCACCAGGATTAATGATTACTGAAAATTTCAACTGTTTTCTCAGTTTTTTGCAGTTCAAATTTTGATAGACAAATAATTTATATTATTTCAAAAGTCTTTCATCAGTTCTGTTTTTTATACTTTGCATTTGTCTAAGTTTTTTTTTTTTCTACATGTATATACATACAATTACATTACAAGAGAAAGCAATATTTTAAAGTGGAGACACTTTAAAATTTTCCGCTATTGCTTGATTCTGAGGTGAAAACTTCATTGCAAGGACGCAAAATCTTTCATTTATAAAAGCATATCTTATACCGAAACTACTCAACACACAAAAATAAACAGAATCTTCGTATCGTAATGAGAACGATGGGGGGAAAAGGCAGGATGACATATTTATAACAACAATGCAAAGTTTCATTTCAGCAGTGAAATATGATAGTATAAAATCAGCCTAAAATACTTAAAAAAATGTTTGTTATTATGAAAACAGGTAATTTTTTTTAATTTTATGCTGTTAATAGTTTTTTATTGCAAAAAATACAGGAATCAATAGGTCCGTGGGAATTAATTGCCCTGAAGTAACATGCCTGTATTTTTTTTTCGCTTACTGCACATGCGTTTGTAGAATTTGGTGGTGTTTTTGGCGTGAATAAATTGATCACTTATCACCGATTAATTCCGACATTTTTTTGCTTTTTGTTCTTTCTGATGCGAGATTGTATTTTCTTCATTTAATTTGCCATTTTTTTCTGTAGTTTTTCCAAATTTAGGAATGTTGATCATTTTTTTTTAAATTTAACTATGTTTCTTTGTGTAAATATCCATCATTTTCATACGATACACAGTGAAAGAGAAAATTTCAAAGACACCAACAATGCAATTTATAGTCAAGAACGAAATGCAAAAACTTATCTTATGAAATTGTGGCAAATATAAATCGGTCAATTTTTACACATGCACTGCCTACTGGCCGTCTTATAACTGGCCGAATATAAACCTGGCATAAAAATGAGTAAAAAATCCGTAGCATAGTACGTCATTAGCTTACAGATAAACAATGCAAAAAACTTATTTCAAATCAAATTTAAGTATATTATGTACATATATTGTAGCTATATATCTTCACACATTTTAAAACTAAAAGATCTTTAACTTTCGCAAAAAATCTGCCACAAAATCTTTGTAAATTGAGAATTCCTACTCCATACGAATCGTTTCGTGTCTATTGCGGATCTTTAAATCAGGTGAAGTGGTACCTCATCTTCCACTCCTGTCTTATCCAAGTTCAGCTTCAAAGAGTGAACATTCTGATAAGTGGAAAAATTCTCTTTACCCATTTCAGCCGGAAAAAATGCGGTTGCGAAAAGAAAAGGCTTGATCTTATTTGTTGTCAGGAGGAAATTTCACTAATGTGCTAAACTCTTAAGAAATGATTTAATTGGTATTATGTTTAAGAAATTCCCGTTATTCTGCAAATCAAATATTCATTAAGCTCAGAAAATTTGGCGCTTTTCCCTCATGAAAACGTTACCCTGAAATAGAAATTAAGTTGTTTTAAAACATGGATAACACGTTTTCATGCTATAGGCATCTATCAAAACAAAAAAAATAAGGTCTCATGATTAACATTCCCGACATCAGTTATACAAGTGCACATAACATCGTATAATAAATTCCATCCACAATTCAGGAATTTGCTGTGTTAATCATTCAATTCATCTTAATTATTTGCTATTTTAATCATTATAAGCTTTTCACAGAGATAAAATAAAAATATTTGAGGCCACAAAAAATAACTGCAAACAATTTTTTAATGAAAAGTAATGATAAAACGCCAAATAAAATGTCATACCTTTAGTCGAGTTATGTGGTTTTGTGACTCTTCATATTTCTCTCGCCAGAATTTTATTTCTTGGCGATACATTGTAATCTCCTAAAATAGAAAAAAACGTTTTTTTTAGTTGAATTGAAAGGTCTACAGAAAATTTTTAAGCCACCATTAAGACGCAGCTTAGATATAAAATGTCTAAATCGTGCCATAATTTCATAAATTGCAGATATTTCCCTGCTATCTGTTATTTATCAAACTATTTGTGTTTGGTTAGCTGCAGCCTGTTTTGTTTATAATTCTTTGCATGATGACAACAAATTTGAAAGAAATCTGACTATTTATATCTATTCAGAGATTTATGGAACCTGGAACAAAGTTATATGAAAGATGCTAATGGCACTGAATACTCGATAATGGATGGTACTTCTTGTCCCTATAGTGCTTTAACGTTGGGGATAAGATATTTGCATTTTCGTGAAAGTCGAACATATACACCCTACTCCCACCGTGTGTGTGTGTGTGTGTGTGTGTGTGTGTGTGTGTGTGTGTGTGTGTGTGTGTGTGTGTGTGTGTGTGTGTGTGTGTGTGTGTGTGTGTGTGTGTGTGTGTGTGTGTGTGTGTGTGTGTGTGTGTGTGTGTGTGTGTGTGTGTGTGTGTGTGTGTGTGTGAGCGCGCGCATAATTTTTTAAGCAGAGGCCGTAAAGACAAAGATACTTTCACTTTTTAAACTTCGCAATATTCCATACCCGGAGGCATAATTTAAATACAAGAAGCACTAACGGAATGGCGTCCCTTCACAAGCGATGCAAGAGCAGATGAGCGTAAAGAGAGAAAGAAAATATTTTCCCCGATATTTATACTATGAGATTCTGATAGGGATTTCTTTACACGTGTTGATTTAGGATAAGGAAATACAGGTGTCTTTTAAAAAGAATTCGCTTGGCTTGACAGTTTTTTTATCCCTTGATTCAGAGTATGCGAACTTGTTGACTTTAGCAATTTTAGAACTCGTGTTGAATTAAATAAATAAAGGTGGAATTGGATCAGGGAATAAGAACATTTTAGAATTTAATGCGAGCTAAATTAAGATAAAATGTTGACAATAAGAATTGAAATTAGATTTTGAAATATTATTACATATATGAATTTCGATTTAACTGAACTGACTTAACAGTTCAGATAAATTTTTGGATACTTCAAAATGAACTAAACGAATCAATACCGTTTTAAATTACTATAAACGTCCGTTAAATGACGCTAAATAATGATTTTATAGTAGAGATGTCAATTACAAGTATCAGTTAAACATTTCTTTCGAATTACTTTCATTTCAATGAGTAGAGTAATAAGCTTTTTTTTTTCTGAATTCAAATAAATGAAACTTTGCTTATTATTTACGTAATATTATTGTTTATATTGTGGTATGCCGAAAAGCAAAGACAGGCTTTCAGAAAATGCTTCAAGTTTTATTAAAGGAAGTATATGAAACTGCTACATACCTCTCGCAAGGAAGCAATGGTCGCCCCTGTGGAAAGAAGAAATAAATTTTTTAGAACTCTTAAAATTTTCAAATGAGAAATTTAAATCAATGTGAACAAAATCGTTATTCAAAAATATCAGTCGGCACCCAATAAATTGTGTTTAATGCCTCGCAACTTCCATAAATAGCAGTAGAAATCCCTTGAAAAATAACCATGAAATATTCCCAAACAGCTTTCAATACTACAGAATGGAACAATAAAATTGAGTATGGCTTAAGCCGAGATTAACATACTAATCTCATCGGTATGCGATTCATTTTATATAAAATTAGTTTTGAGTCAATGCAGTCGGAATGCTGAAAGCAAGATTGCCATCCAGTGGTACTTTCGCAAGAAATATGCTAATAATTGTTTTCGCCCACTAGGGTGATGCCAAACCAAATCGTTATCTAAAGGGCGAAGCTGTATCGTATATATTACACAGTGTATTCATGGTGTACAGACCAAAGGGCATTTTACCGTAACGTACATGCAATTGCATAGACACTTACTGCTTGATACACAAGTTAAAACTTTCATAACAGTATAGCTGGTGAGAGTGGGATCAAGAAAACTTTCTCGCATACTCTCCAATACAGGTGTTATCCCAGATAACACTTTGCATAGAAATAGTGTACAATAATTACGAAAGATTAAAATTTGGCTTACATTTAGTATTTTTACTGAATCTATCGTGTAATCCTCGAAGAGTTTTTTTGGCAATTAATTCCTGCCATGCGCTCTATAGAATCCGAAATTCGAATTTGTGTTTTCGACGCGTTTGTCCAAACCGAATGAAATTAAAAATTTCCCAACACTGCACTTGTAGTCACAGAATCCCGTACCAAATTCGATGTGGTTGAGTCTTCGCATTTACAGCCAAGTTCCGAGACGAACAGTCAACTCCTTGGATTTGGCTGAAAATTTGATAGGTTGCTGAACTATAGATGGTCAATATATGTACCTAATTTTAACTATCTAGCTGTCTCCGCTTTGCGTATATCGTGTTAACTTGCATTCGAACAAATGGGAGACAGAAATCCTCTAAGCGCACTTCCAACAAAATTTCATACAAATTCAATAAATTTGGTGTAAATTCCGTACAAATTCATCAATTTATCTCAACGCATTTTCTAAGTTATCTTTGTCACAGACAAATCTACAGGCGGACGGGGGGGGGGGGTTAAAACTTGGAGATTCGTAAAAATCTTGAGTTTGAATATCTTTGACGTTTATATACATTCGCGTCACACTTCGTATACGAGAAAGTAATAAACAAGCCATGAGTAAAATAATGGTTTCAAAAAGTTCCGTTTTATGTGCCGTGGCTAAATTGTCTTCAGATAAAAGTAACATTCTCGTTTTATTCTTTAGAATTTTGATTAAATCGTTGCGAAAAAGTTTCAAGATATCTTAAGAATTTGCAAGAAATGCATTATTTGATTTAGTCATATTTCTTCTTTCAGACAAACCAGAATAACAGCTGCGTAAATATTTACTCAATATTCCATTTCGATTCCCTTAAAAAAATTTTGTACAAGATTTTGATTCTTCGGAAGACTTCGGAAACAATACTGCAGGGTGTTTATAAATTAATATCCCAATTCTGCCGGTCTATTAAAAGAATATAAAGTACAGCTTCGCTGTTCATCGGTAATTAAAACTAACGGTTGATAGTTTAAATTCAACCAAGTCAAAAGTGTTCAATGTGATCTCCCCCCTTCCCTCAGAAATGCGAAGGATATCGGAGCGGTGCGGTAACTCATCCCACGGTTTTTTCTCAATGTCTAGTGTGAGTTATTAATATTAACGTCCCACTTTTCAAATCACACTAAGGCTATTTTGTGACGGCAGTGTCAATTTTGAACTGCAATCAGATGACGAGGACATCCGAGCCGTTACCCCTCTCTCCAAACTCCCACACCACATCACTGGGAGGACGTTTAACCCCGACTGATTTAGCATGCACCAGACAAGCTTACACGACGGTTCTTTAGTGGGATCGGGTTCGGAACCTGAAACATTCTAATTTAGAAGCCGAGACCTAACCACCAGGCCACCGCGGTCCCATGTCTAGTATGGAGCAAAGGTATGTATTTGATTATATGAAATGTTTGTGATATATATAATGATAATATGAAATTATTATACTATTTTATGGGAACTGAACCCCAACAATGTTTGCCTCCTCTACACCGCATCTTGATATCGTTTGCATTTTTGAAGGGGCTTACAACGAACATTTATAACTATTGAATTTAAACTTTCAATCGTTATTTCTAATTTCCGAAGGAAAACAATGCCCTGCAAAGATTTCAGCATTCTGTATTGTATTAAACAGATGCTACACTTTCCCTAACAGTACTTGGGGAAAAAAAGTAAAAAAATAAGTCAACATTGCAATAAAAATGTCTTCGGTAGCCTACATATTATTAGATCTCCAATTACTTGGCAGATCAAGCTTGTCTTAAAAAATGTGAAAAAGAAAACCAAATTTCTCACTTACAGCTTGCAGAGGGTTCCTGGGGTGGAGAGTCAATTATTTGTGGAGATTGTCTTTGTTCTGGTGTGGGAGGTCTGAATTCGGGAGATGCCGGCTGAAAGAGAAAAATTTCTAGGTTTAAATAGATTGTCATTTCACTATATACACATAAATTTGCTTGCAGAAGACAAATTATTAAACCAGCAATGTGATAAAATGGTGTTTGAAAAAATTCAAGAAATGTTGCGGTTTACGAAGAAAATACTTCGACATAAAGAGTTACAGTAGAAGGACGAAAAAATGACTTTCGTATTCTTTTAACTTCTGCCTGACATTTAAATAATTTTTTCTTCATTAAAAGAAGCCAAGAACTGGAAGAGTTGGGAAAGTAGTCAAGACTATCCACAAAAATATTGATAGCAAAGATTCAAGTATTCAATCTTAAAATAAAAAGTGTCTGGATGGGACCCCAACTTTTGCCACAGACCCTAATTCTGTAATTGGAAACAAAATTGTCACAAATCTACATCATCTATTTTCTGATTATATTGCTAAATGCAGTGAAGTTGGGCTACTAATATTTTCTTCTGATTTTTAGAGTATCGAGAAACATTTTTTAGTCGTTCAATTTTTCCAAACGTTGACCCTGTTGTCACAACAGTTGCCGTTCCACCGAACAACAAGTATCTTTTTGTTTTCTTCATACTGAAAAAAAAAAGATAGAAAATATCTGCACTAGTTTTATCTTCTGTGATTTGTTTGATATGATTAATTGCAGTTTTTCTTCATTTCTTTTGGTTGAGGCCAATCAATTGGTTCCTTTCTTGTCCATCGTAATTCTTCCTTTTTCCGGTTTTGTTTTTTAGCAGAACTTTTGGGAGGATCTAACTTCTTTACATGAACTTCAACTTCCCCTTCAGTATCTCTAGGTAAAATTTCATTATCGTTATTTAAAATATTTTCATTGCCTTCTTCATCACTAGCATCTGCTGTTTCTGGAGGTATTACAATAATATAGGTCTCATCTGCATCTTCGTCATCGGAATTTCGTTTGAAAATTTTTTCCAAAGCTTCATCTACCGTAAGATATCTGGTTCTACGTATTTTAAACTACAGAGGATAAAAAAGTTGCTACCAATAAGACGCACAGTACTGAAATGAAATATTTCAAGAAGAATAACAGTCTACCCCCTTTCCGCTGACGTTGCGCGAACGCAATACCTGTTTTTACTGTCCCCTCCTGAGCCACAAAAACACCTGCTTTGTGGAATGTACTGCCAAGAAGTGTCCTTGGCCAATGTATTTCATAACCAAACCCCAATTTGTTTTTAATTTTTATTTTTTCTAAGAAAAAAGGAGTTTGGAAATTTGAACAAAAAAATTGCTTAAAGTCAAACATCGATATTAGGTGTAAAATAATTTATTTAAGTCAATTTTTTCACTGATTTATTAGTAGAACTATTCTTTAACATAAAACTAATGCATTCAAAAGTTTGTTTAATCGTTATTTTTTTATATTTATTTATATTGACCGCTGCGTCAACACAACACCAGCGGTTAATGGGTTAAAATTAAATGAACAAATAAGTCACTACCATACACTGTAATCAACCAAACACGAATGCCCTAAAGTTTGGAAAAAAAAAGTCTGCAATGGTTTCAAAACATATAAAGTGATTAAAAGTACTTACCACGTTTGAGGGACCAGGTTGTGAGTCTGTAATGAGAAAAAGAATTATTTTACTGTCATTTATTTAATAGTTTAGCAAAGGAAAATTACAGTAATAATTAGACTTACAAGAGGGCCCAGGAAGAGGGCCCAGGAGAGGGTTAAAGGAAGAACATAACATCTGACAAATTGAATATCCTCAAAATTTTATGTTTGGAATATTTTGAGGCGTGCAATTCAGTGACTGGCAGACCTAAAAACTAATAATATCAAGGCCGAAATCATTTAATACTCTTTGTTTCTTATTAATGGGACCAACTCCAATCTATTAAATAACTAATTAGGAGAAGGGTCTCCACGATGTGCATACAATCATATAAGAGATACCACGACATGGAGCGAACGGTTAGGACATTTCAAAATCTCGCTATTGAGGTTGATTCTGTTTGTAGACGAAATGTATGTAGATGCACCTGTAGGAAAAGGACATACCAATAATATGTCGAAGGCAGCAAAATATTTTGCCCTGAATAAAAAATTAATGGGCCCATAAACTATTCTTGGATACAGTAATATATGAAGCATTTTTTTTTAACGATTCAATGTATAATAGTTAACAACGAATGACGCAGAAAGAGCTTGGAGTTCGTTCCTAAATCGTTAATTTCTACTGACTACTTTGGGGTTGGAAATGGAATTATGGCTAACCTGGGAAGCTGGAATGAATAAGCGAACATTCTTGATGCAGATATGGTGGTATTTGAATGTAATTTCACAATTTAGTTTAATTATATCAACATCCCATTTTAATGCAACACTAAGGCTATTTTGGGATGGACCTTGTAATTTTGAACAGCAGTAAGATGACGAGGATGCCACCTTAACTGGCAGACCCCTCTCCGAAATTCACGTCACACCAGTAAGAAGTCGTTCAGGACCGACAGATTTAATATGCACCAGACCTGCTTATTCGACGGTTCTTCGGTGGAATCTTGGTTTTCGGTCTCAAACCCGAAAAAAACTGAGGTTCCGAAGCCCAAACCTTACCACCAGGCCATCGTAGCCGTCCCTTAACTTTGAAGGTCGTTTCACAAAAGGATATTGAAGAATTCCTTATTAATAGTTTTTCTATGGATTTAATATTTTGAGATTTTAGTTTCAAGTAGGAAATTACTTTCGTATTCCTGTCAATAAGAATCCTATTATAGGAAATTGTATTGTACTGTTTCACTATACATTTTAAAGATCGAAGAGGCATTATAATCTGACTTTCAAGTAATAGACTAATAGAACCTACCTTCTTCAAAATGGAATATAGCCTTCAAGGAAGGACCTAGATGGAGAAACATATTGAATTACTCCATTTTGAAACATGATTTATGGTGAATTTCAACAAAATTTGAGAATATGGACAATAACGTACCTTCCATAACTGGTGGAAGCTCCTCCACAGGTCTGGCAGTTGTTCGATGTGGCTCGAAACTAATAGGTGGAGCAGATGGTCTTGTTGCTCCACTGGCTTTGTAGGCCAGTTTGCCTGTACCCTTTTTAAGGAACTGAAACGGAATGTTTAACAGAGTTATTTAGGATATGATTGCAACAGTCTACATTAGCCTAACAACAGATTCACACAAACCTAAAAAAACCATTTATAAGAAGCGAAGAATGAAATCGAATATCTATTAAAAATAAATAGATTGAAGAATATCGTGCGTTTGCAATGAAATTTAAGAAAATATTAGTCTAACTGTAAAATTAAATGCATTTCTGGCAATAGCAAATTGGTTTATCTTAATTGTTATATAAAGGATCAGATCCGAGAAGCTTAGTAAAACACCTTTGGTAATCGTTTTATACGCGTAGAATGTACATATCCCACCGTTTTCTATTCCGATAATACTAAATTTCCTCATATTAATGTATTTTAGAGTTAATATTTTAGAAAAATAGGACACCCCATACCCTCAAATTAATTTTATTGGTCAAATACTTAACAAAAGTTTTCCCTAAAAAATTACATTGAAAAATATTTAGTTATTAAGAAACTTTTTTTCATGAATCATCTGTATGAGCATTCCCATTTGAAGCAAAATGAGGGCTGATTCAGGGCGAACTTGACCAGTTGAAATCATGGGCAGATAATGAGGGTAACACTTGAGGCGGCAAACCAGACGCCCGCTCCATACTAAAGAGTAAAATTTAGCACTCACCATGCTCATATAAATAGTGGATCTCGATAGAACCATTTCTCCAATCAATCCTCTGTCCTCGAATCTGAGATATTTCCTCCAAACCTTATAATGAAGGTGGGGAAAAGAGGGGAATACAAATACAGTGGTGGCCAAAATTGTTGACACAATTAAAAATGTTTATGTTTTTTTAATTTTTTTTTATGCTTATATAAAATGTTGCGTTTCACAAAATGCAAAGTTTTGTATATAATTTTAAAGACAATTTAACACTGATTTCAATACAAAAATAGAATTCAAATATTTGCAATAGAAAAAAGTGGAATGGCAATAATTATCGAGATACACTAGTCGCTGATGAATGCAGTGAGTTATCAGTACTTAGTAGGGTATCCTTAATTTTTATTACAGCTTCACACTGATGCTTCTTTGAGCTGACGAGACCTAAGCTTTTCCTTTGTTATTACATGATGCCAGGAAACAAATATAGATGCAATTAGTTCTCTTTTATTTGATGGATGGATTCGTACAAGAGTTTTCAAACTGTGCCATAAGTTCTCAATAAAGGACTGAGATCAGGACTGTTTCCTGGCCATGATAACAATATAGAGCTCTTTATACTAAACTACTCTTTCAATATTTTTCCTGTGCCACAACGAGCTGAATACTGCTGGGAAAAGAGGTGCTTTTTTTTTTTTTTTTGGTTTTTTGGTTATATTAACATCCCGTTGTAAAGAAACACTGGGGCTATTTTGGGACGAACCTCGTAATTTTGAACCGCAGACAGATGACGAGAACGACATCTGAGCTTCATGGCAAAAACTAAATCCATTTTAAGAACTCGTGTTATAGAGTAATGTAAATTAGGTGCAATAAAAAAAATCAGTTTTTGATTTTTAATAGACCGAAAAAGTTGTCTTTTGGCATAGATAAAATAAATGAAAATTATAAAAAATATTGGAGTACATCTTGAGGTGCCACTAGGACGTTATAATTTCATAAAAACACACTTTGTGCAACTTTTTAAGGATTTCTGTGTGCCTTGATTATGAATAAATGTATAAAAACACTTTTACTATTGCACTGGCAAAGCACTAAGTCGTCGCTGTAACGGATGTTATTGAGTTAATACGCGAGATTTGTCTTTGTCCAATTACAAGGAGAGAGCTGGTTTCAAATCAGTAACTTTGCCGAGTTTAGTTGATTTGGCATCTCCGCTCCGTCTACTGCGTTGCTGATTAAGGTAATGATTTGTTACGCGCTTGTGTGTTTTGCTGCCAGTAAAAATGGCTCAGTCTAAATTGGTGAAGACAAAACAAATATGGGAGTGTTCCGATTTTAGAAAATTTAGTGATTTGCCTGAAGTAGAACTCAGTACTTACAAATGTAGTGCTACTGCTATATTAGACATAACCTCAAAATTGCTTCAGAGAAGGATCTTTCTGTAAGCGAATTATGTGACACTTTAGTTCCAATGATAAAACATATGGTAGAGAACTTCTATTCCCGTTGAAAGAGAATACATCGACTTGTACTCATGGCTTGAACATGACGTAACTGAACCACCCTTGCTAAAAGAGGTTTCCCATGACTCTCTCAAAGACTTTATAAAGAAGACATCTGAGGCTGGATCAAATAATACAAGGGACTCGGGTTTTCGACTTTCCTCGGCTTCCTTGTCACATGCAAGCAATGGAAAGAGCTGCAAAACTGATGGCCGATTTGGCTCAGAATATCTGTGGTTCAATCTTAAGGGAAGGGTGCGTATGAGCGAAAGTTGACCATGAAGAATATGCCGAAAATTAATTTAAAAAACAATTTAATGTGGAAATGAAGCAGAAACAAACATTTGCAGCTATAACATTTGTAATCATTATGAATACATAATTAAAATTGTGTGGTTTTTATTAATTTTGTATTTTGTAATTAATAATTTTTAATTGTAATGTTTATATATGTATTTAAAACCATCTTTTGTAACATACGTACGAAAAGTTCAAAAAAAATATTTTCTCAAAATTTTTACAAATTTAAAGCTCTTTGCGGCACCTTAAGTTATTGTTGAATTCTACCCAGAATATTTTTAAATTCTTTGGAACCTAAAAACTAACTTTCCTCCACTATTATCAAACTAAAATATAAGAAAAGAAATTTAAAGATTCTTTTTAAAAAGTACCATTTTTCAATTTCTTTTCAAATTTCAAGCTCTTAGGGGCACCTCAAGATAATGGAATATTGCAACGGAATTTTAAAAAAAAATTGTTTTTGAACAGAAAAGGCAACTTTTTCGCGCTATTAAACTAAAATCTAAAAATTAAGGCCATTTTCGTCCCATCCTACTGTAGATACAGATTATAAATAAAAAAATCCTTTATTAAGAGGATGGAGAAAGTTATTTGCTAACTAAATATCAAGTGTGCATTTTATGCAAAAGCATATTTTAAAGACTGTATTTTAACGCTTCGCTTCGTGCTGCAATATGTACTAAATTGTCTTTGATATTTCGTTTCCAGTTAATACAAAGATACCATGAAATATCCCGCGAGTTTTTGCACCTGTTACAGACTCTTATATGAAGTTCGCGCATTGTGAAAGCAAACCAAACGAAGCGAGTCGGGAAGCTCCATACAAGAATACTTCCTTCATTCCTGGCTGCCATATTATATACAAAATTAATGTACATGCGTATACAGAATGAAAATGCACACGCATCAGGTTGCCTCTTTCCCCTAAAAGAATTATTTTTTTAAGTCGCTAATTATTCAAAAATGCAACGAGAAAAAAAGGAAATTGCCTTAAATGTCGCAAATACCCACTGTTGTTGTTTGATTTTTAAAATTATTTTTCACTGTAGCATTGGTTGTTAAAAACTCCAATTCATTAAAGAAATAATGTTTATTTTTCAAATATGCCATTTCCAATTCTCTGCAAAGTATATAACAAAATGAGTAAATTACTTAAATAAGGAATTTTTATTTCTTAATCATAATTTTCACACATGATCCATTTGACGAATTGCAATAATTTGATGCCAGAACACAAATTTACGGATCGAACAACAATTTAGATAAAATTATATTTTATATTTACTTGGAGAACCAAAAATAAAATCCTACTGAAAGATTAAAATAGTTCAGCATTTCTTTTAATCGGAATATTCCAAGTGATTCAATCTGAATCTTCTAATTGTTCACTTTCAAATCTATTTGGTGCCAAGTTAGACATGCGTCACATTTTCTGAAATGCGTTTCTTTGTTGTCCAGTATTGGGATATTCCCAGCATAGGCAAATGATGCATTGTATTTATTTACATTTTTTTTTTTTTTTTTTTTTTTTTGTAAATTTTTAGAAAGGTAAGGATTTGTTTCATTGTCCTTAAACACAAGCCTTTGTCTCTGAAATATTACAGGATTTTAAATATTTAAAAATATTTCGGCCAATTTTAAAGAAGTTTTATTTCTTTTTAGTGCCGAGTATTTAGCTTGCTATTTTTAACAACTCAAAATGTGACCATTTGGCCGGAACCCGAATAACCAATTCTTCAATTCAATACCTTTTAGCTACTTAATGATAACTAAAATCGTGAGAAGATGCATTTCATTCTTGCTGCGTGTTTTTGACGGCACACACGGTTCAATCTTTAATGACTCGGTAATCCCTAAAGCATTCGGACTACCATCTGGTGTTTTGAAATTGCAAAATGCCGTGAAAGAAATTTGAACACAAAAGAAAGTTTCACCGATAGAAGCGTTTTTTAAAGATAATTTATTAGTTTCTGTATTTCTTCTATTCTCTGTTAAATGATATTTTAGTTTCAGAGCTCAGATTCATAACTTGTTAAAAAAAATAGACATTTTTTGAAAACCTAATCTTTTTTGCATGTGCATCAAGTTATTGCAAATTATCAACCTGACATTTCAGGAAAATTAGGTAAATGATTAGGAAGTAAAAATTCCTTTTTCAAATAATTTCGGGTATTTTTTATTGTGTGATTTGCAGAGAAATGTGGAATTGCAGGTTATAGTCAGATTTTAAGAGAATACTTTTTGATTCAAGCCAAGTACTTAATAGCTAATAACATAATAGTAAAATATCAAACAGACGAGAGAAATTTAAAAATCGTATAAATGAAAAATACAGTAGACTCGAGTATCCGACTTAATGTGGCTGAAGGGTCGATCGGATAACAAAAAAGGCGGATAGTTCTTTGCCCACGAATCCCTGAAGACAAAGTTTTTATACCAAAATTCACTGTTACGAACCATTTTCTCATTAAGCACTCCATTTGTCTCAAGTCACGTAAAATTTGAACGTTGCCTGGTGAATCATAGAAGCAGTTGGAGGTAACATTTCAAATTTCAATATAAGGTTCTGTACTGGTAGTTTATATATGTTTATATAAAGCACAGCATGCTTCAAAAATTTATTGCAGAAAAAGTAAATTAAAAAATAAATTGTACACATTTTAACCTAAATTCTGTGATCTTCACTGTGAAACACTTAAGAAACATTCAATATATCCCAAGGACAATTTACGAATACTGTACATACTATACAGTTATAATCAGGAACATGTAGGAGGATCGTAACAGATGCTCACAGACTCGATACTACTCACTCGGAGCAGAAAACCAATGCCTTGTCATCATTGCCAAGGCCTGTCTCCTTTAATTACGATAGAAGAAAACTTGGCCGGATTGTAAGGAAGCTGGACAACGCGAACCGGATACTCGTGAGCGTACTGTATTCCTTCTTTGTCATTTCTTGTGACTTCTCATGCGAAAGCTAAAGATATAAACCAATTATATTAATTTTTCTCCCCTGTATATCTCGCCAAATAGGAATTTTCCCACAGTGTAGTAATATAAAAAAAGATAATTTTTTTCCAGCGGGGGGGGGAGATGTTTGGCCAGCATGGATTTAACGTGCATCAAATCCACTTACACGACGGTTATTCGGAAATCGGGTCTCGTACCTGAAGCTCTCCGGCCTGAGACCTTACGCCTGGGATATGACCGACTTCATTCCTTGAAGGCTTGGTAAGAAACCGCTTAAATCAACATCTAGAAAAGGAAGGCATGGTTTCTTCCAAAGAATTGAAAGCCGGCTTTGTCCTTCTTTGGAATCAAAATCGCAATTAAAGGATCAAAGATGTCTGTTTTTAAAAAAGCGAAATAACTTTAAAATTATATATTTCACTTCAGCTATATGCGGAGATCAATATATACAAAAGTCTACCAGGGGGAGCGGTAGACTTTTGTACATATTAATCACTGAATATAGGTAAATACGAATTTGTGTTTGTGGTGCGCTTTTTTTTTCTCCCAACCTATTGAAATCGAAATTTGACTCTGAACCACCATTGCAGTCGCAAAAATCCCCAATACACTCACAATATATATATTCACCAATATATTATCAAAATCCCCAATTAAATATATCAAATACAAAATTTGATATATTTAATTGATTGCGTTCTTGAGATATCGCTTTTAAATACTTCTGAAAGTACATATCAACAGTTGTTCAAATCCTTGCTGAATTTGGCTCGAGATTTAATAGGTGTTTACATTATACATGTTAAACCTTTTTACTGAATTTTATCCATCTAGGTCTCTTCATTCTGCAGTTACTTTAACTTATATTCGGATAGACAGGTAAACAGATTTACTTAGAATAGAGTTTGCTCAAAAGTTAATATAAATCTACAAATTTGGTGCAAAGACCATACACGAAATTTCGATCGCCGTGCTCAAGATGTTTTTTTATTTTCATCATAGACATTTTCCAAAAATATATACTTCGAATTCAAAGAGGTTCAAAAAACGGAGATCTGTCAAAAATTCCAGCGCGAATTTTTTGACAATCACAATATTTTGTATGAGAAAGTAATAAAGAAGCCAGGAGTAAAATAACAGATTTAATGAGTCTTCTTTATTTTTCATGGTTGAATTCAAATCAGGATAACGAATCTTTTCCATGATTACGATGCGTCTCTATACTTCTTATAGAAGAAAGTCAAAATTCAACATATACATCGAAATTCGCCCAGACAGAGGAGTGTGACCTTCTCCGAGTTCACCTGGCTAATGGAACAGGATATACAAATTGTGAGATCTCCTTTTTAATGACGTCCACTTCAAAAATGACACGGTAGCCATAAGCAACCAAACAAATTGCTATTACTCTTTTTTAGTGCCTTTTTTTTTATTATTATGCAAACAAGATTGAGGAGGGGAGCTTAATGCTAAAACAACCTGCCCTCATTCTTCATTCAAATCTACTCCAAGCAAAATAAAGGATACAGAAAAATGGGGCAGTTTTAATACATCGCTTCTTAGAAAGCAGAAACAATAGCAGATCGTCATACCTTTTTAGTTTTTTCCTTCCTGGGAGATTTTTTTCCTCCATTTCCATCTATAAATTAAAAAATATATATATATTAAGAAATATAAAATTATAACATAAAGTAGAAATAATCGTCTTTATAATAATTTTTAAGCAATTCCTAATGAAAACCAATTACCATACTTAAAATCAACTTGACGTTGTAAGTTATGACCTCCCCACCCCTCCGTCACAAATCCAAAGGGTTTTACAAGTAAGGTATGCTTGAGAAACATTTTAAATAATCTTGATGAAAAGATTGTATAAAAGAAAGAAAGAGAAATCATAACAATAGAAAAACAAAGAAACTTAGCAACAGAAAATGGGCAACATACGAAATGTCGCAACGATTAGCGCCTAACAATGATTTTAATTAAAAAGTTCCGCAATCGTTGGCACACATCCATTCAGAATCGTATTATGTACGTGTTTCCAACCCAACAGGAGATAAAAAGCATTCAAAATGCATGTGAAAGTTTTCTAAAATTATATAACTATACAATGAAATTTTACACAGAAAGTATTTTCGGTGTTAGTACGTGGAGAGCAGGGGAAAATAAGAGCGCGCAATTCGCATGTGAAACTAGTGGTTAAAACATTTTAAAAGGCCAGAAAAAATGAAATGGCATATTTACGTATGCGTTTGAAGTATTTTTCTTGTATCTTTAGTTAGTGGTCCTTAATTTATTTATTTATTGTATACCAGCGCTCTACACAGCCAAAAAAAGGTTGGCAGCCGCTGCATTGGGATATCGTTTAGCGAAGAAGTTAGATGATGCTTATAAAATTTATTTAATGAATGAGTAATGCCGCATGATAATTACTTCACCCCGTCATCAAACTTCCGCTCTGTTCTCATTCGCAAATAATTCATCTCGATTATAATCAAGATCCGGACCAAAGAATCTGGTCAGTCAAACTCGTCACAACCACGGCGGAATGCAAACGTTTATTTTAGAAGTCATTAAAGTGAGCCGTAGTGAATAGTTCTAATAAATGACAAATTCCCAAAACTTGCACAAAAATTAACAAATATGAACCAATTACTTACTTTTCGAAGATCCTGAAGGAGTGTTTGGGTCCATCTAAAAAGGGAAAGAAAGCATTAAACATTATAAATAACAGCTGTAATTCAATTTTTTTAAGAGTTTTGTTTTTACTGAAAATTTCGGGAACTTTTAAATTTTAAAAATAATTTTATTTGGGGATTCACTCATATTGGTAGAAAATTTATATTAAAATGAAGTGATACAATTGTTTAACTTGGATGATTTGCAAAAGCGAAATTGTGTAACCGATATTTCTGATCCCTGCTGTGCTAGAGTTTTAACATTCAGTATTTCCATTTATTTTCATGACAATACATTGTATTTCCAGAGAATTTTCTAAACTCTAAACCGAATAATTTAATGAAATTTTTATTCCATAAGTGAAATTCCATCTCCTAGGTAATTTTAGAAAAATTGAGTTAAAAAAAAATCTATATTTAAAATATGGAAAACAATTGAACCGAACACACAGACACAACCACTAATTCTTTTTGGCAATTTTTGTTCCATACAATAGTTCATGAAATCTAGATGTCAAACGTCCTTTATTTTCCATCACCCGTCAATTCTGGAAACAATCGAGGAAAAAAACGATAACTTAACTACACATGTTCTATGGTGAAATAATGCGCCTGAATTTGCCAGCCACTATGGCCTGTTTCAAATTTTATTTTGTATGACAGCTCATGCCTCTTAGACATGTTATCAAGATCTGCCTTCCACCACTTCCTAGTTTTGAGAGCAATCGAAACAATTGGCGACGAAAATGGAAGAGAAAAGTGGCAAAATTGAAAATGGATGTGTGAAGTAAAACCGTCGAAATCGCCCGATAGTTGAAATCGGGGAACTGTAAGTTGTATTTGAAATATCTTTCGAAAATGGGAATGGAGAGCCCAAATGACTTTTGATCCCTTACGTAGGAATCAAGAAATTTCATATCAAATGAAAATTGAAATCCAGGCATTAGATATTTTATTGAGTCGTTATGACTGTAGAGCTCTCTAGATTTCTGCAGCGTAGAGAATGAATATTGAAAGAATGTCTTTGAAATTCGGAATCTAACGATGGTTGAGAGAAAGCCATAATTCATTTCATATGATTTCGCACGACCTTTATAAGAATCTTGATTACTTCTTATTCACAAAAGTTTATTCATTCATTCTTAATTTCATATTAAATTAAAATTGGCAAAATAGATACAAAAGCTGGGGAGGGTAGCGTTATTGGTTTTCCCATTTTATTTTGAGGATTTTATATATTATATATGCTCAGTGAAGGGGTCTAATAGAAATTAAAATTAAATTAAAAATTAAAAAACAGGATTTTTTTTCTTTATATTTTAGCTCAAAAAAAAAACATTCATGTTCTTATTCTCTATTAAACATTCGAAAAAGTTCCAAAAGAATGTATTGTTCAAATTTTCCGTACAGTCAAATATACACATTAGATATTAGCAAGTGTCGACATATCAAGTTCTTAAGGCATTTCCTTCATTGGTAATATTCAGAAGAGTATTTTTTATTTGACCTTTTCCTATAATGCAATATTTATTTCAAAGCAGCAAATGAAAGGTAGGAAACAAAACTATAATAAATCAAATAGTATCCAAACGATTGTTACGGTATTTCAACGAATACACATAAAATTAGGTTTCGGCACTAAGATTTTCAGCACTTTAAAAAACCAAAAAGACGGCCTAATTCAGTCTAATTTCTTACGTCATTCCACAAACTCATCGGTAGTCAACTGTTCCCATCCAAATCATAGAACATTATTACTATCAACCTCCTAATTCAAAATTTGCGGCATGACAGATTTTATTACAAAAGGCGACTTGATTAGTTTCTGGCTTTGCTTCTGTAACAATTTGGTTAAAAAGAAATTAATTTTTTAATTATATTCCAAAAAAAAAGGAATTCAAGAGGGAAGAAGAAATCAGAACTGCTGAACATCGATTTCACAAAAGGTGTTGCATTAAAATTATTCTAGCGTATATGTTTTAGTACATTAAGAAAATGATTCCAAAAATCTAATTTCAAACAAAGTTAGCATCATTGATGTTTAATGAAAGGAGAACTTTTACTTTGATGAATTTACGCGCAAACGATAAACACGTATGCGATTAGTAAGCAACAAAAATAAACATCATTACAGGAGGGCTACAGAACTGACTTTTTGATCTCTAATCCATTATTTCAAATCTTGCAATTATTTGTTTGGGAAAATTCCTTCGCACTGCGATTTTAAAGCAATGTAAACATTCAGTTTTATAGATTTTCCTTTGAATCAATTTTAAATATTCCTAACGTCAAGTAGAAATTAGCACTGAAACAATTTGATTTAATAAAAATATTTTTAATCTAGTTTCCAGTATAAATTTGTTAAGAAATATGATATTTGAAAGCATTAAAAGGATAATCAATTTTATGCATTACTGCAGTTAGATGCAGAAGTACCTGCATTCAGACTAATGATAAATTGTCAGAAGAAAAAAAAATTCATTTTTTGATTAAAAACCGAGTAAAATTTTTCATCTTGCTTAGTTAAAAAATTGAAGGCACTTTCGAAAACGCTCATTCCAATCGAGTTTGAACTTCCCCCAATCGGATCTCGGCCAAAGCAATAAGTACAGTTTAGTTGTATCACGTTTTTAAAGCAAAGCTAGAGCTATTTTAGGACGGACCTAGATATTCGAACCTCGGTCAGATGACGAGATCGACGTCCAAGCTGGCACCTTCCCTCTCTAAATTTCCACATCGCACCAGCGGGAGGACGTTTGGTCCCGAAGGATTTAACGTGCACCAGACCCGCTTGCACGACAGTTCTTCTGTGGAATCGTGTCTCGAGGTTGAAGCCCTCCGGTTCCGAAGCTGCGATATTACCATCAGACCACCGTGTCCTTGTAGATAGTGGAAGCCCTCCACATTGATCATTTCTTTGCGTGAAGAAAATGTAAAGACTCAAGCAGTAACAATACGTATATTTTCTCTGATTTTAATTCAAAACAAGAGCAGTCATCATCAGAACTAAATATCTGATATTTCAATATAGGTAAATATTGCTTTTCATATCAAAGATATTTTTAATTAAAAAAAAATTTTTAAAGGACCTAACGTAAAATTTATTCTTCAGCTTTGACCGAGAATTTTATTAAATATCGGAATAAAATTTTTACCCGTTATTAAAAAGCTTTCAACAGTTCTGGAGTTTAGTCAAGTTAAAGTAGCAACACAAGAATTGCTTGGGGACAGACCATGTCATTTTGAACCATGACTCTCCTTCTGAGAATCCTCTCCATACCAGTGGGAGGGCACTTGATCCATGATACAAGATAAACGTACACCGTACCCATAATATTATGTGATGAATCTTTTATAGAATCAGTATTCAAAATTCGAACCTTCTGGCCAGAACCTAAAATTTTACCACTTGACACACATAGCCCCCAACATATTTGGAAGCTCAAAGTTTAGTGGCCAATCTTGCATAATGCCTGCATGTTCATATATTAACCCTTAGAACTCTGATGACTCCTTTCAGGCACCATTCAAGACGGTATATCATTTTGAAGCTTTATTTTTTCTATTTTGATTGTTAAAAATGCCTACAGAATGGTGAAAAGGCGTAGATTCATTTTTCGGGGAAATTCAACTTAAAACAATTGTATAATAATTTACTTTTTGGAACAATAAACAGGTTCTTGCATTAAGTGCACAGTAACTAACTACTTTTCAGAGTGCAGAGGGTTCATCCAAAACAAAGATTGACACTTTAACAACATGAGAACGTTTTCTCACTTTGGTTTAAACATGTTGATTACGTGTTTCCCATTCACGTGACATCAAAAGTTCTCAATTAATGTAGAATGTGCTTCGAGTAGAACAAACCTATGTTTTGTTTAAAACTCCTTGTTTTAACACGTTTCTCAGCACGTGAATTACCAGCTATTCATACATGATATCTAATTATTTTCTTCTCTGCTACAATTAAAAAAGCAAATAAGTAAGAATTTTACTAGATAGTGATCAGGAGAACTAATATCTAATCACTACCGAATCAGACATCCATCAAGGCAGTGAGCTCGTTAAATGTAAAGGAACTTGGTTCATTCGAAGCTAACACAACCACAAAAAATTATCGGTTTTTCAGAAATTCAAATTATGAAAAACTAGATCTAAAAATGTGGAAAATAATTTTTAAAGTAAAAATAACAGAAAAAATATCTTTAATTTTTGATAGTTTTAATAAATGATACAGAATTAATAAGCTAGTAATAAAAAATATAACTATTATTAAAATTTTAATTGCTATATTTTAACTTACTAACATTAATAATTAATAAAAATTTGATCCGGAATCGAGTCATTAATCTGAGTTATTGACAACGACTCGCATTATGGTTATTAATAATTGAAAGAAAGAAAAATGATCGAATTAAAGAATCTTAATTAAATTTCGAATTAACCATTTTTTTTAACTTATTTTTCTTTGTCGTCTTTGCAATCAATTGCTGATTTTCTCCCCTCTTAACCATAAATAATCCTTAGATTCAAAACCCTGGTTTCAAATGTCTCAATGCTATCATGGGTGCAAATTTCTGCGCGCTGAGACTAAGTATTTTGATTTTCGATCAGCTGCAATGCGCATACAATTACCCTCTTTTCAGAAAATTAATAATCAAGAAGCAACTGTATATACTTTCTACAAAAGACACAATTAAATCCTTTGAAATAGGACTGAACCAGGAGGAATCAGTTCGGTATTCTCCAAATGGTTGTGTTAAGTAATCCAATAAGCACAAGTCTGCATACATCGCCTACACAGTAATGAAATCCGAAATTCACAAAGCTATTCGAAGGAATCCTCATAAATTATCCAGCATTAATCATTAAAAGGATTATCCTATGCTACATATTGTAAAGTCGAACCTAGGGATTTTCTATTTAATTTATGCTTAAATTATCTCATCCTTTTTGCAGGAAATTTCTTAACCCGAATTGATGTCTTATAAATATAAACGGGAAAGAACCGGAGCACTTTCATTGAATCAGAAACCAAGAATAGAAATTCCGAGATTGATTTCTACAGGCTGAATTCAAAAATGGGTTCGTTTAAATCCTGTTGTAATCTTTCATAGACAATTGAATTTAAACACATTAAAATTTAAATATTAAGACATTTTAATTGTCCCAACAGCTGCGTTAAATTTTCAGAGCAGGAGACGTTGAAAAAATGAATAACGAATATCAGAAATCTTTGAATTGTAAATATTTTACATGAACAAAGATAATTTGAAAGTTTTAGGTTTTGTTTTTTGTGACTTAATCTTTCGATTATGTTACACCGCTCTCACTTCAAAACATATGATATAAAACATTACAATAAATACAAGAAGCAACAAAACAATACAATACAATAATCAACATTATAATAAAACATTAGAAAACGCTCCATAAAATCAAAACTGGTTTAAAATGAACGGAGAAAGATTTACCATAATATGCATCGCATTGATTTTCACGGCATACGAAAGTAATCATTGTGTTAATCAAAAATTTACGACTTTACTGAAAAATCAGAATTTGTACTTCATACGTTGTTGCTATCAATTCATATGATTTCGGGATATTTGAAAGGCAATTAGCAATCATAAGCAAAAATGTAGGCAATTTTTGATATACATGAGAGTGTGTTAAAAATTAACATTTAGAATAATATCACTTTTATCCGACAATAGGACTAATTTTTTAAATGTTTATATTAGATTTATAGAAAGGAAATAAATCACCAATACAATTTAAGTAAAATCCACAGAATTAAAAGAATCGAAGAAGATGCGATAAATTTTACAAAATTGTCTTTCACTAATTAAAAAAAAAATCGAGCATGAAAAGCTAATGTATTTCTTTAATGAATTTATTTATTATCTATGGGAAAACAGATATTTAATAATACTTACATTTTTATATAGTAATCAAAATAAATCCCTAAATAGCATAAGCATAAAACTCTCAAGCAATAACGCACAGAATGTAATGACGAGATATTTGGAAACAAGCTACTTTTATAAATTTAAAGTAAACCTAAAAAAAAAAGGTGATTCTGGCTATTTAATATCGTCCACTTTCTCATCATTTGACGCCAAAATTCTAAAGGTGGGTTCACACGAAGCCAACTATTGCGCGCAATAGAAGGTCACGCCTACTTCAGGAAAATCACGTGACTGCGATGGGACAATGGCAAATGGTTGTCCCGTTGGGACAATAATTAGCCATTGTCCCATCGACGTTGTCTCAACTGTTCACACAGAAACAATGCAGGGACAACAGCAGAGAGACAACAATTTCGCGCAACTGCTGGCCTCGTGTGAACCCACCTTAAGCGTAAGACACAACAGCGATCTTTATTTCGCATCTTTCACATTTGAGCCTTTTTCGCATCTTTTTATGATTTAAAAATTATAACTTATTTTAACTTCTAATAATCACGTCGATTTCTTAACGCTTATGTTGGATTGTTTTGTTAATTAAAGTTAGAAAGTCCATCTGATTTTTTTTTCATGGCATTTTCTTAAAATTGAAAAATATTTTGAATATGAGAATTGCAAAGGCTTAAATGATGCTCACCATACAGTAGTAGTGGCGTAATTTTGCCAAGTTGGATGCTTACGCCAAAGAAAAACGAAATCAAACTTTTAAGACACCTTTATTGAAAACTTTCAACAGTTCATTTCTGCTATTAAACAGACAAAGAAAACCAAATCAAACCTTATTGGCTGTTTAATAGTAGAAAAAAGCTGTTGAAAGTTTTCAATAAAATTGTCTTTAAACTTTGATTGATAAAGCAAGATCTGAAGAAAGTCTTAAGGAGTTTTTAAAATATTGCTGAGATTTTTATTTTTAACACCTATAATCAAAATGTAAACAAAAGGTGTGCAAAAGATAAAACTGTTGAAAAGATAATTTTCTTTTGTAATCCTTCAAATAATCTTAGAATATTGTGGAATGAATGGTTTTTGAGTTTAGTGTATCACAAAATTTTATTTTGCGAAACATTATAATTTTATTCAGAATCATTCATCTTGCTACTCTCTATAGAGAACATAATGACAAATTATAATAAGAAATTTTGATCAATATTATTTCACGTGATGTTGCAAAAGGTATTATTGCTGTTTTTCTTTTTACTTCTGGATTGTTTCCTATTTATTTTTTAAAGAAACATGTAAGATCTATCCTTTTTTTTTTTTTTTTTCAAATTTAGATATATCAACTTTTTTTTCAACCACAGAATTATAACTGTAAAGGATCTTGATTATGATTTACTTTCATTAAATTCAGTCACTGATAAATTTAACATGCATCCACAAGTTATTAAAAAATTTTAAAAGTATTAAACCCACAAACGAACTTGTTCTAAGATTCGGTCAAAAATAATTCTAGGAAATATTATCATATCTAATCTTGAGGCTAAGTTTAATATTTGCCAAATGAATCTTTTTCCACTGCAAGAATATATTAAGGAAAAAATTAACCGACACTCATGTATTTCAAATACAAAATTTACCCGGCTTGGACAAATGATTTCTACGACACAAGATCCGGTTTGTGCTACAAAACAGTTAAACTTGGAAAGAGCCATAAATATATGTACCTGTTACAATGGACGCAATATGAGAGAACATAATGTCTCGTTTTCTTTTATTTGATATGCCTACCAAAGTACCACTTGAAGAAATTTAGTAGAAGAACTAAGTAAAAAATGATATAGAAATTACTAAAATGCGTCTATTTTAAAAACAAAATTAATTTTTTTTTTTCAATTTCACCTGTCTTTATCACCATTCTTGGAACTTTCTTGCCAGATTCAATGAAAATTTTGTTCACAAATCAAAACTTCCAACCTTTTGTTGACCGTCCAAGGCATTATGCAAAATTTTTCAGTTTTGTCTACCCGTCTAACACTTGAGATAAACAAAAGTATGGCACATATGAGGCACCTCTCATGATGGTGAATGTCCGAAAAGGGCGGACCCGTCTATAGACGGAAACAAAAACTCCCTTAAAACTGTCACTGCCCGTATTTTTAAGGGTTCCAGTTTTTTCCTTCCCCCAATCTCAAGCTGTGAGATAATGAGAAGGGAATGTGAGATAAGGAAAAGTCAATCGTTTTCAGTGGAAGATATGATTGACGTCTTCCTGCTAGAGCCCTTTTAAGCATTTTAAAGTCTCGCTTACGTTCTGAGCCGTTACTTTTGAGATTTTGATAATAATTACGTATCCAAAATGAGTTCTAAATAACGAGAATAAAATTGAACGTATGAAAATATATACCTTTAATGAATGCATATACGTATTATTATTAATAATTTGATCCATAAGATTTTAAAGCTTTCTAGTATAAGAAAATAGTTAATCTAAAAAATAAATAAAAAAATATAAAATTAAAATTTGTCAAGTTTCTTTTTTATAGCGTGCTTTCATTTAAGGATTTTAGAATTGACATTGCTTATGCAACTTATTTTTGTAAATAAGACACTAAACTTATTTACAGAATTTACTTAACGAACGAAACTTTTTAACTTTTAATGAAATAATTTTTTTTTAATATTCATTAATAAGTGCATTTAAAAACTGGGAGATATATAGAACGAATATATTAAAGTGCGATTTTTCGGAAAGATTAGCATTCGTTACATTAAATCCTTAATTTTATAACGTAATAATCTATATATGAAAATTGAATATTTGTTTCATTCTTTAAACCTTATAGAATTTCACACTCCTTGACGAATTCGAACAAAAATGTAAGCATTATAGAGATATTATAAGTTTCATTGTTTTTATAATTTTCCTCTTTTTTTTAATGATATTTTCAAAGTTAATATAAGCGCAGTTTTTATAGGTTCTATTTTTTGTATCGAAATATTAATTTTATTTCACTATACAATCTTATATATACATCGCACGATTCTGTTAATGTGAAACTGGTTTATATTGACATTTTTCCTTGTAATGCTGAGTAATTTAATCCACGAATTTTAATCCGCTTGAAAGTGAGTGAATGTGTGCGTTAAATGTGAGAATTAAAGTTGTTGTCGTTATTTTAACTCCTTGATCTAATTTTATCTTATATGTTAGCATTTAAAAAATTTTTAATGCGTACAACTTTCATTTAGACTATTTTCTTCTCCTGTTTGGTCAGTTCGAGTTCACTGGAGGTGATTTTAACAAACAAGACGGGATATGATCTTTGTTTTATTTTATTTTTGATCACGAGAGTAAAAAAAATTCGGAAACTCCCACTTCCAAGTAATTTGAAATTCTTTATTCTTAATAACCTTTAGCCTCACATTTTCATTTTTTAAAAACCGAACTAGTTTGAACAAGGGTGTCAGACATGAAGGTCGCTTGCACCTCGAGATGAAATTTTCAAAATTTTAATTAGAACTTCTCTTAATTAAAAATTACTTAAAATCTTACCATTTATCAGCGATAAAATCCGAAATTATTCCAATAAAATTTATACAATGTGTCATATATAAATTTGAATGTATCACCAAGAAAATTCATTCTTTGAGGTAAAATTAAGATCTTGAACTTTTAGTGTCTTATTTATTGAAATGCTAATTATGGAGCATTCTCTTCAGCCACATGGTTTATTTGTATTTCAGTAAAGAAATTTTTACCCCCTTTGCTTTTAGCTTAGATCTTTTTAACCTTTTAAATAAATCATCATCTATGGGTAAAAAGCCGGAATGAAATATAAGGATAACAATGAAAACGTTTAGTTTCAATTCAAAAATAAAATATATTATTTAAAATATGCTAAAATATTTTTAATTTAATTAAAAGTGGGAAAATTACATGACACAAAATTTTGCATCATTGATAAAAAAAAATCGAATTCACAATTAATGTACAAATTATTTTTTTACTGTGATGTTTTCGAATGAACTTTAAAATTTTAATAATTTTTATTAACCCTTTAAAGGGCCTTTTTTTCCTAGTCATGTTGTAGTAAAATGTTTTTAAAATTAAGATTGGCCTAGGAAAAGTAATTCATTCAACTTATTAGATCAATTTAATCTGATTTATTAATTAAATTTGCCAATTAATAACTAAGAAATAAATCAAGACACTTCATTTTATTTGAGATAAACAATTGAAACCTCTACGTTTCTGCCTTATTGAAAAATTCGTAAGAATTTATGCCAACTTACATAACTTTATTCAAAAATTGTTGAATTTGGTGATGAGCATACTTCCCTTGTCCCTTGAAAGGGTTAATTAAAATTTTAAAGAAATGATTCCCACTGTCCAAAGTATGTAGGTGCAGATTTTGGTAATTCTATTTCAAATTATCTGGTCTGAAGAGCACCAATACAAACAGACAAATAATGACACACACACTCGTCTATCTCTATTATTAACTTAGACGAATGTTTGTGCGGGACGTCTATTAGAGCTTCCATATATATCTTAGTGGAAGAGATGAAAATGTGTACTATAGAGAATATTTCTTTTTTTTAACTTCTGAAAATTAAATTAAAAATAAAATGAGATTTTGAAGTGTATTATATCATAACTTTCAAAATTTTTACAGAATAAGAAGGAATTTTTTAAATTTTTATTGAATAAGAGATATGAGAAATCATCCGAGTCATTTCAAAAATTAAAAAGAAATATTCAGTATATACATAAAACTTTATTGCTGAATGATTCTATTCCCTGTATTTAGAAATTTAATAAGCCTGATTGGTTTCAACAAAACAGGTTTTGCATTAAATGAAGTTTATTCACTCCCGTTTTAAATTAAGGATTTACTGTCAAGGAGCTGACAGAAAATTCAAAAAATCTGCAATACAGAATGGTACAATGAGTCTGCAATAGTATGAATTATATGACTATCAAAATTTGAAATTTCAAGATGTTTTGCTGAAGAAAACATTTAATTAAAAATTTTATATTGGCTAGTAACCTCGACGTAACACATGTGTTCATCACCAAAAGTAATAAATAATGTAAAAGGAATAAGTAAAAAAGATCAATGCAACTGTATTTGCAAAGCTTTTAAATTCAGATTTTTCTTTTTAATGATTCGTTTACCTCACGGTTTGTCGTTATCCGATTGCAAAATAGTAAGAGCTTTGATTCTAAACCGAAAAACTTAAAACTGAGATTTTTCGAAAAATGTAATTTATTTTAAAACAGTACTTAATATTCTGTAGGAACTTGATTTGAAGGTATTCAAAAAATTCCAGTTGCAAAAGGTTAATTATGAGTCTAAATAATCTGAATTATTTGAGTCAATTTTCCAGGCCAAATTTGTATCATGAATATTATAAAGAAATATTTTGACAATTATTTTTATTTGTTACAGTCGTAAGGCGCATCGACCAGTTATTTCAGCATTACTGAATAACTGGCCAATTAGCTTTGCCAATTAAATATTGTAAAATATATTTAATTATAAAATTTTAATCATGCAGATAAATGCTGAAAATCGATATATTTGAAAGTGAAACATCGCATAAAATTCCCTAATTACACAATTTTTTTGAATACTGAAGAAACAAAGTTATAAACGTAGTGTTACTTATCGTAATTAATGTTTTAAATACGCATTTTAAAATATTAAAATAAACTGGCAATGCACTGAAAGAGTTTTTTTTTAAAAATTAAATCACTTGTACGTAATTTGGAGAAATAATTTCACAGTACCGCGGAATAAAATAATTTGCGAATCATATTGCAATGAAAAAAATATTAGACGAGGACTTTCAATTTATAAAAACTAGACTAGTATCAAAATAAACATGATAATTACTTATTCCTAACATGTAGTGTTTTATAAAATAATCGAAAAACCTCTAAAAAAAAAAAACAATCACATTTTCGCATTTTCAATCGATGTTATTGTCAATCTCTTCCTAAGCACTGAAAGAAAAATGCTCTTAGAAATCAAAAGTCTACGATAAGCAACACCTGTCACTCACGCCATGAAGTTTGCTAATGACCTACACAATAGTAAAGCCTACACAATAGTATGACTGAATTATATAACTATCAAAGCCTGAAGTTTATAAATACTTTGAAGATAAAGCTATTAAGAGACCAAGTAACATAAAATACTCAATAGAAAATTTTAGGCGAACCGGCTGGTCGCCAAAGACGGCTAGTATTAAATAAGTTAGTAAATGTGATATATTGTTATTTCGGGCATTCTGGAAAATAAATTGAATTAAAACCGAAAATAGATAATAATAATGGATAAAGTAAAATACATAACTCTTGAGGAACGAAATATTTTATAAATATTTAAAAAAACTAAATAATAAGAGGAAAACTGTTTGGAAAATCGGCGAGATTATTCTTGTATCTAAAGAATTATAAATTATAATAATTAGAAATCTGCTATCTTAAATGCACGTCATGGACACTCATCTAAGCCGGCTGCCCTCGAAACGGTATACATCATTAAGTCCGTACGTCTAAGCTCTATAATTACTGCATCCCAAATTACAAGGAATAAGAAGATTTGAAAAATTCCTTATGAAAACATTATTCGAAAGAGATCTCTAATCCTGGCCGCGAAACTCATGCAAAGCCACATACATCATCTGTCAATAAACAAAAGCGTTTAGATTTTGCAAATTAGCATATTGTTGCGACTCCGCATTTACGGGCAAAGTTCCTTTTTTTCTGACAGGAGGCAAGTTCTGGCATCAAAGGGCAAAAGCTGATGTGGAGAAAAAAGGGTGCAGCTTTTGAGGGGCAGAATCTTATGCATGGATCTAAAGGGGAAAGTAACGGTTTTCGAGAGGACCAGCCAGTGCGTAGGTTGTTTCATTTTTATAGATTCCACATTAAATCGCATATAACATTTTAAAAGAATTTAAAAATAGAGATTACAGCGTTTAAATCTGGAGGTGTTTTTTTTTTATTTATTTATTTTGCAGGGCAGTGATTCTAAACACACTGCTCCCAATTTGAAGCTCTGGCTACTATATTTCATATAAAATCAATCGCATTCACCTCTAAAATTGTCTTTTTTAAATTCTATTGAATACTTGTCAACTTACTGGAATGCAATGACAATGTCCGAAAGACATGCTAAAAAGAATGATCATCATAAAGTGGAAATAACTTTTACTGAAGAAATATACAAATTCATTGCCCAAACGATTGACGAAGTTTCTTAGATGTAAAGGTTAATTTATAACCTTTACATCTAAAAACCTAATAGTAATTTTTGAACGTTTTTTTTTTTTTTCTCTCTTTTATGTGGATGCAGGTAGCTACTCCTATTTTTCGATAAATATTTTTAAAAAACAATACATGTCTAATTTCTGAAATCTGTATCAAAATATAATGAATTGTGCAAATAACTTTTTTTTATTCTTGTATATTTATTAAATGTTTCAACGTGCATATTTTCTAGAAAATGTTTATTATGAATTTAAGAGCACTTAATCTAATAAATAATAATTAAATGCATTATAATTTTGGGATAAATAATAATTATAATTTAGCCATTTTGCACATAATATATAATGCAATAAAAATTATCAAGCAAAATAAAATTGTATTTCGTGAACTCAGGACAGTAAAAAACAATATGGCAAAATTAGGTCGGATAATTAAAGAAACTGCAACAATTAAATGTTTCACCTTTATGTATTACAAGTAACAATATCAATAGAGAGCAACTTAATACTACCATTAAGAAAGCATGCCAATGATATAGTAATTAAATAGTGAAATAGGTAAATATTTCGGAAAAAAAATGGAATTGATAAAAATCATTTTAAAATTTAGAAAGAAAAAAATGATCAAAATTCAGAGAATTATAGCACCACAAGAAATTTGTCATTGTAAGGTAATTTTTTTGAATTTTAGGATTGCGCGAAAATATTTGTTTGGAGATTTGTTCAGAAATCAAAGAGAAAAAGTATATAATCTTTCAATTACCATTTTCTTTAGAGAATTGTAGAAATGTTTAATAGATCGGTAATACTTTTAAGTGCCAAGGAGCAAGTGTGCTAAATTTCATTCGAATTTGTAGGGGGATGGGGAATGGTATAAGGTTCAAATTAACAGACTTTCATATATATTAGCTTTCCTTCAGGGATCTGCCATTCGGCCACCATTTATATAATAAAAACAATGAGGCAAATTAAAGAGACACTCCTCAAGGCATCATCACTGAAACAGATTTCACCAATTTTTATTTCTTACCGAAGTTAGACATGTAAATACGTCTTCAGTGTAATCTGCTCTGAAACACCTTCTATTCTTACGAAAATATTAAAAACATCACGGTACATTTTTTTACGCGGATTGAAATAACTAGGACTGAGTATCCAGTCATAGTCATTAAATAAAATATCCGATTTACCAATTTCGTCATTTTTGATCTCGTACGAAAACTCTTGTCTCCTAGATCCAGGATCACAATTTTCTAGGTGCTCCTACAGCTTTAATTTTGAAAGCGATGACAAAATAAATACCTTACTAGGCTACTTAGGTTCCAAACGCAACAACTGGTCGGATTTCGCTTTTTTTCTCTTACTTTTTACGAACTAATTTTGCTACTTCGAACGTATAAGCAAAGCAATTAAAATGCTTTATCATTATTATACAAATTTAAATAGGTGTTTCTCTTTTGCTTTGATAGCATTACCTTATCAAAATTGGTCAGAATGACTATATAAATACCATAAATTTGCTTGAAGGTGGCTAGTATTACTAAAAGTTATTCAGTGATTTTAAATAACTTTAATGAAGCGCATCTTATATGCACAAATATATTTGTGCAATAATACAAGATTGCACAGTAATGAAAAAACATACTGTTTGGTTAGCCATATTCATAGTACCGAAACTGTCAAGTTAGCAATGAAATTTAGTCCCCATTTTATGATTCTAGGATTTCATCAGAATAAAATTTTGCATTTCTCAAAATAGAGAGTACGTATCAGTTGATGATTGGAGCTGGTAAACTCTGCCGCAGTTTTTAATTTAATATATATTTCCCTATGAAACGAGGTGGAGAAAGCCAAGCGCCACTGATATTTATTTAGAAGTCATGAAATTTAAATTATCGGAATCGTTTCAGTGGGTTTGACTGGCGACCTCTGTCGCAAGATTTCCTCATAGAATATGTATTACAGAATAGAGTTTTTTTTAAAAGTTTTTCTCAAAATAGACGGGTGGAAAAAGGCAAACAACACTTAAAGACGTATCTAGAGATCATGTGCATGGAACAAAATTTCAAAATTAGACCAGTGGTTGGGACTGGGCGACTGGTTCATTCGTTTTTAAATGTAGAAATAAGTTAGGATAGAGTTATAAATCCGTTTTCATTGCCACCAGACCCCACCACCTCTCCGATTTTCAATAGAAAACAGATTACATTATTTAAAAGCTACTCCGATATCATATGATACGCTGGAAAACACTTGGTGAAGAATTAATATTATAAATATAATTATGAGCTTATCATTGGCGGAACTTTGATGGAAGGAGACTTTGAACTTAGGCTTCGAACCCGGCTCAGTTCCGATCTCAAGTCGATTTTAAAAGCTCTCTCGTCTGAAGATTTTCATTCACACCTTCTCTTTGTTCCCCCGATGAATTTTGAAATGTTCCCAAAGGTATGAATATTTTGAATAGTGAAAACATTTTAATATATTGTAATAACCATTATACGACTTTTTTGTAAGCAAACACAAACTTCACCCTCACATGATTCGATCCACAATATGCAATTGTTACTCAAGTTTCAAATGATTTAAATAATTTTAGGATGTTACGTAGTTACAGATCTCGTATAGTTATACCGGCCCGGATACTATAAATTCCATTTATCTGTGTAATGTTGTATGGATTTTAAAGATTAATCCAACTATCTGTGAACAAAAACTATTAAAGAAATCATTATTTTACTAATAGAATATATGCTCATCTAGGTGGCTTATTATCCTGTTAGAATTTATTGTCACGGATAAATTAATGAATATTAAATTAGAAAATTTCATGCACATCGACAAATTGCTTAAAAATAAAATTTTAAAAAATTGTAGCATACGTTAAATATAAATATATAATAACATATTAAAAATATATATATAAATATTTTTCTTTGCAATAGAATATTCTCTCTTCTTAATGTTCACGAAAACTAATCATTAGAATCGAATGGGAACAATTAAATGATCCTCTGACGGAAATAAATCCGACACGGCACAAACTTGGAACCAAAAAAGCTGAACATCATCAAATGATGCTGCGAAACACCGAGAAGTAAAACCAAATACGACTGCATGAACAATAAAACGAGCAAATTTTCCCTAAAAAATACACGAGTTAATAAAAATACAGCAGAATCATTACATAAAATAATATTAATAGATATCAAGAATGATTAGAATGGATTCCAAATGGTAAATTTTAAAAAAAATCAGTAACTTCTGACTTACAATTAAAATCGAATTGAAGCAAATGGTGACCAACAAAAAGGCATTGCCAAATACAAGGGAAAAAATGCTAAATAGTTAACAAAAGAAAAATGCTAAATAGTTGAAAGAATAAAGCGCGATAACCATATGAGCAAACATAAGGATTTCAGGTATCCATAAACTTTTTGGAATCAAATGCAAGCTTCGCAAGACTAATTATTCGCGCTCACGTAAAACGGAAACTAGATGCCAAAAGAACTGTAATTTTAATGAGATTTATTGCACGACATACATTAATTACCACCAAAAAATGCTCGTGGAAATAAAAGAGACAAAAGTTCTCCAAAGTTCATTTTAAAGGGAAATCTTCACAAAATATAAATAAATCCACTGAAATGTCGTAACTAGTTATATAAGTTAGGATTAATCCCGATTAAATATATCTATATTTAATGTGAAATTAAATTAAGCTCGCTGGCTTGTTTATTATGTTTTGTCACTTTTACAATTTAATTATTATTTGAAGTAATGAAATGAGCAATGAATAATTTAATACATCTAAATTGAGGAATACCTCAATCTAAATTCAATAAATCTAAAACTTATTGCATTTAATTACCCTATCTACTGCAAATGTTAATCTAATGAAAGTAGGAATGGAATAAGCAAATAGCTTGGAGGAAGAGCTATCTGTAAACTTCCATTTAAACAGTCAACAAAATAAATATTGAATGTGGAGACTCATTGAGAGTATAAACAAAGTTGCGTCACAGTTGACGCTGAATACAAATAAGGAAGAGTTAGGAAGAAGAAACTGGAATTTTAATTCTTTCGATGGTATAATTTAAAAGTGAATTATTGTGGCAAATATACAATTACTTTTCGGGGACCAAATCGCGCATTTGGAAATGTTATTCATCGACTGATACAGATAAAATAAAATGCCCTAAATTTCTTGGCATAGTGAAGTTTAAATTACTTTCAAATAATCGGAAGCTTTTCTATATTAAATATATATTAGCACTGAAATAAACAATGAACAATAAAAAATACTAAGAATACTGAAATACTAATATATACTAATATATGCTTATATACTAAATGGATTTTTTTTAATACATTAAGGAGAAAAATTCAAACAATCGTAAGCAAAATTAATACTAGACACCTTGTTGTTTTTAAAATAAAAGATTCTAATCAGCAAAAAGACACAAATATCAACAAATATTTAAAACGGATATGCAAATAGCAATAGTCTCAAGAACCCAATTCATTTTTTAAAAACATCAATACAAGAAATACTAAATTAGTTAACATTCGTATATATCGTAACCAATATTCATTTCGTGCAGTTTCTCGGTGCTTTATTGTTTTTAGTTCAAAAACGCGTGTCGATCTCGCATTAAACAGAGGTCAGAGGAGCTTTTTAATATGCCATTAGATATGAACAAAGGGAAATTATTTTGCAAGAAAGGGCACGAATTTACAAGAAATCGGAGAGCATGTTGACCGGAGGGATGTACCGCATTGATTTGACTGGAATTACTGTTTGAAATCGAAACGCGTAACCGATTAAACGGCAATACCGATAAATATGAATCAAAGTGCTGTTTGTTATATCCACAAAAATTATAAATCTACGATTCCGCACTATGCTAAAAAATGCAAAAAATCCTTTTAATCAACTGGCAACATGCATCATCATATAAAAACCGGAAATCGACAGAATACAACATTTCAAATATTACATTAACATGAAAAAAATGAACTACTTAAAATTGTAAGTTCGAATCAGTTAAAAACCTTTTAGCTAAACATACTTGTTCTGAATTACGAAGAGACAAGTAACAAAAATCTACAAAACTATCATTCAGTTATAAATATTGAGCATGGATAGCTAATTTTACATTTTGATAAAACTTATTTTGTGAATGAAGAGAGATTAAAGTCCACTTACCTTTACAAATTTTCAGAACTGATTGAATTCAAATTGATTCAAAAATAGCATTAAGCACAATAGAGCACAAAGCAATATAGCAATAGCTGAAACGAGCAAACGCCGATTCGCAATTGAAAGAATATTCACACTATAAACTTTTTGTACGGTTAGAGTAAACCTAAAATAAGTAGGGGCATCTTTATTTAATTTTTATCGCCTTGGCTATGATCACATGGCGATAAGAATATGTTTGGAAAAGGCTTTGTTTTCATAGTCTTAGATGGAACTGCACAATCATCAACATTTGAGATCATCTGTCAATCAATTCAATAGCTTAACAACTGCTTTTTACCTCTTCCTTTCGATTATCAAAGTAAAAAACGTTTGCTAAAATAAATATTTAATACATTTTCAGCTGCTTTCTTTCATTTCGTAGACATAGTGCACGGTTGAACAGTAAATAATTTCTGACTCATAGAATCCAACAATTACAACTTTTAACGATTTTAAAATGGCTACAGTAATTTAAATTATCAGCTTTAAAACTGCATTTATAATTGTTTTACCGGTTAAAAATTAAACTGTTTTTATCATTAAAGTATTAGTTCAATGAACATTTATTTTTGTACAAAAAACGAGTAACTTAAATTAGATGTATTTATAAATTAATAAATGGAAATTAAAAAATATCCGAGGTCGAATCCTGACTTCCCGATTTCTAAGCGATTACTTCGACTACAATGCTGGTTAGCCACTGAATTGTTAATTTAAATAATTTTGAAAAATACACAATCATATTTATTATTTTCCTACTTAAAATCTAAAATTTAAATTTTGGGAGAATAAATATTTGTTTTTGCATAAAAAGGGAAGTTAACGAATTACAAATAATTTTGCAAAAAAACAATTATTTTTAATTCATCGGTGATCCAGACCTCTTGGCGACTACCGTACTAATCTGCTGCTCAGCGTTGGCTACGATTTGATAGTATGTAAGCTAAGACAAAAGTTTGCAGTTTATTTTTTAAAAATTGTTTGACTATTGCGCTTTAATATTTTTATAATGAACATCCTAATGGCATCCTTATATTAAATCTCATCCCGAAGTCAACTGTACAGCCCATAGATGTGCAACTCAACATTGGAGAACCGGCCGAAATTTGTACTCGGACCGATGGATTTAGAGCTCGGAGTGCTAACCCTGCTATAACCATGCCAGAATGCCGTAATGTAGTTTAGTGAAACCCCCTTGTTTTGAATACGATCAAAAGAAGTAATTAGCTAATAAAAAGATTACAACTTTTTTCAATCACAGCAAAATGCTAGCCAAATTAATCTTCGCTCTTCAACTGATGTGTCAGAAGTTAGGAGCTGAACAATTTCGGGCAGAAAACAGAATTTTTGGCTGATTTATGCACTATTTCGAAAAGTCGATCGTGAAACTTGAAATAGTTGAGCCGACAAAATTGTTTATGATGATTCTCCAACGTTTGAAAAAATCGAGTTCTTGAATAAAAAGTATTTGAATCCGCTAAAGCCAATAACTTTAAAAGGAAAATAAAGTGATACTTTAGAATTTTCGTGATTTTATTCTAAATTGTTTAAACGTGTAAAGGTCAACATTTTCTAGATAAATTGTGACTTTTAAAGTGAGTGTATTTAAGTGTTCAAAAGAATTTTTTTTTTTTCGGAAGAGAAAAATTTTTGTTTTGAGCATTTTTTTGACAAGCAAGCAATTTGAAGCAGAACTTCCGTTTTGTAATTTCAGACATCGTTCTCTCTCACTCATATGCAAATTTGCATCCAAAATATGAAAAACACGACAAAAGAAATCGCTACTACTACATAGAAACGAAGCCTTTTTACTGGGTGCCACGATTCGAATCCCTCAATCCATAACTGCAGCATTTTCTGCTTTCTATAGCCGTCATTTCGATCCATATCGACATTTGAATCCTTTTGCAATTCAGAATCACAAGCCTATCCTTTGTAGAATTTCTTATTCTAAAGCACTGTTCCCCTAAAATTATGATTTGAGCTTTCAGTATCATTTTCAATTCAGTATCATTTAATGGAATCGGTACCTCAGTGTCCTTAAAAAAGTGTAAGAGAATTTAATCTGGATATTGCATCGAAATACGATGAGAACGTAAAATTAGATTTTCAGGCCTGTATTTTGAAGGGTTATAATTTCGCAGTCCACTCTTTCTGTCAAGTTGCAGAATTTCGATTTGTTAAAAGGAACAGGATTGGTCAATCCTAAATTTCATATTTCCTATGAGAATTACTTAATATTAGTCGGGTTGTTTCTTTTCTATCCTGATTCAAGATATTTTATTTCTTTTACCAGGTGTTCCCAGTGATGTCCCAGCCCTTATCCCAGAATTCATGTTTAAGCTGGATAACTGCTGATAATATTGATTGCAAAGTTAAACTGATTCGTCTGTCTGAAGTCAAAAATTATCTACTTCGAAAAATTTAAGATTATAAATTCATACGCAATTAGTAAATATTTAAAAATCAATAAAATATTACATTGTAGAATACAATAATGTCTTACGATTTAATCCCTATTCCATTTTTTAAAAATTTGTAAAAAAAAATATTTTATATAAAAAAAATATTTAAAATTTCTCTGTTTCAAGCGATTGCACTCTAAGTTATTTTTATATATATTTAAAACAATTCAGATATTTAAAAAGCAATTAACATTAAAACAGATTTTTTAGATTAATATATTCGAAATAAAATTATAAATTTTATAAACTTTCTAATAAAAAGAGCAAGTTCCGAAAACAGTAAAAATATCATACATTTTTATTCGTTGGGTCATTAATAATTTCTTCCGAAAGAAAATTGGCGAAACTGCAACTAGTATTAAAAGTGTGTTTTAATTATAATTAAAAGCTTGGAATTTTATTATAGCTATAAAAAAAGATGCAAGGGATCTAAACTTTATCTAATGATAATCGAACTAGATTAGGTTACAATTGCAATATCGTCTTTCTTTACATACCTGTTCTATATAACCGTGAAAAAAATACTTTAGAATAATGGATATATCCATTTAAATTAATGACATTCCATTTATAAGAATTAGTTCTTTTTAATTCTCATCTCATAATAATATTCTTAATTTTTTCATTTTTTTATCAAAATATAAATTAAATAGATGTTTAAACAAAACCATAAAAGTGTGAGATTTTGATAGAAAACCTAAAAGTAGATTTTAATTTTAATTGTATTTGTAATATATTTCAACTTGATTTTCAAAGAATATCATATGATTAAATTCTGTCTTAATCGTTTTGCAATATTGCTGAAACAATATTTCCCACTTTTTATTAAATTAATGCATAAAATCGCTCGATGCATAAAATCTTTCTGCTGTTATAATTTTCTATTTTTTATTATTCAATATATTTCATAATTCATTGTTGGAAATATTAGGGAATCTAAAAATTAATATTTCTCAAATTAATTTTAATATGGCGATGATTCTGATGCAATTTTAATTAAATTAGTATATTTGAGAGTTAAGGGCTGTAAAATTATTAAAGCAGTCCGTAGTCTTCAGGAAGCAATAATAGCACAAGATTTCAGAAATCTAGCACATTTGGAAGTGAATGGAAAAATCGACAGTAAAATAGTATTTTTATGAACTGCGAGCTGTTTAAGCAAAAACCTGAGCCTTTTTTACAGGTTTCTTACGCAAACCTAAACTATGGTTAGTTGTTAAATACTTGTGTTTTTCCTAAGTAAAAACTGATGAAGTAAATCAATTTACAAAGACAAAGAAAATAAAAGAAATCTTTATACAAAGAGACTATCACTACACGTTACATTCACCTAAAGACCATGAGAGGTGACAGCAGAATTTATAAAACCCCGAGCTTTTTCTAGAATTCGAACCCAGTTTTGGATGCTACCGTTGCTACCTTACCAGTTACCTTTGGATACAACAAACCATTTTACCAAATGACCTTTAACCTTATAATCAGAATCTGTTAGTCATTTATAAAAAAAATGCACATGTCGACTATGAGAATTCTTCAGATGTTAATTTTTCAAATTTTGATTTAGCTTGTTATTTCTCTTAGAATTTCTCAATATAAGCTCATTTTTTTAAAGAAAAGGTCATGAATCGGATCATTTTATTTGAATCAGAAATAAGGATTCAAACATCTGAAATGGTCGTCTTTAGCTTTGATTCAAAATGTTTTCGCTCGAATTCTTTACATTTTACAACTTACAACTGTTTCTTTCAAATGAATTGCGAACGAGACATTGAAGCGTTAATATGATTTTAACAGTCCGAAAGTAACTGCGCAAATTTTCAGAACATTCCATGCAGAATAACAAATAGTTTTACATTGAAAATATATTTGCAAGAGCATACTTAAAGAATGAGTATAAGATTTTTGAGGCACAAACAGCCTGTCTGTTTTTTCGTGAAAATGCATAATCACAAATAATCCATTTGTTTCAATTTAAAAAAAAAACTACTCAAAATCAAAACTGATTGAAATAAATTAGCGATACAAAAGACTGATATAACATCACTTTAACGTTAATAACCATTACACAAAAGTTAAATTTGAGATTTTACTAAATATTCTGCATCGTGAATTTTAGTTTTAGTTTTACTCACATTAGCGTCCCGTTTTAAAGCAACGCTAGAGCTATTTTGGTGAGGACCTCGTAATTTTGAACCATGATCAGATTTTTCCTTGAGAAAAATAGCACATGTTCATTCCGAATTTGATCAAAAAGAAATTTTTATGAAGGGAAGAACAAAAAAATATCTCTAATATGTGACTTGATGAAGATTTTAAGCCTGCATCACATTTCTGTAAATTGTGGAAAGACGCATGCATTCAAAAACTGACTGGAGTCGCACAGTTCGGGAACCTCCTGTTTTGGACGCATTTCAATTATAACATTGGCGCATTTAGAAATGTTTGAATTCTAGACAGTATGTATTATGAGGGCCACTTTATACAAATTGGTTAATTTGGTTTCATATTTCACGCATATTTAAATTAACAATATGCTCATTATTTATATTAGGTTAATTTTTTTTATTTTAATAAATTGGTGAAAATGCATATTTTATTTATTAAGACTTATGATTACGAGATTATTGTTTTGCATTTGTAAGCAACATTTTTTAGTACGCATAAAAAATTTTTTATGAAATAATGAAGTGATATTAGTGAAACAGGAATTGCACTTGAAAAAGTGTTAATATCCTTATATTTTATAATTCACAGAGTTTTTATCCTTCACAATTTTAATTGGCAACTAGATTAAAAACGTATCTTAATCGACCAGCCTGTTCGTTTTGATTAAAGAGATGTTTTTATAGTATAATACATATCTTATAGCACAGCAGTCCTAAGTAGCTGTCTGTCTAATCAGAAATCTGCTACTGACATATTGTAATATTAAACTTGCTACGTCCAGAATCAAACATTCAAAAAATAAGGATTGTTATTAGACGTTTTTGATTTAATTGATTCAGTCACCAGTTAAGTGTAGGTGAAGCAAATAGAATTAAAACAACTGGAAAGCCTGCAATAAAAATTTACCAAACTCTCTTATTAATTAACACCCAGAATGAAATTTCACTTCTTTAACAAATTTATTTCACTTTTTTGTCAAATTTACTTCGAGAAAGAGAGAAGTATTAATCATTAAGAGTGCTCACGATTTCTCTATTTTTCAATCGTTTCCATAGAGCGCCAGATGTAAAAACACAGAAATTCCATCTGCAGTAACGCGGGTTTATCAAAACAAGTTGTTTTTTTAGTCTAAAAAAAAGGCAGCTGCTTTTCTCATATCGTCTGCCTTCGATCATTTGGCGCCGAAATTCTAATTATCAAGCTTTGCTATGAAATAAAAGTTATCGAAATATTCGCCAATATTGATACTTTAATTTCATTTTTGTTGCTTCCATACTTTTTTTTTCAGTACAAAGATTATAATTCCTTTTCCTAATGACTATTAATGTCTTCATTGAAATTCGTTGATAACAAAGTTTACGCTCGAGCATATCTGTTTAGTCTAATTGAAATTCTACTTCGCAATTGCAAGATGATTATTTCATAGCAAGGATCTTTTTTTTTAATACTGATCTGTTCACACTTCCTCAAGCTTTCGCAAACAGCGGGAGATTACCCGACTGGAACGAATTTAAAGGGATGGGGGACTCTTAAGGAGAATTTTTCTTTTGGAGTTAATGAATTTTTCATGCATATGTATTAAAATATAAACTTTGTCAAATATTTTTAAAAACTCTTTAAAATGAAATGTATTATTTTTTAAAATTAAAAAATATATATTATTCTAAAAATTTCAAAATATTCCAGGCAACTTCATTTGTAATTTTGTCGGTTATTTTTTCCTTTTTATCCTATATAAATTTATTTGGGATAAAACTATGTATGATTTTGTAATTACAATAAAATGTTAATTTTACAGAAATACTTTTATGCATGCGCATTACATTTTCATAAGAATTGTATGTTTCTCTGAACTGAAATTGATTATTAAGTATCTGAATGAATGGAAACATGAAAATGCATGCGCTATTTTCTTTTAATGTTTAACTGAAATATTTATTATCAATTTATTTAATTTCCTCAAAAATTAAGACACTTGGAATATTTCAAAGATATTTTAATCTAATTAAAGTAATATTTTAAGAAGAATCATTAAAATGTACTTTTTTCTTTAATTCAAACATTCATTTTATTGAATAATTCGTTTCCCAATACCATTTTGTTTGAATATAAAATGTGTTTTGGTGATGAAACAATAAAAAAAGATTGTTTCATTTTTGCTTACTCCAAAGTCCTCTGTCCCCTTATCTGCACCAGCTCAGCATGCAGTAGGATTGATACAGTAGGATTTCGAGTCTCCGATACAACGACTGCCACCGAGTTTCGAAAGATTTGAAAACAGAGACACCCGATTTTTAATATGATTTCCATTTCCTATGATGTGCAATCTAAATGTTGATTCACTCTTTCTATACACAAATATGCGACTTCTCACTGGAGGGAGCATTCTTCCCTTGACAAGTTTACAATCAAGACTGAGCATCGAATCATGTTCAGGCAGAGTGTTGACCCACCGAATTCACATCCACGTGAATTGACTTAGGAAAATAAGCGTTCGATGACTTTTCCCAGACACCATTTTAAAATTCTGATTATGAAACAAATTTCATCTCTACAGCTCGTTCCGTTTCTGAGTTAGCATGATGGTAGCTTAGGAGACCAGGAAAAGAGACTTCCATTTCACGGAATTCGTTGGAACCTAGGGAGAAGTCTGAAGTCGTGATTTACAGGCTCCACATGGAATTTCGCCAGTTATTGTTCGTTACAGACGTAATAATTTTCGGATTCAGGCAAGTCTGGAGTGCGCAGATTCATCAAAATCTCAACGTCAACATTTTTCAATATTTCAATACTTCGCCTTTACCTACTTCGTTTACGAGAAAGAAAAAAATGAATAGAAATTTCAACTAGTTTACATATTAAAAGTAAATTTAGCCTCGTACAGACGAATAAAAATACGCCGAATAAAACATTATGGTGAGCTTTTTGCGAAGTCAATCGGAGGGTTAAAAAATAATTGGGAAATTTGTTGAAAAAGTGGAGCTTTTAGGAATCTCCGGTGTGTTTGTTTGAATTTTTATTTTTCTTTATCACTCCCATATAAATAATTGGGGGATCGCCCGGGATTCATTTAAAATCTTCTTTGAAATTTATGGAATTAAAAATTAGTCTGATTAATTTAAATTCCTACCCCCCCCCCCTCCCTTTTTTTTGGATTAATGCCTAAAATAAAAAAAAAGCTGACTGAAATGCAAACGCGCGGCTTGCCTCTCAATACTAACAATAACTATGCATTCCTGTTCAAGTGGAATCTCGTCGTTCAATCCTTCCAGAGAGTCCATTAGTTTCGTCTCCAGTGTTATATATCCAATATACTTCAGAAGTTCTTCTTTCAACAGCGGCGATCAGCAGTGTCTCCGTCGGAACGTCGATCTCCAAGGGGAATTAATAACTAAAACATCTTAAAACGTTTCCAACAACACCAGTGAGAGATCGTTATATCAGGTATTGTGTTTTTGTTGTTTTCATTAAAAGAAATATCTAGAAGAAAGACTTCAGAAGAATTTCAGAGCCGCAGTCTTGTTGTTTATAAAATTGTTTTTAGCTGAGTAAAAGAAATAATTCATATTTTTAAATCATCATGCATTCATATTTTGAAAGTATCATGCGAGCTTATATTTTTCGAAATACTATTTTTCTGTTTGTGTATAGATAATCGCAACTATCAAAATGCTCTGCAAGTATATCTTTTAAATATTAAGGAAATCGAACGTAATATTCAAGTTGTTTTATTTGTATATTTTCATTTAAAAACGAATTGATTTATCATATTCTATATGTTTCTCGGTTGGCACTCACCAAATCTGCAAAGCTTTGCAGTTTTGTTTCTGTTGCGTCACCGACCTTCGCTGACGCCTCTTAGCTAGTTAAGAATTCATTTATTTGTTGCTCTCAAGCGATTTAGTCCAAACAAAAGTGGGTCGAAGCTCAAAGTATTTAGATTAAGTTTAAAAGGTTTCGCAAAATAATTTCTCGATCACTGATCTGTTTTTACATTTTTCCTGCAGCTGTGGGGCAATATTATGAGAATATGTTTTGACGGAATTATTATGCCTTCCATTCAAACGTGTGTTCATTTTTAGAATTTGCTGATCAAAGATTTTACATGTGCTTGCTTTTAATGGTGTAATAAAAAAATGTGTTCTTTCTCAAAATAATTAACTTCTATATTAATCTAATTATTTGGGATTTTATATACAGAACTTTGAATGATTAAATTATTTTTCTTATTTTAACAAATTTAATCAGTGTTTAAAACAAGATTATACATTGTTTATTTTTTTTCTTTCAAATTCTTTTTGCATTTATTACAACGAAATGAGACAACTGATATATCAAATGTTTTTATAAGTGCTTTTTTTTCAGTTGAAATTAATAATTGAGTATTTCAAATTAAGTATTACGTATTTTAGCTCGCACCGTTGTCTTTACACGTTACTGGTCAAAAATATTTCTAAATGAATAAAATTTGAGTATTTCATTGTATATTTAGTGCATTTTTGGTGCAATATGATTCTATCTTGAGAATTTCGGTAAATGAAAACGAAATTTGCCATACTATAGTGACATCATTGTTATTGTCTGAACGCGTGACAATTTCGTTAATTCCCTTAGTTATTAACTAAAATTAAATTTCAATTTTAAAATGGCCTATCTCGGCAAAGGTTGATGTGAAGATTCATTCGTCTTAGCCACAGAACTAAATTTAAAAACCGATCAATCTATGACCATCATCATACTCAAAGACCTAATTACTGGTAGTGAAAAATGCGACGAAAACCTAACCCAAAACCTGCATGCAACGATTGTTGAAGATCGCAAAGCCAGGGAGAAACAGCAAGAAGAAAAATTGAATAAAGAAGGAAGAGAAGAAAAACTGCGCCTCGAACAATTGAGGTTAGAGGAACAAAAACGGCAGGACGAACTCGCTGAACGCAAACGCAAAGATGAACTTGAGTTGGAAAAGTTAAAGATTCAAATGCAATCTAAATTAGGTGCTGGTACATCCGAAGCAAGTGATACTAAATTTCTCATCAAAGAAGTATCAAATTTCTACATCCGTTCGACTTGAAAGAAGACAACAGTCTTTATCTAAAATTAGTTGAACGTCAAGCACAGAGATTGAATATTAATCAAGAGAATCGGGCTGGTAGGTTTATTACCGACGGAAGTTTCTCACATCGTAGCGAGAGAGCCTAATGACAAAGCTAACTCTTACGAACATGTTAAAGACTTACTTCTGAAACGTTTTAAACTAACTCCAGAAAAATTTCAACAACTATTTGTAACTCATCAAAAGGCACCTGAACGAACATGGACTGATTTTTACCATGAAATAAATACTTACTTCAACGGCTGGATAAATGGATTAAAGGTAGATACTTTAGAGACATTATCATATCTAATAATAACAAATCAATTAAAACGAAAAACGCTTTTTGAATTTAAGGAATATTACCTTGATAAATGGACAAATATGAACTCCCCTGCCCAATTAGCAGAAAAATTAGAAGAATTCGAAAATGTTAAAAAGACTGAAATAAAAATCGAGCAGTCCATTTGTGCACAAACAAGAATTCAAACCCGCGGAAAAATATCGCAGATATGAAGCACCGAGAAAATCCGAGTATAACAAGACAGACGAGAAGTTTCCAGTGCCAACAAATTACAACAAACATCATGAAGCTCCTGTCACCAAGTACGAAACTCATCAAAGAAATCAAAACAGCGCACAGAAGGGGTATTACAACAAAAATTACGAGAAGCACTCGAACTACAATGCTTCCAAGCCTACTCAGACGAACTATTCAAAGTCGCAGAAATTCAAAGAACCTCCGAAGGAAGTAAATTAGTTTCACAACGAAGAAAACAAACGCCAAAAAAGAGATAAATGAATGAAAGGAAACGTGCACCCTCATCGTTAAAGAAGGTTTACGTACTAAAGAACTATTTTTCGGAAAAAAAGAAAATCACAGCTCTTATAGACAGTATTATAAAAATTTATATCAAAAAGCTTATTCTATTTTTTTTTAATATTCTGGATGCTTTAATTCATCAATGCATTTTGTAACTAGCTACAATTTAAAAATCCAATCAGTAAAATCAAAATTTATTTTACAAAATTGAAATGTTCTCACATCATAGTTTAAAATTAGCAATAGAGGGTTTATTTATTTTTTCTGTTCATGGTAACTTATTAAGACAAATTAAAATAAATAGAAATGTTGAGCTAAGAAATTATTAAAAAAAAATTGACATAAGTTGTTCTGGGAGTGTGAAGGGAAATGTAATTATTAGCTGAATATTTTTCTCTGACTACAAAGAAATTGTATTCATACATTCATATAAAGTTTTAAAAAGCCACTTTTTTATTTATTTATTTATTTTGCAGAAATAGTGCACATTAGGTGTTAATGAAAAATATGCCTCCATGTTATTCAGAAGTTTTTCTGTAAAGGAATATAAGACATTACTATTAAATTTTTTTCAAAATCAGTAAATCACCTGCTTTGAAGATGTATCAATGGAAACATTCGTCAGGCAAAAAGTACTTTTAAATAATTTCAAGATTCATTAACATCAGGAGATTCAGAACCCTCTAAAATCAGCAATCGAAGTAATAATAATTTTTTAAAAAGTAGAAAACAAGTAAAAGCCACCAGAAGAAAATAAATAGTCTGAAATTTTCCGTTCATACTGAACACTACGTCATTTTTCTCCAGCATTCGCTGTAATGAAATAATATACAAACGAATGCTTATAAAAAATGAAAAGGAATTAATATAAACTTATAATTTTATAAATATGAGTAAATGGAATCTGCATTTAATATCTATTAAATAATTAGAAAGATTACTGAAAAATATGCTTTAAGCTAATATGTCGACACACCGTTTGGAAAAAAAAATAAATACCATTCATTCCCACCGAGAAAAGCGTTGCGATACAACTCAACTTATAAATGATAACACTTATTTGACACTTGATTTTTTGATGCAAATTCCGTTAAATTTATTTATTTATTAATATTTGATGTTTACTGGCCATAATAGCCAGAGAGTTCAGATGATCTTGATTTCTTGATGCAAAGCTCTACAGTAATTAATTCAGAAAAGATTAAAAATAAAGTAGAATAATTAAAATCAAATACCCAAATTACCAAACAAAAACTAATAAAAAGTGTCATCCTATTTTTGATTATAGGTTTAATAATGAAAACTTTGTAAGATATATTTATAAATAAAGCAAAAGGTAGGTATTTCAAAACAAGAATTAAGACTTTAAAGTAAGATAATAAGGCTCTCATCTGCAAAATTTTAAGGCTTTCTTTCAAATACAACAAATATTCTTTTCTATTTTAAAAGGATTTATATTTGCAGAACTTTTTCAGATATATTTAAAATATATCATGTTTCCATAAATTAATACAAGGTGAAAGTAAAATAAAAAGTATTGTATTACTCACCTCATTCAAAGCAGGTTTAGTTCTTCTATACAAATTATAGTATTTTTAGCTGTCTTGCAACTGCTTCGATTGAAAGTAACTGTTTTGAAGAAGTTTGAGATATTTAGCCAATCGGAGCTGAGGGGTTGAGTGATTTTACAACTTCCCTCGGCCATAAATTTATGAGGGTCAGCCTATTTTAGCCCCCTTTTTAACAGCTGTGGGGTATTATCAAGTTACAAGGACCTGGTAAATGTGTTCAGTGTACAAATAAGAAATTGCTCTATTTCTCTTAAAGTAGTGAAAACAAGAAGATGCTTCAGAACAAAGTTCTCAAAAAAAAAAAAAACTATATTTTTTATGTTTATATTTTTCTAACGTTAAAAATATATATTAAAGAATATGGAAATATCTGAATTACAGAAGTGTATATATTTTTCTAACGTTGAGATACCAAAAAAGAAAAAAAAATATTGTCACGGAATCATTAAAAAATATATGTAGTTCTTCAAAAAGATATTTTATATTCTTTTTTTAAAGAAGCACCTCTTATGAATCATGCAGAATGCTTTTTAAAATTCTGATGCTGAGGAAAATCAATATTGCATACTTTTCAAAAGAAACAATCAAAAGGAGCTCCCAATTTTTTTCCAGGAAAAAAAAATTCGTGTTTTTGTTATAAAAATAAGACAGTTTTTAAATTTCATGAAAGAACTTATGATCCGAATAGTGTAATTATTGAAATGTTTATTTAACTTGTATCGATATACTACAACGCGTATCTATATTTAAAAGAGCTAATCCGTTAAAATATAAAAATGAAAATATTTCTTTGTTTAAATGTAATTCATCGAACTTAATTACTTAAGTTCCTTCATGAAGCTACATATGTCTCACAGGGAAAAAAAATTATAATTGAGATGGAAAGAATGAAAGAGTAATTCATTTTTAAATAAGCAAGCGAAACAAAAGGTTAAAATGTGCAAGTATTAAACTCCAATAATGTGTTTTTTAACCTGTTAGTACTTGCTATCAAACTCATTTTTCAATTATTATTTACTTCTTAATTCTTTTATTAGAAATTATGTAGTATTTTTTTTTAAAAAAATATTTTAATATATAGAGAAAATGTAAAACTGGTGAATTCTTTTCAAGTCATTCTAAAATGAAAATTTTTAAAAAGTACATTTTTAATTAAAAAAATTTTATTTATGTGTTCTCTACTGGTCAAATTATCATCAAAAACTAGGTAAAAAAATTGCCAATATCTTGAGATAATTAAGAATATAATCTTAATATAAATGCAGTCACTGCGGCTTTGTATATATATTATAGATCTTAAGAACTGGGCAGAAATAAATCAAACCTTGTATATTTATTATTTAAAAAAAGACAATACTGTTAATTTTTCAAAGTATGGAAGTTAATCAAATATTCAATTAATTAAAATACATCGAAATTTTATCGTTTTTCTACAGTAACTGCAGAGCAAATTATTCTACAAGATATGTTTTTATATCATCTTAAAATTCAAACCTTCCTTTTCAACGATGCAGTTTCCTTTCCCTGTAATTTTTCTCTAATTTTCGCCAATATTTTTTCCAAATTTAAGAAACAATTAAGTAAATGCGGAAGATTATGAAATAAGGAATTTTATCGGCATTTTTAAAAAATAATCTGGTTAAATTGACATTCTGATTTTAATTAAATGCATGAGACGCTAAAAGTATTATGTATATTATAATATTTTGTAAAGAATAATTTTTTTAAAAATTTTAAAACTATTACTAAAGAAGTATTTTGATTGCGAACAACGTAGGATGTATAAACTAGTAGTTTCATAAATGAATACAGACAGAAAACGGGAATAAACAGAAATCTGCATGACATTGTCACCTCCTCTACATAAGGTCAAGGACGTATATATCTCTCCCTTTTATCCTTGAAAGGAGTGTCGGAAACGAACATCCCCTTCCATGAAACAAGTGTAACTATTTTCCGAATTACTGTTGCAATCCCCCCTCCCTCTTCTTTTATGATCGCAGTGCACGTTCTTTATGGAAGGAAGAAGAATAAAAGGAAATTGTTGAGTCTATCAGCCAACTAAACACGAACAAGACCTCACTGATTTGCAAGCACTCACATCTGGGAATATGAAATAAGTTTTTAAAAAAGTATTCCGAAATTTAAAAGGATGTTGATTTTATTTAGAATATGTTCAAGTAGAATGTCCCTATAAAAATAAATGTCTGTGCACTACAAAATAAAAAAATTCTTGGATACCCCTGAAGTTGTAAGCGGCCTTAGGCATAGCCCACTCTACCTATTCGATAATCTGGCCATATAATCACCAACCTAAAAACCTAAAAGAATTTTTTAAATAAGGATTGTAACCAAACAATCGACATTAAAAATATCTTCCGAACTCGAGCGCAGGAACCATATAAAATGCGGAAAATATAAGAGTTTGTTTGTTGTTTTTTAAGATGAACGGAGAAAACTTTATAGCTTTAATATCTTGTAAATATTAGTTCTTTCGTTTATAAATGTCTTAATAAGATATGTAAAATGCGCTCGTTAAAAGATTAGCTATTTAACATGTAATTATATATATGTGCATATTTAGATTAAAAAATGACTACAATTTATTCAAAAGCAATAAGATATTGAATTTGCGCTGCCTTTTTTTTATTTTTAAGTACGTGGTATTGTTAAATACCTTTTGCCTTCAAGGCTCTTGTAAACTAAAATTTAAAAAAACAACAACTTAATTTTGTATTTATGTGCATTAGTTTTTCTCAATATATTGTTACGAATCCGTGATGCATAGTTGGTTCCATAGGAGGTTCCAGAGCTTGGTGACGAATTTGGCGACTTTGGCGCCAAAATAGATTATACCCGAAACATCGAGAATTTTCCCGATCCGTACAGTAGGAACCGAGTTACGCCTCGAACGTTCCTGATTGGTTGAGAGGCTTCTAGCCTCGCCTCCTGAGACTTATAAAAGGAAGCAGCCGCAGCTGCCGGGGAGTGGTGAACCAGATCGAAGAGAGTTGTCGGGATCAACGGTGAATTGAGTCGTAGTCGGAAGCGACAGAGAAGAGAGCTGTGGACCGGTGGAGTCGGAGAGTAGTCGAAAGCGACGGTGAAGAACTGGTCTTCCAGGGATAAACGGAGCAGCGACGGAGTTAAGCTAGTGCTGAACTAAGATGTGCGCTACTGTCTGTAGTAGAGAGTCTTGTCATATGCTGTTGTTGCTGCACGTCTCGGCTGAAGATAATCGTGTTCTGTGCTGTATATAGTTCTCGTCTTTGTGCTCTCCTGTGTGTCTTCGTGTAAATAAACGTTGTTGTTTCATTTTCTACTGCCGCCTGCTGATTGAGTGTTCTCCACAGCATATAACTCCCACTATCCAAACGAACCCCAGAAATTTCGTAACAATATTATAAATGAATATTCTATAAACAACTCCTTTAATCATCTTTATATTAAGACACTTCATTCAAAGTGCATTAAACATTCAGAAGTATCTGGAATTATACAATTTTCAATACATTGTAATTGGCAGAAGACAAAAGAAAATTGGATTTCATTTTGCATAATTATCATATTGAGTGTAGAATCTAAAAAAACTGAGGTACTAATTCATTGAACAAGTTAAGTGCATACTTAAATAGACTATTTTAGTACATGAGTATATATATATATATATATATATATTATTTATTCATCTGCTTTCTTATCGTATGTACTTCCAAATGTGCAAACGTCATCGATGTCCGTTGGTAATTGCTTAACAAAAAAAAAGCTATTGCAAACGCGATATTTTATTTATTTGTCGTTTCGTCCGCTTTTCTGCCAAATGTGATGCAAATTGTAGGCTCACTATCCGACAAAGAAATTAATGTCCGATTACCTTTCATTTTAACATCCGCCGCTTCGATTTCTTAGTCGACCGACAGAAAATAGTCGGCAAAATGCGACGCTTTTCACCTCGTCAGTTATTATGCGAAATGTTGAGTAAACTATGGGTTGAATATTTGACAGTTCCATCTTATGTTCGACAGTCAGTCCACCTACTTTGCATTGATTTCTTAATCCACTCACGGAGAATTATCGGAAAATGTATTCACCAGTAGCCTTGTCGGCTATTTGTCGAACATTGTCATTCTACCAACTTAAATCATTCCTCGGATACTTTGATTATTTATAAGATAGTAATTCTAAGATGGGTTTTAAATTATTATATTCATTAATACCAAACTCGCTACACCTATGTTCAGAAGCAATAAAGACTTTTGCCGACGAAATTCTCAACTGCTTGCCGACGGGGTTGGGGCATTTGCCTCCTGCCTACCCGCGCTGCTTCTTGGTTTGAGATGGATTCGTCAATCGCATAGGGATAAATAATGGAAATTGACACTCTCTAGAAATCGACCAGACCATGTCAACCTAACTGAGTACAATCACAGCGCATCTTATAAAAGCATCAGGCTGATGTGAACTGCGCTGTGATTGGACTCCTAAAGGTTGACGGGCCGCGGTGGCCTGGTGGTAAGGTCTCGGCTTCAGAACCGGAGGGTTTCAGGTTCGTGACCCGATTCCACCGAAGAACCGTCGTGTAAGGGGGTCTGTTGCACGTTAAATACGTCATGACCAAACGTCCTCCCTCTGGTGTGGAGTGGTGTGGAGAGGGGGGTGCCAGCTCAGGTGTCGTCCTCGTCATCTGACCGCGGTTCAAAATGACGAGGTCCGTCCCAAAATAGCCCTAGTGTTGCTTCAAACGGGACGTTAATATAACCAAACCAAACCTAAAGGTTGACATGAGCTTGCCGATGCCTCCAATTATTGCTTATGTTTACATTACACTTCGAGATCCACATGCTACGCTTTGCTCTGAGTATAATATACTCTGGTTATTATATAAGAATATTCTGGTTTCTTTTTAAATTCCTTTCAACTGAGTTTTAATAATGGCATATAATATGCTTTCTGAACAATGTTTATACATTCAGGATAATAGATGAGTATGGAAAAAAAAATCTTCCTTGTTATGTTTATTTAGGGCAAAAACTTATTGCAAACCTTTCATTTTCTTGTTTACTCATGATAGCAAATTCGTGATAGTAAATATTTAGCAAGAAATTGTTATATGCTTTTTTATTCAGAAGTTAAAATTTATTACATATCTTTATCTTTTTGTTAACTAATTATGGACTCGCATGAATCTTTCTAATCAAGGCTTTAACTTTCAGAGCCTTCAAAAAATATTGTCTTATAATATTCTACCTCCCATGCTTACTATTTTCATCAATCACCATGTGTTTTCTTTTAATGACTAATACTCTTTAACTGTATATAAATATCATTCACTTTCTTTTGCTCTGTTAGACTTTGCAGATATCCAAATTTGCCAGCCTTGACATTTCTTTCTTTTGCTTTAAATTCATCATTTATTGAATTTCCTTTTATGGTTAATTTCATGAAGATCAATTAACCATGTTTGTACTTTGCTAAATTAACAAAACAATTTTATATATACTGAACACAAAATAGGTAGACCAAATTAAAAGAAAGGTAGAAATTTTGTTTGAGTGAAATAATGATGCAAGAAGCAATGAAAAACTAATCAACTTTTTGTATGATTCTTTCTTATGAAGTGTAAGCAAAATGATATAGAAAAATCTTTTTATATGCAAGTTAATTTTTTTATTGTGCATTTTACATTTTAAAATCAACTGAATAATCTGAACATGTATTTTCTCCCTTATATTTAGATAATGTTGGAGAATTATTGGAGCAAGTGTCATCAGTTGTCAGAAAATTTTTTATATCTCATTCTGAAAAGATATTCTCTAAATATTTTGCAATGATGCTCAAATGATTGTATACATCATTTTCTTTCATTTATTAAATAATTATGAATTTCAATAATAAATAAAATACGAAAAATGATATGTTTGAAGAAAACTTTAGTTTTCAATTGTATATTAACGACATGCTAACAATTAATTGCCAAGGATCATTGCTCATAAATTCTTTCATAATTAAATCTTGACTCTATTCATCAACAGCATGCAGTTAATATCCAAATACTTAATTTATATATGTAGTTTATTCAATAATTTGTAAATAAATTAATATTTTTTTATATATTATGCAGTTTTACACTATAGTTATATTTTATTTTGTCATAACGTTATTTTAGATTTATTTTTTAAAAAAAGGCATCTTTTATTTTTTATGAATAATAGATATAAAAGTTATTTAAAAGCTGTTTATAACATATATAGTTATTTGTCTAATAATAAAAATGTGAATACAGATCTTGAAAATTTTAATATTAAAATTTGAAATGGTTCTCAGGAAGAAAGATTGACAATAAATGTATGTCAGTAACTATTTTAACATATTTATCACATATTTTTGGTAAATAAGATTGAGATTTATATGTAATTTTACAGTTAGTTTTTGAGTATAATTTTACATGGTTAGTATAATTTTTAATAGCCAATCTAATCTTGCAAAAAAATTTTTAATGATTTATTATATCGTACGGGTTCAAAGAAACTTGCTAGAAACTCACAGTATGCATTATAGGAAACATCTAGTTCATCCCTACTTATTTTACACAAGTTCAAAAAAAAGATTTTAGACTCAATCAAATCAATAACTCAATTTGCTAATTGAGTTATCTTTGAGTCTTTAAAATAGCTCTGACTCAAATTTAATATGAATCTCTTCTGTTTTTAGATTAATTTTAACAATAATTATGTCTTACTTTTCAATGAATTCTAATTTTATTTTTGCATAGCATTGTGATAAATAAAAAGCAATATTTATAATTTACTTTTCTATTTTAGTTTTAGCTGTTTTATTTATAATATTTTTTACAATGCATTATTTCCTCTTGCTTCTTCGAGTGTAAAGCATTGTAATCAGGTCATTTGATAATAATTTTAATAAAAAATTTTCTTTTATTGTTAAGTTGTGATGTTATGTTTGCATTTACTTTAACAGCATTTATGTACTTTTCATTGCCCTGTAGCTTTATTTATACATAATATTATTCAATCTAAAGATCAATATTTAGTTTTGTTTACCTCCAATCATTCATAACAAATTTATTTGTTATTATGCAAATTTCTTTCTAATTCAACAAAATCTAATATATAATAGTTACCTGATTGACAATGATTTTATAAAAATCTTCTGTCTTGAGATTTTAAGTTACAATACTAGATTTTGAGCCACTTATTTATTTTTCATTTGGTTTCTGTAATATAATTTTGTCTGTGTTTTTTCAGTGATTATATCTCTGTTTTCGAAATATCTCATGTTCAAAAATTGATGCAGTATTGATGTTTGATAATATTCAACTTGAAAGTATTGGATAAGAAAGTGGAAGATTTGCGAAGGAAGAAAATCCAGCTGGCAGCCATGGCGAACTAGATGATCTGTTCATCTGTGATAGCAGTTATTTGCATGTTTCACAGTTGTGATAGATCTTCTCGAATGGATATGCCAATAAATTATTCACAGGTATCTTAGTGTAATATTGATTGTCATATTGTATTGAGATCTGTGATCCCCCTTCCCAAATAACTCTTTAAAAATTTTTTAAATAGTAGCATAATTATTAATACTTTTATGTGTATATTCAGTTTTGATATATTTACAATAGAAAATTGAAATGCTATTATTTCATTCTTTAAAACCAATTCAAAAAATATCATATATGTAAATATTTTGAGCTACACCTGCAAATTTTTTAACTTTTTTTAAATTTTTTTTTATTTTTAAATAGAGGTTATTTAATTTGTATTATATGGATTTCAAATGTATTTTTATTTCATATATAAATTGATAGTTTCAAAAAATAGAATAAATTCTTTAATTCTGAGATGATTATAAATGCATTTTAACACTGAGTACTAAGAAAACGAATTTGAATATGAAATAATTATTCATATTTATTAGTTAATGAATATTAATTATTCTAGATAATTATTAATAATAAAATTAATATGATTTTGTAAAATTACTAATCAATATTTCGCTGTAATATTTAACTTAGCAAAAATTATGAGAAACACACATTTGATATGCCTACCATAAGAAGTTCATTTAATTCTAATTTTTAAAGTAATTAAATTTGTATTTTAATATGAAACTATTTTTAATGCATTCTGGAAATTGGAACTCGAAAAATCTGTACTACAGTTGTTGTTTTTTTTTTTAATTTTTATTATTAAATAGAATTCACAATGAGAAGGTATAGCTTTCGAAAGATAAAAATATAAATACTGCTTACTGATACACGTTTCCCCCTTTGCTTTCCATGTAGAAGAACTTAAATGATTATCCTACTTTATATAGCATAAAAGTAATCCTGAAATCCTAACTCAATTTCATGGTCATCTACTCCAATTTAATTCCTCTCCCTTTCAATATGGGTTTCCTGTTATTTTCTTAATTAATTTTCTTATCTTTTATTTTCTACGGATTAGGTACCACAGTGTAAAATTATTACTAAAATTTCGTCTTTCTCAGCTGATTATCTGTTTCTGTAGTTGAAGGGCTAAATTATTACTTTTAATATGAAGGGTGAACAACTGGTCACCGAAGGCGGTTAGTTTCTTTTAAGCTAAAAGAATATCTATCAGTCTTTTGTTTACTTAATAAAAAGGATTAATTTTGAATTATATTTACCTCAAACGTCGAATTCTGAGGCTATAGTGTGATTCTTCTTTTCTACTTGAATCAAAGATGCCAATAATGAGGGGATCCCCCCACCTTTCCATCGAAAATGTCATTGCTGATAGCGAATACCTCCATTTTAAAAATGTCAGATCACTTAAATGGATGAAAATAATATTAATATATTTTTTTTCTAAATTAATAGAAACATTCTAAATTTAGTAGGTTATAAATGGTGATCGAATATTTAAGTAAAAATTCTTTGATTGTTTTTTATTTAGTTTCCTTCCGGATTGAAATCTAACGGAGATCCATACCGAATCTGTAATGCAAGTTAAAAGAGACCATTTTTTTTTTTTTTTCCTAAAATAGTTGAGAACTGTTTGTGGAATACTATTATTCAGTTGTCTCCGTTATTTATTCAAACTAATATTATCAAAGAAATATAGACAAATTTTCGCAGTTTAAAATAAGAAAAGTGACATTTTGATATTTTTGTCTTTCGATATCTGTTTCTATGTTTGTTAAATTTTATTTTCAGATTTTTTTTAGTTTTATATCAAAAGTATAAATTTATTGCGACTTATTATGCACTTTTGTACCTCCCTCTAAAATTAAATTTAATTTTGTTTGTTATTTCAAATTAATATTTCTTTATCAGAAGATATGCTAGATTATAGAATATGCCATTCTAGTTATTGAAAGCTGACATTGTTTATTTCAGTTCGAAGCTCAGAAAGGATATAAAAATTTCCCATAATAGTTATCTGTTTATAATAAAATTTATTATAATTTATAAAAGAATTAAGTGATTTATGAAGTCAAGCCCATTTTTACTTGCTAGTATAACGAAGTATGCAAAGAGAAAGTATTGTAATCGTCAAAACTCCGACTCGAGATTTCAACTAATCTCAATATCTTAGTTTTAATTAATTATTGAGTTCATAAAACACAATTTGGGAATTATGTCTGTTCATAAATCTGTGAGCACAATAACTCAAAAGCGTCTTTAGCAAGACAAATTGAAGTTTGGTTGCATGTTCTTTCAACAAATTTGAAGATTTCTATCAAATCCATTGATGTGAAGTCTGTCTATTTGGCTATTTGAATACAAACGAATAGGATAGACTGTAAATAGCTAACAAATAAAATCTTTATAAAAATTTAACATTTAAATTAGATACTTATCGAATTTTGAATTAAATCCGTCAAAGAGTTGAATGTTAATTGGTCCGTACGCGATAATATAAAAACACAATGACGTAGATAAATGAAATTTAACATATGATCGTGATATTAAAAATGGATTCTGCGTTAAATTTTGATTTCAATTGGTTGAAAAAAAGGGCATTCGTAATACATATTTGGTTTTCTTCACTGTACTGTTAAGCACAAAGCTCATATGCCATTGTCTAAAAATAAAAATCTGTGCATTTGTGACGTTGATGGTATTGTCCGATGCCCATGATTTTATTTGGGGAGGGAGGTGATGCCTTTATTAGAGAGTATATTCGAAAGTTATACTTATTTATTGTGCTACTTTTGTACAGTAATTTTCGTATTTCGAATATTCAATTGTACATAATTAGACTGATTTTATATAGAAGAAACCCGTCATTCGAAATAATAAATCTACTTTGAGCAATGAATTGCCTTGCAGTTTTTCAACAACAAGCTTGCATTTTCTTTCAGCCTAAGAGTTTTACTCAAGCGTATTTAAATTCTTTAGCATGAAGCATTTCGCTAACTGATTTTTTGGGGGCAATTTCTTTCTTTCTTTCTTTCAGTACAACAAATTTTAAATTTTACATTATAACTTAGTGAATAAATTTTTAAAGGAAAGTTTCATATGATGCTTTCAAACGTTTTTGTTTGGTTGTAATGCATTGGTTGTAATGAAAACTGACATTAATACCCATTTTAAAAACATTATTTTTCATTTAATTTTCACTAAGCTTTTAAATTATTAATAAAAATTATTTTGCCAAATTTAAATAACAGATCATATATTACCATATAAGAATTTTGTTATTTGTCAAATGCGATTCAATAATAGAGATGATAATGTTTGAAATCTTCATTTTATACCGAAATAACGGAACCTACAAAGCAACCAATAACAAACAATACTTTTTGAAACCTTTTATTCATTTCGAAAATAACATTTCTTACGACATTCGGCTTAAAATTTTACTCTAATTATCTTCAGTATTGCATCTTCAGTATAAACCATTATATTTATTGATTTTTTTAGAATTGAATTTTTCATTATAAAACACGATTTGGAATTTTCTGAAGCCTCACTAAGAGATTTTTTTTCTTAGAATTTTAAATAAATTTTTATAGAAGTTTACACATTAAGTAGATTTACCAATCTACTTAATCTTCTAACTTTTAAAATTTTGTCAAACCAAGACATTATGTCACATATTATGTTTTCAAAATTTTATTTCTATCAAAACAATTCGATAGGGAATTAATAAATTTTTAAATCTTCATTTAATGTTGATATACAAAAGTGTGCAAAATAAAATTCGGAATCGAAATATATTTTGAAAATACATTTTGCAAGCTTTCAACCTAAAAATTTACTTTAGTTCGTCATAAGCATTACTTTTTTAGTATAAATCGTTATGCTTTTTGATTTTTGCATATTGAATTTCTGAAAAGGTAATCTGATGTTTTCTATAATATTATTAAGATAAGTTTTTGGGCTAAAGTTTCATATTATATTTCCAAAAATTTATTCCAATCCAGAATAACCCAATTTTTTCCAAAATTATTCTCGATAGTTTCAATTCATATTCTTTATTGAGATACATGGAAGATAAACTAAAGTATCTTTGTTTTGGTCAATCATCAATTTCTCTTGACAAATTATCATCACTTTTTTTAGAAGCAAGCAAAACTGCTTTAATATCTTCTTTAGTGATTTCATGCTTTCTTTTGTTCATAATGCAAATATTACTTCGATAACTTCAAAAATAGATTCAAAATAAGTAAAATATAAAGTAACAATTCATGACTAAATAAAAATTTTCAGAATAGCACTTGAATAATGAATTTAGAATTTTTTTCTTATATGTAATCATTATATATATATATAATCAAAAATATAAGCATTATGAAATTAAATCTAAATTTAAATTATTTCTGAAACGAAACTAAAAAATTATTTCGTAATCAAACAAACAAATAAAAAAATGTATTTATTTGGTTAATTTTATATTCTATTTTTCTTTAACTTGGTATTTATTACTAATTAGTCTCTCTCTATATATATAAACTGCGGCAGTTTGAAGTTTTTCGGGTCTTCCTATGTTATTTGAAACTGATAGTTTCTACTGAGCATCAAAACTTCCGATAGCCCTTTTACAGAATAAGATGGTGACTTCCTTCCGCAATAACAAGATTCACAATACATTTCATGAGAAAACTGCTTTGTAATTTGCCGCAGTGATAATCCAATAGTTTGCTATTATATCCTTATAAAGCCTGAAAAGAGTTTCTGGCATTTATCGGAAAAAGAAAGAACGTGGCGGTATTCTTACATATCATTCATCGTTAAGAAAGCAGTGGAAAGCATTTCTTTTAGTAAATAGCCATAAAATCTTCCCTATTTTGAGCTAACAATACAGGAATATAGACACCAATGCCCTTTGGAAACACAATAATTACGCAAATCTATTAAGTGAGTGCCTCCCTGACCCCTTCCGCCTTAAGGTACAGGGGAGTTGGCTGAAAAAAAGCCACTACCGTCAGAGATAAAACAGACCTGCTACGATGCTGTAACCGCTTTTCACATTGATCTCCCCTGGAAAGAAAGCAGGCGCCCAAAATCGTCCCTCTTGAAATTCTTAAATCGCCTCTTCCTCTAAAATAAAAACTTCTAATATTTAAACTGTGACGAATGGGCGAAATGATGCAACGAAATTATAATTTTGTAGTCTGTTTAACAAAATAATGAAGATCTTGCTAAATTTGCATATACGGATACATTTAGAATTTTTAGGAAAATTGTTCGATTTTGTTTCTTATCTGAAGTTTAGTGAGCGTTGTGCAAGTATAGAACAGTACTTTCAGGTCATCTGGAGGGGAGGGGGGTGTTCGGGGGATGCTATGGGGGGGGACCAACATGATCAAGAGCTAAAATAATGTTATGAATGGTAATAGCGGGATGGAAAGAAGAGAGGTAGAAATTAAACTGGAACAATCGACGGGTTTTGAAATGTGCGAAGTTTACAGATATATGACAGTTTAGTGCAAGTATGCAACATATTATAAAGTACGGTCATTTACCTCACCTACTAGGTTATATCGCATATATTACTTTGATAATTCATATTATACAATGTTTTATATTGTTAGATCTAATCATGTCCATGCTAAGGAAGTATCCCTCTGGGTGTCATGACTCAGTTTCCAAAAATAAAATTAGCTTTTCTTCTTTTGTGCAAAATTTCAAAAAGTCATGAGTATATCTGTTTTCTCGTCTACGAAGTAATGCTGGTTATGAAATTGCTTCGACTTCAAAAATTACAATTCAAACTTCAACTGGCGAAGAACATTCCGCACAAATTACACAATTCTGCAATGAAAGTGTAGAACCCTATGTTTATACAAATATGATTGAATCATAAAAAACGACGATGACAATAACAAATCTGATCAAGTGCATATAAGTGATTCAGGTTTGTGAATAAGCATTATAACTGATCAATTTAAAATGTTTTGTGTTAAAAACAGACCTGTACAATCACAAAAGAGTTTTTGCTAAGACTACTGAAGGCAGATCATTTTCCATTACTTACTACTTTTTTAAAAATGTGCCAAATGATGAAATGCAGCTTCTCAGCTGGTTGATTTATTCAAAAACACAAGACTCGGTATTTTGTTTTTTGCTGTACAGTATTTTCAAGAGAAAGTGAAAATTCTACACGATTTATAAGTATCTATAACAGTTGCAAAAAGTTATCAACTATAATTCAAGATCATGAGCGTTCTATTTGTCATTTAACTCATTTATTGCTTGGAACAGTTTATTTCAAAAGAAAATTTAATAGGCGAATAGATAATTTAGTTAACACATTAATGCAAATGGAGAAAGATAGACATCTGACACATGCTTACAAATTATATATGGATATTCCATTCAAAACTCAGTCATCCACAAGGATTGAAGTAAACCACAAAAAAGGAATCAGAATTAATACAGAAGACGTCTATCAAGATTCAGAAAACACTTGGAATATGTCAGCAAATGAAGATAAAAACAAAGAATATAAAGTGGTAAAAATTCATGGAAATTTCCCAACACCAGAGCATTGTTTGGAGAAATGTACGAATATGGCATGCGACTTCATTATGTGGCCATCTTTAAGAATGTTCTTACCCAGATGATAATTTGTGCAAACATATTCACAAAATTCATTCTACCTTTTTTACAAATAAATCCATTTTAAAATCAAATGTCCTTTTAATAAAAGAAAAAAATATCAATGAAGATAATATAACCATTTCTGCAAAAGGAATAAATATAAAATCTACAGAAAGGCAAATTATTCAATGTCAAACTCTTTGTTCTGAATTAACCAAATTAATAGAAAATCCCGATGTTCAAGAACTAATGCTTAAAAGTGTTATATCAACATTGAAATTTTTAATAGAAGGATGCCGTGGAGCCGCAAAAATAAAAAGCAGCCTCAAGAAATGCTCCCCAATATCTCATTATTCAGTGCCATCGAATAAGAAAATGACGACCCAGAGGAAATTTTACAGAACTTCTCAAAAGAGAAATAAAAAAAGAGTTTACAAAAAGCAAAAAAAATCTAACTGAAACTTCTAAAAAAAGGAAAAATACCAATGATTTTATCATTAGCGATAAGAAAAAACGAATATCGAATGAAGGCATTAGAGGAAATAAAACTGAAAATGAAATGTCTAATTCTGTAGAAAATTTTCCAATTAGTAGTAAGAATCAACCAATTTTGGAAGAAGATAGTGATACTTACTTTAACGGTAATGTTTTAATTAAAAAAAACTGGTGATACTTCAATAAAAAAAACTAATAATGTTTTTTTAAAACTAAACAAAATTACGAAGAACCCATGCGAAACAATTATTAAAATAAATTATGTAAACATTTCCATTTATATGCTGAAATCGCATGACTTAAGTGTAACAACAGACGAAGAAAAATATTTGCAATCTCTCTCTCCATCTTCTTTTAAGATAGGATGCCTTTTTTTTTTTTTTTTTCAAATTAACTAAAGATTCAGAAACGTGTAAAGCAATAGACTAAATTCATTCAACTTTACTCTTCCATAAAAAAGATATCTTGAACTTTCCAGTGATTCAGGATATACAGAAAATGAACTTTTTATTAATTCCGGAGAATTTAAATAATCATTGGATTCTTTTAATAGCTAATATAAAAGAAAAAATACTTGAATTATATGATCCATTAGGTCCAAATGTAAATGAAGATGTCTGCATATTAATTCATGAATGGAGTGCATGAATTAAAATGCTACTGAACACAAAGGAGCACTGGAAATTGATTACTCCACGTCATATGATTCAAAAAGATAGCTACATCTGAGGAGTCTTCATGTTTTTTTTTTTTTTTTTTTTTTTTTTTGCATATCAAAAATACCATAATTTACAAGTCGATGATAATTTTGATGCTGCTAACTTCAGAGAACTCATCTTTGAAACTATTACAGAAAACTTTGAGTGCTAACATAATTTGAATTTATGTTTATGTAATAACATTTGCATATCTGTGCAAATGATGTAAGGACTAGGCCTGATTAGATTTCTAATTGGGGACACCTCTGCGATGAATTTTCAAATTTGATTTTGTCAATTCATCAGTAAAAAAAGCGAACTAGAGCTTTCCACTTCCTGGGTCTGGTATGGAAGAGATAGCAACTCATTTTATCTAATTTTGTATCTATTAATCTCTCTCTCTCTATTTATATATAATCACAAATAGGAATGTGATGTGTTGTTACTCTATAGGCCAGACCATTTCACCTAGAGCTACTTAACTTGGACAAGTATTTCAAAGAAGTAAAACCCTAGGAGCGTTTTCTAATCCTTAGAAATTTTAATTGAAACAAAATTTTTGCGTTTTTCTGAAATAATTTGCGAAAATACTACAAGACAAAAAGAATTTTTATATCATAATAAAATTCTTTAAAATTATCTTTTCAATAATACTTTATGTTGTTCTTAAATCATTTTCATTATTGTTATTAATATTTATCGCAGTTTTTTTTCTCCATTGTTAATGATCAAAATAGAAAGATTTGGCATGTATGGTTACTACATAATAATATTGGTATATTATGCGGCTAAGGTATACATGGACATATTATATAAAATATCCTATCGAAATTTCTAGCAATCATTAATTTTAGCGAACCAACTGGTTACGAAAGTATTCTTTCTCTTTCTGTCTGTATCTCTATACATATTAGATAAAACTAATTAATATTAATCATATTTAAAGAAAAAAAAATGGAAATGTTATAAAATAAGTCTACAGTGATGGTTATTATATTTAATTTTTTTATAATTCAACTTTATTATTACTTTATTATGAAAATGAATCATTGTAATATTTAGAAGATAATAGTTAATATTTGTATGATTTGGAAAACTGAAAATAATAAAAATAATTATATTTTCACTGATTGTTTATATGATTCAAAAGTTGTGAATTTCATTCATTTGATTCATTCACAAGATTCATTAATTTGAACAAGCAAAAGAAAAGAAGAAAATGCTGATTGCTTTTGACTAGTATTTCAAAAAAGTGTTGATAAACTGTTTTTTTGAAAATTTTATTACTTTTTTCATGACATTGCCATGAAAGGAAGGTCCTAAGATATTCCAGCTATCATTGTTGAGAGTTATATAGATGTGTATAAGGGCTATTGTTAAAAAATAATAACCATAAAAATGGAAGCGTCAGCTTATTTTCTTTGATCAAACTGCAAATTAAGGCTGTGGCAATAAGTAAGATCGACTATAAGAAGTTTGAGGTCCCTTTGGAAATAATATTAGTAAGTTGTTCGGGTTTTTTTTACACTTGCATCACAGGAGATTTTTTTTTCACTCATACTTCTTTTTAAATTCATTAATCTAGAGTGAGTAATAATAAAAAAAAGCATAAATAAATAAGCAATATTTAGAAAAAAAATTGTGGTCTATTCCTTTGACATATATATGTATATATATTTGTATTTTTTTTACATGAATCTAGAATAATAAACTTTTCTAGTTTTTTTCTTTCGTTTAATACTTATTCTTGCCATTTTGAGCTTTGAGATTTGAATCATTCTATAACTGCTTCAAAACCAAATTCAAACTCTGTCATTAAGGTATGCTTTTCATCTTCCAGATTTTGTTTAAATAAATGTCAGAGAAGAATTGTGTACATAGAGAACATATAAAGTAAGCATATATAAATGAAAACATAGACAGCCGCCTAAGATGCAAGCTGAATATATTGAAAATAGTTATGATTCTTTACTAATTGTTTTAAGAAATAATTAATAAAGAATAGTAAATAGCAGAAATACACAGTTAACAAGAAATGGACCTCGGAATGGTATACGTAAATTTCATATCATAAATGTTTAGTAATGTAAAATTATTTGGTTAAGGAACTCATTAAGACAGTTTCACAAAATATTTACTTTATAGCAACCCTTAATTCCAGCTAGAAATAAAATTTATCTAATCTTATTTTTTCATCGAAGCTTGTTTTTTATTTAGCTATTTTTTTTTATAATTTCTGTCGTATGATTTTGTATGGTATTTCTAAAGAAAGAAAAAGTGCCTTAATCCACTAAATCATTAGGCATACTTTTTTTCATTATTTACACTTCTTTGCAAATAGCTATTTATATTAATTTTTATATTTTTCTAAAAAATGTCTACATAAAATTTCGTTATATTTCAAAACTCACTATTACAAAATAATGCTTTATGCATTTTAAAATTCACTGGTTAAAATTAAATCCAATAAAATAATACATAAAATAAAATTAATGCTCATTATGATGGTTTGAAATGCCATTCCTTTCACTTCTTCCTTTCCAAATGTCTACAAATGTTTTTATTCAATAAATAGGACACAAATTCTTTTTTAAAATTATTATTAAAATACATGATAAAAAAAAGCTAATTTTTAACATGCATATTGTTTAGATGATCTTGAGATTTATAATTATTATCAAACATGAAAAAGGAATTTCAGTGAAACAATATAAGTGTGCGAAATTCCTTGCAAAATGAAAACTTATATCTACTTCGTGGGGGGTGGAGGGAGGCAACTTTTTAAGGCGTACAATAATTTAAGAAGTGTAATTTTTTTAAAAATCAAATTTCAAGCAATGGAGTCATGTTTGAAAATAACTGCTGAATGAAATGTTTATTTAAATTCCTTTGTAATACAACTTTTTTTATTCATTTCAGTTAGTTACAGAAACACTTAAAAATAACACTAAACAACTTGTAATTTAATTAATAAAACTATATTATTAATATACAATAGTTTTATAATACTATAATATATGACTTAAGGAATATCGCCAATTCTTTTGAGAAATGACAATGTTTTCGAAATGACAATCTCATGTTTTATATAAGGAAAAGTTATTATATATTTATAACTTTATTGAAAATTATTTTAATGCATAAGCTATTGACTAAAGGAAGAACTTTATTTCTATTTGAAGGACCAATGATTTTGTTTAAAACAATACCAATATAAAATGGTGAAGAATTTCTATCAGTAATTCACTTGAAAACATTTGTTTAAAATTTGCCAGAACTTTATCTGGATATTTGAAAAGACCACTTTAATTCATAAGTATAACTTATAATACAAATCTTTTTGCACATACACATATTTATTATTTATAAAATGAATATAAGTATAGACATTCTATTCAATATGAAATATTTGTTTCAAGGCAGCATAGATCATTAGCCAATTTAATCACAAATAAGAAATGACTTGAAATGACTTGACTTCTATAATATTTTAAAATTAAATAGAGAATTAGTCAATAAAAGAAAGAATAGGAAACTTATCTAAAATACTAAGAATTATTATAGTACAAACCCTTCATTTGAAGTGTTAAAAAAATTAATCTTACACATTAATTTTCTTAATCTACTTAAAGGAATTAATATAAGAAACAAAAAGAAAGTGGAAAGTTTATTTCTATTCTGATTTAATATCACAAGTACTATTCTACACATTCTATTCTTCTGTAATGTTATTTTCAAATATCTCTAAATGCAGCAATTTTCTTTTATGTATAGTATGCAATTTCTTTTTCGATATTTGTTCAAGTTATTATTTAGAAAGACAGTTTATAAAGACGCTATATTTAATATAACCAACATATTTCAATAACATCCATATTCATAATAATAAAATATAACCATATAAAAATACTAAAAAGAAATATAATTTTCAATCATCGTTTCTAATATCAGATTTTTAAAGATTTTTCAAAGCACTGAGAAAAAAGCTAAACACTCAATATCTGAATGCATTGTCAACTGAATTTCATGAAAAAAGATCCCCTATTTAAAAAAATATATTTTAATAATAATTATATCCACACACTAACAGTATCATGAAGCAAACTTCAAAAGTAATAAAAAGTAAACTTTAAAAGTAATAAACAGTGCAGGATGTTTCTACAAATTTTAGTTAATTCTTTTAAAGATTGGTATGAAACAAGAACTACTATTTCTATATTCTACTCTTCAATACATATTTCATGAGAATTATAAATATTTAGAAATTACAGCAATTATTTTCTCTTTTTTTTTTTTTTTTTTTTTTTTTTTTGTATATTGAATTTCTTTTCTGTTTTAAGAATTTTAAAATTAAAAATCTTTAAAATATAATTCTATGAATTCTTAAAAAATTCAATAATTCTGTTTCTTAGCATTAATTAAAATTATTAGCTAATTATATCTAAATTAAATACTAAGAATTATATAAATATTAATTCAGATAAAATAACAAAGATGCATAAAACAATTTGTGTTTGTCAAAAGGAGGTTGAGAGAATTAAAAAGAGTGAACTGTTTGTAAAAAATTCATAAATTAAATAACTCTTTAAGACAGACACAAATTTAATGGAAAAGTTTTAAATTACTACACAGTATTAAATATTACTTAATAAATAATTGTAATTATTTTCTTAAAACCTTGAAAGCCAGGAATACAACAGCTTTCAATACTTATTCTAACCTTACTACTGTTTATCTTCGCTAAAATTTCTAAAAATGCCATAGACAGCATGGAAATAATTTTTAAAATGCTTGTTATAAGATTGAAAGTATGAGGGAAAAAACATTTTCGTCTCATTTCACACTTATCTGGATAAACAATAATTTAATAATACAAATCCCGCTCCTTGTCTTCCATCTATAATGTAAATAAACACGTGATTTTCTAACCAATCACAATACATTAAACAACAAACCACATAAATGGAGAAATAAAGTCTATGATTGGACTCAAAAAGGTTGACATACAGAGAGTCGACTTTTAGATTGTGTTTCGTTCGCGACAATCAACCATCAATGCGTTTTTTGTTTCATTCTTTGTGGTATTTCGTTTATTAGTTTAAAAACAGCTTGTGACAAATGTCCTCTACTGAAATGAAATGATATTGTGCAAGTTTGAGGTTCGAACTCGCAACGTTAGGGTTCATAGTCGAGTAACATAGCCACTAGACAAAAGTGTACACTCATGTCCGGAAGTTGTTATCTGACTTATGAAGTTACCACCACAATATAATTAGTTATAATATTATAAATTTGACCTGTAGATGGCGATAAACAGCATTGAATGTAATATATATTTCATTCTTTATGTTATGTCGTTTATTAAATTAAAAGCATCTTGCGAAAGGCGTCGTCTACTGTAAAGAAATGAAAAAATTAGTTTTGATTTTATAATTCTCTCCTGTAGATGGCGACACCAAATCAAAAATGCGTCATTCATTTTACTCTTTATGTTATTTCGTTTATTAGTTTAAAAACCGCTTGCGAAAAGTGCTCTCTTCTGAAATGAAATGAAGTAATTTTAATTAATTAATACTTTTGTTCTGTAGTCGAAAACCTAACCAAAAAAGCATCATTGATTTCATTCTTTATGTTATTTCGTTTATTAGTTTAAAAACAGCTTGCGAAAAACGCCATCTACTGAAATGAAATGAAATAATTAGTTTTGAATTTATAATTCTGTAATGTATATGTCGAAAAGTAACTATTAATATGTTATTGATTTCATTCTTTATATTATTTTGTTTATTAGTTAAAAACAGCTTGTGAAAAGCGCCTTCTAGCGAAATGAAATGAAATATTTAGTTTTAAATTTATATTTTTGTCCTGTGGATGACGACATCTCACCATAAATTCATTATTGATTTCATTCTTTATGTTATTTCGATTATTAGTTTAAAAGCCACTTGTGAAAAGAGCCCTCTACTGAAATAAATTAAAATATTTCTTTATTTATAATTTTGAACTGTAGATGGCGACAGCTAATCGTAAATGCGTTTTTGATTCCATTTTTTCTGGTATTTCCTTTATTAGTTTAACCCTATGAGCCCGAACTCGCCGAGATCACCCCTTCCAACAGGGACCAGACTCAGGCCCTTTGAGGCGGTTAGGTAAATTTAAGGGGTGAAAAGGTATTTCGCGAAGATTATATTCGAAAGGTATTTCACTCCATATAATCTCTATGGAGTCTCCATTCACCCTCACATTGATTGGTGAGCGGCTTTTCAAGTCATGCTATGTCTGTGAAGGAAGAGGACACACTCGATAGTAATTAAGAGGATGAAACCTTTCAGTTAAGATTTAAATTTCAATTATTGGACTTTTTAAAACATTTTATTATGATTGCAATGAGTATTTTCGTTTATTTTATGCATAAGATATCAAAATTTTTAATATGTTTATCAATTAAAAAAATTAATTAAAATCAATTAATAAATAAAATAAATTTATCAATTAACAATTCCTTCCTATTTACTTATTTTTATAGACACGGATTATTCAAAAAAATTTTCGAAATCTGTTTTCTCATGTTTTTTTTTTTTTTTTCTTTCTGACACTCTATTTAGTTACAAATCAATTTTTCTAAATTTATTGCATTACCAAAATACCGCAATTAGATATAAAATAAAAATTTCAACAATTATTGTTACTTTCCTCACCATTTTACAATTTAATTTAATACAATTTAATTACAATACATTTTAGAAATATATGGTGATTGCTAATTGAAGTAAATTGCTGTGTAAAATTTAGAAATAAAGTAAAATTTGATGCATTCAGTTTCAATTTTGAAGGATCTTCTGTGAAAATAATTAAAAAGGGATTAACTGATTGATAAATGTCTACTAGCATGAGAAAAGTGCAAATAATCTTAACATATCTATTAATTTATCTGTCCAAAACTCAGTTTTATACAAATACAAAAATCTTGCCATTTGGAATAAAATTTATTATGATTTAATTATGAAATTAAATAGAGAATATTAATTTTAAGTCAGAGACAGATTTGAATTGCTGTAAAACTGCTACAAGATTCTGTGATAGGATTTTTTAGGAGAATAAATAAAATGATCATTTGAGGAATCGATAGTGATAAATTTTTTCCTGTGAAATATCGCCAGAGCAAACCACCCCCTCTAATTATGTACTTTAACTACTAATAAAAAAAGACATTTTCTTTTTTTCGAAGAAGCAAAAGAAAACAGAATTGTCTTAAGATACTCGTTGCGATCATTTTAATTGAATTAATTTTTCAGGGAAGGAAATACACAGTGCAAAAAGGAAGAGATTTTAACAAACTGCATTCTATAGTACTGCTGATATTTGCTAATTAGAATTGTTTTAAATTTTATTTTGGCAAAATAATAAATTTTAACGATACGTTTTTTCAACATTTTTATTAGGTTTCTTTCATTTCTTCGAGCTACCAACCGTTTACTTAATATTTCCCTATATCTACAAAAATTGTAAAAATAGTATTGGTAAGTTAAAAAGCAAATAAAAGAATGCCTAATTTTACTTTAATAAATAAGTTTAAATTATTTTTTTTAATAATTATAAAATAAAAATAAGCTTGAATTTTCAAGTTTTTTGTTGCTAAAATATTTTCCCATTTTTTAATTGATAATGATAATTAACATGATAATTTTCATATGCTTTATATAAAGGTTTAAATAATAATAATAATAAAAACACTAATTCTAAACAACGAACTTAAAATACCAAATTTATTTTTATCATCATATGCTTTCATACTTCAATAATAAAATACACTTTTGAAAAAAAAAATATATCCGAAGATAGAAATGTTTTATATTTAATTACTTTTTCCTAGAGGGCAACGCCAAACCATAAATGCATAATGTTATTTCGTTTATTAGTTTAAAAACTGCTTGCGAAAGGCGCCATATACCGAAATAAAAGGAAATAATTTATTTTAAATTTATAATTTTGTTCTATAGATGGCGACACCCAACCATAAATGCGTTATTGGTTCCATTCTTTATGTTATTTCGTTTATTAGTTCAAAAAAAAAAAAGCTTGCGAAAAGCGCCATCTACTGAAATGAAATGAAATAAATAGACTTGAATTTATAATTTTTTTCCTGAGATCGCTACACATAACCATAAATGCATTACTGATTTCATTCTTTCAATAACGCATTCATGGATAGATGTTGCCATCTACAGAACAGAGTTTAAAATTCAAAACTAAATATTTTATACTATTTCAGTAAGGGCGCTTTTCGCAAGCTGTTTTTAAATTAACAAATGAAATAACATAAAGAATGAAATTAATAACGCATTTATTGTTAGATGGACAAAATTATAAACAAAACTACAGGACAAAATTATAAATTCAAAAAAAAATTGTTTTATTTCAGTTGAGCGCGCTTTTCACAAGTTTTTTTGAAACTAATAACCTAAATAATTTGAAGAATGAAATCAATAACGCATTAATGGTTAGGTGTCGCCTAAAAACTGGACAAAATAACAAATTCAAAACTAATTATTTCATTTCATTTCAGTTAAGGGCGCTTTTCACAAGCTTTTTTTAAACTATTAAACGAGATAATATAAAGAATGAAATCGGCAACACATTCATGGTTAGGTATCGAAAACTACAGGATTAATTATATATTTAAAACAAATTATTTCATTTCACTTCGGTAGAGTGCGCTTTTCACAATCTGGTTTTAAACAAATAAATGATATAACATAAAGAATGAAATCAATAAAGCATTTATGGTTAGGTGTCGCCAATCAACCGGACAAAATTATAAATTTAAAACAAATTATTGAATTTCATTTCGGTACAGGCGCTTTTCATAAGATGTTTTTAAACTAATAAACGAAATTCCACAAAGATTGAAACCATTTATGGTTGGGTTTTGCCATTAAAAGGATAAAATTATAAATTTAAAACAAACCAATTAATTTCATTTTAGAAGAGGTCGCTTTTCGCAAGCTGCATTTAAACTAATAAACCAAATAACATAAAGAATGAAACCAAAAATGCTTTTAAGGTTAGGTGTCGCCATCTACAGGAATAAAATTAAAAATATTAAACAAAAGATTTCATTTCGGTAGAGGGTTCTTTTCTCAAACTTATTTAAACCAATAAACGAAATAACATAAAGAATGAAATCTGTAACTCATTGATGGTTTCTTGTCACCATCTATAGGGAATTATAAATTCAAAACTAATTATTTCATTTCATTTTAGTAGAAGGAGCATTTCATTGCTGTTTTTAAATTAATAAATGAACTAACATAAAGAAGGAAATTTATAACGCATTTATGGTTAGGTGTTGCAATCTACAGGACAAAATTATAAATATAAACTCATTATTTCGTTTCATTTCAGTAGAGGAGGCTTTTCGCTACCTTTTTTTAAATTAAAAAAGGAAAGAACATAAAGAATAAAATCAATAACGCATTTATGGTTGGGTGCCGCCATCTAACCGGAAAAAATTATAAATTGAAAACAAATTATTTGATTTCATTTCAGTAGAAGGCGCTTTTCGCAACATTTTTTTAAACTAATAAACGAAATAACATAAAGAATGAAATGAAGAAACCATTTCTGGTTAGTTGTCGCCATCTTTAGGACAAAATTGTCCAAAGAAATCATTTCATTTCAGTAGAGGGTGCTTTTCAGAAGCGGTTTTTAAAATAATATAAACGACATATCATTAAGAATAAAATCAATAACACATTTATGGTAATGTATCGCCATCAGCAGGACAAAATAATAACTTTAAAACAAATTATTTCATTTTATTTCAGTGCAGGGCGCTTTTCGCAAGCTTTTATTAAACTAATAAACGGATTAACATAAAGATTGAAATCAATGACGCATTTATGATTGGGTGTCGCCATCTAGAGGAAAAAATCATAAATTTAAAACACATTTTCATTTCATTTCAGTAGAGGGTGCATTTCGCAAGTTGTTTTTAAATTAATAAACAAAATAACATAAAGAATAAAATCAGAAACGAAATTTATGTTGAGTGGCGATATCTACAGGATGAAATCAATAAAGCATTTATGGTTAGTTTTTGCCATCTAAAAAAAAAATGTTAAAATTCAAAACTAATTATTTTATTTCATTTTAGTTGAGTTCGCTTTTCGCAAGCTTTTTTAAAACTAATCAACGAAATAACATACAGAATGAAACAAAAAGGCATTTATCGCTGAGTTTCCCCATCAACAAAACAAAATTATAAATTTAAAACAAATAATTTCATTTTATTTTAGTAGAGGGAACATTTCACAAGATGTTTTTAAACTAATAAACGAAATAACATATAGAATGAAATCAATAATGGATTTAAGTTTAGGTGTCGCCATCTAAAGGAAAAAATTATAAATTTAAAACAAATTATTATTATTATTATTTGTTTTAATAAAGGGCGCATTTCACAAGTTATTTTCAATCTAATAAACGAATCAACAAAAAATATAATCAAAAACGCATTGACGGTTTGGAGTCGCCCTCTACAGGACAAAACTATTCAAAATCAATTATTTCATTTCATTTCAGCAAAGGCCGGTTTCTCAAGCTGTTTTTAAACTAATAAACGAATTAACATAAAGATTAAAATCAATAACACTTTATGGTTAGATTTGTCATCTACAGAACATAGTTGTAAATAGAAATTAATTCTTTCTTTTCATTTTAGTAGAGGACGCTTTTCGCACTATGTTTTTAAACTAATAAACGAAACATATCATAAGTAATGAAATCAAAACGAATTTACGGTTAGGTGTCGCAATTTACAGGGCAAAATGATAAATTCAAAACAAATTAGCTCATTTCATTTCAGTTGAAGGCACTTCTTCCAAGCGGTTTTAAAAGTAATAAACGAAATAACAAAAAATGAAATCAAAAACGTATTTACGGTTAGATGCTGCCATCTACAGGACAAAATTATTCAAAACCAATTATTTCATTTCATTTCAGTAAAGGCGCTTTACACAAGCTGTATTTAAACTAATAAACGAATTAATATAAAGAATAAAACCAATGGTTAAGTGTCGCTATATACAGGAGAAAATTATAAATTCAAAACAAATTATTTCGTTTCACTTTAGGGGAGTGCGCTTTTAGCAAGCTGTTTTTAACTCATTAACGAAATAACATAAAGAATGAAATCAAAAAGGCATTTATTGTTAAGTATCACCACCAACAGAACAAAATTATAAATTTAAAACAAATAATTTCATTTCATTTCAAAACATTCCTCGTTACTGAAACTCTTAATATCAAGCGCACAATTTTGAACTAATGATTTTATTTTGTTATTCGATATCGCATCAATTCTCTGAGATATCTTCCGTTAATCACCTGATTGCTTAAATAAATGTTTTCGCTCTGTATCCATCAGATGCACCAGTATACAGGGTGTCTCAAAAACCTTGACCGCGGCTTTTATTCCTGAAATATTGATTACAGACATATACTGTAAATGAACAAGGTTGCGTAAAAAAAGATTCAAAATGTTATGAAATCGATTAAAATTTTCAGAGTATTAAACTTGAAAAAATACAAAATTTAAATTTTGTATTTTTTACAAAAAAAATCCCTTACAAAAAAAAATTCTCAATGAGTAAAATGTGCCCCATCCTCTAATAAGGTCATGTACAAAATTTCAGAATTTTTTCATGAAAACTCTCAAAGATATGTTAAAACAAAGTTGTTGAAGGGTCAATCACAAATTAAAATGCAAATGTTTACAGTTTCAGTGCAGATGACGTGACGCGGGAATGCATTATAAGAAAATTAAATATGCTTCGTATCTTTTGTATCTATAATACAAATTTTAAAATCTATGCTTCCTGAAAAATACTTTAAAATCTTATATCATGAATTACAGAATATAACTTAAAAATAGCACAATCAGTGAACTTGTAAGAAGTCTTATGTAATCTTTCATTAAAGTAATCTTTCATTGTGTAATCTTTTCTTTAAGTTATTATTTCTGCAAATTTTTAATACTTTTGAACAAATAAATTCAAAATTATTATTTATTTATTCAATCATTACTTTCTTTGTTAATATGTGTACGACCCCTAAAACTCGAACATCCGACATGATTTTTCCTCTTTGCGAACTCATATCCAGGCATCGAAAAGTAGTTTAAGTTAGCATTTATGTAGTTTCATATATTTGAGACTTTTTGTGATAAATTGCTGAAATTTTGTACATGACCTTATTAGAGGATGGGGTACATTATACCCACTGGGAATTTTTTTTGTGAGGGGCCTTTATAAAAATTTAAATTTTGTATTTTTTTAAGTTTAATCCCCTGAAAATTTTAATCGATTTCATAACATTTCACACCTTTTTTTACGCAACTTTGTAATTTACAGTATATGTCTATGATCAATATTTAAGGAACAAAAGCCACCGTCAAGGTTTTTGAGACACCTTGTATATTGTTAACATAATTAAATACTATAACTTAGGATAGGATAACATAGATACATAAATACAATTTAAAGTAGACACAAGCAAAAATACAAAATTTTTCGTAAAAAAACTAGGAAAAACAGCAAAAAGGAATTTTCTCTCAGACGTAGCATCATTTAGTTATTGAAAGAAGAAGTAATCACGTATCTGGTAGATAAGGCGCGTCTAATCGAATGTTAAATGTTGAATTTTTGGTAGCTGAATTTCTTATCTTCCCTTCCTTATAATGTCGAAGCCGCAGCTGTCAAGTAGCTGAAGTGAACCAGTGAATGCAAATTTCAAGTCATGATGACTAGATGATGTACTACAAATACACAATGTATGTTTTTCTGCATTAAATAAATATAAAAAAATGTATGCAAATTATTAAAAATGCCTCTAATTAAATTTGTGAATAATCTTTCTAAATACAAAAATAAATAAGTCTTTGTAAATTTTATTGGAAAATATTATAAGCATGGAACTTTTTGTGTACATAGATAAATGCAAGAGAAAAGTTTTACTAAATCTCAATTTTACGGTACAAGGGTTGAATAAAAATTAAACTTGCTTTTTTATAAATTTTTGTTTTCAAATTTCACAGAATCCAAAGTTATTTCAAACAATTATTTACCTTATTTAATAGTAAATACATGTCTAAGTACAATATTTGAGGAAGTAGAGCTTTACCACTTTTTTTGAAATATATTGTATTTTTCAAAAAAGGACAAAATAGGTCATAAACCCTGTATGACGAAAATGTCATGAGTTATGATTGCATATAAAAAAAAAGTAAAAAAATAAAAATGAAAAAAATATTTATTTACTAATTTGTTTAACTGTAATAAAACTATATAACAAGATGAAATAGCCACTGGAACATTTATGCATTAATCGAAGATTTTAACTTTGCCTTCTCACGCCTTTTCGCTTTTTTCCGGTCTCTTCTCTTCGCTAAATACGGCGTTGTCATCGTCAGAATAGCACAAACCACAGACATTATGGCTTGAATGTAGTACACCCAGTCATAGGATCCCCTGGTGCCTCTAAAGTAACCTAGGACAGAACAGATTTTGAAAAAAAAATCAAAAGGCTGTTGCTTTGAATCACAAATAGTTGCCCTCCCCCAATAAATGGAAATAATACAGAATTTTAATGAGTGCATCTATCATATATATACATTCAAACGAATTACATATATAGCCAGAAGAGTATAGCTTTCAATTCATCTAAAATTAAATTTTAATAAATTCTTAAATTTCATAAAATTAATATTTATTAATTCAGACACTTTTCTAAAAAATTTATACAGATCTGCTATGATTTTTTTATAGAGATGCTAAAACTTATATTTAAAATAGATTGGTAAATATTTCATTGATATCCTTTTTCGTAAATAGTTGACTGCCTTTCGTCATACTTAAAAATTTATTAAATAATTCATTCCCATATTCGAGTTATTTACTGTTTAATAATGATTTCTTCTTATTATTCTTCTTAACTTAAAGTATGGACAGTAGGATGTAAGATCAGGTATCTTCGTTATCATCTGTCCATGGTTCAGAAAACCAAGCTTTGTCCAAAAACAGCCGTTATATGGTTTCAAAATCTGCCAATGATCCAATCAAAGTATATAAAGCTAAACTATAGAATACTGAATTTGTTGGAAACAGAGATTTGCATTTAAAAGTATGAAGATATAAACTTGATTTAATAATTTGAAAACTCATCCATATAAAAAATATAAAAAAAAAGTGTTGTAATCGTTAAAAAATTTTCAAAATTTTGACAGATCTCCTTATTTTAGACCTTCTTTTAGTCCGAAGGACAACTTTTTAAAAAAATATGTCCGTATATAACTTTGTCAGTGAAGATAAAATCTCAAAACTCCTTTGAGGCCGACAGAAATTTCATATAGAACCTTGCATCAAATGTGTAGATATTTATAAAATTTTGAATGAAATCCATTCAGAGGAAGTCTGACTAGATGTCCGAGTACAGGTGAAAGCAAAAACTATAAAGAGCTAGATGGATAAAATTTAGCACATAATTTTAACATCTAAAGTATAGATGTTTGAAAAAGCTTGCAGCAAGTTTGCCTAAAACTTTGTAGTCTGGTGGTCTGTTCATTCTGCCAGTCGGCATTTAAACGTGATAACTCAAAAATGAACAACTTAAATAAATAAAAATCACGTGATCGTGTTACTTGAATTATCGTCCAGTGTCAATTTTCCGTTCCAATCGAAAGGGGAAAATAGGTGATCCAAATGCATACTCACTTTTCTGTCTTTTACTACAATTATGTTGAACTCTTAAAAATAAAAACTTCTGCGTTCTCGACCTTGCCCAAGGATCACAATTTGATTCGAGGAGAAGAGAGGATAACCCATTTGTTAGAGTATGCGAGAAATCTTCGGGGAAACCAATCTCTTTGGTGTATTTTTATTCGACTCATTTAGCATCCTGTTTCGAAGTAATTTTAGAGTTGTTTTAGGATTACATTCCTGATTTTGAATCATGGTCACGTGATCCTTGAGACAATATTCAACACCAAATCAGCGAAACCTCGACGGCAGATTTAACGCGCACGCTCAGCCTCCTGTCTACCATGACATGCTGACACTTTAGAATTTATCATCAAAACTTTCTAATTGAGAGAATTTTTTCTAGATTTTAACTTTCACTTATAGGAGGAAGTTTCCAAATCCGATAATTAATGAATCTCCCTCAGTTAAAACTTTCTCCTCAGAATTTAAAAAAAAGAATTTTATTATTGCATTAAAATTGCAAAAAATTTTTTGTTTTGGTTATTTGAAATCTTTAATAAAATTTAAAATTTATTATCGCCTTTGGCCACCACACGAGGATATTGATTCAATTCAATTTCACTTGAAACGTTTCGATATATTTTCCCAAGTTCACGATTCCCTTAAGTTGTTAGATATTCAATATTATTAGAATTAATTTATTTTAGTTGTTTTTCATAGCTTCATATTTAACCTGTAAATGGATCTTTCCAAATGCGACCTACTCCGTAACATCGTCATGCTTTTAAAAATGTAAATGTGCGGTTCATTAATCTTCTAACTTTTGCAGTATTGTAAATCTACTTTTTATCTTTTTATAAATTATACAGATATTGAACAGAAATCTTGTTCTTCTCCAGTGTTCAACAATGCAAGAAAATTAGACGATTTAATATTTAATGAAACAAGGAAAACGGTTTGAATTTCAGAGCAAAAAAATGTAATCTATTGTTGAAAATAAAATATATAAATTTGCTAAATTTTGGAAACATTCGTACAACTATTAAATTCATTTTATTACAAAGAAAAATTCTAATTTTTTTTAAATGATGTAAAAAGCAATTTTATGCAGTTATATTTTCGAAAGCTATTGTGGAAAAACGGCAAAATTTAGCTAATTTTTAATTAATTGAAATTCTAATAAAATGCTTTAAAAATAGCTCCAAATTGCACATCCCCATCCTCCAAGATATATCCGAGCAATATTTGTTGGTTGTAGGTCTATCGGTCTGAGCTGTAGAGCCCCAATAGACACAGAGAAATAGTCGCAGGCACATTATCATAGTCACTTTTGGCGACCAGCTGATTCGCCAAAGATATTGATTATGTTTAATTTTATTTACATCTTTTAGATAAAACTTCATCTACATGATTCCCTCAGATTCTCAGACATGAAAACCGAACTATTTTAAGGGTTTTGCATATGTTCAGTTCATTTTGTATATGAATTTTTCTATTGGAGTTCTGTTCCATAATATCACAGCGCTATTAAAAGCGAAAATATCTAATTCATCTATCTTTTAATATTAGTGGTTTTGTAATTTTATTTTTTATGATCATAGAAGTCATATTAAGAAATTTTTCATTGATGTAACTGAAACTTTATAGATATTACATGAAATCCACCTTCAGCTATCAACAAATCACGTGTTTAAAAATTTGATGAGACAATGAAAACGATTTGGGTTTCCTTCACAACAGTGAAAAGTTTTTAGAATCTTCTTCTTATATTAGAACTAGGGATTGCAATACCGGTATACCGGGATACCGAATACCGGTATTTTGAGCCATTTTACAATTTCGTAATACCGGTATTCACAAGTTTAAATACCGGGTTTTCGGTATTTACTAGAAATATTTTAAATTGTCTCCACAGGGATCGCCAACATAGCAAAATAGTATACGTTTTTGTTTTTATGTCTCCCCAACTGGCGAAATTAATTAGCTAATTAATGGCTTAAATCTAAATTAGCGAAACATGGATTTTCCCTGAAAGAAGATATTGTATCTATAACGACTCATGGAGCAACAGTTATGAAAAAATTTGGAAAGTTGATTGGTGCAAATCAGCAATTGTGCTTTGCTCATGGATTTCAATTAGGAGTAAATACCAAATACCAAATATACCAAAAAAATAAAGAATAGAAGAATCCAAATATTGTGGATATAGAAACTTCGGATTCCGACATTGAAGAGAGTAAGAGTGAGAGTGATATTGACAATGAAGATAATGACAATGTAATTGTGGAAGAAGATATTGCTAATGAGGATGAAATATTAACATATCAAGAATTGCTTCCTATAATTTATAAAGTTCGAAAAATTGTTAAGATATTTAAACTTTCCCCTACAAAAAATTTCATATTAAAAATATATATACTAACTGAAAATAAAACAGAATATATGTCAATAATATATTCTAAGACACGTTGGAACAGTTTACTCCTAATGATGGAACGGTTTTTGAAATTTAGAAATCCAATCCAAAAAGCAATAATAAACTTAAACCTGCAAATTAATTTTTTCAGACAGTGAATTCGTCTTAATATCCAGAACTATACCAGTTCTACTTCCAATAAAACTGACTCTAGATGCATTATGTCGGAGAGATTTTAATTTATTAACAGCTAATGCAACAATAAATTTCATGTTGCAATCATGAAAGAACAGCACAAATCACTATCTGAAGAACGTAGACGTAGATGCCGAAAGAGCGTTTACGACAGCTGGTAATTTTTACACAAAATTACTTTTCAGCTTTAATGACAGTACAACTGATGCCTTATGTTTTTTAAGATCATATTTCAAAAATTTGTATTAGTACTACAGACTGAATAGTGATATTTACAATTTTTTTTGTGATTTAAATAAATAAGTTGTTTCTTTACTTTTTTGTGATTCTTTATATACTGTTATAATTTATAAGTTCCATATTATTTTTTGTGATATTACACTCTTTTATAAAACTGGCAAATAAAACAAAGAAACACCTTGTTTTCTTTCTTTTTCTAAAATTTCTAATACCGGTATTAAAACCGGTATCCCGGTATTAAGATCTATAAAATACCGAATACCGGTATTGAAATTTTGGTCCGGTATTGCAATCACTAATTAGAACATTGAGTTATAACAAAAGAGAGAACGCAGATATAGTGGTATTTCTAACAGTTTGCATTTAGCGCAAACTTTTTCGTATACGAAGAATAGAAAAAGTATTGCAATTGTCAAGAAATTCGAACTTGATGTTTTGATGAATCGGTTTTAGACCACCCTGAATTCCAGAAACACATTTTTAGCATTATGTCCAATTGTCTATCCGTCTTTAAGTGACAGAGAAAACTCAAAAACTCTTTGAAACAGAGAGAAAAAATTTAGTATATTTTCTTTAGGCCAAATTTGTAGATTTCTATCAAAGTTTGAGCAAAATCCTTTCAAAGGAAGTCTGTCTGTCCAGCAGTTCCAATAACAGTTGACACAATAACTAATAAACGAAGACACCTAAATGGATAAAATTTAACATGCAGATTTAACGTAGAAGATACTACTAGAAATTGTAGATACTATCAAATGGTGGACCAAATGCTTCAAGGAGTTGAATGTCTGCCGAATCTGTATTTTCAGAAGCATGAAAACACGATAGCAGGCCGGGATGGCCTGGTTAGTAGGGTGTTGGATTCGCATCCCTTGGGTTGTGAGTTCGAACTCCGCCGGCCGAAGACTTTCCATGTGTGTAGTGGCTGGCGCACGTATAAATCTGCCGTGGACACAAAGTCCTTCATATCAGAAGTAATACCATTCGGAGTACTGGTTTAGAGGTGATCGTTCTCTGATTTAGGTCTAATTTATGATCTCAGGATGAGTGAATGAAATGCATGAATGAAGTCCCCCCCCCTCCCCGTAAAAGGAATTGCGACGCGCGAGTAGACGAACTCTTGGCCATAAATGGCGTTACTGAAAACGAAAGACGCTCTCTCGGCTTAAAATCACTAATTTCGTCAGCGGGCTTATCTATGACAAGTGCCATTAGAAACAACAACAACAAACACGATAGCTCATAAACTAGGCCGTGACTTAACTAGGCCAAATTCGGTATGTGATTTTGTTACTGCAGATGTAGTTCTGGTCAAATTTTGGTTTCAATCGGTTGTGAAATCATAGCTGAGTTCTCAAACCCACCAGTAAGCACATGGAAAAACAGAATAATGGACTTGCTGCAACAAAATCGTTTGGGGAGAAAAAACGTATCTAAAACTGCAATTCACCTATATTATACAGTATGCGAAAAAGTTTTCCGACGATCACTTCCGCAGGTTGTAATATATGCAAACACAAAAACACAACGAGCCAATGAAATATGAATTGCGGTTTGCACATGAAATAGTAAATTCTGTCAAGTTTTCTGAAGATCACTTTCTTTGGTTGTAACATGTACAAACACAAAACACAACGAGCTGGGCCAATGAAATAAAAATTGTAGTTTGCACATGAAATAGTAAATTCTGTCAAGTTTTCTGAAGATCACTTTCTTTGGTTGTAACATGTACAAACACAAAACACAACGAGCTGGACCAATGAAATAAAAATTGTAGTTTGCACATGAAATAGTAAATTCTGTCAAAATTTCAACGAAATCGAAAGTATGTGCGCCCACCCAAGTTCCATCAACACGATAATTGAAACTGGATTACTAAAATTCAGAATATGATTTTATCATCTAAAATGTGGTTACCTATCAAATTCGTGGTGAATGACCTGGTGATATTTTGGATGTTACGATGAGTTAGACTAGTGAATGTGATCCCTACATCAAAGTTATAGATTAATATTAAATTTTCAGCAAAATCCGACAACGTTATTTTCTGTCTTTGTGACATGTGACGCATCACAAATTGGAACCAATGGAAATGTTCCCCCCAAAAGTTTCTCGCATACTCTCTAATGAAAGTGTTATGTCAAAGAAGGCTTTTCATGGTATTGGCGTGTTAAGAAATATTAACCTTGGAATCAATTTATAATTTTTGATGAATCTGTGTGTGATCCTTGGCGAGGTTTTGCAATTAATCTCTGGCATGTGGTTAATAATATACGAAAATCGAATTTTGTTTTAAATCCGTTTTTTTAGAATCGGTTGAGATAAAAACTTGACACAGAACTAGAATGGGAGTAGCAAAATATTACATTTTAAATTTGTTGTTTTTAATTCACTGAGTCTTTGAGTTATCACGTTTGAAATGTTTTATGCTTTTGAAAATGCAACTGACAGACGGACATCCCATTACTGAATTTGTCGCAAAATTTGATATGTTATCTGTACTATAGATGTTAAATGGTTAAAATTCAATTAACTCTCTTCTTTTTGTAGTTATTGCACCAATTTATATTCAAACAACCGGCCAGACAGACTTCGACTAAATGACTTTTTTTAAATTTGATAAAAAGCTGCAACTATGATGTAAAGACCAAATACCAAATTTCATCCATATAGTTCAATCTTTTTGAATTATCTTTATCACAGAGAAACTGTTGCTCTGACAGCGCCTCTAAGTTGCTGGGTCCATGAGATAAAGACGAGTCTCAGTTCACTGTAATGCAGGTCTAAACTAAAATTTGCACTTTAAGATCCGAGGGTCAGTGGGAGCGGACAGTCTGTGAAATTTCACCCATTCCACGCCTAGGGTCAATGAACAGTCAAGCGCCAAATGGATGGTGGTCTCATTCAATTTCTCAGATTTGGAAGGATCGGCATTGACTTGATAAAGGGTCGGCCTGGAATTGGGGCTCTTGTCACACTTCCAACTAGGCCATCTGATCCTTTGGGATCTCTGGGTCTAAAATGCTCCAGTTTTCTGAACTTCTTCGATTATTCTTCATGAGTACTCTTTGCCAGCTGTTAAGCGGTTGTGGTGGTATAGCAGGACGATACTATTGGTTGAGATAGGCTAATCGCTAGACCAGTTAAAAGTCTTCGTTCCATTTTTTCCCTCTTCTCCCAAAATTCAGTCAATTATTAAATACTCAGAACACACAGCATCTTCATGCAGCATCCTAAGAACACTTCATGTCAATTACTGAAAAATGATATTGGTAGCTGCATCATGAATATCGAAAGTAGGCCCTTTCAAAGCTGGGTATTCTGTCGAAACATCATTAATAAAAAAAATATTCTTACCTATTAGAGGAGAACACAAGAAGCTCATCGGACCATAAAGAAATGACTTTGAAGCCATAGCCATTGTGTAGTTCTTCGGCTCTATAAACTCGAAAATAAGCATTGGGAACACTGACAGAAGTCCACTGGTGACCAGTCCAAATGCTAATATTCCCACCATCATGACAGCAAAGGTCTTTGCCCATACCATGATCAACACGACCACAGCCAATATAATGAAACTAAGGATTGTGAAATTGTTTTTAGTAAGATAATTTCTATCTATTATCATAGATAAAAATACTCGGCCAAACAATTCTGCCAAGGGCAAGGCCATTAGAAAATACACTTCGTAGATTCTGTCGATGCTTTTGTCTCTCGCATAATCCAACACAGTGGTCAACGTCCACACCTGAATGATGACTTCGGCACTCATTGCTACAAGCATGGTTAAAAACGCGAAGTCTAAAAATATAGTCAGAGATTGTAGGGCTGCCTTTTGTTTGGACACCGGTTTTTTGTTAGCTACTTTTGCTTCAGACGGAACGTTGTTTTCGGTATTTTCGTGAACTGATTCAATACACTTAGGTAAAAGAGTGGCAGTTTGTTCTAATGTGTCTTTGTTGTTTTTAAGCAACTTATCTTCTATTAGATGGGGTTTAAAATGTATCGTAGTTCCATTATTTAATAATTTTTCATCATCTATCAGCTCTGATGACAAAGAGCTCGGTATTTTGTTATTGCTGATATCTCTCAGTTCCCAGATGCAAAGCTCTTTCTTTCCTTCAATATTTTTCTGTTTCTCATCATCGATATTCTTTATTTTGATTGCATCAACGAGTTCTTCAGGCCCTGCTACCAAAGGCTTGACTTCTTTCTGGCTGATCTGAACAGACTTCTTCTTCGGTTTCAATATTTTGAGCAACATTGTGGCGGGCACACCATTTAACATGATTCCTCCCATGATAAGAAAAGTACCAGAGACACCATACGATTGGAAGATCCACTTTATGAGTGGCGGGATGATGAAACCTCCAAAGCATCCCCCGAACATGGTCATTGAAATGGCGAAAGTGACGTTCTTATTGAAGTGCTGTTTTACGACTTGAGGAAAAAGGGTAGTGTTTAAGTTCATTCCCAACCCTGAAAAATAATGATACATTTCAATTCAGATTAATTAAATAAAGTATAAAAATTTTGGAAACCGAATATCAAGATTACGAATAAAATAGATTTAATGTAAAAAGAAGAGAATTTCCCATTAGGCAACTATCAAGGACTGTTGGAGCTGAAGGGACCCGCAGACAGGCCGATTAAAAAGATACTAGCCTTGTTCACGAATAATTAAATTGTAAAACATATGAATTCTATGAATTATAAAGTATTAGAATTAATGTAACTGGACAGGCTCCTATCGGATTTCATTGCGTTTGCTCAGTTATTATAGTATTTATAAGCACCTAGCATCAGCCTATATAATATTATGTGTGAATGCCACTCTATCATGAGTCATTATAAATAAATAAATAAATAGTAACATGTAAATTTTCACAAAAATTAAAAAATAATCAGAAATAAGCCATTAACATATTATTGATACTATTATAATGTAAAGAAAAGCGCTGAAATTTGAAACCAAATTGATCAATTTATTAAAGAAAGTGCTTCATGATTTACTCTACCTAACGACTCAAAATGACTCAATTCGCAAAATGAATATAAATAATTTCTAATGTACTAAAAAGAAAACTTTTTTTATGAGAAATATTTCTTATTTTTGATTTATAATTCATTATACAGGATGCGGTAAAAAAAATTGCATCATAGAATAAAAGTTAACTAATTTCTTTTTAATTTGTGTTCTTTTCGTTTTGTCTACCACTTAAATTATAAAATATTTTATAATATATCTCTTAGTTCACGTATTGTTTTATGGCTTTTTTTTACAATGTCAAGAAAAAGGTCTGCGATTTTCCAGTTGTACAAGCAGAGAAAACGACAGTGTCAAATCGTTCGTTTGCTTAATTTAATGTGTCTTGGCAAGCAATGTCTGATGCAATCTGTCATTTCAAAGAGCTTGGCAATGATAGGCGACGTCCAAGAAGTGAATGAAAATGTATGGTGAACTCTTTCAGTAACCTTAAGATCATCAAAAAGCGAGTTCAGCTAAATCCAAGGATTTCCATTCCAAAAATCGCTCCTGAAATGTGAATAAGTGACCTATCAGTGCGGCGAAAGGCAAAAAATAGAGCTTGGAGACGCTTCACAACTTCCAAAAAGTTCTGCTTCTCACTGAAGAAAACTAACTCGTGCGACTCCAAAGATGCCAAAAACTTTTGAGTCGGGCCGCAAGTGATTCTCTTTCATTAAAGAGAAGCTCTTTACGTTCCAACAAGCTCATAATTCTTAGAGCTATAGGATCTGGCCTGTAGACGCTCCAAGCATCTCAGCAAATGTCAACATCCAAAGTTGCTCATGGTTTGGGGCAGTATCTCTGGTTTTTGTGGATGAGAGCGTTAAAATAAATTAAAAAGTGTACCAATGGTACATTCTAGAGGCTGTCGTACTTCTGTGGGCCAAAAAGCATTTTGACAATGTAAACTGGACGTTTCAACAAGACTCAGCACCAGTTCAAAAGGCCAAAAAAGGCACAAGTTAACTTTGTTAACTTTGTTAAATATTATTTATAACTCTCCATTATATATCATTCAATTTCAATGAATGTATTCATCGTCGACAAGAAAATAATGTCATTCTTTTTATCATTCCTAATTAAACAAGGGAGCCATTTCAAATTTCAAACGATATTTCCTAAATTATTTTTTATGTGGCTGCAACGCACTGGGTACCAGCTAGTTAGAAATAAATATTTTAAATCTGTTTTTCTGTTAAACCTTTGTTAAATTTTTTGTTTTGTTGTAATCTGTTAAACTTTTTGAATAATCTTGTACGGTACAAATCTCTCAAACGTTTTGGTGATCATAATACTTCGATTAAAAGAAATGGGGGATGGGGATGTTGTCAGATACGCTTGGTTGCATGTGTAATATTTTCTGCTTTCTTCACAACCCGTAGCTTTATTCTAATGATCTATTAAAACTAGTTTTAAACATAAATTCCGTCTTTTATAATTTACCGTAGACTAACCCCAGAAAAATGATCACAGTGATAATGTCTTCGGCCAGGAAGCAAGCGCCAACTCCAAGTGCTGAGAGGACGCATCCCGTCAAGATCACAGCATTCAAGCCGAACCTCTCACCACAGTATCCGGTGATAGGTCCTAGAAAGGGATGAAAAAGAGATACGTTTTAAATTTAACACAAAATTAAGAATGCGAGGGATATCCAGAAACTAAGTCTCCGGATATGCACTTAAAACCAGGGGGGGGGGGGAGGGGTTCTTTCCAAAACTTTCTCGCATACTCACTAATAAAGATGTTACCCCATTTCCCCCGCAAAAAGTTGCGAAACATGAACATAGAAGAGAACACTTTACATAGCACTGGCAAACAACAGCTACAAAATATTAACTTTTGGCGTGAATTTTGTAATTTTACTGATCCTATAGTATGATAATTGGCGCTTTTTTTTTGACAATTAATCCTTGGGATGCGATTGATGATATCCAAACTCAAATTTTTGTTTTAGACGCTTTTTTCCTAATTGAATGAAACAAAATTTTGGCAATTTGGTCACAAAAATTGCATACCAAATTTGATGCATTTAAATCACTACGTTTTAGATTTATAGCATTGAGAAGCTTCTAAAGGTAGAAATTTATAGCTGTTCAATCCTTCGTTGGATTTGGCTGATAATTAGATGGCAGTACGCTAGTTTAATCAATATAGTGAATTTTATTCAAGTAGATCTCTCTGTTTTTCAGGTCTCGTGTAAACTTATATTTGAACAGATGGATAGATAGAGTTCTTCAGAATGGATTTTATTCAAAATCTGAAAGAAATCTACAATGTGGTGCAAAGATCATATACCAAATTTCATCCGACAAGCTGAGAGCGTTTGTGAGTTGTCTTTGCTACAGGCAGACAGGTAGGCATAATGCCAAAAATATGTTTTTTGGACTCAGGAAATCTTTTTCGGACTTTGTGAGATTAATCAAAATCTCGAATTCAAATTTCTTGACGATTACAGTGCTTTCTCTATACTCCGTATAAGAGAAAGTAAAAATTAATAGAAAATCTTCGTTATTTTATAATGAAGTATAAGGTTTTGTTTTTTTAAAAAATATAGTTGTCATCATTGTTGGCGCATTTGTTGCATCATTGATGGGCACAAGCTTTTGTATACCCTCGTTATAGAACGATGATACATGCAAGTATTCTTGTTCAAGAAATAAACATAAAATTTGAAAAAAAAATGCCTTGTCAGTATTATAATAACAATTTAATTTTTCATCTTAATATTTTCTTTATTTCTTTATTATTATGATCTATTATTTATTCCTTTATTTATTTTCTTTATTTCAAGCGAATCAGAATCAAATAGAACCCCCCGCCCTTTCCCCGATTTACTTTTCTCTTCATCCTGAATATTTTCGTTCTTCATTAAAACTTCGCACCCGTCCCTTTATCACCAAATCACGGATAGCGTTTTATCTTTAAACTGTTCTTTATCTTTCACAATTTTTTCTGTGAATTTCATTTGGTTCAGTGTTCTTGACATTAACCCCTTAACCTACTATTTACATTCCAAAAGTTTAGGCCTTAAACGTAAAGAAGGTCACGCTGAGTTCGAGCCATTCTACTGTTCGGCAAATCGATCCTAAGTTACACGCGCACGACTTACGGAATGTAAAAACTATGTATAAGACACAACTGGTTTAATTTCATGGGATATTTGATAGGCAATTTACAACCTGATGTAATAATTGTGGTGGGTGTACAAAAGAATTATTATCAATCTCTAAAATATAACATAAATCAATAACATTTATTTGTAGCTCCTGAATAAATTAACAATTCACGTAATCATCGTTTATACAAAAATCAATAACAAAAAATTAATAATCTTCAATGGATGATGTATATGGTATGATTTGTGGTGGGGAAAATTACAACGCGACCGTCGTACTGCGGGCGATGCCCGTAATATTGAAGTTTGACCCGATCATCATACTACAGACTATGCCTATGTTATTTACATTTGGCCCAATCATCGTTCTACGGATTATGCCCGTAGTTGTATGTTATGGGATTAAGGAAGCGAATGACAGAATGTAACTCGTAAACTCCAGGATGTTCATTGTTTTTTTAACATTTTAAACTTTTGGTGCAATTCTTAGCAATCTAAAAATGACATCAACTCTTTGTCAATGCCTCAACCAAGTGCATGCGCATTCATGAAATTAGGAATGCAGCGATTTCGTGGCAAAAATTGAAAACGGATTTTAGTTTTTTAACATCCCTGCATGTTTCGTTGCACAGAACAAGCAAAAATTTGTATGATAAATTTATAGTTGTTGAAGAAGGTAGGTATAGTGGAAATTATTTCACAATAAGTTAATCCTCTGTACCCCAAAAAGTCATAAGTTTCATAATTATACAAAAATGAATGCAAGGATTCTTTTTAATGCTTAGCGAGCTCGAAAATACAATCAGGTATATTATGATTCCCAAAAATTAATGTAAGAGTTTTTACTAATATACAGCTTTTATAGTAATAGTTAATTTAATAAATTAACAATAATATGAAAACGAATCTTCCTCTAGAATGGCAAATAAAACTCGACATAGGGGTGTAAAAGTTTATTGTAAGGTAGATTGCTTTAATCCTGGTCCTCACACGGAAACTTACTTAAATGCAAGAAATTCATAATTGCACTTCCATTTAAATAATATGTGTAAAGTATAAAATTTGAAACTATAATGCGAATACACTGTAAATTTGATACTTTATTTTTGAAACATGTAACCATAATTAGAAAATTGCACTTCATTTATGACTTGAATTCTGAAAAATATTCTTTTTTTCTTGAGATCTCTTTTAATGACTTAAATAAATACATCAAAGTCATTTTAATTCGATCAAGTTACCACATGCATAAGGAAAAAACAAAAAGGTCTAATTTAAAGATGCAAAAAGAAATTATAGACACAATGGCGCTATCAAAGTGAAAACTACAATTGATAATGCTTTTTTTTTCTTGTCTGTATCCTATTTGTTAATGTTTAAGTAGTGTCTTCATATAGAATCCATTTAATTCTGATCAAATATTCTCTTTATCGTACATCATGTGTAATTTATTTTTATCAAGCTAAATAGGATCAAAGACGAAGTACAAATAATAAATAATAAGCCGAAATACAACCTCCAAATTTTCATAACAGTAATTAATGCATAAATTCTTTATTCAAAACTAAACAGTTAAATCTGGTATAATAAACGCTAAATACAATGTAAATGATTAGTGGTATTGTACTAAACACTTCTGATAGTTCAAGACTCAAGTTGATGTTCTTAATCTTCTACAGACCAGCATTATTGTTTTTGACATAAAATTTAGTCATATCAACAAACAAATTATGAAACGTATTTATTAGAGATGATGAATTAATCATCAATAAAATTAATAAAATAACTTTATTAATAATAGCTGTGGGAGTCTAACCAAATCTCCCCAAAAAAGTTAGATTCTTCAGATAGCGGGGGTTTTAGTGGCGAGGTGTCTAGGGGCCTTTTAGTATTTACGGGTTCGTTTCACGACTAAGATCAAAATAATGCAAACGAAGGATGAAGAGACTTCGTAAAAATAAAAGAATTTATTTAAAGTTAAAGGGAAAAGTTTACAGAGGGAGTATTTACAGGGAAATAGGAAATGGATTAAAACATGGAGATAGGAAAGAAACAGAAAGTTAGATAATAGAGGACGTTAGAAATCTAAAAAAAGTGCGTTATGTGACTGAAACAACTTACCGCATAGTTAGCAAGCGCGGATGCTAGAAAGCGTGAAAAGTCTTCGTCGAACAGTGATTAGTGGGCCTCTGCCTGAATATTAGTTGTGTCGGCGTTTCGTAAGCTCGACAGATGGCGTTGATCTGGAATGCAGTATTAATAAAAATTATCGTCCTCTGGGAAATGATCTAACCTTTTACAATTCCCGCTTTGAATCATGTCCTACAATGGGACAACCGAATCAAATGATGGCGAAACAAAATAGTTCCGTAGGATATCCTACATAGCTTTATAAACACTTATTTATATGCCAAAAAGTATAACTGTTTTATCTGATTGCTTTAATACTGAATTACTCAATTTATAATTAATTATTATAAATGTTATAGAATTTTGAAATCACCTTTTTCTCAAACTTATGTACTTCAGAAAACGCCAATGGTCGATTATACAATTTCATATTTAAAAAAATCAAGAAATGGAAAAAAATCAAATTGATTAAATTTATGTAAAAATTACCGCAATGCTAAATGCAAGTTTTAAAATTGTTATTTTTTTATTGTTATTATTATTACTTAAGATATACGGAGTATAGAGAAAGTATTGCAATCGCCAAAGAATACGAACTTTAGATTTTGACAGATCTCCACGTTTTGAACTTTCCTAATTTCAAAAAACACATTTTGGGGAACGTCCATCTGTCTGTTTGTGACAATGATAGCTAGAAACAACTTTCAGGACGGAATTAGTATACGGTCAATACACCGACTTTGTAGATTTTAATGAAATGTCGAGCAAAATCTATTCAGAGAAAGTTTTCTGTCCGACTGTTCGCATATAAGTTGATAATTACAAAAAGGAAGGAGCTAGATGAATAAAATTTGGTATACACAGATTTAACATCTATAATGTAGATACGCATTAAATTTGAGCCAAATCCAAAAAGGGGTTGGACATCTATCAGTCTATATTTTCAGAAGCATGGAAATGATATAACTCAGAAACGTAATGACTTAAATATATCAAATTCGGTATTAGATTCTGTGACTGCAATGATAGTTCTGAGTCAGATTTTGGGAAAGCCAATTTGCAATCGATTGTAAGAAGAAAGGGTCTTCTAAAACATAAATTCGTAATTATTAAAGAATATACCATAGAGTTTTGTGGAAACCTTTCCAGCTAGTTATTTCAGATTTTAATAATTAACTTACCTCCCGAACACCTTACCACCATGCATAGGAAAAGCGGGTAGGACGCCATTGCCCTGTCGGTGTTGTAGCGTTCCAGAATCTCGACAAAGAGCAGGCCGCTAAGCTTCACTGGCATCATGCAAAGAAAACTGATGAACGTGCAGGCCATCGTTGCGAGCCAGCTGTCTCGACTATTCAATCCAGTTGATTTCATGGTAGATCCCTGTGACTACTCTGAAAAAGAGAAAGATTGGTGAAGCAAATGCTTTACTTTATCTTCCTAAGACCCTCAAAACCCAATTGGTGCTTTTTTGAAATTCACGTTAAATTAAAAGATATGATTTATTAACATTCAAGTCTGAAGTATGTATATGGGGAAAGACTTAAAATTGTTCTCTGAGAGATGGCGCAACTACGAGCTCGCCATTTCTCTTGTAACATTTCCCATTTTCCTCGCATGGTAATTGGCATTCCAGCCAGATGTAACGTCACCCGTTTACCCACACATAGTTAAATGTCTACGGACCGCCAGATGTGGTTCTTTTTCACTAGTAGAATCATTGAGTCTGGTTATTTGCTACTATCCAGATGTGGCAAAACAGATGTGTAGCGAGTCGGTACAAATAGTTCCATCATGCCTTCAAGGGAGAAGACCGTCAAAACAGCCAGGTACTAAATTTTTTTCTCTTATGGAGAGACTCCTCATGTCATCAAGAGACGATCTATAACCAGCAACTGTTGTCATTAAGTGTCAAAACCAGTTGTACTTCAGTCGATGTTATACTCTGCTTCACCCTAACTTGGCAGCAGTGTATATTCTAGGCATGCCGAATCACAGTCGCTGTGAGGGGAACTGGGTTACTTTAAACTATAAAGTTACTAGAAATGCAGATCGCTGGCGGAACTTTATCTCGCAAATTTTTCGCCAAACAGTAAATATTTATTAATTTTATTATATTATCATTTTAAATCAGAGAATTAATTTTGTCCTTATTTTCATCATTTTGTTCAATATTATTAATACATTATTTTAATAAATCATTAAAGTTATTTCATTTCGTTTCATCGTTTCTCAAAAGAAAACCCTAAATCTTTCAATATTCGGTAAAGCGTAGTTCGGTTAATGTTTTTAGAAAAGATATCTGTATGATCGTTCACATCTTTTAAAACTTTATCTAATGTTGGGATCTCATATCTACGAATAAATGCATGGATTTTTCGTCAGATACAGGATAATGTAAAATCATCATATTTTAATGTAAAATCATCATATTTTAATTTAAAATCATCATTTTTACATCATTATATTTACTTTTTCATAAAATGACCTGAATGTTTACCTACTGAGCCTGGCTGCTTCTTTCCAGGGGTACTTAAAGAACTGGATGCCTTTATTTCTATTTTTATGTTGCACTTTTTGTTGATTTCACTCGTCTTGAGCGAAATCGGTGAGCACAGCGTATTCGGTGATAACACTTTTTCTTTTTCAGACATTTTAGAAGTGAATAGAAATGACAAATCGAATAAATATTCAACAATCAAAACTAATAACTACTAATGTGATTAATAGTATCAAAAATATCAGCTGGTAAAAAAGCGAGAATAAAAAAGTACGAAAGATGATAATGGTTGGAAACTAAATGAAGCTGAGTTGGCGGAAACGTAAAAGAAAAGCGCGTCAAATATTTGACCTTGAAGACCGGTTCTAGCCAAAGTGGAATTTATTATGCCAATCGTTTCGTTTTATTCGTTCGCTTTATTTACAAAATACTTAACAGATAAACACTTCTAACTTGAGAATAATTTTAAATACATACTGATAAAAAAAGGATTTCTGTAATTTATGATATTATTTGATATATTTCTGAGCATTTTAACTATTTTAAAGTCGGAATTGATGGGGAACTCTTTCCCAACGCGTCACATTTTCTGCCTTTTACAATACTGCCAAGTTAGGGTGAAACAGAGTATAGCTGCGAATATAATTAACATGTGTTCCAGAAGGGTAGGCTACAAAGATGGTTCCTTAACAGACATTCCCACAATCAAGTGGAGACCATTGAAGAAGCATTGCTGAGCAGCTGTTGGGTGATAGGGAACTCAAGTTCACCAATGAGAAAATCGGAGGCGCATATCTGACAAAAATAAAAGGCGGTATTTTTGTTTGTTTTTAGTCAAAGAGAGGAGAGCAGTAAGAGGCTTCGAATTAGAATTCGGAGAGACATCGGTGTCCGGAGAAGTTGTTCTTGATTTTTTGAGAAGCTTCGTGTGATTCAGGTTTCTGTGTTAGGATCCACCCGATAAAAATCTGTGGACTTTTAAAAGCGACAGTAGAGTAGCCTCTTATAGCTAACAACCTGTTAGCGATTTTTTTTTAGCGACTTATTCTCCGATTTTATTGAGGAACTATTGAACAGTTATTTGATATTTATAAATAATACAAACTAGATGAGAACAATTTTTTATACATATATAAGGCTGTAAATAATAGAATTGATTTGTTACGCTACTCTCTTAATTGATAGATAAAGTTATTGAACCCTGAGCATATGGAATTGCCTTATCAGATGAAATGCAATGAAATGATGTAATATAATTGAAATAGATGTAAAGGCAAATATTGAGTAAGATGTATAAAATGGGATATTTACTTATATGTGCAAAATAAAAAATTTTCTTGTGATTTTCATCATAAATAACATTTTTAATATTACAAGTACATTTCTAAAATGCAAAATTATGGCAACATTATTAGTATGTAAGCTTGAATTTGGTACGGTACATTTGGGTACGGATTAACTACCTCGATTAGAAATATTTTTTTTTCACTTTTAATAATGATATTTAATTTTAAAAAATTACAAAAATTATTTGAAAACATCTACCAGTGGATATTAAGAGGTTATGAAAACGGACTGATAAGAGTTCAAAACTGTATGAGAGAAAATAAACAATAGTACTCATAAAATGCTGGTTTCAAAATAGAAAAATTACATTAAAGTATCTTGCGGTATCAATTAGTTATTAGATTCATTCACTTTTAAAATGAAAGAGTAAAAATGACATTTTATTTTAATTTTTTGTTTTCACAAGAATAATGATAGTTTTCCGTTCTCAATATGAGAATGGCCCTTTTAAAGATAGTAACACCGAGATAGATAGATATCTGTATTTGGTAGCTTGTAATTAAATTTACACTTTAATTAGAAAACACTAATTATACTTTAATTCGAAATCCCTAATTCTACTTTCATTAGAAAACACTAATTACACTTTAATTAGAAATCCCTAATTCCACTTTCATTGGCAAACACTAATTATACTTTAATTAGTGGTAAAATTACTAATAATTACACTTTAATTAGTGATGAAAAATGAGCTCCCCCTTAATGGAAATTTCAGTTCAGCTGCTCTACGCGGTATCTACATTTGTTAATAGTTCACACAAGAAATGTTTGCATAACAAGTGCAAAGCAAACAAAACTGTCTGAAGAGAATTTTGATTGAGTTAATAAATTTTTCAAGCTTAAAATAAAATTTTTCATTCTAAAGGAATAAGGCGTGCGAGCCTGCATTTCAGCTGTCTTATGGAATTGAGCAGCAATCGCTTCCACAATTTAAAGAACGGCGATGTCAGACTATCTAAAGAATAAAGAAGAAATTTTAAATCTGTTGAATACATTCCACTTCAGAAAAATTCAGAATGGTCACTTTTAGGACAAGGCTATAAGTTTTTCTCTGATATTTTATATATGAATTATTGTAGCAAATCATACCCTTCAATAGTAGAGAAATTCCCGTAGTTGTTGTAGAAATTTAATGGAAACTACGGAATTGCTGATATAAAGTGAAAAATTACGGGCCATTACAAAAAACACCGCCAATACCCTCTTCTCAAATCCTCGCAAATACAATGCTGGTGGAAGTGAAAGAATTTTTAACATGATTTTAAAAAAACGTATTTGTAGCTGGTTGTGTGTATTTAAGCCAAGGAAAGATGCCTTCTTGTCTCTTTTCTTATTTATTTTGCACACACACACATATAACAACACATGGACGATGACTTCACATATATAAGGTAACACATAATACTATATACAATTAAAGTAGAAATTGCCGCTAACAAAGAGCGAACGAATACTTCTTTTTGCCGCTAACAAAAGAGCGAGCAGTGCCTGCTTGCACCAGTTTCACACCAACTCTCAGGGTCAAGTTTTTTCAAAAAACAGCTTAAGTGCGCCTCCTCCACATTCCAAACATACATATGGGTTAGCGCATACTGCGCCATCTATGTTCAGTATTAATCTTTACTGTATGAATAAATATACAAAGAATAAAAAATACAAATAAAGTAATTAAATAAAAACAAAATATTATAAATAATAAAATCACATAAACATACTCCCAGGTCATCAAGAAGTCATTCTTGATGCACAGGTAAGATACACAGTTTAACTATAGGCCTTTTAAAAAGCCCTTTCAAAGTTTTTAATGTAACTACTCTTATGGCCCCATCCTTACCAGGATGTATAGCTACAACCTTACCAAGAGGCCATGTTGCTGGGGGAATATTGTCTTCTTTAATAATTGCAATATCACCGATTTTAATGTTTGGATAACAATTTTTCCATTTTCTCCTATTTTGTAACGAGCTCAAATAATCGATATGCCATCTTTTCCAAAAATTTAATTTCATTTTTTGGACAATATCCCAGCGCTTCCTTAATGAAAGTGTAGACACTTCCAGTGTCTCAGGTGGACTATTAATTACACCTCCAATTATAAAATGAGATGGTGTTAGAACATTTAAGTTATCTACATCATCATTATCTACACTAACTAGGGGTCTTGAGTTTAATATCGCCTCTATTTGAGTTAATAAAGTATAAAGTTCTTCAAAAGTTAAGTTTGAATTTCCTAAAACTCGCTTTAAGTGAAATTTTACCGATTTTACACCAGCTTCCCAGAGTCCACCAAAATGCGGACTCAAAGGAGGGATAGTATGCCATTCAATTTCCTGTTGAGAAAGAAAATACGAAATCTTTTGATCTAGATTAATTTTAGATAAATGGTTGTATAAATCTTTGAACTTCCTTTTAGCTCCTAAAAAATTAGTCCCATTGTCCGAATGAATATGTTTATGTGTGCTCCTTCTTGAGCAAAAACGTTTCAATGCAGCAATAAAGGAATCGGACGTGTAATCCGTAACCAATTCTAAATGTAAAGCCTTCGTAGCAAAGCATACAAATACAACCATATAACCTTTCGTTGTTTTGGCTCCTCTGCCTCGGTGTTTCAATATAGAAATTGGACCTGCATAATCAATACCACAGACAAAAAATGGTCTGTTGAGAGTCACTCGTCCCTCAGGAAGATCTCCCATTTTTTGTTTTGACATATTACTTCTAAATCTACAACATACAACACAATTTAATACACATTTTCTAACTATTCTTTTAACATTTAATATCCAAAATGTTTGGCGTAAAATACCCATTAACAAATTACCACATGCATGCAAATTTAAAATATGAAAATATTGTACAATCAGAATACTTAATTTATGCTGGTTAGGTAATATGATTGGATGTTTTGCATTATACTGCAAAGATGCATTTTGAAGACGCCCTCCCACTCTGAGCAACCCGTCCTTATCAATGAATGGACAAAGTGTTGATAGTGGGCTTTTCTTTGGCATTGGTTGGTTTGACCTTATACAATTGATTTCAGCATCAAAAAATACAGTTTGAACATATTTTACAATAATATTACGAGCAAAAATTCTTTCCTTTGAAGTTATAGGTTCAATTATACCTGTAGAATTATTAACTTTACCAGTTTTACAATTATTTATAAATCTAATACAAAAACATAATACATTAATTAACTTAGTATATGACGAGTATTTTTCAATTAATGAATCTATTAAGTCATTTTTCAAAATTGCAGCAAATACACATGCAGTTTTTTTCTTTTCCTTAAGGACAGAGTCATTGGTTTTGAATACTGGTTGCTTTGGCCAGTCAGCCTCTGATGATGTTAGGAAAGTAGGGCCCTCCCACCATAGACGACAGTCTGGCAGATCCTTAGGAGACAAACCTCTGGATCCTATATCTGCTGGATTTTCCTTTGACGGCACATACCTCCATCTATTTTGAGGGATGAGGTCCAAGATCTCTGAAGTCCTGTTGGCAACAAAGGGCTTCCAATTTCGAGGAGGTGAAGACAACCAGGAAAGAACAACTTGAGAATCTGTCCAAGCATATATATTAATAACATTATCATTAAAAGTTTTAATTAGAACAGATAATAATCGGGCTAACAGGAGAGCTCCATTTAACTCCAGCCGTGGAATGGATACAGGCTTTAGCGGAGCTACCTTGCTTTTAGCTGCTAAAATAGTGACTTTAGTAACACCATTATCAGTTCTTTGAACCGCATAAATTACACAGGCATATGCTGATTCCGATGCATCCGAAAATCCATGAAGAGTAATTTCCTTTTCTGTAGTTAGAAGCCATCTCGGAATAGAAATGTGACATATTTGCTGAAATTCCTTTTTGAATTTACGCCACTTAACTGCAAAATGTTCCGGTAAGGCACTGTCCCAATCAAGTTTCAGCAACCATAACTGCTGATAAAAGATTTTTATTAATATTGTGCAGGGTGAAAGAAAACCCAAAGGATCAAATAGCCTTGCTGATTGTGACAGAAAAGATCTTTTGGTGATTTCATTCTCAAAATTAAAGTCAATTTTAAAAACAACAAAGCAGTCAGTTAAAGAGTTCCAAATAAGTCCCAGAGTTTTAGAACAGTTTTCGGGATGAATTTCCACATTAGATTCATTAACACTCAGGCATTCAGCTAAATTATTTAAGACATGTGGAGAATTAGAACGCCACTTTCTTAAGTGAAATCCTCGGACATCTAGAATTTCCGACAATTTTTGAATTAACGCGATTGCTTCTTCATTAGATTTTGCTCCAGCCATCAAGTCATCCATATAAAAGGAATTTTGAATTATTTTAGATATTTCAGGATTTATAATTTGAGAATCCAAGCCTATTTGATGTAAACATCTAGTAGCTAAAAATGAAGCGGATGAAGTTCTATAAGTTACAGTAGAAAGTTTGTATTCCTTAATAGTGGAATCAGGTGAATTTCTCCACACTATTTTTTGCAAATTTTGATCTTCTGAATCAATTAAAATTTGTCTATACATTTGCTTTATATCGGAAGTGAAAGCAATTTTATTTAGTCTGAATCTGACAAGAATAGTAAATATATCTGGTTGCAATAATTTTCCTACCCCCAAAACTGAATTCAACGAATTAAAGTTAGGCGGTTTGCAGGATCCATCAAACACAACTCGAAATTTGGTTGTAATGCTGTCTTTCTTTTGCACAGCATGAAGAGGAAGAAAGTAATTCGGTTTAGAAGAATCAAAATCTTTATTAGGTGACATATGCCCCAATTCTTCATATTCTCTCATAAAACTCTTGTATTCCATTTCAAATTCTGAGTTAAACTTAAATTTCCTTTCCATAGCTAGAAGCCTAGAAATAGCCATTCCCTTTGTATCTCCTAACTGATTAATGTCCTTATAAACAGGTAATCTTACAACAAATCGACCCTGATCATTTATCCTGCAAGTCGATTTAAAATGATTTTCACAAAATTCTTCTTCATCTGACATAAGAAACTTTTTATCCGGCAACTCTTCCATTTGCCAAAATTTTTGCAAAACAGAATCAATGTTACAATCATTTTCAATGGAAATCAGATGCGATTGTGTGTACGATGATGAAATAGAATCTCTTCGAATCTGACCTGCGACAACCCAACCAAATATTGTGCTTTGCGCAATTGGTTGTCCTTCAGACCCACTAATTTTTCCATTACGAAGGATTGAGAAAAAGCAATCAGAACCTAAAATTATATCACATACTGATGGCCTTGAAAAATCTTCATCTGACAGAGGGATGCCCTTCAAATAATCTAATTCTTTAATGTTAATATTCTCAACTGGGATTTGAGAAGTAACCTTATTTAAAATAAAAGCATTAACTGTCAAACATTTTTCACTAAATCTTGACCCAATTTTTAAATTAACTGAGCCACGTGTGGTTTCTGCTTGAACCCCACTTATCCCACTTAGAGTCACTCTAGCATTCTTTCTTTTTAATCCTAAAATATTTATTACATTTTCACTGACAAAACTGGACTCCGAACCACTATCTAGTAAAGCTCTGAATAAGAAAGAATCACCCTCACTATTATACAGTAAAACCTTTGCCGCGGGAAGGAAGGTTATAAATTTGGAGTTGTTTAGACATGTGCTAGAACTAACAGGCCTTTAAGGTTCCACTGATTTATTGCGTTGCGTTTCTCCCCCTTTGCAGATGTCGTCTTCGGAGGGGTGTTTTGGGGTTTGATCGTTATTTTCGCGTTCGGATTCTGAAACACGTGCACTATTTACTACCCTTTTAACATCTGCAACCCTTTTACTACCCTTTTAACATCTTCATGCAAGAGTGAATTATGGTTTCCTTTACATATGGTACACTTTAAATGGCTATTAGTGCAATCCTTAATTTTATGAGAATTCAAACATAAAAAGCAAAGATAGTGTCGCTTTACAAAATTCTTCCGAGCATTCAAATCCATATTTCTAAATTTAATACACTTAAACAATTTATGCATTCCCGAACATTTCAAGCAATTTTTATCACTTTTATTTCTTTGAATATTTCCACATGCAACAAAATTAGACTTAGTAGGAATTTTAGCATCAGATTCATTATAAACCATTAATTCAAGAGATGAACATCTGGTATTTAAAAATTCTAAGAATTCTTCTCACGTAGGAAATTCTATTTCTGAAGTTTTCACGGACCAAAGTCTTCTTGTTTCAGGATCTAATTTTTGCAATAACAAATGAATTAGCCATGGATCTCTGCTAGATGCCTCTTCTCCTAAAGATCTTAACCCTCTCAAAACCTCATCACTCGTGTCAACTATATTTCGCAAATTCGTTGAATTGGCTTGAGAGATGCCTTTTTGTTCCAAAAATGTTTTGATTAATGCATTAATAATTTTCTTCTTCTTATCATACCTGTCCATTAATTTTCCCCATGCTTCTTCATAGGAATCATTGGACAACGGTATGTGCTTAATTAAAGAAGCGGGTTCATCAGACAGCAAACCCTTTAGATATTGAAATTTTTGGCTATTGCTTAGTGAAAGCTGCGAATGAACTGTGGATACAAATAAATCTTTAAAGTTCATCCAATCTTCAAATTTACCAGAAAATACTGGAATAGTAAGTTTTGGTAAACGAAAATTCGAAATAGATTGAACTGAAGAATTTTGTGTTACAACAGAAGTAAATTGTGATGTATTAAAAACATCAATTTTATTTTGAAACTTTAATTTCAAGGAAAAATATCTATTTTCGAATTCCTCTATTTCAGAATCCTCAATAGTTAATTCTGAATCTAATTTTTCGAATTCTTTCAAAAGTTCTTCTAACCTCTGCAAACGAATCACTACTTCATTTTTTGATTCTAATTCATCTGCAGAATGTTCTAATCTAGTTAAGGAGGCCTTAACCTTGCCTCTTGCGACTTTAATTTGAGTTATGTGTTCCTTATATCTTTTCGGATCGTCCATGTTGAAAAGAAATTATATAACAAATCGTTTGCGAAACGGAACCGAAACTAAAGAAAATTATATTCGCTCGCAATTCGAGAACTTCTTATTAACTCTTCAGATGTTCTTCTCTTTAAAAACATCAAACTAATAATCAATAATAATAAGAAACAAATGAAAGAAACTTATCTGTTTCTCATGCTGACATCTCGTCGGTGCCTCCAATTTTATGTAGCTGGTTGTGTGTATTTAAGCCAAGGAAAGATGCCTTCTTGTCTCTTTTCTTATTTATTTTGCACACACACACATATAACAACACATGGACGATGACTTCACATATATAAGGTAACACATAATACTATATACAATTAAAGTAGAAATTGCCGCTAACAAAGAGCGAACGAATATTTCTTTTTGCCGCTAACAAAAGAGCGAGCGGTGCCTACTTGCACCAGTTTCACACCAACTCTCAGGGAGAAGAGTTTACAAAAACAGCTTAAGTGCGCCTCCCCCACATTCCAAACATATATATGGGTTAGCGCATACTGCGCCATCTATGTTCAGTATTAATCTTTACTGTATGAATAAATATACAAAGAATAAAAAATACAAATAAAGTAATTAAATAAAAACAAAATATTATAAATAATAAAATCACATAAACAGTATTGTTCCAACATGAGTACAAAAACACTGGAGTCGCTCCTCATTACAAAATTATATATTAGAGTTTGTTATAAAATTAAAATGAGCTTAACTTCATAACGATGACTTAAAAGAAGTAAAAATGCTTGATATTTAATAAAAAAAAATTGTAAATATCTAACAAATAGTTTTAATTTGTTTGATCAATAAAGTGTTGTATGATTTTTTCAAATAAAATTATTCATTAATATATTTAGTCAATGGTAAATGTCTATTAAATAATTTTGAGTAATATTTGAAAATATGTGTTTAATTAATTAAAATTCTTAGTAAGTATCTATTCTTCAATAATTTGTTGATGCTACGTTATATGTTATGAATTGGCAAGAAGTGTCACTGATGACCAATGTTGGAAGGATGGTATGGATGGTAAATCGAAATTCAGAGATATGAAACAGCAACAAAAGTCTGATATTCTTTATGTACAATTTGTGGCTAGAAATACAGAAGCTTAGATCTACATACCATTAGTCTTTAATATTAAAGAAGGCAATCAGATTTTTACCATTTATTCGAAAATGGGTTAGGAGTGAAGACAAACAGTGAACAATGTTCGCAGAAGGTAAACATCTCATATAATTTAGGAAAGAAAAATGTTTCTTTATGAACTTCAATATAAGAATAAAGGAGTGAATTTAAGAACATTTTAGTGATCGGCCTTTGTAACCATTGCATTCTTTTTCTATAGCCTTAGATTGAAATTTGAATTGATAATATAGTAAAAGCTATAAAAATCCAGACACCATTAAAAAAAATTAGTCCAATATTTTTAATTAGTCCTTTTTTTTTAGCAGCGCCAACTAGGGTCAAAAGTACGACTTTGCTATTCACGCATCACTCATTCGCTTGCACAAACCCTTTTTACAGGAAGGCACATTCTCACATCTCACAGAACAGGAAGAACAACTACGCCCAAACCGGGACTAGAACTCAAGACGCCCAGATCACGAGGAAAACGCGCTACCCCTATGCTAGAACGCCGGCAGAAACGAGAGTAGGAAAAATGGATAATTACGGCAAATTTTGTCATTTCAACTGAATTCATCGATCTGAACAATACAAAAAATAGGAATCGATCAGGAAATCGGTCGTCAAAGTACCAGAAGCTTCGACTAACCAATATTTAACTATTTTTGGTGATCGAGTTTGTTTTTATACTTCTATAAAATATTAGAAATCTTTTTATTTAGATTTCCATTCAATTTTTATTTTCTAATTTCATTACAAGTGATGTCTTGTTCATGCAATAGTCGTTTTTTGAGTGATCTTTCATTTCTGTTTGTTATTTCTTTTATTATTTATATTTTGACAACTCACAAAATGGAAGAATATAAAAAAAGAGCAAATTGTTAACAGTGACGAAAAAACGACCTCCTCTCAGCTCCAACATAGCGTCGATTGCTGAAATCAAGTAATAATAAGATATCACCTTAAATTGGCTGTCTAAATAATCATGCTCATTGGCTGCTTACAAATGAAGAAAAGCTTTTTTATCAACTGAAGCAAGATAAATTTCTTCTTTCTAATTATTTAGATATAACATTTTTTTTAAAAAATCGAGAAGGGAACGCAATTTATAGAAATGTAACTTGGTAAAAAAAAAAATTTTAAATAACATATAGCTTCAAGGTATTACTTCAAATATCATTGCTATTAAGAGCCATTAAATATCGAAAATGCACATTTTACTTTCTCATTTACAAAGAATAAAGAAAGTATTGAACTCTAGATTTTGACGAATCTCCATGCTTGAGACCTTCTTGAGTCAGAAAAACACATTTTTGGAAATGACTTCTCTCCGTCTTTCTGTCTGTGACAAAGATAACTCAAAAGCTTTTTGACCTAGATCAATGACATTTGGTATAAGGACTCACGGTCTTTTTACTACATTTGCAGATTTCTAACACATTTTAAGTAATATCCGTTCAGAGGTAGTCTGGCCGTCCGATGCTTCGAATGTAAGTTTGCACGATCAAAACAAAGAGAGCTAGATGGATAAAATACGGTACACAAATTTAACATCTAGAATGTATGTAAGTATCAAATTTTGAAACAAGTATAGGAAGGAGTTCACCATAATGTCAGTCTGTTGTTCCAGAAGCTTTTAAATGCGATAACACAAAACCGCACTGACTTAAACATATCAAATTTGGTATGGGATTCTGTGACTACAAATGTAATTTTGTATCAAATTTTTGTTTCAATCGATTTTGTAAAAAACGGTCTGAAATACAAATTCGGGAAATAATTAGGATTCGCCAAAAAATTCGCCAAGGACCTAACGATAGATTCAGTGAAATTGCTAAATTCCCACCGAAGGTGAATATTACGTAATTATTGTACGCCGATGACATGCAAGATATCCACAATTTTTTTAGGTGGATGGCGGATGACATTGTTATTGGAGAGTATAGCAGAAAATTTAGGGAAAACCACACAAGCATCTGAACTAATAAAAAGAGATAAATACATTTTTTTTTCGTTACCACTTCAATCCTTTAACCATTATGCTTGTTTAAAGCTGATAAGTTGTCGGTGCGTGAAAAAAATGCATTTCTTTTTATTATTATTATTATTATCGTCCAACCATCGAAGAGGAGTTCAGATAAATAACAGTTCATCATTCAGTTACAATCTGATAAATAGTAAAAAAACCCAAACACATTTCTTTTCCTTGTATCTCAAGTGTAATCTTTCTCTGTCACGAATATCACTTCAGTCGCGATAAGCTCACAATTGACCTTGAATATTTATTCCACTTATCATTGTTAGTAATAAAAAAAATCGCAATAAGAAGTCAAACGGGTGAACGTTTTAAATAATATATCCAAATATTCTGCGGTTCGTTCAGTAACGATTCAGAATTTTAAGAAAACTGGGACATTAAAATCTAGAATATTAGATACAAAAATTAGAATAAATATCAGCCTTAGCAAATAAATAGATTTTCTCAAAAATCCCTCACTTTTTCCCTAGAGCTCTCAACCATGGTATGTACATATTTTAGAGGGTGGTTTTTGGAGCATGGCACCTTCGATATTTTTTAACACTTTAATGAAAATTTTAATCATTTAAAAATTAAATTGAATTTTAACGCTCTTCCGCTGTAACTTCCGAAAATATTATTATACAATAATGAATTTCTCACTATTCCAAAACATTAAGAAATAGTCTTTTTAATGAAAATATCGTTGTCATGCTAATTTTTCATGATTTTCTGCAATTTCTTAAAAATATTTTTTATATAATTTTTAGCAGTAGATCCCATTATTGAATTAATATTAAAATCGTTTCCATTCTTCTGTCAAATATTCAATTACATGATTTTCTTCCACGAGTGAAAGATAAAGAAGAAGAATTCGATTTAATATTCATTAAATAAAGAATAAGAAAATTATTCACATAAAGAATATGAAGTAATTTACTTGAAGAATAAGAAAGTGAATTTCTTTTATATGTTATTATCTACAAATAATAAAGAGAAATGTAATTTACATGAAGAATAAGAAAGTGAAGTTACAATACCTACCGCGGAAGCTAGAAGATAAATAAACCTCACAGTTGCATTTATTTTTTTATTTTTTATTTTTTTTATTTTTATTTTTTTAAATTCTGGTATACAAAATGTAGAGAAAGCATTGTAATCATTTAAAAATTTGAACTCTAGATTTTGTCGAATCTCTGTGAATTGTTCGAAAGTAAGTTAACACGACAGTTACAAAACAAAGAGAGCTACGCGTATAAAATTCGGTACTTCTATTTTTTTGTTGCGATTTCCAATACCTTTGTGCCAGGAGTTCGTTAAGAATAAAACAGAATAATTAATCATCAGCAGATTATTTTTTTGTGTGTGTTTGAACTACTTTGCGCCATCAGATCGACATTTCTTGTTGAAAAAATAATACTTTCTCCTATTTCTATTTACTCCTAGATGGCGCTGTAACTGATCTCAACAAACGACGCATGATCTCTTTTATATACGTTGACACCAAATATACGGCAATAGTTGTCGCCGTTCTCAAGTTAATTTGGGGTGCAATGAATTGATGGATAATCTATATGTATAAAAATTTATTTGAATCCGTTGGACTTGTACAGTACTTGGAAAACAGTTACAGTGACAAGATTTTCAGGACGCTCTGAAACCTGGGAAAGCAACGCAGATGATGGAAAGGGTAGGATTACAGTCGTAGAAAATAAAATAACAACTGAATATATAATATAAAAAATATAAAATATACAATATAAAAAAAAATATAAAAATAACGAAATAGTGGAATTGCAAGATGCAAAACATAAGTAAGAAGTAAATCAGTCGATTTTTCTATTACCTATGCCATTTTCGTTTGAATTTTATTCTTCTGTATCGATCCTATTGGAGGTGATTAAATTCTATAAACTACAATAAAAATTGGAAAGCAGGTATTTTTTTTAAAAATTAATTTATTTTATCTTTATACATGAGATATTTAATGATAATAAAGAAAAAGTAATTTCTGTTTATCGCATGCAAATAACCATATAGGGTTTTTTTGTTTTGTTTTGTTTTTATTTGTAAAACATGCAGATAGAATAATATCGATTTTTTTAAAAGAAAGTGTTCAGAATATACTTAGTTATTTGTTTCTCTTCACTAAAGATACGTCCATCTAATCTCTGTACTCAAATATTCAAATTCAGAATACAAAGGTTAAATTTTTATTTAAACGTGCATGGAATAAAGATACCCTTTCATATGCCATGTTCTGATAACGAATAGAATCAAATCATGCGATTTATCAACTTCAGGGCAAAACCAATATTAAGTACTTTTCAAGTCATTTAACATATAACTGCGCATTGCCTTACATTTTTTCTTCAGAAAAAAAATGCAACGGATTTCAAAATTTCATCTCACATTTACGTGTATCAAGTGAGCGTTAATCGTCTATTATTCGCTGCTTAATAAATGCAAAAATTCATTTTATACGATATTTGCATTTCAAAATGAAACATAAAAATGCGAAATAAAAATTAATTAATCAATTAATTAAAAATTAATTTTTTAATTTTAATTTCAATGAATTTCAGTTTTTTTTTTTTTTTTTTTGTAAATAAATATAGAGAAAGTATAGTAATCATCCAAAAATTTGAACTCGAGATTTTAACGAATTTCAACGTTTTATACTTCCATTTATTCGAACACATTTTTGGAAAATTTGGCTGTCCATTTTTCTGTAACACACATAGTTCAAAAGCATTCTGTTCTAGAATGATGACGCTTAATATACTTCTATCTAATTCTAACCAAAATCCACTCACAGGAGGTCTATCAGTCTGCCTGTTCAAATATAAATTAACACAATACCAAACGAAGAGAGCTAGATGGCTGAAATTCGGTATACAGATTTAATATCTGTAGTGCAGATACCTATCAAATCTTGTGCCAAATTCAACAAGGGGCTGACCGTCTGCCGGTCTGTATTTTCAGAAGCATCTAAATGAGATAACTTAAAAATGGAATGACTTAAATACATCAAATTTGGTATGTGATTTTTTGACTACAAGTGTAGTTCTGTGTTAAATTTGGGTTTCAATAAGATGTAGAAAACGCATCTGAAACACAAATTCGATTTTCAGATACTATTAATCTTATGCCAGAATGAACCATCTAAAGACCTCAGCAAGGATGAGACGATAGATTCTGCGAAAATCCTACATTCACGCCAAGGGTTAATATTTCGTAACTATTGTGCATCAGTGCCGTGAAAAGTGTTCTATGGGATACCACATTTATTAGAAAATACACAAAAAACGTTTTGGGGAGACTCCAGGTAGTTGGATTTCAGAAAATGTAGATGCTGTATGGATCGGATAAGCGATGAAATATATTATTCGATATTTTCTCTCATTTTAACTCTTTGTCTCGCTTTGAGATATCTTTGGTCCTGAAGATAAAATATATCTTAAATTGTCTCGATTTGTACATGAAAATATATAGTTAGTATTAAAAAATTAATTAATTAAATTTTAATTTTAAAAAATAAATTGCAGAAGAATTGTGCTTCCTACATGTAGATATGATCACTATTTCTATGAATAAAGCCATTTAGAAACGTATTTTATGTGAATATTATTAAGTTTGTATGTCTGTAGCATAATTTTTGTAGATGAATGACCGACAAGAAGATAAACTGGTAATTTAATTTCATTTCCACAGGAGGACATGATTTATGCATGGTGACAAAACTGAATACGTCTGTTCACACAAGAACACAAAAGCGGAAGTCTAAGAAATTTACCACTCAGTGCTTTTTACCGAGAGATTCTAGTAAAGACATCAATAACACGTGTCAATTTAGGAGAGAGAATCTTAAGTATCCTTAAAAGATATACATTAATTTTTTTTATCTTTTCTCTTGGAGCTTGCGAATTAAAGAATCAGCAATTTTTTTGGATTGCTTGTTTAAAATAATTAAATAAAAAAAAAGTAGGATTTGGATTTATAGAAAATTTTAGGATAAAGTAATTTGGACTCATTTAAGATTTAAAAGAATAGGAACTTACTTAAGATTTAAATTAAATTAAGACAACTAAGTAACCGTTAAATGTATTACTTAATGACATCATTAGAATGAATAGTAATACCAAGGGGAGCTAATAAAAAGGTATTAAAATTTTTTCAGCCTTTGTTATTATATTTATGAAACTTATTTTAAATCATTGATTTCGAACTAAACAACTTTTTCCATTTTTAACAGATTTGCTAATTTTTTTCCGAATTTGTTAACCTTGTCACACATCCAGTTATATATATATATATCAAATCAAATTTGGTATGCGATTCCAATCGTAGTTCTTTGTCAAATCTTGGTTTCAATAGGATTGAAGAACGTGTCAAAAACGAAATTCGATTTTCGGATACTTTTAACCGTAGGCCCGGAATTAATCGCCAAAAAGTCGCCAAAGGTCACACGATAGATTCAGTGAAAATGCTAAATTTACGCTATTGCACTTCAGTGCTATGTACGGCGTTCTCTGGGATAACACTTTTATTCAAGAATATGAAAGAAAGTTTTAGGGAGTCTACTCCCACTGATGTTCTAACTGCATTGGCAAAATAACCAACAAAAAATTATACCTTAGCTGGCACTGGTTTTTAATAAATAACAGTTTATATAAAGAAAATATTTGTGTGCGTGTGCGCAGTATTCAACAGATTTATCGCACTTACAGGCACGAAATTTGTCATATCATTAGCTATAATGATGATACATTCGGATGCCCGAATTACACAATTTTGAGAAGTAAAAGTGTAAATTTTTGAATTATTTTTTGCATTATTATGGGCATTTTTTTCGCTCGTAATACCTAGTAGTTAAAAGTCGATCTGCCATTAGATAGAACCAAAATTTTCCCTTTAATGAAATTTGTTTTAAAGTCTATAATAATTTAATGGATATTGAATAATTTTTTAAAATTATTTACTGAAAAAAACTTTAAAAATGATTACTAGAAATCTTTCCTTCGATAATTTGATTTTGATATCTATTTCAAATTTCTTAAAATAATAAGTGGAACATACTTCTCTAATTTAAAGCAAAAAATGGTCAGAATAAAGGTTTTCTTTATTAATTTTTAATTAATTATTTCTTGAAGAGTTTAAATATTTCTTCAAAATCGCATGTAGGGAGGATTCTTCTTTTTCTATATTAATATTGGCTTAGTGCATATATATATTGTATGTATATATATAGTGCAGTGTATATATATATATATATATATATATATATATATATATATATATATATATATATATATATATATATATATATATATATATATATATATATATATATATATATATATAGTGTAAAATATTGGTAAGACCAATATTGATTTAACCAAGAGCCAAAGAAGAATTTCTGTACCAGGTAATATATCAGCGGCAACGTTATATGGGTGCTGATAGTAACAATACACTGCAAAGTCTCTGATTCATAACAGTAAACGGTTTGACTCATCAAATTCATAACCAAATGAACAAATAAAATCAGCAGAAATGGAATGTCCAAACGTTAACCCCGAAAATGATATTCTCTCCTCCTTTTTTATAAAAATTGCATCAACGGCATAAAACACTAAGATTACTCATTCTCTTTATTGTCCGAATCTCCGACATGAATATTTTATGTTTTACAGTTAAAGAAAATGAATATGAGGTTAGACACCATTTTAAATAGCAGATTGTTGACTTAGAATAACCATTTTAATAACGAAATCGCAAATCATTTATCTAAGTCGAATTTATCCTCTTTACATCAATATTCAAACGGTCAATCCCTTGATCGATATGGTTCCAAATTCGATTGCATATCTGCATTTTCAATGCAAAACTTTTGCGCCAAATTTCATAAATTTAGCTCTTTGCATTTGACGCATCAGGCTGCCTTGCATCCGGACAGATAATTTTTTTATGATTAGATTTATTCAAAATTTGTTAAAAATTTACATATGTGATCTTAAGATCACATTGCAAATGCATCATACATTTATCTCAAACTGTTTTTGAGTTGTGTTCACAGACAGACATAATTCCAAAAAATAAGTTTTTCGGTTTCAGGGACGTTTGAAATGAGACAATTTGTCAAAATCTCAATGTCCTTTTTTTTTTTTACGATGAGATTACTTGTACTTTCTATATTTCGTTTGCGAGGAAGTAAATAAACGAGTGTGCACCTTATAACAGAATGGAATTTATCTTTAAATAATGCAGTTCACTTTTTTTTTCTAAATCTATTCGACCAATTAAATCTTCTACAAAATGCATTTTATATTACAAAATTTATACTAACAGAATGAAATAAATATAAGATTGAAAGTCGAAAAGAGATAAACGCCATTCTTCAATGAATATTTCATTTAATAATGAAATGATTCCTATAAAAACCAATGATTTCAATTCTTTTTTCCGATCAAACATCGATTGGTAAGTAAAAAACGAAATTTGCACAAAGACCTAATTAAACTTTCTGACAATGAGTAGAAAATTGGTACTATAGCCTTTAAAGATTTTTGTGTTCTTAAACGGCAACTTTTTGTTGAGAGATTTAAAATCTCCCTATGGAGATTTTAAATCTCTCAACCAACTGATATTTTGCATTTATATTTCTCTTAATATTTAATTCCAACAATGCAACAAAATTTTAAATAATTAGGGCTGGAAGGACATAGATACGCAAAAGATTCCCAGAGCTTACTGATAATAAATCTTTCTTTCAACTGCGAGATCCAATTTAGTGGCAGATAAAAATAAGATAATTTTAAAAATTGGTTATATTTTAATTTAACCGTTAACTGCAACACTTAAGATAAAAAAAAAATTATACATGGAAACTTACACGTATAAGAAGTATAGAGAAAGTATTATAATCGTCTAAAGATTCGAACTCAAAATCTGATGAATCTCCGCATTTTAAACCTACTGGAGTTCGAAAAACACATTTTTGGAAAATGTTTGTCAGTCTCTCTATCTGTGATAAAATAACTGAAGCATACTTCAAGCTAGATGGATGGTATGCCGTCTTTTTACCAAATTTGTAGATTCCTGTCAAATTTTGGCAACATCCCTACACAGAAAGTCTGTCTATCCGGTTGTTCAAATGTAAGTTGTTGTTTCTTATGGCACTTCACATGGACAAGCCTGATGGACAATTTAAGCCTGAGGGTGAGCGCCTCTTGTTTCTGTAGTAGCGCTATCTACGGCCAATAAAACGGCTTACCTACACACACGGCACAACCCCTTTTACAGGGCGGGCTTCATTCACGCATTTCATTCACTGAACCACATATCGTAATTTAGACCTGAATCAGAGAACGATCACCCCTAATCCAGTACCCCCAGTGGTATTACTCTCGACATGGAGGACTTTGTGACCACGACAGATTTAACGCGCGTCAGCTACCAAGCACGCAGTGAATCTTCAGCCGGCGGGGTTCGAGCTCACAACCTAAGGGACGCGAATCCGACGCTCTACCAACCAGGCTATCCCGGCCTTCGAATAGTACTATACACAATAACTACAAAATGAAGAGATCCAGATAAATTAAATTCGGTGCACAGATTTAACATCAACAGCTACCAAAATTTGAGCCAAATAGAACACGAGGGGGGGGGTCACCGTTTGTCGGTTTGTAATTTCAAAAGCATGTAAACGTAATGACTTAAATATATCGGATTTAATACAGGATTTTGTCTTTACAAGTGCAATTTGTGTCAAATGTTTGTTTCAATAGTTTGCAAAAATACGTCTAAGCAATAAATTCGATTTTAGGATACGTATATCCTCATGCCAGAAATTAATCGACAGAAAGGAAATAAAGGAAAAAACTCACTAAGAATCATATTACAAATTCAATAAAAATGCCAAATTCATGCCAAAGCTAATATATTCGTAACGATTGTACACCAATACCAGTTAAGACGTTCTCTGCGAGAACACCTTTATTAGAAAATACGCAAGAAAATTTATTGGAGGGGGCACTCCCACTGCTTACTTACAAAAAGCTATCTGTTTAATTAATTATAAAGAAATCTTTTTTAAAATTCTCCATATATTCAATAGCATTTACGAGAAAAATTTCAAAAAATTCGACTCATTGGATTATCTGTATTATACAAATTATTTATAAATTTTCATTTTTATATTTATACGACAGATTATTTATAAATTTTCATTTTTATATTTATACGAATTGACTTTTTAAATTTTTCATATTAAACCTGAATAATTTTTTTTAAAATACGAACAATTACAAAAGCTAAATTTGGAAGACTCGGGGACATTTAATTTATATCCTAGGGAAATTTAAAAAAATTCTTTTTCAACTGAGCTCAGACATCTGAAATTCGGGAATCTAAGGCGTTCGAATGGTTTAGAAGAACGATTTCCACTTTCTCCATCTAATCAGAGTTGATCATAATCTAAATATGTTAAACTGAATGAAAACTTACGCTACTTTTTAAATTAGTTTAATTATTTTTTAATTAAATCTAACTATAACATATAAGACATTTATTTATCACCAAAAAAAACAAACCTGGGACGTTTAATTGACATCAGGGGAAAAAGCCAAAATGTTGGACTGTGCCTATTGAACTGGGAAGCCTTATTACTTTTACAATGTCCCGAACAAAATTTTAAAAAATTGGGAAATTTAGAGAAACTTTTTTACTAGTTATACATGATATTTGACACACTGAAATACCAGTTTACAATATATTTAGACAAAATATGTATATGCAACTTTTCATATTATTTAAATTGATATCCGTTATATCGGATATAGGGCCCGGAAAAGTTACAAAAAAATAAGAATTCACCTAATTGAATTCAAATGCAGACGAACTATAAATTCTATATATAAAATATCGTTTTAAATAAACTGAATAAGTAATATAAAAAATAAGGCTTATTTTTTAAATCCTGAATAATGTGCAAATAATATAAGAATCAGAAATTAATCAGTCAGTAGATAATTAATACTAATTTTTTAGAGAAGAACAGTATATTCAATTATTTTACTCACTCAATATCCAAGCATTAATTTCATATCCAAATGCAAAGAAGGTGGGTTTCTAAAAAAACTTTAGCGTCTGTGAGATGGAAGAAATAAACAAAAAAACTTGTTTTCCACGACACCCGACTCCGCTCTGTTGTAACTATGTTTCTAGCATTGTAAATATTCGAACTTTTTCTTTTTTAATCTGGAAATCCTTGCAGCGTATCTCAAGCGGAGTGCGCGATGTGTTGTTTTCGGAACATGCACCGATCAACTCTTTCCGAAATATCAGTTACTTGTCGAATGTTACAAATAAAGGGTTGCCGTGTCGCTAACGATCGTCTGACGTAGCGCCACAATCTTAAGGAAATAGCTACTGATAAGACTAAAATCGGTATAATAAAAAATTATATTTAATGATTGCTTAAAGTAAGACAAGAGATAATTATCATTTGAGAACACAACAAAGATTAGAAATGAGTATCAGTTTTTTGTATTTGTTTATTTCCTTCATTTAAAACGTACGTAATCTTTACTTCGAATGAAGGTCAATGAAGTATACTTTATCCTTGAAACAGAATAGCGAATCCGAATTTTTATTTGTTACGCAGAAAAGAAGAAAAAAAAATTACTTCTCCGAATGAAAGGAATTATTAGTGATTTATTTATTATTATGTTATGAAAGCAAGATTTAGAGACAATGAAAATTGATTTCAAATTTTTCTTAGAAGTATTAAAATCATCTGCTTAAAAAGATTATCTAGTGCATCATTTAATAAAATGAAAATCCTTAGGACATTTAAAATATTTACTAGGTTTTTTTTTATTGGGAAAAAAAATTAAATATCGTCAAACATTTGAATAACCAGCGGGTGTGGTCTTCCCAAAACTTTCTCGTATACTCTCTAATAAAAGTGATTTGTTTTTTAGACGCGCTTTCCTCAACCGCTTAAAACCAAAATTTGACATAACATGACTACAAAAGCAGTCACAAAATCACATACCAAATATGACAGATTTAAACCATGGCGTTTTCGAACTCTCACATTCATATGCTTCTGAAAAGACAGACCGACAGACGCGTGACTCCTTGCTGATCGAAATTTGATTGGTGACTACGCTACACATTTTTAATTTGTGTAGCGAATCTTATCAATCTACTTCTCTTCATTTTGTAGTTATCAACTTATAGTCGAACAACCTGACGGAAGACTTACTCTAAATAGATTTTGCCTCAACATTTCATAGAAATTAACAAATGTGGTGTAAGTGTTACCGTGAAAGTATGAAATCCGTTATTTTATAGAATACCTAGTTATTCCATTAAATAACTGATCGTGTCCGTTAAAGTGCGAAACTCTCTTGTATTTCATAGTTTAACTAGTTATTTCATAGAATAATGATGTGCAGCCCGTTAAAGTGTAAAATAATCTATATCATATATCTCGCACGACAAATACATTTACCTTCCACCCCTACTGCATTTATGAGCTATTCCAGGCCATAGGGAGAGAAATGGAGCCTGTCCATATATCATGTTCGGAAGATTATGTTTCAGAAGATGAAGTTGAGCAGAAAATCTGCAAATTGTGTTTTAATGAACTTAATGTTCAAAGAGAAAGAGAAAAGTCTAAAAAATGTTTAGAAATTCAAGCGAAAAAGATGAAATTAATGTCGGATAAATCTCATTCTGAAGCCTCTATGGGGTTTACCGTCCGTATCCCAGTGCCTGAAGTTGACAGAGGAAAAGGTGATGCCAAATTTATTTTAGCTATCATCATAAAAATAACCGAAGAAAGGATTTTTCCAATTGGGCACAAGAAACGACCGCATAAAACAATTATATTCCCGATCCCAGTTTAGTGTCTGCGAACAAAAATTAATTAAAATCGAAGAAGTACCGGATGTAGAAATATCGCTCCGGTCGGTTGCTACAGCTCAAAGTTTAGGTACTGGTTAGGGATTTAAAAAATGTTCGTGTAAAATACAGTGTGTCAACAAAAAATGTTTTTGTTTGAAAAATAATGTTCTTTGTAATTCCAAGTGTCATTTTAGTAATCCTTGTTGTAACAAAGGATTTTATGGTACGTTTCCATAAATACCATTTATACGCTGCATAAATTAGATAAATTGCTTCTTTTTCATTTTAATTGTCTATCATTAGTTTAATTTCATTTTAGATAAATTGTTTATTTTACACTTTAACTGTCTCTCATTAGTTAATTTATAGAATACCTAGTTATTTCATAGAATAACTAGTTAAAAGTGTCAAATTAATAACATATTACACACTTTAACCGACACGATCAGTTATTTCATGGAATAACTAGGTATTCTATGAAATAACTGCATTATATACTTTATCTGTAACATAAGGACCGTTTACTAACCGGAAATCGCAACCACAAACAGATGTACCGAAATTAAAACCGTGTTCAAAATTTTATTTACCTAGTTCTCTTTGTTTTATAATTAACGTATTTTTTCATATTTGAATACCCAGATTGACAGACATCCTCTGAATGGATTTTTTAAGCTGATAAAAATATACAAATTTTGTCGATAGATGGTATACCAAATTTCATCAGTCTAGCTCAAAGCATTTCTGAGTTATGTTTTACTCCGAGAATCAGACATTTTTCAAAAATGTGTTTTTCTCACTCAGAAAGATCTAAAACGTGAAAGTTCTTCAACATTTCGAGTTCAAATTTTTTGACAATTACAATAATTTCTCTATAGTTCGCATACGAGGAAGAAGAAATACCAGATACTTGTCTAGAGACATCTTTATAAACACTTGATGGCATCTTTATTGCACGTTACAGATGATATAAATTTATATTACTACGAAATACATATACATTTTGATATTTCAGTATGTGGAGTTTCGAAAGTCTTGTGATTGACTGTCATCTCAAAAGAATTTTAACAATAGACCGTCTCTCTATAAAACCGAAACTACAGGATTATGACATCGATTTGTAAGCAAATCACAGTCGATCTTGAATAATAACACGTTCTACTGCGACCTGCGTAAAACGTAGGTAGTCGTAGGTGTAGCAATATGTACTCAATTCCAGACATTTAGCGCCAGCTGTTGCGAAAAATATTTTATAGATTTGAGGCTTACAAAATTTTTGAAATCCTACTCTTGGGTATGAGAACATCAGTCAAATTTGAATGTATTCTTATCACAGAAATCGTAAACTTGTATGAAATATTAATTCAAATTTTAAAAAAAGGAAAAGATTCAAAAAATACTGTTGGTTTTGTTTTCATTTCATAATGAAATTCAAAAACTCCAAACTTTTTTTACATTAATTTTTTAAATGACGCATACTAAAAAGTTAAGAAATTAAATAATAACAATATCAATAATTTTTCTGTTTATATTCAGTAAAGAAAATTGTTAGACCAAAACTGTTCCAGTTGAGTTTTCATTTCTAGTTGACTCTATCGCTACATATAGTTCAGCTTAGAATTCGCAATGAATATATACTATTGTGTACATAACGTATTATTATCTTGGGACAGTATGCATTTTTTTAGCAGAGAAATTGGCTAAAATATAAATTGTCTTTTCTTTAAAACTGATGAAAACTGCTTTCATAGACATTTACGTTTTTAAATAAATGGGGGAATTTCTTTCCAAATTAATTTGTCACATACCTGTTTTTACCAAAAATGCTTCTGATTCATTTAAGAGACAGAACAGCAAAATATTTTTTAAACCATTACTTGAAAACTTTTCCTTGTTTCAGTATAGTTTTATTCAGATACACTTTTTAAAACAGGAAACAGAACGAAATTGAGATTAAAAAAAAGATAATTGATAATAATGTTTAAATATTTACTGATAGAGGAATAAATTTCAGAGATTGCTAATGTTTAAAATTTATTTTCCATTTCCTATTTCTGCTTGCCAGGAGATTCCTTAATTTAACTTACTAAATCATTCATAGAAACTAGAAGGCGCATTTGTTTTAACCGTTTGTTATCCTATGTTTGATATTCACCAGGAGATGGCGCCGTGGACGTCTGCAATTGGACGTTGTAATTGTAATTGTAATTCTAACTTAACTATAATTTTGTATCGCTCATGTACAGTTACGTGCCAATTTTTGTCCATTGTTGGTCGCTGCCTCATTCTTTCTTCCGTTTTTTATTCTGGATTTTAATTATGTTTTTTAATCGTTGTTGTTTCTAATAAATCAAAACTTTAAACTTCATTAAATCAAATCTTACGTTTTGGTCTGTCCAGCCGGAATATCAACAATTTATAGGCCTTTGTCTTAAAGTATCTTAGATTTGATTTCACGAAATACTAACTAAATTTCTAGTAGAAAATCTCATGGGCGTTAGTTGGGTGTTGAAGGAATAAAAAAAATATTATTTACACTACATTTTAGATGTAAATAAATTGTATAATTAAAAGTTTTTTATTACAGTAGAATCTTCTCTGTCCATAGCATTCACAAAAACTCAAATCAAAACTAATCACTAAATCCGGATTGTGACAAATATGCCAGGCGCATAATCTTGTGACTATGGAACGTGCATTAATGGCTACGACAATGGATCAAGTGTCGCCATAGTGTGAGAGCTAGTTTTTTTTTTTTTTTTCAGAAAAAAAACTAAGGAATGAACTGTTTTTCATCCAATATATAAGAACTCCGAAGCTCACCATTCTTCAATTTATTACCCCCGAGTTTCCTCAACAGTTCGCAATTCCCACCTTGTCCAAGTACGAATAAAGTTTGGATGAATTTTCATCGCAGAAAAAAAGAATTGCTAAATGAAAGTTTATGAAAGAAATAAAACGGTCTATTCCAAAATCCTGAAAAAAAAGAAGAAAAAAAAAGTCTTTTTTCAGCGTTAAGCAAGCTTCTGCAGGTATAATCAAAGATATAGTGAATTGTCAGCTTTCATACCAACTGCCGTTGAAGGTAAATTTAAAATAGTTTAATTAACGAAACGAAACAAATTAAAAGTTAAAGCAATATCTGAAATTAACAATGACAAGAAATGTTAAGTTTGTTAGGTCCATTTCAGAGCACTTATGAAATTAAATGTTAATGGACCCTATTTTACCCTATCTATACTGGAATTAATAGATTCTGGAACTTTGAGTTTATAAAAAGCGGAGACTATAGATTATATCATCTATACTTATATAAAGCTCAATGTGTGTGTGTGTGTGTGTGTGTGTGTGTGTGTGTGTGTGTGTGTGTGTGTGTGTGTGTGTGTGTGTGTGTGTGTGTGTGTGTGTGTGTGTGTGTTGGCGCTCTACAGAAAAGACCGTTTGACCTACAGCTACCAAATTTGGTACGTGTATACCTTGGAGGTTGGGAATGTGCACCTGGGGTCCCTTTTTTGAAATTTTAATTAGAATTTTAATTTTTAATTAAGAACTAACTTTCCCGCCAAAAAAATCATTTCTTTCCCCACCGCCAAATGAGTAAGGCTTCAGCCTTTTTTTCCCAACAGTAATGAGGCTTAGGCTTAACATTTTTCGGCCGATTATTTCAAATGATTCTGTTTATTTTTTTTAATGTTTGATGCATTTAAAATTAAACGTTGTTAATTAATCGATCTCTGAGATTCATTCTGAAGTACTTTTGAATTAAAATAAAACAGAATAAAGGAAATTAAAAATTTCTAATCTGCATAGCGTTACCCCAAGTGGCATAGAAAAATTCACGCATTTGCGTTACCATAATTTGCGTTGAAAACTCACGCATGCGCATTGTGTTCTGATTGTTTACACCTATTTTCAACGGAAGCGGACCACAGAGAGGAGATCCCTTTCTCTGTGAAGCGGACTTGATTTAAATTATTTTTAGATTAGTTGTATGTTTTTGTAATAAAATTGTATTTATTGTAGTTTAAGTTCATCGTTTTTTAGGAATTTTTTTTTTTACCTTTTTTCGACCGATTATTTTAAACGATTCTGTTTATTTTCTTAGTGTTTGATGCATTTAAAATGAAACATTGTTAATTAATAGACCTGTTCATGATGAATCTGAAAAAATTTTGTTGACAAATTCTTGAGATATTACATAAATTAAGAAAGATATTGTTTAGTGCCCATAAGATTTAAATGCTCAGTGACTCTGTTTTCAGTAATCATATTACAAAAAAAGTGCTTTCTTTCAGTAAAAAATATTATTATATTAATTGCAGATTAATCATTTCCACTTTAATTTAAAGCATAAATTCTACGGGAGCTAACAGAAAATTAGAGAGATACAGATTACGTTATGACTGAAGGCCTTTATAATATTATGAGTGAATTGAAATTTGATGTTTTAAAATATTTTAATGAAGAAGTTATTAAAGTAGGAATTACATAAAATATTTCATTATTAAAATTTTAACGAGCATTAAGATTGGCGAACCGGCTGGTCGCCAAAGGCGGCTAGGTAGAAATAAAAGCATTTAAAAGAAACCAAGAAGCATTGTCGTTTTATACAGTATAAACATGTTAAAGCTGATTATAATGTATTTTGCAAATATAAACATACATTTTTTTCTAAACCTTCATCCAAAAAAAAAAAAAAAAAAAGTATTCAAAAAGATGGATGTTGTTATTTGAAGTCAAAACAGCGTGACTACTGCTTATACAAAAAATTATTTTGTGTAAAAAGAAATTCCTTTTTTATTGAAACGTTTAAAAATTCGATAACAACATAAGAATTGCAAATTATGAATAAAGCGAGACCTCCAAAATATGAATAAAGAGAGACCTCCAAAATATGAATAAAGAGAGACATTCTGCCTCCAATTAATTGAACAGCTTATGCTTTTTCAAGAGTTGTGCTTCTTTCTGAGTGTTTCTAAATATCAAATCAACGAAAATAAAATCAAAGGAAGTAAAATAATTTTCCTGTAATCAAATGCAATAATTAAATACCTTTATTTATATTTAAAGAAGAATTATCTAATATTTATGTGTAATCAGTTTTAATAATATTTATGTATAAATTTTTTTATATCAAAAAATAATTTAAAGTAAATCATTTACGTTTGATTAAAAATATGCTGCAGCGTGAAATTAAATCGATCAGTTTATTAAAAGGAGGCCTCACACTGAGGTGGCGCTAGAATTTCGCCAATAGGGGTCAAGACAAATCAGATAAGGGGGCAAGCACAATTTCACCAATTTGGCTTCAAAATAACTCAGAATAATTATTTTTACATTTAATTAAAGAAAATTAAGTATTATTTAGCTTTTCTTTATTCAAATACTACCGTTTTTTCTCGTTGTTGGAAATTTTCAAATATATTTGAGAAAAAAAAAATTCTCAGCTTTTGTTACTGACCATTAAAAAAGTCTTGAGTCTTTTGAGTTTGAGTCTTTTTCTTATGAGGCTTTTCAGATTTAATAGCACTAAGATCTAATACGAGAAAAAATTGATTATATTTCATTTTAGATTGTAGTATATAGATAGAAACACAAGTTGCAGCACTAAATTACCTAAATTTATTGAGGAAATATTTTATTGAAGTTTAACGAGAAATACCTTTTTAGCTACTTTGAATTTGCTTCGAATTTAAGATAGTTCTTAATCTGCTATATCTTCTTTTAATACTTAATATATTTAATACTTAAAATATTTCAGTTACAACAAAAATGATTAATCGAGTAAAACTGCAGTAATTTATAAATGGCTAATATTGGTTAATGGTAACGGAAGCAAAATAATGCTTTATAATATGAAATAACTAAATCTAGGAATTCATAAAAAGGTTTCTTGGCGAGTTAATTTTCTTGAAAGTGAACAATGCTTCTTCAATAAATAATTATATGAAGAGAATGTATACAGTACTCTCAACGCAATAAAAAACATTAAAAAAATAATAAATCTTATATTTATTCTAATAAATCCCTTCCAGTTCAGAAAGAAAGAAGAAAAACCATTTATCTAAGACATTTTAAAGCTTCCTACTTTTAAAGCTAGAATTTTTGATGAAATAATTTCTCGGCCTTTTGGCTAATATCAAAGTGTAGTATCTGTTCTTATCAGCTTAATATCTGATAAGGCACCCATAGGATGCCTATTGATGTTAAACTAATTTTTGGAAGAGGTACCAGTTTCGCAATTTATTGCAGAAGCCGAGTGGTGCAGTGGTCCAACGCACAGGTCCGAGGCTCATCCTCGGGCCTGGCTAGGTCGACTCAGTTTTTCATCCCTTCAGTGAATCGATAAACTGAGGACCAAGCATGCTTGGGAACTAAATACGGGTACCGCGTTAGGTTGACCACCTAATCGGGACATATGCCTGGCACCCAAGGCCCTTGGTCAAGATAGCAGATATGGACACTGTAGACCTTGGCCCACATTGGGCTGTCGTGCGACTGAGTTTAGATTTTCGTTTTAACTTCACATGGATTCTTCCTTTTCTTCACTCCCATCAAAGACTGGAACATCTGATATTGTTGCACTAATTCGGGATGTTTCACATTTGTGTGTCTTCTAGCGTGATCAGAGTCAAAGCGTTCTTGGAAAAGAACGTATTCAACTTTGTATTGATTGCGCTAGAATGGCATGTCCTGCTAAATGAAAAATTCATGCTCTTATCGTGGAGATTATATAAATTGAATGTAGAAACTATGCTCAAAAGGTTTATCAAAAGAAACTTTTCAGAAATCCGGAATTAATAAAAAGATTTTTTTTTTCACTGCAACCTATCTAAAATAATTTTTTAAATAAGGGTTGCAATAACGAGCAGGAATTCAGATGCGTTTCGAATGCGCGGCGAATAAGCTCGCATGCACGAGCAAAAATTTACTATAATTCGAACACCAATGCAGATTACGGAAAAGATACGGTGATGTTATCGTTTTCTTAAGAAGGCTGCAGAAAATATTTTTTAAATATAGTACAAACTTATTTTCTTATGTGATGCTTAGTAAATTTTGAAAAGTATACAAATTAAACATTAAATTCGAAATGTTGAATCTAAATATATACATATATGTGTATATTTAATTTTGTAAAACCAATGCCTTTTTATACCTTGAATTTGAAATTCCGTATCTTGACTTTTTGACACGTGTTCTTATCGCTAAGTACTTTTTCCCACAAAGTTATTTCAAAATAATTTTCTTCCTGTTTTTGCCTCACTTGCATGCATTGGTTTTTCTTCACCTTCTCGATACAGCTACGAGTCTGACTCGCACATCGAATTATTAAATTTAAAATTTTAATTCTGAAATTAAGTGAAAGCATTAAGTTATTTAAAATCCAAAAATCACTTACAAATGCTTCAATATCTCCAATACTCTTATATTATTTTAAGAACTAATAATAATTGTCTCAAATAGGAAGAGTCAAGAGTTAAAAGTACATTCTTATGTCAAGGGATTAACATGTTATATATGAATAACTATATTAATCATACTTTTATCAAGGTATCCTTAGCCAAAGTCTATTAAAAATATAGAAGCGCTTGAATTTATATAGATTTTGCATTGAAAAGTAACTGAAAAAATATAAAAGAAAAGAAAAAAAAAAATGCTCCGCAATGGGGTCAATTCACGGTCACGTGTCAGGTACCAAACAAACCGTTTCTGTTCAATTTTCAACCGTTCTGAGCATGTCGGGATGTGGATCGGTGGTTGGATCGGTAGGGTGTAGCGATTAGTTTTGCAGGTCTTCAGTTCGAGTCTCGAAACCGACAAATATTTTTATATATTTTTCTTTTTTTTTTTAAATTTATTTTAGTTCGTTTTCTCTATCATTCGTATACATTAATTGAATAATTCCTAATCATATACGTCAAAAATAGTATTTAATATCAAAATATTTCTATATTTATTCGAAATTTTGCGAGTCAAGTTCACGCACATGCGCAGAATTCATTCGTATTCTTAGCATTGTGCTTTTAGACCAGATTGACACCGTATTTAAAATTTTACTGGGCAGTCGTAATGAGATTCTTAGACCCTTCAGAAACTTTTAGGTCACGACACTTGGTGGCTGGATCGGTAGAATGTAGCGCTTAGATTTGCAGGTCTTCAGTTCGTGTCTCGAAGCCGACAAATATTTTTATATATTTTTCTTTTTTTTAAATTTATTTTAGTTCGTTTTCTCAATCATTCGTATAGATTGATTGAATAATTCCTAATCATATACGTCAAAAATAGTATTTAATATCAAAATATTTCTATATTTATTCGAAATTTTGCGAGTCTAGTTCAAGCACATGCGCAGAATTCATTCGTATTCTTAGCATTGTGCTTTTAGACCAGATTGACACCGTATTTAAAATTTTACTGGGCAGTCGTAATGAGATTCTTAGACACTCGAACTGAGGACCAGCAAAAATATATGATTCAACCTGTTACTCTAACCTCCAAGCCACTTATTCCTTCAAACTGTAATGGTCTTTCAGTCTTAAAACAGCAATCCAACTTCATTCTTAATACGGCGAATCTGGTCTAAAAGCACAATGCTAAGAAAAGGTATACCTTCTGCGCATGTCCGTGAAAAGAATTTCAAATAAATCTATCAATAATTTATAGAATTTTTTTTATTATTTTTTTTTTTTTGAATTATTAAGATTGAATGATTTAGAGAAATCATGGAATAAGTATTCGGAATAATATTCAAAATATGAAAAAAAAATATATATACCAAATAATTATTTGGTTTCGGGACTCGAACTGAGGACCAGCAAAAATATATGATTCAACCTGTCACTCTAACCTCCAAGCCACTTATTCCTTCAAAGTGTAAGGTTCTTTCAGTCTTAAAACAGCAATCCAACTTCATTCTTAATACGGCGAATCTGGTCTAAAATCACAATACTAAGAAAAGGTATACCTTCTGCGCATGTCCGTGAAAAGAATTTCAAATAAATTTATCAATAATTTATAGATTGTTTTTTTTTAATTATTAGGATTGAATGATTTAGAAAAATCATGGAATAAGTATTCGGAATAATATTCAAAATATGAAAAAAAAATATATATATACAAAATAATTATTTGGTTTCAGGACTCGAACTGAGGACCAGCAAAAATCTATGATTTGGCCTGTCACTGTAACCTCCAAGCCACTTATTCCTTCAATGTGTAAGGGTCTTTCAGTCTTAAAACAGCAATCCAACTTCATTCTTAATACGGCGAATCTGGTCTAAAAGCACAATGCTAAGAAAAGGTATACCTTCTGCGCATGTCCGTGAAAAGAATTTCAAATAAATTTATCAATAATTTATAGAATTTTTTTTTTTTTTTGAATTATTAGGATTGAATGATTTAGAAAAATCATGGAATAAGTATTCGGAGTTATGTTCAAAATAAAAAAGAAAGAATAAAAATATACAAAATAATTAATTGGTTTCGGGACTCGTACTGAGGACCAGCAAAAATCTATGATTTGGCCTGTCACTGTAACCTCCAAGCCACTTATTCCTTCAAAGTGTAAGGGTCTTTCAGTTTTAAAACAGCAATCCAACTTCATTCTTAATACGGCGAATCTGGTCTAAAAGCACAATGCTAAGAAAAGGTATACCTTCTGCGCATGTCCGTGAAAAGAATTTCAAATAAATCTATCAATAATTTATAGAATTTTTTATTTTTTTATTTTTTTTTTTTGAATTATTAGGATTGAATGATTTAGAGAAATCATGGAATAAGTATTCGGAATAATATTCAAAATATGAAAAAAAATATATATATACAAAATAATTATTTGGTTCCGGGACTCGAACTGAGGACCAGCAAAAATCTATGATTTGGCCTGTTACTCTAACCTCCAAGCCACTTATTCCTTCAAAGTGTAAGGGTCTTTCAGTCTTAAAACAGCAATCCAACTTCATTCTTAATACGGAGAATCTGGTCTAAAAGCACAATGCTAAGAAAAGGTATACCTTCTGCGCATGTCCGTGAAAAGAATTTCAAATAAATCTATCAATAATTTATAGAATATTTTTTTTATTTTTTTTTTAATTATTAGGATTGAATGATTTAGAGAAATCATGGAATAAGTATTCATAATAATATTCAAAATATGAAAAAATATATATATATATATACAAAATAATTATTTGGTTTCGGGACTCGAACTGAGGACCAGCAAAAATCTATGATTTGGCTTGTCACTCTAACCTCCAAGCCACTTATTCCTTCAAAGTGTAAGGGTCTTTCAGTCTTAAAACAGCAATCCAACTTCATTCTTAATACGGCGAATCTGGCCTAAAAGCAAAATGCTAAGAAAAGGTATACCTTCTGCGCATGTCCGTGAAAATAATTTCAAATAAATTTATCAATAATTTATAGAATTTTTTTTTTTTGAATTATTAGGATTGAATGATTTAGAAAAATCATGGAATAAGTATTCGGAGTTATGTTCAAAATAAAAAAGAAAGAATAAAAATATAGAAAATAATTAATTGGTTTCGGGACTCGAACTGAGGACCAGCAAAAATCTATGATTTGGCCTGTCACTGTAACCTCCAAGCCACTTATTCCTTCAAAGTGTAAGGGTCTTTCAGTTTTAAAACAGCAATCCAACTTCATTCTTAATACGGCGAATCTGGTCTAAAAGCACAATGCTAAGAAAAGGTATACCTTCTGCGCATGTCCGTGAAAAGAATTTCAAATAAATCTATCAATAATTTATAGAATTTTTTATTTATTTATTTTTTTTTTGAATTATTAGGATTGAATGATTTAGAGAAATCATGGAATAAGTATTCGGAATAATATTCAAAATATGAAAAAAAATATATATATACAAAATAATTATTTGGTTTCGGGACTCGAACTGAGGACCAGCAAAAATCTATGATTTGGCCTGTTACTCTAACCTCCAAGCCACTTATTCCTTCAAAGTGTAAGGGTCTTTCAGTCTTAAAACAGCAATCCAACTTCATTCTTAATACGGAGAATCTGGTCTAAAAGCACAATGCTAAGAAAAGGTATACCTTCTGCGCATGTCCGTGAAAAGAATTTCAAATAAATCTATCAATAATTTATAGAATATTTTTTTTTATTTTTTTTTTAATTATTAGGATTGAATGATTTAGAGAAATCATGGAATAAGTATTCATAATAATATTCAAAATATGAAAAAAAATATATATATATATACAAAATAATTATTTGGTTTCGGGACTCGAACTGAGGACCAGCAAAAATATATGATTCAACCTGTCACTCTAACCTCCAAGCCACTTATTCCTTCAAAGTATAAGGGTCTTTCAGTCTTAAAACAGCAATCCAACTTCATTCTTAATACGGCGAATCTGGTCTAAAAGCACAATTCTAAGAAAAGGTATACCTTCTGCGCATGTCCGTGAAAAGAATTTCAAATAAATCTATCAATAATTTATAGAATTTTTTTTTTTATTTTTTTTTTAATTATTAGGATTGAATGATTTAGAGAAATCATGAAATAAGTATTCGGAATAATATTCAAAATATGAAAAAATATATATATATATACAAAATAATTATTTGGTTTCGGGACTCGAACTGAGGACCAGCAAAAATATATGATTCAACCTGTCACTCTAACCTCCAAGCCACTTATTCCTTCAAAGTATAAGGGTCTTTCAGTCTTAAAACAGCAATCCAACTTCATTCTTAATACGGCGAATCTGGTCTAAAAGCACAATTCTAAGAAAAGGTATACCTTCTGCGCATGTCCGTGAAAAGAATTTCAAATAAATCTATCAATAATTTATAGAATTTTTTTTTTTTTTTTGAATTATTAGGATTGAATGATTTAGAGAAATCATGGAATAAGTATTCGGAATAATATTCAAAATATGAAAAAAAAATATATATATACAAAATAATTATTTGGTTTCGGGACTCGAACTGAGGACCAGCAAAAATATATGATTCAACCTGTCACTCTAACCTCCAAGCCACTTATTCCTTCAAAGTATAAGGGTCTTTCAGTCTTAAAACAGCAATCCAACTTCATTCTTAATACGGCGAATCTGGTCTAAAAGCACAATGCAAAGAAAAGGTATACCTTCTGCGCATGTCCGTGAAAAGAATTTCAAATAAATCTATCAATAATTTATAGAATATTTTTTTTTTAATTATTAGGATTGAATGATTTAGAGAAATCATGGAATAAGTATTCGGAATAATATTCAAAATATGAAAAAAAAAATATATATATACAAAATAATTATTTGGTTTCGGGACTCGAACTGAGGACCAGCAAAAATATATGATTCAACCTGTCACTCTAACCTCCAAGCCACTTATTCTTTCATAGTGTAAGGGTCTTTCAGTCTTAAAACAGCAATCCAACTTCATTCTTAATACGGCGAATCTGGTCTAAAAGCACAATGCTAAGAAAAGGTATACCTTCTGCGCATGTCCGTGAAAAGAATTTCAAATAAATCTATCAATAATTTATAGAATATTTTTTTTTTATTTTTTTTTTAATTATTAGGATTGAATGATTTAGAGAAATCATGGAATAAGTATTCGGAATAATATTCAAAATATGAAAAAAAATATATATATATACAAAATAATTATTTGGTTTCGGGACTCGAACTGAGGACCAGCAAAAATATATGATTCAACCTGTCACTCTAACCTCCAAGCCACTTATTCTTTCATAGTGTAAGGGTCTTTCAGTCTTAAAACAGCAATCCAACTTCATTCTTAATACGGCGAATCTGGTCTAAAAGCACAATGCTAAGAAAAGGTATACCTTCTGCGCATGTCCGTGAAAAGAATTTCAAATAAATCTATCAATAATTTATAGAATATTTTTTTTTATTTATTTTTTTTAATTATTAGGATTGAATGATTTAGAGAAATCATGGAATAAGTATTCGGAATAATATTCAAAATATGAAAAAAAATATATATATATACAAAATAATTATTTGGTTTCGGGACTCGAACTGAGGACCAGCAAAAATATATGATTCAACCTGTCACTCTAACCTCCAAGCCACTTATTCTTTCATAGTGTAAGGGTCTTTCAGTCTTAAAACAGCAATCCAACTTCATTCTTAATACGGCGAATCTGGTCTAAAAGCACAATGCTAAGAAAAGGTATACCTTCTGCGCATGTCCGTGAAAAGAATTTCAAATAAATCTATCAATAATTTATAGAATATTTTTTTTTTTTTTTAATTATTAGGATTGAATGATTTAGAGAAATCATGGAATAAGTATTCGGAATAATATTCAAAATATGAAAAAAAATATATATATATACAAAATAATTATTTGGTTTCGGGACTCGAACTGAGGACAAGCAAAAATATATTATTCAACCTGTCACTCTAACCTCCAAGCCACTTATTCCTTAAAAGTATAAGGGTCTTTCAGTCTTAAAACAGCAATCCAACTTCATTCTTAATACGGCGAATCTGGTCTAAAAGCACAATGCTAAGAAAAGGTATACCTTCTGCGCATGTCCGTGAAAAGAATTTCAAATAAATTTATCAATAATTCATAGATTTTTTTTTTTTTTTTTTGAATTATTAGGATTGAATGATTTAGAAAAATCATGGAATAAGTATTCGGAGTAATGTTCAAAATAAAAAAGAAATAATAAAAATATACAAAATAATTAATTGGTTTCGGGACTCGAACTGAGGACCAGCAAAAATATATGATTCAACCTGGCACTCTAACCTCCAAGCCACTTATTCCTTCAAAGTGTAAGGGTCTTTCAGTCTTAAAACAGCAATCCAATTTCATTCTTAATACGGCGAATCTGGTCTAAAAGCACAATGCTAAGAAAGGGTATACCTTCTGCGCATGTCCGTGAAAAGAATTTCAAATGAATCTATCAATAATTTATAGAATTTTTTTTTTTTTTTGAATTATTAAAATTGAATGATTTAGAGAAATCATGGAATAAGTATTCGGAATAATATTCAAAATATGAAAAAAAATATATATATACAAAATAATTATTTGGTTTCTGGACTAGAATAAAGACCAGCAAAAATATATGATTCAACCTGTCACTCTAACTTCCAAGCCACTTATTCCTTCAAAGTGTAAGGGTCTTTCAGTATTAAAACAGCAATCCAACTTCATTCTTAATACGGCGAATCTGGTCTAAAAGCACAATGCTAAGAAAAGGTATACCTTCTGCGCATGTCCGTGAAAAGACTTTCAAATAAATTTATCAATAATTTATAGAATTTTTTTTTTGAATTATTAGGATTGAATGATTTAGAAAAATCATGGAATAAGTATTCGGAGTAATGTTCAAAATAACGAAGAAAGAATAAAAATATACAAAATAATTAATCGGTTTCGGGACTCGAACTGAGGACCAGCAAAAATCTATGATTTGGCCTGTCACTCTAACCTCTAAGCCACTTATTCCTTCAAAGTGTAAGGGTCTTTCAGTCTTAAAACAGCAATCCAACTTCATTCTTAATACGGCGAATCTGGTCTAAAAGCACAATGCTAAGAAAAAGTATACCTTCTGCGCATGTCCGTGAAAAGAATTTCAAATAAATCTATCAATAATTTATAGAATTTTTTTTTTCTTTCAATTATTAGGATTGAATGATTTAGAGAAATAATGGAATAAGTATTCGGAATAATATTCAAAATATGAAAAAAAATATATATATACAAAATAATTACTTGGTTTCGAGACTCGAACTGAGGACCAGCAAAAATATATGATTCAATCTGTCACTCTAACCTCCAAGCCACTTATTCCTTCACCGTGTAAGGGTCTTTCAGTCTTAAAACAGCAATCCAACTTCATTCTTAATACGGCGAATCTGGTCTAAAAGCACAATGCTAAGAAAAGGTATACCTTCTGCGCATGTCCGTGAAAAGACTTTCAAATAAATTTATCAATAATTTATAGAATTTTTTTTTTTTGAATTATTAGGATTGAATGATTTAGAAAAATCATGGAATAAGTATTCGGAGTAATGTTCAAAATAAAAAAGAAAGAATAAAAATATACAAAATAATTAATCGGTTTCGGGTCTCGAACTGAGGACCAGCAAAAATATATGATTCAACCTGTCACTCTAACCTCCAAGCCACTTATTCCTTCAAAGTGTAAGGGTCTTTCAGTCTTAAAACAGCAATCCAACTTCATTCTTAATACGGCGAATCTGGTCTAAAAGCACAATGCTAAGAAAAGGTATACCTTCTGCGCATGTCCGTGAAAAGAATTTCAAATAAATCTATCAATAATTTATAGAATTTTTTTTTCTTTCAATTATTAGGATTGAATGATTTAGAGAAATCATGGAATAAGTATTCGGAATAATATTCAAAATATGAAAAAAATATATATATATACAAAATAATTATTTGGTTTCGGGACTCGAACTGAGGACCAGCAAAAATATATGATTCAACCTGTCACTCTAACCTCCAAGAAACTTATTCCTTCAAAGTGTAAGGGTCTTTCAGTCTTAAAACAGCAATCCAACTTCATTCTTAATACGGCGAATCTGGTCTAAAAGCACAATGCTAAGAAAAGGTATACCTTCTGCGCATGTCCGTGAAAAGACTTTCAAATAAATCTATCAATAATTTATAGAATTTTTTTTTCTTTCAATTATTAGGATTGAATGATTTAGAGAAATAATGGAATAAGTATTCGGAATAATATTCAAAATATGAAAAAATATATATATATACAAAATAATTATTTGGTTTCGGGACTCGAACTGAGGACCAGTAAATATATATGATTCAACCTGTCACTCTAACCTCCAAGCCACTTATTCCTTCAAAGTGTAAGGGTCTTTCAGTCTTAAAACAGCAATCCAACTTCATTCTTAATACGGCGAATCTGGTCTAAAAGCACAATGCTAAGAAAGGGTATACCTTCTGCGCATGTCCGTGAAAAGAATTTAAAATGAATCTATCAATAATTTATAGAATTTTTTTTTTTTTTTTTTTTTTTTTTTTGAATTATTAGGATTGAATGATTTAGAGAAATCATGGAATAAGTATTCGGAATAATACTCAAAATATGAAAAAAAATATATATATACAAAATAATTATTTGGTTTCTGGACTCGAATAAAGACCAGCAAAAATATATGATTCAACCTGTCACTCTAACTTCCAAGCCACTTATTCCTTCAAAGTGTAAGGGTCTTTCAGTCTTAAAACAGCAATCCAACTTCATTCTTAATACGGCGAATCTGGTCTAAAAGCACAATGCTAAGATAAGGTATACCTTCTGCGCATGTCCGTGAAAAGAATTTCGAATAAATCTATCAATAATTTATAGAATTTTTTTTTTCTTTCAATTATTAGGATTGAATGATTTAGAGAAATAATGGAATAAGTATTCGGAATAATATTCAAAATATGAAAAAATATTTATATATACAAAATAATTACTTGGTTTCGGGACTCGAACTGAGGACCAGCAGAAATATATGATTCAACCTGTCACTCTAACCTCCAAGCCACTTATTCCTTCAAGGTGTAAGGGTCTTTCAGTCTTAAAACAGCAATCCAACTTCATTCTTAATACGGCGAATCTGGTCTAAAAGCACAATGCTAAGAAAAGGTATACCTTCTGCGCATGTCCGTGAAAAGACTTTCAAATAAATTTATCAATAATTTATAGAATTTTTTTTTTTTTTGAATTATTAGGATTGAATGATTTAGAAAAATCATGGAATAAGTATTCGGAGTAATGTTCAAAATAACGAAGAAAGAATAAAAATATACAAAATAATTAATCGGTTTCGGGACTCGAACTGAGGACCAGCAAAAATCTATGATTTGGCCTGTCACTCTAACCTCTAAGCCACTTATTCCTTCAAAGTGTAAGGGTCTTTCAGTCTTCAAACAGCAATCCAACTTCATTCTTAATACGGCGAATCTGGTCTAAAAGCACAATGCTAAGAAAAAGTATACCTTCTGCGCATGTCCGTGAAAAGAATTTCAAATAAATCTATCAATAATTTATAGAATTTTTTTTTCTTTCAATTATTAGGATTGAATGATTTAGAGAAATAATGGAATAAGTATTCGGAATAATATTCAAAATATGAAAAAAAATATATATATACAAAATAATTACTTGGTTTCGAGACTCGAACTGAGGACCAGCAAAAATATATGATTCAACCTGTCACTCTAACCTCCAAGCCACTTATTCCTTCACCGTGTAAGGGTCTTTCAGTCTTAAAACAGCAATCCAACTTCATTCTTAATACGGCGAATCTGGTCTAAAAGCACAATGCTAAGAAAAGGTATACCTTCTGCGCATGTCCGTGAAAAGACTTTCAAATAAATTTATCAATAATTTATAGAATTTTTTTTTTTGAATTATTAGGATTGAATGATTTAGAAAAATCATGGAATAAGTATTCGGAGTAATGTTCAAAATAAAAAAGAAAGAATAAAAATATACAAAATAATTAATCGGTTTCGGGTCTCGAACTGAGGACCAGCAAAAACATACGATTCAACCTGTCACTCTAACCTCCAAGCCACTTATTCCTTCAAAGTGTAAGGGTCTTTCAGTCTTAAAACAGCAATCCAACTTCATTCTTAATACGGCGAATCTGGTCTAAAAGCACAATGCTAAGAAAAGGTATACCTTCTGCGCATGTCCGTGAAAAGAATTTCAAATAAATCTATCAATAATTTATAGAATTTTTTTTTCTTTCAATTATTAGGATTGAATGATTTAGAGAAATCATGGAATAAGTATTCGGAATAATATTCAAAATATGAAAAAAATATATATATATACAAAATAATTATTTGGTTTCGGGACTCGAACTGAGGACCAGCAAAAATATATGATTCAACCTGTCACTCTAACCTCCAAGAAACTTATTCCTTCAAAGTGTAAGGGTCTTTCAGTCTTAAAACAGCAATCCAACTTCATTCTTAATACGGCGAATCTGGTCTAAAAGCACAATGCTAAGAAAAAGTATACCTTCTGCGCATGTCCGTGAAAAGAATTTCAAATAAATCTATGAATAATTTATAGAATTTTTTTTTTCTTTCAATTATTAGGATTGAATGATTTAGAGAAATAATGGAATAAGTATTCGGAATAATATTCAAAATATGAAAAAAAATATATATATACAAAATAATTACTTGGTTTCGGGACTCGAACTGAGGACCAGCAAAAATATATGATTCAACCTGTCACTCTAACCTCCAAGCCACTTATTCCTTCAACGTGTAAGGGTCTTTCAGTCTTAAAACAGCAATCCAACTTCATTCTTAATACGGCGAATCTGGTCTAAAAGCACAATGCTAAGAAAAGGTATACCTTCTGCGCATGTCCGTGAAAAGACTTTCAAATAAATCTATCAATAATTTATAGAATTTTTTTTTCTTTCAATTATTAGGATTGAATGATTTAGAGAAATAATGGAATAAGTATTCGGAATAATATTCAAAATATGAAAAAATATATATATATACAAAATAATTATTTGGTTTCGGGCCTCGAACTGAGGACCAGCAAAAATATATGATTCAACCTGTCACTCTAACCTCCAAGCCACTTATTCCTTCAAAGTGTAAGGGTCTTTCAGTCTTAAAACAGCAATCCAACTTCATTCTTAATACGGCGAATCTGGTCTAAAAGCACAATGCTAAGAAAAGGTATACCTTCTGCGCATGTCCGTGAAAAGAATTTCAAATAAATCTATCAATAATTTATAGATTTTTTTTTTCTTTCAATTATTAGGATTGAATGATTTAGAGAAATCATGGAATAAGTATTCGGAATAATATTCAAAATATGAAAAAAAATATATATATACAAAATAATTATTTGGTTTCGGGACTCGAACTGAGGACCAGCAAAAATATATGATTCAACCTGGCACTCTAACCTCCAAGCCACTTATTCCTTCAAAGTGTAAGGGTCTTTCAGTCTTAAAACAGCAATCCAACTTCATTCTTAATACGGCGAATCTGGTCTAAAAGCACAATGCTAAGAAAGGGTATACCTTCTGCGCATGTCCGTGAAAAGAATTTAAAACGAATCTATCAATAATTTATAGAATTTTTTTTTTTTTTTTTGAATTATTAGGATTGAATGATTTAGAGAAATCATGGAATAAGTATTCGGAATAATATTCAAAATATGAAAAAAAAAATATATATACAAAATAATTATTTGGTTTCTGGACTCGAATAAAGACCAGCAAAAATATATGATTCAACCTGTCACTCTAACTTCCAAGCCACTTATTCCTTCAAAGTGTAAGGGTCTTTCAGTCTTAAAACAGCAATCCAACTTCATTCTTAATACGGCGAATCTGGTCTAAAAGCACAATGCTAAGAAAAGGTATACATTCTGCGCATGTCCGTGAAAAGAATTTCAAATAAATCTATCAATAATTTATAGAATTTTTTTTTTCTTTCAATTATTAGGATTGAATGATTTAGAGAAATAATGGAATAAGTATTCGGAATAATATTCAAAATATGAAAAAATATATATATATACAAAATAATTATTTGGTTTCGGGACTCGAACTGAGTACCAGCAAAAATATATGATTCAACCTGTCACTCTAACCTCCAAGCCACTTATTCCTTCAAAGTGTAAGGGTCTTTCAGTCTTAAAACAGCAATCCAACTTCATTCTTAATACGGCGAATCTGGTCTAAAAGCACAATGCTAAGAAAAGGTATACCTTCTGCGCATGTCCGTGAAAAGAATTTCAAATAAATCTATCAATAATTTATAGAATTTTTTTTTTCTTTCAATTATTAGGATTGAATGATTTAGAGAAATCATGGAATAAGTATTCGGAATAATATTCAAAATATGAAAAAAAATATATATATACAATATAATTATTTGGTTTCGGGACTCGAACTGAGGACCAGCAAAAATATATGATTCAACCTGGCACTCTAACCTCCAAGCCACTTATTCCTTCAAAGTGTAAGGGTCTTTCAGTCTTAAAACAGCAATCCAACTTCATTCTTAATACGGCGAATCTGGTCTAAAAGCACAATGCTAAGAAAGGGTATACCTTCTGCGCATGTCCGTGAAAAGAATTTAAAATGAATCTATCAATAATTTATAGATTTTTTTTTTTTTTTGAATTATTAGGATTGAATATTTAGAGAAATCATGGAATAAGTATTCGGAATAATATTCAAAATATGAAAAAGGGTCTTTCAGTCTTAAAACAGCAATCCAAATTCATTCTTAATACGGCGAATCTGGTCTAAAAGCACAATGCTAAGAAAGGGTATACCTTCTGCGCATGTCCGTGAAAAGAATTTAAAATGAATCTATCAATAATTTATAGAATTTTTTTTTTTTTTGAATTATTAGGATTGAATGATTTAGAGAAATCATGGAATAAGTATTCGGAATAATATTCAAAATATGAAAAAAATATATATATATACAAAATAATTATTTGGTTTCTGGACTCGAATAAAGACCAGCAAAAATATATGATTCAACCTGTCACTCTAACTTCCAAGCCACTTATTCCTTCAAAGTGTAAGGGTCTTTCAGTCTTAAAACAGCAATCCAACTTCATTCTTAATACGGCGAATCTGGTCTAAAAGCACAATGCTAAGAAAAGGTATACATTCTGCGTATGTCCGTGAAAAGAATTTCAAATAAATCTATCAATAATTTATAGAATTTTTTTTTTTGAATTATTAGGATTGAATGATTTAGAAAAATCATGGAATAAGTATTCGGAGTAATGTTCAAAATAAAAAAGAAAGAATAAAAATATACAAAATAATTAATCGGTTTCGGGACTCGAACTGAGGACCAGCAAAAATCTATGATTTGGACTGTCACTCTAACCTCCAAGCCACTTATTCCTTCAAAGTGTAAGGGTCTTTCAGTCTTAAAACAGCAATCCAACTTCATTCTTAATACGGCGAATCTGGTCTAAAAGCACAATGCTAAGAAAAGGTATACCTTCTGCGCATGTCCGTGAAAAGAATTTCAAATAAATCTATCAATAATTTATAGAATTTTTTTTTCTTTCAATTATTAGGATTGAATGATTTAGAGAAATAATGGAATAAGTATTCGGAATAATATTCAAAATATGAAAAAAATATATATATATACAAAATAATTATTTGGTTTCGGGACTCGAACTGAGGACCAGCAAAAATATATGATTCAACCTGTCACTCTAACCTCCAAGAAACTTATTTCTTCAAAGTGTAAGGGTCTTTCAGTCTTAAAACAGCAATCCAACTTCATTCTTAATACGGCGAATCTGGTCTAAAAGCACAATGCTAAGAAAAGGTATACCTTCTGCGCATGTCCGTGAAAAGAATTTCAAATAAATCTATCAATAATTTATAGAATTTTTTTTTCTTTCAATTATTAGGATTGAATGATTTAGAGAAATAATGGAATAAGTATTCGGAATAATATTCAAAATATGAAAAAAAATATATATATACAAAATAATTACTTGGTTTCGGGACTCGAACTGAGGACCAGCAAAAATATATGATTCAACCTTTCACTCTAACCTCCAAGCCACTTATTCCTTCAACGTGTAAGGGTCTTTCAGTCTTAAAACAGCAATCCAACTTCATTCTTAATACGGCGAATCTGGTCTAAAAGCACAATGCTAAGAAAAGGTATACCTTCTGCGCATGTCCGTGAAAAGAATTTCAAATGAATCTATCAATAATTTATAGATTTTTTTTTTTTTTTTGAATTATTAGGATTGAATGATTTAGAGAAATCATGGAATAAGTATTCGGAATAATATTCAAAATATGAAAAAAAATATATATATACAAAATAATTATTTGGTTTCTGGACTCGAATAAAGACCAGCAAAAATATATGATTCAACCTGTCACTCTAACTTCCAAGCCACTTATTCCTTCAAAGTGTAAGGGTCTTTCAGTCTTAAAACAGCAATCCAACTTCATTCTTAATACGGCGAATCTGGTCTAAAAGCACAAAGCTAAGAAAAGGTATACATTCTGCGCATGTCCGTGAAAAGAATTTTAAATAAATCTATCAATAATTTATAGAATTTTTTTTTCTTTCAATTATTAGGATTGAATGATTTAGAGAAATCATGGAATAAGTATTAGGAATAATATTCAAAATATGAAAAAAAAATATATATATACAAAATAATTATTTGGTTTCTTGACTCGAACTGAGGACCAGCAAAAATATATGATTCAACCTGTCACTCTAACCTCCAAGCCACTTATTCCTTCAAAGTGTAAGGGTCTTTCAGTCTTAAAACAGCAATCCATTTTCATTCTTAATACGGCGAATCTGGTCTAAAAGCACAATGCTAAGAAAAGGTATACCTTCTGCGCATGCCCGTGAAAAGAATTTCGAATAAATCTATCAATAATTTATAGAATTTTTTTTTTCTTTCAATTATTAGGATTGAATGATTTAGAGAAATAATGGAATAAGTATTCGGAATAATATTCAAAATATGAAAAAAAATATATATATACAAAATAATTACTTGGTTTCGGGACTCGAACTGAGGACCAGCAGAAATATATGATTCAACCTGTCACTCTAACCTCCAAGCCACTTATTCCTTCAAGGTGTAAGGGTCTTTCAGTCTTAAAACAGCAATCCAACTTCATTCTTAATACGGCGATCTGGTCTAAAAGCACAATGCTAAGAAAAGGTATACCTTCTGCGCATGTCCGTGAAAAGACTTTCAAATAAATTTATCAATAATTTATAGAATTTTTTTTTTGAATTATTAGGATTGAATGATTTAGAAAAATCATGGAATAAGTATTCGGAGTAATGTTCAAAATAATGAAGAAAGAATAAAAATATACAAAATAATTAATCGGTTTCGGGACTCGAACTGAGGACCAGCAAAAATCTATGATTTGGCCTGTCACTCTAACCTCCAAGGAACTTATTCCTTTAACGGGCAAGGGTCTTTCAGTCTTAAAACAGCAATCCAACTTCATTCTTAATACGGCGAATCTGGTCTAAAAGAACAATGCTAAGAAAAGGTATACCTTCTGCGCATGTCCGTGAAAAGAATTTCAAATAAATCTATCAATAATTTATAGAATTTTTTTTTCTTTCAATTATTAGGATTGTATGATTTAGAGAAATCATTGAATAAGTATTCGGAATAATATTCAAAATATGAAAAATATATATATATATACAAAATAATTATTTGGTTTCGGGACTCGAACTAACGACCAGCGAAAATATTTGATTCAACCTGTCACTCTAACCTCCAAGCCACTTATTCCTTCAACGTGTAAGGGTCTTTCAGTCTTAAAACAGCAATCCAACTTCATTCTTAATACAGCGAATCTGGTCTAAAAGCACAATGCTAAGAAAAGGTATACCTTCTGCTCATGTCCGTGAAAAGAATTTCAAATAAATCTATCAATAATTTATAGAATTTTTTTTTTTTAATTATTAGGATTGAATGATTTAGAAAAATCATGGAATAAGTAATCGGAGTAATGTTCAAAATAAAAAAGAAAGAATAAAAATATACAAAATAATTAATCGGTTTCGGGACTCGAACTGAGGACCAGCAAAAATATATGATTCAACCTGTCACTCTAACCTCCAAGCCACTTATTCCTTCAAAGTGTAAGGGTCTTTCAGTCTTAAAACAGCAATCCAATTTCATTCTTAATACGGCGAATCTGGTCTAAAAGCACAATGCTAAGAAAAAGTATACCTTCTGCGCATGTCCGTGAAAAGAATTTCAAATAAATCTATCAATAATTTATAGAATTTTTTTTTCTTTCAATTATTAGGATTGAATGATTTAGAGAAATAATGGAATAAGTATTCGGAATAATATCCAAAATATGAAAAAAAATATATATATACAAAATAATTACTTGGTTTCGGGACTCGAACTGAGGACTAGCAAAAATATATGATTCAACCTGTCACTCTAACCTCCAAGCCACTTATTCCTTCAACGTGTAAGGGTCTTTCAGTCTTAAAACAGCAATCCAACTTCATTCTTAATACGGCGAATCTGGTCTAAAAGCACAATGCTAAGAAAAGGTATACCTTCTGCGCATGTCCGTGAAAAGACTTTCAAATAAATTTATCAATAATTTATAGAATTTTTGTTTTGAATTATTAGGATTGAATGATTTAGAAAAATCATGGAATAAGTATTCGGAGTAATGTTCAAAATAACGAAGAAAGAATAAAAATATACAAAATAATTAATCGGTTTCGGGACTCGAACTGAGGACCAGCAAAAATCTATGATTTGGCCTGTCACTCTAACCTCCAAGGCACTTATTCCTTTAACGGGCAAGGGTCTTTCAGTCTTAAAACAGCAATCCAACTTCATTCTTAATGCGGCGAATCTGGTCTAAAAGCATAATGCTAAGAAAAGGTATACCTTCTGCGCATGTCCGTGAAAAGAATTTCAAATAAATTTATCAATAATTTATAGAATTTTTTTTTTTGTATTATTAGGATTGAATGATTTAGAAAAATCAAGGAATAAGTATTCGGAGTAATGTTCAAAATAAAAAAGAAAGAATAAAAATATACAAAATAATTATCGGTTTCGGGACTCGAACTGAGGACCAGCAAAAATATATGATTTAACCTGTCACTCTAACCTCCAAGCCACTTATTCCTTCAAAGTTTAAGGGTCTTTCAGTCTTAAAACAGCAATCCAACTTCATTCTTAATACGGTGAATCTGGTCTAAAAGAACAATGCTAAGAAAAGGTATACCTTCTGCGAATGTCCGTGAAAAGAATTTCAAATAAATCTATCAATAATTTATAGAATTTTTTTTTCTTTCAATTATTAGGATTGTATGATTTAGAGAAATCATTGAATAAGTATTCGGAATAATATTCAAAATATGAAATATATATATATATATATATACAAAATAATTATTTGGTTTCGGGACTCGAACTAACGACCAGCGAAAATATTTGATTCAACCTGTCACTCTAACCTCCAAGCCACTTATTCCTTCAACGTGTAAGGGTCTTTCAGTCTTAAAACAGCAATCCAACTTCATTCTTAATACGGCGAATCTGGTCTAAAAGCACAATGCTAAGAAAAGGTATACCTTCTGCGCATGTCCGTGAAAAGAATTTCAAATAAATCTATCAATAATTTATAGAATTTTTTTTTTTAATTATTAGGATTGAATGATTTAGAAAAATCATGGAATAAGTATTCGGAGTAATGTTCAAAATAAAAAAGAAAGAATAAAAATATACAAAATAATTAATCGGTTTCGGGACTCGAACTGAGGACCAGGAAAAATATATGATTCAACCTGTCACTCTAACCTCCAAGCCACTTATTCCTTCAAAGTGTAAGGGTCTTTCAGTCTTAAAACAGCAATCCAACTTCATTCTTAATACGGCGAATCTGGTCTAAAAGCACAATGCTAAGAAAAGGTATACCTTCTGCGCATGTCCGTGAAAAGAATTTCAAATAAATCTATCAATAATTTATAGAATTTTTTTTTCTTTCAATTATTAGGATTGAATGATTTAGAGAAATCATGGAATAAGTATTCGGAATAATATTCAAAATATGAAAAAAATATATATATATACAAAATAATTATTTGGTTTCGGGACTCGAACTGAGGACCAGCAAAAATATATGATTCAACCTGTCACTCTAACCTCCAAGAAACTTATTCCTTCAAAGTGTAAGGGTCTTTCAGTCTTAAAACAGCAATCCAACTTCATTCTTAATACGGCGAATCTGGTCTAAAAGCACAATGCTAAGAAAAAGTATACCTTCTGCGCATGTCCGTGAAAAGAATTTCAAATAAATCTATCAATAATTTATAGAATTTTTTTTTTCTTTCAATTATTAGGATTGAATGATTTAGAGAAATAATGGAATAAGTATTCGGAATAATATTCAAAATATGAAAAAAAAAATATATATATACAAAATAATTACTTGGTTTCGGGACTCGAACTGAGGACCAGCAAAAATATATGATTCAACCTGTCACTCTAACCTCCAAGCCACTTATTCCTTCAACGTGTAAGGGTCTTTCAGTCTTAAAACAGCAATCCAACTTCATTCTTAATACGGCGAATCTGGTCTAAAAGCACAATGCTAAGAAAAGGTATACCTTCTGCGCATGTCCGTGAAAAGACTTTCAAATAAATTTATCAATAATTTATAGAATTTTTTTTTTGAATTATTAGGATTGAATGATTTAGAAAAATCATGGAATAATTATTCGGAGTAATGTTCAAAATAAAAAAGAAAGAATAAAAATATACAAAATAATTAATCGGTTTCGGGACTCGAACTGAGGACCAGCAAAAATCTATGATTTGGCCTGTCATTCTAACCTCCAAGCCACTTATTCCTTCAAAGTGTAAGGGTCTTTCAGTCTTAAAACAGCAATCCAACTTCATTCTTAATACGGCGAATCTGGTCTAAAAGCACAATGCTAAGAAAAGGTATACCTTCTGCGCATGTCCGTGAAAAGAATTTCAAATAAATCTATCAATAATTTATAGAATTTTTTTTTTTGAATTATTAGGATTGAATGATTTAGAAAAATCACGGAATAAGTATTCGGAGTAATGTTCAAAATAAAAAAGAAAGAATAAAAATATACAAAATAATTAATCGGTTTCGGGACTCGAACTGAGGACCAGCAAAAAAATATGATTCAACCTGTCACTCTAACCTCCAAGCCACTTATTCCTTCAAAGTGTAAGGGTCTTTCAGTCTTAAAACAGCAATTCAACTTCATTCTTAATACGGCGAATCTGGTCTAAAAGCACAATGCTAAGAAAAGGTATACCTTCTGCGCATGTCCGTGAAAAGAATTTCAAATAAATCTATCAATAATTTATAGAATTTTTTTTTCCTTCAATTATTAGGATTGAATGATTTAGAGAAATCATGGAATAAGTATTCGGAATAATATTCAAAATATGAAAAAAATATATATATATACAAAATAATTATTTGGTTTCGGGACTCGAACTGAGGACCAGCAAAAATATATGATTCAACCTGTCACTCTAACCTCCAAGAAACTTATTCCTTCAAAGTGTAAGGGTCTTTCAGTCTTAAAACAGCAATCCAACTTCATTCTTAATACGGCGAATCTGGTCTAAAAGCACAATGCTAAGAAAAAGTATACGTTCTGCGCATGTCCGTGAAAAGAATTTCAAATAAATCTATCAATAATTTATAGAATTTTTTTTTCTTTCAATTATTAGGATTGAATGATTTAGAGAAATAATGGAATAAGTATTCGGAATAATATTCAAAATATGAAAAAAAATATATGTATACAAAATAATTACTTGGTTTCGGTACTCGAACTGAGGACCAGCAAAAATATATGATTCAACCTGTCAATCTAACCTCCAAGCCACTTATTCCTTCAACGTGTAAGGGTCTTTCAGTCTTAAAACAGCAATCCAACTTCATTCTTAATACGGCGAATCTGGTCTAAAAGAACAATGCTAAGAAAGGGTATACCTTCTGCGCATGTCCGTGAAAAGAATTTCAAATAAATCTATCAATAATTTATAGAATTTTTTTTTTTTTGAATTATTAGGATTGAATGATTTAGAAAAATCATGGAATAAGTATTCGGAGTAATGTTCAAAATAAAAAAGAAAGAATAAAAATATACAAAATAATTAATCGGTTTCGGGACTCGAACTGAGGACCAGCAAAAATCTACGATTTGGCCTGTCATTCTAAACTCCAAGCCACTTATTCCTTCAAAGTGTAAGGGTCTTTCAGTCTTAAAACAGCAATCCAACTTCATTCTTAATACGGCGAATCTGGTCTAAAAGCACAATGCTAAGAAAAGGTATACCTTCTGCGCATGTCCGTGAAAAGAATTTCAAATAAATCTATCAATAATTTATAGAATTTTTTTTTTAATTATTAGGATTGAATGATTTAGAAAAATCATGGAATAAGTATTCGGAGTAATGTTCAAAATAAAAAAGAAAGAATAAAAATATACAAAATAATTAATCGGTTTCGGGACTCGAACTGAGGACCAGCAAAAATATATGATTCAACCTGTCACTCTAACCTCCAAGCCACTTATTCCTTTAAAGTGTAAGGGTCTTTCAGTCTTAAAACAGCAATTCAACTTCATTCTTAATACGGCGAATCTGGTCTAAAAGCACAATGCTAAGAAAAGGTATACCTTCTGCGCATGTCCGTGAAAAGAATTTCAAATAAATCTATCAATAATTTATAGAATTTTTTTTTTCCTTTCAATTATTAGGATTGAATGATTTAGAGAAATCATGGAATAAGTATTCGGAATAATATTCAAAATATGAAAAAAAAATATATATACATACAAAATAATTATTTGGTTTCGGGACTCGAACTGAGGACCAGCAAAAATATATGATTCAACCTGTCACTCTAACCTCCAAGAAACTTATTCCTTCAAAGTGTAAGGGTCTTTCAGTCTTAAAACAGCAATCCAACTTCATTCTTAATACGGCGAATCTGGTCTAAAAGCACAATGCTAAGAAAAAGTATACCTTCTGCGCATGTCCGTGAAAAGAATTTCAAATAAATCTATCAATAATTTATAGAATTTTTTTTTTTGAATTATTAGGATTGAATTATTTAGAGAAATCATGGAATAAGTATTCGGAATAATATTCAAAATATGAAAAAAAAAAAAATACTAAATAATTATTTGGTTTCGGGACTCGAACTGAGGACCAGCAAAAATATATGATTCAACCTGTCACTCTAACCTCCCAGCCACTTATTCTTTCAAAGTGCAAGGGTCTTTCAGTCTTAAAACAGCAATCCAACTTCATTCTTAATACGGCGAATCTGGTCTAAAAGCACAATGCTGAGAATAGGTATACCTTCTGCGCATGTCAGTGAAAAGAATTTCAAATAAATCTATCAATAATTTATAGATTTTTTTTTTTTGAATTATTAGGATTGAATGATTTAGAAAAATCATGGAATAAGTATTCGGAGTAATGTTCAAAATAAAAAAGAAAGAATAAAAATATACAAAATAATTAATCGGTTTCGGGACTCGAACTGAGGACCAGCAAAAATATATGATTTAACCTGTCACTCTATCCTCCAAGCCACTTATTCCTTCAAAGTGTAAGGGTCTTTCAGTTTTAAAACAGCAATCCAACTTCATTCTTAATACGGCGAATCTGGTCTAAAAGCACAATGCTAAGAAAAGGTATACCTTCTGCGCATGTCCGTGAAAAGAATTTCAAATAAATCTATCAATAATTTATAGAATTTTTTATTTTTAATTTTTTTTTTTTTTTGAATTATTAGGATTGAATGATTTAGAGAAATCATTGAATAAGTATTCGGAATAATATTCAAAATATGAAAAAATATATATATATACAAAATAATTATTTGGATTCGGGACTCGAACTGAGGACCAGCAAAAATTTATGATTCAACCTGTCACTCTAACCTCCAAGCCACATATTCCTTCAAAGTGTAAGGGTCTTTCAGTCTTAAAACAGCAATCCAACTTCATTCTTAATACGGCGAATCTGGTCTAAAAGCACAATGCTAAGAAAAGGTATACCTTCTGCGCATGTCCGTGAAAAGAATTTCAAATAAATCTATCAATAATTTATAGAATTTTTTTTTTGAATTATTAGGATTGAATGATTTAGAAAAATCATGGAATAAGTATTCGGAGTAATGTTCAAAATAAAAAAGAAAGAATAAAAATATACAAAATAATTAATCGGTTTCGGGACTCGAACTGAGGACCAGCAAAAATATATGATTCAACCTGTCACTCTAACCTCCAAGCCACTTATTCCTTTAAAGTGTAAGGGTCTTTCAGTCTTAAAACAGCAATTCAACTTCATTCTTAATACGGCGAATCTGGTCTAAAAGCACAATGCTAAGAAAAGGTATACCTTCTGCGCATGTCCGTGAAAAGAATTTCAAATAAATCTATCAATAATTTATAGAATTTTTTTTTCTTTCAATTATTAGGATTGAATGATTTAGAGAAATCATGGAATATGTATTCGGAATAATATTCAAAATATGAAAAAAAAAATATATATACATACAAAATAATTATTTGGTTTCGGGACTCGAACTGAGGACCAGCAAAAATATATGATTCAACCTGTCACTCTAACCTCCAAGAAACTTATTCCTTCAAAGTGTAAGGGTCTTTCAGTCTTAAAACAGCAATCCAACTTCATTCTTAATACGGCGAATCTGGTCTAAAAGCACAATGCTAAGAAAAAGTATACCTTCTGCGCATGTCCGTGAAAAGAATTTCAAATAAATCTATCAATAATTTATAGAATTTTTTTTTTTTTGAATTATTAGGATTGAATTATTTAGAGAAATCATGGAATAAGTATTCGGAATAATATTCAAAATATGAAAAAAAAAAAAAAATTACTAAATAATTATTTGGATTCGGGACTCGAACTGAGGACCAGCAAAAATTTATGATTCAACCTGTCACTCTAACCTCCAAGCCACATATTCCTTCAAAGTGTAAATGTCTTTCAGTCTTAAAACAGCAATCCAACTTCATTCTTAATGCGGCGAATCTGGTCTAAAAGCACAATGCTAAGAAAAGGTATACCTTCTGCGCATGTCCGTGAAAAGAATTTCAAATAAATTTATCAATAATTTATAGAATTTTTTTTTTTTTTGAATTATTAGGATTGAATGATTTAGAAAAATCATGGAATAAGTATTCGGAGTAATGTTCAAAATAAAAAAGAAAGAATAAAAACATACAAATTAATTAATCGGTTTCGGGACTCGAACTGAAGACCAGCAAAAATATATGATTCAACCTGTCACTCTAACCTCCAAGCCACTTATTCCTTCAATGTGTAAGGGTCTTTCAGTCTTAAAACTGCAATCCATCTTCATTCTTAATACGGCGAATCTGGTCTAAAAGCACAATGCTAAGAAAAGGTATACCTTCTGCGCATGTCCGTGAAAAGAATTTCAAATAAATCTATCAATAATTTATAGAATTTTTTTTTTTTTTTTTTGAATTATTAGGATTGAATGATTTAGAGAAATCATGGAATAAGTATTCGGAATAATATTCAAAATATGAAAAAAATATATATATATACAAAATAATTATTTGGTTTCGGGACTCGAACTGAGGACCAGCAAAAATATATGATTCAACATGTCACTCTAACCTCCAAGCCACTTATTCCTTCAAAGTGTAAGGGTCTTTCAGTCTTAAAACAGCAATCCAACTTCATTCATAATACGGCGAATCTGGTCTAAAAGCACAATGCTAAGAAAAGGTATACCTTCTGCGCATGTCCGTGAAAAGAATTTCAAATAAATCTATCAATAATTTATAGAATTTTTTTTCTTTCAATTATTAGGATTGAATGATTTAGAGAAATCATGGAATAAGTATTCGGAGTAATGTTCAAAATAAAAAAGAAAGAATAAAAATATACAAAATAATTAATCGGTTTCGGGACTCGAACTGAGGACCAGCAAAAATATATGATTCAACCTGTCACTCTAACCTCCAAGCCACTTATTCCTTTAAAGTGTAAGGGTCTTTCAGTCTTAAAACAGCAATTCAACTTCATTCTTAATACGGCGAATCTGGTCTAAAAGCACAATGCTAAGAAAAGGTATACCTTCTGCGCATGTTCGTGAAAAGAATTTCAAATAAATCTATCAATAATTTATAGAATTTTTTTTTCTTTCAATTATTAGGATTGAATGATTTAGAGAAATCATGGAATAAGTATTCGGAATAATATTCAAAATAAAAAAGAAAGAATAAAAATATACAAAATAATTAATCGGTTTCGGGACTCGAACTGAGGACCAGCAAAAATATATGATTTAACCTGTCACTCTATCCTCCAAGCCACTTATTCCTTCAAAGTGTAAGGGTCTTTCAGTTTTAAAACAGCAATCCAACTTCATTCTTAATACGGCGAATCTGGTCTAAAAGCACAATGCTAAGAAAAGGTATACCTTCTGCGCATGTCCGTGAAAAGAATTTCAAATAAATCTATCAATAATTTATAGAATTTTTTTTTTTTTTTTTGAATTATTAGGATTGAATGATTTAGAGAAATCATTGAATAAGTATTCGGAATAATATTCAAAATATGAAAAAATATATATATATACAAAATAATTATTTGGATTCGGGACTCGAACTGAGGACCAGCAAAAATTTATGATTCAACCTGTCACTCTAACCTCCAAGCCACATATTCCTTCAAAGTGTAAATGTCTTTCAGTCTTAAAACAGCAATCCAACTTCATTCTTAATACGGCGAATCTGGTCTAAAAGCACAATGCTAAGAAAAGGTATACCTTCTGCGCATGTCCGTGAAAAGAATTTCAAATAAATCTATCAATAATTTATAGAATTTTTTTTTTGAATTATTAGGATTGAATGATTTAGAAAAATCATGGAATAAGTATTCGGAGTAATGTTCAAAATAAAAAAGAAAGAATAAAAATATACAAAATAATTAATCGGTTTCGGGACTCGAACTGAGGACCAGCAAAAATATATGATTCAACCTGTCACTCTAACCTCCAAGCCACTTATTCCTTTAAAGTGTAAGGGTCTTTCAGTCTTAAAACAGCAATTCAACTTCATTCTTAATACGGCGAATCTGGTCTAAAAGCACAATGCTAAGAAAAGGTATACCTTCTGCGCATGTCCGTGAAAAGAATTTCAAATAAATCTATCAATAATTTATAGAATTTTTTTTTCTTTCAATTATTAGGATTGAATGATTTAGAGAAATCATGGAATAAGTATTCGGAATAATATTCAAAATATGAAAAAAAAAATATATATACATACAAAATAATTATTTGGTTTCGGGACTCGAACTGAGGACCAGCAAAAATATATGATTCAACCTGTCACTCTAACCTCCAAGAAACTTATTCCTTCAAAGTGTAAGGGTCTTTCAGTCTTAAAACAGCAATCCAACTTCATTCTTAATACGGCGAATCTGGTCTAAAAGCACAATGCTAAGAAAAAGTATACCTTCTGCGCATGTCCGTGAAAAGAATTTCAAATAAATCTATCAATAATTTATAGAATTTTTTTTTTTTGAATTATTAGGATTGAATTATTTAGAGAAATCATGGAATAAGTATTCGGAATAATATTCAAAATATGAAAAAAAAAAAAAAAAATTACTAAATAATTATTTGGTTTCGGGACTCGAACTGAGGACCAGCAAAAATATATGATTCAACCTGTCACTCTAACCTCCCAGCCACTTATTCCTTCAAAGTGCAAGGGTCTTTCAGTCTTAAATCAGCAATCCAACTTCATTCTTAATACGGCGAATCTGGTCTAAAAGCACAATGCTGAGAATAGGTATACCTTCTGCGCATGTCAGTGAAAAGAATTTCAAATAAATCTATCAATAATTTATAGATTTTTTTTTTTTTTGAATTATTAGGATTGAATGATTTAGAAAAATCATGGAATAAGTATTCGGAGTAATGTTCAAAATAAAAAAGAAAGAATAAAAATATACAAAATAATTAATCGGTTTCGGGACTCGAACTGAGGACCAGCAAAAATATATGATTTAACCTGTCACTCTATCCTCCAAGCCACTTATTCCTTCAAAGTGTAAGGGTCTTTCAGTTTTAAAACAGCAATCCAACTTCATTCTTAATACGGCGAATCTGGTCTAAAAGCACAATGCTAAGAAAAGGTATACCTTCTGCGCATGTCCGTGAAAAGAATTTCAAATAAATCTATCAATAATTTATAGAATTTTTTTTTTTTTTTTTTTTGAATTATTAGGATTGAATGATTTAGAGAAATCATTGAATAAGTATTCGGAATAATATTCAAAATATGAAAAAATATATATATATACAAAATAATTATTTGGATTCGGGACTCGAACTGAGGACCAGCAAAAATTTATGATTCAACCTGTCACTCTAACCTCCAAGCCACATATTCCTTCAAAGTGTAAATGTCTTTCAGTCTTAAAACAGCAATCCAACTTCATTCTTAATACGGCGAATCTGGTCTAAAAGCACAATGCTAAGAAAAGGTATACCTTCTGCGCATGTCCGTGAAAAGAATTTCAAATAAATCTATCAATAATTTATAGAATTTTTTTTCTTTCAATTATTAGGATTGAATGATTTAGAGAAATCATGGAATAAGTATTCGGAATAATATTCAAAATATGAAAAAAATATATATATATACAAAATAATTATTTGGTTTCGGGACTCGAACTGAGGACCAGCAAAAATTTATGATTCAACCTGTCACTCTAACCTCCAAGCCACATATTCCTTCAAAGTGTAAATGTCTTTCAGTCTTAAAACAGCAATCCAACTTCATTCTTAATACGGCGAATCTGGTCTAAAAGCACAATGCTAAGAAAAAGTATACCTTCTGCGCATGTCCGTGAAAAGAATTTCAAATAAATCTATCAATAATTTATAGAATTTTTTTTTTTTTTGAATTATTAGGATTGAATTATTTAGAGAAATCATGGAATAAGTATTCGGAATAATATTCAAAATATGAAAAAAAAAAAAAATACTAAATAATTATTTGGTTTCGGGACTCGAACTGAGGACCAGCAAAAATATATGATTCAACCTGTCACTCTAACCTCCCAGCCACTTATTCTTTCAAAGTGCAAGGGTCTTTCAGTCTTAAAACAGCAATCCAACTTCATTCTTAATACGGCGAATCTGGTCTAAAAGCACAATGCTGAGAATAGGTATACCTTCTGCGCATGTCAGTGAAAAGAATTTCAAATAAATCTATCAATAATTTATAGATTTTTTTTTTTTGAATTATTAGGATTGAATGATTTAGAAAAATCAAGGAATAAGTATTCGGAGTAATGTTCAAAATAAAAAAGAAAGAATAATAATATACAAAATAATTAATCGGTTTCGGGACTCGAACTGAGGACCAGCAAAAATCTATGATTTGACCTGTCACTCTAACCTCCAAGCCACTTGTTCCTTTAACGGGCAAGGGTCTTTCGGTCTTAAAACAGCAATCCAACTTCATTCTTAATACGGCGAATCTGGTCTAAAAGCACAATGCTAAGAAAAGGTATACCTTCTGCGCATGTCCGTGAAAAGAATTTCAAATAAATTTATCAATAATTTATAGAATTTTTTTTTTTTTTTTTTTGAATTATTAGGATTGAATGATTTAGAAAAATCATGGAATAAGTATTCGGAGTAATGTTCAAAATAAAAAAGAAAGAATAAAAATATATAAAATAATTAATCGGTTTCGGGAGTCGAACTGAGGACCAGCAAAAATATATGATTTAACCTGTCACTCTAACCTCCAAGCCACTTATTCCTTCAAAGTGTAAGGGTCTTTCAGTTTTAAAACAGCAATCCAACTTCATTCTTAATACGGCGAATCTGGTCTAAAAGCACAATGCTAAGAAAAGGTATACCTTCTGCGCATGTCCGTGAAAAGAATTTCAAATAAATCTATCAATAATTTATAGATTTTTTTTTTTTTTTTTTTGAATTATTAGGATTGAATGATTTAGAGAAATCATGGAATAAGTATTCGGAATAACATTCAAAATATGAAAAAATATATATATATACAAAATAATTATTTGGATTCGGGACTCGAACTGAGGACCAGCAAAAATACATGATTCAACCTATCACTCTAACCTCCAAGCCACTAATTCCTTCAAAGCGTAAGGGTCTTTCAGTCTTAAAACAGCAATCCAACTTCATTCTTAATACGGCGAATCTGGTCTAAAAGCACAATGCTACGAAAAAGGTATACCTTCTGCGCATGTCCGTGAAAAGAATTTCAAATAAATTTATCAATAATTTATAGATTTTTTTTTTTTTTGAATTATTAGGATTGAATGATTTAGAAAAATCATGGAATAAGTATTCGGAGTAATGTTCAAAATAAAAAAGAAAGAATAAAAATATACAAAATAATTAATCGGTTTCGAGACTCGAACTGAGGACCAGCAAAAATATATGATTTAACCTGTCACTCTAACCTCCAAGCCACTTATTCCTTCGAAGTGTAAGGGTCTTTCAGTTTTAAAACAGCAATCCAACTTCATTCTTAATACGGCGAATCTGGTCTAAAAGCACAATGCTAAGAAAAGGTATACCTTCTGCGCATGTCCGTGAAAAGAATTTCAAATAAATTTATCAATAATTTATAGAATTTTTTTTTTTTTTGAATTATTAGGATTGAATGATTTAGAAAAATCATGGAATAAGTATTCGGAGTAATGTTCAAAATAAAAAAGAAAGAATAAAAATATACAAAATAATTAATCGGTTTCGAGACTCGAACTGAGGACCAGCAAAAATATATGATTCAACCTATCACTCTAACCTCCAAGCCACTAATTCCTTCAAAGCGTAAGGGTCTTTCAGTCTTAAAACAGCAATCCAACTTCATTCTTAATACGGCGAATCTGGTCTAAAAGCACAATGCTAAGAAAAAGGTATACCTTCTGCGCATGTCCGTGAAAAGAATTTCAAATAAATTTATCAATAATTTATAGAATTTTTTTTTTTGAATTATTAGGATTGAATGATTTAGAAAAATCATGGAATAAGTATTCGGAGTAATGTTCAAAATAAAAAAGAAAGAATAAAAATATACAAAATAATTAATCGGTTTCTGTACTCGAACTGAGGACCAGCAAAAATCTATGATTTGGCCTGTCAGTCTAACCTCCAAGCCACTTATTCCTTTAACGTTCAAGGGTCTTTCAGTCTTAAAACAGCAATCCAACTTCATTCTTAATACGGCGAATCTGTTCTAAAAGCACAATGCTAAGAAAAGGTATACCTTCTGCGCATGTCCGTGAAAAGAATTTCAAATAAATTTATCAATAATTTATAGAATTTTTTTTTTCAATTATTAGGATTGAATGATTTAGAAAAATCATGGAATAGGTATTCGGAGTAATGTTCAAAATAAAAAAGAAAGAATAAAAATATACAAAATAATTAATCGGTTTCGGGACTCGAACTGAGGACCAGCAAAAATATATGATTTAACCTGTCACTCTAACCTCCAAGCCACTTATTCCTTCAAAGTGTAAGGGTCTTTCAGTTTTAAAACAGCAATCCAACTTCATTCTTAATACGGCGAATCTGGTCTAAAAGCACAATGCTAAGAAAAGGTAAAAATTCTGCGCATGTCCGTGAAAAGAATTTCAAATAAATCTATCAATAATTTATAGAATTTTTTATTTTTTTTTTTGAATTATTAGGATTGAATGATTTAGAGAAATCATGGAATAAGTATTCGGAATAACATTCAAAATATGAAAAAATATATATATATACAAAATAATTATTTGGATTCGGGACTCGAACTGAGGACCAGCAAAAATATATGATTCAACCTATCACTCTAACCTCCAAGCCACTTATTCCTTCAAAGCGTAAGGGTCTTTCAGTCTTAAAACAGCAATCCAACTTCATTCTTAATACGGCGAATCTGGTCTAAAAACACAATGCTAAGAAAAAGGTATACCTTCTGCGCATGTCCGTGAAAAGAATTTCAAATAAATTTATCAATAATTTATAGAATTTTTTTTTTTTTTTTGAATTATTATGATTGAATGATTTAGAAAAATCATGGAATAAGTATTCGGAGTAATGTTCAAAATAAAAAAGAAAGAATGAAAATATACAAAATAATTAATCGGTTTCTGTACTCGAACTGAGGACCAGCAAAAATCTATGATTTGGCCTGTCAGTCTAACCTCCAAGCCACTTATTCCTTTAACGGGCAAGGGTCTTTCAGTCTTAAAACAGCAATCCAACTTCATTCTTAATGCGGCGAATCTGGTCTAAAAGCACAATGCTAAGAAAGGGTATACCTTCTGCGCATGTCCGTGAGAAAAATTGCAAATAAATCTATCAATAATTTATAGAATTTATTTTTTTGAATTATTAGGATTGAATGATTTAGTGAAATCATGGAATAAGTAATCGAAATAATATTCAAAATATGAAAAAAAAAAAATACTAAATAATTATTTTGTTTCGGGACTCGAACTGAGAACCAGCAAAAATATATGATTCAACATGTCACTCTAACCTCCAGGCCACTTATTCTTTCATAGTATAAGGGTCTTTCAGTCTTAAAACAGCAATCCAACTTCATTCTTAATACGGCGAATCTGGTCTAAAAGCACAATGCTAAGAAAAGGTATACCTTCTGCGCATGTCCGTGAAAAGAATTTAAAATAAATCTATCAATAATTTATAGAATTTTTTTTTCTTTCAATTATTAGGATTGAATGATTTAGAGAAATCATGGAATAAGTATTCGGAATAATATTCAAAATATGAAAATATATATATGTATACAAAATAATTATTTGGTTTCAGGACTCGAACTGAGGGCCAGCAAAAATATATGATTCAACCTGTCACTCTAACCTCCAAGCCACTTATTCTTTCATAGTGTAAGGGTCTTTCAGTCTTAAAACAGCAATCCAACCTTATTCTTAATACGGCGAATCTGGTCTAAAAGCACAATGCTAAGAAAAGGTATACCTTCTGCGCATGTCCATGAAAAGAATTTCAAATAAATCTATCAATAATTTATAGATTTTTTTTTTTTTTTTGAATTATTAGGATTGAATGATTTAGAGAAATCATGGAATAAGTATTCGGAATAATATTCAAAATATGAAAAAAAATATATATATACAAAATAATTATTTGGTTTCGGGACTCGAACTGAGGACAAGCGAAAATATATGATTCAACCTGTCATTCTAACCTCCAAGCTACTTATTCTTTCATAGTGTAAGGGTCTTTCAGTCTTAAAACAGCAATCCAACTTCATTCTTAATACGGCGAATCTGGTCTAAAAGCACAATGCTAAGAAAAGGTATACCTTCTGCGCATGTCCGTGAAAAGAATTTCAAATAAATCTATCAATAATTTATAGATTTTTTTTTTTTTGAATTATTAGGATTGAATGATTTAGAGAAATCATGGAATAAGTATTCGGAATAATATTCAAAATATGAAAAAAAATATATATATACAAAATAATTATTTGGTTTCGGGACTCGAACTGAGGACCAGCAAAAATATATGATTCAACCTGTCACTCTAACCTCCAAGCCACTTATTCCTTCAAAGTGTAAGGGTCTTTCAGTCTTAAAACAGCAATCCAACTTCATTCTTAATACGGCGAATCTGGTCTAAAAGCACAATGCTAAGAAAAGGTATACCTTCTGCGCATGTCCGTGAAAAGAATTTCAAATAAATCTATCAATAATTTATAGATTTTTTTTTGAATTATTAGGATTGAATGATTTAGAGAAATCATGGAATAAGTATTCGGAATAATATTCAAAATATGAAAAAAAATATATATATATACAAAATAATTATTTGGTTTCGGGACTCGAACTGAGGACCAGCAAAAATATATGATTCAACCTGTCACTCTAACCTCCAAGCCACTAATTCCTTCAAAGTGTAAGGGTCTTTCAGTCTTAAAACAGCAATAAAACTTCATTCTTAATACGGCGAATCTGGTCTAAAAGCACAATGCTAAGAAAATGTATACCTTCTGCGCATGTCCGTGAAAAGAATTTCAAATAAATTTATCAATAATTTATAGAATTTTTTTTTTTTTTTTTGAATTATTAGGATTGAATGATTTAGAAAAATCATGGAATAAGTATTCGGAGTAATGTTAAAAATAAAAAAGAAGGAATAAAAATATACAAAATAATTAATCGGCTTCGGGACTCGAACTGAGGACCAGCAAAAATCTATGATTTGGCCTGTCACTCTAACCTCCAAGCCACTAATTCCTTCAAAGTGTAAGGGTCTTTCAGTCTTAAAACAGCAATCCAACTTCATTCTTAATACGGCGAATCTGGTCTAAAAGCACAATGCTAAGAAAAGGTATACCTTCTGCGCATGTCCGTGAAAAGAATTTCAAATAAATCTATCAATAATTTATAGAATTTTTTTTTTTTTTTGAATTATTAGGATTGAATGATTTAGAGAAATCATGGAATAAGTATTCGGAATAATATTCAAAATATGAAAAAAAATATATATGTATATACAATATAATTATTTGGTTTCGGGACTCGAACTGAGGACCAGCAAAAATATATGATTCAACCTGTCACTCTTACCTCCAAGAAATTTATTCCTTCAAAGTGTAAGGGTCTTTCAGTCTTAAAACAGCAATCCAACTTCATTCTTAATACGGCGAATCTGGTCTAAAAGCACAATGCTAAGAAAAGGAATACCTTCTGCGCATGTCCGCGAAAAGAATTTCAAATAAATCTATCAATAATTTATAGAATTTTTTATTTTTTTATTTTTTTTTTTGAATTACTAGGATTGAATGATTTAGAGAAATCATGGAATAAGTATTCGGAATAATATTCAAAATATGAAAAATATATATATATATACAAAATAATTATTTGGTTTCGGGACTCGAACTAAAGACCAGCAAAAATATATGATTCAACCTGTCACTCTAACCTCCAACCACTTATTCCTTCAAAGTGTAAGGGCCTTTCAGTCTTAAAACAGCAATCCAACTTCATTCTTAATACGGCGAATCTGGTCTAAAAGCACAATGCTAAGAAAAGGTATACCTTCTGCGCATGTCCGTGAAAATATTTTCAAATAAATCTATCAATAATTTATAGAATTTTTTTTTTCTTTCAATTATTAAGATTGAATGATTTAGAGAAATCATGGAATATGTATTCGGAATAATATTCAAAATATGAAAAAAAATATATATATACAAAATAATTATTTGGTTTCGGGACTCGAACTGAGGACCAGCAAAAATATATGATTCAACCTGGCACTCTAACCTCCAACCACTTATTCCTTCAAAGTGTAAGGGCCTTTCAGTCTTAAAACAGCAATCCAACTTCATTCTTAATACGGCGAATCTGGTCTAAAAGCACAATGCTAAGAAAAGGTATACCTTCTGCGCATGTCCGTGAAAAGAATTTCAAATAAATCTATCAATAATTTATAGATTTTTTTTTTTTGAATTATTAGGATTGAATGATTTAGAGAAATCATGGAATAAGTATTCGGAATAATATTCAAAATATGAAAAAATATATATATATACAAAATAATTATTTGGTTTCGGGACTCGAACTGAGGACAAGCGAAAATATATGATTCATCCTGTCACTCTAACCTCCAAGCCACTTATTCCTTCAAAGTGTAAGGGTCTTTCAGTCTTAAAACAGCAATCCAACTTCATTCTTAATACGGCGAATCTGGTCTAAAAGCACAATGCTAAGAAATGGTATACCTTCTGCGCATGTCCGTGAAAAGAATTTCAAATAAATCTATTAATAATTTATAGATTTTTTTTTCTTTCAATTATTAGGATTGAATGATTTAGAGAAATCATGGAATAAGTATTCGGAATTATATTCAAAATATGAAAAAAAATATATATATACAAAATAATTATTTGGTTTCGGGACTCGAACTGAGGACAAGCGAAAATATATGATTCAACCTGTCACTCTAACCTCCAAGCCACTTATTCCTTCAAAGTGTAAGGGTCTTTCAGTCTTAAAACAGCAATCCAACTTCATTCTTAATACGGCGAATCTGGTCTAAAAGCACAATGCTAAGAAAAGGTATACCTTCTGCGCATGTCCGTGAAAAGAATTTCAAATAAATCTATCAATAATTTATAGAATTTTATATTTTTTTATTTTTTTTTTTTGAATTATTAGGATTGAATGATTTAGAGAAATCATGGAATAAGTATTCGGAATAATATATGAAAAAAAAAATTTATATACAAAATAATTATTTGGTTTCGGAACTCGAACTGAGGACCAGCAAAAATATATGATTCAACCTGTCACTCTAACCTCCAAGCCACTTATTCCTTCAAGTGTAAGGGTCTTTCAGTCTTAAAACAGCAATCCAACTTCATTCTTAATACGGCGAATCTGGTCTAAAAGCACAATGCTAAGAAAACGCATACCTTCTGCGCATGTCCGTGAAAAGAATTTCAAATAAATTTATGAATAATTTATAGAATTTTTTTTTTTTTTTTTTAATGTTCAAAATAAAAAAGAAAGAATAAAAATATACAAAATAATTAATCGCTTTCGGGACTCGACCTGAGGACCAGCAAAAACCTATGATTTAACCTGTCACTCTAACCTCCAAGCCACTTATTCCTTCAAATTGTAAGGGTCTTTCAGTCTTAAAACAGCAATCCCACTACATTCTTAATACGGCGAATCTGGTCTAAAAGCACAATGCTAAGAAAAGGTATACCTTCTGCGCATGTCCGTGAAAAGAATTTCAAATAAATTTATCAATAATTTATAGAATTTTTTTTTTTGAATTATTAGGATTGAATGATTTAGAAAAATCATGGAGTAAGTATTCGGAGTAATGTTCAAAATAAAAAAGAAAGAATAAAAATATACAAATTAATTAATCGGTTTCGGGACAGAAACTAAAGACCAGCAAAAATATATGATTCAACCTGTCACTCTAACCTCCAAGCCACTTATTCCTTCAAAGTGTAAGGGTCTTTCAGTCTTAAAACAGCAATCCAACTTCATTCTTAATACGGCGAATCTGGTCTAAAAGCACAATGCTAAGAAAAAGTATACCTTCTGCGCATGTCCGTGAAAAGAATTTCAAATAAATCTATCAATAATTTATAGAATTTTTTATTTTTTTATTTTTTTTTGAATTATTAGGATTGAAAGATTTAGAGAAATCATGGAATAAGTATTCGGAATAATATTCAAAATATGAAAAAAAATATATACATACAAAATAATTATTTGGTTTCGGGACTCGAACTAAAGACCAGCAAAAATATATGATTCAACCTGTCACTCTAACCTCCAAGCCACTTATTCCTTCAAAGTGTAAGGGTCTTTCAGTCTTAAAACAGCAATCCAACTTCATTCTTAATACGGCGAATCTGGTCTAAAAGCACAATGCTAAGAAAAGGTATACCTTCTGCGCATGTCCGTGAAAAGAATTTCAAATAAATCTATCAATAATTTATAGAATTTTTTTTTCTTTCAATTATTAGGATTGAATGATTTAGAGAAATCATGGAATAAGTATTCGGAATAATATTCAAAATATGAAAAAAAATATATATATACAAAATAATTATTTGGTTTCGGGACTCGAACTGAGGACCAGCAAAAATATACGATTCAACCTGTCACTCTAACCTCCAAGCCACTTTTTCCTTCAAAGCGTAAGGGTCTTTCAGTCTTAAAACAGCAATCCAACTTCATTCTTAATACGGCGAATCTGGTCTAAAAGCACAATGCTAAGAAAAGGTATACCTTCTGCGCATGTCCGTGAAAAGAATTTCAAATAAACCTATCAATAATTTATAGAGTTTTTTTTTTCTTTCAATTATTAGGATTGAATGATTTAGAGAAATCATGGAACAAGTATTCGGAATAATATTCAAAATATGAAAAAAAAATATATATATATACAAAATAATTATTTGGTTTCGGGACTCGAACTAAAGACCAGCAAAAATATATGATTCAACCTGTCACTCTAACCTCCAAGCCACTTATTCCTTCAAAGTGTAAGGGTCTTTCAGTCTTAAAACAGCAATCCAACTTCATTCTTAATACGGCGAATCTGGTCTAAAAGCACAATGCAAAGAAAAGGTATACCTTCTGCGCATGTCCGTGAAAAGAATTTCAAATAAATCTATCAATAATTTATAGAATTTTTTTTTTTTTTTTGAATTATTAGGATTGAATGATTTAGAGAAATCATGGAATAAGTATTCGGAATAATATTCAAAATATGAAAAAAAATATATATATACAAAATAATTATTTTGTTTCGGGACTCGAACTAAAGACCAGCAAAAATATATGATTCAACCTGTCACTCTAACATCCAATCCACTTATTCCTTCAACATGTAAGGGTCTTTCAGTCTTTAAACAGCAATCCAACTTCATTCTTAATACGGCGAATCTGGTCTAAAAGCACAATGCTAAGAAAAGGTATACCTTCTGCGCATGTCCGTGAAAAGAATTTCAAATAAATCTATCAATAATTTATAGAATTTTATATTTTTTTTTTTTTTTTTTTTGAATTATTAGGATTGAATGATTTAGAGAAATCATGGAATAAGTATTCGGAATAATATATGAAAAAAAAAATTTATATACAAAATAATTATTTGGTTTCGGAACTCGAACTGAGGACCAGCAAAAATATATGATTCAACCTGTCACTCTAACCTCCAAGCCACTTATTCCTTAAAAGTGTAAGGGTCTTTCAGTCTTAAAACAGCAATCCAACTTCATTCTTAATACGGCGAATCTGGTCTAAAAGCACAATGCTAAGAAAACGCATACCTTCTGCGCATGTCCGTGAAAAGAATTTCAAATAAATTTATGAATAATTTATAGAATTTTTTTTTTTTTTTTTTTTTTGAATTATTAGGATTGAATGATTCAGAAAAATCATGGAATAAGTATTTGGAGTAATGTTCAAAATAAAAAAGAAAGAATAAAAATATACAAAATAATTAATCGGTTTCGGGACTCGACCTGAGGACCAGCAAAAACCTATGATTTAGCCTGTCACTCTAACCTCCAAGCCACTTATTCCTTCAAATTGTAAGGGTCTTTCAGTCTTAAAACAGCAATCCCACTACATTCTTAATACGGCGAATCTGGTCTAAAAGCACAATGCTAAGAAAAGGTATACCTTCTGCGCATGTCCGTGAAAAGAATTTCAAATAAATTTATCAATAATTTATAGAATTTTTTTTTTGAATTATTAGGATTGAATGATTTAGAAAAATCATGGAGTAAGTATTCGGAGTAATGTTCAAAATAAAAAAGAAAGAATAAAAATATACAAATTAATTAATCGGTTTCGGGACTCAAACTAAAGACCAGCAAAAATATATGATTCAACCTGTCACTCTAACCTCCAAGCCACTTATTCCTTCAAAGTGTAAGGGTCTTTCAGTCTTAAAACAGCAATCCAACTTCATTCTTAATACGGCGAATCTGGTCTAAAAGCACAATGCTAAGAAAAGGTATACCTTCTGCGCATGTCCGTGAAAAGAATTTCAAATAAATCTATCAATAATTTATAGAATTTTTTTTTCTTTCAATTATTAGGATTGAAAGATTTAGAGAAATCATGGAATAAGTATTCGGAATAATATTCAAAATATGAAAAAAAATATATACATACAAAATAATTATTTGGTTTCGGGACTCGAACTAAAGACCAGCAAAAATATATGATTCAACCTGTCACTCTAACCTCCAAGCCACTTATTCCTTCAAAATGTAAGGGTCTTTCAGTCTTAAAACAGCAATCCAACTTCATTCTTAATACGGCGAATCTGGTCTAAAAGCACAATGCTAAGAAAAAGTATACCTTCTGCGCATGTCCGTGAAAAGAATTTCAAATAAATCTATCAATAATTTATAGAATTTTTTATTTTTTTATTTTTTTTTTGAATTATTAGGATTGAAAGATTTAGAGAAATCATGGAATAAGTATTCGGAATAATATTCAAAATATGAAAAAAAATATATACATACAAAATAATTATTTGGTTTCGGGACTCGAACTAAAGACCAGCAAAAATATATGATTCAACCTGTCACTCTAACCTCCAAGCCACTTATTCCTTCAAAGTGTAAGGGTCTTTCAGTCTTAAAACAGCAATCCAACTTCATTCTTAATACGGCGAATCTGGTCTAAAAGCACAATGCTAAGAAAAGGTATACCTTCTGCGCATGTCCGTGAAAAGAATTTCAAATAAATCTATCAATAATTTATAGAATTTTTTTTTCTTTAAATTATTAGGATTGAATGATTTAGAGAAATCATGGAATAAGTATTCGGAATAATATTCAAAATATGAAAAAAAATATATATATACAAAATAATTATTTGGTTTCGGGACTCGAACTGAGGACCAGCAAAAATATATGATTCAACCTGTCACTCTAACCTCCAAGCCACTTTTTCCTTCAAAGCGTAAGGGTCTTTCAGTCTTAAAACAGCAATCCAACTTCATTCTTAATACGGCGAATCTGGTCTAAAAGCACAATGCTAAGAAAAGGTATACCTTCTGCGCATGTCCGTGAAAAGAATTTCAAATAAATCTATCAATAATTTATAGAATTTTTTTTTTCTTTCAATTATTAGGATTGAATGATTTAGAGAAATCATGGAACAAGTATTCGGAATAATATTCAAAATATGAAAAAAAATATATATATATACAAAATAATTATTTGGTTTCGGGACTCGAACTGAGGACCAGCAAAAATATATGATTCAACCTGTCACTCTAACCTCCAAGCCACTTATTCCTTCAAAGTGTAAGGGTCTTTCAGTCTTAAAACAGCAATCCAACTTCATTCTTAATGCGGCGAATCTGGTCTAAAAGCACAATGCTAAGAAAAGTTATACCTTCTGCGCATGTCCGTGAAAAGAATTTCAAATAAATTTATCAATAACTTATAGAATTTTTTTTTTTGAATTATTAGGATTGAATGATTTAGAAAAATCATGGAAAAAGTATTCGGAGTAATGTTCAAAATAAAAAAGAAAGAATAAAAATATACAAAATAATTAATCGGTTTCGGGACTCGAACTGAGGACCAGCAAAAATATATGATTCAACCTGTCACTCTAACCTCCAAGCCACTTATTCCTTCAAAGTGTAAGGGTCTTTCAGTCTTAAAACAGCAATCCAACTTCATTCTTAATACGGCGAATCTGGTCTAAAAGCACAATGCAAAGAAAAGGTATACCTTCTGCGCATGTCCGTGAAAAGAATTTCAAATAAATCTATCAATAATTTATAGAATTTTTTTTTTTTTTTTTGAATTATTAGGATTGAATGATTTAGAGAAATCATGGAATAAGTATTCGGAATAATATTCAAAATATGAAAAAAAATATATATATACAAAATAATTATTTTGTTTCGGGACTCGAACTAAAGACCAGCAAAAATATATGATTCAACCTGTCACTCTAACATCCAATCCACTTATTCCTTCAACATGTAAGGGTCTTTCAGTCTTTAAACAGCAATCCAACTTCATTCTTAATACGGCGAATCTGGTCTAAAAGCACAATGCTAAGAAAAGGTATACCTTCTGCGCATGTCCGTGAAAAGAATTTCAAATAAATCTATCAATAATTTATAGAATTTTTTTTTTTTTTTTTTGAATTATTAGGATTGAATGATTTAGAGAAATCATGGAATAAGTATTCGGAATAATATTCAAAATATGAAATATATATATATATATACAAAATAATTATTTGGTTTCGGGACTCGAACTGATTACCAGCAAAAATATATGATTCAACCTGTCACTCCAACCTCCAAACCACTTATTCCTTCAAAGTATAAGGCTCTTTCAGTCTTAAAACAGCAATCCAACTTCATTCTTAATACGGCGAATCTGGTCTAAAAGCACAATGCTAAGAAAAGGTATACCTTCTGCGCATGTCCGTGAAAAGAATTTCAAATAAATTTATCAATAATTTATAGAATTTTTTTTTTGAATTATTAGGATTGAATGATTTAGAAAAATCATGGAATAAGTATTCGGAGTAATGTTCAAAATAAAAAAGAAAGAATAAAAATATACAAAATAATTAATCGGTTTCGGGACTCGAACTGAGGACCAGCAAAAATATATGATTTAACCTGTCACTCTAACCTCCAAGCCACTTATTCCTTCAAAGTGTAAGGGTCTTTCAGTCTTAAAACAGCAATCCATCTTCATTCTTAATACGGCGAATCTGGTCTAAAAGCACAATGCTAAGAAAAGGTATACCTTCTGCGCATGTCCGTGAAAAGAATTTCAAATAAATCTATCAATAATTTATAGAATTTTTTTTTTTTGAATTATTAGGATTGAATGATTTAGAGAAATCATGGAATAAGTATTCGGAATAATATTCAAAATATGAAATATATATATATATATATATATATACAACATAATTATTTGGTTTCGGGACTCGAACTAAAGACCAGCAATAATATATGATTCAACCTGTCACTCTAACCTCCAAGCCACTTATTCCTTCAAAGTATAAGGCTCTTTCAGTCTTAAAACAGCAATCCAACTTCATTGTTAATACGGCGAATCTGGTCTAAAAGCACAATGCTAAGAAAAGGTATACCTTCTGCGCATGTCCGTGAAAAGAATTTCAAATAAATCTATCAATAATTTATAGAATTTTTTATTTTTTTATTTTTTTTTTTTTGAATTATTAGGATTGAAAGATTTAGAGAAATCATGGAATAAGTATTCGGAATAATATTCAAAATATGAAAAAAAATATATACATACAAAATAATTATTTGGTTTCGGGACTCGAACTAAAGACCAGCAAAAATATATGATTCAACCTGTCACTCTAACCTCCAAGCCACTTATTCCTTCAAAGTGTAAGGGTCTTTCAGTCTTAAAACAGCAATCCAACTTCATTCTTAATACGGCGAATCTGGTCTAAAAGCACAATGCTAAGAAAAGGTATACCTTCTGCGCATGTCCGTGAAAAGAATTTCAAATAAATCTATCAATAATTTATAGAATTTTTTTTTCTTTCAATTATTAGGATTGAATGATTTAGAGAAATCATGGAATAAGTATTCGGAATAATATTCAAAATATGAAAAAAAATATATATATACAAAATAATTATTTGGTTTCGGGACTCGAACTGAGGACCAGCAAAAATATATGATTCAACCTGTCACTCTAACCTCCAAGCCACTTTTTCCTTCAAAGCGTAAGGGTCTTTCAGTCTTAAAACAGCAATCCAACTTCATTCTTAATACGGCGAATCTGGTCTAAAAGCACAATGCTAAGAAAAGGTATACCTTCTGCGCATGTCCGTGAAAAGAATTTCAAATAAATCTATCAATAATTTATAGAATTTTTTTTTTCTTTCAATTATTAGGATTGAATGATTTAGAGAAATCATGGAACAAGTATTCGGAATAATATTCAAAATATGAAAAAAAAATATATATATATACAAAATAATTATTTGGTTTCGGGACTCGAACTGAGGACCAGCAAAAATATATGATTCAACCTGTCACTCTAACCTCCAAGCCACTTATTCCTTCTAAGTGTAAGGGTCTTTCAGTCTTAAAACAGCAATCCAACTTCATTCTTAATGCGGCGAATCTGGTCTAAAAGCACAATGCTAAGAAAAGGTATACCTTCTGCGCATGTCCGTGAAAAGAATTTCAAATAAATTTATCAATAATTTATAGAATTTTTTTTTTTGAATTATTAGGATTGAATGATTTAGAAAAATCATGGAAAAAGTATTCGGAGTAATGTTCAAAATAAAAAAGAAAGAATAAAAATATACAAAATAATTAATCGGTTTCGGGACTCGAACTGAGGACCAGCAAAAATATATGATTCAACCTGTCACTCTAACCTCCAAGCCACTTATTCCTTCAAAGTGGAAGGGTCTTTCAGTCTTAAAACAGCAATCCAACTTCATTCTTAATACGGCGAATCTGGTCTAAAAGCACAATGCAAAGAAAAGGTATACCTTCTGCGCATGTCCGTGAAAAGAATTTCAAATAAATCTATCAATAATTTATAGAATTTTTTTTTTTTTTTTGAATTATTAGGATTGAATGATTTAGAGAAATCAAGGAATAAGTATTCGGAATAATATTCAAAATATGAAAAAAAATATATATATACAAAATAATTATTTTGTTTCGGGACTCGAACTAAAGACCAGCAAAAATATATGATTCAACCTGTCACTCTAACCTCCAATCCACTTATTCCTTCAACGTGTAAGGGTCTTTCAGTCTTTAAACAGCAATCCAACTTCATTCTTAATACGGCGAATCTGGTCTAAAAGCACAATGCTAAGAAAAGGTATACCTTCTGCGCATGTCCGTGAAAAGAATTTCAAATAAATCTATCAATAATTTATAGAATTTTTTTTTTTTTTTTTGAATTATTAGGATTGAATGATTTAGAGAAATCATGGAATAAGTATTCGGAATAATATTCAAAATATGAAAAAAATATATATATATACAAAATAATTAATTGGTTTCGGGACTCGAACTGATTACCAGCAAAAATATATGATTCAACCTGTCACTCCAACCTCCAAACCACTTATTCCTTCAAAGTATAAGGCTCTTTCAGTCTTAAAACAGCAATCCAACTTCATTCTTAATACGGCGAATCTGGTCTAAAAGCACAATGCTAAGAAAAGGTATACCTTCTGCGCATGTCCGTGAAAAGAATTTCAAATAAATTTATCAATAATTTATAGAATTTTTTTTTTTTGAATTATTAGGATTGAATGATTTAGAAAAATCATGGAATAAGTATTCGGAGTAATGTTCAAAATAAAAAAGAAAGAATAAAAATATACAAAATAATTAATCGGTTTCGGGACTCGAACTGAGGACCAGCAAAAATATATGATTTAACCTGTCACTCTAACCTCCAAGCCACTTATTCCTTCAAAGTGTAAGGGTCTTTCAGTCTTAAAACAGCAATCCATCTTCATTCTTAATACGGCGAATCTGGTCTAAAAGCACAATGCTAAGAAAAGGTATACCTTCTGCGCATGTCCGTGAAAAGAATTTCAAATAAATCTATCAATAATTTATAGAATTTTTTTTTTGAATTATTAGGATTGAATGATTTAGAAAAATCATGGAATAAGTATTCCGAGTAATGTTCAAAATAAAAAAGAAAGAATAAAAATATACAAAATAATTAATCGGTTTCGGGACTCGAACTGAGGACCAGCAAAAATATATGATTTAACCTGTCACTCTAACCTCCAAGCCACTTATTCCTTCAAAGTGTAAGGGTCTTTCAGTCTTAAAACAGCAATCCAACTTCATTCTTAATACGGCGAATCTGGTCTAAAAGCACAATGCTAAGAAAAGGTATACCTTCTGCACGTGTCCGTGAAAAGAATTTCAAATAAATTTATCAATAATTTATAGAATTTTTTTTTTGAATTATTAGGATTGAATGATTTAGAAAAATCGTGGAATAAGTATTCGGAGTAATGTACAAAATAAAAAAGAAAGAATAAAAATATACAAAATAATTAATCGGTTTCTGGACTCGAAATGAGGACCAGCAAAAATCTATGATTTGGCCTGTCATTCTAACCTCCAAGCCACTTATTCCTTTAACGGGCAAGGGTCTTTCAGTCTTAAAACTGCAATCCAACTTCATTCTTAATGCGGCGAATCTGGTCTAAAAGCGCAATGCTAAGAAAAGGTATACCTTCTGCGCATGTCCGTGAAAAGAATTTCAAATAAATCTATCAATAATTTATAGATTTTTTTTTTGAATTATTAGGATTGAATGATTTAGTGAAATCATGGAATAAGTATTCGAAATAATATTCAAAATATGAAAAAAAAAAAATACTAAATAATTATTTGGTTTCGGGACTCGAACTGAGGACAAGCAAAAATATATGATTCAACCTGTCACTCTAACCTCCAAGCCACTTATTACTTCAAAGCGTAAGGGTCTTTCAGTCCTAAAACAGCAATCCAACTTCATTCTTAATACGGCGAATCTGGTCTAAACGCACAATGCTAAGAAAAGGAATACCTTCTCCGCATGTCCGTGAAAAGAATTTCAAATAAATCTATCAATAATTTATAGAATTTTTTTTTTATTTTTTTTTATTTTTTTTTTTTTTTGAATTAATAGGATTGAATGATTTAGAGAAATCATGGAATAAGTATTCGGAATAATATTCAAATTATGAAAAAAAATATATATATACAAAATAATTATTTGGTTTCGGGACTCGAACTGAGGACCAGCAAAAATATATGATTCAACCTGTCACTCTAACCTCCAAGCCACTTATTCCTTCAAAGTGTAAGGGTCTTTCAGTCTTAAAACAGCAATCCAACTTCATTCTTAATACGGCGAATCTGGTCTAAAAGCACAATGCTAAGAAAAGGAATACCTTCTCCGCATGTCCGTGAAAAGAATTTCAAATAAATCTATCAATAATTTATAGAATTTTTTTTTTTATTTTATTTTATTTTATTTTTTTTTTTTTTGAATTACTAGGATTGAATGATTTAGAGAAATCATGGAATAAGTATTCGGAATAATATTCAAATTATGAAAAAAAAATATATATACAAAATAATTATTTGGTTTCGGGACTCGAACTGAGGACCAGCAAAAATATATGATTCAACCTGTCACTCTAACCTCCAAGCCACTTATTCCTTCAAAGTGTAAGGGTCTTTCAGTCTTAAAACAGCAATCCAACTTCATTCTTAATACGGCGAATCTGGTCTAAAAGCACAATGCTAAGAAAAGGTATACCTTCTGCGCATGTCCGTGAAAAGAATTTCAAATAAATCTATCAATAATTTATAGATTTTTTTTTTATTTTTTTTTATTTTTTTTTTTTTGAATTACTAGGATTGAATGATTTAGAGAAATCATGGAATAAGTATTCGGAATAATATTCAAAATATGAAAAAAATATATATATATACAAAATAATTATTTGGTTTCGGGACTCAAACTAAAGACCAGCAAAAATATATGATTCAACCTGTCACTCTAACCTCCAAGCCACTTATTCCTTCAAAGTGTAAGGGTCTTTCAGTCTTAAAACAGCAATCCAACTTCATTCTTAATACGGCGAATCTGGTCTAAAAGCACAATGCTAAGAAAAGGTATACCTTCTGCGCATGTCCGTGAAAAGAATTTCAAATAAATCTATCAATAATTTATAGAATTTTTTTTTTTTTTTTTTGAATTATTAGGATTGAATGATTTAGAGAAATCATGGAATAAGTATTCGGAATAATATTCAAAATATGAAAAAAATATATATATATACAAAATAATTAATTGGTTTCGGGACTCGAACTGATTACCAGCAAAAATATATGATTCAACCTGTCACTCCAACCTCCAAACCACTTATTCCTTCAAAGTATAAGGCTCTTTCAGTCTTAAAACAGCAATCCAACTTCATTCTTAATACGGCGAATCTGGTCTAAAAGCACAATGCTAAGAAAAGGTATACCTTCTGCGCATGTCCGTGAAAAGAATTTCAAATAAATTTATCAATAATTTATAGAATTTTTTTTTTTGAATTATTAGGATTGAATGATTTAGAAAAATCATGGAATAAGTATTCGGAGTAATGTTCAAAATAAAAAAGAAAGAATAAAAATATACAAAATAATTAATCGGTTTCGGGACTCGAACTGAGGACCAGCAAAAATATATGATTTAACCTGTCACTCTAACCTCCAAGCCACTTATTCCTTCAAAGTGTAAGGGTCTTTCAGTCTTAAAACAGCAATCCATCTTCATTCTTAATACGGCGAATCTGGTCTAAAAGCACAATGCTAAGAAAAGGTATACCTTCTGCGCATGTCCGTGAAAAGAATTTCAAATAAATCTATCAATAATTTATAGAATTTTTTTTTTGAATTATTAGGATTGAATGATTTAGAAAAATCATGGAATAAGTATTCCGAGTAATGTTCAAAATAAAAAAGAAAGAATAAAAATATACAAAATAATTAATCGGTTTCTGGACTCGAAATGAGGACCAGCAAAAATCTATGATTTGGCCTGTCATTCTAACCTCCAAGCCACTTATTCCTTTAACGGGCAAGGGTCTTTCAGTCTTAAAACTGCAATCCAACTTCATTCTTAATGCGGCGAATCTGGTCTAAAAGCGCAATGCTAAGAAAAGGTATACCTTCTGCGCATGTCCGTGAAAAGAATTTCAAATAAATCTATCAATAATTTATAGATTTTTTTTTTTTGAATTATTAGGATTGAATGATTTAGTGAAATCATGGAATAAGTATTCGAAATAATATTCAAAATATGAAAAAAAAAAAATACTAAATAATTATTTGGTTTCGGGACTCGAACTGAGGACAAGCAAAAATATATGATTCAACCTGTCACTCTAACCTCCAAGCCACTTATTACTTCAAAGCGTAAGGGTCTTTCAGTCTTAAAACAGCAATCCAACTTCATTCTTAATACGGCGAATCTGGTCTAAAAGCACAATGCTAAGAAAAGGAATACCTTCTCCGCATGTCCGTGAAAAGAATTTCAAATAAATCTATCAATAATTTATAGAATTTTTTTTTTTATTTTATTTTATTTTATTTTTTTTTTGAATTACTAGGATTGAATGATTTAGAGAAATCATGGAATAAGTATTCGGAATAATATTCAAATTATGAAAAAAAATATATATATACAAAATAATTATTTGGTTTCGGGACTCGAACTGAGGACCAGCAAAAATATATGATTCAACCTGTCACTCTAACCTCCAAGCCACTTATTCCTTCAAAGTGTAAGGGTCTTTCAGTCTTAAAACAGCAATCCAACTTCATTCTTAATACGGCGAATCTGGTCTAAAAGCACAATGCTAAGAAAAGGAATACCTTCTCCGCATGTCCGTGAAAAGAATTTCAAATAAATCTATCAATAATTTATAGAATTTTTTTTTTTTATTTTATTTTATTTTATTTTTTTTTTTGAATTACTAGGATTGAATGATTTAGAGAAATCATGGAATAAGTATTCGGAATAATATTCAAATTATGAAAAAAAAATATATATACAAAATAATTATTTGGTTTCGGGACTCGAACTGAGGACCAGCAAAAATATATGATTCAACCTGTCACTCTAACCTCCAAGCCACTTATTCCTTCAAAGTGTAAGGGTCTTTCAGTCTTAAAACAGCAATCCAACTTCATTCTTAATACGGCGAATCTGGTCTAAAAGCACAATGCTAAGAAAAGGTATACCTTCTGCGCATGTCCGTGAAAAGAATTTCAAATAAATCTATCAATAATTTATAGATTTTTTTTTTTATTTTTTTTAATTTTTTTTTTTTTTGAATTACTAGGATTGAATGATTTAGAGAAATCATGGAATAAGTATTCGGAATAATATTCAAAATATGAAAAAAATATATATATATACAAAATAATTATTTGGTTTCGGGACTCAAACTAAAGACCAGCAAAAATATATGATTCAACCTGTCACTCTAACCTCCAAGCCACTTATTCCTTCAAAGTGTAAGGGTCTTTCAGTCTTAAAACAGCAATCCAACTTCATTCTTAATACGGCGAATCTGGTCTAAAAGCACAATGCTAAGAAAAGGTATACCTTCTGCGCATGTCCGTGAAAAGAATTTCAAATAAATCTATCAATAATTTATAGAATTTTTTTTTCTTTCAATTATTAGGATTGAATGATTTAGAGAAATCATGGAATAAGTATTCGGAATAATATTCAAAATACGAAAAAAAATATATATATACAAAATAATTATTTGGTTTCGGGACTCGAACTGAGGACCAGCAAAAATATATGATTCAACCAGTCACTCTAACCTCCAAGCCACTTATTCCTTCATAGTGTAAGGGTCTTTCAGTCTTAAAACAGCAATCCAACTTTATTCTTAATACGGCGAATCTGGTCTAAAAGCACAATGCTAAGAAAAGGTATACCTTCTGCGCATGTCCGTGAAAAGAATTTCAAATAAATTTATCAATAATTTATAGAATTTTTTTTTTTTTTTGAATTATTAGGATTGAATGATTTAGAAAAATCATGGAAAAAGTATCCGGAGTAATGTTCAAAATAAAAAAGAAAGAATTAAAATATACAAAATAATTAATCGGTTTCGGGACTCGAACTGAGGACCAGCAAAAATATATGATTCAACCTGTCACTCTAACCTCCAAGCCACTTATTCCTTCAAAGTGTAAGGGTCTTTCAGTCTTAAAAATGCAATCCAACTTCATTCTTAATACGGCGAATCTGGTCTAAAAGCACAATGCAAAGAAAAGGTATACCTTCTGCGCATGTCCGTGAAAAGAATTTCAAATAAATCTATCAATAATTTATAGAATTTTTTTTTTTTTTTTTTTTTTTGAATTATTAGGATTGAATGATTTAGAGAAATCATGGAATAAGTATTCGGAATAATATTCAAAATATGAAAAAAAATATATATATACAAAATAATTATTTTGTTTCGGGACTCGAACTAAAGACCAGCAAAAATATATGATTCAACCTGTCACTCTAACCTCCAATCCACTTATTCCTTCAACGTGTAAGGGTCTTTCAGTCTTTAAACAGCAATCCAAATTCATTCTTAATACGGCGAATCTGGTCTAAAAGCACATTGCTAAGAAAAGGTATACCTTCTGCGCATGTCCGTGAAAAGAATTTCAAATAAATCTATCAATAATTTATAGAATTTTTTTGTTTTTTTTGAATTATTAGGATTGAATGATTTAGAGAAATCATGGAATAAGTATTCGGAATAATATTCAAAATATGAAAAAAATATATATATATACAAAATAATTATTTGGTTTCGGGACTCGAACTGATTACCAGCAAAAATATATGATTCAACCTGTCACTCCAACCTCCAAACCACTTATTCCTTCAAAGTATAAGGCTCTTTCAGTCTTAAAACAGCAATCCAACTTCATTCTTAATACGGCGAATCTGGTCTAAAAGCACAATGCTAAGAAAAGGTATACCTTCTGCGCATGTCCGTGAAAAGAATTTCAAATAAATCTATCGCTAATTTATAGAATTTTTTTTTTGAATTATTAGGATTGAATGATTTAGAGAAATCATGGAATAAGTATTCGGAATAATATTCAAAATATGAAAAATATTTATATATACAACATAATTATTTGGTTTCGGGACTCGAACTGAGGACCAGCAAAAATCTATGATTCAACCTGTCACTCTAACCTCCAAGCCACTTATTCCTTCAAAGTGTAAGGGTCTTTCAGTCTTAAAACAGCAATCCATCTTCATTCTTAATACGGCGAATCTGGTCTAAAAGCACAATGCTAAGAAAAGGTATACCTTCTGCGCATGTCCGTGAAAAGAATTTCAAATAAATCTATCGCTAATTTATAGAATTTTTTTTTTTTTGAATTATTAGGATTGAATGATTTAGAAAAATCGTGGAATAAGTATTCGGAGTAATGTACAAAATAACAAAGAAAGAATAAAAATATACAAAATAATTAATCGGTTTCTGGACTCGAAATGAGGACCAGCAAAAATCTATGATTTGGCCTGTCATTCTAACCTAAAAGCCACTTATTCCTTTAACGGGCAAGGGTCTTTCAGTCTTAAAACTGCAATCCAACTTCATTCTTAATGCGGCGAATCTGGTCTAAAAGCACAATGCTAAGAAAAGGTATACCTTCTGCGCATGTCCGTGAAAAGAATTTCAAATAAATCTATCGCTAATTTATAGAATTTTTTTTTTGAATTATTAGGATTGAATGATTTAGAGAAATCATGGAATAAGTATTCGGAATAATATTCAAAATATGAAAAATATTTATATATACAACATAATTATTTGGTTTCGGGACTCGAACTGAGGACCAGCAAAAATCTATGATTCAACCTGTCACTCTAACCTCCAAGCCACTTATTACTTCAAAGTGTAAGGGTCTTTCAGTCTTAAAACAGCAATCCAACTTCATTCTTAATACGGCGAATCTGGTCTAAAAGCACAATGCTAAGAAAAGGAATACCTTCTCCGCATGTCCGTGAAAAGAATTTCAAATAAATCTATCAATAATTTATAGAATTTTTTTTTTTATTTTTTTTTTTTTTGAATTACTAGGATTGAATGATTTAGAGAAATCATGGAATAAGTATTCGGAATAATATTCAAATTATGAAAAAAATATATATATACAAAATAATTATTTGGTTTCGGGACTCGAACTGAGGACCAGCAAAAATATATGATTCAACCTGTCACTCTAACCTCCAAGTCACTTATTCCTTCAAAGTGTAAGGGTCTTTCAGTCTTAAAACAGCAATCCAACTTCATTCTTAATACGGCGAATCTGGTCTAAAAGCACAATGCTAAGAAAAGGTATACCTTCTGCGCATGTCCGTGAAAAGAATTTCAAATAAATCTATCAATAATTTATAGAATTTTTTTTTTTTTTTTTTTTTTTGAATTACTAGGATTGAATGATTTAGAGAAATCATGGAATAAGTATTCGGAATAATATTCAAAATATGAAAAAAAAATATATATATACAAAATAATTATTTGGTTTCGGGACTCAAACTAAAGACCAGCAAAAATATATGATTCAACCTGTCACTCTAACCTCCAAGCCACTTATTCCTTCAAAGGGTAAGGGTCTTTCAGTCTTAAAACAGCAATCCAACTTCATTCTTAATACGGCGAATCTGGTCTAAAAGCACAATGCTAAGAAAAGGTATACCTTCTGCGCTTGTCCGTGAAAAGAATTTCAAATAAATCTATCAATAATTTATAGAATTTTTTTTTCTTTCAATTATTAGGATTGAATGATTTAGAGAAATCATGGAATAAGTATTCGGAATAATATTCAAAATACGAAAAAAAATATATATATACAAAATAATTATTTGGTTTCGGGACTCGAACTGAGGACCAGCAAAAATATATGATTCAACCAGTCACTCTAACCTCCAAGCCACTTATTCCTTCATAGTGTAAGGGTCTTTCAGTCTTAAAACAGCAATCCAACTTTATTCTTAATACGGCGAATCTGGTCTAAAAGCACAATGCTAAGAAAAGGTATACCTTCTGCGCATGTCCGTGAAAAGAATTTCAAATAAATCTATCAATAATTTATAGAATTTTTTTTTCTTTCAATTATTAGGATTGAATGATTTAGAGAAATCATGGAGTAAGTATACGGAATAATATTCAAAATATGAAAAAAAATATATATATACAAAATAATTATTTGGTTTCGGGACTCGAACTGAGGACCAGCAAAAATATATGATTCAACCTGTCACTCTAACCTCTAAGCCACTTATTCCTTCAAAGTGTAAGGGTCTTTCAGTCTTAAAACAGCAATCCAACTTCATTCTTAATACGGCGAATCTGGTCTAAAAGCACAATGCTAAGAAAAGGTATACCTTCTGCGCATATCCGTGAAAAGAATTTCAAATAAATTTATCAATAATTTATAGAATTTTTTTTTTTTTTTGAATTATTAGGATTGAATGATTTAGAAAAATCATGGAATAAGTATTCGGTGTAATGTACAAAATAAAAAAGAAAGAATAAAAATATACAAAATAATTAATCGGTTTCTGGACTCGAAATGAGGACCAGCAAAAATCTATGATTTGGCCTGTCATTCTAACCTCCAAGCTACTTATTCCTTTAACGGGCAAGGGTCTTTCAGTCTTAAAACTGCAATCCAACTTCATTCTTAATGCGGCGAATCTGGTCTAAAAGCACAATGCTAAGAAAAGGTATACCTTCTGCGCATGTCCGTGAAAAGAATTTCAAATAAATCTATCAATAATTTATAGAATTTTTTTTTTTTTGAATTATTAGGATTGAATGATTTAGTGAAATCATGGAATAAGTATTCGAAATAATATTCAAAATATGAAAAAAAAAATACTAAATAATTATTTGGTTTCGGGACTCGAACTGAGGACAAGCAAAAATATATGATTCAACCTGTCACTCTAACCTCCAAGCCACTTATTACTTCAAAGTGTAAGGGTCTTTCAGTCTTAAAACAGCAATCCAACTTCATTCTTAATACGGCGAATCTGGTCTAAACGCACAATGCTAAGAAAAGGAATACCTTCTCCGCATGTCCGTGAAAAGAATTTCAAATAAATCTATCAATAATTTATAGAATTTTTTTTTATTTTATTTATTTATTTTTTTTTTTTTTTTGAATTACTAGGATTGAATGATTTAGAGAAATCATGGAATAAGTATTCGGAATAATATTCAAATTATGAAAAAAAAATATATATACAAAATAATTATTTGGTTTCGGGACTCGAACTGAGGACCAGCAAAAATATATGATTCAACCTGTCACTCTAACCTCCAAGCCACTTATTCCTTCAAAGTGTAAGGGTCTTTCAGTCTCAAAACAGCAATCCAACTTCATTCTTAATACGGCGAATCTGGTCTAAAAGCACAATGCTAAGAAAAGGTATACCTTCTGCGCATGTCCGTGAAAAGAATTTCAAATAAATCTATCAATAATTTATAGATTTTTTTTTTTTTTTTTTTTTGAATTACTAGGATTGAATAATTTAGAGAAATCATGGAATAAGTATTCGGAATAATATTCAAAATATGAAAAAAAAATATATATATACAAAATAATTATTTGGTTTCGGGACTCAAACTAAAGACCAGCAAAAATATATGATTCAACCTGTCACTCTAACCTCCAAGCCACTTATTCCTTCAAAGTGTAAGGGTCTTTCAGTCTTAAAACAGCAATCCAACTTCATTCTTAATACGGCGAATCTGGTCTAAAAGCACAATGCTAAGAAAAGGTATACCTTCTGCGCATGTCCGTGAAAAGAATTTCAAATAAATCTATCAATAATTTATAGAATTTTTTTTTCTTTCAATTATTAGGATTGAATGATTTAGAGAAATCATGGAATAAGTATTCGGAATAATATTCAAAATACGAAAAAAAATATATATATACAAAATAATTATTTGGTTTCGAGACTCGAACTGAGGACCAGCAAAAGTATATGATTCAACCTGTCACTCTAACCTCCAAGCCACTTATTCCTTCAAAGTGTAAGGGTCTTTCAGTCTTAAAACAGCAATCCAACTTCATTCTTAATACGGCGAATCTGGTCTAAAAGCACAATGCTAAGAAAAGGTATACCTTCTGCGCATGTCCGTGAAAAGAATTTCAAATAAATCTATCAATAATTTATAGAAATTTTTATTTTTTTATTTTTTTATTTTTATTTTTTTTTTGAATTACTAGGATTGAATGATTTAGAGAAATCATGGAATAAGTATTCGGAATAATATTCAAAATATGAAAAAATTATATATATATACAAAATAATTATTTGGTTTCGGGACTCAAACTAAAGACCAGCAAAAATATATGATTCAACCTGTCACTCTAACCTCCAAGCCACTTATTCCTTCAAAGTGTAAGGGTCTTTCAGTCTTAAAACAGCAATCCAACTTCATTCTTAATACGGCGAATCTGGTCTAAAAGCCCAATGCTAAGAAAAGGTATACATTCTGCGCATGTCCGTGAAAAGAATTTCAAATAAATCTATCAATAATTTATAGAATTTTTTTTTCTTTCAATTATTAGGATTGAATGATTTAGAGAAATCATGGAATAAGTATTCGGAATAATATTCAAAATACGAAAAAAAATATATATATACAAAATAATTATTTGGTTTCGGGACTCGAACTGAGGACCAGCAAAAATATATGATTCAACCAGTCACTCTAACCTCCAAGCCACTTATTCCTTCGTAGTGTAAGGGTCTTTCAGTCTTAAAACAGCAATCCAACTTTATTCTTAATACGGCGAATCTGGTCTAAAAGCACAATGCTAAGAAAAGGTATACCTTCTGCGCATGTCCGTGAAAAGAATTTCAAATAAATCTATCAATAATTTATAGAATTTTTTTTTTCTTTCAATTATTAGGATTGAATGATTTAGAGAAATCATGGAATAAGTATACGGAATAATATTCAAAATATGAAAATATATATATATATACAAAATAATTATTTGGTTTCGGGACTCGAACTGAGGACCAGCAAAAATCTATGATTTGACCTCTCACTCTAACCTCCAAGCCACTTATTCCTTCACAGTGTAAGGGTCTTTCAGTCTTAAAACAGCAATCCAACTTCATTCTTAATACGGCGAATCTGGTCTAAAAGCACAATGCTAAGAAAAGGTATACCTTCTGCGCATGTCCGTGAAAAGAATTTCAAATAAATCTATCAATAATTTATAGAATTTTTTTTTCTTTCAATTATTAGAATTGAATGATTTAGAGAAATCATGAAATAAGTATTCGGAATAATATTCAAAATATGAAAAAAAAATATATATATATACAAAATAGTTATTTGGTTTCGGTACTCGAACTGAGGACCAGCAAAAATATATGATTCAACCTGTCACTCTAACCTCCAAGCCACTTATTCTTTCAAAGTGTAAGGGTCTTTCAGTCTTAAAACAGCAATCCAACTTCATTCTTAATGCGGCGAATCTGGTCTAAAAGCACAATGCTAAGAAAAGGTATACCTTCTGCGCATGTCCGTGAAAAGAATTTCAAATAAATTTATCAATAATTTATAGAATTTTTTTTTTTTTGAATTATTAGGATTGAATGATTTAGAAAAATCATGGAAAAAGTATTCGGAGTAATGTTCAAAATAAAAAATAAAGAATAAAAATATACAAAATAATTAATCGGTTTCGGGACTCGAACTGAGGACCAGCGAAAATATATGATTTAACCTGTCACTCTAACCTCCAAGCCACTTATTCCTTCAAAGTGTAAGGGTTTTTCAGTCTTAAAACAGCAATCCAACTTCATTCTTAATACGGCGAATCTGGTCTAAAAGCACAATGCTAAGAAAAGGTATACCTTCTGCGCATGTCCGTGAAAAGAATTTCAAATAAATTTATCAATAATTTATAGAATTTTTTTTTTTTTTTTGAATTATTAGGATTGAATGATTTAGAAAAATCATGGAATAAGTATTCGGAGTAATGTACAAAATAAAAAAGAAAGAATAAAAATATACAAAATAATTAATCGGTTTCTGGACACGAAATGAGGACCAGCAAAAATCTATGATTTGGCCTGTCATTCTAACCTCCAAGCCACTTATTCCTTTAACGGGCAAGGGTCTTTCAGTCTTAAAACTGCAATCCAACTTCATTCTTAATGCGGCGAATCTGGTCTAAAAGCACAATGCTAAGAAAAGGTATACCTTCTGCGCATGTCCGTGAAAAGAATTTCAAATAAATCTATCAATAATTTATAGAATTTTTTTTTTTTTTTGAATTATTAGGATTGAATGATTTAGTGAAATCATGGAATAAGTATTCGAAATAATATTCAAAATATGAAAAAAAAAAAAAAATACTAAATAATTATTTGGTTTCGGGACTCGAACTGAGGACAAGCAAAAATATATGATTCAACCTGTCACTCTAACCTCCAAGCCACTTATTACTTCAAAGTGTAAGGGTCTTTCAGTCTTAAAACAGCAATCCAACTTCATTCTTAATACGGCGAATCTGGTCTAAACGCACAATGCTAAGAAAAGGAATACCTTCTCCGCATGTCCGTGAAAAGAATTTCAAATAAATCTATCAATAATTTATAGAATTTTTTTTTTTTTTTGAATTATTAGGATTGAATGATTTAGAGAAATCATGGAATAAGTATTCGGAATAATATTCAAATTATGAAAAAAAAATATATATATACAAAATAATTATTTGGTTTCGGGACTCGAACTGAGGACCAGCAAAAATATATGATTCAACCTGTCACTCTAACCTCCAAGCCACTTATTCCTTCAAAGTGTAAGGGTCTTTCAGTCTTAAAACAGCAATCCAACTTCATTCTTAATACGGCGAATCTGGTCTAAAAGCACAATGCTAAGAAAAGTTATACCTTCTGCGCATGTCCGTGAAAAGAATTTCAAATAAATCTATCAATAATTTATAGAATTTTTTTTTTTTTTTATTTTTTTTTTTTGAATTACTAGGATTGAATAATTTAGAGAAATCATGGAATAAGTATTCGGAATAATATTCAAAATATGAAAAAAATATATATATATACAAAATAATTATTTGGTTTCGGGACTCAAACTAAAGACCAGCAAAAATATATGATTCAACCTGTCACTCTAACCTCCAAGCCACTTATTCCTTCAAAGTGTAAGGGTCTTTCAGTCTTAAAACAGCAATCCAACTTCATTCTTAATACGGCGAATCTGGTCTAAAAGCACAATGCTAAGAAAAGGTATACCTTCTGCGCATGTCCGTGAAAAGAATTTCAAATAAATCTATCAATAATTTATAGAATTTTTTTTTCTTTCAATTATTAGGATTGAATGATTTAGAGAAATCATGGAATAAGTATTCGGAATAATATTCAAAATACGAAAAAAAATATATATATACAAAATAATTATTTGGTTTCGGGACTCGAACTGAGGACCAGCATAAATATATGATTCAACCTGTCACTCTAACCTCCAAGCCACTTATTCCTTCATAGTGTAAGGGTCTTTCAGTCTTAAAACAGCAATCCAACTTTATTCTTAATACGGCGAATCTGGTCTAAAAGCACAATGCTAAGAAAAGGTATACCTTCTGCGCATGTCCGTGAAAAGAATTTCAAATAAATCTATCAATAATTTATAGAATTTTTTTTTTCTTTCAATTATTAGGATTGAATGATTTAGAGAAATCATGGAATAAGTATACGGAATAATATTCAAAATATGAAAAAAAATATATATATACAAAATAATTATTTGGTTTCGGGACTCGAACTGAGGACCAGCAAAAATATATGATTCAACCTGTCACTCTAACCTCCAAGCCACTTATTCCTTCAAAGTGTAAGGGTCTTTCAGTCTTAAAACAGCAATCCAACTTCATTCTTAATACGGCGAATCTGGTCTAAAAGCACAATGCTAAGAAAAGGTATACCTTCTGCGCATGTCCGTGAAAAGAATTTCAAATAAATCTATCAATAATTTATAGAATTTTTTTTTCTTTCAATTATTAGGATTGAATGATTTAGAGAAATCATGGAATAAGTATTCGGAATAATATTCAAAATATGAAAAAAAATATATATATACAAAATAATTATTTGGTTTCGGGACTCGAACTGAGGACCAGCAAAAATATATTATTCAACCTGTCACTCTAACCTCCAAGCCACTTTTTCCTTCAAAGTGTAAGGGTCTTTCAGTCTTAAAACAGCAATCCAACTTCATTCTTAATACGGCGAATCTGGTCTAAAAGCACAATGCTAAGAAAAGGTATACCTTCTGCGCATGTCCGTGAAAAGAATTTCAAATAAATTTATCAATAATTTATAGATTTTTTTTTTTTGAATTATTAGGATTGAATGATTTAGAAAAATCATGGAAAAAGTATTCGGAGTAATGTTCAAAATAAAAAAGAAAGAATAAAAATATACAAAATAATTAATCGGTTTCGGGACTCGAACTGAGGACCAGCGAAAATATATGATTTAACCTGTCACTCTAACCTCCAAGCCACTTATTCCTTCAATGTGTAAGGGTTTTTCAGTCTTAAAACAGCAATCCAACTTCATTCTTAATACGGCGAATCTGGTCTAAAAGCACAATGCTAAGAAAAGGTATACCTTCTGCGCATGTCCGTGAGAAGAATTTCAAATAAATTTATCAATAATTTATAGATTTTTTTTTTTTGAATTATTAGGATTGAATGATTTAGAAAAATCATGGAATAAGTATTCGGAGTAATGTTCAAAATAAAAAAGAAAGAATAAAAATATACAAATTAATTAATCAGTTTCGGGACTCGAACTGAAAACCAGCAAAAATATATGATTCAACCTGTCACTCTAACCTCCAAGCCACTTATTCTTTCAAAGTGTAAGGGTCTTTCAGTCTTAAAACAGCAATCCAACTTCATTCTTAATGCGGCGAATCTGGTCTAAAAGCACAATGCTAAGGAAAGGTATACCTTCTGCGCATGTCCGTGAAAAGAATTTCAAATAAATTTATCAATAATTTATAGATTTTTTTTTTTTTTTTGAATTATTAGGATTGAATGATTTAGAAAAATCATGGAAAAAGTATTCGGAGTAATGTTCAAAATAAAAAAGAAAGAATAAAAATATACAAAATAATTAATCGGTTTCGGGACTCGAACTGAGGACCAGCGAAAATATAAGATTTAACCTGTCACTCTAACCTCCACGCCACTTATTCCTTCAAAGTGTAAGGGTTTTTCAGTCTTAAAACAGCAATCCAACTTCATTCTTAATACGGCGAATCTGGTCTAAAAGCACAATGCTAAGAAAAGGTATACCTTCTGCGCATGTCCGTGAAAAGAATTTCAAATAAATTTATCAATAATTTATAGATTTTTTTTTTTTTTGAATTATTAGGATTGAATGATTTAGAAAAATCATGGAATAAGTATTCGGAGTAATGTTCAAAATAAAAAAGAAAGAATAAAAATATACAAATTAATTAATCAGTTTCGGGACTCGAACTGAAGACCAGCAAAAATATATGATTCAACCTGTCACTCTAACCTCCAAGCCACTTATTCCTTCAAAGTGTAAGGGTCTTTCAGTCTTAAAACAGCAATCCAACTTCATTCTTAATACGGCGAATCTGGTCTAAAAGCACAATGCTAAGAAAAGGTATACCTTCTGCGCATGTCCGTGAAAAGAATTTCAAATAAATTTATCAATAATTTATAGAATTTTTTTTTTTTGAATTATTAGGATTGAATGATTTAGAAAAATCATGGAATAAGTATTCGGAGTAATGTTCAAAATAAAAAAGAAAGAATAAAAATATACAAATTAATTAATCGGTTTCGGGACTCGAACTGAAGACCAGCAAAAATATATGATTCAACCTGTCACTCTAACCTCCAAGCCACTTATTCCTTCAAAGTGTAAGGGTCTTTCAGTCTTAAAACAGCAATCCAACTTCATTCTTAATACGGCGAATCTGGTCTAAAAGCACAATGCTAAGAAAAGGTATACCTTCTGCGCATGTCCGTGAAAAGAATTTTAAATAAATCTATCAATAATTTATAGAATTTTTTTTTTTTTTTTTTTTTTTTTTTGAATTATTAGGATTGAATGATTTAGAGAAATCATGGAATAAGTATTCGGAATAATATTCAAAATATGAAAAAAAATATATATATACAAAATAATTATTTTATTTCGGGACTCGAACTAAAGACCAGCAAAAATATATGATTCAACCTGTCACTCTAACCTCCAATCCACTTATTCCTTCAACGTGTAAGGGTCTTTCAGTCTTAAAACAGCAATCCAACTTCATTCTTAATACGGCGAATCTGGTCTAAAAGCACAATGCTAAGAAAAGGTATACCTTCTGCGCATGTCCGTGAAAAGAATTTCAAATAAATCTATCAATAATTTATAGAATTTTTTTTTTCTTTCAATTATTAGGATTGAATGATTTAGAGAAATCATGGAATAAGTATACGGAATAATATTCAAAATATGAAAAAAAATATATATATACAAAATAATTATTTGGTTTCGGGACTCGAACTGAGGACCAGCAAAAATATATGATTCAACCTGTCACTCTAACCTCCAAGCCACTTATTCCTTCTAAGTGTAAGGGTCTTTCAGTCTTAAAACAGCAATCCAACTTCATTCTTAATACGGCGAATCTGGTCTAAAAGCACAATGCTAAGAAAAGGTATACCTTCTGCGCAAGTCCGTGAAAAGAATTTCAAATAAATCTATCAATAATTTATAGAATTTTTTTTTTTATTTTTTTTTTTTTTTGAATTATTAGGATTGAAAGATTTAGAGAAATCATGGAATAAGTATTCGGAATAATATTCAAAATATGAAAAAAAATATATACATACAAAATAATTATTTGGTTTCGGGACTCGAACTAAAGACCAGCAAAAATATATGATTCAACCTGTCACTCTAACCTCCAAGCCACTTATTCCTTCAAAGTGTAAGGGTCTTTCAGTCTTAAAACAGCAATCCAACTTCATTCTTAATACGGCGAATCTGGTCTAAAAGCACAATGCTAAGAAAAGGTATACCTTCTGCGCATGTCCGTGAAAAGAATTTCAAATAAATTTATCAATAATTTATAGAATTTTTTTTTTTGAATTATTAGGATTGAATGATTTAGAAAAATCATGGAAAAAGTATTCGGAGTAATGTTCAAAATAAAAAAGAAAGAATAAAAATATACAAAATAATTAATCGGTTTCGGGACTCGAACTGAGGACCAGCAAAAATATATGATTTAACCTGTCACTCTAACCTCCAAGCCACTTATTCCTTCAAAGTGTAAGGGTCTTTCAGTCTTAAAACAGCAATCCAACTTCATTCTTAATGCGGCGAATCTGGTCTAAAAGCACAATGCTAAGAAAAGGTATACCTTCTGCGCATGTCCGTGAAAAGAATTTCAAATAAATTTATCAATAATTTATAGAATTTTTTTTTTTTTTTTGAATTATTAGGATTGAATGATTTAGAAAAATCATGGAATAAGTATTCGGAGTAATGTTCAAAATAAAAAAGAAAGAATAAAAACATACAAATTAATTAATCGGTTTCGGGACTCGAACTGAAGACCAGCAAAAATATATGATTCAACCTGTCACTCTAACCTCCAAGCCACTTATTCCTTCAATGTGTACGGGTCTTTCAGTCTTAAAACTGCAATCCATCTTCATTCTTAATACGGCGAATCTGGTCTAAAAGCACAATGCTAAGAAAAGGTATACCTTCTGCGCATGTCCGTGAAAAGAATTTCAAATAAATCTATCAATAATTTATAGAATTTTTTTTTTTATTTATTTTTTTTTTTTTTTTTGAATTACTAGGATTGAATAATTTAGAGAAATCATGGAATAAGTATTCGGAATAATATTCAAAATATGAAAAAAATATATATATATACAAAATAATTATTTGGTTTCGGGACTCAAACTAAAGACCAGCAAAAATATATGATTCAACCTGTCACTCTAACCTCCAAGCCACTTATTCCTTCAAAGTGTAAGGGTCTTTCAGTCTTAAAACAGCAATCCAACTTCATTCTTAATACGGCGAATCTGGTCTAAAAGCACAATGCTAAGAAAAGGTATACCTTCTGCGCATGTCCGTGAAAAGAATTTCAAATAAATCTATCAATAATTTATAGAATTTTTTTTTCTTTCAATTATTAGGATTGAATGATTTAGAGAAATCATGGAATAAGTATTCGGAATAATATTCAAAATACGAAAAAAAATATATATATACAAAATAATTATTTGGTTTCGGGACTCGAACTGAGGACCAGCATAAATATATGATTCAACCTGTCACTCTAACCTCCAAGCCACTTATTCCTTCATAGTGTAAGGGTCTTTCAGTCTTAAAACAGCAATCCAACTTTATTCTTAATACGGCGAATCTGGTCTAAAAGCACAATGCTAAGAAAAGGTATACCTTCTGCGCATGTCCGTGAAAAGAATTTCAAATAAATCTATCAATAATTTATAGAATTTTTTTTTTCTTTCAATTATTAGGATTGAATGATTTAGAGAAATCATGGAATAAGTATACGGAATAATATTCAAAATATGAAAAAAAATATATATATACAAAATAATTATTTGGTTTCGGGACTCGAACTGAGGACCAGCAAAAATATATGATTCAACCTGTCACTCTAACCTCCAAGCCACTTATTCCTTCAAAGTGTAAGGGTCTTTCAGTCTTAAAACAGCAATCCAACTTCATTCTTAATACGGCGAATCTGGTCTAAAAGCACAATGCTAAGAAAAGGTATACCTTCTGCGCATGTCCGTGAAAAGAATTTCAAATAAATCTATCAATAATTTATAGAATTTTTTTTTCTTTCAATTATTAGGATTGAATGATTTAGAGAAATCATGGAATAAGTATTCGGAATAATATTCAAAATATGAAAAAAAATATATATATACAAAATAATTATTTGGTTTCGGGACTCGAACTGAGGACCAGCAAAAATATATTATTCAACCTGTCACTCTAACCTCCAAGCCACTTTTTCCTTCAAAGTGTAAGGGTCTTTCAGTCTTAAAACAGCAATCCAACTTCATTCTTAATACGGCGAATCTGGTCTAAAAGCACAATGCTAAGAAAAGGTATACCTTCTGCGCATGTCCGTGAAAAGAATTTCAAATAAATTTATCAATAATTTATAGATTTTTTTTTTTTGAATTATTAGGATTGAATGATTTAGAAAAATCATGGAAAAAGTATTCGGAGTAATGTTCAAAATAAAAAAGAAAGAATAAAAATATACAAAATAATTAATCGGTTTCGGGACTCGAACTGAGGACCAGCGAAAATATATGATTTAACCTGTCACTCTAACCTCCAAGCCACTTATTCCTTCAATGTGTAAGGGTTTTTCAGTCTTAAAACAGCAATCCAACTTCATTCTTAATACGGCGAATCTGGTCTAAAAGCACAATGCTAAGAAAAGGTATACCTTCTGCGCATGTCCGTGAGAAGAATTTCAAATAAATTTATCAATAATTTATAGATTTTTTTTTTGAATTATTAGGATTGAATGATTTAGAAAAATCATGGAATAAGTATTCGGAGTAATGTTCAAAATAAAAAAGAAAGAATAAAAATATACAAATTAATTAATCAGTTTCGGGACTCGAACTGAAAACCAGCAAAAATATATGATTCAACCTGTCACTCTAACCTCCAAGCCACTTATTCTTTCAAAGTGTAAGGGTCTTTCAGTCTTAAAACAGCAATCCAACTTCATTCTTAATGCGGCGAATCTGGTCTAAAAGCACAATGCTAAGAAAAGGTATACCTTCTGCGCATGTCCGTGAAAAGAATTTCAAATAAATTTATCAATAATTTATAGATTTTTTTTTTTTTTTTTGAATTATTAGGATTGAATGATTTAGAAAAATCATGGAAAAAGTATTCGGAGTAATGTTCAAAATAAAAAAGAAAGAATAAAAATATACAAAATAATTAATCGGTTTCGGGACTCGAACTGAGGACCAGCGAAAATATATGATTTAACCTGTCACTCTAACCTCCACGCCACTTATTCCTTCAAAGTGTAAGGGTTTTTCAGTCTTAAAACAGCAATCCAACTTCATTCTTAATACGGCGAATCTGGTCTAAAAGCACAATGCTAAGAAAAGGTATACCTTCTGCGCATGTCCGTGAAAAGAATTTCAAATAAATTTATCAATAATTTATAGATTTTTTTTTTTTTGAATTATTAGGATTGAATGATTTAGAAAAATCATGGAATAAGTATTCGGAGTAATGTTCAAAATAAAAAAGAAAGAATAAAAATATACAAATTAATTAATCAGTTTCGGGACTCGAACTGAAGACCAGCAAAAATATATGATTCAACCTGTCACTCTAACCTCCAAGCCACTTATTCCTTCAAAGTGTAAGGGTCTTTCAGTCTTAAAACAGCAATCCAACTTCATTCTTAATACGGCGAATCTGGTCTAAAAGCACAATGCTAAGAAAAGGTATACCTTCTGCGCATGTCCGTGAAAAGAATTTCAAATAAATTTATCAATAATTTATAGAATTTTTTTTTTTTGAATTATTAGGGTTGAATGATTTAGAAAAATCATGGAATAAGTATTCGGAGTAATGTTCAAAATAAAAAAGAAAGAATAAAAATATACAAATTAATTAATCGGTTTCGGGACTCGAACTGAAGACCAGCAAAAATATATGATTCAACCTGTCACTCTAACCTCCAAGCCACTTATTCCTTCAAAGTGTAAGGGTCTTTCAGTCTTAAAACAGCAATCCAACTTCATTCTTAATACGGCGAATCTGGTCTAAAAGCACAATGCTAAGAAAAGGTATACCTTCTGCGCATGTCCGTGAAAAGAATTTTAAATAAATCTATCAATAATTTATAGAATTTTTTTTTTTTTTTTTTGAATTATTAGGATTGAATGATTTAGAGAAATCATGGAATAAGTATTCGGAATAATATTCAAAATATGAAAAAAAAATATATATATACAAAATAATTATTTTATTTCGGGACTCGAACTAAAGACCAGCAAAAATATATGATTCAACCTGTCACTCTAACCTCCAATCCACTTATTCCTTCAACGTGTAAGGGTCTTTCAGTCTTAAAACAGCAATCCAACTTCATTCTTAATACGGCGAATCTGGTCTAAAAGCACAATGCTAAGAAAAGGTATACCTTCTGCGCATGTCCGTGAAAAGAATTTCAAATAAATCTATCAATAATTTATAGAATTTTTTTTTCTTTCAATTATTAGGATTGAATGATTTAGAGAAATCATGGAATAAGTATACGGAATAATATTCAAAATATGAAAAAAAATATATATATACAAAATAATTATTTGGTTTCGGGACTCGAACTGAGGACCAGCAAAAATATATGATTCAACCTGTCACTCTAACCTCCAAGCCACTTATTCCTTGTAAGTGTAAGGGTCTTTCAGTCTTAAAACAGCAATCCAACTTCATTCTTAATACGGCGAATCTGGTCTAAAAGCACAATGCTAAGAAAAGGTATACCTTCTGCGCAAGTCCGTGAAAAGAATTTCAAATAAATCTATCAATAATTTATAGAATTTTTTTTTTTTATTTTTTTTTTTTTTGAATTATTAGGATTGAAAGATTTAGAGAAATCATGGAATAAGTATTCGGAATAATATTCAAAATATGAAAAAAAATATATACATACAAAATAATTATTTGGTTTCGGGACTCGAACTAAAGACCAGCAAAAATATATGATTCAACCTGTCACTCTAACCTCCAAGCCACTTATTCCTTCAAAGTGTAAGGGTCTTTCAGTCTTAAAACAGCAATCCAACTTCATTCTTAATACGGCGAATCTGGTCTAAAAGCACAATGCTAAGAAAAGGTATACCTTCTGCGCATGTCCGTGAAAAGAATTTCAAATAAATTTATCAATAATTTATAGAATTTTTTTTTTTGAATTATTAGGATTGAATGATTTAGAAAAATCATGGAAAAAGTATTCGGAGTAATGTTCAAAATAAAAAAGAAAGAATAAAAATATACAAAATAATTAATCGGTTTCGGGACTCGAACTGAGGACCAGCAAAAATATATGATTTAACCTGTCACTCTAACCTCCAAGCCACTTATTCCTTCAAAGTGTAAGGGTCTTTCAGTCTTAAAACAGCAATCCAACTTCATTCTTAATGCGGCGAATCTGGTCTAAAAGCACAATGCTAAGAAAAGGTATACCTTCTGCGCATGTCCGTGAAAAGAATTTCAAATAAATTTATCAATAATTTATAGAATTTTTTTTTTTTTTGAATTATTAGGATTGAATGATTTAGAAAAATCATGGAATAAGTATTCGGAGTAATGTTCAAAATAAAAAAGAAAGAATAAAAACATACAAATTAATTAATCGGTTTCGGGACTCGAACTGAAGACCAGCAAAAATATATGATTCAACCTGTCACTCTAACCTCCAAGCCACTTATTCCTTCAATGTGTAAGGGTCTTTCAGTCTTAAAACTGCAATCCATCTTCATTCTTAATACGGCGAATCTGGTCTAAAAGCACAATGCTAAGAAAAGGTATACCTTCTGCGCATGTCCGTGAAAAGAATTTCAAATAAATCTATCAATAATTTATAGAATTTTTTTTTTTTTTTTGAATTATTAGGATTGAATGATTTAGAGAAATCATGGAATAAGTATTCGGAATAATATTCAAAATATGAAAAAAATATATATATATACAAAATAATTATTTGGTTTCGGGACTCGAACTGAGGACCAGCAAAAATATATGATTCAACATGTCACTCTAACCTCCAAGCCACTTATTCCTTCAAAGTGTAAGGGTCTTTCAGTCTTAAAACAGCAATCCAACTTCATTCATAATACGGCGAATCTGGTCTAAAAGCACAATGCTAAGAAAAGGTATACCTTCTGCGCATGTCCGTGAAAAGAATTTCAAATAAATTTATCAATAATTTATAGAATTTTTTTTTTTTTTTGAATTATTAGGATTGAATGATTTAGAAAAATCATGGAATAAGTATTCGGAGTAATGTTCAAAATAAAAAAGAAAGAATAAAAATATACAAAATAATTAATCGGTTTCGGGACTCGAACATAGGACCAGCAAAAATCTATGATTTGGCCTGTCACTCTACCCTCCAAGCCACTTATTCCTTTAACGTACAAGGGTCTTTCAGTCTTAAAACAGCAATCCAACTTCATTCTTAATACGGCGAATCTGGTCTAAAAGCACAATGCTAAGAAAAGGTATACCTTCTGCGCATGTCCGTGAAAAGAATTTCAAATAAATCTATCAATAATTTATAGAATTTTTTTTTTTTTTTGAATTATTAGGATTGAATGATTTAGAGAAATCATGGAATAAGTATTCGGAATAATATTCAAAATATGAAATATATATATATATATATATATACAATATAATTATTTTGTTTCGGGACTCGAACTGAGGACCAGCAAAAATCTATGATTCAACCTGTCACTCTAACCTCCAAGAAACTTATTCCTTCAAAGTGTAAGGGTCTTTCAGTCTTAAAACAGCAATCGAACTTCATTCATAATACGGCGAATCTGGTCTAAAAGCACAATGCTAAGAAAAGGTATACCTTCTGCGCATGTCCGTGAAAAGAATTTCAAATAAATTTATAAATAATTTATAGAATTTTTTTTTTGAATTATTAGGATTGAATGATTTAGAAAAATCGTGGAATAAGTATTCGGAGTAATGTACAAAAAAAAAAAAGAAAGAATAAAAATATACAAAATAATTAATCGGTTTCTGGACTCGAAATGAGGACCAGCAAAAATCTATGATTTGGCGTGTTATTCTAACCTCCAAGCCACTTATTCGTTTAACGGGCAAGGGTCTTTCAGTCTTAAAACTGCAATCCAACTTCATTCTTAATGCGGCAAATCTGGTCTAAAAGCACAATGCTAAGAAAAGGTATACCTTCTGCGCATGTCCGTGAAAAGAATTTCAAATAAATCTATCAATAATTTATAGAATTTTTTTTTTTGAATTATTAGGATTGAATGATTTAGAGAAATCATGGAATAAGTATTCGGAATAATATTCAAAATATGAAAAATATATATATATATACAAAATAATTATTTGGTTTCGGGACTCGAACTGAGGAACAGTAAAATAATATGATTCAACCTGTTGCTCTAACCTCCAAGCCACTTATTCCTTCAAAGTGTAAGGGTCTTTCAGTCTTAAAACTCCAATCCAACTTCATTCTTAATACAGCGAATCTGGTCTAAAAGCACAATGCTAAGAAAAGGTATACCTTCTGCGCATGTCCGTGAAAAGAATTTCAAATAAATCTATCAATAATTTATAGAATTTTTTTTTTTATTTATTATTTTTTTTTTTTGAATTACTAGGATTGAATGATTTAGAGAAATCATGGAATAAGTATTCGGAATAATATTCAAAATATGAAAAATATATATATATATACAAAATAATTATCTGGTTTCGGGACTCAAACTAAAGACCAGCAAAAATATATGATTCAACCTGTCACTCTAACCTCCAAGCCACTTATTCCTTCAAAGTGTAAGGGTCTTTCAGTCTTAAAACAGCAATCCAACTTCATTCTTAATACGGCGAATCTGGTCTAAAAGCACAATGCTAAGAAAAGGTATACCTTCTGCGCATGTCCGTGAAAAGAATTTCAAATAAATCTATCAATAATTTATAGAATTTTTTTTTCTTTCAATTATTTGGATTGAATGATTTAGAGAAATCATGGAATAAGTATTCGGAATAATATTCAAAATATGAAAAAAATATATATATACAAAATAATTATTTGGTTTCGGGACTCGAACTGAGGACCAGCAAAAATATATGATTCAACCTGTCACTCTAACCTCCAAGCCACTTATTCCTTCAAAGTGTAAGGGTCTTTGAGTCTTAAAACAGCAATCCAACTTCATTCTTAATACGGCGAATCTGGTCTAAAAGCACAATGCTAAGAAAAGGTATACCTTCTGCGCATGTAAGTGAAAAGAATTTCAAATAAATTTATCAATAATTTATAGAATTTTTTTTTTGAATTATTAGGATTGAATGATTTAGAAAAATCATGGAATAAGTATTCGGAGTAATGTTCAAAATAAAAAAGAAAGAATAAAAATATACAAAATAATTAATCGGTTGCGGGACTCGAACTGAGGACCAGCAAAAATATATGATTTAACCTGTCACTCTAACCTCCAAGCCACTTATTCCTTCAAAGTGTAAGGGTCTTTCAGTCTTAAAACAGCAATCCAACTTCATTCTTAATACGGCGAATCTGGTCTAAAAGCACAATGCTAAGAAAATGTATACCTTCTGCGCATGTCCGTGAAAAGAATTTCAAATAAATCTATCAATAATTTATAGAATTTTTTTTTTTTGAATTATTAGGATTGAATGATTTAGAGAAATCATGGAATAAGTATTCGGAATAATATTCAAAATCTAAAAAAAAAAAAAGAATAAAAATATACAAAATAATTATTCGGTTTCGGGACTCGAACTGAGGACCAGCAAAAACCTACGTTTCGCCCTGTCAATCTAAACTCCCAGCCACTTATTATTTTAACGTGCAATCTTCATTTAGTCTTAAAAAAGCAATACAACTTCATTCTTAATACGGCAAATCTGGTCTAAAAGCACAATGCTAAGAAAAGGTATACCTTCTGCGCATGTCCGTGAAAAGAATTTCAAATAAATTTATCAATAATTTATAGAATTTTTTTTTGGAATTATTAGGATTGAATGATTTAGAAAAATCATGGAATAAGTATTCGGAGTAATGTTCAAAATAAAAAAGAAAGAACAAAAATATACAAAATAATTAATCGGTTTCGGGACTCGAACTGAGTACCAGCAAAAATCTATGATTTGACCTCTCACTCTAACCTCCAAGCCACTTATTCCTTCACAGTGTAAGGGTCTTTCAGTCTTAAAAAAGCAATCCAACTTCATTCTTAATACGGCAAATCTGATCTAAAAGCACAATGCTAAGAAAAGGTATAAATTCTGCGCATGTCCGTGAAAAGAATCTCAAATAAATCTATCAATAATTTATAGAATTTTTTTTTCTTTCAATTATTGGGATTGAATGATTTAGAGAAATCATGGAATAAGTATTCGGAATAATATTCAAAATATGAAAAAAAATATATATATACAAAATAATTATTTGGTTTCGGGACTCGAACTGAGGACCAGCAAAAATATATTATTCAACCTGTCACTCTAACCTCCAAGCCACTTTTTCCTTCAAAGTGTAAGGGTCTTTCAGTCTTAAAACAGCAATCCAACTTCATTCTTAATACGGCGAATCTGGTCTAAAAGCACAATGCTAAGAAAAGGTATACCTTCTGCGCATGTCCGTGAAAAGAATTTCAAATAAATCTATCAATAATTTATAGAATTTTTTTTTCTTTCAATTATTAGGATTGAATGATTTAGAGAAATCATGGAATTAGTATTCGGAATAATATTCAAAATATGAAAAAAATATATATATATATACAAAATAGTTATTTGGTTTCGGGACTCGAACTGAGGACCAGCAAAAATATATGATTCAACCTGTCACTCTAACCTCCAAGCCACTTATTCTTTCAAAGTGTAAGGGTCTTTCAGTCTTAAAACAGCAATCCAACTTCATTCTTAATGCGGCGAATCTGGTCTAAAAGCACAATGCTAAGAAAAGGTATACCTTCTGCGCATGTCCGTGAAAAGAATTTCAAATAAATTTATCAATAATTTATAGAATTTTTTTTTTTTGAATTATTAGGATTGAATGATTTAGAAAAATCATGGAAAAAGTATTCGGAGTAATGTTCAAAATAAAAAAGAAAGAATAAAAATATACAAAATAATTAATCGGTTTCGGGACTCGAACTGAGGACCAGCAAAAACCTACGTTTCGCCCTGTCAATCTAAACTCCCAGCCACTTATTATTTTAACGTGCAATCTTCATTTAGTCTTAAAAAAGCAATACAACTTCATTCTTAATACGGCAAATCTGGTCTAAAAGCACAATGCTAAGAAAAGGTATACCTTCTGCGCATGTCCGTGAAAAGAATTTCAAATAAATTTATCAATAATTTATAGAATTTTTTTCTGGAATTATTAGGATTGAATGATTTAGAAAAATCATGGAATAAGTATTCGGAGTAATGTTCAAAATAAAAAAGAAAGAACAAAAATATACAAAATAATTAATCGGTTTCGGGACTCGAACTGAGTACCAGCAAAAATCTATGATTTGACCTCTCACTCTAACCTCCAAGCCACTTATTCCTTCACAGTGTAAGGGTCTTTCAGTCTTAAAAAAGCAATCCAACTTCATTCTTAATACGGCAAATCTGATCTAAAAGCACAATGCTAAGAAAAGGTATAAATTCTGCGCATGTCCGTGAAAAGAATCTCAAATAAATCTATCAATAATTTATAGAATTTTTTTTTCTTTCAATTATTGGGATTGAATGATTTAGAGAAATCATGGAATTAGTATTCGGAATAATATTCAAAATATGAAAAAAATATATATATATATACAAAATAGTTATTTGGTTTCGGGACTCGAACTGAGGACCAGCAAAAATATATGATTCAACCTGTCACTCTAACCTCCAAGCCACTTATTCTTTCAAAGTGTAAGGGTCTTTCAGTCTTAAAACAGCAATCCAACTTCATTCTTAATGCGGCGAATCTGGTCTAAAAGCACAATGCTAAGAAAAGGTATACCTTCTGCGCATGTCCGTGAAAAGAATTTCAAATAAATTTATCAATAATTTATAGAATTTTTTTTTTTTTTGAATTATTAGGATTGAATGATTTAGAAAAATCATGGAAAAAGTATTCGGAGTAATGTTCAAAATAAAAAAGAAAGAATAAAAATATACAAAATAATTAATCGGTTTCGGGACTCGAACTGAGGACCAGCAAAAATATATGATTTAACCTGTCACTCTAACCTCCAAGCCACTTATTCCTTCAAAGCGTAAGGGTCTTTCAGTCTTAAAACAGCAATCCAACTTCATTCATAATACGGCGAATCTGGTCTAAAAGCACAATGCTAAGAAAAGGTATACCTTCTGCGCATGTCCGTGAAAAGAATTTCAAATAAATTTATCAATAATTTATAGAATTTTTTTTTTTTTTTTGAATTATTAGGATTGAATGATTTAGAAAAATCATGGAATAAGTATTCGGAGTAATGTTCAAAATAAAAAAGAAAGAATAAAAATATACAAAATAATTAATCGGTTTCGGGACTCGAACATAGGACCAGCAAAAATCTATGATTTGGCCTGTCACTCTAACCTCCAAGCCACTTATTCCTTTAACGGACAAGGGTCTTTCAGTCTTAAAACAGCAATCCAACTTCATTCTTAATACGGCGAATCTGGTCTAAAAGCACAATGCTAAGAAAAGGTATACCTTCTGCGCATGTCCGTGAAAAGAATTTCAAATAAATCTATCAATAATTTATAGAATTTTTTTTTTGAATTATTAGGATTGAATGATTTTGAGAAATCATGGAATAAGTATTCGGAATAATATTCAAAATATGAAAAATATATATATATATACAAAATAATTATTTGGTTTCGGGACTCGAACTGAGGAACAGCAAAATTATATGATTTAACCTGTCACTCTAACCTCCAAGCCACTTATTCCTTCAAAGTGTAAGGGTCTTTCAGTCTTAAAACAGCAATCCAACTTCATTCTTAATACGGCGAATCTGGTCTAAAAGCACAATGCTAAGAAAAGGTATACCTTCTGCGCATGTCCGTGAAAAGAATTTCAAATAAATCTATCAATAATTTATAGAATTTTTTATTTTTTTATTTTTTTTTTTGAATTACTAGGATTGAATGATTTAGAGAAATCATGGAATAAGTATTCGGAATAATATTCAAAATATGAAAAAAATATATATATATACAAAATAATTATTTGGTTTCGGGACTCAAACTAAAGACCAGCAAAAATATATGATTCAACCTGTCACTCTAACCTCCAAGCCACTTATTCCTTCAAAGTGTAAGGGTCTTTCAGTCTTAAAACAGCAATCCAACTTCATTCTTAATACGGCGAATCTGGTCTAAAAGCACAATGCTAAGAAAAGGTATACCTTCTGCGCATGTCCGTGAAAAGAATTTCAAATAAATCTATCAATAATTTATAGAATTTTTTTTTCTTTCAATTATTAGGATTGAATGATTTAGAGAAATCATGGAATAAGTATTCGGAATAATATTCAAAATACGAAAAAAAATATATATATACAAAATAATTATTTGGTTTCGGGACTCGAACTGAGGACCAGCAAAAATATATGATTCAACCTGTCACTCTAAACTCCAAGCCACTTATTCCTTCATAGTGTAAGGGTCTTTCAGTCTTAAAACAGCAATCCAACTTCATTCTTAATACGGCGAATCTGGTCTAAAAGCACAATGCTAAGAAAAGGTATACCTTCTGCGCATGTCCGTGAAAAGAATTTCAAATAAATCTATCAATAATTTATAGATTTTTTTTTTTTTTTGAATGATTAGGATTGAATGATTTAGAGAAATCATGGAATAAGTATTCGGAATAATATTCAAAATATGAAAAATATATATATATACAAAATAATTATTTGGTTTCGGGACTCGAACTGAGGACCAGCAAAAATATATGATTCAAACTGTCACTCTAACCTCCAAGCCACTTATTCCTTCAAAGTGTAAGGGTCTTTGAGTCTTAAAACAGCAATCCAACTTCATTCTTAATACGGCGAATCTGGTCTAAAAGCACAATGCTAAGAAAAGGTATACCTTCTGCGCATGTAAGTGAAAAGAATTTCAAACAAATTTATCAATAATTTATAGAATTTTTTTTTTTGAATTATTAGGATTGAATGATTTAGAAAAATCATGGAATAAGTATTCGGAGTAATGTTCAAAATAAAAAAGAAAGAATAAAAATATACAAAATAATTAATCGGTTGCGGGACTCGAACTGAGGACCAGCAAAAATATATGATTTAACCTGTCACTCTAACCTCCAAGCCACTTATTCCTTCAAAGTGTAAGGGTCTTTCAGTCTTAAAACAGCAATCCAACTTCATTCTTAATACGGCGAATCTGTTCTAAAAGCACAATGCTAAGAAAATGTATACCTTCTGCGCATGTCCGTGAAAAGAATTTCAAATAAATCTATCAATAATTTATAGAATTTTTTTTTTTTTGAATTATTAGGATTGAATGATTTAGAGAAATCATGGAATAAGTATTCGGAATAATATTCAAAATCTAAAAAAAAAAAGAATAAAAATATACAAAATAATTATTCGGTTTCGGGACTCGAACTGAGGACCAGCAAAAACCTACGTTTCGCCCTGTCAATCTAAACTCCCAGCCACTTATTATTTTAACGTGCAATCTTCATTTAGTCTTAAAAAAGCAATACAACTTCATTCTTAATACGGCAAATCTGGTCAAAAAGCACAATGCTAAGAAAAGGTATACCTTCTGCGCATGTCCGTGAAAAGAATTTCAAATAAATTTATCAATAATTTATAGAATTTTTTTTTGGAATTATTAGGATTGAATGATTTAGAAAAATCATGGAATAAGTATTCGGAGTAATGTTCAAAATAAAAAAGAAAGAACAAAAATATACAAAATAATTAATCGGTTTCGGGACTCGAACTGAGTACCAGCAAAAATCTATGATTTGACCTCTCACTCTAACCTCCAAGCCACTTATTCCTTCACAGTGTAAGGGTCTTTCAGTCTTAAAAAAGCAATCCAACTTCATTCTTAATACGGCAAATCTGATCTAAAAGCACAATGCTAAGAAAAGGTATAAATTCTGCGCATGTCCGTGAAAAGAATCTCAAATAAATCTATCAATAATTTATAGAATTTTTTTTTCTTTCAATTATTGGGATTGAATGATTTAGAGAAATCATGGAATAAGTATTCGGAATAATATTCAAAATATGAAAAAAAATATATATATACAAAATAATTATTTGGTTTCGGGACTCGAACTGAGGACCAGCAAAAATATATTATTCAACCTTTCACTCTAACCTCCAAGCCACTTTTTCCTTCAAAGTGTAAGGGTCGTTCAGTCTTAAAACAGCAATCCAACTTCATTCTTAATACGGCGAATCTGGTCTAAAAGCACAATGCTAAGAAAAGGTATACCTTCTGCGCATGTCCGTGAAAAGAATTTCAAATAAATCTATCAATAATTTATAGAATTTTTTTTTCTTTCAATTATTAGGATTGAATGATTTAGAGAAATCATGGAATTAGTATTCGGAATAATATTCAAAATATGAAAAAAATATATATATATATACAAAATAGTTATTTGGTTTCGGGACTCGAACTGAGGACCAGGAAAAATATATGATTCAACCTGTCACTCTAACCTCCAAGCCACTTATTCTTTCAAAGTGTAAGGGTCTTTCAGTCTTAAAACAGCAATCCAACTTCATTCTTAATGCGGCGAATCTGGTCTAAAAGCACAATGCTAAGAAAAGGTATACCTTCTGCGCATGTCCGTGAAAAGAATTTCAAATAAATTTATCAATAATTTATAGAATTTTTTTTTTTTTTTGAATTATTAGGATTGAATGATTTAGAAAAATCATGGAAAAAGTATTCGGAGTAATGTTCAAAATAAAAAAGAAAGAATAAAAATATACAAAATAATTAATCGGTTTCGGGACTCGAACTGAGGACCAGCAAAAATATATGATTTAACCTGTCACTCTAACCTCCAAGCCACTTATTCCTTCAAAGTGTAAGGGTCTTTCAGTCTTAAAACAGCAATCCAACTTCATTCTTAATACGGCGAATCTGGTCTAAAAGCACAATGCTAAGAAAAGGTATACCTTCTGCGCATGTCCGTGAAAAGAATTTCAAATAAATTTATCAATAATTTATAGAATTTTTTTTTTTGAATTATTAGGATTGAATGATTTAGAAAAATCATGGAATAAGTATTCGGAGTAATGTTCAAAATAAAAAAGAAAGAATAAAAATATACAAATTAATTAATCGGTTTCGGGACTCGAACTGAAGACCAGCAAAAATATATGATTCAACATGTCACTCTAACCTCCAAGCCACTTATTCCTTCAAAGTGTAAGGGTCTTTCAGTCTTAAAACAGCAATCCAACTTCATTCATAATACGGCGAATCTGGTCTAAAAGCACAATGCTAAGAAAAGGTATACCTTCTGCGCATGTCCGTGAAAAGAATTTCAAATAAATTTATCAATAATTTATAGAATTTTTTTTTTTTTTTTTGAATTATTAGGATTGAATGATTTAGAAAAATCATGGAATAAGTATTCGGAGTAATGTTCAAAATAAAAAAGAAAGAATAAAAATATACAAAATAATTAATCGGTTTCGGGACTCGAACATAGGACCAGCAAAAATCTATGATTTGGCCTGTCACTCTAACCTCCAAGCCACTTATTCCTTTAACGGACAAGGGTCTTTCAGTCTTAAAACAGCAATCCAACTTCATTCTTAATACGGCGAATCTGGTCTAAAAGCACAATGCTAAGAAAAGGTATACCTTCTGCGCATGTCCGTGAAAAGAATTACAAATAAATCTATCAATAATTTATAGAATTTTTTATTTTTTTATTTTTTTTTTGAATTACTAGGATTGAATGATTTAGAGAAATCATGGAATAAGTATTCGGAATAATATTCAAAATATGAAAAAAATATATATATATACAAAATAATTATTTGGTTTCGGGACTCAAACTAAAGACCAGCAAAAATATATGATTCAACCTGTCACTCTAACCTCCAAGCCACTTATTCCTTCAAAGTGTAAGGGTCTTTCAGGCTTAAAACAGCAATCCAACTTCATTCTTAATACGGCGAATCTGGTCTAAAAGCACAATGCTAAGAAAAGGTATACCTTCTGCGCATGTCCGTGAAAAGAATTTCAAATAAATCTATCAATAATTTATAGAATTTTTTTTTCTTTCAATTATTAGGATTGAATGATTTAGAGAAATCATGGAATAAGTATTCGGAATAATATTCAAAATACGAAAAAAAATATATATATACAAAATAATTATTTGGTTTCGGGACTCGAACTGAGGACCAGCAAAAATATATGATTCAACCTGTCACTCTAAACTCCAAGCCACTTATTCCTTCATAGTGTAAGGGTCTTTCAGTCTTAAAACAGCAATCCAACTTCATTCTTAATACGGCGAATCTGGTCTAAAAGCACAATGCTAAGAAAAGGTATACCTTCTGCGCATGTCCGTGAAAAGAATTTCAAATAAATCTATCAATAATTTATAGAATTTTTTTTTTTTTTTTTTTTTTTTTTTTGAATGATTAGGATTGAATGATTTAGAGAAATCATGGAATAAGTATTCGGAATAATATTCAAAATATGAAAAATATATATATATACAAAATAATTATTTGGTTTCGGGACTCGAACTGAGGACCAGCAAAAATATATGATTCAAACTGTCACTCTAACCTCCAAGCCACTTATTCCTTCAAAGTGTAAGGGTCTTTCAGTCTTAAAACAGCAATCCAACTTCATTCTTAATACGGCGAATCTGGTCTAAAAGCACAATGCTAAGAAAAGGTATACCTTCTGCGCATGTAAGTGAAAAGAATTTCAAATAAATTTATCAATAATTTATAGAATTTTTTTTTTTTTGAATTATTAGGATTGAATGATTTAGAAAAATCATGGAATAAGTATTCGGAGTAATGTTCAAAATAAAAAAGAAAGAATAAAAATATACAAAATAATTAATCAGTTGCGGGACTCGAACTGAGGACCAGCAAAAATATATGATTTAACCTGTCACTCTAACCTCCAAGCCACTTATTCCTTCAAAGTGTAAGGGTCTTTCAGTCTTAAAACAGCAATCCAACTTCATTCTTAATACGGCGAATCTGGTCTAAAAGCACAATGCTAAGAAAATGTATACCTTCTGCGCATGTCCGTGAAAAGAATTTCAAATAAATCTATCAATAATTTATAGAATTTTTTTTTTTGATTTATTAGGATTGAATGATTTAGAGAAATCATGGAATAAGTATTCGGAATAATATTCAAAATCTAAAAAAAAAAAAAAAAGAATAAAAATATACAAAATAATTATTCGGTTTCGGGACTCGAACTGAGGACCAGCAAAAACCTACGTTTCGCCCTGTCAATCTAACCTCCCAGCCACTTATTATTTTAACGTGCAATCTTCATTTAGTCTTAAAAAAGCAATACAACTTCATTCTTAATACGGCAAATCTGGTCTAAAAGCACAATGCTAAGAAAAGGTATACCTTCTGCGCATGTCCGTGAAAAGAATTTCAAATAAATCTATCAATAATTTATAGAATTTTTTTTTTTGAATTATTAGGATTGAATGATTTTGAGAAATCATGGAATAAGTATTCGGAATAATATTCAAAATATGAAAAATATATATATATATACAAAATAATTATTTGGTTTCGGGACTCGAACTGAGGAACAGCAAAATTATATGATTTAACCTGTCACTCTAACCTCCAAGCCACTTATTCCTTCAAAGTGTAAGGGTCTTTCAGTCTTAAAACAGCAATCCAACTTCATTCTTAATACGGCGAATCTGGTCTAAAAGCACAATGCTAAGAAAAGGTATACCTTCTGCGCATGTCCGTGAAAAGAATTACAAATAAATCTATCAATAATTTATAGAATTTTTTATTTTTTTATTTTTTTTTTTGAATTACTAGGATTGAATGATTTAGAGAAATCATGGAATAAGTATTCGGAATAATATTCAAAATATGAAAAAAATATATATATATACAAAATAATTATTTGGTTTCGGGACTCAAACTAAAGACCAGCAAAAATATATGATTCAACCTGTCACTCTAACCTCCAAGCCACTTATTCCTTCAAAGTGTAAGGGTCTTTCAGTCTTAAAACAGCAATCCAACTTCATTCTTAATACGGCGAATCTGGTCTAAAAGCACAATGCTAAGAAAAGGTATACCTTCTGCGCATGTCCGTGAAAAGAATTTCAAATAAATCTATCAATAATTTATAGAATTTTTTTTTCTTTCAATTATTAGGATTGAATGATTTAGAGAAATCATGGAATAAGTATTCGGAATAATATTCAAAATACGAAAAAAAATATATATATACAAAATAATTATTTGGTTTCGGGACTCGAACTGAGGACCAGCAAAAATATATGATTCAACCTGTCACTCTAAACTCCAAGCCACTTATTCCTTCATAGTGTAAGGGTCTTTCAGTCTTAAAACAGCAATCCAACTTCATTCTTAATACGGCGAATCTGGTCTAAAAGCACAATGCTAAGAAAAGGTATACCTTCTGCGCATGTCCGTGAAAAGAATTTCAAATAAATCTATCAATAATTTATAGAATTTTTTTTTTTTTTTTTTTTTTTGAATGATTAGGATTGAATGATTTAGAGAAATCATGGAATAAGTATTCGGAATAATATTCAAAATATGAAAAATATATATATATACAAAATAATTATTTGGTTTCGGGACTCGAACTGAGGACCAGCAAAAATATATGATTCAAACTGTCACTCTAACCTCCAAGCCACTTATTCCTTCAAAGTGTAAGGGTCTTTCAGTCTTAAAACAGCAATCCAACTTCATTCTTAATACGGCGAATCTGGTCTAAAAGCACAATGCTAAGAAAAGGTATACCTTCTGCGCATGTAAGTGAAAAGAATTTCAAATAAATTTATCAATAATTTATAGAATTTTTTTTTTTTGAATTATTAGGATTGAATGATTTAGAAAAATCATGGAATAAGTATTCGGAGTAATGTTCAAAATAAAAAAGAAAGAATAAAAATATACAAAATAATTAATCAGTTGCGGGACTCGAACTGAGGACCAGCAAAAATATATGATTTAACCTGTCACTCTAACCTCCAAGCCACTTATTCCTTCAAAGTGTAAGGGTCTTTCAGTCTTAAAACAGCAATCCAACTTCATTCTTAATACGGCGAATCTGGTCTAAAAGCACAATGCTAAGAAAATGTATACCTTCTGCGCATGTCCGTGAAAAGAATTTCAAATAAATCTATCAATAATTTATAGAATTTTTTTTTTTTGATTTATTAGGATTGAATGATTTAGAGAAATCATGGAATAAGTATTCGGAATAATATTCAAAATCTAAAAAAAAAAAAAAAGAATAAAAATATACAAAATAATTATTCGGTTTCGGGACTCGAACTGAGGACCAGCAAAAACCTACGTTTCGCCCTGTCAATCTAACCTCCCAGCCACTTATTATTTTAACGTGCAATCTTCATTTAGTCTTAAAAAAGCAATACAACTTCATTCTTAATACGGCAAATCTGGTCTAAAAGCACAATGCTAAGAAAAGGTATACCTTCTGCGCATGTCCGTGAAACGAATTTCAAATAAATTTATCAATAATTTATAGAATTTTTTTTTTTGAATTATTAGGATTGAATGATTTAGAAAAATCATGGAATAAGTATTCGGAGTAATGTTCAAAATAAAAAAGAAAGAACAAAAATATACAAAATAATTAATCGGTTTCGGGACTCGAACTGAGCACCAGCAAAAATCTATGATTTGACCTCTCACTCTAACCTCCAAGCCACTTATTCCTTCACAGTGTAAGGGTCTTTCAGTCTTAAAAAAGCAATCCAACTTCATTCTTAATACGGCAAATCTGGTCTAAAAGCACAATGCTAAGAAAAGGTATAAATTCTGCGCATGTCCGTGAAAAGAATTTCAAATAAATCTATCAATAATTTATAGAATTTCTTTTCTTTTCTTTTTTTTTTTTTTTGAATTATAAAGATTGAATGATTTAGTGAAATCATGGAATAAGTATTCGAAATAATATTCAAAATATGAAAAAAAAAATATATACAAAATAATTATTTGGTTTCGGGACTCGAACTGAGGACCAGCAAAAATATATGATTCAACCTGTCACTCTAAACTCCAAGCCACTTATTCCTTCATAGTGTAAGGGTCTTTCAGTCTTAAAACAGCAATCCAACTTCATTCTTAATACGGCGAATCTGGTCTAAAAGCACAATGCTAAGAAAAGGTATACCTTCTGCGCATGTCCGTGAAAAGAATTTCTAATAAATCTATCAATAATTTATAGAATTTTTTTTTGAATTATTAGGATTGAATGATTTAGTGAAATTATGAAATAAGTATTCGAAATAATATTCAAAATATGAAAAAAAAAAATACAAAATTATTATTTGCTTTCGGGACTCGAACTGAGGACCAGCAAAAATATATGATTCAACCTGTCACTCTAACCTCCAAGCCACTTATTCCTTCAAAGTGTAAGGGTCTTTCAGTCTTAAAACAGCAATCCAACTTCATTCTTAATACGGCGAATCTGGTCTAAAAGCACAATGCTAAGAAAAGGTATACCTTCTGCGCATGTCCGTGAAAAGAATTTCAAATAAATCTATCAATAATTTATAGAATTTTTTTTTTTTTTTGAATTATTAGGATTGAATGATTTAGAGAAATCATGGAATAAGTATTCGGAATAATATTCAAAATATGAAAAAAATATATATATATACAAAATAATTATTTGGATTCGGAACTCGAACTGAGGACCAGCAAAAATATATGATTCAACCTGTCACTCTAACCTCCAACCCACTTATTCCTTCAAAGTGTAAGGGTCTTTCGGTCTTAAAACAGCAATCCAACTTCATTCTTAATACGGCGAATCTGGTCTAAAATCACAATGCTAAGAAAAGGTATACCTTCTGCGCATGTCCGTGAAAAGAATTTCAAATAAATCTATCAATAATTTATAGAATTTTTTTTTCTTTCAATTATTAGGATTGAATGATTTAGAGAAATCATGGAATAAGTATTCGGAATAATATTCAAAATACGAAAAAAAATATATATATACAAAATAATTATTTGGTTTCGGGACTCGAACTGAGGACCAGCAAAAATATATGATTCAACCTGTCACTCTAAACTCCAAGCCACTTATTCCTTCATAGTGTAAGGGTCTTTCAGTCTTAAAACAGCAATCCAACTTCATTCTTAATACGGCGAATCTGGTCTAAAAGCACAATGCTAAGAAAAGGTATACCTTCTGCGCATGTCCGTGAAAAGAATTTCAAATAAATCTATCAATAATTTATAGATTTTTTTTTTTTTTTTTTGAATGATTAGGATTGAATGATTTAGAGAAATCATGGAATAAGTATTCGGAATAATATTCAAAATATGAAATATATATATATATACAAAATAATTATTTGGTTTCGGGACTCGAACTGAGGACCAGCAAAAATATATGATTCAAACTGTCACTCTAACCTCCAAGCCACTTATTCCTTCAAAGTGTAAGGGTCTTTGAGTCTTAAAACAGCAATCCAACTTCATTCTTAATACGGCGAATCTGGTCTAAAAGCACAATGCTAAGAAAAGGTATACCTTCTGCGCATGTAAGTGAAAAGAATTTCAAACAAATTTATCAATAATTTATAGAATTTTTTTTTTTTTTGAATTATTAGGATTGAATGATTTAGAAAAATCATGGAATAAGTATTCGGAGTAATGTTCAAAATAAAAAAGAAAGAATAAAAATATACAAAATAATTAATCGGTTGCGGGACTCGAACTGAGGACCAGCAAAAATATATGATTTAACCTGTCACTCTAACCTCCAAGCCACTTATTCCTTCAAAGTGTAAGGGTCTTTCAGTCTTAAAACAGCAATCCAACTTCATTCTTAATACGGCGAATCTGTTCTAAAAGCACAATGCTAAGAAAATGTATACCTTCTGCGCATGTCCGTGAAAAGAATTTCAAATAAATCTATCAATAATTTATAGAATTTTTTTTTTTTTTGAATTATTAGGATTGAATGATTTAGAGAAATCATGGAATAAGTATTCGGAATAATATTCAAAATCTAAAAAAAAAAAGAATAAAAATATACAAAATAATTATTCGGTTTCGGGACTCGAACTGAGGACCAGCAAAAACCTACGTTTCGCCCTGTCAATCTAAACTCCCAGCCACTTATTATTTTAACGTGCAATCTTCATTTAGTCTTAAAAAAGCAATACAACTTCATTCTTAATACGGCAAATCTGGTCTAAAAGCACAATGCTAAGAAAAGGTATACCTTCTGCGCATGTCCGTGAAAAGAATTTCAAATAAATTTATCAATAATTTATAGAATTTTTTTTTGGAATTATTAGGATTGAATGATTTAGAAAAATCATGGAATAAGTATTCGGAGTAATGTTCAAAATAAAAAAGAAAGAACAAAAATATACAAAATAATTAATCGGTTTCGGGACTCGAACTGAGTACCAGCAAAAATCTATGATTTGACCTCTCACTCTAACCTCCAAGCCACTTATTCCTTCACAGTGTAAGGGTCTTTCAGTCTTAAAAAAGCAATCCAACTTCATTCTTAATACGGCAAATCTGATCTAAAAGCACAATGCTAAGAAAAGGTATAAATTCTGCGCATGTCCGTGAAAAGAATCTCAAATAAATCTATCAATAATTTATAGAATTTTTTTTTCTTTCAATTATTGGGATTGAATGATTTAGAGAAATCATGGAATAAGTATTCGGAATAATATTCAAAATATGAAAAAAAATATATATATACAAAATAATTATTTGGTTTCGGGACTCGAACTGAGGACCAGCAAAAATATATTATTCAACCTTTCACTCTAACCTCCAAGCCACTTTTTCCTTCAAAGTGTAAGGGTCGTTCAGTCTTAAAACAGCAATCCAACTTCATTCTTAATACGGCGAATCTGGTCTAAAAGCACAATGCTAAGAAAAGGTATACCTTCTGCGCATGTCCGTGAAAAGAATTTCAAATAAATCTATCAATAATTTATAGAATTTTTTTTCCTTTCAATTATTAGGATTGAATGATTTAGAGAAATCATGGAATTAGTATTCGGAATAATATTCAAAATATGAAAAAAATATATATATATATACAAAATAGTTATTTGGTTTCGGGACTCGAACTGAGGACCAGCAAAAATATATGATTCAACCTGTCACTCTAACCTCCAAGCCACTTATTCTTTCAAAGTGTAAGGGTCTTTCAGTCTTAAAACAGCAATCCAACTTCATTCTTAATGCGGCGAATCTGGTCTAAAAGCACAATGCTAAGAAAAGGTATACCTTCTGCGCATGTCCGTGAAAAGAATTTCAAATAAATCTATCAATAATTTATAGATTTTTTTTTTTTTTTTTGAATGATTAGGATTGAATGATTTAGAGAAATCATGGAATAAGTATTCGGAATAATATTCAAAATATGAAATATATATATATATACAAAATAATTATTTGGTTTCGGGACTCGAACTGAGGACCAGCAAAAATATATGATTCAAACTGTCACTCTAACCTCCAAGCCACTTATTCCTTCAAAGTGTAAGGGTCTTTGAGTCTTAAAACAGCAATCCAACTTCATTCTTAATACGGCGAATATGGTCTAAAAGCACAATGCTAAGAAAAGGTATACCTTCTGCGCATGTAAGTGAAAAGAATTTCAAACAAATTTATCAATAATTTATAGAATTTTTTTTTTTTTGAATTATTAGGATTGAATGATTTAGAAAAATCATGGAATAAGTATTCGGAGTAATGTTCAAAATAAAAAAGAAAGAATAAAAATATACAAAATAATTAATCGGTTGCGGGACTCGAACTGAGGACCAGCAAAAATATATGATTTAACCTGTCACTCTAACCTCCAAGCCACTTATTCCTTCAAAGTGTAAGGGTCTTTCAGTCTTAAAACAGCAATCCAACTTCATTCTTAATACGGCGAATCTGTTCTAAAAGCACAATGCTAAGAAAATGTATACCTTCTGCGCATGTCCGTGAAAAGAATTTCAAATAAATCTATCAATAATTTATAGAATTTTTTTTTTTTTTTGAATTATTAGGATTGAATGATTTAGAGAAATCATGGAATAAGTATTCGGAATAATATTCAAAATCTAAAAAAAAAAAGAATAAAAATATACAAAATAATTATTCGGTTTCGGGACTCGAACTGAGGACCAGCAAAAACCTACGTTTCGCCCTGTCAATCTAAACTCCCAGCCACTTATTATTTTAACGTGCAATCTTCATTTAGTCTTAAAAAAGCAATACAACTTCATTCTTAATACGGCAAATCTGGTCTAAAAGCACAATGCTAAGAAAAGGTATACCTTCTGCGCATGTCCGTGAAAAGAATTTCAAATAAATTTATCAATAATTTATAGAATTTTTTTTTGGAATTATTAGGATTGAATGATTTAGAAAAATCATGGAATAAGTATTCGGAGTAATGTTCAAAATAAAAAAGAAAGAACAAAAATATACAAAATAATTAATCGGTTTCGGGACTCGAACTGAGTACCAGCAAAAATCTATGATTTGACCTCTCACTCTAACCTCCAAGCCACTTATTCCTTCACAGTGTAAGGGTCTTTCAGTCTTAAAAAAGCAATCCAACTTCATTCTTAATACGGCAAATCTGATCTAAAAGCACAATGCTAAGAAAAGGTATAAATTCTGCGCATGTCCGTGAAAAGAATCTCAAATAAATCTATCAATAATTTATAGAATTTTTTTTTCTTTCAATTATTGGGATTGAATGATTTAGAGAAATCATGGAATAAGTATTCGGAATAATATTCAAAATATGAAAAAAAATATATATATACAAAATAATTATTTGGTTTCGGGACTCGAACTGAGGACCAGCAAAAATATATTATTCAACCTTTCACTCTAACCTCCAAGCCACTTTTTCCTTCAAAGTGTAAGGGTCGTTCAGTCTTAAAACAGCAATCCAACTTCATTCTTAATACGGCGAATCTGGTCTAAAAGCACAATGCTAAGAAAAGGTATACCTTCTGCGCATGTCCGTGAAAAGAATTTCAAATAAATCTATCAATAATTTATAGAATTTTTTTTTCTTTCAATTATTAGGATTGAATGATTTAGAGAAATCATGGAATTAGTATTCGGAATAATATTCAAAATATGAAAAATATATATATATATATACAAAATAGTTATTTGGTTTCGGGACTCGAACTGAGGACCAGCAAAAATATATGATTCAACCTGTCACTCTAACCTCCAAGCCACTTATTCTTTCAAAGTGTAAGGGTCTTTCAGTCTTAAAACAGCAATCCAACTTCATTCTTAATGCGGCGAATCTGGTCTAAAAGCACAATGCTAAGAAAAGGTATACCTTCTGCGCATGTCCGTGAAAAGAATTTCAAATAAATCTATCAATAATTTATAGAATTTTTTTTTTTTTGAATTATTAGGATTGAATGATTTTGAGAAATCATGGAATAAGTATTCGGAATAATATTCAAAATATGAAAAATATATATATATATACAAAATAATTATTTGGTTTCGGGACTCGAACTGAGGAACAGCAAAATTATATGATTTAACCTGTCACTCTAACCTCCAAGCCACTTATTCCTTCAAAGTGTAAGGGTCTTTCAGTCTTAAAACAGCAATCCAACTTCATTCTTAATACGGCGAATCTGGTCTAAAAGCACAATGCTAAGAAAAGGTATACCTTCTGCGCATGTCCGTGAAAAGAATTACAAATAAATCTATCAATAATTTATAGAATTTTTTATTTTTTTATTTTTTTTTTGAATTACTAGGATTGAATGATTTAGAGAAATCATGGAATAAGTATTCGGAATAATATTCAAAATATGAAAAAAATATATATATATACAAAATAATTATTTGGTTTCGGGACTCAAACTAAAGACCAGCAAAAATATATGATTCAACCTGTCACTCTAACCTCCAAGCCACTTATTCCTTCAAAGTGTAAGGGTCTTTCAGTCTTAAAACAGCAATCCAACTTCATTCTTAATACGGCGAATCTGGTCTAAAAGCACAATGCTAAGAAAAGGTATACCTTCTGCGCATGTCCGTGAAAAGAATTTCAAATAAATCTATCAATAATTTATAGAATTTTTTTTTCTTTCAATTATTAGGATTGAATGATTTAGAGAAATCATGGAATAAGTATTCGGAATAATATTCAAAATACGAAAAAAAATATATATATACAAAATAATTATTTGGTTTCGGGACTCGAACTGAGGACCAGCAAAAATATATGATTCAACCTGTCACTCTAAACTCCAAGCCACTTATTCCTTCATAGTGTAAGGGTCTTTCAGTCTTAAAACAGCAATCCAACTTCATTCTTAATACGACGAATCTGGTCTAAAAGCACAATGCTAAGAAAAGCTATACCTTCTGCGCATGTCCGTGAAAAGAATTTCAAATAAATCTATCAATAATTTATAGAATTTTTTTTTTTTTTTTGAATGATTAGGATTGAATGATTTAGAGAAATCATGGAATAAGTATTCGGAATAATATTCAAAATATGAAAAATATATATATATACAAAATAATTATTTGGTTTCGGGACTCGAACTGAGGACCAGCAAAAATATATGATTCAAACTGTCACTCTAACCTCCAAGCCACTTATTCCTTCAAAGTGTAAGGGTCTTTCAGTCTTAAAACAGCAATCCAACTTCATTCTTAATACGGCGAATCTGGTCTAAAAGCACAATGCTAAGAAAAGGTATACCTTCTGCGCATGTAAGTGAAAAGAATTTCAAATAAATTTATCAATAATTTATAGAATTTTTTTTTTTGAATTATTAGGATTGAATGATTTATAAAAATCATGGAATAAGTATTCGGAGTAATGTTCAAAATAAAAAAGAAAGAATAAAAATATACAAAATAATTAATCAGTTGCGGGACTCGAACTGAGGACCAGCAAAAATATATGATTTAACCTGTCACTCTAACCTCCAAGCCACTTATTCCTTCAAAGTGTAAGGGTCTTTCAGTCTTAAAACAGCAATCCAACTTCATTCTTAATACGGCGAATCTGGTCTAAAAGCACAATGCTAAGAAAATGTATACCTTCTGCGCATGTCCGTGAAAAGAATTTCAAATAAATCTATCAATAATTTATAGAATTTTTTTTTTTTGATTTATTAGGATTGAATGATTTAGAGAAATCATGGAATAAGTATTCGGAATAATATTCAAAATCTAAAAAAAAAAAAAAAAGAATAAAAATATACAAAATAATTATTCGGTTTCGGGACTCGAACTGAGGACCAGCAAAAACCTACGTTTCGCCCTGTCAATCTAACCTCCCAGCCACTTATTATTTTAACGTGCAATCTTCATTTAGTCTTAAAAAAGCAATACAACTTCATTCTTAATACGGCAAATCTGGTCTAAAAGCACAATGCTAAGAAAAGGTATACCTTCTGCGCATGTCCGTGAAACGAATTTCAAATAAATTTATCAATAATTTATAGAATTTTTTTTTTTGAATTATTAGGATTGAATGATTTAGAAAAATCATGGAATAAGTATTCGGAGTAATGTTCAAAATAAAAAAGAAAGAACAAAAATATACAAAATAATTAATCGGTTTCGGGACTCGAACTGAGTACCAGCAAAAATCTATGATTTGACCTCTCACTCTAACCTCCAAGCCACTTATTCCTTCACAGTGTAAGGGTCTTTCAGTCTTAAAAAAGCAATCCAACTTCATTCTTAATACGGCAAATCTGGTCTAAAAGCACAATGCTAAGAAAAGGTATAAATTCTGCGCATGTCCGTGAAAAGAATTTCAAATAAATCTATCAATAATTTATAGAATTTCTTTTCTTTTCTTTTTTTTTTTTTGAATTATAAAGATTGAATGATTTAGTGAAATCATGGAATAAGTATTCGAAATAATATTCAAAATATGAAAAAAAAAATATATACAAAATAATTATTTGGTTTCGGGACTCGAACTGAGGACCAGCAAAAATATATGATTCAACCTGTCACTCTAAACTCCAAGCCACTTATTCCTTCATAGTGTAAGGGTCTTTCAGTCTTAAAACAGCAATCCAACTTCATTCTTAATACGGCGAATCTGGTCTAAAAGCACAATGCTAAGAAAAGGTATACCTTCTGCGCATGTCCGTGAAAAGAATTTCTAATAAATCTATCAATAATTTATAGAATTTTTTTTTGAATTATTAGGATTGAATGATTTAGTGAAATTATGAAATAAGTATTCGAAATAATATTCAAAATATGAAAAAAAAAAATACAAAATTATTATTTGCTTTCGGGACTCGAACTGAGGACCAGCAAAAATATATGATTCAACCTGTCACTCTAACCTCCAAGCCACTTATTCCTTCAAAGTGTAAGGGTCTTTCAGTCTTAAAACAGCAATCCAACTTCATTCTTAATACGGCGAATCTGGTCTAAAAGCACAATGCTAAGAAAAGGTATACCTTCTGCGCATGTCCGTGAAAAGAATTTCAAATAAATCTATCAATAATTTATAGAATTTTTTTTTTTTTTTTTTGAATTATTAGGATTGAATGATTTAGAGAAATCATGGAATAAGTATTCGGAATAATATTCAAAATATGAAAAAAATATATATATATACAAAATAATTATTTGGATTCGGAACTCGAACTGAGGACCAGCAAAAATATATGATTCAACCTGTCACTCTAACCTCCAACCCACTTATTCCTTCAAAGTGTAAGGGTCTTTCGGTCTTAAAACAGCAATCCAACTTCATTCTTAATACGGCGAATCTGGTCTAAAATCACAATGCTAAGAAAAGGTATACCTTCTGCGCATGTCCGTGAAAAGAATTTCAAATAAATCTATCAATAATTTATAGAATTTTTTTTTTTTTTTTGAATTATTAGGATTGATTGATTTAGAGAAATCATGGAATAAGTATTCAGAATAATATTCAAAATCTAAAAAAAAAAGAATAAAAATATACAAAATAATTATTCGGTTTCGGGACTCGAACTGAGGACAAGCAAAAACCTACGTTTCGCCCTGTCAATCTAACCTCCCAGCCACTTATTCCTTCAAAGTGTAAGGGTCTTTCAGTCTTAAAAAAGCAGTCCAACTTCATTCTTAATACGGCAAATCTGGTCTAAAAGCACAATGCTAAGAAAAGGTATACCTTCTGCGCATGTCCGTGGAAAGAATTTCAAATAAATCTATCAATAATTTATAGATTTTTTTTTTGAATTATTAGGATTGAATGATTTAGAGAAATCATGGGATAAGTATTCGAAATAATATTCAAAATATGAAAAAAAAATAGAAAATAATTATTTGGTTTCGGGACTCGAACTCAGGACCAGCAAAAATATATGATTCGACATCTCACTCTAACCTCCAAGAAACTTATTCCTTCAAAGTGTCAGGGTCTTTTAGTTTTAATGCAGCAATCCAACTTCATTCTTAATACGGCGAATCTGGTCTAAAAGCACAATGCTAAGAAAAGGGATACCTTTTGCGCATGTCCGTGAAAAGAATTTCAAATAAATTTATCAATAATTTATAGAATTTTTTTTTTTTGAATTATTAAGATTGAATGATTTAGAAAAATCATGGAATAAGTTTTCGGAGTAATGTTCAAAATAAAAAAGAAAGAATAAAAATATACAAAATAATTAATCGGTTTCGGGACTCGAACTGAGGACCAGCAAAAATCTATGATTTGGCCTGTCACTCTAACCTCCAAGCCACTTATTCCTTTAACGGTCAAGGGTCTTTCAGTCTTAAAACAGCAATCCAACTTCATTCTTACTACGGCGAATCTGGTCTAAAAGCACAATGCTAAGAAAAGGTATACCTTCTGCGCATGTCCGTGAAAAGAATTTCAAATAAATCTATCAATAATTTATAGAATTTTTTTTTTTGAATTATTCGGATTGAATGATTTAGAGAAATCATGGAATAAGTATTCGGAATAATATTCAAGATATGAAAAAAAAATATATATATATACAAAATAATTATTTGGATTCGGAACTCGAACTGAGGACCAGCAAAAATATATGATTCAACCTGTCACTCTAACCTCCAACCCACTTATTCCTTCAAAGTTTAAGGGTCTTTCGGTCTTAAAACAGCAATCCAACTTCATTCTTAATACCGCGAATCTGGTCTAAAATCACAATGCTAAGAAAAGGTATACCTTCTGCGCATATCCGTGAAAAGAATTTCAAATAAATCTATCAATAATTTATAGAATTTTTTTTTTGAATTATTAGGATTGAATGATTTAGAGAAATCATGGAATAAGTATTCGGAATGATATTCAAAATCTAAAAAAAAAAAGAATAAAAATATACAAAATAATTATTCGGTTTCGGGACTCGAACTGAGGACAAGCAAAAACCTACGTTTCGCCCTGTCAATCTTACCTCCCAGCCACTTATCCCTTCAAAGTGTAAGGGTCTTTCAGTCTTAAAAAAGCAGTCCAACTTCATTCTTAATACGGCAAATCTGGTCTAAAAGCACAATGCTAAGAAAAGGTATACCTTCTGCGCATGTCCGTGAAAAGAATTTCAAATAAATTGATCAATAATTTATAGAATTTTTTTTTTGAATTATTAAGATTGAATGATTTAGAAAAATCATGGAATAAGTATTCGGAGTAATATTCAAAATAAAAAAGAAAGAATAAAAATATACAAAATAATTAATCGGTTTCGGGACTCGAACTGAGGACCAGCAAAAATCTATGATTTGGCCTGTCACTCTAACCTCCAATCCATTTATTCCTTCACAGTGTAAGGGTCTTTCAGTCTTAAAATAGCAATCCAACTTCATTCTTACTACGGCTAATCTGGTCTAAAAGCACAATGCTAAGAAAAGGTATACCTTCTGCGCATGTCCGTGAAAAGAATTTCAAATAAATCTATCAATAATTTATAGAATTTTTTTTTTGAATTATTCGGATTGAATGATTTAGAGAAATCATGGAATAAGTATTCGGAATAATATTAAAAATATGAAAAAAAAAATATATATATATACAAAATAATTATTTGGATTCGGAACTCGAACTGAGGACCAGCAAAAATATATGATTCAACCTGTCACTCTAACCTCCAACCCACTTATTCCTTCAAAGTGAAAGGGTCTTTCGGTCTTAAAACAGCAATCCAACTTCATTCTTAATACCGTGAATCTGGTCTAAAATCACAATGCTAAGAAAAGGTATACCTTCTGCGCATGTCCGTGAAAAGAATTTCAAATAAATCTATCAATAATTTATAGAATTTTTTTTTTTTGAATTATTAGGATTGAATGATTTAGAGAAATCATGGAATAAGTATTCGAAATAATATTCAAAATATGAAAAAAAAAGAATAAAAATATACAAAATAATTATTCGGTTTCGGGACTCGAACTGAGGACAAGCAAAAACCTACGTTTCGCCCTGTCAATCTAACCTCCCAGCCACTTATCCCTTCAAAGTGTAAGGGTCTTACAGTCTTAAAAAAGCAGTCCAACTTCATTCTTAATACGGCAAATCTGGTCTAAAAGCACAATGCTAAGAAAAGGTATACCTTCTGCGCATGTCCGTGAAAAGAATTTCAAATAAATTGATCAATAATTTATAGAATTTTTTTTTTTTGAATTATTAGGATTGAATGATTTAGAGAAATCATGGAATAAGTATTCGAAATAATATTCAAAATATGAAAAAAAAAATACAAAATAATTATTTGGTTTCGGGACTCGAACTGAGGACCAGCAAAAATATATGATTCGACATCTCACTCTAACCTCCAAGCCACTTATTCCTTCAAAGTGTAAGGGTCTTTTAGTTTTAATGCAGCAATCCAACTTCATTCTTAATACGGCGAATCTGGTCTAAAAGCACAATGCTAAGAAAAGGTATACCTTCTGCGCATGTCCGTGAAAAGAATTTCAAATAAATTGATCAATAATTTATAGAATTTTTTTTTTTGAATTATTAAGATTGAATGATTTAGAAAAATCATGGAATAAGTATTCGGAGTAATATTCAAAATAAAAAAGAAAGAATAAAAATATACAAAATAATTAATCGGTTTCGGGACTCGAACTGAGGACCAGCAAAAATCTATGATTTGGCCTGTCACTCTAACCTCCAAGCCACTTATTCCTTCACAGTGTAAGGGTCTTTCAGTCTTAAAATAGCAATCCAACTTCATTCTTAATACGGCGAATCTGGTCTAAAAGCACAATGCTAAGAAAAGGTATACCTTCTGCGCATGTCCGTGAAAAGACTTTCAAATAAATTTATCAATAATTTATAGAGTTTTTTTTTTGAATTATTAATATTGAATGATTTAGAAAAATCATGGAATAAGTATTCGGAGTAATGTTCAAAATAAAAAAGAAAGAATAAAAATATACAAAATAATTATTTGGTTTCGGGACTCGAACTGAGGAGCAGCAAAAATATATGATTCAACCTGTCACTCTAACCTCCAAGCCACTTATTCCTTCAAAGTGTAAGGGTCTTTCAGTCTTAAAACAGCAATCCAACTTCATTCTTAATACGGCGAATCTGGTCTACAAGCACAATGCTAAGAAAAGGTATACCTTCTGCGCATGTCCGTGAAAAGAATTTCAAATAAATCTATCAATAATTTATAGAATTTTTTATTTTTTTATTATTTTTTTTAATTATTAGGATTGTATGATTTAGAGAAATCATGGAATAAGTATTTGGAATAATATTCAAAATATGATAAAATATATATATATATACAAAATAATTATTTGGTTTCGGGACTCGAACTGAGGACCAGCAAAAATATATGATTCAACCTGTCACTCTAACCTCCAAGCCACTTATTTCTTCAAAGTGTAAGGGTCTTTCAGTCTTAAAAAAGCAATCCAACTTCATTCTTAATACGGAGAATCTGGTCTAAAATCACAATGCTAAGAAAAGGTATACCTTCTGCGCATGTCCATGAAAAGAATTTCAAATAAATCTATCAATAATTTATAGATTTTTTTTTTTGAATTATTAGGATTGAATGATTTAGAGAAATCATGGAATAAGTATTCGAAATAATATTCAAAATATGAAAAAAAAAAAAAATACAAAATAATTATTTGGTTTCGGGACTCGAACTGAGGACCAGCAAAAATATATGATTCAACCTGTCACTCTAACCTCCAAGCCACTTATTCCTTCACAGTGTAAGGGTCTTTCGGTCTTAAAACAGCAATCTAACTTCATTCTTAATACGGCGAATCTGGTCTAAAAGCACAATGCTAAGAAAAGGTATACGATCTGAGCATGTCCGTGAAAAGAATTTCAAATAAATGTATCAATAATTTATAGAATTTTTTTTTTTTTCGAATTATTAGGATTGAATGATTTAGAGAAATCGTGGAATAAGTATTCGGAATAATATTCAAAATATTAAAAAAAAAATATATATATACAAAATAATTATTTGGATTCGGAACTCGAACTGAGGACCAGCAAAAATACATGATTTAACCTGTCACTCTAACCTCCAACCCACTTATTCCTTCAATGTGTAAGGGTCTTTCGGTCGTAAAACAGCAATCCAACTTCATTCTTAATACGGCGAATCTGGTCTAAAATCACAATGCTAAGAAAAGGTATACCTTCTGCGCATGTCCGTGAAAAGAATTTCAAATAAATCTATCAATAATTTATAGAATTTTTTTTTTTTGAATTATTAGGATTGAATGATTTAGAGAAATCATGGAATAAGTATTCGGAATAATATTCAAAATCTAAAAAAAAAGAATAAAAATATACAAAATAATTATTCGGTTTCGGGACTCGAACTGAGGACAAGCAAAAACCTACGTTTCGCCCTGTCAATCTAACCTCCCAGCCACTTATTCCTTCAAAGTGTAAGGGTCTTTCAGTCTTAAAAAAGCAGTCCAACTTCATTCTTAATACGGCAAATCTGGTCTAAAAGCACAATGCTAAGAAAAGGTATACCTTCTGCGCATATCCGTGAAAAGAATTTCAAATAAATCTATCAATAATTTATAGATTTTTTTTTTTGAATTATTAGGATTGAATGATTTAGAGAAATCATGGAATAAGTATTCGAAATAATATTCAAAATATGAAAAAAAAAATACAAAATAATTATTTGGTTTCGGGACTCGAACTGAGGACCAGCAAAAATATATGATTCGACCTCTCACTCTAACCTCCAAGCCACTTATTCCTTCAAAGCGTAAGGGTCTTTTAGTTTTAATGCAGCAATCCAACTTCATTCTTAATACGGCGAATCTGGTCTAAAAGCACAATGCTAAGAAAAGGTATACCTTCTGCGCATGTCCGTGGAAAGAATTTCAAATAAATCTATCAATAGTTTATAGAATTTTTTTTTTTTCGAATTATTAGGATTGAATGATTTAGAGAAATCGTGGAATAAGTATTCGGAATAATATTCAAAATATTAAAAAAAAAATATATATATACAAAATAATTATTTGGATTCGGAACTCGAACTGAGGACCAGAAAAATATATGATTTAACCTGTCACTCTAACCTCCAACCCACTTATTCCTTCAATGTGTAAGGGTCTTTCGGTCGTAAAACAGCAATCCAACTTCATTCTTAATACGGCGAATCTGGTCTAAAATCACAATGCTAAGAAAAGGTATACCTTCTGCGCATGTCCGTGAAAAGAATTTCAAATAAATCTATCAATAATTTATAGAATTTTTTTTTTTTGAATTATTAGGATTGAATGATTTAGAGAAATCATGGAATAAGTATTCGGAATAATATTCAAAATCTAAAAAAAAAGAATAAAAATATACAAAATAATTATTCGGTTTCGGGACTCGAACTGAGGACAAGCAAAAACCTACGTTTCGCCCTGTCAATCTAACCTCCCAGCCACTTATTCCTTCAAAGTGTAAGGGTCTTTCAGTCTTAAAAAAGCAGTCCAACTTCATTCTTAATACGGCAAATCTGGTCTAAAAGCACAATGCTAAGAAAAGGTATACCTTCTGCGCATATCCGTGAAAAGAATTTCAAATAAATCTATCAATAATTTATAGATTTTTTTTTGAATTATTAGGATTGAATGATTTAGAGAAATCATGGAATAAGTATTCGAAATAATATTCAAAATATGAAAAAAAAAATACAAAATAATTATTTGGTTTCGGGACTCGAACTGAGGACCAGCAAAAATATATGATTCGACCTCTCACTCTAACCTCCAAGCCACTTATTCCTTCAAAGCGTAAGGGTCTTTTAGTTTTAATGCAGCAATCCAACTTCATTCTTAATACGGCGAATCTGGTCTAAAAGCACAATGCTAAGAAAAGGTATACCTTCTGCGCATGTCCGTGAAAAGAATTTCAAATAAATTTATCAATAATTTATAGAGTTTTTTTTTGAATTATTATTATTGAATGATTTAGAAAAATCATGGAATAAGTATTCGGAGTAATGTTCAAAATAAAAAAGAAAGAATAAAAATATACAAAATAATTATTTGGTTTCGGGACTCGAACTGAGGAGCAGCAAAAATATATGATTCAACCTGTCACTCTAACCTCCAAGCCACTTATTCCTTCACAGTGTAAGGGTCTTTCAGTCTTAAAATAGCAATCCAACTTCATTCTTACTACGGCTAATCTGGTCTAAAAGCACAATGCTAAGAAAAGGTATACCTTCTGCGCATGTCCGTGAAAAGAATTTCAAATAAATCTATCAATAATTTATAGAATTTTTTTTTGAATTATTCGGATTGAATGATTTAGAGAAATCATGGAATAAGTATTCGGAATAATATTAAAAATATGAAAAAAAAATATATATATATACAAAATAATTATTTGGATTCGGAACTCGAACTGAGGACCAGCAAAAATATATGATTCAACCTGTCACTCTAACCTCCAACCCACTTATTCCTTCAATGTGTAAGGGTCTTTAGGTCGTAAAACAGCAATCCAACTTCATTCTTAATACGGCGAATCTGGTCTAAAATCACAATGCTAAGAAAAGGTATACCTTCTGCGCATGTCCGTGAAAAGAATTTCAAATAAATCTATCAATAATTTATAGAATTTTTTTTTTTGAATTATTAGGATTGAATGATTTAGAGAAATCATGGAATAAGTATTCGGAATAATATTCAAAATCTAAAAAAAAAGAATAAAAATATACAAAATAATTATTCGGTTTCGGGACTCGAACTGAGGACAAGCAAAAACCTACGTTTCGCCCTGTCAATCTAACCTCCCAGCCACTTATTCCTTCAAAGTGTAAGGGTCTTTCAGTCTTAAAAAAGCAGTCCAACTTCATTCTTAATACGGCAAATCTGGTCTAAAAGCACAATGCTAAGAAAAGGTATACCTTCTGCGCATATCCGTGAAAAGAATTTCAAATAAATCTATCAATAATTTATAGATTTTTTTTTGAATTATTAGGATTGAATGATTTAGAGAAATCATGGAATAAGTATTCGAAATAATATTCAAAATTTGAAAAAAAAAATACAAAATAATTATTTGGTTTCGGGACTCGAACTGAGGACCAGCAAAAATATATGATTCGACCTCTCACTCTAACCTCCAAGCCACTTATTCCTTCAAAGCGTAAGGGTCTTTTAGTTTTAATGCAGCAATCCAACTTCATTCTTAATACGGCGAATCTGGTCTAAAAGCACAATGCTAAGAAAAGGTATACCTTCTGCGCATGTCCGTGAAAAGAATTTCAAATAAATTTATCAATAATTTATAGAGTTTTTTTTTTGAATTATTATTATTGAATGATTTAGAAAAATCATGGAATAAGTATTCGGAGTAATGTTCAAAATAAAAAAGAAAGAATAAAAATATACAAAATAATTATTTGGTTTCGGGACTCGAACTGAGGAGCAGCAAAAATATATGATTCAACCTGTCACTCTAACCTCCAAGCCACTTATTCCTTCACAGTGTAAGGGTCTTTCAGTCTTAAAATAGCAATCCAACTTCATTCTTACTACGGCTAATCTGGTCTAAAAGCACAATGCTAAGAAAAGGTATACCTTCTGCGCATGTCCGTGAAAAGAATTTCAAATAAATCTATCAATAATTTATAGAATTTTTTTTTTTGAATTATTCGGATTGAATGATTTAGAGAAATCATGGAATAAGTATTCGGAATAATATTAAAAATATGAAAAAAAAATATATATATATACAAAATAATTATTTGGATTCGGAACTCGAACTGAGGACCAGCAAAAATATATGATTCAACCTGTCACTCTAACCTCCAACCCACTTATTCCTTCAAAGTGTAAGGGTCTTTCGGTCTTAAAACAGCAATCCAACTTCATTCTTAATACCGCGAATCTGGTCTAAAATCACAATGCTAAGAAAAGGTATACCTTCTGCGCATGTCCGTGAAAAGAATTTCAAATAAATCTATCAATAATTTATAGAATTTTTTTTTTTTTGAATTATTAGGATTGAATGATTTAGAGAAATCATGGAATAAGTATTCGGAATGATATTCAAAATCTAAAAAAAAAAGAATAAAAATATACAAAATAATTATTCGGTTTCGGGACTCGAACTGAGGACAAGCAAAAACCTACGTTTCGCCCTGTCAATCTAACCTCCCAGCCACTTATCCCTTCAAAGTGTAAGGGTCTTACAGTCTTAAAAAAGCAGTCCAACTTCATTCTTAATACGGCAAATCTGGTCTAAAAGCACAATGCTAAGAAAAGGTATACCTTCTGCGCATGTCCGTGAAAAGAATTTCAAATAAATTGATCAATAATTTATAGAATTTTTTTTTTTTTTTTGAATTATTAGGATTGAATGATTTAGAGAAATCATGGAATAAGTATTCGAAATAATATTCAAAATATGAAAAAAAAAATACAAAATAATTATTTGGTTTCGGGACTCGAACTGAGGACCAGCAAAAATATATGATTCGACATCTCACTCTAACCTCCAAGCCACTTATTCCTTCAAAGTGTAAGGGTCTTTTAGTTTTAATGCAGCAATCCAACTTCATTCTTAATACGGCGAATCTGGTCTAAAAGCACAATGCTAAGAAAAGGTATACCTTCTGCGCATGTCCGTGAAAAGAATTTCAAATAAATTTATCAATAATTTATAGAGTTTTTTTTTTGAATTATTAATATTGAATGATTTAGAAAAATCATGGAATAAGTATTCGGAGTAATGTTCAAAATAAAAAAGAAAGAATAAAAATATACAAAATAATTATTTGGTTTCGGGACTCGAACTGAGGAGCAGCAAAAATATATGATTCAACCTGTCACTCTAACCTCCAAGCCACTTATTCCTTCAAAGTGTAAGGGTCTTTCAGTCTTAAAACAGCAATCCAACTTCATTCTTAATACGGCGAATCTGGTCTACAAGCACAATGCTAAGAAAAGGTATACCTTCTGCGCATGTCCGTGAAAAGAATTTCAAATAAATCTATCAATAATTTATAGAATTTTTTATTTTTTTATTATTTTTTTTAATTATTAGGATTGTATGATTTAGAGAAATCATGGAATAAGTATTTGGAATAATATTCAAAATATGATAAAAAATATATATATATACAAAATAATTATTTGGTTTCGGGACTCGAACTGAGGACCAGCAAAAATATATGATTCAACCTGTCACTCTAACCTCCAAGCCACTTATTTCTTCAAAGTGTAAGGGTCTTTCAGTCTTAAAAAAGCAATCCAACTTCATTCTTAATACGGAGAATCTGGTCTAAAATCACAATGCTAAGAAAAGGTATACCTTCTGCGCATGTCCGTGAAAAGAATTTCAAATAAATCTATCAATAATTTATAGATTTTTTTTTTGAATTATTAGGATTGAATGATTTAGAGAAATCATGGAATAAGTATTCGAAATAATATTCAAAATATGAAAAAAAAAAAATACAAAATAATTATTTGGTTTCGGGACTCGAACTGAGGACCAGCAAAAATATATGATTCGACCTCTCACTCTAACCTCCAAGCCACTTATTCCTTCAAAGCGTAAGGGTCTTTTAGTTTTAATGCAGCAATCCAACTTCATTCTTAATACGGCGAATCTGGTCTAAAAGCACAATGCTAAGAAAAGGTATACCTTCTGCGCATGTCCGTGAAAAGAATTTCAAATAAATTTATCAATAATTTATAGAGTTTTTTTTTTGAATTATTATTATTGAATGATTTAGAAAAATCATGGAATAAGTATTCGGAGTAATGTTCAAAATAAAAAAGAAAGAATAAAAATATACAAAATAATTATTTGGTTTCGGGACTCGAACTGAGGAGCAGCAAAAATATATGATTCAACCTGTCACTCTAACCTCCAAGCCACTTATTCCTTCACAGTGTAAGGGTCTTTCAGTCTTAAAATAGCAATCCAACTTCATTCTTACTACGGCTAATCTGGTCTAAAAGCACAATGCTAAGAAAAGGTATACCTTCTGCGCATGTCCGTGAAAAGAATTTCAAATAAATCTATCAATAATTTATAGAATTTTTTTTTTTGAATTATTCGGATTGAATGATTTAGAGAAATCATGGAATAAGTATTCGGAATAATATTAAAAATATGAAAAAAAAATATATATATATACAAAATAATTATTTGGATTCGGAACTCGAACTGAGGACCAGCAAAAATATATGATTCAACCTGTCACTCTAACCTCCAACCCACTTATTCCTTCAAAGTGTAAGGGTCTTTCGGTCTTAAAACAGCAATCCAACTTCATTCTTAATACCGCGAATCTGGTCTAAAATCACAATGCTAAGAAAAGGTATACCTTCTGCGCATGTCCGTGAAAAGAATTTCAAATAAATCTATCAATAATTTATAGAATTTTTTTTTTTTTTTTGAATTATTAGGATTGAATGATTTAGAGAAATCATGGAATAAGTATTCGGAATGATATTCAAAATCTAAAAAAAAAAGAATAAAAATATACAAAATAATTATTCGGTTTCGGGACTCGAACTGAGGACAAGCAAAAACCTACGTTTCGCCCTGTCAATCTAACCTCCCAGCCACTTATCCCTTCAAAGTGTAAGGGTCTTACAGTCTTAAAAAAGCAGTCCAACTTCATTCTTAATACGGCAAATCTGGTCTAAAAGCACAATGCTAAGAAAAGGTATACCTTCTGCGCATGTCCGTGAAAAGAATTTCAAATAAATTGATCAATAATTTATAGAATTTTTTTTTTTTGAATTATTAGGATTGAATGATTTAGAGAAATCATGGAATAAGTATTCGAAATAATATTCAAAATATGAAAAAAAAAATACAAAATAATTATTTGGTTTCGGGACTCGAACTGAGGACCAGCAAAAATATATGATTCGACATCTCACTCTAACCTCCAAGCCACTTATTCCTTCAAAGTGTAAGGGTCTTTTAGTTTTAATGCAGCAATCCAACTTCATTCTTAATACGGCGAATCTGGTCTAAAAGCACAATGCTAAGAAAAGGTATACCTTCTGCGCATGTCCGTGAAAAGAATTTCAAATAAATTGATCAATAATTTATAGAATTTTTTTTTTGAATTATTAAGATTGAATGATTTAGAAAAATCATGGAATAAGTATTCGGAGTAATATTCAAAATAAAAAAGAAAGAATAAAAATATACAAAATAATTAATCGGTTTCGGGACTCGAACTGAGGACCAGCAAAAATCTATGATTTGGCCTGTCACTCTAACCTCCAAGCCACTTATTCCTTCACAGTGTAAGGGTCTTTCAGTCTTAAAATAGCAATCCAACTTCATTCTTAATACGGCGAATCTGGTCTAAAAGCACAATGCTAAGAAAAGGTATACCTTCTGCGCATGTCCGTGAAAAGAATTTCAAATAAATTTATCAATAATTTATAGAGTTTTTTTTTTTGAATTATTAATATTGAATGATTTAGAAAAATCATGGAATAAGTATTCGGAGTAATGTTCAAAATAAAAAAGAAAGAATAAAAATATACAAAATAATTATTTGGTTTCGGGACTCGAACTGAGGAGCAGCAAAAATATATGATTCAACCTGTCACTCTAACCTCCAAGCCACTTATTCCTTCAAAGTGTAAGGGTCTTTCAGTCTTAAAACAGCAATCCAACTTCATTCTTAATACGGCGAATCTGGTCTACAAGCACAATGCTAAGAAAAGGTATACCTTCTGCGCATGTCCGTGAAAAGAATTTCAAATAAATCTATCAATAATTTATAGAATTTTTTATTTTTTTATTATTTTTTTTAATTATTAGGATTGTATGATTTAGAGAAATCATGGAATAAGTATTTGGAATAATATTCAAAATATGATAAAAAATATATATATATACAAAATAATTATTTGGTTTCGGGACTCGAACTGAGGACCAGCAAAAATATATGATTCAACCTGTCACTCTAACCTCCAAGCCACTTATTTCTTCAAAGTGTAAGGGTCTTTCAGTCTTAAAAAAGCAATCCAACTTCATTCTTAATACGGAGAATCTGGTCTAAAATCACAATGCTAAGAAAAGGTATACCTTCTGCGCATGTCCGTGAAAAGAATTTCAAATAAATCTATCAATAATTTATAGATTTTTTTTTTGAATTATTAGGATTGAATGATTTAGAGAAATCATGGAATAAGTATTCGAAATAATATTCAAAATATGAAAAAAAAAAAATACAAAATAATTATTTGGTTTCGGGACTCGAACTGAGGACCAGCAAAAATATATGATTCAACCTGTCACTCTAACCTCCAAGCCACTTATTCCTTCACAGTGTAAGGGTCTTTCGGTCTTAAAACAGCAATCCAACTTCATTCTTAATACGGCGAATCTGGTCTAAAAGCACAATGCTAAGAAAGGATATACATTCTGAGCATGTCCGTGAAAAGAATTTCAAATAAATGTATCAATTATTTATAGAATTTTTTTTTTTTCGAATTATTAGGATTGAATGATTTAGAGAAATCGTGGAATAAGTATTCGGAATAATATTCAAAATATTAAAAAAAAATATATATATACAAAATAATTATTTGGATTCGGAACTCGAACTGAGGACCAGCAAAAATATATGATTTAACCTGTCACTCTAACCTCCAACCCACTTATTCCTTCAATGTGTAAGGGTCTTTCGGTCGTAAAACAGCAATCCAACTTCATTCTTAATACGGCGAATCTGGTCTAAAATCACAATGCTAAGAAAAGGTATACCTTCTGCGCATGTCCGTGAAAAGAATTTCAAATAAATCTATCAATAATTTATAGAATTTTTTTTTTTGAATTATTAGGATTGAATGATTTAGAGAAATCATGGAATAAGTATTCGGAATAATATTCAAAATCTAAAAAAAAAGAATAAAAATATACAAAATAATTATTCGGTTTCGGGACTCGAACTGAGGACAAGCAAAAACCTACGTTTCGCCCTGTCAATCTAACCTCCCAGCCACTTATTCCTTCAAAGTGTAAGGGTCTTTCAGTCTTAAAAAAGCAGTCCAACTTCATTCTTAATACGGCAAATCTGGTCTAAAAGCACAATGCTAAGAAAAGGTATACCTTCTGCGCATATCCGTGAAAAGAATTTCAAATAAATCTATCAATAATTTATAGATTTTTTTTTGAATTATTAGGATTGAATGATTTAGAGAAATCATGGAATAAGTATTCGAAATAATATTCAAAATATGAAAAAAAAAAACAAAATAATTATTTGGTTTCGGGACTCGAACTGAGGACCAGCAAAAATATATGATTCGACCTCTCACTCTAACCTCCAAGCCACTTATTCCTTCAAAGCGTAAGGGTCTTTTAGTTTTAATGCAGCAATCCAACTTCATTCTTAATACGGCGAATCTGGTCTAAAAGCACAATGCTAAGAAAAGGTATACCTTCTGCGCATGTCCGTGGAAAGAATTTCAAATAAATCTATCAATAGTTTATAGAATTTTTTTTTTTTTTTTTGAATTATTAGGATTGCATGATTTAGAGAAATCATGGAATAAGTATTTGGAATAATATTCAAAATATGAAAAAAAAATATATATATAAAAATAATTATTTGGTTTCGGGACTCGAACTGAAAAGCAGCAAAAATATATGATTCAACCTGTCACTCTAACCTCCAAGCCACTTATTCCTTCAAAGTGTAAGGGCCTTTCAGTCTTAAAACAGCAATCCAACTTCATTCTTAATACGGCGAATCTGGTCTAAAAGCACAATGCTAAGAAAAGGTATACCTTCTGCGCATGTCCGTGAAAAGAATTTCAAATAAATTTATCAATAATTTATAGAGTTTTTTTTTTTGAATTATTATTATTGAATGATTTAGAAAAATCATGGAATAAGTATTCGGAGTAATGTTCAAAATAAAAAAGAAAGAATAAAAAAATACAAAATAATTATTTGGTTTCGGGACTCGAACTGAGGACCAGCAAAAATATATGATTCGACCTCTCACTCTAACCTCCAAGCCACTTATTCCTTCAAAGTGTAAGGGTCTTTCGGTCGTAAAACCGCAATCCAACTTCATTCTTAATACGGCGAATCTGGTCTAAAATCACAATGCTAAGAAAAGGTATACCTTCTGCGCATGTCCGTGAAAAGAATTTCAAATAAATCTATCAATAATTTATAGAATTTTTTTTTTTGAATTATTAGGATTGAATGATTTAGAGAAAACATGGAATAAGTATTCGGAATAATAATCAAAATCTAAAAAAAAAAGAATAAAAATATACAAAATAATTATTCGGTTTCGGGACTCGAACTGAGGACAAGCAAAAACCTACGTTTCGCCCTGTCAATCTAACCTCCCAGCCACTTATTCCTTCAAAGTGTAAGGGTCTTTCAGTCTTAAAAAAGCAGTCCAACTTCATTCTTAATACGGCAAATCTGGTCTAAAAGCACAATGCTAAGAAAAGGTATACCTTCTGCGCATGTCCGTGAAAAGAATTTCAAATAAATTTATCAATAATTTATAGAATTTTTTTTTGAATTATTAAGATTGAATGATTTAGAAAAATCATGGAATAAGTATTCGGAGTAATGTTCAAAATAAAAAAGAAAGAATAAAAATATACAAAAAAATTAATCGGTTTCGGGACTCGAACTGAGGACCAGCAAAAATCTATGATTTGGCCTGTCACTCTAACCTCCAAGCCATTTATTAATTTAACGGTCAAGGGTCTTTCAGTCTTAAAACAGCAATCCAACTTCATTCTTAATACGGCGAATCTGGTCTAAAAGCACAATGCTAAGAAAAGGTATACCTTCTGAGCATGTTCGTGAAAAGAATTTCAAATAAATGTATCAATAATTTATAGAATTTTTTTTTTTTTGAATTATTAGGATTGAATGATTTAGAAAATCATGGAATAAGTATTCGGAGTAATGTTCAAAATAAAAAAGAAAGAATAAAAATATACAAAATAATTAATCGGTTTCGGGACTCGAACTGAGGACCAGCAAAAATCTATGATTTGGCCTGTCACTCTAACCTCCAAGCCCCTTATTCCTTCAAAGTGTAAGGGTCTTTCAGTCTTAAAACAGCAATCCAACTTCATTCTTAATACGGCGAATCTGGTCTAAAAGCACAATGCTAAGAAAAGGTATACCTTCTGCGCATGTCCGTGAAAAGAATTTCAAATAAATCTATCAATAATTTATAGAATTTTTTTTTTCTTTCAATTATTAGGATTGAATGATTTAGAGAAATCATGGAATAAGTATTCCGAATAATATTCAAAATATGAAAAAAAAATATATATATACAAAATAATTATTTGGATTCGGAACTCGAACTGAGGACCAGCAAAAATATATGATTCAACCTGTCACTCTAACCTCCAACCCACTTATTCCTTCAATGTGTAAGGGTCTTTCGGTCGTAAAACAGCAATCCAACTTCATTCTTAATACGGCGAATCTGGTCTAAAATCACAATGCTAAGAAAAGGTATACCTTCTGCGCATGTCCGTGAAAAGAATTTCAAATAAATCTATCAATAATTTATAGAATTTTTTTTTGAATTATTAGGATTGAATGATTTAGAGAAATCATGGAATAAGTATTCGGAATAATAATCAAAATCTAAAAAAAAAAGAATAAAAAAATACAAAATAATTATTTGGTTTCGGGACTCGAACTGAGGACCAGCAAAAATATATGATTCGACCTCTCACTCTAACCTCCAAGCCACTTATTCCTTCAAAGCGTAAGGGTCTTTTAGTTTTAATGCAGCAATCCAACTTCATTCTTAATACGGCGAATCTGGTCTAAAAGCACAATGCTAAGAAAAGGTATACCTTCTGCGCATGTCCGTGGAAAGAATTTCAAATAAATCTATCAATAGTTTATAGAATTTTTTTTTTTTTTTTGAATTATTAGGATTGCATGATTTAGAGAAATCATGGAACAAGTATTTGGAATAATATTCAAAATATGAAAAAAAAATATATATATAAAAATAATTATTTGGTTTCAGGACTCGAACTGAAAAGCAGCAAAAATATATGATTCAACCTGTCACTCTAACCTCCAAGCCACTTATTCCTTCAAAGTGTAAGGGCCTTTCAGTCTTAAAACAGCAATCCAACTTCATTCTTAATACGGCGAATCTGGTCTAAAAGCACAATGCTAAGAAAAGGTATACCTTCTGCGCATGTCCGTGAAAAGAATTTCAAATAAATTTATCAATAATTTATAGAGTTTTTTTTTGAATTATTATTATTGAATGATTTAGAAAAATCATGGAATAAGTATTCGGAGTAATGTTCAAAATAAAAAAGAAAGAATAAAAATATACAAAATAATTATTTGGTTTCGGGACTCGAACTGAGGAGCAGCAAAAATATATGATTCAACCTGTCACTCTAACCTCCAAGCCACTTATTCCTTCAAAGTGTAAGGGTCTTTCAGTCTTAAAAAAGCAATCCAACTTCATTCTTAATACGGAGAATCTGGTCTAAAATCACAATGCTAAGAAAAGGTATACCTTCTGCGCATGTCCGTGAAAAGAATTTCAAATAAATCTATCAATAATTTATAGATTTTTTTTTGAATTATTAGGATTGAATGATTTAGAGAAATCATGGAATAAGTATTCGAAATAATATTCAAAATATGAAAAAAAAAATACAAAATAATTATTTGGTTTCGGGACTCGAACTGAGGACCAGCAAAAATATATGATTCGACCTCTCACTCTAACCTCCAAGCCACTTGTTCCTTCAAAGTGTAAGGGTCTTTCAGTCTTAAAAAAGCAGTCCAACTTCATTCTTAATACGGCAAATCTGGTCTAAAAGCACAATGCTAAGAAAAGGTATACCTTCTGCGCATGTCCGTGAAAAGAATTTCAAATAAATTTATCAATAATTTATAGAGTTTTTTTTTTTTTTTTGAATTATTAAGATTGAATGATTTAGAAAAATCATGGAATAAGTATTCGGAGTAATGTTCAAAATAAAAAAGAAAGAATAAAAATATACAAAAAAATTAATCGGTTTCGGGACTCGAACTGAGGACCAGCAAAAATCTATGATTTGGCCTGTCACTCTAACCTCCAAGCCATTTATTAATTTAACGGTCAAGGGTCTTTCAGTCTTAAAACAGCAATCCAACTTCATTCTTAATACGGCGAATCTGGTCTAAAAGCACAATGCTAAGAAAAGGTATACCTTCTGAGCATGTCCGTGAAAAGAATTTCAAATAAATGTATCAATAATTTATAGAATTTTTTTTTTGAATTATTAGGATTGAATGATTTAGAAAATCATGGAATAAGTATTCGGAGTAATGTTCAAAATAAAAAAGAAAGAATAAAAATATACAAAATAATTAATCGGTTTCGGGACTCGAACTGAGGACCAGCAAAAATCTATGATTTGGCCTGTCACTCTAACCTCCAAGCCCCTTATTCCTTCAAAGTGTAAGGGTCTTTCAGTCTTAAAACAGCAATCCAACTTCATTCTTAATACGGCGAATCTGGTCTAAAAGCACAATGCTAAGAAAAGGTATACCTTCTGCGCATGTCCGTGAAAAGAATTTCAAATAAATCTATCAATAATTTATAGAATTTTTTTTTTCTTTCAATTATTAGAATTGAATGATTTAGAGAAATCATGGAATAAGTATTCGGAATAATATTCAAAATATGAAAAAAAAATATATATATACAAAATAATTATTTGGATTCGGAACTCGAACTGAGGACCAGCAAAAATATATGATTCAACCTGTCACTCTAACCTCCAACCCACTTATTCCTTCAATGTGTAAGGGTCTTTCGGTCGTAAAACAGCAATCCAACTTCATTCTTAATACGGCGAATCTGGTCTAAAATCACAATGCTAAGAAAAGGTATACCTTCTGCGCATGTCCGTGAAAAGAATTTCAAATAAATCTATCAATAATTTATAGAATTTTTTTTTTTTTGAATTATTAGGATTGAATGATTTAGAGAAATCATGGAATAAGTATTCGGAATAATAATCAAAATCTAAAAAAAAAAGAATAAAAATATACAAAATAATTATTCGGTTTCGGGACTCGAACTGAGGACAAGCAAAAACCTACGTTTCGCCCTGTCAATCTAACCTCCCAGCCACTTATTCCTTCAAAGTGTAAGGGTCTTTCAGTCTTAAAAAAGCAGTCCAACTTCATTCTTAATACGGCAAATCTGGTCTAAAAGCACAATGCTAAGAAAAGGTATACCTTCTGCGCATGTCCGTGAAAAGAATTTCAAATAAATTTATCAATAATTTATAGAGTTTTTTTTTTTTTGAATTATTAAGATTGAATGATTTAGAAAAATCATGGAATAAGTATTCGGAGTAATGTTCAAAATAAAAAAGAAAGAATAAAAATATACAAAAAAATTAATCGGTTTCGGGACTCGAACTGAGGACCAGCAAAAATCTATGATTTGGCCTGTCACTCTAACCTCCAAGCCATTTATTAATTTAACGGTCAAGGGTCTTTCAGTCTTAAAACAGCAATCCAACTTCATTCTTAATACGTCGAATCTGGTCTAAAAGCACAATGCTAAGAAAAGGTATACCTTCTGCGCATGTCCGTGAAAAGAATTTCAAATAAATCTATCAATAATTTATAGAATTTTTTTTTTTTTTTTTTTTGAATTATTAGGATTGAATGATTTAGAGAAATCATGCAATAAGTATTCGGAATAATATACAAAATCTAAAAAAAAAAAGAATAAAAATATACAAAATAATTATTATGTTTCGGGACTCGAACTGAGGACAAGCAAAAACCTACGTTTCGACTTGTCAATGTAACCTCCCAGCCACTTATACCTTCACAGTGTAAGGGTCTTTCAGTCTTAAAACAGCAATCCAACTTCATTCTTAATACGGCGAATCTGGTCTAAAAGCACAATGCTAAGAAAAGGTATACCTTCTGCGCATGTCCGTGAAAAGAATTTCAAATAAATCTATCAATAATTTATAGAATTTTTTTTTTCTTTCAATTATTAGGATTGAATGATTTAGAGAAATCATGGAATAAGTATTCGGAATAATAATCAAAATATGAAAAAAATATATATATATACAAAATAATTATTTGGATTCGGAACTCGAACTGAGGACCAGCAAAAATATATGATTCAACCTGTCACTCTAACCTCCAACCCACTTATTCCTTCAATGTGTAAGGGTCTTTCGGTCGTAAAACAGCAATCCAACTTCATTCTTAATACGGCGAATCTGGTCTAAAATCACAATGCTAAGAAAAGGTATACCTTCTGCGCATGTCCGTGAAAAGAATTTCTAATAAATCTATCAATAATTTATAGAATTTTTTTTTTGAATTATTAGGATTGAATGTTTTAGAGAAATCATGGAATAAGTATTCGGAATAATAATCAAAATCTAAAAAAAAAAAAGAATAAAAATATACAAAATAATTATTCGGTTTCGGGACTCGAACTGAGGACAAGCAAAAACCTACGTTTCGCCCTGTCAATCTAACCTCCCAGCCACTTATTCCTTCAAAGTGTAAGGGTCTTTCAGTCTTAAAAAAGCAGTCCAACTTCATTCTTAATACGGCAAATCTGGTCTAAAAGCACAATGCTAAGAAAAGGTATACCTTCTGCGCATGTCCGTGAAAAGAATTTCAAATAAATTTATCAATAATTTATAGAATTTTTTTTTTTTTTTGAATTATTAAGATTGAATGATTTAGAAAAATCATGGAATAAGTATTCGGAGTAATGTTCAAAATAAAAAAGAAAGAATAAAAATATACAAAAAAATTAATCGGTTTCGGGACTCGAACTGAGGAACAGCAAAAATCTATGATTTGGCCTGTCACTCTAACCTCCAAGCCATTTATTAATTTAACGGTCAAGGGTCTTTCAGTCTTAAAACAGCAATCCAACTTCATTCTTAATACGGCGAATCTGGTCTAAAAGCACAATGCTAAGAAAAGGTATACCTTCTGCGCATGTCCGTGAAAAGAATTTCAAATAAATCTATCAATAATTTATAGAATTTTTTTTTTTTTTAATTATTAGGATTGAATGATTTAGAGAAATCATGCAATAAGTATTCGGAATAATATTCAAAATCTAAAAAAAAAAAAAAAGAATAAAAATATACAAAATAATTATTATGTTTCGGGACTCGAACTGAGGACAAGCAAAAACCTACGTTTCGACTTGTCAATGTAACCTCCCAGCCACTTATACCTTCACAGTGTAAGGGTCTTTCAGTCTTAAAACAGCAATCCAACTTCATTCTTAATACGGCGAATCTGGTCTAAAAGCACAATGCTAAGAAAAGGTATACCTTCTGCGCATGTCCGTGAAAAGAATTTCAAATAAATCTATCAATAATTTATAGAATTTTTTATTTTTATTTTATTTTATTTTTTTTTTTTGAATTATTAGGATAAAAATATATATATATATACAAAATAATTATTTGGTTAAGGGACTCGAACTGAGGACCAGCAAAAAAATATGATTCAACCTGTCACTCTAACCTCCAAGCCACTTATTCCTTCAAAGTGTAAGGGTCTTTCAGTCTTAAAACAGCAATCCAACTTCATTCTTAATACGGCGAATCTGGTCTAAAAGCACAATGCTATGAAAAGGTATACCTTCTGCGCATGTCCGTGGAAAGAATTTCAAATAAATCTATCAATAGTTTATAGAATTTTTTTTTTTTTTGAATTATTAGGATTGCATGATTTAGAGAAATCATGGAATAAGTATTCGGAATAATAATCAAAATCTAAAAAAAAAAGAATAAAAATATACAAAATAATTATTCGGTTTCGGGACTCGAACTGAGGACAAGCAAAAACCTACGTTTCGCCCTGTCAATCTAACCTCCCAGCCACTTATTCCTTCAAAGTGTAAGGGTCTTTCAGTCTTAAAAAAGCAGTCCAACTTCATTCTTAATACGGCAAATCTGGTCTAAAAGCACAATGCTAAGAAAAGGTATACCTTCTGCGCATGTCCGTGAAAAGAATTTCAAATAAATTTATCAATAATTTATAGAATTTTTTTTTTTGAATTATTAAGATTGAATGATTTAGAAAAATCATGGAATAAGTATTCGGAGTAATGTTCAAAATAAAAAAGAAAGAATAAAAATATACAAAAAAATTAATCGGTTTCGGGACTCGAACTGAGGACCAGCAAAAATCTATGATTTGGCCTGTCACTCTAACCTCCAAGCCATTTATTAATTTAACGGTCAAGGGTCTTTCAGTCTTAAAACAGCAATCCAACTTCATTCTTAATACGGCGAATCTGGTCTAAAAGCACAATGCTAAGAAAAGGTATACCTTCTGAGCATGTCCGTGAAAAGAATTTCAAATAAATGTATCAATAATTTATAGAATTTTTTTTTTTTGAATTATTAGGATTGAATGATTTAGAAAATCATGGAATAAGTATTCGGAGTAATGTTCAAAATAAAAAAGAAAGAATAAAAATATACAAAATAATTAATCGGTTTCGGGACTCGAACTGAGGACCAGCAAAAATCTATGATTTGGCCTGTCACTCTAACCTCCAAGCCCCTTATTCCTTCAAAGTGTAAGGGTCTTTCAGTCTTAAAACAGCAATCCAACTTCATTCTTAATACGGCGAATCTGGTCTAAAAGCACAATGCTAAGAAAAGGTATACCTTCTGCGCATGTCCGTGAAAAGAATTTCAAATAAATCTATCAATAATTTATAGAATTTTTTTTTTCTTTCAATTATTAGGATTGAATGATTTAGAGAAATCATGGAATAAGTATTCGGAATAATATTCAAAATATGAAAAAAAAATATATATATACAAAATAATTATTTGGATTCGGAACTCGAACTGAGGACCAGCAAAAATATATGATTCAACCTGTCACTCTAACCTCCAACCCACTTATTCCTTCAATGTGTAAGGGTCTTTCGGTCGTAAAACAGCAATCCAACTTCATTCTTAATACGGCGAATCTGGTCTAAAATCACAATGCTAAGAAAAGGTATACCTTCTGCGCATGTCCGTGAAAAGAATTTCAAATAAATCTATCAATAATTTATAGAATTTTTTTTTTTTGAATTATTAGGATTGAATGATTTAGAGAAATCATGGAATAAGTATTCGGAATAATAATCAAAATCTAAAAAAAAAAGAATAAAAATATACAAAATAATTATTCGGTTTCGGGACTCGAACTGAGGACAAGCAAAAACCTACGTTTCGCCCTGTCAATCTAACCTCCCAGCCACTTATTCCTTCAAAGTGTAAGGGTCTTTCAGTCTTAAAAAAGCAGTCCAACTTCATTCTTAATACGGCAAATCTGGTCTAAAAGCACAATGCTAAGAAAAGGTATACCTTCTGCGCATGTCCGTGAAAAGAATTTCAAATAAATTTATCAATAATTTATAGAGTTTTTTTTTTTTTTTTGAATTATTAAGATTGAATGATTTAGAAAAATCATGGAATAAGTATTCGGAGTAATGTTCAAAATAAAAAAGAAAGAATAAAAATATACAAAAAAATTAATCGGTTTCGGGACTCGAACTGAGGACCAGCAAAAATCTATGATTTGGCCTGTCACTCTAACCTCCAAGCCATTTATTAATTTAACGGTCAAGGGTCTTTCAGTCTTAAAACAGCAATCCAACTTCATTCTTAATACGTCGAATCTGGTCTAAAAGCACAATGCTAAGAAAAGGTATACCTTCTGCGCATGTCCGTGAAAAGAATTTCAAATAAATCTATCAATAATTTATAGAATTTTTTTTTTTTTTTTTGAATTATTAGGATTGAATGATTTAGAGAAATCATGCAATAAGTATTCGGAATAATATTCAAAATATGAAAAAAATATATATATATACAGAATAATTATTTGGATTCGGAACTCGAACTGAGGACCAGCAAAAATATATGATTCAACCTGTCACTCTAACCTCCAACCCACTTATTCCTTCAATGTGTAAGGGTCTTTCGGTCGTAAAACAGCAATCCAACTTCATTCTTAATACGGCGAATCTGGTCTAAAATCACAATGCTAAGAAAAGGTATACCTTCTGCGCATGTCCGTGAAAAGAATTTCAAATAAATCTATCAATAATTTATAGAATTTTTTTTTTTGAATTATTAGGATTGAATGATTTAGAGAAATCATGGAATAAGTATTCGGAATAATAATCAAAATCTAAAAAAAAAAGAATAAAAATATACAAAATAATTATTCGGTTTCGGGACTCGAACTGAGGACAAGCAAAAACCTACGTTTCGCCCTGTCAATCTAACCTCCCAGCCACTTATTCCTTCAAAGTGTAAGGGTCTTTCAGTCTTAAAAAAGCAGTCCAACTTCATTCTTAATACGGCAAATCTGGTCTAAAAGCACAATGCTAAGAAAAGGTATACCTTCTGCGCATGTCCGTGAAAAGAATTTCAAATAAATTTATCAATAATTTATAGAGTTTTTTTTTTTTTTTGAATTATTAAGATTGAATGATTTAGAAAAATCATGGAATAAGTATTCGGAGTAATGTTCAAAATAAAAAAGAAAGAATAAAAATATACAAAAAAATTAATCGGTTTCGGGACTCGAACTGAGGACCAGCAAAAATCTATGATTTGGCCTGTCACTCTAACCTCCAAGCCATTTATTAATTTAACGGTCAAGGGTCTTTCAGTCTTAAAACAGCAATCCAACTTCATTCTTAATACGTCGAATCTGGTCTAAAAGCACAATGCTAAGAAAAGGTATACCTTCTGCGCATGTCCGTGAAAAGAATTTCAAATAAATCTATCAATAATTTATAGAATTCTTTTTTTCTTTCAATTATTAGGATTGAATGATTTAGAGAAATCATGGAATAAGTATTCGGAATAATATTCAAAATATGAAAAAAATATATATATATACAAAATAATTATTTGGATTCGGAACTCGAACTGAGGACCAGCAAAAATATATGATTCAACCTGTCACTCTAACCTCCAACCCACTTATTCCTTCAATGTGTAAGGGTCTTTCGGTCGTAAAACAGCAATCCAACTTCATTCTTAATACGGCGAATCTGGTCTAAAATCACAATGCTAAGAAAAGGTATACCTTCTGCGCATGTCCGTGAAAAGAATTTCTAATAAATCTATCAATAATTTATAGAATTTTTTTTTTTGAATTATTAGGATTGAATGTTTTAGAGAAATCATGGAATAAGTATTCGGAATAATAATCAAAATCTAAAAAAAAAAAAAAGAATAAAAATATACAAAATAATTATTCGGTTTCGGGACTCGAACTGAGGACAAGCAAAAACCTACGTTTCGCCCTGTCAATCTAACCTCCCAGCCACTTATTCCTTCAAAGTGTAAGGGTCTTTCAGTCTTAAAAAAGCAGTCCAACTTCATTTTTAATACGGCAAATCTGGTCTAAAAGCACAATGCTAAGAAAAGGTATACCTTCTGCGCATGTCCGTGAAAAGAATTTCAAATAAATCTATCAATAATTTATAGAATTTTTTATTTTTATTTTATTTTATTTTTTTTTGAATTATTAGGATAAAAATATATATATATATACAAAATAATTATTTGGTTAAGGGACTCGAACTGAGGACCAGCAAAAAAATATGATTCAACCTGTCACTCTAACCTCCAAGCCACTTATTCCTTCAAAGTGTAAGGGTCTTTCAGTCTTAAAACAGCAATCCAACTTCATTCTTAATACGGCGAATCTGGTCTAAAAGCACAATGCTATGAAAAGGTATACCTTCTGCGCATGTCCGTGGAAAGAATTTCAAATAAATCTATCAATAGTTTATAGAATTTTTTTTTTTTTTGAATTATTAGGATTGCATGATTTAGAGAAATCATGGAATAAGTATTTGGAATAATATTCAAAATATGAAAAAAAAATATATATATATAAATAATTATTTGGTTTCGGGACTCGAACTGAGGAGCAGCAAAAATATATGATTCAACCTGTCACTCTAACCTCAAAGCCACTTATTCCTTCAAAGTGTAAGGGTCTTTCAGTCTTAAAACAGCAATCCAACTTCATTCTTAATACGGAGAATCTGGTCTAAATGCACAATGCTAAGAAAAGGTATACCTTCTGCGCATGTCCGTGAAAAGAATTTCAAATAAATCTATCAATAAATTATAGAATTTTTTTTTTTTTTGAATTATTAGGATTGAATGATTTAGAGAAATCATGGAATAAGTATTCGGAATAATATTCAAAATATGAAAAAAATATATATATATACAAAATAATTATTTGGTTTCGGGACTCGAACTGAGGACCAGCAAAAATATATGATTCAACCTGTCACTCTAACCTCCAAGCCACTTATTCCTTCAAAGTGTAAGGGTCTTTAAGTCTTAAAACAGCAATCCAACTTCTTTCTTAATACGGAGAATCTGGTCTAAAAGCGCAATGCTAAGAAAAGGTATACCTTCTGCGCATGTCCGTGAAAAGAATTTCAAATAAATCTATCAATAATTTATAGAATTTTTTTTTATTATTATTTTTTTTTGAATTATTAGGATTGAATGATTTAGAGAAATCATGGAATAAGTATTCGGAAGAATATTCAAAATATGAAAAAAAATATATATATACAAAATAATTATTTGGATTCGGGACTCGAACTGAGGACCAGCAAAAATATATGATTCAACCTGTCACTCTAACCTCCAAGCCACTTATTCCTTCAAAGTGTAAGGGTCTTTAAGTCTTAAAACAGCAATCCAACTTCTTTCTTAATACGGAGAATCTGGTCTAAAAGCGCAATGCTAAGAAAAGGTATACCTTCTGCGCATGTCCGTGAAAAGAATTTCAAATAAATCTATCAATAATTTATAGAATTTTTTTTTATTATTATTTTTTTTTGAATTATTAGGATTTAATGATAGAGAAATCATGGAATAAGTATTCGGAATAATATTCAAAATATGAAAATATATATATATATACAAAATAATTATTTGGATTCGGGACTCGAACTGAGGACCAGCAAAAATTTATGATTCAACCTGTCACTCTAACCTCCAAGCCACTTATTCCTTCAAAGTGTAAGGGTCTTTCGGTCTTAAAACAGCAGTCCAACTTCATTCTTAATACGGCAAATCTGGTCTAAAAGCACAATGCTAAGAAAAGGTATACCTTCTGCGCATGTCCGTGAAAAGAATTTCAAATAAATCGATCAATAATTTATAGATTTTTTTTTTGAATTATTAGGATTGAATGATTTAGAGAAATCATGGAATAAGTATTCGGAATATTATTCAAAATCTAAAAAAAAAAGAATAAAAATATACAAAATAATTATTCGGTTTCGGGACTCGAACTGAGGACCAGCAAAAATCTATGATTTGGCCTGTCACTCTAACCTCCAAGCCACTTATTCCTTCAAAGTGGAAGGGTCTTTCAGTCTTAAAACAGCAATCCAACTTCATTCTTAATACGGCGAATCTGGTCTAAAAGCACAATACTAAGAAAAGGTATACCTTCTGCGCATGTCCGTGAAAAGAATTTCAAATAAATCAATCAATAATTTATAGAATTTTTTATTTTTTTATTATTATTTTTTTTTTGAATTATTAGGATTGAATGATTTAGAGAAATCATGGAATAAGTATTTGGAATAATATTCAAAATATGAAAAAAAATATATATATACAAAATAATTATTTGGTTTCGGGACTCGAACTGAGGACCAGCAAAAATATATGATTCAACCTGTCACTCTAACCTTCAAGCCACTTATTCCTTCAAAGTGTAAGGGTCTTTCAGTCTTAAAACAGCAACCCAACTTCATTCTTAATACTTAGAATCTGGTCTAAAAGCACAATGCTAAGAAAAGGTATACCTTCTGCGCATGTCCGTGAAAAGAATTTCAAATAAATCTATCAATAATTTATAGAATTTTTTTTTTTTGAATTATTAGGATTGAATGATTTAGAGAAATCATGGAATAAGTATTCGGAATAATATTCAAAATCTAAAAAAAAAAGAATAAAAATATACAAAATAATTATTCGGTTTCGGGACTCGAACTGAGGACAAGCAAAAACCTACGTTTCGCCCTGTCAATCTTACCTCCCAGCCACTTATTCCTTCAAAGTTTAAGGGTCTTTCAGTCTTAAAAAAGCAGTCCAACTTCATTCTTAATACAGCAAATCTGGTCTAAAAGCACAATGCTAAGAAAAGGTATACCTTCTGCGCATGTCCGTGAAAAGAATTTCAAATAAATCTATCAATAATTTATAGATTTTTTTTTTTTTTTGAATTATTAGGATTGAATGATTTAGAGAAATCATGGAATAAGTATTCGAAATAATATTCAAAATATGAAAAAAAAAATACAAAATAATTATTTGGTTTCGGGACTCGAACTGAGGACCAGCAAAAATATATGATTCGACCTGTCACTCTAACCTCCAAGCCACTTATTCCTTCAAAGTGTAAGGGTCTTTTATTTTTAATGCAGTAATCCAACTTCATTCTTAATACGGCGAATCTGGTCCAGAAGCACAATGCTAAGAAAAGGTATACCTTCTGCGCATGTCCGTGAAAAGAATTTCAAATAAATTTATCAATAATTTATAGAATTTTTTTTTTGAATTATTGAGATTGAATGATTTAGAAAAATCATGGAATAAGTATTCGGAGTAATGTTCAAAATAAAAAAGAAAGAATAAAAATATACAAAATAATTAATCGGTTTCGGGACTTGAACTGAGGACCAGCGAAAATCTATGATTTGGCCTGTCACTCTAACCTCCAAGCCACTTATTCCTTTAACGGTCAAGGGTCTTTCAGTCTTAAAACAGCAATCCAACTTCATTCTTAATACGGCGAATCTGGTCTAAAAGCACAATGCTAAGAAAAGGTATACCTTCTGCGCATGTCCGTGGAAAGAATTTCAAATAAATCTATCAATAGTTTATAGAATTTTTTTTTTTGAATTATTAGGATTGAATGATTTAGAGAAATCATGGAATAAGTATTTGGAATAATATTCAAAATATGAAAAAAATATATATATATACAAAATAATTATTTGGTTTCGGGACTCGAACTGAGGACCAGCAAAAATATATGATTCAACCTTTCACTCTAACCTCCAAGCCACTTATTCCTTCAAAGTGTAAGGGTCTTTCAGTCTTAAAACAGCAATCCAACTTCATTCTTAATACGGAGAATCTGGTCTAAAAGCACAATGCTAAGAAAAGGTATACCTTCTGCGCATGTCCGTGAAAAGAATTTCAAATAAATCTATCAATAATTTATAGAATTTTTTTTTTTTTTTTGAATTATTAGGATTGAATGATTTAGAGAAATCATGGAATAAGTATTCGGAATAATAATCAAAATATGAAAAAAAATATATATATACAAAATAATTATTTGGATTCGGGACACGAACTGAGGACCAGCAAAAATATATGATTTAACCTGTCACTCTAACCTCCAAGCCACTTATTCCTTCAAAGTGTAAGGGTCTTTCAGTCTTAAAACAGCAATCCAACTTCATTCTTAATACGGCGTATCTGGTCTAAACGCACAATGCTAAGAAAAGGTATACCTTCTGCGCATGTCCGTGAAAAGAATTTCAAATAAATCTATCAATAATTTATAGATTTTTTTTTTTTTTGAATTATTAGGATTGAATGATTTAGAGAAATCATGGAATAAGTATTCGGAATAATATTCAAAATCTAAAAAAAAAGAATAAAAATTTACAAAATCATTATTCGGTTTCGGGACTCGAATTGAGGACAAGCAAAAACCTACGTTTCGCCCTGTCAATCTAACCTCCCAGACACTTATTATTTTAACGCGCAATCTTCTTTCAGTCTTAAAAAAGCAATCCAACTTCATTCTTAATACGGCGAATCTGGTCTAAAAGCACAATTCTAAGAAAAGGTATACCTTCTGCGCATGTCCGTGAAAAGAATTTCAAATAAATCTATCAATAATTTATACATTTTTTTTTTTTTTTTTGAATTATTAGGATTGAATGATTTAGAGAAATCATGGAATAAGTATTCAAAATAATATTCAAAAAATGAAAAAAAAAAAATACAAAATAATTATTTGGTTTCGGGACTCGAACTGAGGACCAGCAAAAATATATGATTCGACAACTCACTCTAACCTCCAAGCCACTTATTCCTTCAAAGTGTAAGGGTCTTTCAGTCTTAAAACAGCAATCCAACTTCATTCTTAATACGGCGAATCTGGTCTAAAAGCACAATGCTAAGAAAAGGTATACCTTCTGCGCATGTCCGTGGAAAGAATTTCAAATAAATCTATCAATAGTTTATAGAATTTTTTTTTTTGAATTATTAGGATTGAATGATTTAGAGAAATCATGGAATAAGTATTTGGAATAATATTCAAAATATGAAAAAAATATATATATATACAAAATAATTATTTGGTTTCGGGACTCGAACTGAGGACCAGCAAAAATATATGATTCAACCTTTCACTCTAACCTCCAAGCCACTTATTCCTTCAAAGTGTAAGGGTCTTTCAGTCTTAAAACAGCAATCCAACTTCATTCTTAATACGGAGAATCTGGTCTAAAAGCACAATGCTAAGAAAAGGTATACCTTCTGCGCATGTCCGTGAAAAGAATTTCAAATAAATCTATCAATAATTTATAGAATTTTTTTTTTTTTTTTTGAATTATTAGGATTGAATGATTTAGAGAAATCATGGAATAAGTATTCGGAATAATAATCAAAATATGAAAAAAAATATATATATACAAAATAATTATTTGGATTCGGGACACGAACTGAGGACCAGCAAAAATATATGATTTAACCTGTCACTCTAACCTCCAAGCCACTTATTCCTTCAAAGTGTAAGGGTCTTTCAGTCTTAAAACAGCAATCCAACTTCATTCTTAATACGGCGTATCTGGTCTAAACGCACAATGCTAAGAAAAGGTATACCTTCTGCGCATGTCCGTGAAAAGAATTTCAAATAAATCTATCAATAATTTATAGATTTTTTTTTTTTTGAATTATTAGGATTGAATGATTTAGAGAAATCATGGAATAAGTATTCGGAATAATATTCAAAATCTAAAAAAAAAGAATAAAAATTTACAAAATCATTATTCGGTTTCGGGACTCGAATTGAGGACAAGCAAAAACCTACGTTTCGCCCTGTCAATCTAACCTCCCAGACACTTATTATTTTAACGCGCAATCTTCTTTCAGTCTTAAAAAAGCAATCCAACTTCATTCTTAATACGGCGAATCTGGTCTAAAAGCACAATTCTAAGAAAAGGTATACCTTCTGCGCATGTCCGTGAAAAGAATTTCAAATAAATCTATCAATAATTTATACATTTTTTTTTTTTTTTTTGAATTATTAGGATTGAATGATTTAGAGAAATCATGGAATAAGTATTCAAAATAATATTCAAAAAATGAAAAAAAAAAAATACAAAATAATTATTTGGTTTCGGGACTCGAACTGAGGACCAGCAAAAATATATGATTCGACAACTCACTCTAACCTCCAAGCCACTTATTCCTTCAAAGTGTAAGGGTCTTTCAGTCTTAAAACAGCAATCCAACTTCATTCTTAATACGGCGAATCTGGTCTAAAAGCACAATGCTAAGAAAAGGTATACCTTCTGCGCATGTCCGTGAAAAGAATTTCAAATAAATCTATCAATAATTTATAGAATTTTTTTTTTTTTTTTGAATTATTAGGATTGAATGATTTAGAGAAATCATGGAATAAGTATTCGGAATAATATTCAAAATATGAAAAAATATATATATTTACAAAATAATTATTTGGATTCGGGACTCGAACTGAGGACCAGCAAAAATATATGATTCAACCTGTCACTCTAACCTCCAAGCCATTTATTCCTTCAAAGTGTAAGGGTCTTTCGGTCTTAAAACAGCAATCCAACTTCATTCTTAATACGGCGAATCTGGTCTAAAATTACAATGCTAAGAAAAGGTATACCTTCTGCGCATGTCCGTGAAAAGAATTTCAAATAAATCTATCAATAATTTATAGAATTTTTTTTTTGAATTATTAGGATTGAATGATTTAGAGAAATCATAGAATATGTATTCGGAATAATATTCAAAATCTAAAAAAAAAAAAGAATAAAAATATACAAAATAATTATTCGGTTTCGGGACTCGAACTGAGGACAAGCAAAAACCTACGTTTCGCCCTGTCAATCTAACCTCCCAGCCACTTATTCCTTCAAAGTGTAAGGGTCTTTCAGTCTTAAAAAAGCAGTCCAACTTCATTCTTAATACGGCAAATCTGGTCTAAAAGCACAATGCTAAGAAAAGGTATCCCTTCTGCGCATGTCCGTGAAAAGAATTTCAAATAAATCTATCAATAATTTATAGATTTTTTTTTTGAATTATTAGGATTGAATGATTTAGAGAAATCATGGAGTAAGTATTCGGAATAATATTCAAAATATGAAAAAAAAAATACAAAATAATTATTTGGTTTCGGGACTCGAACTGAGGACCAGCAAAAACATATGATTCGACATCTCACTCTAACCTCCAAGCCACTTATTCCTTCAAAGTGTAAGGGTCTTTTAGTTTTAATGCAGCAATCCAACTTCATTCTTAATACGGCGAATCTGGTCTAAAAGCACAATGCTAAGAAAAGGTATACCTTCTGAGCATGTCCGTGAAAAGAATTTCAAATAAATGTATCAATAATTTATAATTTTTTTTTTTTTTTTGAATTATTAGGATTGAATGATTTAGAAAAATCATGGAATAAGTATTCGAAATAATATTCAAAATATGAAGGAAAAAAAAAATACAAAATAATTATTTGGTTTCGGGACTCGAACTGAGGACCTTCAAAAATCTATGATTTGGCCTGTCACTCTAACCTCCAAGCCACTTATTCCTTTAACGGTCAAAGGTCTTTCAGTCTTAAAACAGCAATCAAACTTCATTCTTAATGCGGAGAATCTGGTGTAAAAGCACAATGCTAAGAAAAGATATACCTTCTGCGCATGTCCGTGAAAAGAATTTCAAATAAATCTATCAATAATTTATAGAATTTTTTTTTTGAATTATTAGGATTGAATGATTTAGAGAAATCATGGAATAAGTATTCGGAATAATATTCAAAATCTAAAAAAAAAAAGAATAAAAAAATACAAAATAATTATTCGGTTTCGGGACTCGAACTGAGGACAAGCAAAAACCTACGTGTCGCCCTGTCAATCTAACCTCCCAGCCACTTATTCCTTCAAAGTGTAAGGGTCTTTCAGTCTTAAAAAAGCAGTCCAACTTCATTCTTAATACGGCAAATCTGGTCTAAAAGCACAATGCTAAGAAAAGGTATACCTTCTGCGCATGTCCGTGAAAAGAATTTCAAATAAATTTATCAATAATTTATAGAATTTTTTTTTGAATTATTAAGATTGAATGATTTAGAAAAATCATGGAATAAGTATTCGGAGTAATGTTCAAAATAAAAAAGAAAGAATAAAAATATACAAAATAATTAATCGGTTTCGGGACTCGAACTGAGGACCAGCAAAAATCTATGATTTGGCCTGTCACTCTAACCTCCAAGCCACTTATTCCTTCAAAGTGGAAGGGTCTTTCAGTCTTAAAACAGCAATCCAACTTCATTCTTAACACGGAGAATCTGGTCTAAAATCACAATGCTAAGTTAAGGTATACCTTCTGCGCATGTCCGTGAAAAGAATTTCAAATAAATCTATCAATAATTTATAGAATTTTTTTTTTTTTTTTTTGAATTATTAGGATTGAATGATTTAGAGAAATCATGGAATAAGTATTCGAAATAATATTCAAAATATGAAGAAAAAAAAAATACAAAATAATTATTTGGTTTCGGGACTCGAACTGAGGACCAGCAAAAATATATGATTCGACATCTCACTCTAACCTCCAAGCCACTTATTCCTTCAAAGTGTAAGGGTCTTTTAGTTTTAATGCAGCAATCCAACTTCATTCTTAATACGGCGAATCTGGTCTAAAAGCACAATGCTAAGAAAAGGTATACCTTCTGCGCATGTCCGTGGAAAGAATTTCAAATAAATTTATCAATAATTTATAGAATTTTTTTTTTGAATTATTAAGATTGAATGATTTAGAAAAATCATGGAATAAGTATTCGGAGTAATGTTCAAAATAAAAAAGAAAGAATAAAAATATACAAAATAATTAATCGGTTTCGGGACTTGAACTGAGGACCAGCAAAAATCTATGATTTGGCCTGTCACTCTAACCTCCAAGCCACTTATTCCTTTAACGGTCAAGGGTCTTTCAGTCTTTAAGCAGCAATCAAACTTCATTCTTAATGCGGAGAATCTGGTGTAAAAGCACAATGCTAAGAAAAGGTATACCTTCTGCGCATGTCCGTGAAAAGAATTTCAAATAAATCTATCAATAATTTATAGAATTTTTTTTTTTTTTGAATTATTAGTATTGAATGATTTAGAGAAATCATGGAATAAGTATTCGGAATAATATTCAAAATATGAAAATATATATATATATACAAAATAATTATTTGGATTCGGGACTCGAACTGAGGACCAGCAAAAATATATGATTTAACCTGTCACTCTAACCTCCAAGCCACTTATTCCTTCAAAGCGTAAGGGTCTTTCAGTCTTAAAACAGCAATCCAACTTCATTCTTAATACGGCGTATCTGGTCTAAAAGCACAATGCTAAGAAAAGGTATACCTTCTGCGCATGTCCGTGAAAAGAATTTCAAATAAATCTATCAATAATTTATAGAATTTTTTTTTTTTTGAATTATTAGTATTGAATGATTTAGAGAAATCATGGAATAAGTATTCGGAATAATATTCAAAATATTAAAAAAAAAGAATAAAAATATACAAAATAATTATTTGGTTTGGGGACTCGAACTGAGGACCAGCAAAAATCTATGATTTGGCCTGTCACTCTAACCTCCAAGCCACTTATTCCTTTAACGCGCAAGGGTCTTTCAGTCTTAAAACAGCAATCCAACTTCATTCTTAATACGGCGAATCTGGTCTAAAAGCACAATGCTAAGAAAAGGTATACCTTCTGCGCATGTCCGTGAAAAGAAATTCAAATAAATCTATCAATAATTTATAGATTTTTTTTTTTTGAATTATTAGGAATGAATGATTTAGAGAAATCATGGAATAAGTATTCGAAATAATATTCAAAATATGAAGAAAAAAAAATACAAAATAATTATTTGCTTTCGGGACTCGAACTGAGGACCAGCAAAAATCTATGATTTGGCCTGTCACTCTAACCTCCAAGCCACTTATTCCTTCAAAGTGTAAGGGTCTTTCAGTCTTAAAACAGCCATCCAACTTCATTCTTAATACGGCGAATCTGGTCAAAAGCACAATGCTAAGAAAAGGTATACCTTCTGCGCATGTCCGTGAAAAGAATTTCAAATAAATTTATCAATAATTTATAGAATTTTTTTTTTTTTTGAATTATTAGGATTGAATGATTTAGAAAAATCATGGAATAAGTATTCGGAGTAATGTTCAAAATAAAAAAGAAAGAATAAAAATATACAAAATAATTAATCGGTTTCGGGACTCGAACTGAGGACCGGCAAAAATCTACGATTTGGCCTGTCACTCTAACCTCCAAGCCACTTATTCCTTCAAAGTGGAAGGGTCTTTCAGTCTTAAAACAGCAATCCAACTTCATTCTTAATACGGAGAATCTGGTCTAAAAGCACAATGCTAAGAAAAGGTATACCTTCTGCGCATGTCCGTGAAAAGAATTTCAAATAAATCTATCAATAATTTATAGAATTTTTTATTTTTTTATTTTTTTTGAATTATTAGGATTGAATGATTTAGAGAAATCATGGAATAAGTATTTGGAATAATATTCAAAATATGAAAAAAAATATATATATACAAAATAATTATTTGGTTTCGGGACTCGAACTGAGGACCAGCAAAAACATATGATTCAACCTGTCACTCTAACCTCCAAGCCACTTATTCCTTCAAAGTGTAAGGGTCTTTCAGTCTTAAAACAGCAATCCAACTTCATTCTTAATACTTAGAATCTGGTCTAAAAGCACAATGCTAAGAAAAGGTATACCTTCTGCGCATGTCCGTGAAAAAAATTTCAAATAAATCTATCAATAATTTATAGAATTTTTTTTTTTTTGAATTATTAGGATTGAATGATTTAGAGAAATCATGGAATAAGTATTCGGAATAATATTCAAAATATGAAAAAAATATATATATATACAAAATAATTATTTGGATTCGGGACTCGAACTGAGGACCAGCAAAAATATATGATTCAACCTGTTACTCTAACCTCCAAGCCACTTATTCCTTCAAAGTGTAAGGGTCTTTCGGTCTTAAAACAGCAATCCAACTTCATTCTTAATACGGCGAATCTGGTCTAAAATCACAATGCTAAGAAAAGGTATACCTTCTGCGCATGTACGTGAAAAGAATTTCAAATAAATTTATCAATAATTTATAGAATTTTTTTTTTTGAATTATTAGGATTGAATGATTTAGAAAAATCATGGAATAAGTATTCGGAGTAATGTTCAAAATAAAAAAGAAAGAATAAAAATATACAAAATAATTAATCGGTTTCGGGACTCGAACTGAGGACCAGCAAAAATCTATGATTTGGCCTGTCACTCTAACCTTCAAGCCACTTATTCCTTCAAAGTGGAAGGGTCTTTCAGTCTTAAAACAGCAATCCAACTTCATTCTTAATACTTAGAATCTGGTCTAAAAGCACAATGCTAAGAAAAGGTATACCTTCTGCGCATGTCCGTGAAAAGAATTTCAAATAAATCTATCAATAATTTATAGAATTTTTTATTTTTTTATTTTTTTATTTTTTTTTTGAATTATTAGGATTGAATGATTTAGAGAAATCATGGAATAAGTATTTGGAATAATATTCAAAATATGAAAAAAAATATATATATACAAAATAATTATTTGGTTTCGGGACTCGAACTGAGGACCAGCAAAAACATATGATTCAACCTGTCACTCTAACCTCCAAGCCACTTATTCCTTCAAAGTGTAAGGGTCTTTCAGTCTTAAAACAGCAATCCAACTTCATTCTTAATACTTAGAATCTTATCTAAAAGCACAATGCTAAGAAAAGGTATACCTTCTGCGCATGTACGTGAAAAGAATTTCAAATAAATTTATCAATAATTTATAGAATTTTTTTTTTTTTTTGAATTATTAGGATTGAATGATTTAGAGAAATCATGGAATAAGTATTCGGAATAATATTCAAAATCTAAAAAAAAAAAAAAGAATAAAAATATACAAAATAATTATTCGGTTTCGGGACTCGAACTGAGGACAAGCAAAAACCTACGTTTCGCCCTGTCAATCTAACCTCCCAGCCACTTATTCCTTCAAAGTGTAAGGGTCTTTCAGTCTTAAAAAAGCAGTCCAACTTCATTCTTAATACGGCGAATCTGGTCTAAAGGCACATTGCTAAGAAAAGGTATACCTTCTGCGCATGTCCGTGAAACGAATTTCAAAAAAATCTATCAATAATTTATACAATTTTTTTTTTTTTTGAATTATTAGGATTGAATGATTTAGAGAAATCATGGAATAAATATTCGGAATAATGTTCAAAATAAAAAAGAAAGAATAAAAATATACAAAATAATTAATCGGTTTCGGGACTCGAACTGAGGACCAGCAAAAATATATGATTCAACCTGTCACTCTAACCTCCAAGCCACTTATTCCTTCAAAGTGTAAGGGTCTTTCAGTCTTAAAACAGCAATCCAACTTCATTCTTAATACGGCGAATCTGGTCTAAAAGCACAATGCTCAGAAAAGGTATACCTTCTGCGCATGTCCGTGAAAAGAATTTCAAATAAATCTATCAATAATTTATAGAATTTTTTATTTTTTTATTTTTTTATTTTTTTTTTTGAATTATTAGGATTGAATGATTTAGAGAAATCATGGAATAAGTATTTGGAATAATATTCAAAATATGAAAAAAAATATATATATACAAAATAATTATTTGGTTTCGGGACTCGAACTGAGGACCAGCAAAAATATATGATTCAACCTGTCACTCTAACCTCCAAGCCACTTATTCCTTCAAAGTGTAAGGGTCTTTCAGTCTTAAAATAGCAATCCAACTTCATTCTTAATACTTAGAATCTGGTCTAAAAGCACAATGCTAAGAAAAGGTATACCTTCTGCGCATGTCCGTGAAAAAAATTTCAAATAAATCTATCAATAATTTATAGAATTTTTTTTTTTTTTTGAATTATTAGGATTGAATGATTTAGAGAAATCATGGAATAAGTATTCTGAATAATATTCAAAATATGAAAAAAATATATATATATACAAAATAATTATTTGGATTCGGGACTCGAACTGAGGACCAGCAAAAATATATGATTCAACCTGTTACTCTAACCTCCAAGCCACTTATTCCTTCAAAGTGTAAGGGTCTTTCGGTCTTAAAACAGCAATCCAACTTCATTCTTAATACGGCGAATCTGGTCTAAAATCACAATGCTAAGAAAAGGTATACCTTCTGCGCATGTACGTAAAAAGAATTTCAAATAAATTTATCAATAATTTATAGAATTTTTTTTTTTTGAATTATTAGGATTGAATGATTTAGAAAAATCATGGAATAAGTATTCGGAGTAATGTTCAAAATAAAAAAGAAAGAATAAAAATATACAAAATAATTAATCGGTTTCGGGACTCGAACTGAGGACCAGCAAAAATCTATGATTTGGCCTGTCACTCTAACCTCCAAGCCACTTATTCCTTCAAAGTGGAAGGGTCTTTCAGTCTTAAAACAGCAATCCAACTTCATTCTTAATACTTAGAATCTGGTCTAAAAGCACAATGCTAAGAAAAGGTATACCTTCTGCGCATGTCCGTGAAAAGAATTTCAAATAAATCTATCAATAATTTATAGAATTTTTTATTTTTTTATTTTTTAATTTTTTTTTGAATTATTAGGATTGAATGATTTAGAGAAATCATGGAATAAGTATTTGGAATAATATTCAAAATATGAAAAAAAATATATATATACAAAATAATTATTTGGTTTCGGGACTCGAACTGAGGACCAGCAAAAACATATGATTCAACCTGTCACTCTAACCTCCAAGCCACTTATTCCTTCAAAGTGTAAGGGTCTTTCAGTCTTAAAACAGCAAACCAACTTCATTCTTAATACTTAGAATCTTATCTAAAAGCACAATGCTAAGAAAAGGTATACCTTCTGCGCATGTACGTGAAAAGAATTTCAAATAAATTTATCAATAATTTATAGAATTTTTTTTTTGAATTATTAGGATTGAATGATTTAGAGAAATCATGGAATAAGTATTCGGAATAATATTCAAAATATGAAAAAAAATATATATATACAAAATAATTATTCGGTTTCGGGACTCGAACTGAGGACAAGCAAAAACCTACGTTTCGCCCTGTCAATCTAACCTCCCAGCCACTTATTCCTTCAAAGTGTAAGGGTCTTTCAGTCTTAAAAAAGCAGTCCAACTTCATTCTTAATACGGCAAATCTGGTATAAAAGCACAATGCTAAGAAAAGGTATACCTTCTGCGCATGTCCGTGAAAAGAATTTCAAATAAATCGATCAATAATTTATAGATTTTTTTTTTTTGAATTATTAGGATTGAATGATTTAGAGAAATCATGGAATAAGTATTCGAAATAATATTCAAAACATGAAAAAAAAAAAAAAATACAAAATAATTATTTGGTTTCGGGACTCGAACTGAGGACCAGCAAAAATATATGATTCGACATCTCACTCTAACCTCCAAGCCACTTATTCCTTCAAAGTGTAAGGGTCTTTTAGTTTTAATGCAGCAATCCAACTTCATTCTTAATACGGCGAATCTGGTCTAAAAGCACAATGCTAAGAAAAGGTATACCTTCTGCGCATGTCCGTGAAAAGAATTTCAAATAAATTTATCAATAATTTATAGAATTTTTTTTTTTTTTTTGAATTATTAGGATTGAATGATTTAGAAAAATCATGGAATAAGTATTCGGAGTAATGTTCAAAATAAAAAAGAAAGAATAAAAATATACAAAATAATTAATCGGTTACGGGACTCGAACTGAGGACCAGCAATAATATATGATTCGACCTGTCACTCTAACCTCCAAACCACTTATTCCTTCACAGTGTAAGGGTCTTTCAGTCTTAAAATAGCAATCCAACTTCATTCTTAATACGGCGAATCTGGTCTAAAAGCACAATGCTAAGAAAAGGTATACCTTCTGCGCATATCCAAGAAAAGAATTTCAAATACATTTATCAATAATTTATAGAGTTTTTTTTTTTTTTGAATTATTAGGATTGAATGATTTAGAAAAATCATGGAATAAGTATTCGGAGTAATGTTCAAAATAAAAAAGAAAGAATAAAAATATACAAAATAATTAATCGGTTTCGGGACTCGAACTGAGGACCAGCAAAAATATATGATTCGACCTGTCACTCTAACCTCCAAGCCACTTATTCCTTCACAGTGTAAGGGTCTTTCAGTCTTAAAATAGCAATCCAACTTCATTCTTAATACGGCGAATCTGGTCTAAAAGCACAATGCTAAGAAAAGGTATACCTTCTGCGCATGTCCGTGAAAAGAATTTCAAATAAATCTATCAATAATTTATAGAATTTTTTATTTTTTTATTTTTTTTTTTGAATTATTAAGATAAATATATATATATATATACAAAATAATTATTTGGTTTCGGGACTCGAACTGAGGACGAGCAAAAAAATATGATTCAACCTGTCACTCTAACCTCCAAGCCACTTATTCCTTCAAAGTGTAAGGGTCATTCAGTCTTAAAACAGCAATCCAACTTCATTCTTAACACGGCGAATCTGGTCTAAAAGCACAATGCTAAGAAAAGGTATACCTTCTGCGCATGTTCGTGGAAAGAATTTCAAATAAATCTATCAATAATTTATAGAATTTTTTTTTATTATTATTTTTTTTTTTTTTTTTGAATTATTAGGATTGAATGATTTAGAGAAATCATGGAATAAGTATTTGGAATAATATTCAAAATATGAAAAAAAAATATATATATACAAAATAATTATTTGGTTTCGGGACTCGAACTGAGGACCAGCAAAAATATATGATTCAACCTGTCACTCTAACCTCCAAGCCACTTATTCCTTCAAAGTGTAAGGTTCTTTCAGTCTTAAAACAGCAATCCAACTTCATTCTTAATACGGAGAATCTGGTCTAAAAGCGCAATGCTAAGAAAAGGTATACCTTCTGCGCATGTCCGTGAAAAGAATTTCAAATAAATCTATCAATAATTTATAGAATTTTTTTTTTATTATTATTTTTTTTTAATTATTAGGATTGAATGATTTAGAGAAATCATGGAATAAGTATTCGGAATAATATTCAAAATCTGAATAAAATATATATATACAAAATAATTATTTGGATTCGGGACTCGAACTGAGGACCAGCAAAAATATATGATTCGTCCAGTCACTCTAACCTCCAAGCCACTTATTCCTTTAACAGGCAAGGGTCTTTTAATCTTAAAACAGCAATCCAACTTCATTCTTAATACGGCGAATCTGGTCTAAAAGCACAATGCTTTGAAAAGGTATACCTACTGCGCATGTCCGTAAAAAGAATTTCAAATAAATCTATCAAAAATTTATAGATTTTTTTTTTTTTTTTTGAATTATTAGGATTGAATGATTTAGAGAAATCATGGAATAAGTATTCGGAATAATGTTCAAAATAAAAAAGAAAGAATAAAAATATACAAAATAATTAATCGGTTTCGGGACTCGAACTGAGTACAAGCAAAAATCTATGATTTGCCCTGTCACTCTAACCTTCAAGCCACTTATTCCTTCATAGTGCAAGGGTCTTTCAGTCTTAAAACAGCAATCCAACTTCATTCTTAATACGGCGAATCTGGTCTAAAGGCACATTGCTAAGAAAAGGTATACCTTCTGCGCATGTCCGTGAAACGAATTTCAAATAAATCTATCAATAATTTATACAATTTTTTTTTTTTTGAATTATTAGGATTGAATGATTTAGAGAAATCATGGAATAAATATTCGGAATAATGTTCAAAATAAAAAAGAAAGAATAAAAATATACAAAATAATTAATCGGTTACGGGACTCGAACTGAGGACCAGCAAAAATTTATGATTCGACCTGTCACTCTAACTTCCAAGCCACTTATTCCTTCAAAGTGTAAGGGTCTTTCAGTCTTAAAACAGCAATATAACTTCATTCTTAATATGGCGAATCTGGTCTAAAAGCACAATGCTAAGAAAAGGTATACCTTCTGCGCATGTCCGTGAAAAGAATTTCCAATAAATCTATCAATAATTTATAGATTTTTTTTTGAATTATTAGGATTGAATGATTTAGAGAAATCATAGAATAAGTATTCGGAATAATATTCAAAATATTAAAAAAAAAGAATAAAAATATACAAAATAATTATTCGGTTTCGGGACTCGAACTGAGGACCAGCAAAAATATATGATTCGACCTGTCACTCTAACCTCCAAGCCGCTTATTCCTTCAAAGTGTAAGGGTCTTTCAGTCTTAAAACAGCAATCCAACTTCATTCTTAATACGGCGAATCTGGTCTAAAAGCACAATGCTAAGAAAAGGTATACCTTCTGCGCATGTCCGTGAAAAGAATTTTAAATAAATTTATCAATAATTTATAGAATTTTTTTTTTTGAATTATTAGGATTGAATGATTTAGAGAAATCATGGAATAAGCATTCGGAATAATATTCAAAATATAAAAAAAAGGAATAAAAATATACAAAATAATTAATCGGTTTCGGGACTCGAACTAGGACAAGCAAAAATATATGATTCGACCTGTCACTCTAACCTCCAAGCCACTTATTCCTTCAAAGTGTAAGGGTCTTTCAGTCTTAAAACAGCAATCCAACTTCATTCTTAATACGGCGAATCTGGTCTAAAAGTACAATGCTAAGAAAAGGTATACCTTCTGCGCATGTCCGTGAAAAGAATTTCAAATAAATCTATGAATAAGTTATACAATTTTTTTTCTTGAATTATTCAGATTGAATGATTTAGAAAAATCATGGAATAAGTATTCGGAGTATTGTTCAAAATCAAAAAGAAGGAATAAAAATATACAAAATAATTAATTGGTTTCGGGACTCGAACTGAGGACCAGCAAAAATCTATGATTCGGCCTGTCACTCTAACCTCCAAGCCACTTATTCCTTCAAAGTGTAAGGTTCTTTCAGTCTTAAAACAGCAATCCAACTTCATTCTTAATACGGAGAATCTGGTCTAAAAGCGCAATGCTAAGAAAAGGTATACCTCCTGCGCATGTCCGTGAAAAGAATTTCAAATAAATCTATCAATAATTTATAGAATTTTTTTTTATTATTATTATTTTTTTTTTTTGAATTATTAGGATTGAATGATTTAGAGAAATCATGGAATAAGTATTCGGAATAATATTCAAAATATTAAAAAAAAGAATAAAAATATACAAAATAATTATTCCGTTTCGGGACTCGAACTGAGGACCAGCAAAAATATATGATTCAACCTGTCACTCTAACCTCCAAGCCACTTATTCCTTCAAAGTGTAAGGGTCTTTCAGTCTTAAAACAGCAATCCAACTTCATTCTTAATACGGCGAATCTGGTCTAAAGGCACATTGCTAAGAAAAGGTATACCTTCTGCGCATGTCCGTGAAACGAATTTCAAATAAATCTATCAATAATTTATACAATTTTTTTTTTTTTTTGAATTATTAGGATTGAATGATTTAGAGAAATCATGGAATAAATATTCCGAATAATGTTCAAAATAAAAAAGAAAGAATAAAAATATACAAAATAATTATTCGGTTTCGGGACTCGAACTGAGGACCAGCAAAAATATATGATTCGACCTGTCACTCTAACCTCAAAGCCCCTTATTCCTTCAAAGTGTAAGGGTCTTTCAGTCTTAAAACAGCAATATAACTTCATTCTTAATGTGGCGAATCTGGTCTAAAAGCACAATGCTAAGAAAAGGTATACCTTCTGCGCATGTCCGTGAAAAGAATTTCCAATAAATCTATCAATAATTTATAGATTTTTTTTTTGAATTATTAGGATTGAATGATTTAGAGAAATCATGGAATAAGTATTCGGAATTTTATTCAAAATATTAAAAAAAAAGAATAAAAATATACAAAATAATTATTCGGTTTCGGGACTCGAACTGAGGACCAGCAAAAATATATGATTCGACCTGTCACTCTAACCTCCAAGCCCCTTATTCCTTCAAAGTGTAAGGGTCTTTCAGTCTTAAAACAGCAATCCAACTTCATTCTTAATACGGCGAATCTGGTCTAAAAGCACAATGCTAAGAAAAGGTATACCTTCTGCGCATGTCCGTGAAAAGAATTTCAAATAAATCTATGAATAAGTTATAGAATTTTTTTTTTCTTGAATTATTCGGATTGAATGATTTAGAAAAATCATGGAATAAGTATTCGGAGTATTGTTCAAAATCAAAAAGAAGGAATAAAAATATACAAAATAATTAATCGGTTTCGGGACTCGAACTGAGGACCAGCAAAAATATATGATTCGTCCAGTCACTCTAACCTCCAAGCCACTTATTCCTTTAACAGGTAAGGGTCTTTTAATCTTAAAACAGCAATCCAACTTCATTCTTAATACGGCGAATCTGGTCTAAAAGCACAATGCTATGAAAAGGTATACCTACTGCGCATGTCCGTAAAAAGAATTTCAAATAAATCTATCAATAATTTATAGATTTTTTTTTTTTTTTGAATTATTAGGATTGAATGATTTAGAGAAATCATGGAATAAGTATTCGGAATAATGTTCAAAATAAAAAAGAAAGAATAAAAATATACAAAATAATTAATCGGTTTCGGGACTCGAACTGAGTACAAGCAAAAATCTATGATTTGCCCTGTCACTCTAACCTTCAAGCCACTTATTCCTTCATAGTGCAAGGGTCTTTCAGTCTTAAAACAGCAATCCAACTTCATTCTTAATACGGCGAATCTGGTCTAAAGGCACATTGCTAAGAAAAGGTATACCTTCTGCGCATGTCCGTGAAACGAATTTCAAATAAATCTATCAATAATTTATACAATTTTTTTTTTGAATTATTAGGATTGAATGATTTAGAGAAATCATGGAATAAATATTCGGAATAATGTTCAAAATAAAAAAGAAAGAATAAAAATATACAAAATAATTAATCGGTTACGGGACTCGAACTGAGGACCAGCAAAAATATATGATTCGACCTGTCACTCTAACTTCCAAGCCACTTATTCCTTCAAAGTGTAAGGGTCTTTCAGTCTTAAAACAGCAATATAACTTCATTCTTAATATGGCGAATCTGGTCTAAAAGCACAATGCTAAGAAAAGGTATACCTTCTGCGCATGTCCGTGAAAAAAATTTCCAATAAATCTATCAATAATTTATAGATTTTTTTTTGAATTATTAGGATTGAATGATTTAGAGAAATCATGGAATAAGTATTCGGAATAATATTCAAAATATTAAAAAAAAAGAATAAAAATATACAAAATAATTATTCGGTTTCGGGACTCGAACTGAGGACCAGCAAAAATATATGATTCGACCTGTCACTCTAACCTCCAAGCCCCTTATTCCTTCAAAGTGTAAGGGTCTTTCAGTCTTAAAACAGCAATCCAACTTCATTCTTAATACGGCGAATCTGGTCTAAAAGCACAATGCTAAGAAAAGGTATACCTTCTGCGCATGTCCGTGAAAAGAATTTTAAATAAATTTATCAATAATTTATAGAATTTTTTTTTTTGAATTATTAGGATTGAATGATTTAGAGAAATCATGGAATAAGCATTCGGAATAATATTCAAAATAAAAAAAAAAGGAATAAAAATATACAAAATAATTAATTGGTTTCGGGACTCGAACTAGGACAAGCAAAAATATATGATTCGACCTGTCACTCTAACCTCCAAGCCACTTATTCCTTCAAAGTGTAAGGGTCTTTCAGTCTTAAAACAGCAATCCAACTTCATTCTTAATACGGCGAATCTGGTCTAAAAGTACAATGCTAAGAAAAGGTATACCTTCTGCGCATGTCCGTGAAAAGAATTTCAAATAAATCTATGAATAAGTTATAGAATTTTTTTTTCTTGAATTATTCGGATTGAATGATTTAGAAAAATCATGGAATAAGTATTCGGAGTATTGTTCAAAATCAAAAAGAAGGAATAAAAATATACAAAATAATTAATCGGTTTCGAGACTCGAACTGAGGACCAGCAAAAATCTATGATTCGGCCTGTCACTCTAACCTCCAAGCCACTTATTCCTTCAAAGTGTAAGGTTCTTTCAGTCTTAAAACAGCAATCCAACTTCATTCTTAATACGGAGAATCTGGTCTAAAAGCGCAATGCTAAGAAAAGGTATACCTTCTGCGCATGTCCGTGAAAAGAATTTCAAATAAATCTATCAATAATTTATAGAATTTTTTTTTATTATTATTATTATTTTTTTGAATTATTAGGATTGAATGATTTAGAGAAATCATGGAATAAATATTCGGAATAATATTCAAAATATTAAAAAAAAGAATAAAAATATACAAAATAATTATTCGGTTTCGGGACTCGAACTGAGGACCAGCAAAAATATATGATTCAACCTGTCACTCTAACCTCCAAGCCACTTATTCCTTCAAAGTGTAAGGGTCTTTCAGTCTTAAAACAGCAATCCAACTTCATTCTTAATACGGCGAATCTGGTCTAAAGGCACATTGCTAAGAAAAGGTATACCTTCTGCGCATGTCCGTGAAACGAATTTCAAATAAATCTATCAATAATTTATACAATTTTTTTTTTTTGAATTATTAGGATTGAATGATTTAGAGAAATCATGGAATAAATATTCGGAATAATGTTCAAAATAAAAAAGAAAGAATAAAAATATACAAAATAATTAATCGGTTACGGGACTCGAACTGAGGACCAGCAAAAATATATGATACGACCTGTCACTCTAACCTCCAAGCCCCTTATTCCTTCAAAGTGTAAGGGTCTTTCAGTCTTAAAACAGCAATCCAACTTCATTCTTAATCCGGCGAATCTGGTCTAAAAGCACAATGCTAAGAAAAGGTATACCTTCTGCGCATGTCCGTGAAAAGAATTTTAAATAAATTTATCAATAATTTATAGAATTTTTTTTTTGAATTATTAGGATTGAATGATTTAGAGAAATCATGGAATAAGCATTCGGAATAATATTCAAAATATAAAAAAAAGGAATAAAAATATACAAAATAATTAATCGGTTTCGGGACTCGAACTAGGACAAGCAAAAATATATGATTCGACCTGTCACTCTAACGTCCAAGCCACTTATTCCTTCAAAGTGTAAGGGTCTTTCAGTCTTAAAACAGCAATCCAACTTCATTCTTAATACGGCGAATCTGGTCTAAAAGTACAATGCTAAGAAAAGGTATACCTTCTGCGCATGTCCGTGAAAAGAATTTCAAATAAATCTATGAATAAGTTATAGAATTTTTTTTTCTTGAATTATTCGGATTGAATGATTTAGAAAAATCATGGAATAAGTATTCGGAGTATTGTTCAAAATCAAAAAGAAGGAATAAAAATATACAAAATAATTAATCGGTTTCGGGACTCGAACTGAGGACCAGCAAAAATCTATGATTCGGCCTGTCACTCTAACCTCCAAGCCACTTATTCCTTCAAAGTGTAAGGTTCTTTCAGTCTTAAAACAGCAATCCAACTTCATTCTTAATACGGAGAATCTGGTCTAAAAGCGCAATGCTAAGAAAAGGTATACCTTCTGCGCATGTCCGTGAAAAGAATTTCAAATAAATCTATCAATAATTTATAGAATTTTTTTTTATTATTATTATTTTTTTTTGAATTATTAGGATTGAATGATTTAGAGAAATCATGGAATAAGTATTCGGAATAATATTCAAAATATAAAAAAAAGGAATAAAAATATACAAAATAATTAATCGGTTTCGGGACTCGAACTAGGACAAGCAAAAATATATGATTCGACCTGTCACTCTAACCTCCAAGCCACTTATTCCTTCAAAGTGTAAGGGTCTTTCAGTCTTAAAACAGCAATCCAACTTCATTCTTAATACGGCGAATCTGTTCTAAAAGCACAATGCTAAGAAAAGGTATACCTTCTGCGCATGACCGTGAAAAGAATTTCAAATAAATTTATCAATAATTTATAAAAAATTTTTTTTGAATTATTAGGATTGAATGATTTAGAGAAATCATGGAATAAGTATTCGGAATAATATTCAAAATATGAATAAAATATATATATACAAAATAATTATTTGGATTCGGGACTCGAACTGAGGACCAGCAAAAATATATGATTCGTCCAGTCACTCTAACCTCCAAGCCACTTATTCCTTTAACAGGCAAGGGTCTTTTAATCTTAAAACAGCAATCCAACTTCATTCTTAATACGGCGAATCTGGTCTAAAAGCACAATGCTATGAAAAGGTATACCTACTGCGCATGTCCGTAAAAAGAATTTCAAATAAATCTATCAATAATTTATAGATTTTTTTTTTTTTTTGAATTATTAGGATTGAATGATTTAGAGAAATCATGGAATAAGTATTCGGAATAATGTTCAAAATAAAAAAGAAAGAATAAAAATATACAAAATAATTAATCGGTTTCGGGACTCGAACTGAGTACAAGCAAAAATCTATGATTTGCCCTGTCACTCTAACCTTCAAGCCACTTATTCCTTCATAGTGCAAGGGTCTTTCAGTCTTAAAACAGCAATCCAACTTCATTCTTAATACGGCGAATCTGGTCTAAAGGCACATTGCTAAGAAAAGGTATACCTTCTGTGCATGTCCGTGAAACGAATTTCAAATAAATCTATCAATAATTTATACAATTTTTTTTTTTTTTGAATTATTAGGATTGAATGATTTAGAGAAATCATGGAATAAATATTCGGAATAATGTTCAAAATAAAAAAGAAAGAATAAAAATATACAAAATAATTAATCGGTTACGGGACTCGAACTGAGGACCAGCAAAAATATATGATTCGACCTGTCACTCTAACTTCCAAGCCACTTATTCCTTCAAAGTGTAAGGGTCTTTCAGTCTTAAAACAGCAATCCAACTTCATTCTTAATACGGCGAATCTGGTCTAAACGCACAATGCTAAGAAAAGGTATGCCATCTGTGCATGTCCGTGAAAAGAATTTCAAATAAATTAAGAAATAATTTATAGAAATATTTTATTTTTGAATGATTAGGATTCAATTTTTCCGAGAAATCATGGAATAAGTATTCGGAATAATGTTCAAAATAAAAAAGAAAGAATAAAAATATACAAAATAATTAATCGGTTTCGGGACTCGAACTGAGGACCAGCAAAAATCTATGATTTGGCCTGTCACTCTAACCTCCAAGCCACTTATTCCTTCAAAGTGTAAGGGTCTTTCAGTCTTGAAACAGCAATCCAACTTCATTCTTAATACTTAGAATCTGGTCTAAAAGCACAATGCTAAGAAAAGGTATACCTTCTGCGCATGTACGTGAAAAGAATTTCAAATAAATTTATCAATAATTTATAGAATTTTTTTTTTTTGAATTATTAGGATTGAATGATTTAGAGAAATCATGGAATAAGTATTCGGAATAATATTCAAAATCTAAAAAAAAAAAAAGAATAAAAATATACAAAATAATTATTCCGTTTCGGGACTCGAACTGAGGACAAGCAAAAACCTACGTTTCGCTCTGTCAATCTAACCTCCCAGCCACTTATTCCTTCAAAGTGTAAGGGTCTTTCAGTCTTAAAAAAGCAGTCCAACTTCATTCTTAATACGGCAAATCTGGTCTAAAAGCACAATGCTAAGAAAAGGTATACCTTCTGCGCATGTCCGTGAAAAGAATTTCAAATAAATCGATCAATAATTTATAGATTTTTTTTTTTTGAATTATTAGGATTGAATGATTTAGAGAAATCATGGAATAAGTATTCGAAATAATATTCAAAACATGAAAAAAAAAAGAAATACAAAATAATTATTTGGTTTCGGGACTCGAACTGAGGACCAGCAAAAATATATGGTTCGACATCTCACTCTAACCTCCAAGCCACTTATTCCTTCAAAGTGTAAGGGTCTTTTAGTATTAATGCAGCAATCCAACTTCATTCTTAATACGGCGAATCTGGTCTAAAACACAATGCTAAGAAAAGGTATACCTTCTGCGCATATCCAAGAAAAGAATTTCAAATACATTTATCAATAATTTATAGAGTTTTTTTTTTTTTTTTTTTTTTTGAATTATTATGATTGAATGATTTAGAAAAATCATGGAATAAGTATTCGGAGTAATGTTCAAAATAAAAAAGAAAGAATAAAAATATACAAAATAATTAATCGGTTTCGGGACTCGAACTGAGGACCAGCAAAAATATATGATTCGACCTGTCACTCTAACCTCCAAACCACTTATTCCTTCACAGTGTAAGGGTCTTTCAGTCTTAAAATAGCAATCCAACTTCATTCTTAATACGGCGAATCTGGTCTAAAAGCACAATGCTAAGAAAAGGTATACCTTCTGCGCATGTCCGTGAAAAGAATATCAAATAAATCTATCAATAATTTATAGAATTTTTTTTTTGAATTATTAAGATAAATATATATATATATATATATACAAAATAATTATTTGGTTTCGGGACTCGAACTGAGGACGAGCAAAAAAATATGATTCAACCTGTCACTCTAACCTCCAAGCCACTTATTCCTTCAAAGTGTAAGGGTCATTCAGTCTTAAAACAGCAATCCAACTTCATTCTTAACACGGCGAATCTGGTCTAAAAGCACAATTCTAAGAAAAGGTATACCTTCTGCGCATGTTCGTGGAAAGAATTTCAAATAAATCTATCAATAATTTATAGCATTTTTTTTATTATTATTTTTTTTTTTTGAATTATTAGGATTGAATGATTTAGAGAAATCATGGAATAAGTATTTGGAATAATATTCAAAATATGAAAATATATATATATATATACAAAATAATTATTTGGTTTCGGGACTCGAACTGAGGACCAGCAAAAATATATGATTCAACCTGTCACTCTAACCTCTAAGCCACTTATTCCTTCAAAGTGTAAGATTCTTTCAGTCTTAAAACAGCAATCCAACTTCATTCTTAATACGGAGAATCTGGTCTAAAAGCGCAATGCTAAGAAAAGGTATACCTTCTGCGCATGTCCGTGAAAAGAATTTCAAATAAATCTATCAATAATTTATAGAATTTTTTTTTATTATTATTATTTTTTTTTTTTTGAATTATTAGGATTGAATGATTTAGAGAAATCATGGAATAAGTATTCGGAATAATATTCAAAATATGAATAAAATATATATATACAAAATAATTATTTGGATTCGGGACTCGAACTGAGGACCAGCAAAAATATATGATTCGTCCAGTCACTCTAACCTCCAAGCCACTTATTCCTTTAACAGGCAAGGGTCTTTTAATCTTAAAACAGCAATCCAACTTCATTCTTAATACGGCGAATCTGGTCTAAAAGCACAATGCTATGAAAAGGTATACCTACTGCGCATGTCCGTAAAAAGAATTTCAAATAAATCTATCAATAATTTATAGATTTTTTTTTTTTTTTGAATTATTAGGATTGAATGATTTAGAGAAATCATGGAATAAGTATTCGGAATAATGTTCAAAATAAAAAAGAAAGAATAAAAATATACAAAATAATTAATCGGTTTCGGGACTCGAACTGAGTAGAAGCAAAAATCTATGATTTGCCTTTCACTCTAACCTTCAAGCCACTTATTCCTTCATAGTACAAGGGTCTTTCAGTCTTAAAACAGCAATCCAACTTCATTCTTAATACGGCGAATCTGGTCTAAAGGCACATTGCTAAGAAAAGGTATACCTTCTGCGCATGTCAGTGAAACGAATTTCAAATAAATCTATCAATAATTTATACAATTTTTTTTTTTTTTGAATTATTAGGATTGAATGATTTAGAGAAATCATGGAATAAATATTCGGAATAATGTTCAAAATAAAAAAGAAAGAATAAAAATATACAAAATAATTAATCGGTTACGGGACTCGAACTGAGGACCAGAAAATATATGATTCGACCTGTCACTCTAACCTCCAAGCCCCTTATTCCTTCAAAGTGTAAGGGTCTTTCAGTCTTAAAACAGCAATATAACTTCATTCTTAATATGGCGAATCTGGTCTAAAAGCACAATGCTAAGAAAAGGTATACCTTCTGCGCATGTCCGTGAAAAGAATTTCCAATAAATCTATCAATAATTTATAGATTTTTTTTTTTGAATTATTAGGATTGAATGATTTAGAGAAATCATGGAATAAGTATTCGGAATAATATTCAAAATATTAAAAAAAAGAATAAAAATATACAAAATAATTATTCGGTTTCGGGACTCGAACTGAGGACCATCAAAAATATATGATTCGACCTGTCACTCTAACTTCCAAGCCACTTATTCCTTCAAAGAGTAAGGGTCTTTCAGTCTTAAAACAGCAATATAACTTCATTCTTAATATGGCGAATCTGGTCTAAAAGCACAATGCTAAGAAAAGGTATACCTTCTGCGCATGTCCGTGAAAAGAATTTCCAATAAATCTATCAATAATTTATAGATTTTTTTTTGAATTATTAGGATTGAATGATTTAGAGAAATCATGGAATAAGTATTCGGAATAATATTCAAAATATTAAAAAAAAAGAATAAAAATATACAAAATAATTATTCGGTTTCGGGACTCGAACTGAGGACCAGCAAAAATATATGATTCGACCTGTCACTCTAACCTCAAAGCCCCTTATTCCTTCAAAGTGTAAGGGTCTTTCAGTCTTAAAACAGCAATCCAACTTCATTCTTAATACGGCGAATCTGGTCTAAAAGCACAATGCTAAGAAAAGGTATACCTTCTGCGCATGTCCGTGAAAAGAATTTTAAATAAATTTATCAATAATTTATAGAATTTTTTTTTGAATTATTAGGATTGAATGATTTAGAGAAATCATGGAATAAGCATTCGGAATAATATTCAAAATATTAAAAAAAGGAATAAAAATATACAAAATAATTAATCGGTTTCGGGACTCGAACTAGGACAAGCAAAAATATATGATTCGACCTGTCACTCTAACCTCCAAGCCACTTATTCCTTCAAAGTGTAAGGGTCTTTCAGTCTTAAAACAGCAATCCAACTTCATTCTTAATACGGCGAATCTGGTCTAAAAGTACAATGCTAAGAAAAGGTATACCTTCTGCGCATGTCCGTGAAAAGAATTTCAAATAAATCTATGAATAAGTTATAGAATTTTTTTTTCTTGAATTATTCGGATTGAATGATTTAGAAAAATCATGCAATAAGTATTCGGAGTATTGTTCAAAATCAAAAAGAAGGAATAAAAATATACAAAATAATTAATCGGTTTCGGGACTCGAACTGAGGACCAGCAAAAATCTATGATTCGGCCTGTCACTCTAACCTCCAAGCCACTTATTCCTTCAAAGTGTAAGGTTCTTTCAGTCTTAAAACAGCAATCCAACTTCATTCTTAATACGGAGAATCTGGTCTAAAAGCGCAATGCTAAGAAAAGGTATACCTTCTGCGCATTTCCGTGAAAAGAATTTCAAATAAATCTATCAATAATTTATAGAATTTTTTTTTATTATTATTTTTTTTTTTGAATTATTAGGATTGAATGATTTAGAGAAATCATGGAATAAGTATTCGGAATAATATTCAAAATATGAAAAAAAAAAAATACAAAATAATTATTTGGTTTCGGCACTCGAACTGAGGACCAGCAAAAATATATGATTCGACCTGTCACTCTAACCTCCAAGCCCCTTATTCCTTCAAAGTGTAAGGGTCTTTCAGTCTTAAAACAGCAATCCAACTTCATTCTTAATACGGCGAATCTGGTCTAAAAGCACAATGCTAAGAAAAGGTATACCTTCTGCGCATGTCCGTGAAAAGAATTTTAAATAAATTTATCAATAATTTATAGAATTTTTTTTTTGAATTATTAGGATTGAATGATTTAGAGAAATCATGGAATAAGCATTCGGAATAATATTCAAAATATAAAAAAAGGAATAAAAATATACAAAATAATTAATCGGTTTCGGGACTCGAACTAGGACAAGCAAAAATATATGATTCGACCTGTCACTCTAACCTCCAAGCCACTTATTCCTTCAAAGTGTAAGGGTCTTTCAGTCTTAAAACAGCAATCCAACTTCATTCTTAATACGGCGAATCTGTTCTAAAAGCACAATGCTAAGAAAAGGTATACCTTCTGCGCATGACCGTGAAAAGAATTTCAAATAAATTTATCAATAATTTATAAAAAAAATTTTTTGAATTATTAGTATTGAATGATTTAGAAAAATCATGGAATAAGTATTCGGAGTAATGTTCAAAATAAAAAAGAAAGAATAAAAATATACAAAATATTAATCGGTTTCGGGACTTGAACTGAGGACCAGCAAAAAGAATATGATTTGGCCTGTCACTCTAACCTCCAAGCCACTTATTCCTTTAACTTGCAAGGGTCTTTCAGTCTTAAAACAGCAATCCAACTTCATTCTTAATACGGCGAATCTGGTCTAAAAGCACAATGCTAAGAAAAGGTATACCTTCTGCGCATGACCGTGAAAAGAATTTCAAATAAATTTATCAATAATTTATAATTTTTTTTTTTTTGAATTATTAGTATTGAATGATTTAGAGAAATCACGGAATAAGTATTCGGAATAATGTTCAAAATAAAAAAGAGAGAATAAAAATATACAAAATTATTAATCGGTTTCGGGACTCGAATTGAGTAGAAGCAAAAATCTATGATTTGCCCTGTCACTCTAACCTCCAAGCCACTTATTCCTTCAAAGTGGAAGGGTCTTTCAGTCTTAAAACAGCAATCCAACTTCATTCTTAATACGGCGAATCTGGTCTAAAAGTACAATGCTAAGAAAAGGTATACCTTCTGTGCATGTCCGTGAAAAGAATTTCAAATAAATCTATCAATAATTTATAGAATTTTTTTTTGAATTATTAGGATTGAATGATTTAGAGAAATCATGGAATAAGTATTCGGAATAATATTCAAAATATGAAAAAAAAAAAAAAAAAAAAAATACAAAATAATTATTTGGTTTCGGGACTCGAACTGAGGACCAGCAAAAATATATAATTCGACCTGTCACTCTAACCTCCAAGCCACTTATTCCTTCAAAGTGTAAGGGTCTTTCAGTCTTAAAACAGCAATCCAACTTCATTCTTAATACGGCGAATTTGGTCTAAAAGCACATTGCTAAGAAAAGGTATACCTTCTGCGCATGTCCTTGAAAAGAATTTCAAATAAATCTATCAATAATTTATATAATTTTTTTTTTTGAATTATTAGGATTGAATGATTTAGAGAAATCATGGAATAAATATTCGGAATAATGTTCAAAATAAAAAAGAAAGAATAAAAATATACAAAATAATTAATCGGATACGGGACTCGAACTGAGGACCAGCAAAAATATATGATTCGACCTGTCACTCTAACCTCCAAGCCACTTATTCCTTCAAAGTGCAAGGGTCTTTCAGTCTTAAAACAGCAATCCAACTTCATTCTTAATACGGCGAATCTGGTCTAAAAGCACAATGCTAAGAAAAGGTATACCTTCTGCGCATGTCCGTGAAAAGAATTTTAAATAAATTTATCAATAATTTATAGAATTTTTTTTTTTTTTTTTGATTTATTCGGATTGAATGATTTAGAAAAATCATGGAATAAGTATTCGGAGTATTGTTCAAAATCAAAAAGAAGGAATAAAAATATACAAAATAATTAATCGGTTTCGGGACTCGAACTGAGGACCAGCAAAAATCTATGATTCGGCCTGTCACTCTAACCTCCAAGCCACTTATTCCTTTAACGGGTAAGGGTCTTTCAGTCTTAAAACAGCAATCCAACTTCATTCTTAATACGGCGAATCTGTTCTAAAAGCACAATGCTAAGAAAAGGTATACCTTCTGCGCATGACCGTGAAAAGAATTTCAAATAAATTTATCAATAATTTATAAAAAGTTTTTTTTTGAATTATTAGTATTGAATGATTTAGAAAAATCATGGAATAAGTATTCGGAGTAATGTTCAAAATAAAAAAGAAAGAATAAAAATATACAAAATAATTAATCGATTTCGGGACTCGAACTGAGGACCAGCAAGAAACCTATGATTTGGCCTGTCACTCTAACCTCCAAGCCACTTATTCCTTTAACTTGCAAGGGTCTTTCAGTCTTAAAACAGCAATCCAACTTCATTCTTAATACGGCGAATCTGGTCTAAAAGTACAATGCTAAGAAAAGGTATACCTTCTGTGCATGTCCGTGAAAAGAATTTCAAATAAATCTATCAATAATTTATAGAATTTTTTTTTTTTTTTAATTATTAGGATTGAATGATTTAGAGAAATCATGGAATAAGTATTCGGAATAATATTCAAAATATGAAAAAAAAAAAATACAAAATAATTATTTGGTTTCGGCACTCAAACTGAGGACCAGCAAAAATATATGATTCGACCTGTCACTCTAACCTCCAAGCCCCTTATTCCTTCAAAGTGTAAGGGTCTTTCAGTCTTAAAACAGCAATCCAACTTCATTCTTAATACGGCGAATCTGGTCTAAAAGCACAATGCTAAGATAAGGTATACCTTCTGCGCATGTCCGTGAAAAGAATTTCAAATAAATCTATCAATAATTTATAGAATTTTTTTTTTTTTTGAATTATTAGGATTGAATGATTTAGAGAAATCATGGAATAAGTATTCGGAATAATGTTCAAAATAAAAAAGAAAGAATAAAAATATACAAAATAATTAATCGGTTACGGGACTCGAACTGAGGACCAGCAAATATATATGATTCGACCTGTCACTCTAACCTCCAAGCCACTTATTCCTTCAAAGTGTAAGGGTCTTTCAGTCTTAAAACAGCAATCCAACTTCATTCTTAATACGGCGAATCTGGTCTAAAAGCACAATGCTAAGAAAAGGTATACCTTCTGCGCATGACCGTGAAAAGAATTTGAAATAAATCTATCAATAATTTATAAATTTTTTTTTTTTTTGAATTATTAGTATTGAATGATTTAGAGAAATCATGGAATAAATATTCGGAATAATGTTCAAAATAAAAAAGAAAGAATAAAAATATACAAAATAATTAATCGGTTACGGGACTCGAACTGAGGACCAGCAAAAATATATGATTCGACCTGTCACTCTAACCTCCAAGCCACTTATTCCTTCAAAGTGTAAGGGTCTTTCAGTCTTAAAACAGCAATCGAACTTCATTCTTAATACGGCGAATCTGGTATAAAAGCACAATTCTAAGAAAAGGTATACCTTCTGCGCATGTCCGTGAAAAGAATTTCAAATAAATCTATCAATAATTTATAGAATTTTTTTTTTTTTTTGAATTATTAGGATTGAATGATTTAGAGCAATCATGAAATAAGTATTCGGAACAATATTCAAAATATAAAAAAAAGGAATAAAAATATACAAAATAATTAATCGGTTTCGGGACTCGAACTGAGTACAAGCAAAAATCTATGATTCGCCCTGTCACTCTAACCTCCACGCCACTTATTCCTTCAAAGTGTAAGGGTCTTTCAGTCTTAAAACAGCAATCCAACTTCATTCTTAATACGGCGAATCTGGTCTAAAAGCACATTGCTAAGAAAAGGTATACCTTCTGCGCATGTCCGTGAAAAGAATTTCAAATAAATCTATCAATAATTTATACAATTTTTTTTTTTTGAATTATTAGGATTGAATGATTTAGAGAAATCATGGAATAAGTATTCGGAATAATATTCAAAATATGAAAGAAAAAAAAAATACAAAATAATTATTTGGTTTCGGCACTCGAACTGAGGACCAGCAAAAATATATGATTCGACCTGTCACTCTAACCTCCAAGCCCCTTATTCCTTCAAAGTGTAAGGGTCTTTCAGTTTTAAAACAGCAATCCAACTTCATTCTTAATACGGCGAATCTGGTCTAAAAGCACAATGCTAAGAAAAGGTATACATTCTGTGCATGTCCGTGAAAAGAATTTCAAATAAATCTATCAATAATTTATAGAATTTTTTTTTTTTGAATTATTAGGATTGAATGATTTAGAGAAATCATGGAATAAGTATTCGGAATAATATTCAAAATATGAAAAAAAAAAAAAAATACAAAATAATTATTTGGTTTCGGGACTCGAACTGAGGACCAGCAAAAATATATAATTCGACCTGTCACTCTAACCTCCAAGCCACTTATTCCTTCAAAGTGTAAGGGTCTTTCAGTCTTAAAACAGCAATCCAACTTCATTCTTAATACGGCGAATTTGGTCTAAAAGCACATTGCTAAGAAAAGGTATACCTTCTGCGCATGTCCTTGAAAAGAATTTCAAATAAATCTATCAATAATTTATACAATTTTTTTTTTTGAATTATTAGGATTGAATGATTTAGAGAAATCATGGAATAAATATTCGGAATAATGTTCAAAATAAAAAAGAAAGAATAAAAATATACAAAATAATTAATCGGTTACGGGACTCGAACTGAGGACCAGCAAAAATATATGATTCGACCTGTCACTCTAACCTCCAAGCCACTTATTCCTTCAAAGAGCAAGGGTCTTTCAGTCTTAAAACAGCAATCCAACTTCATTCTTAATACGGCGAATCTGGTCTAAAAGCACAATGCTAAGAAAAGGTATACCTTCTGCGCATGTCCGTGAAAAGAATTTTAAATAAATTTATCAATAATTTATAGAATTTTTTTTTTTTTTGATTTATTCGGATTGAATGATTTAGAAAAATCATGGAATAAGTATTCGGAGTATTGTTCAAAATCAAAAAGAAGGAATAAAAATATACAAAATAATTAATCGGTTTCGGGACTCGAACTGAGGACCAGCGAAAATCTATGATTCGGCCTGTCACTCTAACCTCCAAGCCACTTATTCCTTTAACGGGTAAGGGTCTTTCAGTCTTAAAACAGCAATCCAACTTCATTCTTAATACGGCGAATCTGTTCTAAAAGCACAATGCTAAGAAAAGGTATACCTTCTGCGCATGACCGTGAAAAGAATTTCAAATAAATTTATCAATAATTTATAAAAAGTTTTTTTTGAATTATTAGTATTGAATGATTTAGAAAAATCATGGAATAAGTATTCGGAGTAATGTTCAAAATAAAAAAGAAAGAATAAAAATATACAAAATAATTAATCGATTTCGGGACTCGAACTGAGGACCAGCAAGAAACCTATGATTTGGCCTGTCACTCTAACCTCCAAGCCATTTATTCCTTTAACTTGCAAGGGTCTTTCAGTCTTAAAACAGCAATCCAACTTCATTCTTAATACGGCGAATCTGGTCTAAAAGTACAATGCTAAGAAAAGGTATACCTTCTGTGCATGTCCGTGAAAAGAATTTCAAATAAATCTATCAATAATTTATAGAATTTTTTTTTTTTGAATTATTAGGATTGAATGATTTAGAGAAATCATGGAATAAGTATTCGGAATAATATTCAAAATATGAAAAAAAAAAATACAAAATAATTATTTGGTTTCGGCACTCGAACTGAGGACCAGCAAAAATATATGATTCGACCTGTCACTCTAACCTCCAAGCCCCTTATTCCTTCAAAGTGTAAGGGTCTTTCAGTCTTAAAACAGCAATCCAACTTCATTCTTAATACGGCGAATCTGGTCTAAAAGCACAATGCTAAGATAAGGTATACCTTCTGCGCATGTCCGTGAAAAGAATTTCAAATAAATCTATCAATAATTTATAGAATTTTTTTTTTTTTTTTGAATTATTAGGATTGAATGATTTAGAGAAATCATGGAATAAGTTATCGGAATAATGTTCAAAATAAAAAAGAAAGAATAAAAATATACAAAATAATTAATCGGTTACGGGACTCGAACTGAGGACCAGCAAATATATATGATTCGACCTGTCACTCTAACCTCCAAGCCACTTATTCCTTCAAAGTGTAAGGGTCTTTCAGTCTTAAAACAGCAATCCAACTTCATTCTTAATACGGCGAATCTGGTCTAAAAGCACAATGCTAAGAAAAGGTATACCTTCTGCGCATGACCGTGAAAAGAATTTGAAATAAATCTATCAATAATTTATAAAAATTTTTTTTTGAATTATTAGTATTGAATGATTTAGAGAAATCATGGAATAAATATTCGGAATAATGTTCAAAATAAAAAAGAAAGAATAAAAATATACAAAATAATTAATCGGTTACGGGACTCGAACTGAGGACCAGCAAAAATATATGATTCGACCTGTCACTCTAACCTCCAAGCCACTTATTCCTTCAAAGTGTAAGGGTCTTTCAGTCTTAAAACAGCAATCGAACTTCATTCTTAATACGGCGAATCTGGTATAAAAGCACAATTCTAAGAAAAGGTATACCTTCTGCGCATGTCCGTGAAAAGAATTTCAAATAAATCTATCAATAATTTATAGAATTTTTTTTTTTTTGAATTATTAGGATTGAATGATTTAGAGCAATCATGAAATAAGTATTCGGAATAATATTCAAAATATAAAAAAAAGGAATAAAAATATACAAAATAATTAATCGGTTTCGGGACTCGAACTGAGTACAAGCAAAAATCTATGATTCGCCCTGTCACTCTAACCTCCACGCCACTTATTCCTTCAAAGTGTAAGGGTCTTTCAGTCTTAAAACAGCAATCCAACTTCATTCTTAATACGGCGAATCTGGTCTAAAACCACATTGCTAAGAAAAGGTATACCTTCTGCGCATGTCCGTGAAAAGAATTTCAAATAAATCTATCAATAATTTATACAATTTTTTTTTTTTTGAATTATTAGGATTGAATGATTTAGAGAAATCATGGAATAAGTATTCGGAATAATATTCAAAATATGAAAGAAAAAAAAAATACAAAATAATTATTTGGTTTCGGCACTCGAACTGAGGACCAGCAAAAATATATGATTCGACCTGTCACTCTAACCTCCAAGCCCCTTATTCCTTCAAAGTGTAAGGGTCTTTCAGTTTTAAAACAGCAATCCAACTTCATTCTTAATACGGCGAATCTGGTCTAAAAGCACAATGCTAAGATAAGGTATACCTTCTGCGCATGTCCGTGAAAAGAATTTCAAATAAATCTATCAATAATTTATAGAATTTTTTTTTTTTTTTTGAATTATTAGGATTGAATGATTTAGAGAAATCATGGAATAAGTATTCGGAATAATATTCAAAATATGAAAAAAAAAAAAAAAAATACAAAATAATTATTTGGTTTCGGGACTCGAACTGAGGACCAGCAAAAATATATAATTCGACCTGTCACTCTAACCTCCAAGCAACTTATTCCTTCAAAGTGTAAGGGTCTTTCAGTCTTAAAACAGCAATCCAACTTCATTCTTAATACGGCAAATTTGGTCTAAAAGCACATTGCTAAGAAAAGGTATACCTTCTGCGCATGTCCTTGAAAAGAATTTCAAATAAATCTATCAATAATTTATACAATTTTTTTTTTGAATTATTAGGATTGAATGATTTAGAGAAATCATGGAATAAATATTCGGAATAATGTTCAAAATAAAAAAGAAAGAATAAAAATATACAAAATAATTAATCGGTTACGGGACTCGAACTGAGGACCAGCAAAAATATATGATTCGACCTGTCACTCTAACCTCCAAGCCACTTATTCCTTCAAAGTGCAAGGGTCTTTCAGTCTTAAAACAGCAATCCAACTTCATTCTTAATACGGCGAATCTGGTCTAAAAGCACAATGCTAAGAAAAGGTATACCTTCTGCGCATGTCCGTGAAAAGAATTTTAAATAAATTTATCAATAATTTATAGAATTTTTTTTTTTTTTTTGATTTATTCGGATTGAATGATTTAGAAAAATCATGGAATAAGTATTCGGAGTATTGTTCAAAATCAAAAAGAAGGAATAAAAATATACAAAATAATTAATCGGTTTCGGGACTCGAACTGAGGACCAGCAAAAATATATGATTCGACCTGTCACTCTAACCTCCAAGCCACTTATTCCTTCAAAGTGTAAGGGTCTTTCAGTCTTAAAACAGCAATCGAACTTCATTCTTAATACGGCGAATCTGGTATAAAAGCACAATGCTAAGAAAAGGTATACCTTCTGCGCATGACCGTGAAAAGAATTTCAAATAAATTTATCAATAATTTATAAAACGTTTTTTTTTGAATTATTAGTATTGAATGATTTAGAAAAATCATGGAATAAGTATTCGGAGTAATGTTCAAAATAAAAAAGAAAGAATAAAAATATACAAAATAATTAATCGATTTCGGGACTCGAACTGAGGACCAGTAAGAAACCTATGATTTGGCCTGTCACTCTAACCTCCAAGCCACTTATTCCTTTAACTTGCAAGGGTCTTTCAGTCTTAAAACAGCAATCCAACTTCATTCTTAATACGGCGAATCTGGTCTAAAAGTACAATGCTAAGAAAAGGTATACCTTCTGTGCATGTCCGTGAAAAGAATTTCAAATAAATCTATCAATAATTTATAGAATTTTTTTTTTTTTTTTGAATTATTAGGATTGAATGATTTAGAGAAATCATGGAATAAGTATTCGGAATAATGTTCAAAATAAAAAAGAAAGAATAAAAATATACAAAATAATTAATCGGTTACGGGACTCGAACTGAGGACCAGCAAATATATATGATTCGACCTGTCACTCTAACCTCCAAGCCACTTATTCCTTCAAAGTGTAAGGGTCTTTCAGTCTTAAAACAGCAATCCAACTTCATTCTTAAAACGGCGAATCTGGTCTAAAAGCACAATGCTAAGAAAAGGTATACCTTCTGCGCATGACCGTGAAAAGAATTTGAAATAAATCTATCAATAATTTATAAAATTTTTTTTTTGAATTATTAGTATTGAATGATTTAGAGAAATCATGGAATAAATATTCGGAATAATGTTCAAAATAAAAAAGAAAGAATAAAAATATACAAAATAATTAATCGGTTACGGGACTCGAACTGAGAACCAGCAAAAATATATGATTCGACCTGTCACTCTAACCTCCAAGCCACTTATTCCTTCAAAGTGTAAGGGTCTTTCAGTCTTAAAACAGCAATCGAACTTCATTCTTAATACGGCGAATCTGGTATAAAAGCACAATACTAAGAAAAGGTATACCTTCTGCGCATGTCCGTGAAAAGAATTTCAAATAAATCTATCAATAATTTATAGAATTTTTTTTTTTGAATTATTAGGATTGAATGATTTAGAGCAATCATGAAATAAGTATTCGGAATAATATTCAAAATATAAAAAAAAGGAATAAAAATATACAAAATAATTAATCGGTTTCGGGACTCGAACTGAGTACAAGCAAAAATCTATGATTCGCCCTGTCACTCTAACCTCCACGCCACTTATTCCTTCAAAGTGTAAGGGTCTTTCAGTCTTAAAACAGCAATCCAACTTCATTCTTAATACGGCGAATCTGGTCTAAAAGCACATTGCTAAGAAAAGGTATACCTTCTGCGCATGTCCGTGAAAAGAATTTCAAATAAATCTATCAATAATTTATACAATTTTTTTTTTTTGAATTATTAGGATTGAATGATTTAGAGAAATCATGGAATAAGTATTCGGAATAATATTCAAAATATGAAAGAAAAAAAAAATACAAAATAATTATTTGGTTTCGGCACTCGAACTGAGGACCAGCAAAAATATATGATTCGACCTGTCACTCTAACCTCCACGCCACTTATTCCTTCAAAGTGTAAGGGTCTTTCAGTCTTAAAACAGCAATCCAACTTCATTCTTAATACGGCGAATTTGGTCTAAAAGCACATTGCTAAGAAAAGGTATACCTTCTGCGCATGTCCTTGAAAAGAATTTCAAATAAATCTATCAATAATTTATACAATTTTTTTTTTGAATTATTAGGATTGAATGATTTAGAGAAATCATGGAATAAATATTCGGAATAATGTTCAAAATAAAAAAGAAAGAATAAAAATATACAAAATAATTAATCGGTTACGGGACTCGAACTGAGGACCAGCAAAAATATATGATTCGACCTGTCACTCTAACCTCCAAGCCACTTATTCCTTCAAAGTGCAAGGGTCTTTCAGTCTTAAAACAGCAATCCAACTTCATTCTTAATACGGCGAATCTGGTCTAAAAGCACAATGCTAAGAAAAGGTATACCTTCTGCGCATGTCCGTGAAAAGAATTTTAAATAAATTTATCAATAATTTATAGAATTTTTTTTTTTTTTTTGATTTATTCGGATTGAATGATTTAGAAAAATCATGGAATAAGTATTCGGAGTATTGTTCAAAATCAAAAAGAAGGAATAAAAATATACAAAATAATTAATCGGTTTCGGGACTCGAACTGAGGACCAGCAAAAATCTATGATTCGGCCTGTCACTCTAACCTCCAAGCCACTTATTCCTTTAACGGGTAAGGGTCTTTCAGTCTTAAAATAGCAATCCAACTTCATTCTTAATACGGCGAATCTGTTCTAAAAGCACAATGCTAAGAAAAGGTATACCTTCTGCGCATGTCCGTGAAAAGAATTTCAAATAAATTTATCAATAATTTATAGAATTTTTTTTTTTTTTTTTGAATTATTAGGATTGAATGATTTAGAAAAATCATGGAATAAGTATTCGGAATAATATTCAAAATATGAAAAAAAAAAATACAAAATAATTATTTGGTTTCGGCACTCGAACTGAGGACCAGCAAAAATATATGATTCGACCTGTCACTCTAACCTCCAAGCCCCTTATTCCTTCAAAGTGTAAGGGTCTTTCAGTCTTAAAACAGCAATCCAACTTCATTCTTAATACGGCGAATCTGGTCTAAAAGCACAATGCTAAGATAAGGTATACCTTCTGCGCATGTCCGTGAAAAGAATTTCAAATAAATCTATCAATAATTTATAGAATTTTTTTTTTTTGAATTATTAGGATTGAATGATTTAGAGAAATCATGGAATAAGTATTCGGAATAATGTTCAAAATAAAAAAGATAGAATAAAAATATACAAAATAATTAATCGGTTACGGGACTCGAACTGAGGACCAGCAAATATATATGATTCGACCTGTCACTCTAACCTCCAAGCCACTTATTCCTTCAAAGTGTAAGGGTCTTTCAGTCTTAAAACAGCAATCCAACTTCATTCTTAATACGGCGAATCTGGTCTAAAAGCACAATGCTAAGAAAAGGTATACCTTCTGCGCATGACCGTGAAAAGAATTTGAAATAAATCTATCAATAATTTATAAAATTTTTTTTTTTGAATTATTAGTATTGAATGATTTAGAGAAATCATGGAATAAATATTCGGAATAATGTTCAAAATAAAAAAGAAAGAATAAAAATATACAAAATAATTAATCGGTTACGGGACTCGAACTGAGGACCAGCAAAAATATATGATTCGACCTGTCACTCTAACCTCCAAGCCACTTATTCCTTCAAAGTGTAAGGGTCTTTCAGTCTTAAAACAGCAATCGAACTTCATTCTTAATACGGCGAATCTGGTATAAAAGCACAATTCTAAGAAAAGGTATACCTTCTGCGCATGTCCGTGAAAAGAATTTCAAATAAATCTATCAATAATTTATAGAATTTTTTTTTTTTTTTAATTATTAGGATTGAATGATTTAGAGCAATCATGAAATAAGTATTCGGAATAATATTCAAAATATAAAAAAAAGGAATAAAAATATACAAAATAATTAATCGGTTTCGGGACTCGAACTGAGTACAAGCAAAAATCTATGATTCGCCCTGTCACTCTAACCTCCACGCCACTTATTCCTTCAAAGTGTAAGGGTCTTTCAGTCTTAAAACAGCAATCCAACTTCATTCTTAATACGGCGAATCTGGTCTAAAAGCACATTGCTAAGAAAAGGTATACCTTCTGCGCATGTCCGTGAAAAGAATTTCAAATAAATCTATCAATAATTTATACATTTTTTTTTTTTGAATTATTAGGATTGAATGATTTAGAGAAATCATAGAATAAGTATTCGGAATAATATTCAAAATATGAAAGAAAAAAAAAATACAAAATAATTATTTGGTTTCGGCACTCGAACTGAGGACCAGCAAAAATATATGATTCGACCTGTCACTCTAACCTCCAAGCCCCTTATTCCTTCAAAGTGTAAGGGTCTTTCAGTTTTAAAACAGCAATCCAACTTCATTCTTAATACGGCGAATCTGTTCTAAAAGCACAATGCTAAGAAAAGGTATACCTTCTGCGCATGTCCGTGAAAAGAATTTTAAATAAATTTATCAATAATTTATAGAATTTTTTTTTTTTTTGATTTATTCGGATTGAATGATTTAGAAAAATCATGGAATAAGTATTCGGAGTATTGTTCAAAATCAAAAAGAAGGAATAAAAATATACAAAATAATTAATCGGTTTCGGGACTCGAACTGAGGACCAGCAAAAATCTATGATTCGGCCTGTCACTCTAACCTCCAAGCCACTTATTCCTTTAACGGGTAAGGGTCTTTCAGTCTTAAAACAGCAATCCAACTTCATTCTTAATACGGCGAATCTGTTCTAAAAGCACAATGCTAAGAAAAAGTATACCTTCTGCGCATGACCGTGAAAAGAATTTCAAATAAATTTATCAATAATTTATAAAACGTTTTTTTTGAATTATTAGTATTGAATGATTTAGAAAAATCATGGAATAAGTATTCGGAGTAATGTTCAAAATAAAAAAGAAAGAATAAAAATATACAAAATAATTAATCGATTTCGGGACTCGAACTGAGGACCAGCAAGAAACCTATGATTTGGCCTGTCACTCTAACCTCCAAGCCACTTATTCCTTTAACTTGCAAGGGTCTTTCAGTCTTAAAACAGCAATCCAACTTCATTCTTAATACGGCGAATCTGGTCTAAAAGTACAATGCTAAGAAAAGGTATACCTTCTGTGCATGTCCGTGAAAAGAATTTCAAATAAATCTATCAATAATTTATAGAATTTTTTTTTTTTTTGAATTATTAGGATTGAATGATTTAGAGAAATCATGGAATAAGTATTCGGAATAATATTCAAAATATGAAAAAAAAAAAATACAAAATAATTATTTGGTTTCGGCACTCGAACTGAGGACCAGCAAAAATATATGATTCGACCTGTCACTCTAACCTCCAAGCCCCTTATTCCTTCAAAGTGTAAGGGTCTTTCAGTCTTAAAACAGCAATCCAACTTCATTCTTAATACGGCGAATCTGGTCTAAAAGCACAATGCTAAGATAAGGTATACCTTCTGCGCATGTCCGTGAAAAGAATTTCAAATAAATCTATCAATAATTTATAGAATTTTTTTTTTTTTTTTGAATTATTAGGATTGAATGATTTAGAGAAATCATGGAATAAGTATTCGGAATAATGTTCAAAATAAAAAAGATAGAATAAAAATATACAAAATAATTAATCGGTTACGGGACTCGAACTGAGGACCAGCAAATATATATGATTCGACCTGTCACTCTAACCTCCAAGCCACTTATTCCTTCAAAGTGTAAGGGTCTTTCAGTCTTAAAACAGCAATCCAACTTCATTCTTAATACGGCGAATCTGGTCTAAAAGCACAATGCTAAGAAAAGGTATACCTTCTGCGCATGACCGTGAAAAGAATTTGAAATAAATCTATCAATAATTTATAAAAATTTTTTTTTGAATTATTAGTATTGAATGATTTAGAGAAATCATGGAATAAATATTCGGAATAATGTTCAAAATAAAAAAGAAAGAATAAAAATATACAAAATAATTAATCGGTTACGGGACTCGAACTGAGGACCAGCAAAAATATATGATTCGACCTGTCACTCTAACCTCCAAGCCACTTATTCCTTCAAAGTGTAAGGGTCTTTCAGTCTTAAAACAGCAATCGAACTTCATTCTTAATACGGCGAATCTGGTATAAAAGCACAATTCTAAGAAAAGGTATACCTTCTGCGCATGTCCGTGAAAAGAATTTCAAATAAATCTATCAATAATCTATAGAATTTTTTTTTTTTTTTGAATTATTAGGATTGAATGATTTAGAGCAATCATGAAATAAGTATTCGGAATAATATTCAAAATATAAAAAAAAGGAATAAAAATATACAAAATAATTAATCGGTTTCGGGACTCGAACTGAGTACAAGCAAAAATCTATGATTCGCCCTGTCACTCTAACCTCCACGCCACTTATTCCTTCAAAGTGTAAGGGTCTTTCAGTCTTAAAACAGCAATCCAACTTCATTCTTAATACGGCGAATCTGGTCTAAAAGCACATTGCTAAGAAAAGGTATACCTTCTGCGCATGTCCGTGAAAAGAATTTCAAATAAATCTATCAATAATTTATACATTTTTTTTTTGAATTATTAGGATTGAATGATTTAGAGAAATCATGGAATAAGTATTCGGAATAATATTCAATATATGAAAAAAAAAAAAATACAAAATAATTATTTGGTTTCGGGACTCGAACTGAGGACCAGCAAAAATATATAATTCCACCTGTCACTCTAACCTCCAAGCCACTTATTTCTTCAAAGTGTAAGGGTCTTTCAGTCTTAAAACAGCAATCCAACTTCATTCTTAATATGGCGAATCTGGTCTAAAAGCACAATGCTAAGAAAAGGTATACCTTCTGCGCATGTCCGTGAAAAGAATTTCAAATAAATCTATCAATAATTTATAGAATTTTTTTTTTGAATTATTAGGATTGAATGATTTAGAGAAATCATGGAATAAGTATTCGGAATAATGTTCAAAATAAAAAAGAAAGAATAAAAATATACAAAATAATTAATCGGTTACGGGACTCGAACTGAGGACCAGCAAAAATATATGATCCGACCTGTCACTCTAACCTCCAAGCCACTTATTCCTTCAAAGTGTAAGGGTTTTCAGTCTTAAAACAGCAATCCAACTTCATTCTTAATACGGCGAATCTGGTATAAAAGCACAATTCTAAGAAAAGGTATACCTTCTGCGCATGTCCGTGAAAAGAATTTCAAATAAATCTATCAATAATTTATACAATTTTTTTTTTGAATTATTAGGATTGAATGATTTAGAGAAATCATGGAATAAATATTCGGAATAATGTTCAAAATAAAAAAGAAAGAATAAAAATATACAAAATAATTAATCGGTTACGGGACTCGAACTGAGGACCAGCAAAAATATATGATTCGACCTGTCACTCTAACCTCCAAGCCACTTTTTCCTTCAAAGTATAAGGGTCTTTCAGTCTTAAAACAGCAATCGAACTTCATTCTTAATACGGCGAATCTGGTATAAAAGCACAATTCTAAGAAAAGGTATACCTTCTGCGCATGTCCGTGAAAAGAATTTCAAATAAATCTATCAATAATTTATAGAATTTTTTTTTTTTTTTGAATTATTAGGATTGAATGATTTAGAGAAATCATGGAATAAGTATTCGGAATAATGTTCAAAATAAAAAAGAAAGAATAAAAATATACAAAATAATTAATCGGTTACGGGACTCGAACTGAGGACCAGCAAAAATATATGATTCGACCTGTCACTCTAACCTCCAAGCCACTTATTCCTTCAAAGTGTAAGGGTCTTTCAGTCTTAAAACAGCAATCCAACTTCATTCTTAATACGGCGAATCTGGTCTAAAAGCACAATGCTAAGAAAAGGTATACCTTCTGCGCATGACCGTGAAAAGAATTTGAAATAAATCTATCAATAATTTATAAAAAATTTTTTTTGAATTATTAGTATTGAATGATTTAGAGAAATCATGGAATAAATATTCGGAATAATGTTCAAAATAAAAAAGAAAGAATAAAAATATACAAAATAATTAATCGGTTACGGGACTCGAACTGAGGACCAGCAAAAATATATGATTCGATTTGTCACTCTAACCTCCAAGCCACTTATTCCTTCAAAGTGTAAGGGTCTTTCAGTCTTAAAACAGCAATCGAACTTCATTCTTAATACGGCGAATCTGGTATAAAAGCACAATGCTAAGATAAGGTATACCTTCTGCGCATGTCCGTGAAAAGAATTTCAAATAAATCTATCAATAATTTATAGAATTTTTTTTTTTTTTTTTTTTTGAATTATTAGGATTGAATGATTTAGAGAAATCATGGAATAAGTATTCGGAATAATATTCAAAATATGAAAAAAAAAAAAAAAAATACAAAATAATTATTTGGTTTCGGGACTCGAACTGAGGACCAGCAAAAATATATAATTCGACCTGTCACTCTAGCCTCCAAGCCACTTATTCCTTCAAAGTGTAAGTGTCTTTCAGTCTTAAAACAGCAATCCAACTTCATTCTTAATACGGCGAATTTGGTCTAAAAGCACATTGCTAAGAAAAGGTATACCTTCTGCGCATGTCCTTGAAAAGAATTTCAAATAAATCTATCAATAATTTATACAATTTTTTTTTTTGAATTATTAGGATTGAATGATTTAGAGAAATCATGGAATAAATATTCGGAATAATGTTCAAAATAAAAAAGAAAGAATAAAAATATACAAAATAATTAATCGGTTACGGGACTCGAACTGAGGACCAGCAAAAATATATGATTCGACCTGTCACTCTAACCTCCAAGCCACTTATTCCTTCAAAGTGCAAGGGTCTTTCAGTCTTAAAACAGCAATCCAACTTCATTCTTAATACGGCGAATCTGGTCTAAAAGCACAATGCTAAGAAAATGTATACCTTCTGCGCATGTCCGTGAAAAGAATTTTAAATAAATTTATCAATAATTTATAGAATTTTTTTTTTTTTTTTTGATTTATTCGGATTGAATGATTTAGAAAAATCATGGAATAAGTATTCGGAGTATTGTTCAAAATCAAAAAGAAGGAATAAAAATATACAAAATAATTAATCGGTTTCGGGACTCGAACTGAGGACCAGCAAAAATCTATGATTCGGCCTGTCACTCTAACCTCCAAGCCACTTATTCCTTTAACGGGTAAGGGTCTTTCAGTCTTAAAACAGCAATCCAACTTCATTCTTAATACGGCGAATCTGTTCTAAAAGCACAATGCTAAGAAAAGGTATACCTTCTGCTCATGACCGTGAAAAGAATTTCAAATAAATTTATCAATAATTTATAAAACGTTTTTTTTGAATTATTAGTATTGAATGATTTAGAAAAATCATGGAATAAGTATTCGGAATAATGTTCAAAATAAAAAAGATAGAATAAAAATATACAAAATAATTAATCGGTTACGGGACTCGAACTGAGGACCAGCAAATATATATGATTCGACCTGTCACTCTAACCTCCAAGCCACTTATTCCTTCAAAGTGTAAGGGTCTTTCAGTCTTAAAACAGCAATCCAACTTCATCCTTAATACGGCGAATCTGGTCTAAAAGCACAATGCTAAAAAAAGGTATACCTTCTGCGCATGACCGTGAAAAGAATTTGAAATAAATCTATCAATAATTTATAAAATTTTTTTTTTGAATTATTAGTATTGAATGATTTAGAGAAATCATGGAATAAATATTCGGAATAATGTTCAAAATAAAAAAGAAAGAATAAAAATATACAAAATAATTAATCGGTTACGGGACTCGAACTGAGGACCAGCAAAAATATATGATTCGACCTGTCACTCTAACCTCCAAGCCACTTATTCCTTCAAAGTGTAAGGGTCTTTCAGTCTTAAAACAGCAATCGAACTTCATTCTTAATACGGCGAATCTGGTATAAAAGCACAATTCTAAGAAAAGGTATACCTTCTGCGCATGTCCGTGAAAAGAATTTCAAATAAATCTATCAATAATTTATAGAATTTTTTTTTTTTTTTTGAATTATTAGGATTGAATGATTTAGAGCAATCATGAAATAAGTATTCGGAATAATATTCAAAATATAAAAAAAAGGAATAAAAATATACAAAATAATTAATCGGTTTCGGGACTCGAACTGAGTACGAGCAAAAATCTATGATTCGCCCTGTCACTCTAACCCCCACGCCACTTATTCCGTCAAAGTGTAAGGGTCTTTCAGTCTTAAAACAGCAATCCAACTTCATTCTTAATACGGCGAATCTGGTCTAAAAGCACATTGCTAAGAAAAGGTATACCTTCTGCGCATGTCCGTGAAAAGAATTTCAAATAAATCTATCAATAATTTATACATTTTTTTTTTTTTTGAATTATTAGGATTGAATGATTTAGAGAAATCATGGAATAAGTATTCGGAATAATATTCAAAATATGAAAGAAAAAAAAAATACAAAATAATTATTTGGTTTCGGCACTCGAACTGAGGACCAGCAAAAATATATGATTCGACCTGTCACTCTAACCTCCAAGCCCCTTATTCCTTCAAAGTGTAAGGGTCTTTCAGTTTTAAAACAGCAATCCAACTTCATTCTTAATACGGCGAATCTGTTCTAAAAGCACAATGCTAAGATAAGGTATACCTTCTGCGCATGTCCGTGAAAAGAATTTCAAATAAATCTATCAATAATTTATAGAATTTTTTTTTTTTTTTGAATTATTAGGATTGAATGATTTAGAGAAATCATGGAATAAGTATTCGGAATAATATTCAATATATGAAAAAAAAAAAATACAAAATAATTATTTGGTTTCGGGACTCGAACTGAGGACCAGCAAAAATATATAATTCCACCTGTCACTCTAACCTCCAAGCCACTTATTTCTTCAAAGTGTAAGGGTCTTTCAGTCTTAAAACAGCAATCCAACTTCATTCTTAATATGGCGAATCTGGTCTAAAAGCACAATGCTAAGAAAAGGTATACCTTCTGCGCATGTCCGTGAAAAGAATTTCAAATAAATCTATCAATAATTTATAGAATTTTTTTTTGAATTATTAGGATTGAATGATTTAGAGAAATCATGGAATAAGTATTCGGAATAATGTTCAAAATAAAAAAGAAAGAATAAAAATATACAAAATAATTAATCGGTTACGGGACTCGAACTGAGGACCAGCAAAAATATATGATTCGACCTGTCACTCTAACCTCCAAGCCACTTATTCCTTCAAAGTGTAAGGGTTTTCAGTCTTAAAACAGCAATCCAACTTCATTCTTAATACGGCGAATCTGGTATAAAAGCACAATTCTAAGAAAAGGTATACCTTCTGCGCATGTCCGTGAAAAGAATTTCAAATAAATCTATCAATAATTTATACAATTTTTTTTTTGAATTATTAGGATTGAATGATTTAGAGAAATCATGGAATAAATATTCGGAATAATGTTCAAAATAAAAAAGAAAGAATAAAAATATACAAAATAATTAATTGGTTACGGGACTCGAACTGAGGACCAGCAAAAATATATGATTCGACCTGTCACTCTAACCTCCAAGCCACTTTTTCCTTCAAAGTATAAGGGTCTTTCAGTCTTAAAACAGCAATCGAACTTCATTCTTAATACGGCGAATCTGGTATAAAAGCACAATTCTAAGAAAAGGTATACCTTCTGCGCATGTCCGTGAAAAGAATTTCAAATAAATCTATCAATAATTTATAGAATTTTTTTTTTTTTGAATTATTAGGATTGAATGATTTAGATAAATCATGGAATAAGTATTCGGAATAATGTTCAAAATAAAAAAGAAAGAATAAAAATATACAAAATAATTAATCGGTTACGGGACTCGAACTGAGGACCAGCAAAAATATATGATTCGACCTGTCACTCTAACCTCCAAGCCACTTATTCCTTCAAAGTGTAAGGGTCTTTCAGTCTTAAAACAGCAATCCAACTTCATTCTTAATACGGCGAATCTGGTCTAAAAGCACAATGCTAAGAAAAGGTATACCTTCTGCGCATGACCGTGAAAAGAATTTGAAATAAATCTATCAATAATTTATAAAAAATTTTTTTTGAATTATTAGTATTGAATGATTTAGAGAAATCATGGAATAAATATTCGGAATAATGTTCAAAATAAAAAAGAAAGAATAAAAATATACAAAATAATTAATCGGTTACGGGACTCGAACTGAGGACCAGCAAAAATATATGATTCGATTTGTCACTCTAACCTCCAAGCCACTTATTCCTTCAAAGTGTAAGGGTCTTTCAGTCTTAAAACAGCAATCGAACTTCATTCTTAATACGGCGAATCTGGTATAAAAGCACAATGCTAAGATAAGGTATACCTTCTGCGCATGTCCGTGAAAAGAATTTCAAATAAATCTATCAATAATTTATACAATTTTTTTTTTTTTTTGAATTATTAGGATTGAATGATTTAGAGAAATCATGGAATAAGTATTCGGAATAATATTCAATATATGAAAAAAAAAAAAAAAAATAATTATTTGGTTTCGGGACTCGAACTGAGGACCAGCAAAAATATATAATTCCACCTGTCACTCTAACCTCCAAGCCACTTATTCCTTCAAAGTGTAAGGGTCTTTCAGTCTTAAAACAGCAATCCAACTTCATTCTTAATATGGCGAATCTGGTCTAAAAGCACAATGCTAAGAAAAGGTATACCTTCTGCGCATGTCCGTGAAAAGAATTTCAAATAAATCTATCAATAATTTATAGAATTTTTTTTTTGAATTATTAGTATTGAATGATTTAGAGAAATCATGGAATAAGTATTCGGAATAATGTTCAAAATAAAAAAGAAAGAATAAAAATATACAAAATAATTAATCGGTTACGGGACTCGAACTGAGGACCAGCAAAAATATATGATTCGACCTGTCACTCTAACCTCCAAGCCACTTTTTCCTTCAAAGTATAAGGGTCTTTCAGTCTTAAAACAGCAATCGAACTTCATTCTTAATACGGCGAATCTGGTATAAAAGCACAATTCTAAGAAAAGGTATACCTTCTGCGCATGTCCGTGAAAAGAATTTCAAATAAATCTATCAATAATTTATAGAATTTTTTTTTTTGAATTATTAGGATTGAATGATTTAGAGAAATCATGGAATAAGTATTCGGAATAATGTTCAAAATAAAAAAGAAAGAATAAAAATATACAAAATAATTAATCGGTTACGGGACTCGAACTGAGGACCAGCAAAAATATATGATTCGACCTGTCACTCTAACCTCCAAGCCACTTATTCCTTCAAAGTGTAAGGGTCTTTCAGTCTTAAAACAGCAATCCAACTTCATTCTTAATACGGCGAATCTGGTCTAAAAGCACAATGCTAAGAAAAGGTATACCTTCTGCGCATGAACGTGAAAAGAATTTGAAATAAATCTATCAATAATTTATAAAAAAATTTTTTTGAATTATTAGTATTGAATGATTTAGAGAAATCATGGAATAAATATTCGGAATAATGTTCAAAATAAAAAAGAAAGAATAAAAATATACAAAATAATTAATCGGTTACGGGACTCGAACTGAGGACCAGCAAAAATATATGATTCGATTTGTCACTGTAACCTCCAAGCCACTTATTCCTTCAAAGTGTAAGGGTCTTTCAGTCTTAAAACAGCAATCGAACTTCATTCTTAATACGGCGAATCTGGTATAAAAGCACAATTCTAAGAAAAGGTATACCTTCTGCGCATGTCCGTGAAAAGAATTTCAAATAAATCTATCAATAATTTATAGAATTTTTTTTTTTGAATTATTAGGATTGAATGATTTAGAGCAATCATGAAATAAGTATTCAGAATAATATTCAAAATATAAAAAAAAGGAATAAAAATATACAAAATAATTAATCGGTTTCGGGACTCGAACTGAGTACAAGCAAAAATCTATGATTCGCCCTTTCACTCTAACCTCCACGCCACTTATTCCTTCAAAGTGTAAGGGTCTTTCAGTCTTAAAACAGCAATCCAACTTCATTCTTAATACGGCGAATCTGGTCTAAAAGCACATTGCTAAGAAAAGGTATACCTTCTGCGCATGTCCGTGAAAAGAATTTCAAATAAATCTATCAATAATTTATACAATTTTTTTTTTTTTTGAATTATTAGGATTGAATGATTTAGAGAAATCATGGAATAAGTATTCGGAATAATATTCAAAATATGAAGAAAAAAAAAAAATACAAAATAATTATTTGGTTTCGGGACTCGAACTGAGGACCAGCAAAAATATGTAATTCCACCTGTCACTCTAACCTCCAAGCCACTTATTCCTTCAAAGTGTAAGGGTCTTTCAGTCTTAAAACAGCAATCCAACTTCATTCTTAATACGGCGAATCTGGTCTAAAAGCACAATGCTAAGAAAAGGTATACCTCCTGCGCATGTCCGTGAAAAGAATTTCAAATAAATCTATCAATAATTTATAGAATTTTTTTTTTGAATTATTAGGATTGAATGATTTAGAGAAATCATGGAATAAGTATTCGGAATAATGTTCAAAATAAAAAAGAAAGAATAAAAATATACAAAATAATTAATCGGTTACGGGACTCGAACTGAGGACCAGCAAAAATATATGATTCGACCTGTCACTCTAACCTCCAAGCCACTTATTCCTTCAAAGTGTAAGGGTCTTTCAGTCTTAAAACAGCAATCCAACTTCATTCTTAATACGGCGAATCTGGTATAAAAGCACAATTCTAAGAAAAGGTATACCTTCTGCGCATGTCCGTGAAAAGAATTTCAAATAAATCTATCAATAATTTATACATTTTTTTTTTTTTTTTGAATTATTAGGATTGAATGATTTAGAGAAATCATGGAATAAGTATTCGGAATAATATTCAATATATGAAAAAAAAAAAAATACAAAATAATTATTTGGTTTCGGGACTCGAACTGAGGACCAGCAAAAATATATAATTCCACCTGTCACTCTAACCTCCAAGCCACTTATTTCTTCAAAGTGTAAGGGTCTTTCAGTCTTAAAAAAGCAATCCAACTTCATTCTTAATATGGCGAATCTGGTCTAAAAGCACAATGCTAAGAAAAGGTATACCTTCTGCGCATGTCCGTGAAAAGAATTTCAAATAAATCTATCAATAATTTATAGAATTTTTTTTTTGAATTATTAGGATTGAATGATTTAGAGAAATCATGGAATAAGTATTCGGAATAATGTTCAAAATAAAAAAGAAAGAATAAAAATATACAAAATAATTAATCGGTTACGGGACTCGAACTGAGGACCAGCAAAAATATATGATTCGACCTGTCACTCTAACCTCCAAGCCACTTATTCCTTCAAAGTGTAAGGGTTTTCAGTCTTAAAACAGCAATCCAACTTCATTCTTAATACGGCGAATCTGGTATAAAAGCACAATTCTAAGAAAAGGTATACCTTCTGCGCATGTCCGTGAAAAGAATTTCAAATAAATCTATCAATAATTTATACAATTTTTTTTTTTGAATTATTAGGATTGAATGATTTAGAGAAATCATGGAATAAATATTCGGAATAATGTTCAAAATAAAAAAGAAAGAATAAAAATATACAAAATAATTAATTGGTTACGGGACTCGAACTGAGGACCAGCAAAAATATATCATTCGACCTGTCACTCTAACCTCCAAGCCACTTTTTCCTTCAAAGTATAAGGGTCTTTCAGTCTTAAAACAGCAATCGAACTTCATTCTTAATACGGCGAATCTGGTATAAAAGCACAATTCTAAGAAAAGGTATACCTTCTGCGCATGTCCGTGAAAAGAATTTCAAATAAATCTATCAATAATTTATAGAATTTTTTTTTTTTTTGAATTATTAGGATTGAATGATTTAGAGAAATCATGGAATAAGTATTCGGAATAATGTTCAAAATAAAAAAGAAAGAATAAAAATATACAAAATAATTAATCGGTTACGGGACTCGAACTGAGGACCAGCAAAAATATATGATTCGACCTGTCACTCTAACCTCCAAGCCACTTATTCCTTCAAAGTGTAAGGGTCTTTCAGTCTTAAAACAGCAATCCAACTTCATTCTTAATACGGCGAATCTGGTCTAAAAGCACAATGCTAAGAAAAGGTATACCTTCTGCGCATGACCGTGAAAAGAATTTGAAATAAATCTATCAATAATTTATAAAAAATTTTTTTTGAATTATTAGTATTGAATGATTTAGAGAAATCATGGAATAAATATTCGGAATAATGTTCAAAATAAAAAAGAAAGAATAAAAATATACAAAATAATTAATCGGTTACGGGACTCGAACTGAGGACCAGCAAAAATATATGATTCGATTTGTCACTCTAACCTCCAAGCCACTTATTCCTTCAAAGTGTAAGGGTCTTTCAGTCTTAAAACAGCAATCGAACTTCATTCTTAATACGGCGAATCTGGTATAAAAGCACAATGCTAAGATAAGGTATACCTTCTGCGCATGTCCGTGAAAAGAATTTCAAATAAATCTATCAATAATTTATAGAATTTTTTTTTTTTTTTGAATTATTAGGATTGAATGATTTAGAGAAATCATGGAATAAGTATTCGGAATAATATTCAATATATGAAAAAAAAAAAAAAAAAATAATTATTTGGTTTCGGGACTCGAACTGAGGACCAGCAAAAATATATAATTCCACCTGTCACTCTAACCTCCAAGCCACTTATTCCTTCAAAGTGTAAGGGTCTTTCAGTCTTAAAACAGCAATCCAACTTCATTCTTAATATGGCGAATCTGGTCTAAAAGCACAATGCTAAGAAAAGGTATACCTTCTGCGCATGTCCGTGAAAAGAATTTCAAATAAATCTATCAATAATTTATAGAATTTTTTTTTTGAATTATTAGGATTGAATGATTTAGAGAAATCATGGAATAAGTATTCGGAATAATGTTCAAAATAAAAAAGAAAGAATAAAAATATACAAAATAATTAATCGGTTACGGGACTCGAACTGAGGACCAGCAAAAATATATGATTCGACCTGTCACTCTAACCTCCAAGCCACTTATTCCTTCAAAGTGTAAGGGTCTTTCAGTCTTAAAACAGCAATCCAACTTCATTCTTAATACGGCGAATCTGGTCTAAAAGCACAATGCTAAGAAAAGGTATACCTTCTGCGCATGAACGTGAAAAGAATTTGAAATAAATCTATCAATAATTTATAAAAAATTTTTTTTTGAATTATTAGTATTGAATGATTTAGAGAAATCATGGAATAAATATTCGGAATAATGTTCAAAATAAAAAAGAAAGAATAAAAATATACAAAATAATTAATCGGTTACGGGACTCGAACTGAGGACCAGCAAAATATATATGATTCGATTTGTCACTGTAACCTCCAAGCCACTTATTCCTTCAAAGTGTAAGGGTCTTTCAGTCTTAAAACAGCAATCGAACTTCATTCTTAATACGGCGAATCTGGTATAAAAGCACAATTCTAAGAAAAGGTATACCTTCTGCGCATGTCCGTGAAAAGAATTTCAAATAAATCTATCAATAATTTATAGAATTTTTTTTTTTGAATTATTAGGATTGAATGATTTAGAGCAATCATGAAATAAGTATTCAGAATAATATTCAAAATATAAAAAAAAGGAATAAAAATATACAAAATAATTAATCGGTTTCGGGACTCGAACTGAGTACAAGCAAAAATCTATGATTCGCCCTGTCACTCTAACCTCCACGCCACTTATTCCTTCAAAGTGTAAGGGTCTTTCAGTCTTAAAACAGCAATCCAACTTCATTCTTAATACGGCGAATCTGGTCTAAAAGCACATTGCTAAGAAAAGGTATACCTTCTGCGCATGTCCGTGAAAAGAATTTCAAATAAATCTATCAATAATTTATACAATTTTTTTTTTTTTTGAATTATTAGGATTGAATGATTTAGAGAAATCATGGAATAAGTATTCGGAATAATATTCAAAATATGAAGAAAAAAAAAATACAAAATAATTATTTGGTTTCGGGACTCGAACTGAGGACCAGCAAAAATAGGTAATTCCACCTGTCACTCTAACCTCCAAGCCACTTATTCCTTCAAAGTGTAAGGGTCTTTCAGTCTTAAAACAGCAATCCAACTTCATTCTTAATACGGCGAATCTGGTCTAAAAGCACAATGCTAAGAAAAGGTATACCTCCAGCGCATGTCCGTGAAAAGAATTTCAAATAAATCTATCAATAATTTATAGAATTTTTTTTTTGAATTATTAGGATTGAATGATTTAGAGAAATCATGGAATAAGTATTCGGAATAATGTTCAAAATAAAAAAGAAAGAATAAAAATATACAAAATAATTAATCGGTTACGGGACTCGAACTGAGGACCAGCAAAAATATATGATTCGACCTGTCACTCTAACCTCCAAGCCACTTATTCCTTCAAAGTGTAAGGGTCTTTCAGTCTTAAAACAGCAATCCAACTTCATTCTTAATACGGCGAATCTGGTATAAAAGCACAATTCTAAGAAAAGGTATACCTTCTGCGCATGTCCGTGAAAAGAATTTCAAATAAATCTATCAATAATTTATACAATTTTTTTTTTTTTTTGAATTATTAGGATTGAATGTTTTAGAGAAATCATGGAATAAATATTCGGAATAATGTTCAAAATAAAAAAGAAAGAATAAAAATATACAAAATAATTAATCGGTTACGGGACTCGAACTGAGGACCAGCAAAAATATATGATTCGACCTGTCACTCTAACCTCCAAGCCACTTTTTCCTTCAAAGTATAAGGGTCTTTCAGTCTTAAAACAGCAATCGAACTTCATTCTTAATACGGCGAATCTGGTATAAAAGCACAATTCTAAGAAAAGGTATACCTTCTGCGCATGTCCGTGAAAAGAATTTCAAATAAATCTATCAATAATTTATAGAATTTTTTTTTTTTTGAATTATTAGGATTGAATGATTTAGAGAAATCATGGAATAAGTATTCGGAATAATGTTCAAAATAAAAAAGAAAGAATAAAAATATACAAAATAATTAATCGGTTACGGGACTCGAACTGAGGACCAGCAAAAATATATGATTCGACCTGTCACTCTAACCTCCAAGCCACTTATTCCTTCAAAGTGTAAGGGTCTTTCAGTCTTAAAACAGCAATCCAACTTCATTCTTAATACGGCGAATCTGGTATAAAAGCACAATTCTAAGAAAAGGTATACCTTCTGCGCATGTCCGTGAAAAGAATTTCAAATAAATCTATCAATAATTTATAGAATTTTTTTTTTTTTTTTTTTTTTTGAATTATTAGGATTGAATGATTTAGAGAAATCATGGAATAAGTATTCGGAATAATATTCAAAATATGAAAAAAAAAAAAAAAATACAAAATAATTATTTGGTTTCGGGACTCGAACTGAGGACCAGCAAAAATATGTAATTCCACCTGTCACTCTAACCTCCAAGCCACTTATTCCTTCAAAGTGTAAGGGTCTTTCAGTCTTAAAACAGCAATCCAACTTCATTCTTAATACGGCGAATCTGGTCTAAAAGCACAATGCTAAGAAAAGGTATACCTTCTGCGCATGTCCGTGAAAAGAATTTCAAATAAATCTATCAATAATTTATAGAATTTTTTTTTTGAATTATTAGGATTGAATGATTTAGAGAAATCATGGAATAAGTATTCGGAATAATGTTCAAAATAAAAAAGAAAGAATAAAAATATACAAAATAATTAATCGGTTACGGGACTCGAACTGAGGACCAGCAAAAATATATGATTCGACCTGTCACTCTAACCTCCAAGCCACTTATTCCTTCAAAGTGTAAGGGTCTTTCAGTCTTAAAACAGCAATCGAACTTCATTCTTAATACGGCGAATCTGGTATAAAAGCACAATTCTAAGAAAAGGTATACCTTCTGCGCATGTCCGTGAAAAGAATTTCAAATAAATCTATCAATAATTTATAGAATTTTTTTTTTTTTTTTTGAATTATTCGGATTGAATGATTTAGAAAAATTATGGAATAAGTATTCGGAGTAATGTTCAAAATAAAAAAGAAAGAATAAAAATATACAAAATAATTAATCGGTTACGGGACTCTAACTGAGGACCAGCAAAAATATATGATTCGACCTGTCACTCTAACCTCCAAGCCACTTATTCCTTCAAAGTGTAAGGGTCTTTCAGTCTTAAAACAGCAATCCAACTTCATTCTTAATACGGCGAATCTGGTCTAAAAGCACAATGCTAAGAAAAGGTATACCTTCTGCGCATGTCCGTGAAAAGAATTTCAAATAAATCTATCAATAATTTATAGAATTTTTTTTTTTGAATTATTAGGATTGAATGATTTAGAGAAATCATGGAATAAATATTCGGAATAATGTTCAAAATAAAAAAGAAAGAATAAAAATATACAAAATAATTAATCGGTTACGGGACTCGAACTGAGGACCAGCAAAAATATATGATTCGATCTGTCACTCTAACCTCCAAGCCACTTATTCCTTCAAAGTGTAAGGGTCTTTCAGTGTTAAAACAGCAATCGAACTTCATTCTTAATACGGCGAATCTGGTATAAAAGCACAATTCTAAGAAAAGGTATACCTTCTGCGCATGTCCGTGAAAAGAATTTCAAATAAATCTATCAATAATTTATAAAATTTTTTTTTTTGAATTATTAGGATTGAATGATTTAGAGCAATCATGGAATAAATATTCGGTATAATGTTCAAAATAAAAAAGAAAGAATAAAAATATACAAAATAATTAATCGGTTACGGGACTCGAACTGAGGACCAGCAAAAATATATGATTCGATCTGTCACTCTAACCTCCAAGCCACTTATTCCTTCAAAGTGTAAGGGTCTTTCAGTGTTAAGATAGCAATCGAACTTCATTCTTAATACGGCGAATCTGGTATAAAAGCACAATTCTAAGAAAAGGTATACCTTCTGCGCATGTCCGTGAAAAGAATTTCAAATAAATCTATCAATAATTTATAGAATTTTTTTTTTTTTTTTGAATTATTAGGATTGAATGATTTAGAGCAATCATGAAATAAGTATTCGGAATAATATTCAAAATATTAAAAAAAGGAATAAAAATATACAAAATAATTAATCGGTTACGGGACTCGAACTGAGGACCAGCAAAAATATATGATTCGACCTGTCACTCTAACCTCCAAGCCACTTATTCCTTCAAAGTGTAAGGGTCTTTCAGTCTTAAAACAGCAATCCAACTTCATTCTTGATACGGCGAATCTGGTCTAAAAGCACAATGCTAAGATAGGGTATACCTTCTGCGCATGTCCGTGAAAAGAATTTCAAATAAATCTATCAATAATTTATAGAATTTTTTTTTTTTTTTTGAATTATTAGGATTGAATGATTTAGAGAAATAATGAAATAAGTATTCGGAATAATGTTCAAAATAAAAAAGAAAGAATAAAAATATACAAAATAATTAATCGGTTACGGGACTCGAACTGAGGACCAGCAGAAATATATGATTCGACCTGTCACTCTAACCTCCAAGCCACTTATTCCTTCAAAGTGTAAGGGTCTTTCAGTCTTAAAACAGCAATCCAACTTCATTCTTAATACGGCGAATCTGGTCTAAAAGCACAATGCTAAGAAAAGGTATACCTTCTGCGCATGACCGTGAAAAGGATTTGAAATAAATCTATCAATAATTTATAAAAAATTTTTTTGAATTATTAGTATTGAATGATTTAGAGAAATCATGGAATAAATATTCGGAATAATGTTCAAAATAAAAAAGAAAGAATAAAAATATACAAAATAATTAATCGGTTACGGGACTCGAACTGAGGACCAGCAAAAATATATGATTCGATTTGTCACTCTAACCTCCAAGCCACTTATTCCTTCAAAGTGTAAGTGTCTTTCAGTCTTAAAACAGCAATCGATTTTCATTCTTAATACGGCGAATCTGGTATAAAAGCACAATTCTAAGAAAAGGTATACCTTCTGCGCATGCCCGTGAAAAGAATTTCAAATAAATCTATCAATAATTTATAGAATTTTTTTTTTTTTTGAATTATTAGGATTGAATGATTTAAAGCAATCATGAAATAAGTATTCGGAATAATATTCAAAATATAAAAAAAAGGAATAAAAATATACAAAATAATTAATCGGTTTCGGGACTCGAACTGAGTACAAGCAAAAATCTATGATTCGCCCTGTCACTCTAACCTCCACGCCACTTATTCCTTCAAAGTGTAAGGGTCTTTCAGTCTTAAAACAGCAATCCAACTTCATTCTTAATACGGCGAATCTGGTCTAAAAGCACAATGCTAAGATAAGGTATACCTTCTGCGCATGTCCGTGAAAAGAATTTCAAATAAATCTATCAATAATTTATAGAATTTTTTTTTTTTTTTTTTTGAATTATTAGGATTGAATGATTTAGAGAAATCATGGAATAAGTATTCGGAATAATATTCAAAATATGAAAAAAAAATAAATACAAAATAATTATTTGGTTTCGGGACTCGAACTGAGGACCAGCAAAAATATATAATTCCACCTGTCACTCTAACCTCCAAGCCACTTATTCCTTCAAAGTATAAGGGTCTTTCAGTCTTAAAACAGCAATCCAACTTCATTCTTGATACGGCGAATCTGGTCTAAAAGCACAATGCTAAGATAGGGTATACCTTCTGCGCATGTCCGTGAAAAGAATTTCAAATAAATCTATCAATAATTTATAGAATTTTTTTTTTTTTGAATTATTAGGATTGAATGATTTAGAGAAATCATGAAATAAGTATTCGGAATAATGTTCAAAATAAAAAAGAAAGAATAAAAATATACAAAATAATTAATCGGTTACGGGACTCGAACTGAGGACCAGCAGAAATATATGATTCGACCTGTCACTCTAACCTCCAAGCCACTTATTCCTTCAAAGTGTAAGGGTCTTTCAGTCTTAAAACAGCAATCCAACTTCATTCTTAATACGGCGAATCTGGTCTAAAAGCACAATGCTAAGAAAAGGTATACCTTCTGCGCATGACCGTGAAAAGGATTTGAAATAAATCTATCAATAATTTATAAAAAATTTTTTTGAATTATTAGTATTGAATGATTTAGAGAAATCATGGAATAAATATTCGGAATAATGTTCAAAATAAAAAAGAAAGAATAAAAATATACAAAATAATTAATCGGTTACGGGACTCGAACTGAGGACCAGCAAAAATATATGATTCGATTTGTCACTCTAACCTCCAAGCCACTTATTCCTTCAAAGTGTAAGGGTCTTTCAGTCTTAAAACAGCAATCGATTTTCATTCTTAATACGGCGAATCTGGTATAAAAGCACAATTCTAAGAAAAGGTATACCTTCTGCGCATGCCCGTGAAAAGAATTTCAAATAAATCTATCAATAATTTATAGAATTTTTTTTTTTTTTTGAATTATTAGGATTGAATGATTTAGAGCAATCATGAAATAAGTATTCGGAATAATATTCAAAATATAAAAAAAAGGAATAAAAATATACAAAATAATTAATCGGTTTCGGGACTCGAACTGAGTACAAGCAAAAATCTATGATTCGCCCTGTCACTCTAACCTCCACGCCACTTATTCCTTCAAAGTGTAAGGGTCTTTCAGTCTTAAAACAGCAATCCAACTTCATTCTTAATACGGCGAATCTGGTCTAAAAGCACAATGCTAAGATAAGGTATACCTTCTGCGCATGTCCGTGAAAAGAATTTCAAATAAATCTATCAATAATTTATAGAATTTTTTTTTTTTTTTGAATTATTAGGATTGAATGATTTAGAGAAATCATGGAATAAGTATTCGGAATAATATTCAAAATATGAAAAAAAAAAAAAAAAAAAATACAAAATAATTATTTGGTTTCGGGACTCGAACTGAGGACCAGCAAAAATATATAATTCCACCTGTCACTCTAACCTCCAAGCCACTTATTCCTTCAAAGTATAAGGGTCTTTCAGTCTTAAAACAGCAATCCAACTTCATTCTTAATACGGCGAATCTGGTCTAAAAGCACAATGCTAAGAAAAGGTATACCTTCTGCGCATGTCCGTGAAAAGAATTTCAAATAAATCTATCAATAATTTATAGAATTTTTTTTTTTGAATTATTAGGATTGAATGATTTAGAGAAATCATGGAATAAGTATTCGGAATAATGTTCAAAATAAAAAAGAAAGAATAAAAATATACAAAATAATTAATCGGTTACGGGACTCGAACTGAGGACCAGCAAAAATATATGATTCGACCTGTCACTCTAACCTCCAAGCCACTTATTCCTTCAAAGTGTAAGGGTCTTTCAGTCTTAAAACAGCAATCCAACTTCATTCTTAATACGGCGAATCTGGTCTAAAAGCACAATGCTAAGAAAAGGTATACCTTCTGCGCATGACCGTGAAAAGAATTTGAAATAAATCTATCAATAATTTATAAAAAAAATTTTTTGAATTATTAGTATTGAATGATTTAGAGAAATCATGGAATAAATATTCGGAATAATGTTCAAAATAAAAAAGAAAGAATAAAAATATACAAAATAATTAATCGGTTACGGGACTCGAACTGAGTACAAGCAAAAATCTATGATTCGCCCTGTCACTCTAACCTCCACGCCACTTATTCCTTCAAAGTGTAAGGGTCTTTCAGTCTTAAAACAGCAATCCAACTTCATTCTTAATACGGCGAATCTGGTCTAAAAGCACATTGCTAAGAAAAGGTATACCTTCTGCGCATGTCCGTGAAAAGAATTTCAAATAAATCTATCAATAATTTATACAATTTTTTTTTTTTGAATTATTAGGATTGAATGATTTAGAGAAATCATGGAATAAGTATTCGAAATAATATTCAAAATATGAAAAAAAAAAAAAAAATACAAAATAATTATTTGGTTTCGGCACTCGAACTGAGGACCAGCAAAAATATATGATTCGACCTGTCACTCTAACCTCCAAGCCCCTTATTCCTTCAAAGTGTAAGGGTCTTTCAGTTTTAAAACAGCAATCCAACTTCATTCTTAATACGGCGAATCTGGTCTAAAAGCACAATGCTAAGATAAGGTATACCTTCTGCGCATGTCCGTGAAAAGAATTTCAAATAAATCTATCAATAATTTATAGAATTTTTTTTTTTTTTTTTTGAATTATTAGGATTGAATGATTTAGAGAAATCATGGAATAAGTATTCGGAATAATATTCAAAATATGAAAAAAAAAAAAAATACAAAATAATTATTTGGTTTCGGGACTCGAACTGAGGACCAGCAAAAATATATAATTCCACCTGTCACTCTAACCTCCAAGCCACTTATTCCTTCAAAGTGTAAGGGTCTTTCAGTCTTAAAACAGCAATCCAACTTCATTCTTAATACGGCGAATCTGGTCTAAAAGCACAATGCTAAGAAAAGGTATACCTTCTGCGCATGTCCGTGAAAAGAATTTCAAATAAATCTATCAATAATTTATAGAATTTTTTTTTTTGAATTATTAGGATTGAATGATTTAGAGAAATCATGGAATAAGTATTCGGAATAATGTTCAAAATAAAAAAGAAAGAATAAAAATATACAAAATAATTAATCGGTTACGGGACTCGAACTGAGGACCAGCAAAAATATATGATTCGACCTGTCACTCTAACCTCCAAGCCACTTATTCCTTCAAAGTGTAAGGGTCTTTCAGTCTTAAAACAGCAATCCAACTTCATTCTTAATACGGCGAATCTGGTATAAAAGCACAATTCTAAGAAAAGGTATACCTTCTGCGCATGTCCGTGAAAAGAATTTCAAATAAATCTATCAATAATTTATACAATTTTTTTTTTTGAATTATTAGGATTGAATGATTTAGAGAAATCATGGAATAAATATTCGGAATAATGTTCAAAATAAAAAAGAAAGAATAAAAATATACAAAATAATTAATCGGTTACGGGACTCGAACTGAGGACCAGCAAAAATATATGATTCGACCTGTCACTCTAACCTCCAAGCCACTTATTCCTTCAAAGTGTAAGGGTCTTTCAGTCTTAAAACAGCAATCGAACTTCATTCTTAATACGGCGAATCTGGTATAAAAGCACAATTCTAAGAAAAGGTATACCTTCTGCGCATGTCCGTGAAAAGAATTTCAAATAAATCTATCAATAATTTATAGAATTTTTTTTTTTGAATTATTAGGATTGAATGATTTAGAGCAATCATGAAATAAGTATTCGGAATAATATTCAAAATATAAAAAAAAGGAATAAAAATATACAAAATAATTAATCGGTTTCGGGACTCGAACTGAGTACAAGCAAAAATCTATGATTCGCCCTGTCACTCTAACCTCCACGCCACTTATTCCTTCAAAGTGTAAGGGTCTTTCAGTCTTAAAACAGCAATCCAACTTCATTCTTAATACGGCGAATCTGGTCTAAAAGCACATTGCTAAGAAAAGGTATACCTTCTGCGCATGTCCGAGAAAAGAATTTCAAATAAATCTATCAATAATTTATACAATTTTTTTTTTTTTTTTTTGAATTATTAGGATTGAATGATTTAGAGAAATCATGGAATAAGTATTCGGAATAATATTCAAAATATGAAAAAAAAAAAATACAAAATAATTATTTGGTTTCGGGACTCGAACTGAGGACCAGCAAAAATATATAATTCCACCTGTCACTCTAACCTCCAAGCCACTTATTCCTTCAAAGTGTAAGGGTCTTTCAGTCTTAAAACAGCAATCCAACTTCATTCTTAATACGGCGAATCTGGTCTAAAAGCACAATGCTAAGAAAAGGTATACCTTCTGCGCATGTCCGTGAAAAGAATTTCAAATAAATCTATCAATAATTTATAGAATTTTTTTTTTTTGAATTATTAGGATTGAATGATTTAGAGAAATCATGGAATAAGTATTCGGAATAATGTTCAAAATAAAAAAGAAAGAATAAAAATATACAAAATAATTAATCGGTTACGGGACTCGAACTGAGGACCAGCAAAAATATATGATTCGACCTGTCACTCTAACCTCCAAGCCACTTATTCCTTCAAAGTGTAAGGGTCTTTCAGTCTTAAAACAGCAATCCAACTTCATTCTTAATACGGCGAATCTGGTATAAAAGCACAATTCTAAGAAAAGGTATACCTTCTGCGCATGTCCGTGAAAAGAATTTCAAATAAATCTATCAATAATTTATACAATTTTTTTTTTGAATTATTAGGATTGAATGATTTAGAGAAATCATGGAATAAATATTCGGAATAATGTTCAAAATAAAAAAGAAAGAATAAAAATATACAAAATAATTAATCGGTTACGGGACTCGAACTGAGGACCAGCAAAAATATATGATTCGACCTGTCACTCTAACCTCCAAGCCACTTATTCCTTCAAAGTGTAAGGGTCTTTCAGTCTTAAAACAGCAATCGAACTTCATTCTTAATACGGCGAATCTGGTATAAAAGCACAATTCTAAGAAAAGGTATACCTTCTGCGCATGTCCGTGAAAAGAATTTCAAATAAATCTATCAATAATTTATAGAATTTTTTTTTTTGAATTATTAGGATTGAATGATTTAGAGCAATCATGAAATAAGTATTCGGAATAATATTCAAAATATAAAAAAAAGGAATAAAAATATACAAAATAATTAATCGGTTTCGGGACTCGAACTGAGTACAAGCAAAAATCTATGATTCGCCCTGTCACTCTAACCTCCACGCCACTTATTCCTTCAAAGTGTAAGGGTCTTTCAGTCTTAAAACAGCAATCCAACTTCATTCTTAATACGGCGAATCTGGTCTAAAAGCACATTGCTAAGAAAAGGTATACCTTCTGCGCATGTCCGAGAAAAGAATTTCAAATAAATCTATCAATAATTTATACAATTTTTTTTTTTTTTTTGAATTATTAGGATTGAATGATTTAGAGAAATCATGGAATAAGTATTCGGAATAATATTCAAAATATGAAAAAAAAAAAAAAATACAAAATAATTATTTGGTTTCGGCACTCGAACTGAGGACCAGCAAAAATATATGATTCGACCTGTCACTCTAACCTCCAAGCCCCTTATTCCTTCAAAGTGTAAGGGTCTTTCAGTTTTAAAACAGCAATCCAACTTCATTCTTAATACGGCGAATCTGGTCTAAAAGCACAATGCTAAGATAAGGTATACCTTCTGCGCATGTCCGTGAAAAGAATTTCAAATAAATCTATCAATAATTTATAGAATTTTTTTTTTTTGAATTATTAGGATTGAATGATTTAGAGAAATCATGGAATAAGTATTCGGAATAATATTCAAAATATGAAAAAAAAAAAAAAAAATACAAAATAATTATTTGGTTTCGGGACTCGAACTGAGGACCAGCAAAAATATATAATTCCACCTGTCACTCTAACCTCCAAGCCACTTATTCCTTCAAAGTGTAAGGGTCTTTCAGTCTTAAAACAGCAATCCAACTTCATTCTTATTACGGCGAATCTGGTCTAAAAGCACAATGCTAAGAAAAGGTATACCTTCTGCGCATGTCCGTGAAAAGAATTTCAAATAAATCTGTCAATAATTTATAGAATTTTTTTTTTTGAATTATTAGGATTGAATGATTTAGAGAAATCATGGAATAAGTATTCGGAATAATGTTCAAAATAAAAAAGAAAGAATAAAAATATACAAAATAATTAATCGGTTACGGGACTCGAACTGAGGACCAGCAAAAATATATGATTCGACCTGTCACTCTAACCTCCAAGCCACTTATTCCTTCAAAGTGTAAGGGTCTTTCAGTCTTAAAACAGCAATCCAACTTCATTCTTAATACGGCGAATCTGGTATAAAAGCACAATTCTAAGAAAAGGTATACCTTCTGCGCATGTCCGTGAAAAGAATTTCAAATAAATCTATCAATAATTTATACAATTTTTTTTTTGAATTATTAGGATTGAATGATTTAGAGAAATCATGGAATAAATATTCGGAATAATGTTCAAAATAAAAAAGAAAGAATAAAAATATACAAAATAATTAATCGGTTACGGGACTCTAACTGAGGACCAGCAAAAATATATGATTCGACCTGTCACTCTAACCTCCAAGCCACTTATTCCTTCAAAGTGTAAGGGTCTTTCAGTCTTAAAACAGCAATCCAACTTCATTCTTAATACGGCGAATCTGGTCTAAAAGCACAATGCTAAGAAAAGGTATACCTTCTGCGCATGTCCGTGAAAAGAATTTCAAATAAATCTATCAATAATTTATAGAATTTTTTTTTTGAATTATTAGGATTGAATGATTTAGAGCAATCATGAAATAAGTATTCGGAATAATATTCAAAATATAAAAAAAAGGAATAAAAATATACAAAATAATTAATCGGTTTCGGGACTCGAACTGAGTACAAGCAAAAATCTATGATTCGCCCTGTCACTCTAACCTCCACGCCACTTATTCCTTCAAAGTGTAAGGGTCTTTCAGTCTTAAAACAGCAATCCAACTTCATTCTTAGTACGGCGAATCTGGTCTAAAAGCACATTGCTAAGAAAAGGTATACCTTCTGCGCATGTCCGTGAAAAGAATTTCAAATAAATCTATCAATAATTTATACAATTTTTTTTTTTTTGAATTATTAGGATTGAATGATTTAGAGAAATCATGGAATAAGTATTCGGAATAATATTCAAAATATAAAAAAAAAAAAAAAAAAATAAAAAATAATTATTTGGTTTCGGCACTCGAACTGAGGACCAGCAAAAATATATGATTCGACCTGTCACTCTAACCTCCAAGCCCCTTATTCCTTCAAAGTGTAAGGGTCTTTCAGTTTTAAAACAGCAATCCAACTTCATTCTTAATACGGCGAATCTGGTCTAAAAGCACAATGCTAAGATAAGGTATACCTTCTGCGCATGTCCGTGAAAAGAATTTCAAATAAATCTATCAATAATTTATAGAATTTTTTTTTTTTTTTGAATTATTAGGATTGAATGATTTAGAGAAATCATGGAATAAGTATTCGGAATAATATTCAAAATATGAAAAAAAAAAAAAAAATACAAAATAATTATTTGGTTTCGGGACTCGAACTGAGGACCAGCAAAAATATATAATTCCACCTGTCACTCTAACCTCCAAGCCACTTATTCCTTCAAAGTGTAAGGGTCTTTCAGTCTTAAAACAGCAATCCAACTTCATTCTTATTACGGCGAATCTGGTCTAAAAGCACAATGCTAAGAAAAGGTATACCTTCTGCGCATGTCCGTGAAAACAATTTCAAATAAATCTATCAATAATTTATAGAATTTTTTTTTTGAATTATTAGGATTGAATGATTTAGAGAAATCATGGAATAAGTATTCGGAATAATGTTCAAAATAAAAAAGAAAGAATAAAAATATACAAAATAATTAATCGGTTACGGGACTCGAACTGAGGACCAGCAAAAATATATGATTCGACCTGTCACTCTAACCTCCAAGCCACTTATTCCTTCAAAGTGTAAGGGTCTTTCAGTCTTAAAACAGCAATCCAACTTCATTCTTAATACGGCGAATCTGGTATAAAAGCACAATTCTAAGAAAAGGTATACCTTCTGCGCATGTCCGTGAAAAGAATTTCAAATAAATCTATCAATAATTTATACAATTTTTTTTTTTTTGAATTATTAGGATTGAATGATTTAGAGAAATCATGGAATAAATATTCGGAATAATGTTCAAAATAAAAAAGAAAGAATAAAAATATACAAAATAATTAATCGGTTACGGGACTCGAACTGAGGACCAGCAAAAATATATGATTCGACCTGTCACTCTAACCTCCAAGCCACTTATTCCTTCAAAGTGTAAGGGTCTTTCAGTCTTAAAACAGCAATCGAACTTCATTCTTAATACGGCGAATCTGGTATAAAAGCACAATTCTAAGAAAAGGTATACCTTCTGCGCATGTCTGTGAAAAGAATTTCAAATAAATCTATCAATAATTTATAGAATTTTTTTTTTGAATTATTCGGATTGAATGATTTAGAAAAATTATGGAATAAGTATTCGGAGTAATGTTCAAAATAAAAAAGAAAGAATAAAAATATACAAAATAATTAATCGGTTACGGGACTCTAACTGAGGACCAGCAAAAATATATGATTCGACCTGTCACTCTAACCTCCAAGCCACTTATTCCTTCAAAGTGTAAGGGTCTTTCAGTCTTAAAACAGCAATCCAACTTCATTCTTAATACGGCGAATCTGGTCTAAAAGCACAATGCTAAGAAAAGGTATACCTTCTGCGCATGTCCGTGAAAAGAATTTCAAATAAATCTATCAATAATTTATACAATTTTTTTTTTTTTGAATTATTAGGATTGAATGATTTAGAGAAATCATGGAATAAATATTCGGAATAATGTTCAAAATAAAAAAGAAAGAATAAAAATATACAAAATAATTAATCGGTTACGGGACTCGAACTGAGGACCAGCAAAAATATATGATTCGATCTGTCACTCTAACCTCCAAGCCACTTATTCCTTCAAAGTGTAAGGGTCTTTCAGTGTTAAAACAGCAATCGAACTTCATTCTTAATGCGGCGAATCTGGTATAAAAGCACAATTCTAAGAAAAGGTATACCTTCTGCGCATGTCCGTGAAAAGAATTTCAAATAAATCTATCAATAATTTATAGAATTTTTTTTTTGAATTATTAGGATTGAATGATTTAGAGCAATCATGGAATAAATATTCGGAATAATGTTCAAAATAAAAAAGAAAGAATAAAAATATACAAAATAATTAATCGGTTACGGGACTCGAACTGAGGACCAGCAAAAATATATGATTCGATCTGTCACTCTAACCTCCAAGCCACTTATTCCTTCAAAGTGTAAGGGTCTTTCAGTCTTAAAACAGCAATCCAACTTCATTCTTAATACGGCGAATCTGGTCTAAAAGCACAATGCTAAGAAAAGGTATACCTTCTGCGCATGTCCGTGAAAAGAATTTCAAATAAATCTATCAATAATTTATACAATTTTTTTTTTGAATTATTAGGATTGAATGATTTAGAGCAATCATGAAATAAGTATTCGGAATAATATTCAAAATATTAAAAAAAAGGAATAAAAATATACAAAATAATTAATCGGTTACGGGACTCGAACTGAGGACCAGCAAAAATATATGATTCGACCTGTCACTCTAACCTCCAAGCCACTTATTCCTTCAAAGTGTAAGGGTCTTTCAGTCTTAAAACAGCAATCCAACTTCATTCTTAATACGGCGAATCTGGTCTAAAAGCACAATGCTAAGAAAAGGTATACCTTCTGCGCATGTCCGTGAAAAGAATTTTAAATAAATTTATCAATAATTTATAGAATTTTTTTTTTTTTTTGAATTATTCGGATTGAATGATTTAGAAAAATTATGGAATAAGTATTCGGAGTAATGTTCAAAATCAAAAAGAAGGAATAAAAATATACAAAATAATTAATCGGTTTCGGGACTCGAACTGATGACCAGCAAAAACCTACGTTTCGCCCTGTCAATCTAACCTCCCAGCCACTTATTCCTTCAAAGTGTAAGGGTCTTTCAGTCTTAAAAAAGCAGTCCAACTTCATTCTTAATACGGCAAATCTGGTATAAAAGCACAATTCTAAGAAAAGGTATACCTTCTGCGCATGTCCGTGAAAAGAATTTCAAATAAATCTATCAATAATTTATAGAATTTTTTTTTTGAATTATTAGGATTGAATGATTTAGAGCAATCATGAAATAAGTATTCGGAATAATATTCAAAATATAAAAAAAAGGAATAAAAATATACAAAATAATTAATCGGTTTCGGGACTCGAACTGAGTACAAGCAAAAATCTATGATTCGCCCTGTCACTCTAACCTCCACGCCACTTATTCCTTCAAAGTGTAAGGGTCTTTCAGTCTTAAAACAGCAATCCAACTTCATTCTTAATACGGCGAATCTGGTCTAAAAGCACATTGCTAAGAAAAGGTATACCTTCTGCGCATGTCCGTGAAAAGAATTTCAAATAAATCTATCAATAATTTATACAATTTTTTTTTTTTTTTTGAATTATTAGGATTGAATGATTTAGAGAAATCATGGAATAAGTATTCGGAATAATATTCAAAATATGAAAAAAAAAAAAAAATACAAAATAATTATTTGGTTTCGGCACTCGAACTGAGGACCAGCAAAAATATATGATTCGACCTGTCACTCTAACCTCCAAGCCCCTTATTCCTTCAAAGTGTAAGGGTCTTTCAGTTTTAAAACAGCAATCCAACTTCATTCTTAATACGGCGAATCTGGTCTAAAAGCACAATGCTAAGATAAGGTATACCTTCTGCGCATGTCCGTGAAAAGAATTTCAAATAAATCTATCAATAATTTATAGAATTTTTTTTTTTTTGAATTATTAGGATTGAATGATTTAGAGAAATCATGGAATAAGTATTCGGAATAATGTTCAAAATAAAAAAGAAAGAATAAAAATATACAAAATAATTAATCGGTTACGGAACTCGAACTGAGGACCAGCAAAAATATATGATTCGACCTGTCACTCTAACCTCCAAGCCACTTATTCCTTCAAAGTGTAAGGGTCTTTCAGTCTTAAAACAGCAATCCAACTTCATTCTTAATACAGCGAATCTGGTATAAAAGCACAATTCTAAGAAAAGGTATACCTTCTGCGCATGTCCGTGAAAAGAATTTCAAATAAATCTATCAATAATTTATACAATTTTTTTTTTTTTGAATTATTAGGATTGAATGATTTAGAGAAATCATGGAATAAATATTCGGAATAATGTTCAAAATAAAAAAGAAAGAATAAAAATATACAAAATAATTAATCGGTTACGGGACTCGAACTGAGGACCAGCAAAAATATATGATTCGACCTGTCACTCTAACCTCCAAGCCACTTATTCCTTCAAAGTGTAAGGGTCTTTCAGTCTTAAAACAGCAATCCAACTTCATTCTTAATACGGCGAATCTGGTCTAAAAGCACAATGCTAAGAAAAGGTATACCTTCTGCGCATGACCGTGAAAAGAATTTGAAATAAATCGATCAATAATTTATAAAAAATTTTTTTTGAATTATTAGTATTGAATGATTTAGAGAAATCATGGAATAAATATTCGGAATAATGTTCAAAATAAAAAAGAAATAAAAATATACAAAATAATTAATCGGTTACGGGACTCGAACTGAGGACCAGCAAAAATATATGATTCGATTTGTCACTCTAACCTCCAAGCCACTTATTCCTTCAAAGTGTAAGGGTCTTTCAGTCTTAAAACAGCAATCGAACTTCATTCTTAATACGGCGAATCTGGTATAAAAGCACAATTCTAAGAAAAGGTATACCTTCTGCGCATGTCCGTGAAAAGAATTTCAAATAAATCTATCAATAATTTATAGAATTTTTTTTTTTGAATTATTAGGATTGAATGATTTAGAGCAATCATGAAATAAGTATTCGGAATAATATTCAAAATATAAAAAAAGGAATAAAAATATACAAAATAATTAATCGGTTTCGGGACTCGAACTGAGTACAAGCAAAAATCTATGATTCGCCCTGTCACTCTAACCTCCACGCCACTTATTCCTTCAAAGTGTAAGGGTCTTTCAGTCTTAAAACAGCAATCCAACTTCATTCTTAATACGGCGAATCTGGTCTAAAAGCACATTGCTAAGAAAAGGTATACCTTCTGCGCATGTCCGTGAAAAGAATTTCAAATAAATCTATCAATAATTTATACATTTTTTTTTTTTTTTTGAATTATTAGGATTGAATGATTTAGAGAAATCATGGAATAAGTATTCGGAATAATATTCAAAATATGAAAAAAAAAAAAAAATACAAAATAATTATTTGGTTTCGGCACTCGAACTGAGGACCAGCAAAAATATATGATTCGACCTGTCACTCTAACCTCCAAGCCCCTTATTCCTTCAAAGTGTAAGGGTCTTTCAGTTTTAAAACAGCAATCCAACTTCATTCTTAATACGGCGAATCTGGTCTAAAAGCACAATGCTAAGATAAGGTATACCTTCTGCGCATGTCCGTGAAAAGAATTTCAAATAAATCTATCAATAATTTATAGAATTTTTTTTTTTTGAATTATTAGGATTGAATGATTTAGAGAAATCATGGAATAAGTATTCGGAATAATATTCAAAATATGAAAAAAAAAAAAAAAATACAAAATAATTATTTGGTTTTGGGACTCGAATTGAGGACCAGCAAAAATATATAATTCCACCTGTCACTCTAACCTCCAAGCCACTTATTCCTTCAAAGTGTAAGGGTCTTTCAGTCTTAAAACAGCAATCCAACTTCATTCTTAATACGGCGAATCTGGTCTAAAAGCACAATGCTAAGAAAAGGTATACCTTCTGCGCATGTCCGTGAAAAGAATTTCAAATAAATCTATCAATAATTTATAGAATTTTTTTTTTTTGAATTATTAGGATTGAATGATTTAGAGAAATCATGGAATAAGTATTCGGAATAATGTTCAAAATAAAAAAGAAAGAATAAAAATATACAAAATAATTAATCGGTTACGGAACTCGAACTGAGGACCAGCAAAAATATATGATTCGACCTGTCACTCTAACCTCCAAGCCACTTATTCCTTCAAAGTGTAAGGGTCTTTCAGTCTTAAAACAGCAATCCAACTTCATTCTTAATACAGCGAATCTGGTATAAAAGCACAATTCTAAGAAAAGGTATACCTTCTGCGCATGTCCGTGAAAAGAATTTCAAATAAATCTATCAATAATTTATACAATTTTTTTTTTTTTGAATTATTAGGATTGAATGATTTAGAGAAATCATGGAATAAATATTCGGAATAATGTTCAAAATAAAAAAGAAAGAATAAAAATATACAAAATAATTAATCGGTTACGGGACTCGAACTGAGGACCAGCAAAAATATATGATTCGACCTGTCACTCTAACCTCCAAGCCACTTATTCCTTCAAAGTGTAAGGGTCTTTCAGTCTTAAAACAGCAATCCAACTTCATTCTTAATACGGCGAATCTGGTCTAAAAGCACAATGCTAAGAAAAGGTATACCTTCTGCGCATGACCGTGAAAAGAATTTGAAATAAATCTATCAATAATTTATAAAAAATTTTTTTTGAATTATTAGTATTGAATGATTTAGAGAAATCATGGAATAAATATTCGGAATAATGTTCAAAATAAAAAAGAAATAAAAATATACAAAATAATTAATCGGTTACGGGACTCGAACTGAGGACCAGCAAAAATATATGATTCGATTTGTCACTCTAACCTCCAAGCCACTTATTCCTTCAAAGTGTAAGGGTCTTTCAGTCTTAAAACAGCAATCGAACTTCATTCTTAATACGGCGAATCTGGTATAAAAGCACAATTCTAAGAAAAGGTATACCTTCTGCGCATGTCCGTGAAAAGAATTTCAAATAAATCTATCAATAATTTATAGAATTTTTTTTTTTGAATTATTAGGATTGAATGATTTAGAGCAATCATGAAATAAGTATTCGGAATAATATTCAAAATATAAAAAAAGGAATAAAAATATACAAAATAATTAATCGGTTTCGGGACTCGAACTGAGTACAAGCAAAAATCTATGATTCGCCCTGTCACTCTAACCTCCACGCCACTTATTCCTTCAAAGTGTAAGGGTCTTTCAGTCTTAAAACAGCAATCCAACTTCATTCTTAATACGGCGAATCTGGTCTAAAAGCACATTGCTAAGAAAAGGTATACCTTCTGCGCATGTCCGTGAAAAGAATTTCAAATAAATCTATCAATAATTTATACATTTTTTTTTTTTTTTGAATTATTAGGATTGAATGATTTAGAGAAATCATGGAATAAGTATTCGGAATAATATTCAAAATATGAAAAAAAAAAAAAAATACAAAATAATTATTTGGTTTCGGCACTCGAACTGAGGACCAGCAAAAATATATGATTCGACCTGTCACTCTAACCTCCAAGCCCCTTATTCCTTCAAAGTGTAAGGGTCTTTCAGTTTTAAAACAGCAATCCAACTTCATTCTTAATACGGCGAATCTGGTCTAAAAGCACAATGCTAAGATAAGGTATACCTTCTGCGCATGTCCGTGAAAAGAATTTCAAATAAATCTATCAATAATTTATAGAATTTTTTTTTTTTTTTTTTTTTTGAATTATTAGGATTGAATGATTTAGAGAAATCATGGAATAAGTATTCGGAATAATATTCAAAATATGAAAAAAAAAAAAAAATACAAAATAATTATTTGGTTTCGGGACTCGAACTGAGGACCAGCAAAAATATATAATTCCACCTGTCCCTCTAACCTCCAAGCCACTTATTCCTTCAAAGTGTAAGGGTCTTTCAGTCTTAAAACAGCAATCCAACTTCATTCTTATTACGACGAATCTGGTCTAAAAGCACAATGCTAAGAAAAGGTATACCTTCTGCGCATGTCCGTGAAAAGAATTTCAAATAAATCTATCAATAATTTATAGAATTTTTTTTTTGAATTATTAGGATTGAATGATTTAGAGAAATCATGGAATAAGTATTCGGAATAATGTTCAAAATAAAAAAGAAAGAATAAAAATATACAAAATAATTATTCGGTTACGGGACTCGAACTGAGGACCAGCAAAAATATATGATTCGACCTGTCACTCTAACCTCCAAGCCACTTATTCCTTCAAAGTGTAAGGGTCTTTCAGTCTTAAAACTGCAATCCAACTTCATTCTTAATACGGCGAATCTGGTATAAAAGCACAATTCTAAGAAAAGGTATACCTTCTGCGCATGTCCGTGAAAAGAATTTCAAATAAATCTATCAATAATTTATACAATTTTTTTTTTGAATTATTAGGATTGAATGATTTAGAGAAATCATGGAATAAATATTCGGAATAATGTTCAAAATAAAAAAGAAAGAATAAAAATATACAAAATAATTAATCGGTTACGGGACTCGAACTGAGGACCAGCAAAAATATATGATTCGACCTGTCACTCTAACCTCCAAGCCACTTATTCCTTCAAAGTGTAAGGGTCTTTCAGTCTTAAAACAGCAATCGAACTTCATTCTTAATACGGCGAATCTGGTATAAAAGCACAATTCTAAGAAAAGGTATACCTTCTGCGCATGTCCGTGAAAAGAATTTCAAATAAATCTATCAATAATTTATAGAATTTTTTTTTTGAATTATTCGGATTGAATGATTTAGAAAAATTATGGAATAAGTATTCGGAGTAATGTTCAAAATAAAAAAGAAAGAATAAAAATATACAAAATAATTAATCGGTTACGGGACTCTAACTGAGGACCAGCAAAAATATATGATTCGACCTGTCACTCTAACCTCCAAGCCACTTATTCCTTCAAAGTGTAAGGGTCTTTCAGTCTTAAAACAGCAATCCAACTTCATTCTTAATACGGCGAATCTGGTCTAAAAGCACAATGCTAAGAAAAGGTATACCTTCTGCGCATGTCCGTGAAAAGAATTTCAAATAAATCTATCAATAATTTATACAATTTTTTTTTTTTTTGAATTATTAGGATTGAATGATTTAGAGAAATCATGGAATAAATATTCGGAATAATGTTCAAAATAAAAAACAAAGAATAAAAATATACAAAATAATTAATCGGTTACGGGACTCGAACTGAGGACCAGCAAAAATATATGATTCGATCTGTCACTCTAACCTCCAAGCCACTTATTCCTTCAAATTGTAAGGGTCTTTCAGTGTTAAAACAGCAATCGAACTTCATTCTTAATACGGCGAATCTGGTATAAAAGCACAATTCTAAGAAAAGGTATACCTTCTGCGCATGTCCGTGAAAAGAATTTCAAATAAATCTATCAATAATTTATAGAATTTTTTTTTTTTGAATTATTAGGATTGAATGATTTAGAGAAATCATGGAATAAATATTCGGAATAATGTTCAAAATAAAAAAGAAAGAATAAAAATATACAAAATAATTAATCGGTTACGGGACTCGAACTGAGGACCAGCACAAATATATGATTCGATCTGTCACTCTAACCTCCAAGCCACTTATTCCTTCAAAGTGTAAGGGTCTTTCAGTCTTAAAACAGCAATCCAACTTCATTCTTAATACGGCGAATCTGGTCTAAAAGCACAATGCTAAGAAAAGGTATACCTTCTGCGCATGTCCGTGAAAAGAATTTCAAATAAATCTATCAATAATTTATACAATTTTTTTTTTTTTTGAATTATTAGGATTGAATGATTTAGAGAAATCATGGAATAAATATTCGGAATAATGTTCAAAATAAAAAACAAAGAATAAAAATATACAAAATAATTAATCGGTTACGGGACTCGAACTGAGGACCAGCAAAAATATATGATTCGATCTGTCACTCTAACCTCCAAGCCACTTATTCCTTCAAAGTGTAAGGGTCTTTCAGTGTTAAAACAGCAATCGAACTTCATTCTTAATGCGGCGAATCTGGTATAAAAGCACAATTCTAAGAAAAGGTATACCTTCTGCGCATGTCCGTGAAAAGAATTTCAAATAAATCTATCAATAATTTATAGAATTTTTTTTTTTGAATTATTAGGATTGAATGATTTAGAGCAATCATGGAATAAATATTCGGAATAATGTTCAAAATAAAAAAGAAAGAATAAAAATATACAAAATAATTAATCGGTTACGGGACTCGAACTGAGGACCAGCAAAAATATATGATTCGATCTGTCACTCTAACCTCCAAGCCACTTATTCCTTCAAAGTGTAAGGGTCTTTCAGTGTTAAAACAGCAATCGAACTTCATTCTTAATGCGGCGAATCTGGTATAAAAGCACAATTCTAAGAAAAGGTATACCTTCTGCGCATGTCCGTGAAAAGAATTTCAAATAAATCTATCAATAATTTATAGAATTTTTTTTTTGAATTATTAGGATTGAATGATTTAGAGCAATCATGGAATAAATATTCGGAATAATGTTCAAAATAAAAAAGAAAGAATAAAAATATACAAAATAATTAATCGGTTACGGGACTCGAACTGAGGACCAGCACAAATATATGATTCGATCTGTCACTCTAACCTCCAAGCCACTTATTCCTTCAAAGTGTAAGGGTCTTTCAGTGTTAAAACAGCAATCGAACTTCATTCTTAATACGGCGAATCTGGTATAAAAGCACAATTCTAAGAAAAGGTATACCTTCTGCGCATGTCCGTGAAAAGAATTTCAAATAAATCTATCAATAATTTATAGAATTTTTTTTTTTTTTTTGAATTATTAGGATTGAATGATTTAGAGCAATCATGAAATAAGTATTCGGAATAATATTCAAAATATTAAAAAAAAGGAATAAAAATATACAAAATAATTAATCGGTTACGGGACACGAACTGAGGACCAGCAAAAATATATTATTCGACCTGTCACTCTAACCTCCAAGCCACTTATTCCTTCAAAGTGTAAGGGTCTTTCAGTCTTAAAACAGCAATCCAACTTCATTCTTAATACGGCGAATCTGGTATAAAAGCACAATTCTAAGAAAAGGTATACCTTCTGCGCATGTCCGTGAAAAGAATTTCAAATAAATCTATCAATAATTTATACAATTTTTTTTTTGAATTATTAGGATTGAATGATTTAGAGAAATCATGGAATAAATATTCGGAATAATGTTCAAAATAAAAAAGAAAGAATAAAAATATACAAAATAATTAATCGGTTACGGGACTCGAACTGAGGACCAGCAAAAATATATGATTCGACCTGTCACTCTAACCTCCAAGCCACTTATTCCTTCAAAGTGTAAGGGTCTTTCAGTCTTAAAACAGCAATCGAACTTCATTCTTAATACGGCGAATCTGGTATAAAAGCACAATTCTAAGAAAAGGTATACCTTCTGCGCATGTCCGTGAAAAGAATTTCAAATAAATCTATCAATAATTTATAGAATTTTTTTTTTTTTGAATTATTCGGATTGAATGAATTAGAAAAATTATGGAATAAGTATTCGGAGTAATGTTCAAAATAAAAAAGAAAGAATAAAAATATACAAAATAATTAATCGGTTACGGGACTCTAACTGAGGACCAGCAAAAATATATGATTCGACCTGTCACTCTAACCTCCAAGCCACTTATTCCTTCAAAGTGTAAGGGTCTTTCAGTCTTAAAACAGCAATCCAACTTCATTCTTAATACGGCGAATCTGGTCTAAAAGCACAATGCTAAGAAAAGGTATACCTTCTGCGCATGTCCGTGAAAAGAATTTCAAATAAATCTATCAATAATTTATACAATTTTTTTTTTGAATTATTAGGATTGAATGATTTAGAGAAATCATGGAATAAATATTCGGAATAATGTTCAAAATAAAAAACAAAGAATAAAAATATACAAAATAATTAATCGGTTACGGGACTCGAACTGAGGACCAGCAAAAATATATGATTCGATCTGTCACTCTAACCTCCAAGCCACTTATTCCTTCAAAGTGTAAGGGTCTTTCAGTGTTAAAACAGCAATCGAACTTCATTCTTAATGCGGCGAATCTGGTATAAAAGCACAATTCTAAGAAAAGGTATACCTTCTGCGCATGTCCGTGAAAAGAATTTCAAATAAATCTATCAATAATTTATAGAATTTTTTTTTTGAATTATTAGGATTGAATGATTTAGAGCAATCATGGAATAAATATTCGGAATAATGTTCAAAATAAAAAAGAAAGAATAAAAATATACAAAATAATTAATCGGTTACGGGACTCGAACTGAGGACCAGCAAAAATATATGATTCGATCTGTCACTCTAACCTCCAAGCCACTTATTCCTTCAAAGTGTAAGGGTCTTTCAGTGTTAAAACAGCAATCGAACTTCATTCTTAATGCGGCGAATCTGGTATAAAAGCACAATTCTAAGAAAAGGTATACCTTCTGCGCATGTCCGTGAAAAGAATTTCAAATAAATCTATCAATAATTTATAGAATTTTTTTTTTGAATTATTAGGATTGAATGATTTAGAGCAATCATGGAATAAATATTCGGAATAATGTTCAAAATAAAAAAGAAAGAATAAAAATATACAAAATAATTAATCGGTTACGGGACTCGAACTGAGGACCAGCACAAATATATGATTCGATCTGTCACTCTAACCTCCAAGCCACTTATTCCTTCAAAGTGTAAGGGTCTTTCAGTGTTAAAACAGCAATCGAACTTCATTCTTAATACGGCGAATCTGGTATAAAAGCACAATTCTAAGAAAAGGTATACCTTCTGCGCATGTCCGTGAAAAGAATTTCAAATAAATCTATCAATAATTTATAGAATTTTTTTTTTTTTTGAATTATTAGGATTGAATGATTTAGAGCAATCATGAAATAAGTATTCGGAATAATATTCAAAATATTAAAAAAAAGGAATAAAAATATACAAAATAATTAATCGGTTACGGGACACGAACTGAGGACCAGCAAAAATATATTATTCGACCTGTCACTCTAACCTCCAAGCCACTTATTCCTTCAAAGTGTAAGGGTCTTTCAGTCTTAAAACAGCAATCCAACTTCATTCTTAATACGGCGAATCTGGTATAAAAGCACAATTCTAAGAAAAGGTATACCTTCTGCGCATGTCCGTGAAAAGAATTTCAAATAAATCTATCAATAATTTATACAATTTTTTTTTGAATTATTAGGATTGAATGATTTAGAGAAATCATGGAATAAATATTCGGAATAATGTTCAAAATAAAAAAGAAAGAATAAAAATATACAAAATAATTAATCGGTTACGGGACTCGAACTGAGGACCAGCAAAAATATATGATTCGACCTGTCACTCTAACCTCCAAGCCACTTATTCCTTCAAAGTGTAAGGGTCTTTCAGTCTTAAAACAGCAATCGAACTTCATTCTTAATACGGCGAATCTGGTATAAAAGCACAATTCTAAGAAAAGGTATACCTTCTGCGCATGTCCGTGAAAAGAATTTCAAATAAATCTATCAATAATTTATAGAATTTTTTTTTTTGAATTATTCGGATTGAATGAATTAGAAAAATTATGGAATAAGTATTCGGAGTAATGTTCAAAATAAAAAAGAAAGAATAAAAATATACAAAATAATTAATCGGTTACGGGACTCTAACTGAGGACCAGCAAAAATATATGATTCGACCTGTCACTCTAACCTCCAAGCCACTTATTCCTTCAAAGTGTAAGGGTCTTTCAGTCTTAAAACAGCAATCCAACTTCATTCTTAATACGGCGAATCTGGTCTAAAAGAACAATGCTAAGAAAAGGTATACCTTCTGCGCATGTCCGTGAAAAGAATTTCAAATAAATCTATCAATAATTTATAGAATTTTTTTTTTTTGAATTATTAGGATTGAATGATTTAGAGAAATCATGGAATAAATATTCGGAATAATGTTCAAAATAAAAAACAAAGAATAAAAATATACAAAATAATTAATCGGTTACGGGACTCGAACTGAGGACCAGCAAAAATATATGATTCGATCTGTCACTCTAACCTCCAAGCCACTTATTCCTTCAAAGTGTAAGGGTCTTTCAGTGTTAAAACAGCAATCGAACTTCATTCTTAATGCGGCGAATCTGGTATAAAAGCACAATTCTAAGAAAAGGTATACCTTCTGCGCATGTCCGTGAAAAGAATTTCAAATAAATCTATCAATAATTTATAGAATTTTTTTTTTTGAATTATTAGGATTGAATGATTTAGAGCAATCATGGAATAAATATTCGGAATAATGTTCAAAATAAAAAAGAAAGAATAAAAATATACAAAATAATTAATCGGTTACGGGACTCGAACTGAGGACCAGCACAAATATATGATTCGATCTGTCACTCTAACCTCCAAGCCACTTATTCCTTCAAAGTGTAAGGGTCTTTCAGTGTTAAAACAGCAATCGAACTTCATTCTTAATACGGCGAATCTGGTATAAAAGCACAATTCTAAGAAAAGGTATACCTTCTGCGCATGTCCGTGAAAAGAATTTCAAATAAATCTATCAATAATTTATAGAATTTTTTTTTTTTTTTGAATTATTAGGATTGAATGATTTAGAGCAATCATGAAATAAGTTTTCGGAATAATATTCAAAATATTAAAAAAAAGGAATAAAAATATACAAAATAATTAATCGGTTAAGGGACTCGAACTGAGGACCAGCAAAAATATATGATTCGACCTGTCACTCTAACCTCCAAGCCACTTATTCCTTCAAAGTGTAAGGGTCTTTCAGTCTTAAAACAGCAATCCAACTTCATTCTTAATACGGCGAATCTGGTCTAAAAGCACAATGCTAAGAAAAGGTATACCTTCTGCGCATGACCGTGAAAAGAATTTGAAATAAATCTATCAATAATTTATAAAAAATTTTTTTTGAATTATTAGTATTGAATGATTTAGAGAAATCATGGAATAAATATTCGGAATAATGTTCAAAATAAAAAAGAAAGAATAAAAATATACAAAATAATTAATCGGTTACGGGACTCGAACTGAGGACCAGCAAAAATATATGATTCGATTTGTCACTCTAACCTCCAAGCCACTTATTCCTTCAAAGTGTAAGGGTCTTTCAGTCTTAAAACAGCAATCGAACTTCATTCTTAATACGGCGAATCTGGTATAAAAGCACAATTCTAAGAAAAGGTATACCTTCTGCGCATGTCCGTGAAAAGAATTTCAAATAAATCTATCAATAATTTATAGAATTTTTTTTTTTTTTTTTTGAATTATTAGGATTGAATGATTTAGAGCAATCATGAAATAAGTATTCGGAATAATATTCAAAATATAAAAAAAAGGAATAAAAATATACAAAATAATTAATCGGTTTTGGGACTCGAACTGAGTACAAGCAAAAATCTATGATTCGCCCTGTCTCTCTAACCTCCACGCCACTTATTCCTTCAAAGTGTAAGGGTCTTTCAGTCTTAAAACAGCAATCCAACTTCATTCTTAATACGGCGAATCTGGTCTAAAAGCACATTGCTAAGAAAAGGTATACCTTCTGCGCATGTCCGTGAAAAGAATTTCAAATAAATCTATCAATAATTTATACAATTTTTTTTTTTTTTTGAATTATTAGGATTGAATGATTTAGAGAAATCATGGAATAAGTATTCGGAATAATATTCAAAATATGAAAAAAAAAAAAAAAAATACAAAATAATCATTTGGTTTCGGCACTCGAACTGAGGACCAGCAAAAATATATGATTCGACCTGTCACTCTAACCTCCAAGCCCCTTATTCCTTCAAAGTGTAAGGGTCTTTCAGTTTTAAAACAGCAATCCAACTTCATTCTTAATACGGCGAATCTGGTCTAAAAGCACAATGCTAAGATAAGGTATACCTTCTGCGCATGTCCGTGAAAAGAATTTCAAATAAATCTATCAATAATTTATAGAATTTTTTTTTTTTTGAATTATTAGGATTGAATGATTTAGAGAAATCATGGAATAAGTATTCGGAATAATATTCAAAATATGAAAAAAAAAAAAAATACAAAATAATTATTTGGTTTTGGGACTCGAATTGAGGACCAGCAAAAATATATAATTCCACCTGTCACTCTAACCTCCAAGCCACTTATTCCTTCAAAGTGTAAGGGTCTTTCAGTCTTAAAACAGCAATCCAACTTCATTCTTAATACGGCGAATCTGGTCTAAAAGCACAATGCTAAGAAAAGGTATACCTTCTGCGCATGTCCGTGAAAAGAATTTCAAATAAATCTATCAATAATTTATAGAATTTTTTTTTTTTGAATTATTAGGATTGAATGATTTAGAGAAATCATGGAATAAGTATTCGGAATAATGTTCAAAATAAAAAAGAAAGAATAAAAATATACAAAATAATTAATCGGTTACGGAACTCGAACTGAGGACCAGCAAAAATATATGATTCGACCTGTCACTCTAACCTCCAAGCCACTTATTCCTTCAAAGTGTAAGGGTCTTTCAGTCTTAAAACAGCAATCCAACTTCATTCTTAATACAGCGAATCTGGTATAAAAGCACAATTCTAAGAAAAGGTATACCTTCTGCGCATGTCCGTGAAAAGAATTTCAAATAAATCTATCAATAATTTATACAATTTTTTTTTTGAATTATTAGGATTGAATGATTTAGAGAAATCATGGAATAAATATTCGGAATAATGTTCAAAATAAAAAAGAAAGAATAAAAATATACAAAATAATTAATCGGTTACGGGACTCGAACTGAGGACCAGCAAAAATATATGATTCGACCTGTCACTCTAACCTCCAAGCCACTTATTCCTTCAAAGTGTAAGGGTCTTTCAGTCTTAAAACAGCAATCCAACTTCATTCTTAATACGGCGAATCTGGTCTAAAAGCACAATGCTAAGAAAAGGTATACCTTCTGCGCATGACCGTGAAAAGAATTTGAAATAAATCTATCAATAATTTATAAAAATTTTTTTTTGAATTATTAGTATTGAATGATTTAGAGAAATCATGGAATAAATATTCGGAATAATGTTCAAAATAAAAAAGAAATAAAAATATACAAAATAATTAATCGGTTACGGGACTCGAACTGAGGACCAGCAAAAATATATGATTCGATTTGTCACTCTAACCTCCAAGCCACTTATTCCTTCAAAGTGTAAGGGTCTTTCAGTCTTAAAACAGCAATCGAACTTCATTCTTAATACGGCGAATCTGGTATAAAAGCACAATTCTAAGAAAAGGTATACCTTCTGCGCATGTCCGTGAAAAGAATTTCAAATAAATCTATCAATAATTTATAGAATTTTTTTTTTGAATTATTAGGATTGAATGATTTAGAGCAATCATGAAATAAGTATTCGGAATAATATTCAAAATATAAAAAAAGGAATAAAAGTATACAAAATAATTAATCGGTTTCGGGACTCGAACTGAGTACAAGCAAAAATCTATGATTCGCCCTGTCACTCTAACCTCCACGCCACTTATTCCTTCAAAGTGTAAGGGTCTTTCAGTCTTAAAACAGCAATCCAACTTCATTCTTAATACGGCGAATCTGGTCTAAAAGCACATTGCTAAGAAAAGGTATACCTTCTGCGCATGTCCGTGAAAAGAATTTCAAATAAATCTATCAATAATTTATACATTTTTTTTTTTTTTGAATTATTAGGATTGAATGATTTAGAGAAATCATGGAATAAGTATTCGGAATAATATTCAAAATATGAAAAAAAAAAAAATACAAAATAATTATTTGGTTTCGGCACTCGAACTGAGGACCAGCAAAAATATATGATTCGACCTGTCACTCTAACCTCCAAGCCCCTTATTCCTTCAAAGTGTAAAGGTCTTTCAGTTTTAAAACAGCAATCCAACTTCATTCTTAATACGGCGAATCTGGTCTAAAAGCACAATGCTAAGATAAGGTATACCTTCTGCGCATGTCCGTGAAAAGAATTTCAAATAAATCTATCAATAATTTATAGAATTTTTTTTTTTTTTTTTTTTTTGAATTATTAGGATTGAATGATTTAGAGAAATCATGGAATAAGTATTCGGAATAATATTCAAAATATGAAAAAAAAAAAAAAATACAAAATAATTATTTGGTTTCGGGACTCGAACTGAGGACCAGCAAAAATATATAATTCCACCTGTCACTCTAACCTCCAAGCCACTTATTCCTTCAAAGTGTAAGGGTCTTTCAGTCTTAAAACAGCAATCCAACTTCATTCTTATTACGACGAATCTGGTCTAAAAGCACAATGCTAAGAAAAGGTATACCTTCTGCGCATGTCCGTGAAAAGAATTTCAAATAAATCTATCAATAATTTATAGAATTTTTTTTTTGAATTATTAGGATTGAATGATTTAGAGAAATCATGGAATAAGTATTCGGAATAATGTTCAAAATAAAAAAGAAAGAATAAAAATATACAAAATAATTATTCGGTTACGGGACTCGAACTGAGGACCAGCAAAAATATATGATTCGACCTGTCACTCTAACCTCCAAGCCACTTATTCCTTCAAAGTGTAAGGGTCTTTCAGTCTTAAAACTGCAATCCAACTTCATTCTTAATACGGCGAATCTGGTATAAAAGCACAATTCTAAGAAAAGGTATACCTTCTGCGCATGTCCGTGAAAAGAATTTCAAATAAATCTATCAATAATTTATACAATTTTTTTTTTGAATTATTAGGATTGAATGATTTAGAGAAATCATGGAATAAATATTCGGAATAATGTTCAAAATAAAAAAGAAAGAATAAAAATATACAAAATAATTAATCGGTTACGGGACTCGAACTGAGGACCAGCAAAAATATATGATTCGACCTGTCACTCTAACCTCCAAGCCACTTATTCCTTCAAAGTGTAAGGGTCTTTCAGTCTTAAAACAGCAATCGAACTTCATTCTTAATACGGCGAATCTGGTATAAAAGCACAATTCTAAGAAAAGGTATACCTTCTGCGCATGTCCGTGAAAAGAATTTCAAATAAATCTATCAATAATTTATAGAATTTTTTTTTTGAATTATTCGGATTGAATGATTTAGAAAAATTATGGAATAAGTATTCGGAGTAATGTTCAAAATAAAAAAGAAAGAATAAAAATATACAAAATAATTAATCGGTTACGGGACTCTAACTGAGGACCAGCAAAAATATATGATTCGACCTGTCACTCTAACCTCCAAGCCACTTATTCCTTCAAAGTGTAAGGGTCTTTCAGTCTTAAAACAGCAATCCAACTTCATTCTTAATACGGCGAATCTGGTCTAAAAGCACAATGCTAAGAAAAGGTATACCTTCTGCGCATGTCCGTGAAAAGAATTTCAAATAAATCTATCAATAATTTATACAATTTTTTTTTTTGAATTATTAGGATTGAATGATTTAGAGAAATCATGGAATAAATATTCGGAATAATGTTCAAAATAAAAAACAAAGAATAAAAATATACAAAATAATTAATCGGTTACGGGACTCGAACTGAGGACCAGCAAAAATATATGATTCGATCTGTCACTCTAACCTCCAAGCCACTTATTCCTTCAAATTGTAAGGGTCTTTCAGTGTTAAAACAGCAATCGAACTTCATTCTTAATACGGCGAATCTGGTATAAAAGCACAATTCTAAGAAAAGGTATACCTTCTGCGCATGTCCGTGAAAAGAATTTCAAATAAATCTATCAATAATTTATAGAATTTTTTTTTTTTTGAATTATTAGGATTGAATGATTTAGAGAAATCATGGAATAAATATTCGGAATAATGTTCAAAATAAAAAAGAAAGAATAAAAATATACAAAATAATTAATCGGTTACGGGACTCGAACTGAGGACCAGCACAAATATATGATTCGATCTGTCACTCTAACCTCCAAGCCACTTATTCCTTCAAAGTGTAAGGGTCTTTCAGTCTTAAAACAGCAATCCAACTTCATTCTTAATACGGCGAATCTGGTCTAAAAGCACAATGCTAAGAAAAGGTATACCTTCTGCGCATGTCCGTGAAAAGAATTTCAAATAAATCTATCAATAATTTATAGAATTTTTTTTTTTGAATTATTAGGATTGAATGATTTAGAGCAATCATGGAATAAATATTCGGAATAATGTTCAAAATAAAAAAGAAAGAATAAAAATATACAAAATAATTAATCGGTTACGGGACTCGAACTGAGGACCAGCAAAAATATATGATTCGATCTGTCACTCTAACCTCCAAGCCACTTATTCCTTCAAAGTGTAAGGGTCTTTCAGTGTTAAAACAGCAATCGAACTTCATTCTTAATGCGGCGAATCTGGTATAAAAGCACAATTCTAAGAAAAGGTATACCTTCTGCGCATGTCCGTGAAAAGAATTTCAAATAAATCTATCAATAATTTATAGAATTTTTTTTTTGAATTATTAGGATTGAATGATTTAGAGCAATCATGGAATAAATATTCGGAATAATGTTCAAAATAAAAAAGAAAGAATAAAAATATACAAAATAATTAATCGGTTACGGGACTCGAACTGAGGACCAGCACAAATATATGATTCGATCTGTCACTCTAACCTCCAAGCCACTTATTCCTTCAAAGTGTAAGGGTCTTTCAGTGTTAAAACAGCAATCGAACTTCATTCTTAATACGGCGAATCTGGTATAAAAGCACAATTCTAAGAAAAGGTATACCTTCTGCGCATGTCCGTGAAAAGAATTTCAAATAAATCTATCAATAATTTATAGAATTTTTTTTTTTTTTGAATTATTAGGATTGAATGATTTAGAGCAATCATGAAATAAGTATTCGGAATAATATTCAAAATATTAAAAAAAAGGAATAAAAATATACAAAATAATTAATCGGTTACGGGACACGAACTGAGGACCAGCAAAAATATATTATTCGACCTGTCACTCTAACCTCCAAGCCACTTATTCCTTCAAAGTGTAAGGGTCTTTCAGTCTTAAAACAGCAATCCAACTTCATTCTTAATACGGCGAATCTGGTATAAAAGCACAATTCTAAGAAAAGGTATACCTTCTGCGCATGTCCGTGAAAAGAATTTCAAATAAATCTATCAATAATTTATACAATTTTTTTTTTGAATTATTAGGACTGAATGATTTAGAGAAATCATGGAATAAATATTCGGAATAATGTTCAAAATAAAAAAGAAAGAATAAAAATATACAAAATAATTAATCGGTTACGGGACTCGAACTGAGGACCAGCAAAAATATATGATTCGACCTGTCACTCTAACCTCCAAGCCACTTATTCCTTCAAAGTGTAAGGGTCTTTCAGTCTTAAAACAGCAATCGAACTTCATTCTTAATACGGCGAATCTGGTATAAAAGCACAATTCTAAGAAAAGGTATACCTTCTGCGCATGTCCGTGAAAAGAATTTCAAATAAATCTATCAATAATTTATAGAATTTTTTTTTTTTGAATTATTCGGATTGAATGAATTAGAAAAATTATGGAATAAGTATTCGGAGTAATGTTCAAAATAAAAAAGAAAGAATAAAAATATACAAAATAATTAATCGGTTACGGGACTCTAACTGAGGACCAGCAAAAATATATGATTCGACCTGTCACTCTAACCTCCAAGCCACTTATTCCTTCAAAGTGTAAGGGTCTTTCAGTCTTAAAACAGCAATCCAACTTCATTCTTAATACGGCGAATCTGGTCTAAAAGCACAATGCTAAGAAAAGGTATACCTTCTGCGCATGTCCGTGAAAAGAATTTCAAATAAATCTATCAATAATTTATACAATTTTTTTTTTTTTGAATTATTAGGATTGAATGATTTAGAGAAATCGTGGAATAAATATTCGGAATAATGTTCAAAATAAAAAACAAAGAATAAAAATATACAAAATAATTAATCGGTTACGGGACTCGAACTGAGGACCAGCAAAAATATATGATTCGATCTGTCACTCTAACCTCCAAGCCACTTATTCCTTCAAAGTGTAAGGGTCTTTCAGTGTTAAAACAGCAATCGAACTTCATTCTTAATGCGGCGAATCTGGTATAAAAGCACAATTCTAAGAAAAGGTATACCTTCTGCGCATGTCCGTGAAAAGAATTTCAAATAAATCTATCAATAATTTATAGAATTTTTTTTTTGAATTATTAGGATTGAATGATTTAGAGCAATCATGGAATAAATATTCGGAATAATGTTCAAAATAAAAAAGAAAGAATAAAAATATACAAAATAATTAATCGGTTACGGGACTCGAACTGAGGACCAGCAAAAATATATGATTCGATCTGTCACTCTAACCTCCAAGCCACTTATTCCTTCAAAGTGTAAGGGTCTTTCAGTGTTAAAACAGCAATCGAACTTCATTCTTAATGCGGCGAATCTGGTATAAAAGCACAATTCTAAGAAAAGGTATACCTTCTGCGCATGTCCGTGAAAAGAATTTCAAATAAATCTATCAATAATTTATAGAATTTTTTTTTTGAATTATTAGGATTGAATGATTTAGAGCAATCATGGAATAAATATTCGGAATAATGTTCAAAATAAAAAAGAAAGAATAAAAATATACAAAATAATTAATCGGTTACGGGACTCGAACTGAGGACCAGCACAAATATATGATTCGATCTGTCACTCTAACCTCCAAGCCACTTATTCCTTCAAAGTGTAAGGGTCTTTCAGTGTTAAAACAGCAATCGAACTTCATTCTTAATACGGCGAATCTGGTATAAAAGCACAATTCTAAGAAAAGGTATACCTTCTGCGCATGTCCGTGAAAAGAATTTCAAATAAATCTATCAATAATTTATAGAATTTTTTTTTTTTTTTGAATTATTAGGATTGAATGATTTAGAGCAATCATGAAATAAGTATTCGGAATAATATTCAAAATATTAAAAAAAAGGAATAAAAATATACAAAATAATTAATCGGTTACGGGACACGAACTGAGGACCAGCAAAAATATATTATTCGACCTGTCACTCTAACCTCCAAGCCACTTATTCCTTCAAAGTGTAAGGGTCTTTCAGTCTTAAAACAGCAATCCAACTTCATTCTTAATACGGCGAATCTGGTATAAAAGCACAATTCTAAGAAAAGGTATACCTTCTGCGCATGTCCGTGAAAAGAATTTCAAATAAATCTATCAATAATTTATACAATTTTTTTTTTGAATTATTAGGATTGAATGATTTAGAGAAATCATGGAATAAATATTCGGAATAATGTTCAAAATAAAAAAGAAAGAATAAAAATATACAAAATAATTAATCGGTTACGGGACTCGAACTGAGGACCAGCAAAAATATATGATTCGACCTGTCACTCTAACCTCCAAGCCACTTATTCCTTCAAAGTGTAAGGGTCTTTCAGTCTTAAAACAGCAATCGAACTTCATTCTTAATACGGCGAATCTGGTATAAAAGCACAATTCTAAGAAAAGGTATACCTTCTGCGCATGTCCGTGAAAAGAATTTCAAATAAATCTATCAATAATTTATAGAATTTTTTTTTTTTTTTGAATTATTAGGATTGAATGATTTAGAGCAATCATGAAATAAGTTTTCGGAATAATATTCAAAATATTAAAAAAAAGGAATAAAAATATACAAAATAATTAATCGGTTAAGGGACTCGAACTGAGGACCAGCAAAAATATATGATTCGACCTGTCACTCTAACCTCCAAGCCACTTATTCCTTCAAAGTGTAAGGGTCTTTCAGTCTTAAAACAGCAATCCAACTTCATTCTTAATACGGCGAATCTGGTCTAAAAGCACAATGCTAAGAAAAGGTATACCTTCTGCGCATGACCGTGAAAAGAATTTGAAATAAATCTATCAATAATTTATAAAAATTTTTTTTTGAATTATTAGTATTGAATGATTTAGAGAAATCATGGAATAAATATTCGGAATAATGTTCAAAATAAAAAAGAAAGAATAAAAATATACAAAATAATTAATCGGTTACGGGACTCGAACTGAGGACCAGCAAAAATATATGATTCGATTTGTCACTCTAACCTCCAAGCCACTTATTCCTTCAAAGTGTAAGGGTCTTTCAGTCTTAAAACAGCAATCGAACTTCATTCTTAATACGGCGAATCTGGTATAAAAGCACAATTCTAAGAAAAGGTATACCTTCTGCGCATGTCCGTGAAAAGAATTTCAAATAAATCTATCAATAATTTATAGAATTTTTTTTTTTTTTTTTTGAATTATTAGGATTGAATGATTTAGAGCAATCATGAAATAAGTATTCGGAATAATATTCAAAATATAAAAAAAAGGAATAAAAATATACAAAATAATTAATCGGTTTCGGGACTCGAACTGAGTACAAGCAAAAATCTATGATTCGCCCTGTCTCTCTAACCTCCACGCCACTTATTCCTTCAAAGTGTAAGGGTCTTTCAGTCTTAAAACAGCAATCCAACTTCATTCTTAATACGGCGAATCTGGTCTAAAAGCACATTGCTAAGAAAAGGTATACCTTCTGCGCATGTCCGTGAAAAGAATTTCAAATAAATCTATCAATAATTTATACAATTTTTTTTTTTTTTTGAATTATTAGGATTGAATGATTTAGAGAAATCATGGAATAAGTATTCGGAATAATATTCAAAATATGAAAAAAAAAAAAAAAAATACAAAATAATCATTTGGTTTCGGCACTCGAACTGAGGACCAGCAAAAATATATGATTCGACCTGTCACTCTAACCTCCAAGCCCCTTATTCCTTCAAAGTGTAAGGGTCTTTCAGTTTTAAAACAGCAATCCAACTTCATTCTTAATACGGCGAATCTGGTCTAAAAGCACAATGCTAAGATAAGGTATACCTTCTGCGCATGTCCGTGAAAAGAATTTCAAATAAATCTATCAATAATTTATAGAATTTTTTTTTTTTTTTTTTGAATTATTAGGATTGAATGATTTAGAGAAATCATGGAATAAGTATTCGGAATAATATTCAAAATATGAAGAAAAAAAAAATACAAAATAATTATTTGGTTTCGGGACTCGAACTGAGGACCAGCAAAAATATGTAATTCCACCTGTCACTCTAACCTCCAAGCCACTTATTCCTTCAAAGTGAAAGGGTCTTTCAGTCTTAAAACAGCAATCGAACTTCATTCTTAATACGGCGAATCTGGTATAAAAGCACAATGCTAAGAAAAGGTATACCTTCTGCGCATGTCCGTGAAAAGAATTTCAAATAAATCTATCAATAATTTATAGAATTTTTTTTTTTGAATTATTAGGATTGAATGATTTAGAGAAATCATGGAATAAGTATTCGGAATAATGTTCAAAATAAAAAAGAAAGAATAAAAATATACAAAATAATTAATCGGTTACGGGACTCGAACTGAGGACCAGCAAAAATATATGATTCGACCTGTCACTCTAACCTCCAAGCCACTTATTCCTTCAAAGTGTAAGGGTCTTTCAGTCTTAAAACAGCAATCCAACTTCATTCTTAATACGGCGAATCTGGTATAAAAGCACAATTCTAAGAAAAGGTATACCTTCTGCGCATGTCCGTGAAAAGAATTTCAAATAAATCTATCAATAATTTATACAATTTTTTTTTTTGAATTATTAGGATTGAATGATTTAGAGAAATCATGGAATAAATATTCGGAATAATGTTCAAAATAAAAAAGAAAGAATAAAAATATACAAAATAATTAATCGGTTACGGGACTCGAACTGAGGACCAGCAAAAATATATGATTCGACCTGTCACTCTAACCTCCAAGCCACTTTTTCCTTCAAAGTATAAGGGTCTTTCAGTCTTAAAACAGCAATCGAACTTCATTCTTAATACGGCGAATCTGGTATAAAAGCACAATTCTAAGAAAAGGTATACCTTCTGCGCATGTCCGTGAAAAGAATTTCAAATAAATCTATCAATAATTTATAGAATTTTTTTTTTTTGAATTATTAGGATTGAATGATTTAGAGAAATCATGGAATAAGTATTCGGAATAATGTTCAAAATAAAAAAGAAAGAATAAAAATATACAAAATAATTAATCGGTTACGGGACTCGAACTGAGGACCAGCAAAAATATATGATTCGACCTGTCACTCTAACCTCCAAGCCATTTATTCCTTCAAAGTGTAAGGGTCTTTCAGTCTTAAAACAGCAATCCAACTTCATTCTTAATACGGCGAATCTGGTCTAAAAGCACAATGCTAAGAAAAGGTATACCTTCTGCGCATGACCGTGAAAAGAATTTGAAATAAATCTATCAATAATTTATAAAAAATTTTTTTTGAATTATTAGTATTGAATGATTTAGAGAAATCATGGAATAAATATTCGGAATAATGTTCAAAATAAAAAAGAAAGAATAAAAATATACAAAATAATTAATCGGTTACGGGACTCGAACTGAGGACCAGCAAAAATATATGATTCGATTTGTCACTCTAACCTCCAAGCCACTTATTCCTTCAAAGTGTAAGGGTCTTTCAGTCTTAAAACAGCAATCGAACTTCATTCTTAATACGGCGAATCTGGTATAAAAGCACAATTCTAAAAAAAGGTATACCTTCTGCGCATGTCCGTGAAAAGAATTTCAAATAAATCTATCAATAATTTATAGAATTTTTTTTTTTTTTTTTGAATTATTAGGATTGAATGATTTAGAGCAATCATGAAATAAGTATTCGGAATAATATTCAAAATATAAAAAAAAGGAATAAAAATATACAAAATAATTAATCGGTTTCGGGACTCGAACTGAGCACAAGCAAAAATCTATGATTCGCCCTGTCACTCTAACCTCCACGCCACTTATTCCTTCAAAGTGTAAGGGTCTTTCAGTCTTAAAACAGCAATCCAACTTCATTCTTAATACGGCGAATCTGGTCTAAAAGCACATTGCTAAGAAAAGGTATACCTTCTGCGCATGTCCGTGAAAAGAATTTCAAATAAATCTATCAATAATTTATACAATTTTTTTTTTTGAATTATTAGGATTGAATGATTTAGAGAAATCATGGAATAAGTATTCGGAATAATATTCAAAATATGAAAAAAAAAAAAATACAAAATAATTATTTGGTTTCGGCACTCGAACTGAGGACCAGCAAAAATATATGATTCGACCTGTCACTCTAACCTCCAAGCCCCTTATTCCTTCAAAGTGTAAGGGTCTTTCAGTTTTAAAACAGCAATCCAACTTCATTCTTAATACGGCGAATCTGGTCTAAAAGCACAATGCTAAGATAAGGTATACCTTCTGCGCATGTCCGTGAAAAGAATTTCAAATAAATCTATCAATAATTTATAGAATTTTTTTTTTTTTTGAATTATTAGGATTGAATGATTTAGAGAAATCATGGAATAAGTATTCGGAATAATATTCAAAATATGAAAAAAAAAAAAAAAATACAAAATAATTATTTGGTTTCGGGACTCGAACTGAGGACCAGCAAAAATATATAATTCCACCTGTCACTCTAACCTCCAAGCCACTTATTCCTTCAAAGTGTAAGGGTCTTTCAGTCTTAAAACAGCAATCCAACTTCATTCTTAATACGGCGAATCTGGTCTAAAAGCACAATGCTAAGAAAAGGTATACCTTCTGCGCATGTCCGTGAAAAGAATTTCAAATAAATCTATCAATAATTTATAGAATTTTTTTTTTTTTGAATTATTAGGATTGAATGATTTAGAGAAATCATGGAATAAGTATTCGGAATAATGTTCAAAATAAAAAAGAAAGAATAAAAATATACAAAATAATTAATCGGTTACGGGACTCGAACTGAGGACCAGCAAAAATATATGATTCGACCTGTCACTCTAACCTCCAAGCCACTTATTCCTTCAAAGTGTAAGGGTCTTTCAGTCTTAAAACAGCAATCCAACTTCATTCTTAATACGGCGAATCTGGTATAAAAGCACAATTCTAAGAAAAGGTATACCTTCTGCGCATGTCCGTGAAAAGAATTTCAAATAAATCTATCAATAATTTATACAATTTTTTTTTTGAATTATTAGGATTGAATGATTTAGAGAAATCATGGAATAAATATTCGGAATAATGTTCAAAATAAAAAAGAAAGAATAAAAATATACAAAATAATTAATCGGTTACGGGACTCGAACTGAGGACCAGCAAAAATATATGATTCGACCTGTCACTCTAACCTCCAAGCCACTTATTCCTTCAAAGTGTAAGGGTCTTTCAGTCTTAAAACAGCAATCCAACTTCATTCTTAATACGGCGAATCTGGTCTAAAAGCACAATTCTAAGAAAAGGTATACCTTCTGCGCATGTCCGTGAAAAGAATTTCAAATAAATCTATCAATAATTTATAGAATTTTTTTTTTTGAATTATTAGGATTGAATGATTTAGAGCAATCATGAAATAAGTATTCGGAATAATATTCAAAATATAAAAAAAAGGAATAAAAATATACAAAATAATTAATCGGTTTCGGGACTCGAACTGAGTACAAGCAAAAATCTATGATTCGCCCTGTCACTCTAACCTCCACGCCACTTATTCCTTCAAAGTGTAAGGGTCTTTCAGTCTTAAAACAGCAATCCAACTTCATTCTTAATACGGCGAATCTGGTCTAAAAGCACATTGCTAAGAAAAGGTATACCTTCTGCGCATGTCCGTGAAAAGAATTTCAAATAAATCTATCAATAATTTATAGAATTTTTTTTTTTTTTTTTGAATTATTAGGATTGAATGATTTAGAGAAATCATGGAATAAGTATTCGGAATAATATTCAAAATATGAAAAAAAAAAAAAAAATACAAAATAATTATTTGGTTTCGGGACTCGAACTGAGGACCAGCAAAAATATATAATTCCACCTGTCACTCTAACCTCCAAGCCACTTATTCCTTCAAAGTGTAAGGGTCTTTCAGTCTTAAAACAGCAATCCAACTTCATTCTTATTACGGCGAATCTGGTCTAAAAGCACAATGCTAAGAAAAGGTATACCTTCTGCGCATGTCCGTGAAAAGAATTTCAAATAAATCTATCAATAATTTATACAATTTTTTTTTTGAATTATTAGGATTGAATGATTTAGAGAAATCATGGAATAAATATTCGGAATAATGTTCAAAATAAAAAAGAAAGAATAAAAATATACAAAATAATTAATCGGTTACGGGACTCGAACTGAGGACCAGCAAAAATATATGATTCGACCTGTCACTCTAACCTCCAAGCCACTTATTCCTTCAAAGTGTAAGGGTCTTTCAGTCTTAAAACAGCAATCGAACTTCATTCTTAATACGGCGAATCTGGTATAAAAGCACAATTCTAAGAAAAGGTATACCTTCTGCGCATGTCCGTGAAAAGAATTTCAAATAAATCTATCAATAATTTATAGAATTTTTTTTTTTTTTTTTTGAATTATTCGGATTGAATGATTTAGAAAAATTATGGAATAAGTATTCGGAGTAATGTTCAAAATAAAAAAGAAAGAATAAAAATATACAAAATAATTAATCGGTTACGGCACTCTAACTGAGGACCAGCAAAAATATATGATTCGACCTGTCACTCTAACCTCCAAGCCACTTATTCCTTCAAAGTGTAAGGGTCTTTCAGTCTTAAAACAGCAATCCAACTTCATTCTTAATACGGCGAATCTGGTCTAAAAGCACAATGCTAAGAAAAGGTATACCTTCTGCGCATGTCCGTGAAAAGAATTTCAAATAAATCTATCAATAATTTATACAATTTTTTTTTTTTTTTGAATTATTAGGATTGAATGATTTAGAGAAATCATGGAATAAATATTCGGAATAATGTTCAAAATAAAAAAGAAAGAATAAAAATATACAAAATAATTAATCGGTTACGGGACTCGAACTGAGGACCAGCAAAAATATATGATTCGATCTGTCACTCTAACCTCCAAGCCACTTATTCCTTCAAAGTGTAAGGGTCTTTCAGTGTTAAAACAGCAATCGAACTTCATTCTTAATACGGCGAATCTGGTATAAAAGCACAATTCTAAGAAAAGGTATACCTTCTGCGCATGTCCGTGAAAAGAATTTCAAATAAATCTATCAATAATTTATAGAATTTTTTTTTTTTTTTTGAATTATTAGGATTGAATGATTTAGAGCAATCATGAAATAAGTATTCGGAATAATATTCAAAATATTAAAAAAAAGGAATAAAAATATACAAAATAATTAATCGGTTACGGGACTCGAACTGAGGACCAGCAAAAATATATGATTCGACCTGTCACTCTAACCTCCAAGCCACTTATTCCTTCAAAGTGTAAGGGTCTTTCAGTCTTAAAACAGCAATCCAACTTCATTCTTAATACGGCGAATCTGGTCTAAAAGCACAATGCTAAGAAAAGGTATACCTTCTGCGCATGTCCGTGAAAAGAATTTTAAATACATTTATCAATAATTTATAGAATTTTTTTTTTTTTTGAATTATTCGGATTGAATGATTTAGAAAAATTATGGAATAAGTTTTCGGAGTAATGTTCAAAATCAAAAAGACGGAATAAAAATATACAAAATAATTAATCGGTTTCGGGACTCGAACTGATGACCAGCAAAAACCTACGTTTCGCCCTGTCAATCTAACCTCCCAGCCACTTATTCCTTCAAAGTGTAAGGGTCTTTCAGTCTTAAAAAAGCAGTCCAACTTCATTCTTAATACGGCAAATCTGGTCTAAAAGCACAATGCTAAGAAAAGGTATACCTTCTGCGCATGACCGTCAAAAGAATTTCAAATAAATTTATCAATAATTTATAAATTTTTTTTTTGAATTATTAGTATTGAATGATTTAGAAAAATCATGGAATAAGTATTCGGAGTAATGTTCAAAATAAAAAAGAAAGAATAAAAATATACAAAATAATTAATAGGGTTCGGGTCTCGAACTGAGGACCAGAAAAAACTTATGATTTGGCCTGTCACTCTAACCTCCAAGCCCCTTATTCCTTCAAAGTGTAAGGGTCGTTCAGTCTTAAAACAGCAATCCAACTTCATTCTTAATACGGCGAATCTGGTCTAAAAGCACAATGCTAAGATAAGGTATACCTTCTGCGCATGTCCGTGAAAAGAATTTCAAATAAATCTATCAATAATTTATAGAATTTTTTTTTTTTTTTTGAATTATTAGGATTGAATGATTTAGAGAAATCATGGAATAAGTATTCGGAATAATATTCAAAATATGAAAAAAAAAAAAAATACAAAATAATTATTTGGTTTCGGGACTCGAACTGAGGACCAGCAAAAATATATGATTCGACCTGTCACTCTAAAAGCCAAGCCACTTATTCCTTCGAAGTGTAAGGGTCTTTCAGTCTTAAAAAAGCAATCCAACTTCATTCTTAATACGACGAATCTGGTCTAAAAGCACAATGCTAAGCAAAGGTATACCTTCTGCGCATGTCAAAGAAAATAATTTCAAATAAATCTATCAATAATTTATACAATTTTTTTTTTTAATTATTAGGATTGAATGATTTAATGAAATCATGAAATAAATATTCGGAATAATGTTCAAAATAAAAAAGAAAGAATAAAAATATACAAAATAATTAATCGGTTTCGGGACTCGAACTGAGGACCAGCAAAAATATATGATTCGACCTGTCACTCTAACCTATAAACCACTGATTCCTTCAAAGAGTAAGGGTCTTTCAGTCTTAAAACAGCAATATAACTTCATTTTTAATACGGCGAATCTGGTCTAAAAGCACAATGCTAAGAAAAGGTATATCTTCTGCGCATGTCCGTGAAAAGAATTTCAAATAAATCTATCAATAATTTATAGAATTTTTTTTTTTTTTTTTTGAATTATTAGGATTGAATGAATTAGAGAAATCATGGAATAAGTATTCGGAATAATGTTCAAAATAAAAAAGAAAGAATAAAAATATACAAAATAATTAATCGGTTTCGGGACTCGAACTGATCACCAGAAAAAATCTATGATTCGGCCTGTCAATCTAACCTCCAAGCCACTTATTCCTTTAACGGGTAAGGGTCTTTCAGTCTTAAAACACCAATCGAACTTCATTCTTAATACGGCGAATCTGGTATAAAAGCACAATTCTAAGAAAAGGTATACCTTCTGCGCATGTCCGTGAAAAGAATTTCAAATAAATCTATCAATAATTTATAGAATTTTTTTTTTGAATTATTAGGATTGAACGATTTAGAGCAATCATGAAATAAGTATTCGGAATAATATTCAAAATATAAAAAAAAGGAATAAAAATATACAAAATAATTAATAGGTTTCGGGACTCGAACTGAGTACAAGCAAAAATCTATGATTTGCCCTGTCACTCTAACCTCCAAGCCACTTATTCCTTCAAAGTGTAAGGGTCTTTCAGTCTTAAAACAGCAATCCAACTTCATTCTTAATACGGCGAATCTGGTCTAAAAGCACATTGCTAAGAAAAGGTATACCTTCTGCGCATGTCCGTGAAAAGAATTTCAAATAAATCTATCAATAATTTATACAATTTTTTTTTTTTGAATTATTAGGATTGAATGATTTAGAGAAATCATGGAATAAATATTCGGAATAATGTTCAAAATAAAAAAGAAAGAATAAAAATATACAAAAAAATTAATCGGTTACGAGACTCGAACTGAGGACCAGCAAAAACCCAATGATTTGGCCTGTCACTCTAACCTCAAGCCACTTATTCCTTTAATTTGCAAGAGTCTTTCAGTCTTAAAACAGCAATCCAACTTCATTCTTAATACGGCGAATCTGGTCTAAAACCACAATGCTAAGAAAAGGTATACCTTCTGCGCATGTCCGTGAAAAGAATTTTAAATAAATCTATCAATAATTTATAGAATTTTTTTTTTTTTTTGAATTACTAAGATTGAATGATTTAGAGAAATCATGGAATAAGTATTCGGAGTAATGTTCAAAATCAAAAAGAAGGAATAAAAATATACAAAATAATTAATCGGTTTCGGGCCTCGAACTGAGGACCAGCAAAAATATATGATTCGACCTGTCACTCTAACCTCCAAGCCACTTATTCCTTCAAAGTGTAAGGGTCTTTCAGTCTTAAAACAGCAATCCAACTTCATTCTTAATTCGGCGAATCTGGTCTAAAAGCACAATGCTAAGAAAAGGTATACCTTCTGCGCATGTCCGTGAAAAGAATTTCAAATAAATCTATCAATAATTTATACAATTTTTTTTTTGAATTATTAGGATTGAATGATTTAGAGAAATCATGGAATAAATATTCGGAATAATGTTCAAAATAAAAAAGAAAGAATAAAAATATACAAAATAATTAATCGGTTACGGGACTCGAACTGAGGACCAGCAAAAATATATGATTCGATCTGTCACTCTAACCTCCAAGCCACTTATTCCTTCAAAGTGTAAGGGTCTTTCAGTCTTAAAACAGCAATCCAACTTCATTCTTAATTCGGCGAATCTGGTCTAAAAGCACAATGCTAAGCAAAGGTATACCTTCTGCGCATGTCAGTGAAAAGAATTTCAATAAAATCTATCAATAATTTATAGAATTTTTTTTTTTTAATTATTAGGATTGAATGATTTAGAGAAATCATGGAATAAGTATTCGGAATAATGTTCAAAATAAAAAAGAAAGAATAAAAATATACAAAATAATTAATCGGTTTCGGGACTCGAACTGAGTACCAGCAAAAACCTATGATTCGCCTAGTCACTCTAAAGTCCAATTCACTTATTCCTTTAACGGGCAAGCGTCTTTCAGTCTTAAAACAGCAATCCAACTTCATTCTTAATACGGCGAATCTGGTCTAAAAGCACAATGCTAAGAAAAGGTATACCTTCTGCGCATGTCTTTCAGTCTTAAAACAGCTGTTCAACTTCATTCTTAATACGGCGAATCTGGTCTAAAAGCACAATGCTAAGAAAAGGTATACCTTCTGCGCATGTCCGCGAAAAGAATTTCAAATAAATCGACGAATATTTTATGGATTTTTTTTTTTTTGAATTATTAGGATTGAATGATTTAGAGAAATAATGGAATAAGTATTCGGAATAATATTCAAAATATAAAAAAAAAGAATAAAAATATACAAAATAATTATTCGGTTTCGGGACTCGAACTGAGGACCAGCAAAAGTATACGACTCGACCTGTCACTCTAACCTCCAAGCCACTTATTCCTTCAAAGTGTAAGAGTCTTTCAGTCTTAAAACAGCAGTTCAACTTCATTCTTAATACGGCGAATCTGGTCTAAAAGCACAATGCTAAGAAAAGGGATACCTTCTGCGCATGTCCGTGAAAAGAATTTCAATTAAATCTATCAATAATTTATAGATTTTTTTTTTTTAATTATTAGGATTGAATGATTTAGAGAAATCATGGAATAAGTATTCGGAATAATATTCAAAATATAAAAAAAAGAATAAAAATATACAAAATAATTATTTGGTTTCGGGACTCGAACTGAGTACCAGCAAAAATATACGACTCGACCTGTCACTCTAACCTCCAAGCCACTTATTCCTCCAAAGTGTAAGAGACTTTCAGTCTTAAAACAGCAATCCAACTTCATTCTTAATACGGCGAATCTGGTCTAAAAGCACAATGCTAAGAAAAGGGATACCTTCTGCGCATGTCCGTGAAAAGAATTTCAATTAAATCTATATATATTTTATAGATTTTTTTTTTAATTATTAGGATGGAATGATTTAGAGAAATCATGGAATAAGTATTCGGAATAATGTTCAAAATAAAAAAGAAAGAATAAAAATATACAAAATAATTAATCGGTTTCGGGACTCGAACTGAGTACCAGCAAAAACGTATGATTCGCCTAGTCACTCTAAAGTCCAATTCACTTATTCCTTTAACGGGCATCGTCTTTCAGTTTTAAAACAGCAATCCAACTTCATTCTTAATACGGCGAATCTGGTCTAAAAGCACAATGCTAAGAAAAGGGATACCTTCTGCGCTTGTCCGTGAAAAGAATTTCAAATAAATCTATATATAATTTATAGAATTTTTTTTTTTTTTGAATTATTAGGATTGAATGATTTAGAGAAATCATGGAATAAGTATTCGGAATAATATTCAAAATATAAAAAAAAAGAATAAAAATATACAAAATAATTATTCGGTTTCGGGACTCGAACTGAGGACCAGCAAAATTATACGACTCGACCTGTCACTCTAACCTCCATGCCACTTATTCCTTCAAAGTGTAAGAGTCTTTCAGTCTTAAAACAGCAATCCAACTTCATTCTTAATACGGCGAATCTGGTCTAAAAGCACAATGCTAAGAAAAGGGATACCTTCTGCGCATGTCAGTGAAAAGAATTTCAATAAAATCTATCAATAATTTATAGAATTTTTTTTTTTTTTAATTATTAGGATTGAATGATTTAGAGAAATCATGGAATAAGTATTCGGAATAATGTTCAAAATAAAAAAGAAAGAATAAAAATATACAAAATAATTAATCGGTTTCGGGACTCGAACTGAGTACCAGCAAAAACCTATGATTCGCCTAGTCACTCTAAAGTCCAATTCACTTATTCCTTTAACGGGCAAGCGTCTTTCAGTCTTAAAACAGCAATCCAACTTCATTCTTAATACGGCGAATCTGGTCTAAAAGCACAATGCTAAGAAAAGGTATACCTTCTGCGCATGTCTTTCAGTCTTAAAACAGCTGTTCAACTTCATTCTTAATACGGCGAATCTGGTCTAAAAGCACAATGCTAAGAAAAGGTATACCTTCTGCGCATGTCCGTGAAAAGAATTTCAATTAAATCTATCAATAATTTATAGATTTTTTTTTTTAATTATTAGGATTGAATGATTTAGAGAAATCATGGAATAAGTATTCGGAATAATGTTCAAAATAAAAAAGAAAGAATAAAAATATACAAAATAATTAATCGGTTTCGGGACTCGAACTGAGTACCAGCAAAAACCTATGATTCGCCTAGTCACTCTAAAGTCCAATTCACTTATTCCTTTAACGGGCAAGCGTCTTTCAGTCTTAAAACAGCAATCCCACTTCATTCTTAATACGGCGAATCAGGTCTAAAAGCACAATGCTAAGAAAAGGTATACCTTCTGCGCATGTCCGTGAAAAGAATTTCAAATAAATCTATCAATAATTTATAGAATTTTTTTTTTTGAATAATTAGGATTGAATGATTTAGAGAAATCATGGAATAAGTATTCGGAATAATATTCAAAATATGAAAAAAAATATATATATACAAAATAATTATTTGGTTTCGGGACTCGAACTGAGGACAAGCGAAAATATATGATTCAACCTGTCACTCTAACCTCCAAGCCACTTATTCCTTCAAAGTGTAAGGGTCTTTCAGTCTTAATGCAGCAATCTAACTTAATTCTTATTAAGGCGAATCTGGTCTAAAAGCACAATGCTAAGAAAACTTATACTTTCTGCGCATGTCCGTGAAAAGAATTTCAATTAAATCTATCAATAATTTATAGAATTTTTTTTTTTAATTATTAGGATTGAATGATTTAGAGAAATCATGGAATAAGTATTCGGAATAATGTTCAAAATAAAAAAGAAAGAATAAAAATATACAAAATAATTAATCTGTTTCGGGACTCGAACTGAGTACCAGCAAAAACCTATGATTTGCCATGTCACTCTAACGTCCAATTCACTTATTCCTTTAACGCTCAAGCGTCTTTCAGTCTTAAAACAGCAATCCAACTTCATTCTTAATACGGCGAATCTGGTCTGAAAGCACAATGCTAAGAAAAAGTATACCTTCTGCGCATGTCCGTGAAAAGAATTTCAAATAAATCTATCAATAATTTATAGAATTTTTTTTTTTTTTGAATAATTAGGATTGAATGATTTAGAGAAATCATGGAATAAGTATTCGGAATAATATTCAAAATATGAAAAAAAATATATATATACAAAATAATTATTTGGTTTCGGGACTCGAACTGAGGACAAGCGAAAATATATGATTCAACCTGTCACTCTAACCTCCAAGCCACTTATTCCTTCAAAGTGTAAGGGTCTCTCAGTCTTAATGCAGCAATCTAACTTAATTCTTATTAAGGCGAATCTGGTCTAAAAGCACAATGCTAAGAAAAGGTATACCTTCTGCGCAAGTCCGTGAAAAGAATTTCAAATAAATCTACGAATAATTTATAGAATTTTTTTATTTTTTTGAATTATCAGGATTGAATGATTTAGAGAAATCATGGAATAAGTATTCGGAATAATATTCAAAATATAAAAAAAAAAGAATAAAAAGATACAAAATAATTATTTGGTTTCGGGACTCGAACTGAGGACCAGCAAAAATATATGATTCGACCTGTCACTCTAACCTCCAAGCCACTTATTCCTTCAAAGTGTAAGGGTCTTTCAGTCTTAAAACAGCAATCCAACTTCATTCTTAATACGGCGAATCTGGTCTAAACGCACAATGCTAAGAAAAGGTATGCCATCTGTGCATGTCCGTGAAAAGAATTTCAAATAAATTAAGAAATAATTTATAGAAATATTTTATTTTTGAATGATTAGGATTCAATTTTTCCGAGAAATCATGGAATAAGTATTCGGAATAATGTTCAAAATAAAAAATAAAGAATAAAAATATACAAAATAATTAATCGGTTTCGGGACTCGAAATGAGTACCAGCAAAAATAAATGATTTGCCTTGTCACTCTAAACTCCAAGCCACTTATTCCTTTAACGGGCAAGCGTCTTTCAGTCTTAAAACAGCAATCCAACTTCATTCTTAATACTGCGAATCTGGTCTAAAAGCACAATGCTAAGAAAACGTATACCTTCTGCGCATGTCCGTGAAAAGAATTTCAAATAAATCTATCAATAATTTATAGAATTTTTTTTGTTTGAATTATTAGGATTGAACGATTTAGAGAAATCATGGAATAAGTATTCGGAATAATATTCAAAATATAAAAAAAAGAATAAAAATATACAAAATAATTATTCGGTTTCGGGACTCGAAATGAGGACCAGCAAAATCCCACGCTTCGCCCTGTTACTCTAACCCCCAAGCCACTTATTCCTTTAACGTGCAATCTTCTTTCAGTCTTAAAACAGCAATCCTACTTCATTCTTAATACGAAGAATCTGGTCTAAACGCACAATGCTAAGAAAAGGGATACCTTCTGCGCATGTCCGTGAAAAGAATTTCAAATAAATCTATATATAATATATAGAATTTTTTTTTTTTTTTTGAATTATTAGGATTGAATGATTTAGAGAAATCATGGAATAAGTATTCGGAATAATGTTCAAAATAAAAAAGAAAGAATAAAAATAAACAAAATAATTAATCGGTTTCGGGACTCGAACTGAGTACCAGCAAAAAACTATGATTCGCCTTGTCACTCTAACGTCCAATCTACTTATTCCTTTAACGGGCAAGGGTCTTTCTGTCTTAAAACAGCAATCCAACTTCATTCTTAATACGGCGAATCTGGTCTAAAAGCACAATGCTAAGAAAAGGGATACCTTCTGCGCTTGTCCGTGAAAAGAATTTCAAATAAATCTATATATAATTTATAGAATTTTTTTTTTTTTGAATTATTAGGATTGAATGATTTAGAGAAATCATGGAATAAGTATTCGGAATAATATTCAAAATATAAAAAAAAAGAATAAAAATATACAAAATAATTATTCGGTTTCGGGACTCGAACTGAGGACCAGCAAAAATATACGACTCGACCTGTCACTCTAACCTCCATGCCACTTATTCCTTCAAAGTGTAAGAGTCTTTCAGTCTTAAAACAGCAATCCAACTTCATTCTTAATACGGCGAATCTGGTCTAAAAGCACAATGCTAAGAAAAGGGATACCTTCTGCGCATGTCAGTGAAAAGAATTTCAATAAAATCTATCAATAATTTATAGAATTTTTTTTTTTAATTATTAGGATTGAATGATTTAGAGAAATCATGGAATAAGTATTCGGAATAATGTTCAAAATAAAAAAGAAAGAATAAAAATATACAAAATAATTAATCGGTTTCGGGACTCGAACTGAGTACCAGCAAAAACCTATGATTCGCCTAGTCACTCTAAAGTCCAATTCACTTATTCCTTTAACGGGCAAGCGTCTTTCAGTCTTAAAACAGCAATCCAACTTCATTCTTAATACGGCGAATCTGGTCTAAAAGCACAATGCTAAGAAAAGGTATACCTTCTGCGCATGTCTTTCAGTCTTAAAACAGCTGTTTAACTTCATTCTTAATACGGCGAATCTGGTCTAAAAGCACAATGCTAAGAAAAGGTATACCTTCTGCGCATGTCCGCGAAAAGAATTTCAAATAAATCGACGAATATTTTATGGATTTTTTTTTTTTTTTTGAATTATTAGGATTGAATGATTTAGAGAAATAATGGAATAAGTATTCGGAATAATATTCAAAATATAAAAAAAAAAGAATAAAAATATACAAAATAATTATTCGGTTTCGGGACTCGAACTGAGGACCAGCAAAAATATACGACTCGACCTGTCACTCTAACCTCCAAGCCACTTATTCCTTCAAAGTGTAAGAGTCTTTCAGTCTTAAAACAGCAGTTCAACTTCATTCTTAATACGGCGAATCTGGTCTAAAAGCACAATGCTAAGAAAAGGGATACCTTCTGCGCATGTCCGTGAAAAGAATTTCAATTAAATCTATCAATAATTTATAGATTTTTTTTTTTAATTATTAGGATTGAATGATTTAGAGAAATCATGGAATAAGTATTCGGAATAATGTTCAAAATAAAAAAGAAAGAATAAAAATATACAAAATAATTAATCGGTTTCGGGACTCGAACTGAGTACCAGCAAAAACCTATGATTCGCCTAGTCACTCTAAAGTCCAATTCACTTATTCCTTTAACGGGCAAGCGTCTTTCAGTCTTAAAACAGCAATCCCACTTCATTCTTAATACGGCGAATCTGGTCTAAAAGCACAATGCTAAGAAAAGGTATACCTTCTGCGCATGTCCGTGAAAAGAATTTCAAATAAATCGACGAATAATTTATGGATTTTTTTCTTTTGAATTATTAGGATTGAATGATTTAGAGAAATCATGGAATAAGTATTCGGAATAATATTCAAAATATAAAAAAAAAGAATAAAATATACAAAATAATTATTCGGTTTCGGGACTCGAACTGAGGACCAGCAAAAATATACGACTCGTCCTGTCACTCTAACCTCCAAGCCACTTATTCCTTCAAAGTGTAAGGGTCTTTCAGTCTTAAAACAGCAATCCAACTTCATTCTTAATACGGCGAATCTTGTCTAAAAGCACAATGCTAAGAAAACTTATACTTTCTGCGCATGTCCGTGAAAAGAATTTCAATTAAATCTATCAATAATTTATAGAATTTTTTTTTTTAATTATTAGGATTGAATGATTTAGAGAAATCATGGAATAAGTATTCGGAATAATGTTCAAAATAAAAAAGAAAGAATAAAAATATACAAAATAATTAATCTGTTTCGGGACTCGAACTGAGTACCAGCAAAAACCTATGATTTGCCATGTCACTCTAACGTCCAATTCACTTATTCCTTTAACGCTCAAGCGTCTTTCAGTCTTAAAACAGCAATCCAACTTCATTCTTAATACGGCGAATCTGGTCTGAAAGCACAATGCTAAGAAAAAGTATACCTTCTGCGCATGTCCGTGAAAAGAATTTCAAATAAATCTATCAATAATTTATAGAATTTTTTTTTTTTTTTGAATAATTAGGATTGAATGATTTAGAGAAATCATGGAATAAGTATTCGGAATAATATTCAAAATATGAAAAAAAATATATATATACAAAATAATTATTTGGTTTCGGGACTCGAACTGAGGACAAGCGAAAATATATGATTCAACCTGTCACTCTAACCTCCAAGCCACTTATTCCTTCAAAGTGTAAGGGTCTTTCAGTCTTAATGCAGCAATCTAACTTAATTCTTATTAAGGCGAATCTGGTCTAAAAGCACAATGCTAAGAAAAGGTATACCTTCTGCGCAAGTCCGTGAAAAGAATTTCAAATAAATCTACGAATAATTTATAGAATTTTTTTATTTTTTTGAATTATCAGGATTGAATGATTTAGAGAAATCATGGAATAAGTATTCGGAATAATATTCAAAATATAAAAAAAAAAGAATAAAAAGATACAAAATAATTATTTGGTTTCGGGACTCGAACTGAGGACCAGCAAAAATATATGATTCGACCTGTCACTCTAACCTCCAAGCCACTTATTCCTTCAAAGTGTAAGGGTCTTTCAGTCTTAAAACAGCAATCCAACTTCATTCTTAATACGGCGAATCTGGTCTAAACGCACAATGCTAAGAAAAGGTATGCCATCTGTGCATGTCCGTGAAAAGAATTTCAAATAAATTAAGAAATAATTTATAGAAATATTTTATTTTTGAATGATTAGGATTCAATTTTTCCGAGAAATCATGGAATAAGTATTCGGAATAATGTTCAAAATAAAAAATAAAGAATAAAAATATACAAAATAATTAATCGGTTTCGGGACTCGAAATGAGTACCAGCAAAAATAAATGATTTGCCTTGTCACTCTAAACTCCAAGCCACTTATTCCTTTAACGGGCAAGCGTCTTTCAGTCTTAAAACAGCAATCCAACTTCATTCTTAATACTGCGAATCTGGTCTAAAAGCACAATGCTAAGAAAAAGTATACCTTCTGCGCATGTCCGTGAAAAGAATTTCAAATAAATCTATCAATAATTTATAGAATTTTTTTTTTTTTTTGAATAATTAGGATTGAATGATTTAGAGAAATCATGGAATAAGTATTCGGAATAATATTCAAAATATATAAAACAAAAAGAATAAAAATATACAAAATAATTATTCGGTTTCGGGTCTCGAAATGAGTACCAGCAAAAACCTACGTTTCGCCCTGTCACTCTAACCTCCAAGCCACTTATTCCTTCAAAGTGTAAGGGTCTTTCAGTCTTAAAACAGCAATCCTACTTCATTCCTAATACGGCGAATCTGTTCTAAAAGAACAATGCTAAGAAAAGGTATACCTTCTGCGCATGTCCGTGAAAAGAATTTCAAATAAATCTACGAATAATTTATAGATTTTTTTTTGAATTATTAGGATTGAACGATTTAGAGAAATCATGGAATAAGTATTCGGAATAATATTCAAAATATAAAAAAAAGAATAAAAATATACAAAATAATTATTCGGTTTCGGGACTCGAAATGAGGACCAGCAAAATCCCACGCTTCGCCCTGTTACTCTAACCCCCAAGCCACTTATTCCTTTAACGTGCAATCTTCTTTCAGTCTTAAAACAGCAATCCTACTTCATTCTTAATACGAAGAATCTGGTCTAAACGCACAATGCTAAGAAAAGGGATACCTTCTGCGCATGTCCGTGAAAAGAATTTCAAATAAATCTATATATAATATATAGAATTTTTTTTTTTTTTTGAATTATTAGGATTGAATGATTTAGAGAAATCATGGAATAAGTATTCGGAATAATGTTCAAAATAAAAAAGAAAGAATAAAAATAAACAAAATAATTAATCGGTTTCGGGACTCGAACTGAGTACCAGCAAAAAACTATGATTCGCCTTGTCACTCTAACGTCCAATCTACTTATTCCTTTAACGGGCAAGGGTCTTTCTGTCTTAAAACAGCAATCCAACTTCATTCTTAATACGGCGAATCTGGTCTAAAAGCACAATGCTAAAAAAAGGTATACCTAATGCTCATGTCCGTGAAAAGAATTTCAAATAAATCTATATACAATTTATAGAATTTTTTTTTTTGAATTATTAGGATTGAATGATTAAGAGAAATCATAGAATAAGTATTCCGAATAATGTTCAAATTAAAAAAAAAAGAATAAAAATATACAAAATAATTAATCGGTTTCGGGACTCGAACTGAGTACCAGCAAAAATCTATGATTTGCCTTGTCACTCTAAACTCCAAGCCACTTATTCCTTTAACGGACAAGCGTCTTTCAGTCTTAAAACAGCAATCCAACTTCATTCTTAATACGGCGAATCAGGTCTAAAAGCACAATGCTAAGAAAAAGTATACCTTCTGCGCATGTCCGTGAAAAGAATTTCAAATAAATCTATCAATAATTTATAGAATTTTTTTTTTTTGAATTATTAGGATTGAATGATTTAGAGAAATCATGGAATAGGTATTCGGAATAATGTTCAAAATAAAAAAGAAAGAATAAAAAGATACAAAATAATTAATCGGTTTCGGGACTCAAACTGAGTACCAGGAAAAATATATGATTCGACCTGTCAATCTAACCTCCAAGCCACTTATTCCTTCAAAGTGTAAGGGTCTTTCAGTCTTAAAACAGCACTCCTACTTCATTCCTAATACGGCGAATCTGTTCTAAAAGCACAATGCTAAGAAAAGGTATACCTTCTGCGCATGTCCGTGAAAAGAATTTCAAATAAATCTACGAATAATTTATAGATTTTTTTTTGAATTATTAGGATTCAACGATTTAGAGAAATCATGGAATAAGTATTCGGAATAATATTCAAAATATAAAAAAAAGAATAAAAATATACAAAATAATTATTCGGTTTCGGGACTCGAATTGAGGACCAGCAAAATCCCACGCTTCGCCCTGTTACTCTAACCCCCAAGCCACTTATTCCTTTAACGTGCAATCTTCTTTCAGTCTTAAAAAAGCAATCAAACTTCATTCTTAATACGGAGAATCTGGTCTAAAAGCACAATGCTAAGAAAAGGGATACCTTCTGCGCATGTCCGTGAAAAGAATTTCAAATAAATCTATCAATAATTTATAGAATTTTTTTTTTTTCTGAATTATTAGGATTGAATGATTTAGAGAAATCATGGAATAGGTATTCGGAATAATGTTCAAAATAAAAAAGAAAGAATAAAAATATACAAAATAATTAATCGGTTTCGGGACTCGAACTGAGGACCAGCAAAAATATATGATTCGACCTGTCACTCTAACCTCCAAGCCACTTATTCCTTCAAAGTGTAAGGGTATTTCAGTCTTAAAACAGCAATCCTACTTCATTCCTAATACGGCGAAAAAAAAATTCTATAAATTATTGATAGATTTATTTGAAATTCTTTTCACGGACATACGCAGAAGGTATACCTTTTCTTAGCATTGTGCTTTTAGACCAGATTCGCCGTATTAAGAATGAAGTTGGACTGCTGCATTAAAACTAAAAGACAATTAAACTTTGAAGGAATAAGTGGCTTGGAGGTTAGATTCACAGGTCGAATCATACATTTTTGCTGGTCCTCAGTTCGAGTCCCGAAACCGATTATTTATTTTGTATATTTTTATTCTTTCTTTTTTATTTTGAACATTATTCCGAATACTTATTCCATGATTTCTCTAAATCATTCAATCCTAATAATTCAAAAAAAAAATTCTATAAATTATTGATAGATTTATTTGAAATTCTTTTCACGAACATGCGCAGAAGGTATACCTTTTCTTAGCATCGTGCTTTTAGACCAGATTCGCCGTATTAAGAATGAAGTTGAACTGCTGTTTTAAGACTGAAAGACCCTTGCCCGTTAAAGGAATAAGTGGCTTGGAGGTTAGAGTGACAGGGCGAATCACAGATTTTTGCTGGTACTCAGTTCGAGTCCCGAAACCGATTAATTATTTTGTATATTTTTTTCTTTCTTTTTTATTTTGAACATTATTCCGAATACTTATTCCATGATTTCTCTAAATCATTCAATCCTAATAATTCAAAAAAAAAAAAATTCTATAAATTATTGATAGATTTATTTGAAATTCTTTTCACGGACATGCGCAGAAGGTATACCTTTTCTTAGCATTGTGCTTTTAGACCAGATTCGCCGTAATAAGCATTAAATTAGATTGCTGCATTAAGACTGAAAGACCCTTACACTTTGAAGGAATAAGTGGCTTGGAGGTTAGAGTGACAGGGCGAATCATAGATTTTTGCTTGTACTCAGTTCGAGTCCAGAAACCGATTAATTATTTTGTATATTTTTATTCTTTCTTTTTTATTTTGAACATTATTCCGAATACTTATTCCATGATTTCTCTAAATCATTCAATCCTAATAATTCAAAAAAAAAAATGCTATAAATTATATATAGATTTATTTGAAATTCTTTTCACGGACATGCGCAGAAGGTATCCCTTTTCTTAGCATTGTGCTTTTAGACCAGATTCGCCGTAATAAGAATTAAGTTGGATTGCTGCATTAAGACTGAAAGACCCTTACACTTTGAAGGAATAAGTGGCTTGGAGGTTAGAGTGACAGGGCGTATTATATATTTTTGCTGGTCCTCAGTTCGAGTCCAGAAACCGATTAATTATTTTGTATATTTTTATTCTTTCTTTTTTATTTTGAACATTATTCCGAATACTTATTCCATGATTTCTCTAAATCATTCAATCCAAATAATTCAAAAAAAAAAATTCTATAAATTATTGATAGAATTATTTGAAATTCTTTTCACGGACATGCGCAGAAGGTATACCTTTTCTTAGCATTGTGCTTTTAGACCAGATTCGCAGTATTAAGAATGAAGTTGGATTGCTGCATTAAAACTAAAAGACCCTTACACTTTGTACGAATAAGTGGCTTGGAGGTTAGAGTGACAGATCGAATCATATATTTTTGCTGGTCCTCAGTTCGAGTCCCGAAACCGATTAATTATTTTGTATATTTTTATTCTTTCTTTTTTATTTTGAACATTATTCCGAATACTTATTCCATGATTTCTCTAAATCATTCAATCCAAATAAATCAAAAAAACAAATTCTATAAATTATTGATAGATTTATTTGAAATTCTTTTCACGGACATGCGCAGAAGGTATACCTTTTCTTAGCATTGTGCTTTTAGACCAGACTCGCCGTATTAAGAATGAATTTGGAGTGCTTTTTTAAGACTGAAAGACTCTTGCACTTTCAAGGAATAAGTGGCGTGGAGGTTAGAGTGACAGGTCGAATCATATATTTTTGCTGTTCCTCAGTTCGAGTCCCGAAACCGATTAATTATTTTGTATATTTTTATTCTTTCTTTTTTATTTTGAACATTATTCCGAATACTTATTCCATGATTTCTCTAAATCATTCAATAATAATAATTCAAAAAAAAATTCTATAAATTATTGATAGATTTATTTGAAATTCTTTTCACGGACATGCGCAGAAGATATACCTTTTCTTAGCAATGTGCTTTTACACCAGATTCGCCGTATTAAGATTGAAGTTAGATTGCTGTTTTAAGACTGAAAGACCCTTACACTTTGAAGGAATAAGTGGCTTGGAGGTTAGAGTGACAGGTCGAATCATATATTTTTGCTGGTCCTCAGTTCGAGTCCCGAAACCAAATAATTATTTTGTATATTTTTATTCTTTCTTTTTCATTTTGAACATTATTCCGAATACTTATTCCATGATTTCTCTAAATCATTCAATCCTAATAATTCAAAAGAAAAAATTCTATAAATTATTGATAGATTTATTTGAAATTCTTTTCACGGACATGCGCAGAAGGTATACCTTTTCTTAGCATTTTGCTTTTAGACCAGATTCGCCGTATTAAGAATGAAGTTGGATTGCTGTATTAAAACTGAAAGACCCTTACGCTTTGAAGGAATAAGTGGCTTCGAGGTTAGAGTGACAGGTCGAATCATATTTTTTTGCTGGTCCTCAGTTCGAGTCCCGAAACCGATTAATTATTTTGTATATTTTTATTCTTTCTTTTTTATTTTGAACATTATTCCGAATACTTATTCCATGATTTTTCTAAATCATTCAATGCTAATAATTCAAAAAAAAAATTCTATAAATTATTGATAGATTTATTAGAAATTCTTTTCACGGACATGCGCTGAAGGTATACCTTTTCATAGCATTGTGCTTTTAGACCAGATTCGCCATATTAAGAATGAAGTTGGATTGCTGTTTTAAGACTGAAAGACCCTTATACTTTGAAGGAATAAGTGGCTTGGAGGTTAGAGTGACAGGGCGAATCATAGATTTTTGCTTGTACTCAGTTCGAGTCCCGAAACCGATTAATTATTTTGTATATTTTTAATCTTTCTTTTTTATTTTGAACATTATTCCGAATACTTATTCCATGATTTCTCTAAATCATTCAATCCTAATAATTCAAAAAAAAAAAAAATTCTATAAATTATTGATAGATTTTTTTGAAATTCTTTTCACGGACATGCGGAGAAGGTATACCTTTTCTTAGCATTGTGCTTTTAGACCAGATTCGCCGTATTAAGAATGAAGTTGGATTGCTGCATTAAAACTAAAAGACCCTTACACTTTGAAGGAATAAGTGGCTTGGAGGTTAGAGTGACAGGTCGAATCATATATTTTTGCTGGTCCTCAGTTCGAGTCCCGAAACCGATTAATTATTTTGTATATTTTTATTCTTTCTTTTTTATTTTGAACATTATTCCGAATACTTATTCCATGATTTTTCTAAATCATTCAATGCAATTAATTTAAAAAAAAAATTCTATAAATTATTGATAGATTTATTTGAAATTCTTTTCACGGACATGCGCAGAAGGTATACCGTTTCTTAGCATTGTGCTTTTTGACCAGACTCGCCATATTAAGAATGAATTTGGAGTGCTTTTTTAAGACTAAAAGACCCTTGCACTTTCAAGGAATAAGTGGCTTGGAGGTTAGAGTGACAGGTCGAATCATATATTTTTGCTGGTCCTCAGTTCGAGTCCCGAAACCGATTAATTATTTTGTATATTTTTATTCTTTCTTTTTTATTTTGAACATTATTCCGAATACTTATTCCATGATTTCTCTAAATCATTCAATAATAATAATTCAAAAAAAAAATTCTATAAATTATTGATAGATTTATTTGAAATTCTTTTCACGGACATGCGCAGAAGGTATACCTTTTCTTAGCATTGTGCTTTTAGACCAGATTCGCCGTATTAAGAATGAAGTTGGATTGCTGCATTAAAACTAAAAGACCCTTACACTTTGAAGGAATAAGTGGTTTCGAGGTTAGAGTGACAGGTCGAATCATATATTTTCTGGTCCTCAGTTCGAGTCCCGAAACCGATTAATTATTTTGTATATTTTTATTCTTTCTTTTTTATTTTGAACATTATTCCGAATACTTATTCCATGATTTCTCTAAATCATTCAATGCTAATAATTCAAAAAAAAATTCTATAAATTATTGATAGATTTATTAGAAATTCTTTTCACGGACATGCGCAGAAGGTATACCTTTTCATAGCATTGTGCTTTTAGACCAGATTCACCGTATTAAGAATGAAGTTGGATTGCTGTTTTAAGACTGAAAGACCCTTATACTTTGAAGGAATAAGTGGCTTGGAGGTTAGAGTGACAGGGCGAATCATAGATTTTTGCTTGTACTCAGTTCGAGTCCCGAAACCGATTAATTATTTTGTATATTTTTATTCTTTCTTTTTTATTTTGAACATTATTCCGAATACTTATTCCATGATTTCTCTAAATCATTCAATCCTAATAATTCAAAAAAAAAAAAAAAAAAAATTCTATAAATTATTGATAGATTTATTTGAAATTCTTTTCACGGACATGCGGAGAAGGTATACCTTTTCTTAGCATTGTGCTTTTAGACCAGATTCGCCGTATTAAGATTGAAGTTAGATTGCTGTTTTAAGACTGAAAGGTCCTTACACTTTGAAGGAATAAGTGGCTTTAGGTTAGAGTGACAGGTCGAATCATGTATTTTTGCTGGTCCTCAGTTCGAGTCCCGAAACCAAATAATTATTTTGTATATTTTTATTCTTTCTTTTTTATTTTGAACATTATTCCGAATACTTATTCCATGATTTCTCTAAATCATTCAATCCTAATAATTCAAAAGAAAAAATTCTATAAATTATTGATAGATTTATTTGAAATTCTTTTCACGGACATGCGCAGAAGGTATTCCTTTTCTTAGCATTTTGCTTTTAGACCAGATTCGCCGTATTAAGAATGAAGTTGGATTGCTGTATTAAAACAGAAAGACCCTTACGCTTTGAAGGAATAAGTGGCTTGGAGGTTAGAGTGACAGGTCGAATCATATATTTTTGCTGGTCCTCAGTTCGAGTCCCGAAACCGATTAATTATTTTGTATATTTTTATTCTTTCTTTTTTATTTTGAACATTATTCCGAATACTTATTCCATGATTTTTCTAAATCATTCAATGCTAATAATTCAAAAAAAAAAAATTCTATAAATTATTGATAGATTTATTAGAAATTCTTTTCACGGACATGCGCAGAAGGTATACCTTTTCATAGCATTTTGCTTTTAGACCAGATTCGCCGTATTAAGAATGAAGTTGGATTGCTGTTTTAAGACTGAAAGACCCTTATACTTTGAAGGAATAAGTGGCTTGGAGGTTAGAGTGACAGGGCGAATCATAGATTTTTGCTTGTACTCAGTTCGAGTCCCGAAACCGATTAATTATTTTGTATATTTTTATTCTTTCTTTTTTATTTTGAACATTATTCCCAATACTTATTCCATGATTTCTCTAAATCATTCAATCCTAATAATTCAAAAAAAAATTCTATAAATTATTGATAGATTTATTTGAAATTCTTTTCACGGACATGCGGAGAAGGTATACCTTTTCTTAGCATTGTGCTTTTAGACCAGATTCGCCGTATTAAGAATGAAGTTGGATTGCTGTATTAAAACAGAAAGACCCTTACACTTTGAAGGAATAAGTGGCTTGGAGGTTAGAGTGACAGGTCGAATCATATATTTTTGCTTATCATCAGTTCGAGTCCCGAAACCGATTAATTATTTTGTATATTTTTATTCTTTCTTTTTTATTTTGAACATTATTCCGAATACTTATTAAATGATTTCTCTAAATCATTCAATCCTAATAATTCAAAAAAAAAATTCTATAAATTATTGATAGATTTATTTGAAATTCTTTTCACGAACATGCGCAGAATGTATACCTTTTCATAGCATTTTGCTTTTAGACCAGATTCGCCGTATTAAGAATGAAGTTGGATTGCTGTTTTAAGACTGAAAGACCCTTATACTTTGAAGGAATAAGTGGCTTGGAGGTTAGAGTGACAGGGCGAATCATAGATTTTTGCTTGTACTCAGTTCGAGTCCCGAAACCGATTAATTATTTTGTATATTTTTATTCTTTCTTTTTTATTTTGAGCATTATTCCGAATACTTATTAAATGATTTCTCTAAATCATTCAATCCTAATAATTCAAAAAAAAAAAATTCTATTAATTATTGATAGATTTATTTGAAATTCTTTTCACGGACATGCGCAGAAGGTATACCTTTTCTTAGCATTGTGCTTTTAGACCAGATTCGCCGTATTAAGAATGAAGTTGGATTGCTGCATTAAAACTAAAAGACCCTTACACTTTGAAGGAATAAGTGGCTTGGAGGTTAGAGTGACAGGTCGAATCATATATTTTTGCTGGTCATCAGTTCGAGTCCCGAAACCGTTTAATTATTTTGTATATTTTTATTCTTTCTTTTTTATTTTGAACATTATTCCGAATACTTATTCCATGATTTCTCTAAATCATTCAATCCAAATAATTCAAAAAAAAATTCTATAAATTATTGATAGATTTATTTGAAATTCTTTTCACGGACATGCGCAGAAGGTATACCTTTTCTTAGCATTTTGCTTTTAGACCAGATTCGCCGTATTAAGAATTAAGTTGGATTGCTGTTTCAAGACTGAAAGACCCTTATCCTTTGAAGGAATAAGTGGCTTGGAGGTTAGAGTGACAGGGCGAATCATAGATTTTTGCTTGTACTCAGTTCGAGTCCCGAAGTCGATTAATTATTTTCTATATTTTTATTCTTTCTTTTTTATTTTGAACATTATTCCGAATACTTATTCCATGATTTCTCTAAATCATTCAATCCTAATAATTCAAAAAAAAAATTCTATTAATTATTGATATATTTATTTGAAATTCTTTTCACGGACATGCGCAGAAGGTATACCTTTTCTTAGCATTGTGCTTTTAGACCAGATTCGCCGTATTAAGAATGAAGTTGGATTGCTGCATTAAAACTAAAAGACCCTTACACTTTGAAGGAATAAGTGGCTTGGAGGTTAGAGTGACAGGTCGAATCATATATTTTTGCTGGTCATCAGTTCGAGTCCCGAAACCGTTTAATTATTTTGTATATTTTTATTCTTTCTTTTTTATTTTGAACATTATTCCGAATACTTATTCCATGATTTCTCTAAATCATTCAATCCTAATAATTCAAAAAAAAATTCTATAAATTATTGATAGATTTATTTGAAATTCTTTTCACGGACATGCGCAGAAGGTATACCTTTTCTTAGCATTTTGCTTTTAGACCAGATTCGCCGTATTAAGAATTAAGTTGGATTGCTGTTTCAAGACTGAAAGACCCTTATCCTTTGAAGGAATAAGTGGCTTGGAGGTTAGAGTGACAGGGCGAATCATAGATTTTTGCTTGTACTCAGTTCGAGTCCCGAAGTCGATTAATTATTTTCTATATTTTTATTCTTTCTTTTTTATTTTGAACATTATTCCGAATACTTATTCCATGATTTCTCTAAATCATTCAATCCTAATAATTGAAAAAAAAAATTCTATAAATTATTGATAGATTTATTTGAAATTCTTTTCACGGACATGCGCAGAAGGTATACCTTTTCTTAGCATTGTGCTTTTAGACCAGATTCGCCGTATTAAGAATGAAGTTGGATTGCTGCATTAAAACTAAAAGACCCTTACACTTTGAAGGAATAAGTGGCTTCGAGGTTAGAGTGACAGGTCGAATCATATATTTTTGCTGGTCCTCAGTTCGAGTCCCGAAACCGATTAATTATTTTGTATATTTTTATTCTTTCTTTTTTATTTTGAACATTATTCCGAATACTTATTCAATGATTTCTCTAAATCATTCAATGCTAATAATTCAAAAAAAAATTCTATAAATTATTGATAGATTTATTAGAAATTCTTTTCACGGACATGCGCAGAAGGTATACCTTTTCATAGCATTGTGCTTTTAGACCAGATTCGCCGTATTAAGAATGAAGTTGGATTGCTGTTTTAAGACTGAAAGACCCTTATACTTTGAAGGAATAAGTGGCTTGGAGGTTAGAGTGACAGGGCGAATCATAGATTTTTGCTTGTACTCAGTTCGAGTCCCGAAACCGATTAATTATTTTGTATATTTTTATTCTTTCTTTTTTATTTTGAACATTATTCCGAATACTTATTCCATGATTTCTCTAAATCATTCAATCCTAATAATTGAAAAAAAAAATTCTATAAATTATTGATAGATTTATTTGAAATTCTTTTCACGGACATGCGCAGAAGGTATACCTTTTCTTAGCATTGTGCTTTTAGACCAGATTCGCCGTATTAAGAATGAAGTTGGATTGCTGCATTAAAACTAAAAGACCCTTACACTTTGAAGGAATAAGTGGCTTCGAGGTTAGAGTGACAGGTCGAATCATATATTTTTGCTGGTCCTCAGTTCGAGTCCAAAAACCGATTAATTATTTTGTATATTTTTATTCTTTCTTTTTTATTTTGAACATTATTCCGAATACTTATTCCATGATTTCTCTAAATCATTCAATGCTAATAATTCAAAAAAAAATTCTATAAATTATTGATAGATTTATTAGAAATTCTTTTCACGGACATGCGCAGAAGGTATACCTTTTCATAGCATTGTGCTTTTAGACCAGATTCGCCGTATTAAGAATGAAGTTGGATTGCTGTTTTAAGACTGAAAGACCCTTATACTTTGAAGGAATAAGTGGCTTGGAGGTTAGAGTGACAGGGCGAATCATAGATTTTTGCTTGTACTCAGTTCGAGTCCCGAAACCGATTAATTATTTTGTATATTTTTATTCTTTCTTTTTTATTTTGAACATTATTCCGAATACTTATTCCATGATTTCTCTAAATCATTCAATCCTAATAATTCAAAAAAAAAAAAAAAATTCTATAAATTATTGATAGATTTATTTGAAATTCTTTTCACGGACATGCGGAGAAGGTATACCTTTTCTTAGCATTGTGCTTTTAGACCAGATTCGCCGTATTAAGAATGAAGTTGGATTGCTGTATTAAAACAGAAAGACCCTTACACTTTGAAGGAATAAGTGGCTTGGAGGTTAGAGTGACAGGTCGAATCATATATTTTTGCTTATCATCAGTTCGAGTCCCGAAACCGATTAATTATTTTGTATATTTTTATTCTTTCTTTTTTATTTTGAACATTATTCCGAATACTTATTAAATGATTTCTCTAAATCATTCAATCCTAATAATTCAAAAAAAAATTCTATAAATTATTGATAGATTTATTTGAAATTCTTTTCACGGACATGCGCAGAATGTATACCTTTTCATAGCATTTTGCTTTTAGACCAGATTCGCCGTATTAAGAATGAAGTTGGATTGCTGTTTTAAGACTGAAAGACCCTTATACTTTGAAGGAATAAGTGGCTTGGAGGTTAGAGTGACAGGGCGAATCATAGATTTTTGCTTGTACTCAGTTCGAGTCCCGAAACCGATTAATTATTTTGTATATTTTTATTCTTTCTTTTTTATTTTGAGCATTATTCCGAATACTTATTCCATGATTTCTCTAAATCATTCAATCCTAATAATTCAAAATAAAAAAATTCTATTAATTATTGATAGATTTATTTGAAATTCTTTTCACGGACATGCGCAGAAGGTATACCTTTTCTTAGCATTGTGCTTTTAGACCAGATTCGCCGTATTAAGAATGAAGTTGGATTGCTGCATTAAAACTAAAAGACCCTTACACTTTGAAGGAATAAGTGGCTTGAAGGTTAGAGTGACAGGGCGAATCATAGATTTTTGCTAGTACTCAGTTCGAGTCTCGAAACCGATTAATTATTTTGTATATTTTTATTCTTTCTTTTTTATTTTGAACATTATTCCGAATACTTATTCCATGATTTCTCTAAATCATTCAATCCTAATAATTCAAAAAAAAAATTCTATAAATTATTGATAGATTTATTTGAAATTCTTTTCACGGACATGCGCAGAAGGTATACCTTTTCTTAGTATTGTGCTTTTAGACCAGATACGCCGTATTAAGAATGAAGTTGGATTGCTGTTTTAAGACTGAAAGACCCTTACACTTTGAAGGAATAAGTGGCTTGGAGGTTAGAGTGACAGGTTAAATCATATATTTTTGCTGGTCCTCAGTTCGAGTCCCGAATCCAAATAATTATTTTGTATATATATATTTTTTTTTTTCATATTTTGAATATTATTCCGAATACTTATTCCATGATTTCTCTAAATCATTCAATCCTAATAATTCAAAAAAAAAAAAAAAAAAATTCTATAATTTATTGATAGATTTATTTGATATTCTTTTCACGGACATGCGCAGAAGGTATACCTTTTCTTAGCATTGTGCATTTAGACCAGATTCTCCGTATTAAGAATGAAGTTGGATTGCTGTTTTAAGACTGTAAGACCCTTACACTTTGAAGGAATAAGTGGCTTGGAGGTTAGAGTGACAGGTTGAATCATATATTTTTGCTGCTCCTCAGTTCGAGTCCCGAAACCAAATAATTATTTTATATATATATATTTTTTTTTTCATATTTTGAATATTATTCCGAATACTTATTCCATGATTTCTCTAAATCATTCAATCCTAATAATTCAAAAAAAAAAAAAAAATTCTATAATTTATTGATAGATTTATTTGAAATTCTTTTCACGGACATGCGCAGAAGGTATACCTTTTCTTAGCATTGTGCTTTTAGACCAGATTCGCCGTATTATGAATGAAGTTGGATTGCTGTTTTAAGACTGAAAGAACCTTACTCTTAGAAGGAATAAGTGGCTTGGAGGTTAGAGTGACAGGGCGAATCATAGATTTTTGATTGTACTCAGTTCGAGTCCCGAAACCGATTAATTATTTTGTATATTTTTATTCTTTCTTTTTTATTTTGAACATTATTCCGAATACTTATTCCATGATTTTTCTAAATCATTCAATCCTAATAATTCAAAAAAAAAAAAAAAATTCTATAACTTATTCATAGATTTATTTGAAATTCTTTTCACGGACATAACGTTGATGAAACCATTGTTTAGTAAATGTTACGCTAGCCGATCAATAATTAAAAACTTCTGTTTTTTTTAAAGATATTATTTTGAATTATTTTCTCCAAATTTTCTTAGTTATATAATTTGATTTCTTATATTAAAATTTTAATTAGTATTTTCAAAGGAATTAATTTTTTGCATAATTAATTAACAACGCTTTTTAATTTGTTTGGTGCCGCTTTATTCTTTCCTCCCCCCCCCCTCTTTTTTTATCCGAAGGATACATTTTGACAAATGACTATGGCAGTGTTTTTGAAAAATTACGTATGTTCTTTTTTACATATTATTTAAAGGTTTTTACTCCCGGTAGTAAGTCTATTGGCACGCTGCCAAAAGTGACGGAGTTGTCCTACCGAGGTTATAAAACGAAATCGCAGTTTGTTATCGTTATCATAACTTGTTAATCATTCTGTTACTTAGTATTCGTTCTTTGTTTCAAGAGGAAAGAAGGATTCACGATTGTCAGCGAGTGATTCACTTTGAAGAAAACTATGACAGGCCTTATTTTTATTTATTTTCTTATTTAATCTCTTCAAGAAAATTTGTTATAATTTTTTTCGTTTACTTAAAACTGTTGTTTTTAAGATAGTGCTAATTAGGGTTAATAGTCAACGTACTGATTAGGGTTAAGAGTAAGCGAGGAGTTTGATTAGTGTTATTTGATATTTTGTTTTTTCATGTAATAAGTGCATCTAAATTTAATTGCATAACCTTAAATATTTATTTCTCATTGATTGTTTGTCATATTTTTCTGTTTAATTATAGTGTTAATTAGGGTTAAATAGTGAGAGGAATTTTACTAGTGCTTTTGTCATTTTATTTATCGTCATTCATAAATTTTTTTGAGTACATTGTATAGAAATGTTTTTTAGTGACTAGTTATTTATTGTCTTACAGTAGAAAGTGTATCATTCATGTGGTAGCTAGTCGAATTTGGAAATATCTCAGTATTGTATTGACTTTGCTCTATTTGATCTTGCATTAGCTTATCTGTGTGCATATTATTCAGATATTTATTGCTATTAGTCATTTGTTATAAGGAAATCGGTTTAGAATATATAACTGTGTCACAATGAATATTCTTTTGATTGGAGATTCGATGATTAAACGCTTGGAAGCGCATTTATCTGAGGATTTGGATGTTATTTTTTACCGAGGAACAACCATTGAGAGGTTAACCAGTAGAATTTCTAAAATAAAGAAACACTGTGATTGGATTTTAGTGCATGTGGGCACCAATAACATATCAGTTGATAGTGTAGAAATAATACTTCAAAAGTATAGGTCACTGGCTAATGAGATTTTACGAGTCAATCCAAAGGCAAGAATTATTTTCTCCAGTATCATTCCTAGAGATTTTAATTACTTTGAAAACGATTACTAGAAAACTGTTGAACATATAAAAATCTTAAACCATAAGATTGAAGCTGTAAATAAAGCATTAGAAAAGTTGTGCCATAATGAAGATGCTTTTATCTTTTGCAGTTCTAACAAGCCATCCTGGTCTGGTTTCCTGGGAAAAGATGGTTTACATACTAATAAAAGTGGTGATCTTCGCTTGGCCAATTATTTCTGTAGGCTTTTAAAGAAATGCATTTCTTCAGATAATGCATCTCGAAAGGTATGTATGAATATTATTGTTTATATGCAATTTATAATATATATTTTTTAAGTACTGATGAAAGTTGGAAAAATATTTGTATTTATTTTGACTTTTGTTTAACTTTTGTAGAGGAAAAATTGCCAGTTGATCACCTCGGGATATATTTTGGATTCTTTGGAGTTTCCTCCATTGCCTTCCTGTGATCAGCCTTCATTTTTATCATCATGGCCACAGCATTCTGGTTCTGCTGTGCCTTGTAGCGAGGTACTAACTTTTGTTGACCCAGTTCCTTCATATGTTTCTTCTTTTCCATCAGCTTCTCAAAAGGTATGTGTGTGTATATATATATATGTGTGTGTATATATATATATGTGTGTGTATATATATATATGTGTGTGTATATATATATATGTGTGTGTATATATATATATGTGTGTGTATATATATATATGTGTGTGTATATATATATATGTGTGTGTGTATATATATATATGTGTGTGTGTATATATATATATGTGTGTGTGTATATATATATATGTGTGTGTGTATATATATATATGTGTGTGTGTATATATATATATGTGTGTGTGTATATATATATATGTGTGTGTGTATATATATATATGTGTGTGTGTATATATATATATGTGTGTGTGTATATATATATATGTGTGTGTGTATATATATATATGTGTGTGTGTATATATATATATGTGTGTGTGTATATATATATATGTGTGTGTGTATATATATATATGTGTGTGTGTATATATATATATGTGTGTGTGTATATATATATATGTGTGTGTGTATATATATATATGTGTGTGTGTATATATATATATGTGTGTGTGTATATATATATATGTGTGTGTGTATATATATGTGTGTGTGTATATATATGTGTGTGTGTGTGTATGTGTGTATATGTGTGTGTGTGTGTATATGTGTGTGTGTGTGTGTGTATGTGTGTGTGTGTGTGTGTGTGTGTATGTGTGTGTGTGTGTGTGTGTGTATATGTGTGTGTGTGTGTGTGTGTATATGTGTGTGTGTGTGTGTGTATATGTGTGTGTGTGTGTGTGTATATGTGTGTATATGTGTGTGTGTGTATAAATGCATCTGTTATCTGATTATTTATAATTTATATTGATTTTTTTTTTAATGTCCAGAGTTGTTTTAAAAGATCCGTTATTCATTTTTCTTATATAATTTTTACAGGATCAAAAATGCCAATCAATTGCACCTAAATTCATTTTGGATTCTACTGAGTTTCCTGCATTGTCTTCCTCAAGGCAATCTTCATTTTTATCATCTTGGTCTAAACATCCTGCTTCTTGGCCTTTCGCACTGCCATCTGTTTCAGCTTGTGCAGTCTCAACCGCTTCTTGCTCTCTTCCACCCTCTCCGCCTGTGCCTCGCTCTCTTCCACCCTCTCCGCCTGTGCCTCCTACTGGTCATGTTCAATTTCTTGTACCTATTGTTTCTTATATGCCTATGGTTCAGTTCATGCCATTCCATTCTGTTGCTGTGTCCTATCCTCCATTTTATGTACCTGTTGTTCCACCATTTCTACCTGCTGCTGTTTCCTCTCTTCCAACATGCAGTCTGTCAGTTGTTGCATGCACTCTGCCAACCCACTCTGAACCAGAACCTGCTTGCACATCTCCAGTCCACTCTGAACCAGGAGCTCCTCGCATTTCCCCAGCCCAGTGTCGGCCAGCATGTGCTTCTAACAAACTTGGAAAGGCAAGAATTACTAAGATAAGTAAAAATATTTTTTCAAAATGTGACAAAAATATCTATGAAAATGTTATTTGCGGTATTCCTGCAACAAATAAATTTGGAGTGTTACTAGATGATTGTAAAGAAGAAAATAGGACAGATATAGTTTTGGCTCTAAATTAAAAAAAAATATCACTGGAGGAGGTGCTCAAAAGTTCTCATATTCAAAGACTTGTGATTATTGTGGGAAAACTTGTATGTCCAAGTCATCATTTTCAAAGCATTTAAGAAAATATAAATGTGTAGAGCACGTTAAGAGTACTTATCCTAAAAAATGTGAGATATGCTTAAAATTTTATTCCTCGAGATCCTCTTTTCCAAATCATTTAAAATGCTGTAAACCAAAGATTTGTGATGTTTTACCAAAAAGCAATTGTAATAATTTATTGGAGGCTAGTGTTAGCTCTCAAGCAGAAATTGTAAAAAAGCCCAAATTATGTTTAGTGCCAGTCAAAACAACTTTAGATAATCAGCATTTAACTGATAAATGTGAAAATTCTCCCCAGTTGTGTCTAGAGTGTGGTAGATTTTATAGTGGTAATGAATATTTTAATGAACACACAAAAAGATGTACTGGTGACAAGAAGCATGAATTGTATTTTTGTACAGGATGTAATAAAGCTTATGTTAGTGTATGGAATTTAAATAAGCATCTTAATGTTGTGCATGACATTAAAAACATCAAAACTTATTCTTTCAATTCTATTTCAAGTTTTAAAATTTGTTTAGAATCTGAAACTATTGGTACTCATACTTATTTTAAAAAATCAACTGGGAAAAAAATATGCGGTGAGAAAACAATCTATAATTATTCTTGTCAATTTTTTCATCCGTCATATCAATCAAGGATTAATTCAAGGGCAGAGCGAAACGGTAAAAATAAAAAGGGGGTAATTCCTTTCAATATAAGTTGTCCTGTTAAGATCTATGTATGTGAACAAAAGAATTTGATCTTGGTTACATATTATTCCATTCATCAAGTCAGTTACGAGAACACTAAATATCACCCCCTTAAAGAAAGTTCACGTGATTTAATTAAATCTTACTTATTACTATCCTTTCCCATTTCAAAAATTGTAAGTTTATTACGTGGCGATGTAGGATGTCGAGATAATAGAAATTTTTTTCCTACAAAGGAAGCCTTCATATCTCGTAAAACTATACAGAATTATTTAAGGCGCTTACGCAATTCAATTCAGCCAGCCAATGATGCTATGTCTGTTTCTTGTATAGTAGAGGAATTAAGGAAAGAGCCATACAATCCTATTTTAATTTTTAAATTGCAGAAGTCGAAAACAATTTGGGGCCCTGTACATTTAGATAATTTGCAAAACTATGAAAGTTCTTTTGCATTAGGTTTACAGACTAAAGCACAAAAAGATATGTTAGTTAAGCATTCAGATAAAATTCTTTGTATTGATGCAACTCGTGGCACAAACTTTTATGACTTTTATCTTCTTTCTCTGCATGTTCAGGATGAGTATGGTCAAGGTTATCCAGTTGCACATTTTATCACTAATGATTTAGATTACCATACCTTAATTGCTTTATTTTCAAGTTTACATTGTCGAATTCCTGACCTGAATGTAAATACTGTAATGACTGATGATGATGGTTATTCCTTTAAAGCATTTAATTCTGTATTTGGTCCAAATATAAAGCATCTACTATGCCAATGGCACGTTTTTCGCGCTTGGAAAAGGCAGTTATCTTCAAAAGTATGTGATAAGTTTCTCCGTCAAAAAATGTTAGATGAGTTATTAAAAATAATGAAGGAAGTGTCCGAAATAAATTTTGAAAATAAACTTTTAATGTTTATCGACAGCAATTCAAATGAATGCCAAAATTTTATTGATTATTTTGTTAGAAATTATTCTGGGAGAAAAGAATTATGGCAACCTGTTTTAGACAATTTCCACATGGTAATACTAATACTAATATTATTGCGAATCTTTTCACAATCAGTTCAAAACAATATATCTTGAGCGTAAGTATAATAGGCGAATAGATGATCTTGTTTCAACTCTTCTGGAAATGGAAAGGGATCGATTTTTAAAATATTCTTGTAATGTTATTAATAATATTCCTACTCATTCCAAGTTCACTAACACTGTTAAAGAGAAACATGACAGGGCTGTAAAGATTCAGAATACAGATGTCATTGAATATGACAATCATTGGGAGGTTAAATCTCAATCTGTAAAAGGAAAGATATATGTAGTAAGAAAAATTGCAGATGCTTGTATTTTATTTGATCATTGCAGCTTTAAATGTACGAATATTAATTGTGCGGCATTGTGTAGTCATTTGTATCATTGCTCTTGTGAAGACTGCAGCAATTTGTGCAAGCACATACATAAAATTCATTTAATGTCTGCCAAACCTAATATGTACACAACTGATGATTTTTATAAATTTGATGAAGAAAATAGTATTACAATTAATTCTGATATTTTGAGTGAAAAATTAAATCCCAACATGTTATCTACTAATGAGAAGTGCAGATCAAAGGAGGCAGAGTGCAAAAAGTTATGTTCGGAAATATTAGAATTAATAGAAATTCCCCAGATTAAAAAAATCATGCTAAATAATGTAGTTAGTTGTTTGAATAATTTAGTAGCTGGCATGCGTGGGGTTTTGAATCTTAAAAATAATCTGGCTTCTGTTGCACCTAATCAAAAAATTAATCCACAGATTAAGTTTTTAAAAACTTCTCATAGAAAAAAAAGGAACTGCTCGGCTCGTGAAAGTTGCAATAAGAAGCAAAAATTAAATGAAGCACTTCTTGATGAACCTAATAATCTTTCCGAGCAAGAAACAGATTTAAAATCCTTTAATGTTAAAAATTCTGAATGTGTTAATATTGATGTTTCATAGATTTAATAAGTTTAATGTCACAAATCCTACTGCTACAATATTAACTATTAATAATATTGATCTTTCATTTTATATGTTAAAATCTTTAGATCCATTTGTTACTATCAAAGAAGAAAAATATCTTAAATCAATATCGTCAAATTTCAAAAAAGGTTGGCTATACGATTCAGTCATTGATGCATTTAATTTTGTATTAACCAGAAGATTCACAAATTTCAAAGCTGTAGAATCTTTACACTCTCTTTTGATTTTTAATCAAAAAAACATTCTTCAATTTCCTTGGATTCAAGAAATAGCAAATTTTGATTTTCTTATAATTCCTGTAAATTTAAATTCCCATTGGACTTTAATTATAGCTGATTTGAAAAATAAAATATTTGAATATTTTGACCCACTTTGTTATAAGCCAGATAAGGATACTTAACATTAATAAACCGTTGGTGTACAGTATTAAATAATTCGCTTAATTCAAATAGCCACTGGTAGATTGTTTTTCCACCTCATGTAAAATAAATAGATGATTTTAATTGTGGTGTTTATATTAGTTACTATGTGTATCAAAAATTAAACAATTTATCATTGACTGAAAATTTTGATATAGTTGCTTTTAGAGCATTAATGTTTGTACAAATAACTGCAGGCTTAAATTTTTAAAATGCTAGTTTTGTTTTGAATACACATTTTCAGCATTGTATGCTCACTACATTTCTTTAAGTAATTTTTAAAAAATGGTAATTGAACTGTACACCATTAACTTTAACTTTAAACTTAATAAAATTCCCAATGGTTGGGTTTAGGTGATTGTCTAGACATTCTCTGGCTTTCATTTAAGCTCTTAACTTTTAGGAAAATTCCTTGTTTATTTCAGTTTCAATAACAATCAAATGCGAATTATCAATGTTGCATTGGGGTAAGAATGGAGAACCTGACTTCCTAGTAAGTATATGAAATTTAAATCTGTAATATAAATTAAAAGATTATGATGTGAATTCTAGATATTGAAATGTGTGCTTTGAAGGGTTTAAAAAATTGTTAACTATTCATGTTGTTGCTTATATTATTAAAAATCCCATTTTATTTATTTTGTCTTCTAATAAAGGAATAACATTCCCAATGGTTAGGTTTAAGTGATTGTCTAGATATTTTCTAGCTTTCTCTTAAGCTTTTAACTTTTAGGAAAGTTCCTTTTAATATTTTAGATTCAGCTGAAGTAATCAATTCTGCATTGAAATTGGAATGGAGAACTAATTTTCATGGATGTTCAAGAACCTTTTAAATATGCAAAGCTTTATTTAATGTAAGCTGAAATGTACTGTAAATTTTTTTGAGTAATAGGAAATGAAAATTCAATTAAAAGTGGTTTTCATTTGCATCTGAAATAATCCTCTTATAGGAATTAAAAATGTAATCATTTTTTATTAAAATTGTTGCTTTTTTTTATTTATAAACTTACTAATTAACAGCTAACTTAAAAGCCTTATTCACTTTCTTAATCTTATTTCTAGATATTTTTTTGTTGTTGTTGCCTTTGTTTTTGGCAATAACCTTTGAATATTACTACAACATAAAATAATTGTTTTCAATCTTCAGTCAGTTTTTAAATAATTTAAACATGTGTTTCAACAATATGTTTGTGTACATACATACACGCACACATACAAGCCATATAACATGCAAAAATGCATTATGCTTGTATGAAAAAAAAATGATCTTTCTATCTTTTGTTATCATGTTAACAACAGCTGAAATTAATAGGTTAACTCTCACAAAAAAACTAAATCTAGGAAAATGTAATTCTTAACATGTATCTATGAAATAAAATATGAAACATATTTTTTAGAAGAACAAATGCAAGAAAAGGATTTCTGTAACTTAAAATATCTTTTATTAATTTGATAGTTATAGTCAGCTCAATGTCTTTGGAGTTTTCTTTGACCTATTAATGTTTATGATTGCAATATAAATATTTACTGATATATAAACTGAGATTTTATGATTTGAAATGATAATCAATAATAATAGATAATATAATGTTTTATATAATATTATCTCAGTTTTATATAAACTGAGATAATATAATGTTTTAGAACTCTAAATATTAATGTATAATCAGAATTTGATCATTGTAAAATCAAGTACATGTAAATAAAGTATAAATGCTAAAAGGTGTGATTTTATTCATCTAAATTTAGTAATAAATTAGCTAATAAAAAAATCATGTTGGAATTTAAAATTGTCAACTTTATTATTTATTTGATGTCTTTGCCAACATGGCTGATTTGTCAGGATATTGGTTGTACTTAATTTCAATTATATCTCATATTTGACACTGTAGGTCAAATGATGTGGGCTGTAGAGAGTTAACACACATTCATTCATCTTTATTATTATTATAATAGATATTATTTTTTTTAAAAAGGGATCAAAAGTGATAAATCTTGTGCTTCCTCCTTATCTGACAGTAAAATAATTTTAATAGTATGTAAATATATAGTATATTAAATGAAAAAAAATGTTTACTTTACATCAAATGATACTTGGTTATACATTATAAAAGAACCAATAAAAAAAAGAAATGTATCTTTATGATTATGAGAGGTGTCTTCTTTTTTTTTTAATTTAAAATCTATAAAATACTTTATTTAAAGATTTATATCAGTATATGTTTTGCTACCTGAAGTGTGCAAGGAAGATTGGCAAAAAATCATTACTCCTCTTTTATTTCTGTATAATGTAACTAAGTTTATATGTCTGTACTATTCTAAATGGTATGGCATGAAATAAGAAAGGTGAAATATTAAGAGAAAACTTCTGCACGCATGCTAACAAATAACAGAAATGGGACTTAATTTTAGAAAATATATTCTTATAAGCACATCTATCAATAATTGTCTTGTAAAAATGTTTATATTAATAACATAAAATTTTAATAAAATCACTAAGAAAGAGACTACATATATATATATGTTCATTACTTTTTAATTTCTTTCAACACTAAGGATGAGAAACACCATTAAATAATATAGAACATTATTAGTAATAACAATTTTTGTGTATGGCAAAAGCAGTGGTAGTGATAATCATTACAATAATTTTATTTGCTTTGAATACCATTTTTGATGAGAATTTTTAGAAATATACAAGTATACATTTATCATACAAGTTTGTAATTATATTATTGAATGATTTTAGAAATTTGAGGGAAGAAAATGTGAAAAAAATTATTCATTTTTAAGCTATCACATATCTTATTCCTCAAAACAACAGTCTGAGCCACAGTAAATATGTTAATGGTCCACTAGCCATAACACTATATAATAAAATTGTAAATAATACATTTTTACTGTAATTTTTAAAATTCATAATTAAACTCTTTAACAGATCAAGTTCAGTAGAAACTGCATGGTATCAAAACTATACAGGGGGAAAAAACATTTTAAGGCTGAGAGTTGTATATGGAACAAGTTTCAGGATTTAAAATCCTTGGAATCATAGTTTTATTCATTTCTTAAAATTTTTTCCATAGACATAGAATGTATATTTCGCAGACAGATTTGAAACTTGAAATATAAAATTATTTCCTTCTTCTGAAGTAATTATAGATATGAGCAATTATTTTCACTTGACATGAAATAAGTTCACTGTCAGATAGAGAATTACTGATATTCACCTTGTATCATTTTGAAATTAATACTATTCAAAACTTATTTCCTGAAATAGGAATGAGGGTAGTTGAAGATTCCTCGTGCAAAGAAGGAAGCATTGATATCAGTTTGTCTTTCTTCTTTTATATGACATTTTTGAAATAGGCCAACATTTCCAGAAAGATTTTTTTTTTTTTTTTGTCTTCTATATAAACCTTGTTTAATATGAGTTTGATATATTTGCTATAAAGAATGAGTGGAATTTATGAATGAGTTAATCACTTTACAATGCATTTGGAACAAGATTTTGTATAAATATTTGAAATAAATTATTGAATCCATGAATCAAGAATCCTTTTAATTAAATAAATGTTGGTTTGATGATACCTATAATTTGATGTCACCTAACTGATACTGATAATTTGATTTCAGCTAATTACATATTTCATTGTTTTTTATTATGTACAAGTTAAAATTTTTGAATGTTGATTCCAAAGAAATATTTCACCCTATGAGCCCTGCCCGCCCGATATCGCCCCATTCGATAGGCGCCTGAAGAAAGCGCCTATCGACTGGGGCGGTCAGGACTCATAGGATTAAAGCAGATTGTAGGTAAAACTGGTAATGCAAAATATCATATGTGCATATATGTATTGTAAAGTATAAGCATATAATTTAAACGCATCAAATATTTTAATAAATTTAACCTTGAAGTTATGACTAAGATAGTTGTGAAAAGATAAAACTACAGGGTTGTGCAAAAATACTTTTTTTATGCAAAATAAAATTTTCTATTTATAAAGTGTACAATAGAATAAGAATTTCAGAAAAATAATTTTAATTTCAAAATTATCTTTATATAAGAATTTAAAACAGGGAACACATTGTTACTGAATAACTATTACTTAATTATTGCATAATTTAAGCAAACAAAATTAATTTATAACGCAAGAACTACTGAAAATTTCGGAATGGAATTTGACATTCACTTATATATAAAGGAATATTGGGCCCAAAATTTTGAAATTTCCGTAATGGAAAAATTCCGTGATACTAACACTATGTTAATCATCTTTATTAATTACTTTTTCGACCTATATAAACCTGTTTTCTTGAATAATTTTCATCGACACCAAATATAACATGAAAAGTCATAAACATCACGAAAACTCAGATTTTTATTTTCAGAGGCCCGTATATGAAAGTAGTGAGAAACCGTATATGCATTTTTGGAGATAATTTCTTCTAACGATTGAAACCAGAATTCGAATTATAACATAAAAAAGAAAGGATTACAATTTTAGTAATAAAATAATCTATCAAATTTAATTTATTTAAATTGTTGCGATTTAACTTATTGCATTTATATGTATGTTAAAGTAAAGACAGATAGTTAATTTCCTGATGGACTCAGTTCTAAATATGATACGTATCCATATTTTATGTGCTGAATCTTTCTATCACAATTCATCTATCTAGCTTTTTATGTTTTGAATTATCGTGTTCACCTGCACTTTTCAGTAAAATCAATTTTATTTCCAGTCAATTCTTTAATTTTTCAAGATTTTAATGTTATAGTAATACTTTTTATTACTTCAGTCATTTTATTTATTTTCAGGCACTTAGTGACTATACTAAATACATTTATTTTCGTACATATTCATTGCTATTTATTTTAATTAGGAGAAAATTTTCAAAATAATAACTAATCAAGTTTAATAAATTGTCATGCACTCAGTTTTTGAATTAGAAGTATGAATATTCTTTAAATTTTCTAAGCCTTGCTTGTGGCAATTCTTTAGAATATTCATACTATTTACATTCTCTCTCATCTTCTTTCATTTTCGTAGCTCTATTTTTATAAAGTTGGTGGGAAAATGACGGAAGAGCTGTATTTTTTATTACTTTATTGCTTAGTAAACAAAATTTTTCAACGTCTTCTAGTTTACCGACTGAAATTTTTAAAAACCAAAAATGAGAAAATTAAAATTCGCATCTTTGCAAATATTCTCTTCATAACCTGTCAAATGGAAAATGAAATTTTTTTCTGAAGAGACAAATATTTGCATATAGGCAATTTAAAGTATTAATTTAAAGTCTTATCAGTGGTTTTCAAGTATTACGATTTCTTCAAACTTCCACATCATATAAATGGAGATATTTTATTCTAATTCGAGGAATTTTGTCAATTTTCACTGTAATATTCATACTAATCAAAATATTTTTTTAAGTTGCAATCTTAACTTCAAAATAAAAATAAAAAACGCAGCTACACTTAATGTTAACAGAAATAGTCTCCCTGAAACTTTTTCATATACTCTCTAATAATGATGTTATCATCCCTCCTCCTATCACAAAAATGGACCTTAATAAAGGTCGTATACATCACGAGTATTCAAATTTTTATCTTCAGAGCCCCGTAAATGAGACCATTGTGCTTCTTAATACAGCTATGCAAACTGCGTATGTATTTTAGGAACGGTTTCTTCTACCGATTATACCCCGAATCCCAAATATAATAGAAAAACAGGATTGCAATTTTAGTAACAAAATTACCTACCAAATTTCATTTATTTTGATTTCAGTTATCGCATTTAGATATTATTTAAAATATGACGTGGAACTATATTTTAGGTGCTTTCTATAAAATCTTATAATCTATTTCTATACATTTTGTACTTATCGTGTTCACCTGTACTCAAATAGTCGTACAGACTTCCTGAGCATGGATTTCGTTCAAAATTTGATATAAATCTGCAAATTTAGTATAAAACTCATGCACCAAATTTTATAATTCTTGAAAAAAATACATAAATAAATAAAATAAAATTTAAGTAAATTGAAAGTCATGATTTTGATTACTGTGTATGTTTCAGATCTTCCCGAGTTTGAAAACATGTTTTGAGAACATTATAATTGAAAAATGATTTGAGCTACATGTACGAAATTTGGTGCATGGATTTTATGCTAAATTTGAAGATTTCATTAAAATTTTGAACGAAATCCATTCTTAGGAAGTCTGTAGGGCTACTTGAGTACAGGTGAACATAATAAGTAAAAAAGCGTTAAGAGTTAGATAATAAGGTTTTATTAAAGTACCTAAAATATAATTCTTTGTACATCACAAACATAAACAAAATCCTACGAAATCAGGGTTTAAACACTAGCAATAAACAAATAGCCAACTTTAAAACAACAACAATAAAATATTTATTTATTTTTTAATTAAAATTTTTTTTCTCATTAACGAAATAAAGAGTAAGTATTATAATCTTTAAAACATTTGACTTGAGATTTTGACGAATGTCTTCGTTTTAAACCTCAATAAGTACAAAAGAAAAAAAAATTGGTATAAAGTTTCACTGTTTGTTTGTTTGTCCTGGAACGCGATAACTCAATAGCGCTTTGAGCTCGACAAATGAAATTTGGTTCATGATATTTACACCAAATTTGTTTTCTACCAAATTTTGATCGAAATCCATTCAGATATAGTCTATCTGTCCAGCTGCGCTAATATAAATTAACATGATAAAAGGAATAGAGCTCGATGGATAAAATTTGGTACATAGATTTAACATTTTATGTTTAGATATCTATCTCATTCGAAACCAAATCAGTCAAGGGGTTGACCGTCTGTTGTTCCATATATTAAAAATAGAATTTTCACAAGCACTCTATGAATTTGTGACAACAATTGTAGTTTTGTATAAAATTTTGTTTTCAATGGATTTTGGAAAAAATTCGTCTCAAACCCAAGTTTAGTTTTCGGTTTCTATTAACAGCATGCTATGGAGTAATCCTTCTAAAAAAACCGTCGAAAATCACTCAATAGATTCAGTAAAAACACTAAATTTACGCCAAAGATTTATATTTCATAACCGTTCTTTGCGAATATTATAATAAAAATACAAGCCTTTTATGTGGGAATAGGGAAAGAGATGACGCCCTTATTAAAGCATAACGATGAAGTTTTGGGAAGATCCCTCCAGCTGGCTTATTTAATTTCAAAATAAGATTTAATTTAAAAGAATGTTTTTTATTAGCCAGGGCCCTGTCTATATAGTTTACTAGTATTCTTAAGTCCAATACTCAGATTGTATTACAAACTTTCCGTACTTTTACCTTTACTTTAAAATTACTTTTTACCCGATTATCTGAAAGACATTGTAATGTTTCCTTAGTAAATACCCCCCCCCCCCATCCTCAAAAAAGTCACAAATGTAAATGTCCTAATTTTGGGGTAATTCCGAAATACATTTTTTATATTTCGGAAGCAAAAACTTGGTTTTTAAAAATTATTGAAAAAATAGAATATTTTGAAGTATTTATTTATTTGGAGAGTTTTAAAATATGTTGCAGATTACATTTTCATATGTTTACCTTCATTTTCAGCGTTATTTTAAACAAATATTGTAACAATCAGTAATTAATAAAAGAAAATGTTTGATGTTTCTATTTAAAGAGTCAGTTACAAAACAAGTATTGAAATAATACATATAATTATTAGTATAATCAAAAATATTAATTTATTGTCATCGAAAGATATTGTTCTAAACTAATGGAGTTCGCTGAAATTTTTAGTTTTAAAAACTTTGTTTCTTGTCTATAAATAATTTAATAGATAAAACTTTATCAAAGTAGATGTTAAAAATATTAGATACTTTTGATTAAAAGTCGACATTCAATTGTTTCTTTGACGATCTATGCTTTTTTTTTTTTTTGCATGTGTTATTCATTAATTTTTAAAAAGAAATTATAAATTTAAGGAATTTATTTTTAGTTTCATTAAAAAGTTAAAATTAATTGACTATGAGTTATTTTATTGTTTGAATTAATCACATGATTATAAATTAAATTGGAAAAAACTGAGTATCAAAATTTCTATCTCGAATTAAATAATCGAAATCTTCTGCCCGGCGTGTAAAATTTCAATTTATTCTGACTTTCCAATTATTTTTTTAAAAGAAAAAAAAAGTCCTCATTAAATTCACAATAATATCACTCATCCATTTGGCTTAACTACTGTTGGCTTCATCTCGCTCTCCGGTATTTTTTTTTTTTTTGTTAAAATAAGTATTATCTACTTAAGAAGTGACCTATTTTTACTTTTTATAAAGATATATACGAACCCTCAATCCTTACGCATGCGCAGAAAAGAGGACAACTTCGTCACTTTTACTTATTATGCGAACCCTCAAGCATAGCCACGCCTCCTCCAGGATGATTGACACGGACAACTTCGTCACCGGTCTGGATAGTTTTCCTACCGGGAGGGTCGTTCTTATTTAAATATGTATTATTGAATGTTGAATCTTATGAATATAGTTCCCCCAGTTAGTTATTTTTAAAAATAATTATTCTTCTTAGATAAGTTAATATTTTAAAGCTTACTAATAAAATTATTACATTTTTTTTTCTTATGTAATTACTTTTATAAATATTGAGACTTTGATGTTTTCAGTTTGCTCAGAGGAAAGAACATGAAATCAAATTAGTATATATTGAATAAATTATGTTTACAATTTCAAATTATGAAATATAAAAGGTATAGATACTTTTTTAAAATCTATGCAACTTATGAATCAATAATTTCATTTTAATTTGTAGAAATCATTAAAGGAAAACAAACAAAATCATGCTTTCATAATTTTTATTTACACATTACAATATATATATATATACATAGAGAGAGAGAGAGAGAGATAAAATATATGTGATAATTATTTGAAAAAATATGATCAAATGGATATTTCAATGTACTCACTAATTCAAAGAACTATTTACTATTTATCAACATTTATTTTCCTAGACACTTAGAAATAATATAAACACAGTATGACAAGAATGTCAATGTAAGTGATGAAATCAATTTTATTCAACAAAAACATCCTAGATACTAAACAACAGTTTTTTTTATCACCAATAAAAACATAATCTTGAACAATACACTTTTAAAGCAGAACATTTCATAAATTTTTTTTAATGCTAAAGTTACATAGATAAAAATTACAGATGGATCCTAGCATAGTAAATAAAACAAAAACAGTCCTAGCAAAATAAAACAAAAACATGCAATACAGTAAATTTAATAAACAAGAATAAGGTCATGATATATATATATAAAGAGAGAGAAGTTAAATAGGATATAAAGAGTAGTTGAAAGAAACACTTTTATGCTTTTACAGAATTTTATAATTCAAAATTGATATGTTAAAGAAATAGAAATAGAAAAAAAAAGTGAAACATGCATGTAGCAATGAAGTTGGGAATAAAAATTATATAATAAATGCTGATATGGAAATTGATTTTCAATGAAAAGACCTTTATTTATTGAAACAGAAATCACTGAGGTGCACAGTGTTATAACAGGATATTATGATAACAGTCAATTTCAGTTTAAATACAATAAACTATTGACATTTCATTTTTAACAATAGAAAAGTTATTTGATATAAATTTTCTTTGAATCCAACACAAATCAGCAAATGTAATTAGAAAACTAGTAATATTCACTTCCACCTAAGATTAGCATTATAGCAGTTGTTATTTTTTGCAGCAGGAATTTGTTTACTTATATTAATTAAATTTAGATAAGATTTTTTAGAAAATGAAATGTAATATTCATGTAAACATTTTAAAATCTTCTAAGCATATTCAAAATTAGCAGAAATTTCGTCAAATGTGAATAAAGTAAATTGGAAATGCTCTCATGATTTTGTTTGATTGTTTTTGTTGGCAAATCGCTTACCAAATTCTTTTTTTTTTCCAAAGAATTTTTCTAAAAAATTACTGAAACATTTACAATTACTGGAATTCCATTTACGATTTAATAAATGGACACACACTGAATGAATTCTTCAAAATGATAGGAGCATATCACCGCCTTCGAAGGTTTGAAAAAATCTATAACAAAGGCACCAACCCTAGTCAGGATTGTTGAAAGGAAAATAAGAAAACATTTTATCATGACAGCACTCTTGTGTTTCGCATTAAAGCATCCATCAGCACTCTTGTGTTTCGCATTAAAGCATCCATCAGCACTCTTGTGTTTCGCATTAAAGCATCCATCAGCACTCCAGTATTTCCTATTTTAACACATAATAAGAGGAAAGAAAATGATTCTAAAATTATAACTTCAAATGTAAACAAAAAATCCGCTTCATACTTGGCTGAGAACGTTAATGATAGACTGATCGACGAAAGCGGTGCGGACGAAACTTAAATGCCATGCGCAAGAAGTACATGACATGTGACTTTTACGTCACATGACTTGACCCCATTGTAGAATTATAATACTGGAGATAGAATCTGAAAAATTGAGGTACTAATTTATTTAACAAATTTAGTGCACATTTTTGTAAGCTCTTTTCGAGTTAAAAAGGGTAATTTCAAAATAAGATTTAATTTAAAATAATGTTTCTTTATTAGACAGGGCCCTGTCTATATACTTTACCAGTATTCTTAAGTCCAATACTAACGGCCGTATTCACCAAACCGGTTGCTAAACATCGGATCGTTCAACCCATGATCAACGACAAATCATCAATCAATGATCATTGGTATTCACGAACGTTAATTTCACGACTAAGCATCAAGGTTACGACAAGCAGCTTTTTCTGCCTTTTTCAACCGGAAATGGATCTTCATTGGTCTATATATATCACATGATTATCAGCTGATGGGTGGCGCTATTTCGTGTTTTTGTTGTTATTTTATTTCTTTCCCAGATGTGTAAAAGGAATGTGGTAAGATCAAACGAGAAAACAAAGGTGATATTGCCTAGTGACAATCTCACCGATTTGCTTACATGATATTATAGCTTTTCGTAGGATTGTTTCTCTGACTATACATTATTAACCAAGTATATTTTAAATTTCCACTGTATTATTATGTAATAAAACATTTGAGCATTTGCTCTCTTTTGAATTGAGAATATGCATATTAGCTGTGCTTTGAATAGTTTTCCAATGAATTAAACTTTTACAAAAGGTCTATCTGAATTAAATTTTTGAAAAAAATGCATATTAACCTTAAATTAGTTAATTTACTTATGGAAATATTTAAACATTTTTTATATAATTATAGAGTATATACATAAACAATAGAAATAACAAACTGCTGCAAACTGATTTGCAGCAGTTTGCAGCAGTGAGGAGTTCATTGAAGTTTCTTCTAAACAATGAGTTTAACAAAAATTGTAGTATCCTGTATTTTTAATATAATAAAAGAGGAGGAAATGTAGTGTATAAAATCTTGCTTACAAGTATTATGACTTCCATATTAGTAAATAATTTTCATTTACACAAAGTATTTCAATTTCCAAAGGTTATTTAAATTGTAATGAAAAGCAATGATATCTCTGGCAATCCCATATAATTGTTTGCATGAAGTTTATAGCATATATTACAAACTTCTCTTTAAGATTGTTATTAGACTTTCAGCATTTATTTTTAAACAAATAGGTTTTAAACTTCCACAATATATTATATTTTTAAAAAATACTAAGATTGTTTTTGGTGTCAATATTTAAATATGTATTAGCTGTCTACATATTCAGTAGTTTTTGAGATAATTTTTTTCCCTCAAAACTGAATAAAAGTAAAAAATACTTATTCTGTGGTATGCTTTTATTTCTATCGAAAAGCAAATATGGAAAAATTTTCTTTTATTAACTATCAGAATATTAAATTTTTACAAATATTTTGTTAAAAAGATATAAATTTATAGTTATAAATGTCAGAATATATACATATAAGAAGAATATATACATTCAGAATATATGCTGCAAATCAGAAGATTCAAATTATAAACAAAAGTCAGTGAAAATTGTATATGAATATTGAAGACCAACAGCTATTTCACCAAAATAAATATTCATGCAATAAATTTGAATAGTATATAGTTATTGTGGAAGTGAAGAAGCTCATTTATACCTCATATCTAAAACTTTTTGTAAACAATGAATTTAGCAACTCTTTAAATTTGAATGGGCTAATTGTTAGCTTGACAACATGTACTTGACATTACAAATCAGTATAAAAATAATGTAAATATTGATGAAAACCATACTTATTTTAGAATTGATATCCCTGAATGAAATAAATGATTAATTTGCACATCATAAGTATTCACTTTTGTTCAAATAAATTGAGTGGCAAAACATCTACAATTAACAATACATTTTTTAACACTTTCTGCTTGATGATTCAAACTTAATCAAAAAGCAACACAGTTTAACTTGATTAGCCTGTCAGAAACTAGTAATGATATTTTAATTCTTTCAAGTAAATGTGAAATTCCATTTGTTTCAACAAGTTTTTGCCTTTTTTTTTATTTTTTTTATTCCCAGGATTTTGTACCAAAAAAGTTATTAATTTTTTGATATTTTAACATTTAGTTTCTACTCATACTTGAATAATATCTGTCACTTTATTATATTAATTTCCAACGATGTTTTTAATTATTCATATCTTTATGACAATCATTACTTCCTGAAATCATAAACCTATGAGCACAACATCTAACTAAATACTGTTAAGTCAGCATAATTTCCTTTGTTTAATTGTCAAATTTTTCAACTCAGGATCTTGTGTATTTAAACAAGGAATCTCTTTCTATATTTAAATTTGATGAAAGATGATCCAAATTGAAATGTTTCAAAAAAGTAAAAGAATTTTTCACAAAATTTTTTTTCTTGAAATCATCTTAAATATTATTCTAATAGGTTACATTAAACTGTCAGTTAAATTAAGTTGAATTTTTAAAATAAAAACCTCTTTTTTAAAATTTTATATTTGCATCATAATTTGTAGAAATTTGAATTAACTCGGATAAGTTATTATCTATACTTGTTTTTCAAATTCCAAAATTTTCAAATCACAATTAATCTATTTTCTTTGTTTTTCACACACTTCTCAGAATGTCTTAAAATATGCAAAATTAAAAAAGGACTTCTGTATACAAAAATCTATTTTATTCAAATTTGACTCGAAAAGTAACATATATGAATTACAAAAGAAAATTCTGACAGAGAAGTTACAGCTTCTACAAGCATTAAAACAAAGTTCCATTAAAGGTACTTTAAAATATAACATTCATGCTGATTATTAATTCAAAATTCTTCTACAAGAATTACAAGAAAGTGTCAATAGAGGTGCGACATTAATGCTGATTCTTAATACAAAATTCTTCTATATGTGTCTTTTTATTTCTCTAATACATATACATATTGTAATAAGATAATGAGCACATAAAACCACTAAAAAATAACTACAGATATGAGTCATACATGCATGTCATTTTCTATAAATCATAAAAAGAACAACATCAAATTAAAAATACATTTGATTTTCAAAGATGGGAATAAGGAATTATTTAGTCATTTCTATACAGATAAATTCAAAAAATAATCAGGTAGAGAATACATTAGAAATAATGTTAAAATTTGTTATGTAATGAGAAGGAAAACATTAATAAAAATTGGTAATCATTTTCAGCAGATAACAAAGGTCAAAATTTGATTTCTTTAAAAAATGTTAATTTTATACACATTGTTGAAGATTAAAGCTGAAGTAAACTGATATTGTAAAAGAGATTAGCTATATTGAGTAACTAAGCACATTATTATATCACACAATTTATAAGTAACAAAAGTAATTTCTTTAAATTTCTAATTATTAATCATAATAAAAACTGCAATAATTCTTTTTCTATAAAATAAATAATAACATAAAAAATCAATTTACTAAAAAAAAAAAAAACTTATATACCCATGTGAAAACAGTGTACAATCATGGAAATGAGTCATACAGGAAAGTTTCAAAAATACAAAAAGCAATCCTGTATAATCATCACCAGACAGATGAAAAAGATTTTTTTGTTTGTTGCTTTTCTTTCTTTCTTTCTTTTTTTTTTCAGGAGGAAAAGGCTGTTCCTTACTTCTTCCATATCTTTGCAAGTCTTTAATCTGAGAAATGTGAAATAAGAATTAATTATATTATAAATAACTAAAGAAAAAAATTGCTAATTTAACAATAATATTTACATGACATACTTAAAAATTGATAGTATAAACACAAATATTATAATTTATTTGATTATAATATTAAATATTTTAAATATTATAATATTTGATATAAGACAAAAATTCCATTTTTTGTAACTAAATTTAGAATTCATTTATAAAGTACTTTTTAAAACTTTTATATATATATAAAAAAAGACATAAGATATTCTATTCTCAATCACTAGAAATGTGCATTCTAAAATATTTGTAAGGGATTTCAGATAACTTTGGAAAATATTCTACAGAAAGAATATTTTTTTTTTCCTAATCTTAAAATATTATTTGTTCAACGAAAACATATTTATTATTTAGGTGGTTGTTTCTCAAAAACCCTTCTTGCTTTATTCATACAAAAATCTGCCGTAATCTTTGATATACAGTGGTATAATGGTAGGGGTAGAAGAATAAGATTTTTCAATATGGAATAAAGCATAATTAAAATGTTAAGTTTATATTGCAAATAATCTTTAATACTTGAATTCTTTATTATATTTTTACAGATTTACAAAATTGAAAAATAAAAGGAGCAAGGTTAAAATTGATTAACATGCACACTGTCTATGTAAAGAATGGGAAAATTTTCTTATAGCATAAAAAATGCAAAAACTGTTACAGATGAATTCTAGTTATAAAAGTAATATTAAAAGTTAATTAAAAATGATTTGAAAAAATATTACATACATACATTATCAATTTTTAATAACTTATATCGCCATAATAACATAATTAAAAAAACTATAAGACTACACAAATGATATGAATATGTATAGATATGAAATAACTTATTTTATTAGCAAGTCATTAGATTAACCAGATAGAAAATATGCAATAAAATGTTTTTAATGGAAGTATTTTAAGGAACAAAAAACTGTAAAACAGTATTGACAAAAAACAGTATAATCGTACTAAACTTGATGAGTTTTCTAAAAGGTATTAATAAGTTTAGAAAATTCTTTTAATTATAATTCCTTTGCTTCAAAAATTTGAATGTTCACGGAATTATACAAATGACAGATTCTAATTTTAATTCCAGAAAATAATAATCAAAAATCAACTCGGATATAATAACAATAAAAAGGGATTCCCATATGAACGATGTAAAAGGGATAAATGTAAACATACCTCAAGTCGCTCAGATTCATTATTTGGTAGGTAAATGAATCTTGGCCTCATTTCAGCTATACATCTAGATACTTCATTTATAGCCCGGCAACATGATGACTGGATAGTTTGATTGAAATCACCAATTATTTGTTGATGACTTCCTGAAGCAAAAAAACGTAAGGCAATACACAATTTCTCTTCAGTAGTTACAGCACTGTTTCGTAAAATATTGGTGCTTAATTTCTCCTTCTCAAAGATAAAATGCATTGGAAACAAAATCACATTCATCTAACAAATCCAAATCAGAAACTCTGTCAGTGTAAATTATTCACCTCCTATCTGATATCAACTGCAATAGTTCCAATGTATCTAAATCCTCCATGTTTGTTTGAAAACTAATGTAACAGTTGTCCTTCTTGAGAACTGCGCATGCGGAAAACCGTTGATCAAATTTGATTAACGGAAGTCCGTGAATCAAAAAATGGGGCAAAACAGGGGGAAATTGACATTGGGTTTGGTGTGGTGAATACCGATTTGACTGCTGAACAGCGTTTAATCATCAGCCGATGTTTAACAACGGTTGGTGAATACGGCCGTAAGATTATTTTGCAATGTCTCCATACTTTTACCTTTACTTTAAAATTGCTATTTACGAAATTATTTGAAAGATATTATAATATTTCCTTAGTAAATAAAAACCACCCTAATCAAAAAGGTCAAAAATGTAAATGTTCTAATTTTGAGGTAATTCCGAATGGTGTGTTCTAATTATTTTTTTTCCCCACTTTTTATATTTCTGAAGCAAAAATTTGCTTTGTAAAAATTATTGGAAAAATAGAATATCTTGAAGTTTTTATTTATTTGGAGAGTTTTAAAATATCTTGAAGGGTACACTTTCATATACTTACATTCATTTTGCAACAATCGGTAATTAATAAATAAAAATATTTTATGTTTCTTTTTAAAGAGTCATTTGAATATAAAACAAATATTCAAATAATACATATAATTATTAGTATAATCAAAAATATTAATTGATTATCATCGAAAGATTTTGTTCTAAATTAATGGAGTTTACTAACATTTTTTGTTAAAAAAATTTTTTTTCTTGTCTATAAATATTTGAATAGATAAAGTTTTATCAAAGTAGATGTTAAAAATATTAGTTATTTTTGATTTAAAATCGTCATTCAATTGTTTCTTTGACGATCTGTGCCTTATTTTTTGTATGTTTTATTCATTAATTTTTTTAAAGAAATTCTACCGTCTACCATTCAAGGACTTCATTTTTATTACATAGTTAAAATTAATTGACTATACATTATTTTATTGTTAGAATTAATCGCTTGATTATAATTTAAATTGGAATAAACTAAGTATCAAAATTTATATCTCGAAATAAATCATCGAAATCTCCCCGGCGTGCAAGTTTTAGTTTCCAGGTATCAAGATTTCCTTAAATATCCTCCATGTATGACGAAGATCTGATTTCTTTCACCTATGGAAATTAAGGTAGCTTTTTTTACGAATTCCTTTCCAAAATAAGTTTCCTACTGCTTTTAAAAGAGACCGATATTCAGCTGCATTAAATTCTTTACAAGGCTGCCGTGACTTAATGGGAATGTCAGATATTTGAAAATTCTTGACACAAAACTTACTTTTATAGAAGATTTACAGTTTATGGGGGCCTTTTCAAAGTTAAATCTAATATCCAGTTAATGAAGAATCAAACATTTTCGCAATGTTATAGAAAAGAAATTTGCAGAGCAGTATACTATCTCAGACAGCAGTGAGGTTTTAACAGAGTAATTGAAGCAGTGCTACTGTTATTTTTAAACAAGACAAGTTTATGTATCAATAAAAATGCTACAAAACAAAGTGATAACTATAGTTATTTCAAAAACTGAGATTTGGGATTTAATTTAACATTTAAAGCAATTGCAATAAAAACATAATCTTTTTATTTTTTATATTGTTCTCAAGCCATGACAATAGAAAAATTCCAATTCTAATAAACATCGTTAAATAAAGTGCTGAGTAGATTTCCAATGCTGAAAATTATATCTTCAACGTAAAAAACCGTACACCAGAAATGAAACAATTGCGTCAGATGTTTGAAGTCCTCTATCATGTGAATAGTTACGAATTATGTTACGAATGTAGTTACGAATTTTGTCACAACAAAGTGCGAGCGCTGCGAACGATTTGATTGTCTACATTGATATTATCTCTTATTTATTTCCCGTTTGTTTTTGTGTGTGTGTATCATTTTCTGTTATGTCAATTACTTCTTTTCACAAAAAATGCTATAAAATATAGCATTAATCATTTCATTATTGGTGGGAACTGAATTTTTATTTGATCGAAAAGATATTGACTCTTATCTGATTGATAAGTTTGTATGAGTTTAAGTAAATATACTAGAATATTTTCAGAATGTTGTAATTAGTATTAATCATTTTCAATTACTGATATTTAAACTTATCTTATGGTCATTTTGATGATTAATGCATTAATAGTATCGAGTAAGAATGTAGGAAGTTATCCATACTTATTACATTTCAGTGAAAGATATGTCAACTCTTATATTAGTATTTTCAATACCCATTAAAAAGTGTTTCAGTATTGCTAATGAAGAAAGATAACTGATTCATAAATAAAATAAGGAAGTAACCTTATAGAAAATGCAAATAATTATTTAAAAACTAAAGAGACAATTGATAAGATTAATTTAAAGAGAAACAGTAGGCAGATAATTGTGTATACATTGTTAAAATCATTATGTGAGCATTTTGTAACATGTTTTTCCTACATTTCTGTATGGTCAGGTTATCCAGTTGCACATTTTATCACTAATGATTTAGATTACCATACCTTTATTGCTTTATTTTCAAGTTTACTTTGTCGGATTCCTGATCTGAATGTAAATTCTGTAATGACTGATGATGATGGTTATTCCTTTAAAGCATTTCATTTTGTATTTGGTCCAAATATAAAACGTCTACTATGATGTTTTTCGTGTTTGGAAAAGGCAGTTAACTTCAAAAGTATGCGATAAGTTTCGTCATTGATAAATGTTACATGAGTTATTAAAAATAATAAAGGAAGTGTCTGAAATAAATTTTGAAAATAAACTTTCATTGTTTGTCGACTGCACATGCGATTTCCACATGGTAATACCCATAGTAACAATTATTACGAATCTTTTCACAATCAGCTAAATACAATATATCTTGAGTGTAAGTATAATAGGCGAATAGATGATCTTGCTTCAACTCTTTTGAAAATGTAAAGGGATTGATTTTGAAAATATTCTTGTGATGTTATTAATAATATTCCTACTCATTTCAAGTTCACTAAAACTGTTAAAGAGAAACAGCTTTTTTTTTTTTTTAAATTTTTAAACCGAAAAAGGTCTGTAATGATTCAGAATATAGATGTCATTGAATATGACAATCATTGGGAGGTTCAATCTCAGTCTGTAAAAGGAAAGATATATGTAGTAAGAAATATTGCGGATGCTTGTGTTTTATTGGATCATTGCAGCTTTAAATGTTCAAATATTAATTGTGCAGTCATTTGTATCATTGCTCTTGCGAAGACTGCAGCAACTTGTGTAAGCACATACATAAAATTCATTTAATGTCTTAGAAACCTAATATGTACACAACTGATGATTTTCATAAATTTGATGAAGAAAATTTTTACAATTAATTCTGATATTTTAAGTGCAAAATTAAGTCCCAACATCTTATCTACCGAGAAGTGCAGATCAAAGGAGGCAGAGTTCAAAAAGTTATATTCAGAAATATTAGAATTAATAGAAATTCCCCAGATTAATGAAATCATGTTAAATAATGTAGGTAGTTGTTTGAATAATTTAGTAGCTGGTATGCATGGGGTTTCGAATCTTAAAAATAATCCGGCTTCTGTTGTACCTAAATTTTATGTTACACCTAATGAAAAAATTAATCCTCAGATTAAGTTTTTTAAAACTTCTCATAGAAAAAGAAAGGAACTGCTCGGCCCATGAAAATTGCAATAAGAAGCAAAAATTAAATGAAGGACTTCTTGATGAACCTAATAATCTTTTTGAGCTAGAGGCAGATATAAAATCCTTTAATGTTAAAAATTCTGAATGTGTTAATCTCGATGTGTTTCGTAGATTTAATAAGTGTAATGTCACAAATCCTACTGCTACAATATTAACTAATTAATGATATTGATCTTTCATTTTATATGTTAAAATCTTTAGATCCGTATGTTACTGTCAAAGAAGAAAAATACCTTAAATCAATATTATGAAAGGTTGGCTATACGATTCAGTTATTGATGCATTTAATTTTGTGTTAACTAGAAGATTCACAAGTTTGAAAGCTATAGAATCTTTACACTCTCTTCTGATTTTTAATTAAAAAAGCATTCTTCAATTTCTTTGGATTCAAGAAATAGCAAATTTTGATTTTCTTATAATTCCTGTAAATTTAAATTCCCATTGGACGTTAATTATAGGTGATTTGAAAAATAAAATATTTGAATATTTTGACCCATTTTGTTATAAGCCAGATAAGGATATCTCAACATTAATAAACTGTTGGTGTATAGTATTAAATTATTTGCTCGATTCAAATAGCCTCAGGCAGATTGTTTTTCCATGTCATGTAAAACAAATAGATGATTTTAATTGTGGTGTCTATATTAGTTACTATATGTATCAAAAATTGAACAATTTATCATTGACTGAAAATTTCAATATAGTTGCTTTTAGAGCATTAATGTTTGTACAAATCACTGCAGGCTTAAATTTTTAAAATGCTAGTTTTGTTTTGAATACACATTTTCAGCATTGTATGCTCACTACATTTCTTTAAGTAATTAAAAATAATGGGAATTGGACTGTACGCCATTAATATTTGAAACTTGAAATTAACAAAACTCCCAATGGTTGGGTTTAGGTGACATTGTCTTTGCTCCAACTACTGTTGACATTTAGGATTATATTCCTATTTGAATAAGTACATCAAATTCTCACATGGAACCGAGATCTATGTGATATAGATTCAGAGGAAGAAGGGCACAAGTGTTGAGAGTTGTCGGTTTGAATCGCATATTCTGCCGTATTTTTTATTTATTTATACATTTCTATTTAACATTTTAATCAAAATTACATAGACTCTGAAACCGTACTTTTTATTCTTTATCTTATTTAAGTGTGTAATTTTTATATGAAAATCCCATGGAGTGAGAATCGTCATTGAGATTTATTTAAATAAATTATATATTTCCTATAAACTGTATATTATATATACTATATATTTCTTATATACTGTATATTTTATATACTATATATTTCCTATATACTATATTTACATTGGGTCTTTTCTCCAGCTGTTGTTCCCTATTCGAATTGTAATTATATTAGAATAAATACATTTAACTTCCGCTTGGAAATGAGATCTGTGTGGTATAGCCGTCTGAGCAACAAGAATGGCGCGATTGTTGAGTTCGAGTAGCGCTTTTTTTTATTATTGTTTTATTTACTTATATGTATCTATTTAATATTTTAATCAAAATTTACTAAATTCTACAAATCTATTTTTGAATATTTATCTTATTTAAGTGTCTAATTTTTACATGAAGTTCCCCATTCAGCAGGATCGTCAATGATTACCGTGCAATTTTATTTGTATACTTTGGCTTCTGTGCTTTTTGATAATAAATTGAGATGTAAATAATCACATTTATGATTTCTGTTTTCTTTCCCAGTAATGCATCAAAATTTGAAACTAAAACTTTTTATTAACATCAAAAATTACACACAATAGAAATATTTAAAAATTGATCCTGCTTTTGTATGTTGTATACGAATAAAAATAATATGAATAAAAAATATGAGCTATCTGTGCTTTTATAACTCTGATAATTTCTTAGTTGTGTTTTGAAAAACATGCCTCTTCAGATTCAGCTGACTTCCAAGGAATTTTCAAAAATTTCACCTACTTTTATAACTTTAATACTAAAATCTGTCATTTTTAAGGAATGCTTAATATCATGTTCACAACTGCCAGCAAGTTTGCATTTCAGAGTATATTACTTCTTTGAAGTACCTTTCTGAGTTTCTGTTTTCTTAAATATCTAATTTTAAGACTCCTATTAGCTGTAAAACATGCTGGACATTTTCATTTTGTTCATGCACTGAAATTTATACCAAGCTGTAATTATTACGTATTTTGTAATTTTCATTTTAATTCCTGCATGTCGGTAGCAATTAATATTTAGAGTGTGAAAAATTAAATAAGTTCAACAACTTATTTAGTGTGTAACATTAAGAAACTTAGTTTGCAAAATGGAAATAATATAAATTAAAAATTATTTTATTATTTAAAGTTTATTACTATTTTAAACTTACTGCTCCCTGGTATTAAGTTTCAGGGAAAGAGAGGGAGGGAGACGTGAGAATCATTTTCAAAAATAAAGAGGGGCGATGCTTTGGCATTTGTTCTGGGCATCATTCTATGCAGATATGCTTTTATGCAGCCAGCTGGATTTTGTGTTGACGAGCTCTCATTGAATCCGAGTGAAATGGATGTTTTGAGTATCACTACACATGCTGATTATAAAATTTTGTTTAAAATCGGTTTTTATTTATTTATTAATGTCCACTTTTTCTTTAAAAAAAATTCTAAATTAGTAATGAACATTCATGCTTTTTATTGTGAAGTTCAAACATACTCTGCCATCTTTCTTTCAAAATATAATTTAAACTCTTACATTCTTCTTATGAAAGAGGTAGCATACATTTAACTTGGACAAATGATATAACTGAAAAGAAGCTTTTAAAGTTTTAGCAATAGGAAGTCATGATTACATCGTCGTTTTGAGACATATCAGAAGATAAAATTTAGGATGGTTTGGCCATGAATGTGCTAAGTAATTTGATTAATTTTCTTTATATGATTGTGTTGGCGCTCTACAAGCCACAGCATTTGATTTAGAGCTACTAAATTTGTCACATATATGTCTTAGAGGATAGGAATGTGCACCTCGGAAAATTTCCGAAATCTGAATTAGAATTTTAATAAATTAAAAATTAAGTGAATTGTGGCATTTTTCCTCAATAACATCCCATATATTACAGCACAAGGATTTTTGCATTATCTTAAAATTCAAAAAGTTATCGTTCCAATGACGTTCCAATTATATTTTTGCATTATAATTTTTTTCTATTCTTAATTAATTTTTTAAAATTATTTCAAACATAATTTGCAAAAATATAATTCGTAACTGAAGTAAAACTCAAATCTTTTTTTTTTTTTTTTTTTTTGTCTTTACTAATATTTTATAGTGGTATTATAATTTCTCCATTGATGATGGTTAAGATGTGAAGATCCAGCTTATTTTTCCAAATTGAATAAGTTTAAATAAAAAACACGCTTTTAATAAATTTTTGAATTTTTTATGTTCATAATTAAGATTTAACTTTAAAATTAAACAGTAATTAAATTTTCTTTAAATGCACCAATTTTATTTAACACTGTAATACCAATTTAATAATCGTGTGAACTTTTGCCTAATTTTAGTAATTTTTTAAGCATATTTTTTAAATTTAATTTCCTGTAATAGAAATAATAACATTAAGTAGAAACATATAATAATAATTTAATTTCCTGTAAATTCAAATCGTGTAGATTATTTCATCCAATATTTAATACCGTGATTTTCTCTCATTATAGAAGGCAAAAGATGAAGGATTCTGTTTAGTATCTGTATAATTTAGAAGATGAATAAAAAAGGAAAGTTACGTTACGCGAAATTCAGAAGATTGATGTACGAATATTTACATTTTTAATAGCTATATGGGATTAGTCTATATTAGAAAGATTCATATATATAATAAACAGAAATTAAGTAAGATAAAATAACTTAGCCTTTAACATCTGACAGTTTGGCACACTCATGGACATGAAATTACATCTAAATGACATAAACATTAAATATAAACAATATTACCTGCAAACCCATTGTCCGCCAAAGGTGACTAGTTTATAATAAGAAGTGGCTATACACATGTGTTTGTTACTAAAGAACAAAAATTGCTACACGTAAAGCTACAATATTAGTCACAAAAATAGCTTTAAATAAATATGCTATGTAAAAGTTCATCTTAAAACAAAACATTTCAAAATTATCGATCAAGTAATTTAAATTTAATAGAATTTTTTTGCTAAAATTTGCAAATATAAGTATATTATTTTATAATCAGAAACTTACCTTTTCACTAATATTAATTTGTTTCTATAATGTGCTAAAAGCAAGTAATCAATTATTACGATGAAAAATGTTTTCATTGCTTCGTAATTTTTTTAACACGTGTTTTTAGCGTTATAGTTAAAATACAAAATTTTTCGTCATTGATTTACCCACACTGCTTCTTCGAGAGGATTTCATTGCACTATTGATTTTGATCAGTTTACCATAACAATTTTATTTAAGATTGACTATGAGAGGATTATCTTTATTTAATTCAACTACATTTGATTGCCACAACACACCCAGAAAAGATTGAATGTTGCTATACGACTGAAATAAAACAATGTAGCGGTTACATAATTCTACGACCAACTCTCTGGATACAGCAGATGGCATTATGTTATTAACATCAAGGTATATTTCCCATGACCCTTCTTTGGGAGTCATTATTAGATTGTATTCTAAGTGAGTGTCATGTATTTTCGTGTTTGTTTTGTCTTTTGAAATGTGGAACTTAAAAAATAATTAAATAACTGTTCCTAAAACTTGTCTATTATTTTCATATACTTCATAATGAGGTTATAAAGAGTCTCATCCTTTAACAATAATCATACAAGTTCCTTTTTTAAAATTTTAAATAAAAAATTAAGAAACACGTGCATTGTTTTAATTAATAAGAACATTTGAATTTCATACACAAAGTAATTTGAACTTCATACAAAGTTTAGAAATTTCAAATACACACTGGGCAGGCAAACTTTACACATCAGTCTTGATTTTTTCTTCAGGTTCATTTCTACATATTACTGATACGCGACGACCCCGAGGCACTGCAATTCCTTTGAAGAAGGACTCCGAATCTTTCAAAATTTCATGGGTGAATTTGTATCGCACAAGACCACTAAAAATTAAAAAAGCTGAAGCTTTAAAAATATTTAAAACATGTAGTATGAAAAAGGCAATAATGAACAATGTTTCACAAAATGAGTTAATTCTTTAAAAAATATTTTGATAAATAAAAAATTATTTCTCAAATTTATCCTTCCCTTTCTTTCAATTTCTGCTTCTTTTTTCTTAGTTTCAAGAATTAGTTTTACCGGCGGGCTTGGATTAGATAGTGGAATTTCCTGGAGCAGAAGTCACATTTGGCAATATTATGCCAAACAAAGACTGATGTATAAGAATAAGGCAGTATATAAAATTGTAAACATTCTGAAACATTTCTTATTAATGTTAAAAATGGCAAAATTGTATTATAAAATAAAATATATAAATCTATAAAAGCAAGCAATTGTGATTGCAGATCTATTCAAAAATGTTAGATAAATAGTATGACTAAACAGTGTTAATTGAAAAATCAACTAAAATTCATAGACACGAAAGTTAAAAAGAGTAAAATAAGTAATCCTCGTGGGAAAAAACTGACGCAAACAAAGACTAAGGATGACACGATAAGCTTCATAGAAAAACTAAATTCACGCCAAAGATTTATATTTCGTATCCATTGTACGCTAATGCCATGTAAGGCATTTTTTTGGGATAGGTCATTTATTAAAGAGTATGCCTCTGCTTCTAAAGTAGTATCTTCGCTTAATATATATTAGAGTTTCCGAGCCTAACTTTTCCGGAGCAATCATTTTTTGGGCTTCTGGAAGTGAATTTTTATATTTTTATTGCTATAAATGCTTTTTTTTTTTTTTCAAACGAAACCATTTTAAGGAAAGGAAGGATGGTCATCTTTCTTTGACAAATCTTACCTTTACAGTGCATCCAATTATTTTTGAGGCCAAATACTGCAATATGTCTGTGCCCCACAGCAAGAATTTTGAGAATACCCGAAAAGCATTGGCAAAACATCGTTAAATTTTCGAAGAATACTTCGGCGCGGAGGGGGGTAACACTTTTTGGATTTAATGTAGAGAATTACTTCGATTACTCAGAATGTTTTTGCTTCTCTAAAATAGAATGTAGATTTTTTTTTATAGAATCCGAATGATTTATATGATTGGTCCAGAATTATTAATGATTTAAAATGTTAAAACATTTTTTTTTTTACTGCCTACTTAGAATATTAAATAATTAAATGTTGACAAAATAAAAATTCCACACTGACATAACTTCAAGATTTGTTCAAGTTGTCACTCTTCTGAAATTTATATATTTATTAAATGACCGAAATCTAAACATGATCTTAGACCTTCTAATAAAAATCTTTATTTATTTATGTTTTTTTTTTTTTTTGATAACAAGAGCAGAATAGTAGGTTTATAAATTGCAACTATTTAAACAAAGCAAAAACAACGACTTGATTTTTGACAGCCTATAAATATAATTTTAAAAAATTGTAATATCTTCATCATTCTAATTCAAATCGTCATCAACAAACATATTTATCAATAACGACAACGAAAAACCCCCCCCTAGAATTCAATTTTTTTTTCTAAAGTTAAACATTTTCAAAAAATATTTCCTCAATTCCTTGCAATTTTAATACAAAATCCAATATTGAAAAATATTATTAATTATCATAAAGGCCATTGGGGTGTTTTAAAACTGTTGAACAGAAATATTTATACAACTTTTAAACACTATTCTAAATGCAATTTGAGGAATTAAATAGAACCTTGAACTAATATTTTTATTTGATGTTATCCATGATTTTTTTTTACTCTACACTGCATGAAATAAGTAGAAGGAAAAAGATTATTTTTTTAATAAAATAAAGAACACTAAGTTTTTTTCAGAACAATTTAATGAAGAATACCGTATCTACAAACAAATAATTATATCTGAAACTTGAAGCAAAACAACATACAAGTCACTTACAATAAAAAAAATCAATTTTTACTACATCATACTCTGTGAAAAAAGTAGAAGGACACTTCTAAATAATACAAATAAAAAGTTTTACTAATAGGGAATTATTCCACCATTGGCTTTGATTATTTCAAAGATTCGGTTTGGCATCAAATCATATAAACTTTGAATTTATGTTTGTTTCTCATGTGTCATTCAAAGTTCTTGAAGCTCAACTACATTTTAAAATTGCTTGCTTTCTCTGTAAACACAACGAAAAATCCTTGCCTATATGTTCTTCCCAATGTAGAGGTTTAGGCTTTTAGCAGACTAGGACAAAACCCACACAATATTTGCTACATTTTTAAGGAACTTCTTAAATTACTTTTTTTAATTAATGTAATCTACAACTGGAGAAATGGAAACGAATATGGGTATTACAGAAGTTTCTGAGAATCTATATAATTACATTATTTTCATGCTAAATCTGCTTCTTTATTTCATTACTCACTCATTTATTTTGCTTACTAATTTATTTAAATACTTTTAAAAGACTTTCTTCCCGACTTTAACTTTGTGACATACTTATTTTTACTTACTTGTTTCAGCACTGGGTTTATTATAATAAGAATTGTAGTTAATTTTATAGTAAAACTACAGATAGATAATACAAAGAAATTAATTTAACAATATATTTAAAAATGTAAAATAAGTATGGAAATTTATGTAATTTCCAAAAAAATGCAACTAAGCAAAATTCAATATATTACCTCATGATATATAATGATTGCCTTTGTAAAAGAACATCAACAAACATTTCTTTATTTTCCTCCATTGCAAGCCTCATTATTGATGATGAGAGCAGTGATATGCCAGAAATAATATTACCACAAAACTAAAAAGAGAAAGTTATTAAAACATTATTTTTTAAAAAATTCTTTAAAAAAAAAGGGGGGGAATAAAGTTAGTATTTTTTTTTTTTTTTTTTTTTTTTTTTTAAATTTAGGGACTCAACTATTGTGAAGATAATTAGCAGCTGAAAATTTATTTTTATCTATTTAAAATTATAAATGATTGCATACATCATTGCAATAAAACTTTAAACATTTTTGTCAAAATAAAAATTTCAAAAAAAAAAAAAAAAAAAAAAAAGATTTAAAAATGCATGTGCATGAAATAAAAAAAATTGCTTTAAAAGTAACTCCATTTAACAAACATATAGCTTGTTTGAACTAATTTTTTAAATGTTAATATATATAAGAATAATGTTGTTTATAGCAGTTTTAAATGCTATAAAAGGCATTTACAAAAACAAAGAATATGAAAATTTGGTATTTTTTTAAATTTAAGTTAAAACGACTAACCTAACTACATTATTATTATTTTTTTCTTTTTTGCAAATTAAAATTTTATTTTATTTTAAACATTAAAATTTCTCATGATATACTGTAAAAAAATACTTACTCTGACACTGTCAACATGGGGTTTAATGTAACCATCTTTTGATAAATCTAAAACATGAACTAATTTCAAAGTTTTACATTCAGCAGGAAAAGCCAACTTTTGGAGCCTTTGAATAATTTTACTATTTTCTTCATTCCAGTCTGCTTTTTCTGTTTCTTTGTAGCCTTGGATAGCCTGTACAATACAACTATAATGAAGTAGAGAATATTTACAAAAACATATAATCAAATTAAACGACAGAATAAATTTTACACAGTTTGAAAAATACAGTACTAAAAATTCTGTGTAGATATTTAACACGACCAAAAGGTGACCAGATATTTTGATCATTAATTTGGAATATTTTACTACTAGGCATGTAATTTGTCATGCAAAGAACAAAAATAAAATATTAAAAAAAACTTTAAGAAAAGTCATAAGTGGAGGGGGGAGATGAAATATATATATTACATTTATTTATTATTTAAGTTTCTTTATCTCGAGATATAATTATTCACATTATTTATATCAAATATCATATTTTATACAAATTGCAAAAATTTCTTAAATGTTATTTATTTAAAAGTATATTTATTCACTTTTAAACATAAATTATTAACTCAATAAAAATAAAAGTTATAAGAAGCAATGAACTAACTCAAATTTATCCTGACAAAAGAGATGCCTGGTTATTAAACAAATACATTACAAGATCCATAATTTTAACCATTCTAATAAATGCGAATAAACACAACATTAGAATTTTTTAAAAAATGGGTAAAGCTTAAGAGGAATGTATTATCTTACACCAAGCATGACAAAATCACACCAATCTTATAAAAACTCTACAAATGTCTGCTATCTTGTATGGCAACAAGTTATGGGTACAAACAGTATTTAGAGTTACAATATTAAAAAAATTTTATTATAAGATATTTGGTAAAGAAATTAGCCTAAAAAAATTCATCTTTGGCAAATGAACATTAATCTCAAGTCTAGTCAAAAATGTAAAAGGAAAAAAAAAAAAAAAAAAAAAAAAAACATTGTTATTATTTACAATTTTTTAATCAATAGTTAGCTTAGAGTTATGCAAAAGTTTATATATTTTTGTTAGACTAAATAAAAATAAGCAGTTACTGGAGTAAGTAACAGTAAGTATAAGCAGTAATGGAGCAAATGCATTAATTTAATATATATATATAAACATAATAATATTTCTTAATTTAATTTAGATCTTTATTAATTTTCTTTTTTATCATAAATTAGCCCACATTACTTCATTTTAAAATTCTCTCTTTTTTCTTTATTTAAATCATACTTTTTTTATTTATTATTTCAAACTAATTTCTCTCCAAAAAATGGATGAGTCTGAATTCTTATGCTCCAATAGAGGGAATAAAAATCTTTAAGACCTATGGTATAACTTCCAAGGATACCTAAGATTACCTTTCCTAAATTGACACATGTCAAAGAAATCCTTAGTGAAAACACTTAAAAATTTTTTTTTCACACTACACTCTTGTATTCTAGTGTGAACAAACACATTTGCTTTTTCACCCTCGTATACAAACTGTAGAAAAGTAAATTGAAGTTAGTTCCAAATTTATATTCTTTTTGGCCATACACCTGCAAAATTATGTTACAATATATATATATATATATTGAAATGTATCTAAAAATTTAGAATTCTCGTTTGAAATTAGTCTTTTTAGATATTTAGAAATTTTTCTCTTGATACTTTAGCTGACTAACTTCACACACACAAAATGGATTGCAATTGTCTGATAATTCCATAATAAAAATTCTAAATTAATACACTATTTTTTACTAATTTTTATATATAATAAACTAATTGAAACATTCTCCTTTTGACTTTTTTTCATTCTTCCATAATATGCAGCATCTTGGGCAGAACTTTATTGTATACTTCAGTAAATCTTGTACACATTTTGAAACAGTATTTCTTATTTTAGAGTAATTGGATCTGAAGTTTGATACAGATATACAATTTTATTGATTTATATTGTATTTATAACTTTATTGGAGAATGACAAAATTCTGTTCATTCATACAATTCTTTTCTTTCTTACTCTTTTGAGTCGGTTCATTCGGTCTGCCCATTTGTCTATATTCACATACAGACAAATGGGCAGACCAAATGAACAATAAAAACAAATACATATTTGGGTCAAAATTAAATACAAATTTCTCATTCTGATTTTAAGACCACTAATTACGTTTGACAAAGTTTTAATAGCACCCCAATATTTTATAACTCAATGAATTTGTATTTTTGAAACTTATTGATCTGTCAACTTGGCAAATATTTCTTAATTGAGCTGTTTGTGATGGAATCTCAGCTCAGTGATCCCTAGGAAGAAATTTCTTGATGTCTCTAAATTAAAAGAAGTTATCAAAATGGAAGTAGTTAATTTTTTTAAGATTACAGTATTTTCTTTTCATATATGCGATTTAAAATGTATTATTAAAAGTAAATATTATTAGTTAAATACTGTGCATCAAAACAAAATGTTTAACTTCAGTTGAGTAAATTAATTCTGAAAAATTTAATTTTAAAAAACTATTTAATAAAGATTATCAGATTAAATTAATATTTGTTAATTAAAAATCTCTCCTACATCAAATCTAAAATGAAATTTATAATCAGTAATGACTAAAAATTTATGTTATAAATATGGAAATATAAGTATTTATTATAATGCAGTATACATTGAATATTTCTCTCTTACATTAACCGTAAAAATGTTATGGCTATTGCATGATAAACCAAAATCTTTTATTTTTGTTAATTTTCCCACAGAAAAAAATTAATACGAGGGAAACTTGATATGATTTTCTTCCAAGTAAGAAAAAATACAAAAGTAGCAGTTTTTATTTTATAAAATATGACTTAATAGTATATTTTCAAAAGCACAATGCATTTTCGTCTGTAATAAATATGAAAATATTTAAAATATAAGCACTTACACCATCCCAATGGTCAAATTCATATCGTCGACGTTTAAATATAGGATCTATTTCTTTCATAAGATTTTCTTCCTCTGATTCCGAAATAAAATTTTCATACAATTTGAAATGTTCACTTACAATATTGAGCAAGTTGGAATCAGATCCCCACATATATGTTACTTGATTTTCATTATTTTCTTTGTTTGCTGTTGAATGTATTTGATTATATAGAAATACTTGTTGTTTTAATTCCTTAACTGCCTTTATGAATTTTCTATTTACTAAAAATATATGCTGACGACTAATAAATGAAGGAAATATCATGATTCCAAAAATGTTTATTTAACGATTTCAACAATTAAACAAAATAATACAATAAATCGGCTTCTTTAATTAGAGGTGTAAAACCCCGATGGCCATGTTTATAGAAAAATAGCAGAGAAAAACAAAGATTCAAACATTGTTACGGTATGCTACAAAAAGCATTATTTACGTCTGTTCTACTTGTGTGAAAATATGCTATTTTTCGATGTGTACGTTTCCAGCTAATTATATATTTCTGTTTTATACAATGCGGCAATTTTCGCACCCACAAGACTCTTGATGATGCGATTACTTAATAAATATTTCTAACAAGATACCGGAAAAATCGTTTGTTTATTTACGAAACTTTTTCGAGAAGGTCACAGTTAATACATTCGGCCGTATTCACCAAACCGGTTGCTAAACATCGGATCGTTCAACCCATGATCAACGACAAATCATCAACCAATGATCATTGGTATTCACGAACGTTAATTTTACGACTAAGCATCAAGGTTACGACAAGCAGCTTTTTCTGCCTTTTTCAACCGGAAATGGATATTGGTCTATATATATCACATGATTATCAGCTGATGGGTGGCGCTGTTTCGTGTTTTTGTTGTTATTTTGTTTCTTTCCCAGATGTGTACAAGGAATGTGGTAAGATCAAACGAGAAAACAAAGGTGATATTGCCTAGTGACAATCTCACCGATTTGCTTACATGATATAGCTTTTCGTAGGATTGTTTCTCTGACTATACATTATTAACCAAGTATATTTTAAATTTCCACTATATTATTATGTAATAAAACATTTGAGCATTTGCTCTCTTTTGAATTGAGAATATGCATATTAGCTGTGCTTTGAATAGTTTTCCAATGAATTAAACTCTTACAAAAGGTCTATCTGAATTAAATTTTTGAAAAAAATGCATATTAACCTTAAATTAGTTAATTTACTTATGGAAATATTTAAACATTTTTTATATAATTATAGAGTATATACATAAACGATAGAAATAACAAACTGCTGCAAACTGATTTCGCAAGTGAGGAGTTCATTGAAGTTTCTTCTAAACAATGAATTTAACAAAAATTGTAGTATCCTGTATTTTTAATATAATAAAAGAGGAGGCAATGTAGTGTATAAAATCTTGCTTACAAGTATTATGACTTTCATATTAGTAAATAATTTTCATTTACACAAAATATTTCAATTTCCAAAGGTTATTTAAATTGTAATGAAAAGCAATGATATCTCTGGCAATCCCATATAATTGTTTGCATGAAGTTTATAGCATATATTACAAACTTCTCTTTAAGATTGTTATTAGACTTTCAGCATTTATTTTTAAACAAATAGGTTTTAAACTTCCACAATATATTATATTTTAAAAAAATACTAAGATTGTTTTTGGTGTCAATATTTAAATATGTATTAGCTGTCTACATATTCAGTAGTTTTTGAGATAATTTTTTTCCCTCAAAGCTGAATAAAAGTAAAAAAATACTTATTCTGTGGTATGCTTTTATTTCTATCGAAAAGCAAATATGGAAAATTTTTCTTTTATTAGCTATCAGAATATTAAATTTTTACATATATTTTGTTAAAAAAAATATAAATTTATAGTTATAAATGTCAGAATATATACATATAAGAAGAATATATACATACAGAATATATGCTGCAAATCAGAAGATTCAAATTATAAACAAAAGTCAGTGAAAATTGTATATGAATATTGAAGACCAACAGCTATTTCACCAAAATAAATATTCATGCAATAAATTTGTATAGTATATAGTTATTGTGGAAGTGAAGAAGCTCATTTATACCTCATATCTAAAACTTTTTGTAAACAATGAATTTAACAACTCTTTAAATTTGAATGGGCTAATTGTTAGCTTGACAACATGTACTTGACATTACAAATCAGTATAAAAATAATGTAAATATTGATGAAAACCATACTTATTTTAGAATTGATATCCCTGAATGAAATAAATGATTAATTTGCACATCATAAGCATTCACTTTTGTTCAAATAAATTGAGTGGCAAAACATCTAAATTAACAATACATTTTTTAACACTTTCTGCTTGATGATTCAAACTTGATCAAAAAGCAACACAGGTTAACTTGATTAGCCTGTCAGAAACTAGTAATGATATTTTAATTCTTTCAAGTAAATGTGAAATTCCATTTGTTTCAACAAGTTTTTGCCTTCTTTTTTTTTTTTTTTATTCCCAGGATTTTGTACCAAAAAAGTTATTAATTTTTTGATATTTTAACATTTAGTTTCTACTCATACTTGAATAATATCTGTCACTTTATTATATTAATTTCCAATGATGTTTTTATAATTATTCATATCTTCATGACAATCATTACTTCCTGAAATCATATACCTATGAGCACAACATCTAACTAAATACTGTTAAGTCAGCATAATTTCCTTTGTTTAATTGTCAAATTTTTCAACTCAGAATCTTGTGTATTTAAACAAGGAATCTCTTTCTATATTTAAAATATGATGGAAGATGATCCAAATTGAAATGTTTTAAGAAAGTAAAAGAATTTTTCACAATTTTTTTTTTCTTGAAATCATCTTAAATATTATTCTAATAGGTTACATTAAACTGTCAGTTAAGTTAAGTTGAATTTTTAAAATAAAAACCTCTTTTTTAAAATTTTATATTTGCATCATAATTTGTAGAAATTTGAATTAACTCGGATAAGTTATTATCTATACTTGTTTTTCAAATTCCAAAATTTTCAAATCCCAATTAATCTATTTTCTTTGTTTTTCACACACTTCTCAGAATGTCTTAAAATATGCAAAATTAAAAAAGGACTTCTGTATACAAAAATCTATTTTATTCAAATTTGACTCGAAAAGTAACATATATGAATTACAAAAGAAAATTCTGACAGAGAAGTTACAGCTTCTACAAGCATTAAAACAAAGTTCCATTAAAGGTACTTTAAAATATAACATTCATGCTGATTATTAATTCAAAATTCTTCTACAAGAATTACAAGAAAGTGTCAATAGAGGTGCGACATTAATGCTGATTCTTAATACAAAATTCTTCTATATGTGTCTTTTTATTTCTCTAATACATATACATATTGTAATAAGATAATAAGCACATAAAACCACTAAAAAATAACTACACTCATATGAGCCATACATACATGTCATTTTCTATAAATCATAAAAAGAACAACATCAAATTAAAAATACATTTGATTTTCAAAGATGGGAATAAGGAATTATTTAGTCATTTCTATACAGATAAATTCAAAAAATAATCAGGTAAAGAATACATTAGAAATAATGTTAAAATTTGTTATGTAATGAGAAGGAAAACATTAATAAAAATTGGGAATCATTTTCAGCAGATAACAAAGGTCAAAAATGATTTCTTTAAAAAATGTTAATTTTATACACATTGTTGAAGATTAAAGCTGAAGTAAACTGATATTGTAAAAGAGATTAGCTATATTGAGTGACTAAGCACATTATTATATCACACAATTTATAAGTAACAAAAGTAATTTCTTTAAATTTCTAATTATTAATCATAATAAAAACTGCAATAATTCTTTTTCTATAAAATAAATAATAACATAAAAAATCAATTTACTAAAAAAAAAAAAATTATATACCCATGTGAAAACAGTGTACAATCATGGAAATGAGTCATACAGGAAAGTTTCAAAAATACAAAAAGCAATCCTGTATAATCATCACCAGACAGATGAAAAAGATTTTTTTGTTTGTTGCTTTTCTTTCTTTCTTTTTCTTTTTTTTTTTTTTTTCAGGAGGAAAAGGCTGTTCCTTATTTCTTCCATATCTTTGCAAGTCTTTAATCTGAGAAATGTGAAATAAGAATTAATTATAATATTATAAATAACTAATGAAAAAAATTGCTAATTTAACAATAATACTTACATGACATACTTAAAAATTGATAATATAAACACAAATATTATAATTTATTTGATTATAATATTAAATATTTTAAATATTATAATATTTGATATAAGTCAAAAATACCATTTTTTGTAACTAAATTTAGAATTCATTTATACAGTACTTTTTAAAGCTTTTATATATATATATAAAAAAAAAAAGACATAAGATATTCTATTCTCAATCACTAGAAATGTGCATTCTAAAAAATTTGTAAGTGATTTCAGATAACTTTGGAAAATATTCTACAGAAAGAATATTTTTTTTCCTAATCTTAAAATATTATTTGTTCAACGAAAACATATTTATTATTTAGGCAAAAACCCTTCTTGCTTTATTCATACAAAAATCTGCCATATACAGTGGTATAATGGTAGGGGTGGAAGAATAAGATTTTTCAATATGGAATAAAGCATAATTAAAATTTTAAGTTTATATTGCAAATAATCTTTAATACTTGAATTCTTTATTATATTTTTACAGATTTACAAAATTGAAAAATAAAAGGAGCAAGGTTAAAATTGATTAACATGTACACTGTCTATGTAAAGAATGGGAAAATTTTCTTATAGCATAACAAATGCAAAAACTGTTACCGATGAATTCTAGTTATAAAAGTAATATTAAAAGTTAATTAAAAATGATTTGAAAAAATATTATACATACATTATCAATTTTTAATAACTTATATCGCCATAATAACATAATTAAAAAAACTATAAGACTACACAAATGATATGATATGTATAGATATGAAATAACTTATTTTATTAGCAAGTCATTAGATTAACCAGATAAAAAATATGCAATAAAATGTTTTTAATGGAAGCATTTAAGGAACAAAAAACTGTAAAACAGTATTGACAAAAAACAGTATAATCGTACTAAACTTGATGAGTTTTCTAAAAGGTATTAATAAGTTTAGAAAATTCTTTTAATTATAATTCCTTTGCTTCAAAAATTTGAATGTTCACGGAATTATACAAATGACAGATTCTAATTTTAATTCCAGAAAATAATAATCAAAAATCAACTCGGATATAATAACAATAAAAAGGGATTCCCATATGAACGATGTAAAAGGGATAAATGTAAACATACCTCAAGTCGCTCAGATTCATTATTTGGTAGGTAAATGAATCTTGGCCTCATTTCAGCTATACATTTAGATACTTCATTTATAGCCCGGCAACATGATGACTGGCTA